>NC_052149.1:126577178-128077178 GCF_902713615.1 Scyliorhinus canicula | reverse complement strand
AGGTGTAATTATCAAAATAATGAAAACATGGTTGACTATTGAGACTGGTTTTCAGAGCTCTTGAGTGGAATTCTCCTTTGGCCGACGCCGCAATTGGGACGTGCGATCGGGCAGAGAATATCTTCTCTGAAATCGTGGCAGGCGCCAGTTTGACGCCGAATCGCGATGCTCCACCTCCTCGAGAACGGCGTCATTGTGACACATGCGTAGTTGCAACCGCGGTCACTTCTCATTAGCGGGCCCACCCACGATGCTCCGCCTCGGATGAACTGCATTCCAGATGGCACGGCCACGTGTGCTCTCATCAATCGTGAACCTGGCATGGTGGCTGCGGAGAGAGAGATAGGGCGTTCAGACAGTATCTAGTACCACGACAGTCGTGCCACTGGCCGGGGGGCTTCTGCCACGGCTGGGGAGAGTAGTTGGGGGTGGCCAGGAGGTGGGCTGTGGGGTCGGGGTGGACGGGGACGCGGTCAAGCACAACCAGTGTAATTTTGTCAGCTGCGATCGATGGGGGTTGTATAGTCTACGCGTGGCTACAGAATGTCAGCCCTGCGCGTGCCCATCATGGACCTGGCTATTCCTGCACCATTTGTTGTGCGTTCTACTGGTGTTCCATGCGGCGCCGATCATTGCCCCTCACTGGTAGCGGTATCAGTCCTGGTGTGGCGACGATTTTTCTGTCGTGGAATTCCACGGATCCTCCGTTAGCGCCAGCACTTAGACTCAGGAACGGAGACTCGAGCCCCTTTATAACTTCACTTTTCTTAACCTATTCCAAAGTCAAGTACCCTCTCTCTCAGTCGGTGCAAACATTTAGCCAGGGATCCGGGTTCAATTCCAGCCATGGATGACTGTGTGCAGTTTGCATGTTCTCCCTGTGTCTGTGTGGGTCTCCTCCGGGTATTCCAGTTTCCTCCCACAGTCCAAAGATGTGTAGTTTAGATGGATTGGCCATGGTAACTTGCCCCCCAGTGTCCAGGGATGTGTAGGTTAGGTTACAGGGTTACGGGGATAAGGCAGGGGAGTGGACCGGAGGGAGAGGTGGGCAGATCAAAAAACCATTTATTTTCAGTTTAATACGTTCACCATTGTGTGTTTTAGGGTGGAAGTCCCTCAAGAATCTAATTAATGCTTGTATTTAGAAATAGTGACAGTCAGGGAATATGTAAAAGGAATCCATTGGGAATTTGTATTATGAATGAACAGTGATACAGTTCCAAGTCAGGATGGTGTGTGGATTAGATTTAGATTTGTCACATGTACCGAGTTACAGTGAAAAGTATTGTACAGTCCATGCAGATCGTTCCAGACATGAAAAACACAGGTCATATGGTAAGCACACAATGTAAATACAGAGACATCAGGTGAGGCATGCAGAGTGTAATGCTAACAATAGTAGAGAAGATGCGTAGAGAGATCAGCTCAGTCCATAAGAGGGCCATTCAGGAGTCTGGTAACAGCGGGGAAGAAGCTGTTTTGGAATCTGTTAGTGTGTGTTGTGAGACTTTTGTATCTTCTGCCGGTTGGAAGAGAGAATACCCAGGATGGGAGGGATCTTTGATTCTGTTGCCTGCTTTCTGCTTGAGGGGGACTTGCAGAGGTGGTGGTGTTCCCATGTACCTGCTGGTCTTGTCCTTTCAGGTGGTAGAGGGCGTGGGTTTGGGAGGTGCTGGTGAGTTACTCAGTGCATCTTGAGATTGTACGGCTTGTGTAGTAGATTTTCATGCAATCATACAGCATGGAAGGAGGCCATTCAGCCCAACATACCTCTGTTGACTTTTGAAAGAGCTATTCAGTTAGTTCCCATGTAGCTGCCTTTTCACCACAGCACTGCAGAATGTTTCATTTTTGTGCGTTTATTTACGTCAATATGTGAACATATTTGGACCAAGGTGTTAATGAGATCACCAACTGAATGGTCTTGGTAGAACCCAAGTTGGTGAGAAGGTTATTGGTGAGTAAGTACCACCTGATAGCATGCTTGGTGACAATTTCCAATACTTTGTTGTTGATTATAAGTAGACTGACGAGGCAGTTTTCTAGTTAGAGGCATAACTGAATGGCCTAGTCCTGTTCCTATTTCTTGAGTTCTTATGTCAATCACATTGTTGCACGCCCAGGGACATAAATAAGTCAGATCAGATAAGGCGGACAGATTTCCTTCCCTAAATGATAGTAGTGAAGCAGTTGGTTTTTTATGAAAATCCAGTAACTTTGTGGTCACCCTTACCGATATAGGCTTTTCATTTCAGTTCTCTATGTGTCCAGTTCAAATTTGGAAATTATATTGAATCTGCTTTTGGCTGGTGGTCACATTGTTACTGGACAAGTAAGCAGGTAACATGAGTTCAAATCACGGCAGTTAGAAATTTAAATTAAATTAAAATCTGGAGTTAAAAAGTAGGGCCACATGGTAGCACATTGGTTAGCACGGTTGCTTCACAGCGCCAGGGTTCCAGGTTCGATTCCTGGTTTGGGTCACTGTCTCTGCGGAGTCTGCACGTTCTCTCCGTGTCTGGGTGGGTTTCCTCAGCACGCTCCGGTTTCCTCCCATAAGTCCTGAAAGATGTGCTTGTTAGGTGGATTGGATATTCTGAATTCTCCCTCAGTGTACCCGAACAGGCACCAAAGTGTGGCGACTGGGGATTTTCACAGTAACTTCATTGCACTGGTGATGTAAGCCTACTTTGACAAGTAGCACAGTGGTTAGCACTGCTGCCTCACAGCACCAGGGACCCGGGTTCGATTCTGGCCTTGGATGACTGTCTGTGTGGAGTTTGCACGTTCTCCCCGTGACTGCGTGGGTTTCCTCTGGATGCACTGGTTTCCTCCCACAGTCCAAAGATGTACAAGCTAGGTGGATTGGCCATGCTCTTCAGTGTCCAGGGATGTGCAGGTTACGTTACGAGGACAGGGCAGGGTGGATGGGCGAGTGGACCTGAGTAGAGTGCTCTTTCCGGGGTCGGTGCAGACCCGATGGCCGAATGGCCTCCTTTTGAACTGTAGGGAGTCTATGAAAGCACTTGTGAACCGCTGTTTTCACTGTTTTGAAACTGAGTTATGTATCCTTGTCTTTTTCCCCCCTTCAGGATAATAGACCAGGCTACAACCACGGAGATAGCTGCATTTCCGATATATACAGTCTTGTTCTGTGTCCGAGGTGTTGATGGGACTTCGGAGAGTAATTGCTTTGCATTTACTGAAAGTTACTGTGGTACAGATGAGTTCCAACTTCATGTGTTCTGCTGTGAGATCAAAGAAGCTGTAAGTACTGTATTTGAACCCAGTGTGTGCTAAAATTCTTAAACTTTCAAAATGAACAGGCTAACATTTGTGTTAATGCAATATCAAAAGCAGTAAACATAAATTGTTCTTAATCTTTTATCTAAATTTGCCTGACTTTTTTGCATAAAAACAAATGAAGAATTACAGGAAGAGAGGACCTGAATTTATTTAGCACCCCGTCACTTCTTGGAGTGGCATGGTGGTTAGCACTGCTGCATCACAGCACCAGTGACCCGGGTTCAGTTCCAGCCTTGGATGACTGTCTGTGTGGACTACACACGTTCTCCCCGTGTCTGCGTGGGTTTCTTCCCACAGTCCAAAGATGTGTAGGTTAGGTGGATTGTCCACGCTAAATTACCCCTTAGTGTCCAATAGGTGAGGTGGGGTTATGGGGATAGGGTAGGGACGTATGCATCGGCAGGATGCTCTTTTAGAGAGTTGGTGCAGGCTTGATGGGCAGAATGGCCCCGTTCTGCACTGTAGGGATTCTATGAGTGCAAGTACAGTCAGATGCAGAAAATTAATTTGAAGTAGATGATTGCACTTGAATAAATACTCTGTCATACTATGGCTTAGAGTAAGCAAATATCATAACACCAAGTCGATAAGTAGCAAAATACAAGCAACAGAATTCAGGAAATTTACAGAATTTGACTGTTCTTCCCCAGGTGGTTGGAAATAATATATGTAGCCCCTGATTAAGATTTCAGTATAATTAATTTGATATGGTCTTTCACAAAAATGTTTTGTAGATTTGCTTTATGGCCTTCCCTAGAGTCAGTTGAGAACCCCCCAGTCCCCCGCCCCACTTTTCGATGTACCCCAGAGGATAGAAGAATAAGGAGCAAAACAATGCTGGAATAAGGCTGTGTAGAGAATGGACTGGTTATGATGGTTCTGGTGGATGAAACCTTTATTAGTTTGAATCTGCATCAGGCAAGGACTGCCGCAAATCTACTCTCCTAGAACAAAAAGGGAATCAAAGCAGCCTTCATCAAAACAAAGAAAAAACTGTAATTCATACCAAGAGTCGAGGGATCACTTTGCTAATCTGTACTTGCTCAACTGGAGTGTAGAGTAGTCAAGCTGCCAGTTCCTGAGGCGGAGATATAAATATCTATATAGATGGTTATCATGAACATTTTTGGACAGAGCAAAGCTAATGGCTTAACAGTTAACAAGCATTAGGATATTAAAGCAACCACTTATTTAATTACTGCACCCTGCAGACGTATTAACCGTGGAATGTAATTTCTACAGTCCTCAGGGAAGCATATTCATCCCCAATTCTTGCAAGAACCAGTATTAAAAGTGACTGCCCATTTCCCTTCTTTTTCTGGATGTTTATTAAAATATATAGATCAATGATTAGAATTATGACTGAGAAACCTCATTTGTTCCCCTGTTGCTGCATCTTTATAAATGCCACATCCTTTCAACTACTTCCAGTTCTCCGCTCATATATACTAGCCATGCTTTGCCTTCAACCTCCCACAGGGAAATGTTCTGTCTCTTTTTTTTTTCTCTGCTTCTCTTCAACATTGCTGCTTTGAAAAAGTTTTGTGTTTCTGTAAATTGTTTTTCTATTGACATCAGCTTCACTTTGGTCTGATGGTAAGCATTTTTAACATGAGTGTTTTAGCAGCGTGCTACATCTTCAGTTAACTTCAGAACCTGATGATTTTTGTTGTGGGCTTTGAGCAGCAGTTGCGATCTGATTATTTTGTGACTTTAAATTTGACATAATTTTGAGGAATGTGAAGATGTGTATCCATTCAGAAATGATGTGGAGATGCTGGCGTTGGTCTGGGGTGTGCACAGTAAGAAGTCTTACAACACCAGGTTAAAGTCCAACAGGTTTGTTTCGAATCACTAGCTTTCGGAGCGCAGCTCCTTCCTCAAGTGAGTGAAGAGGTGGGTTCCAGAAGCACACAGATTTTGTCTATATATGTGTTTCTGGAGCCAACCTCTTCACTCACCTGAGGAAGGAGCTGCGCTCCAAAAGCTAGTGATTTGAAACAAACCTGTTGGACTTTAACCTGATGTTGTAAGACTTCTTACTGTGTCCATTCAGCAAGGTATAGTGGATACTTCTCCGACGCTACAAGACCATGTTTGAGAGGACAGGATGGCTTGTTTGAAAATGTTCAGAATTGGGCGTGTGGTTGGGTTTCTGATACGTTTTTAGATGATCCCAAGGCCAGAAGGATTTGTTCATCAAACTAAGTGGTTGTTCATGCTTCCAGAAATGCACAGAAAACTGGAAATGTGAAATGAAAGGAAAAAGTATTGGAAAAACCCAGCAGGTCTGGCAGCATCCCTGGAGAGAGGAAAAGAGCTGACCTTTTGAGTTGAATGACTCTATGGAACTTCCTTAGAGCTCTGAAGAAGAGTCTTTCAAAAGATTGACTTTGGTTTTCTCTCTCCACAGATGCTGCCAGACCTGCGGTTTTTCAACACTGTTTTATTTCATATTTCCAGCACCTGCAGAATTTTGCTTTTTTTAATGGGAACCAGAATACACAGAGGGAGATTTTAAAAAAAGAACCAAAGGATAAAAAATGTTAACAGCTGTAAACAGGAATATAAAAAAGTCTTGCAGGTTTTTTTGGAATATAAATTAAGAGAAAGAGTAGCCAAGGGAAATGTGGGCCCATGAAAAATGGCACTGTCATTGACTATAAGGAAATTACAGACTTATTAAACGGGTGCTTTGCATCTAGCCATTGTGGAGGAAGAGAACAAAATACCAGTGATACAATGGAACAGAAACAGAAATCAGAAGTGGAACTTATCGAATTTAATATAAGTAAAGGAATTGCCACTAAAGATGGACAAATCTCCAGAATCTGGGGATTTATTCCTTAGGGTATAAAAAGAAGTAGGTGAGAATATTGTAGGTGCGTTCGTATTCTGCCAAAACTCTCTTGTTCCAATTAAACAATTGGAGAGAAATATTACAAATGTCTCCCCACAGTTTAGGAAACCTTGCAACTACAGAGCTGTCAGCCTATTTGTCAGTTATGGGTAAATTATTAAAATGTGTCATTAAAAACAGTGATTTGAGTTCTTAACAAAAATTTAAGCTGTTCAGAGATAGTTGGGCATAGGAGCAAAGGTAAACTGTTCGGACCATTGAGTCTGCTCCGCTATTCCATGAGATTGTGACTGATTTGATGTGGTAATCCTCAACTAAACTTTCCTGCCTTATCCCCATAACCCTCCATTCCCTTTCTGGCGGCACAATGGCATAGTGGTTAGCACTGCTATCTCACGGCACCAGGGACTCTGGTTCAATTCCGTTGGGTGACTGTGTGGAGTTAGAACATAGAACAGCACAGAACAGGCCCTTCGGCCCTCGATGTTGTGTCGAGCAATGATCACCCTACTCAAACCCACGTATCCACCCTATACCCGTAACCCAACACCCCCCCCCCCCCCCCCCCCCCCCCCCCCCACACCTTACTTTTTAGGAAACTACGGGCAATTTATCATGGCCAATCCACCTAACCCGCACATCTTTGGACTGTGGGAGGAAACCGGAGCACCCGGAGGAAACCCACGCACACACGGGGAGGACGTGCAGACTCCGCACAGACAGTGACCCAGCCGGGAACCGAACCTGGGACCCTGGAGCTGTGAAGCATTTATGCAAACCACCATGCTACCGTGCTGCCCCGTTCTGTGTGACTTTCTCCCCGTGTCTACGTGGATTTCCTCCCACAGTCCAAAGATGTGCAGTTTGGTGGATTGGCCATGCTAAGTTGCCCCTTAGTGTCCAGGGATGTACAGGTTAGGTTCCTGGGATAGGGTTGGGGAGTGGACCCAGATAGGGTACTGTTTCAGATGTTTGGTGCAGACTTTATGGGCTGAATGGCCTCTTGCGCTGCAGGAATTCAATGATTCTAGGTTTCTTTGGTGGGATTTGTGGCTAACTAAGATTTGTTTTTCTGAGGAGGTTTCTGTAATATAATAATATTCTATAATGATGTTACAATGCGCGTAGATATTGTGTAGGGTGGCTGGTTAGCACTGTTGCTTCACTCGCCAGGGTCCCAGGTTCGATTCCCGGCTTGGGTCACTGTCTCTGCGGAGTCTGCACGTTCTCCCTGTGTTTGCGTGGGTTTCCTCCAGGTGCTCCTGTTTCCTCCCACAAGTCCCGAAAGAAGTGCTGTTAGGTGAATTGAATATTCTGAATTCTCCGTCTGTGTACCCGAACAGGCGACTGGGGGATTGCCACAGTAACTTTGTTGCAGTGTTAATGTTAGCCTACTTGTGAAGATAAAGACTATTATTATTTGGACTTTTAGAAGGCATTTGATGAGGTTCAGCATAAGAGAATATTAGCAAAAATGTAAGTGTACAGGATAGAAGGCAATCTTGCGACATGGGTTAGAAATTGGTCAGAAGGTAGGGACAGAGTAGCGATAAAGAAAGTAGGGGTATACTCTGATCAGACAAATGGTCCCCCTCGAGGTATGTCGGGCCTCAACCTTTCATTATACTGATCAATAACTTGACTTTCAAACATTGTAGCTGATGCGATGTTGGGAGGCACAATAAGTAGTGCAGAGCAGGAACTTGTAAACGGACATGGTTACATCGAGAGAGCTGTACCAACGAAGTGTGAAGGGTTTTCCTTTGGCTCCTGTTAAATCAGAGTATTTTGCAATGGTGACAAACTTTGTGGAATCTGCGGATGAGCAAAAAGATTTGTCCATGTTAATTATGTAAATTAGAGTTAAGTATTGTTAAGGTGAAGGATACTGATTGGATGATTACTTCAGCATATATAAGAAGACATATTGACACTAAAGTGGAAGTAGAGTTAGGGGCTACACAGTTGTAATGTTTCACTCTGAATACATTTAGAACTGAGTAAAGATTTGCTTCTGGCCTCCGGCTGTGGTTGGCTGTCGGGGATTTAATGGTCCATTTTCAGAAATCACTGAGGTGGCCAGGTACAAAAATATAATTTGAAAAGACTAATGGGCTATTGCTGTTTATTTCAAGAGGACTAGAATGCAAAGGGGTGGAGGTTATGCTTCAATTGTATGGAATAATTGTTGGTCAGACTCTCTCCTGGTGTACTGTGCTCAGTTCTGGCTGCATCTGGGGGGGAATGTATTGGGCCTCAGAGGGGGTGCTGTGCATATTCATCAGAATGATATCACGGCTAAAAGGATTAAATCCGAAGACTGAGTACATATACTTTTATTTCCTTGCGTATAGAAGATTGATGGGTGATCTAATTAAGATATTGAAAAAGATAAGAGAGTTCAATCGGATAAATACAGGATAACTGTTTCCTCTGGTGAGGGTCTCCAGAACAATGGGCATGATCTTAAATTTAGAGCATGGCTTCTAACTGTAATTAGACATGCAGGTTCCCGAGTTTGTGGTGCAAATCTATCAGATTATGCCCACCCGTAATTCCATTCACGAGAATAGAGGGCCCTGGAGAACATTTATGAACACAAGACAGATGGCCTAGTGTTACAGGGGGAGGGAATGTTTTGCATTGGGACAATACATGTATGGAATGTTTAAAGAAAGTGGAGGTGAAAGGTCAAAATCTAAAGTTGCCAAACTCAGTGTTGAGTCCCGAGGACTGTTACATGCCCAACCAGAAGATCTGATGCTGCTCCTCCGGTTTGCGCTGGGCTTCACTAGAGCATTGCAGCAGGCCAAGGATGGAAATGTGGGCATGAGAGCAAGGTGCTGAGTTAAAATGGCAACAGGAACGTTAGGGTCATGCTTGTTGACTGAGCAAAGATGTTCCACAAAATAGTCACCAAGTCTGGGTTTAATCATGCAGATAAGATTGAATTGGGAGCAGCGAATACAATCGACCAAGTTGAAGGAAGCACAAGTGACCTGTTGCTTAACCTGAAAGGAATATCTGGGGCCTTGAACGGAGAGGAGGGAGGAGATAAAGGGGCAGGTGCTTGCTGGGAAGGTGCCGTGGGAAGGGGATGAAAGGTTGGTGATGCTGGAGGAGAGGACCAGGGTGTCACAGAGGGAGTGGTTGATGCGAAATGCTGGTGAGAGGGTTTGGCAGAAATGATGGAGGATAATACTTTGATTACGGAGGGGTGAAAGATGAGGACAAGTAGGACCCTATTATGATTATGGGAGGGAGGGTAAGGGTGATGGCAAAGGTACAGGAAATGGGTTGAACTCGGTTGTGTGCCCTGTTAACCACAGTGGGAGGGAAACCTCGATTCAGGAAAAATACAGCCATGTCAGAAGCGCTGTTTTGGAAGGTGGCATCATCAGAACAGATCCGACACAGGTGGAGAAACTAGGATATTGGGATGGATGGAGTACTTGCAAGGAGTGGAGTGACAGGATTTGTAGTCGAGGTAGCTGATTGAATCGGTTGGTTTATAATGAATTTGTTGGTCAGTCTATCACGAAAATGATGCCAGCATCTATCAGGGGAGAAACACCGTTAACATTTTCAGTCATGGACCCTTCATTGGAATTGGAAGGAGGGAGACCTGTTGGTTTTTTCCAGATTCCTCTGTTCTTGTATCAGATTCCAGCCTCCGCAGTATTTTGCTCATCTTGATTCCATTTATCTGTTTTTGCCCCACTTGCCTTGGTGCTCTTGCCCAATGAAAATTTATAGGTCTCAGCCTTAAAAGTTTTCAATTGAGCCGGCATTCAGTCTTTTAGGGTAGAGAGAGAGAATTTCTCTGATTCTCTTTGTAAAAAAGCACTTGCCAATCCCACTCCAGATAGACTAAGATCTCATTTTAAGAATCCGTTCCCACGTTCTGAATTCTTCTATCAAAGGAAATAGTTTTACTCCATTAAGCCCCGTTATCATTTTAAGCACCTCTTTCAGATCACTCCTCAACCAACTCTAAAGAATATCAACCAAGTTTTATGCTTGCTCCCCTCAATTTAATCCTTTAAGAATGAGTGTCATTCAGGTGGATCTTTGTCCAGTGTATCCTCTGAGGTAAAACTGAACACAGTACTCCAGATGGGTTCTACACAACTGAAACATCACATCCCCATTTTTGTATTCCAGTCTCAATGCCAGATATTCTCTAAATATCTGTCTTGACACAGTCGATAGTGCTATTAGCATTGATTTTGGTGTGCAATCTCTCCTTGGCATGGCCTGAAGTCTCAACCCGAAATGTTAATTTTTCTCTCCATAGATACTATCTGACCAGTTGAGTATTTTCAGCATTTGTATTTGTTTTTGTTGCAGCCCATTTGTTATTTGTTCTCAAACAATAAGGATACTGCTAGCCTGAGCCAGACTAATCCCTCCCTATGGGCAGCAGGGTAGCACAGTGGTTAACACGGTGGCTTCACAGCACCAAGGTCCCAGGTTCGAGCCCGGCTGGGTCACTGTCTGTGTGGAATCTGCACGTTCTCCCCGTGTCTGTGTGGGTTTCCTCCGGGTGCTCCCGTTTCCTCCCACTAGTCCCGAAAGACGTGCTGTGAGGTAATTTGGACATTCTGAATTCTCCCTCTGTCTCTCTGAACAGGCGCCGGAATGTGGCGACTGGGGGCTTTTCACAGTAACTTCATTGCAATGTTAATGTAGGCCTGCTTGTGACAATAAAGATTATTGTTATTGTCATTATTATTATTATGTTGTGAAATAAGAGGATTGGAATTTTGGATCTTCCCTTTAATAAAAGCTGCTTTGAGGGACAGTTTGGGAGGGCCTGTCAGTAGTGTGCCTAATTGATGGCTACTTCATGAAGTGGCACTATCAATCAAGGCAGCCCTTTCACTTTCCAGAAAATCAGACCAGAATAATGGTGGTGTTGCAAGTTAAATGCTGTCAGCTCTTTTCTGCACCTGATCTTCACTTAAAACTTCTCCTTTCCACAAATACTTCCTGTACCTATCTATACTACTGTGCCACTTAAATTTGTGTCATCAGCAATGTTAGACAAACATCTCTCTATTCTTTCCTTCAAGTCATTAATTGTCACGAAGCCTGAGGCCCATATTGCTGTCGTCAGCCACATTCTGCTGATTTGACAATAACCATTATCTATACTGTCTCCAATCTCTTAACCAATTCCTTTTTCACCATTAGCATATGTGCTCATTTTTGCTAACAATTTCTTATGTGGAACCTTAGAATCATAGAATCCCTACAGTATAGAAGGATGCCATTCGGCCCATTGAGTCTGCACCGACCATCTGAAAGAGCAGCCTAACCTCAGCCCTCTCCCGGCAGTATCCTACTAACCCCACCGAACCTACGGGTCAATGTTAACACGGCCAGTCAACCTAATCTGCACACCTTTGGACTGTGGGACGAAACCGGAGCACCCGGAGGAAACCCACAAAGACATGGGGAGAATGTGCAAACTCGACACAGTCACCCAAGGCAGGAATTGAGCCCAGTGCTAGGCACCGTGCTGCCCTACCTTGTACAATACCTTCTGAAAACCCATGAAAATAAAATCCATTGACATTCCTTTGTCTGCCAAATTAGTGACTCTTCAAAATATTTAATTAGTTTCATTTGGCATGACCTACCCATTACAAATTCATGCTCTCTCTGACCTTTTGTCTCTGTGGTCAGCTAGATTGTACTTAATATTCTAGTAACCTGATTTCACACACCTAAAGGAGAGGTTTCAGGAAATCACAGGAAAGCTCTGTCTAAATTGTCTTTCTAATGGCCTTCGCAACTTCTACACACCCTCCACTAGTGTAGTAAAAGACGGCAGGCTTGCAACCTCTCCCATCCAGAAATCTGTTGTTTGGAAACACCAGATATCCCAAAATATTTTCAGACAGGGGCAACTCATGGCATCAATTCAGTACAATATACTGGAGGAGGAAACATTGAAGATATGGTATTTGCATAAGTAAAATAATTTTTATGACTGCTTTATAATGTTATTATGCTGTTTTGCGCATCAGGTGTACCTACGGGTGCTTTCTGCTTCTCATACTTGTGGTTAAGCCAGTGGGTTTCAACCTTTGTTTTGGTTGGGGAAACCTGATATATTTTGAAATTCCGGTAAACTCGAACTTCTTCCTCCTCACCTCCCAGTGTCTAAAGGACAAATGAAAACAAAGTAAAACTATTGAGTGAATAAATGGAATGAAACAAAAAATTACTTTTCATCAAATGTATTTTGCTCCACGGAAGTTTGGGTTAAATTTGTTGCACTAGTGTCTTTACTGGCATCAGTGTCAGCTCAAGCACTGCCCTTTAATGGACTAATGGAAGTCACAGACAAATCACTGAGACTGACCTGGAGCCGGAGGATTGATGTATTGGTTTTGGGAGTTTGAAAATGGGGTCAGATTTTGCGGACTCTGGAAGTTTGGGCCAGGTTTGGGGAGTCTGGAAGTTGGCGCGGGGTCTGGGGAGTCTGGAAGTTGGCGCGGGGTCTGGGGAGTCTGGAAGGGGGCACAGGGTCTGGGGAGTCTGGAAGTTGACACCGGGTCAGGGGAGTCTGGTTGGCGCTGGGTCCAGCTAGTTTGGAAGTCAGCATCGAGCCTGAGCAGCCGGAAGGCTGGGGCTGGGTCCAGGGAGCCGGAAGGTTGGGGCCGAGTCTGGGTGTCGGAAGGTCGGAGCCGAGTCCGGGGTGTCGGAAGGTCGGAGCCGAGTCCGGGGTGTCGGAAGGTCGGAGCCGAGTCCGGGGTGCCGGAAGATCGGAGCCGGGTCCGGGTGTCGGAAGGTTGGGGCTGAGTCCGGGTGTCAGAAGTTTGGGGCCGAGTCCGGGTGTTGGAAGTTTGGGGCCGGGTCCGGGTGTCGGAAGTTTGGGGCTGAGTCCAGGTGTCGGACGGTTGGGGCCGAGTCCAGGTGTCGGAAGGTTGGGGCCGGGTCCGGGTGTCGGAAGGTTGGCGCCGGGTCTGGGTGTTGGAAGTTTGGGGCCGAGTCCGGGTGTTGGAAGTTTGGGGCCGGGTCCGGGTGTCGGAAGTTTGGGGCCGGGTCCGGGTGTCGGAAGTTTGGGGCCGAGTCTGGGTGTTGGAAGGTTGGCGCCGGGTCTGGGTGTTGGAAGGTTGGCGCCGGGTCCGGGTGTCGGAAGGTTGGGGCTGAGTCCGGGTGAAGGAAGGTTGGGGCCGAGTCCGGGTGTCGGAAGGTTGGGGCCAAGCCCGGGGAGCTGGAAGGCTGGAGCCGAGTCCGGGTGTAGGAAGGTTGGGGCCGAATCCGGGTGTCGGAAGGTTGGGGCCGAGTCCGGGTGTTGGAAGGTTGGCGTCGGGTCCGGGCGTTAGAAGGTTGGCACCGGGTCCGGGTGTCGGAAGGTTGGGGCAGAGTCCGGGTGTCAGAAGGTTGGGGCCGAGTCCGGGTGTTGGAAGGTTGGGACCGAGTCCGGGTGTCGGAAGGTCAGAGCCGAGTCTAGTCCGGGTGTCGTAAGGTTGGGGCTGCTTCTAAAAGTTTCGGGCAGCACGGTAGCATGGTGGTTAGCATAAATGCTTCACAGCTCCAGGGTCCCAGGTTCGATTCCCGGCTGGGTCACTGTCTGTGTGGAGTCTGCACGTCCTCCCCGTGTGTGCGTGGGTTTCCTCCGGGTGCTCCGGTTTCCTCCCACAGTCCAAAGATGTGCGGGTTAGGTGGATTGGCCATGCTAAATTGCCCGTAGTGTCCTAATAGTAAGGTTAAGGGGGGGGAGTTGTTGGGTTACGGGTATAGGGTGGATACATGGGTTTGAGTAGGGTGATCATTGCTCGGCACAACATCGAGGGCCGAAGGGCCTGTTCTGTGCTGTACTGTTCTATGTTCTATGTTCTATGGTGAAGGATGAATATGTTCCAACTATCCAGCAATGTGCCCATCCAGAGTAATTCTTACCCTGTTAGGGAAATTGTGTGGAATTAAATCCAGTGCTGGTGAATAAGGGAAACACGGAGAGAGAGAACGAGAGACCTGAAAATTGTGTATGGAGCCAATTAGGAATGCCTGTGAAACTCTTTGTTCCGGAAAGTTGCTTGAAAAACACTGGACTTGGACATTCTAATGTCATTCTATTGTGCAAAAAGATTCAGAAATCCAGAAATGATTTGGTCTCATGCATTTTGTACTGTAAAGGTTACACTGTAGTTGTATATGTTTCCATCCAGGGCTACTCTGTACTTGTAGGAACATTAAAAATAGGAGTTTGTCTTTGAGCCATTCAATCAAATCATGGCTGATCTGAACTCCATCTAGCTGGCTTGGCTCTATGTTTCTTGCTATCCTTTTGATTTGGGTTCAAAGCTCCAATTTTTATCATTTTTGGGAGAGAGATTTCTGGATTTCCTGTATCCTTTTGATCGGTCATGAACTGCCTACATATCATTTTGAGGTTACTTTCAATCCATCCCGGCAACACCAAATACCTCAATCAGATCACCCCTTAATATTTTATAAGCCACAGAATATAATCTTAGTTCTGTAACCTGACCCACCTTATTTTTCTCTTTTGATCCTGGTATCTTTCTGATGGATCTGTGCTGTATTCCCTCGAAGACCAATTCCTGAGGTGGGAACCCTGGATTCCGGATGGGGTCTAACCGGAACTTTCTAAGTCATCATGTAGGAGAGAGCATTGCTGTGGATATAAAGCTGCATGTTTCTGATTCTCTCCAGGTCAGTCGAATCCTGTACAGTTTTTCAACTGCTTTTCGCCGATCTTCCAAACAAGGAGCAGAAGTAAAAGACATGGGTGATGCAAGCCCTGAGAGTGACAGCTACAACTTCACCGTCTCTCTTGAAGTGAAGGAGGATGATGGGAAAGGCAATTTCAGGTGACTTGATTGAAATGTGATTTAAAACTGGGCACCAGGATGCTGGTGCTTTGGAAATTGGTGCCAAGTTTGTAATTGGTCAGCTGTTAAAGATTTTTAAAAAATCTTGAATTTAGCATTTCTCATGGCCTTTGTTCAGCACATTTCACAGTCCCTCAAAACGATTTACAGAACTTTCTTCACAGTACAGATTTACATTACATCAGTGAAGGTTATTGGCAGATGAAAAGATTGGACAGACTTGAGAAACCAGCACAGAATGATAAATTAGAATATAAAAGAAATCTCGTGAGAAATGTAACAACAGATTTAGGGGAGGCAGTGGCGTAGTGGTATTGTCACTGGTCTAGTAATCCAGAGACCCAGGGTGATGCTCTGGGGACATGAGTTCGTATCCCACCAAGGCAGATGGTGGAATTTGAATTTGGGGCAGATGGCGGAATCTGGAATTAAAGTCTAATGATCGTTGTAAAAACCCATCTGGTTCACTAATGTCCTTTAGGGAAGGAAATCTGCCGTCCTTACCTGGCCTGGCCTAAATGTGACTCCACATACACAGCAATGTGGTTGACTCTTAAATGCTCTCCGGGATGGACAACAAATGTTGGCGATGTCCACATCCCGTGAACAAATAATAAAAAGAGAGTTTCTACCGGTATTTAAAAAGGAAAATAAGCATGGTGGGGCAGTGGGTTAGCCCTGTTACCTCATGGCGCCGAGGTCCCAGGTTCGATCCCGGCTGTGGGTCACTGTCTGTGTGGAGATTACACATTCTCCTCGTGCTTGCATGGGTTTCGCCCCCACAACCCAAAGATGTGCACTGTAGGTGGATTGGCCACGCTAAATTGCCCCTTAATTGGAAAAAATGAATTGGGTACTCTAAATTTATTAATAAATAAATAAATAAATAAAAAGGAAAATAGGCAGCACTGCGGTGCAGTGGTTAGCACTGTTGCATTGCGGCGCCGAGGTGCCATGTTCGATCCCGGCCCCGGGTCACTGTCTGTGTGGAGATTACACATTCTCCTCGTGTTTGCATGGGTTTCACCCCCACAACCCAAAGATGTACAGGGGAGGTGGATTGGCCATGCTAAATTGCCCCTTAATTGGAAAAAATGAATTGGGTACTCTAAATTTATATTAAAAAAATAAAAAGGAAAAGGGTAACTAAAGTGAGCGTTGGATTCTGAGGGTGGGAATGGAGAAATAAGAAAATGGCATTGAATGGATATTCTATGTCTATCTTCATTTAGGGGATACTAATAATATCCCAGAAATAATTGTTAATTGAGGTGAAAGTGGGGGGAAGGAACTTAAAACAATTACAATCACTAGGTAAAGATTATTGAGAAAACTATTAGAAGCTACTTAAAAGAAGTAGCTTCTGATATAGTAAATGCATTGGTTTTGATTTTAAAAACTTTTCTAGATTCTGGAAAGGTTCATCAAGTCGGAAAATAGTGAATGTAACTCTGTTCAAGAAAGGAGGGAGACAGGAAGCAGGAAACTGTTGGCCAGTTAGCCGAACATTTGTCATTGGGAAAATGCTAGCGTGTATTATTAAGTAGGTTATGGAAGGGCACTTAGAAAATCTTAATGTTATCAGGCAGAGTCAGTATGGTTTTGTGAAAGGGAAATCGTGTTTGACTAATTTATTGGCGTTCTTTGAGGAAGTAACAAGCAAGGTGAAAAAAGGGGAACCTGTCAATGTAGTGTACTAGGATTTCCAAAAGACATTAAAACCCTAATTTTGCCTATTTTCCTCCCAACGACAACATTTACTGCCTGAACAACTTGATTAAATTTCCTCTTAACTTTCCCTGCTCTTATATTTATACAGTGCCTTTAATGTAAATAAAATTCAGAAGCATTAAATTAGATCCACATAAGGCTAGATCATGGCAGGTTTTAAGGCAGGTCTAAAAGGAAGAGGCAGAGAAGTTTAGGGATAGAAGGCACGGCCACGCATGATGAAACAATTAAAACTAGGGATGCACAAGAGGCCAGATTAGAGGAGCAGAAATATCTCGGTGGGTTGAGGGGTTGGAGGAGATTACAGAGATGGGCTTTGGGGGGGGGGGGGGGGGGGTGGAGAGAACGAGGACATAGAGGGACTTGAAAAGATGGATGAGAATATTAAAATTAAGGTGTTACTTGACCAGTGTAGGCTAGCTGACATGGGTTGATAGGTGAATAGGATTTGCTGCAAGTATTGTCACTGGCAGCTGAGTTTTTAATGACCTCAACTTTATGAAGTGTACATTATGGGAGGCGAGTGCAGGAGGGTTTTCAAAAGTCAGCCTGGAGGTAACAAAGGCACGAATAACGGTTTCAGCAGCAAATGGCAAGGTCGAAGCCGGGTGGAAATAGACGGCCCTATCGATGGTGGGATATATGTTTGGAAGTTCATACTGGAGTGAAATATGACAGCAATGTTGGAAGCTGTCTGGTTCAGCCTCAGAAATATATCAGGGAGAGGGATGGAGTCAGTGGCGAGTGAGGTTTTGAGTAAGGAACTAAACCCAATATCTTATAAATATTAGAAAATTTCTCCTCATCTACTACTGAATAGCTGACAAGCAGCCTGATACATTAGTGTCACGAAGCACACTGATGATATTTGCGAGGGTATCCCCTTTGGAACACCGATTCGTGGGTGTGTATAGTTTTATTTTGTTTTGGTGTGAGGAGACAAGTGAAACCCCAGCAATTGGCCCAGTTCCCGTGTAACAATTATTAGACTATTTATTAAAGTGAAGAGACAAACACACAAACGGGATGACTGTACTTTCACGCAATTAAAATGTATCATTAAGATTCCGGACCAAACCCCAATTTATATTAGAAAACTGGACGAGGGCTCAACAATTTTCTTTAATTTGTGAAACTAAGGAAAAGAATACTTTGCTCCAGGAGTGGCCTTTGCAAAGAGTACCTTAATTAAGCACACGCCTCCACCCATCCCCTTAACCCAGATCTGTAACATTAAAACAAACTTTACAATGAACATAGTATTAAACTAATATTAACAGCAAAGAAATATAGCTTACAATTACCAGTTAAACAATGTTTAACAATAAAATGAAACACTTTAACCCCTAACTGCTACCTCCTTTATTTCCAATCAAGCAAAACCCATCATGGGTCAAAATCCACTTTTGAATAAAGTTAACAAACACGTGAGTACTTACCAGCCTCTGGATAATTAATTCCTTTAAAAGACAGCATGGAGGGAGGGGGGGCGTGGCACGGTGGTGCAGTGATTAGCACTGCTGCTTCACGCCGCTGAGGACCCAGGTTCGATCCTGGCCCTGGGTCACTGTCCGTGCGGAGTTTGCACATTCTCCTCGGGTTTGCATGGGTCTCGCCCCCACAACCCAAAGATGTGCAGGCTAGATGGATTGGACACGTTAAATTGCCCCTTAATTAGAAAAAAAAAATTAGGCACTCTACATTTATATTTTTTAAAAACTGCATGGAGAGAGAGAACGAGATCCTGTCAGGAAACAGCCTGCTGATTCTTGTCTGTGTCAGACCACTGCTCAACCCGACAGCCTTTTTGCAGAAGCTGCTGTTCTGTTCACAGCCAAATCTAAACGGACTGCTAAAGACCTGGTACAGACCTTGCTCCTGCCATTACTACATAATCTTTATCCCACTCCAATCCCATGACCTAATTTACTTAAATTGAAACACAATGCCTATAATTATTTACTCCTCAGAAATCATAACAGAAACCCAGTAGTCTTTCCTTTTAAACATAAGCAAACATAAGCATGGTTTGAAATAACAATGATCCCACTTGTAAGACATCTTAATTGCACCCCTTTGCAGTCACAGTGTCTGTTTTTCTTATCAACCAGGATTTAAAAAACATATCACTACAAGAGACACTCTAACCCAGGCTGTACCACATAGATATAACACAATATATAGACCAATTTAGTACATTCAGCACACTATTAATTACTAAACACAGTTTTTATACAATGTACCCCTTGTCACCAAATATATCTACGATATCGGAACTCTGTAAGACTTCCCCTGTTCCGCAAACAACATCCAAATTGAATAACCAGCTATAGTTGTCACACAATACAGGGGTGATACTCTAATCTGGGAACCGTCTTTTATCTGGTCCAGTGAAGATATTTTAAAACTGCTATTACGAAGGGTTTCTGCACTGACTTGGCTCGTAAGACTTTGAAGCTTGTTTGCTGTAAATTTGGCTTTCAGACTTGGTGGCTGGAAACTGGCCTCAGTGTCACTGTCTCTCTTCCATCTCAGGACCTGGTCAATTATACCTTTGTTGTTCTTTGATTATGCCGTCTGTGTATTTGGCTGTCTGCCCCCATCAAATTCCTTAACTATACATTAACATATGTATATCTCGGGGACCTTTCCAATTGTCTATAATCTGTTTCTCCTCCATAAGCTATTCATATTTGATTATTATCTAAACTGCCGGCACGGTGGCCCAGTGGTTAGCACTGCTGCCTCACAGCGCAAGAGACCCAGATTTGATTCCGACCTCGGTCACTCGGTGTGGAATTTGCACATTCTCCCCGTGTCTGTGTAGATTTCCTCTGGGTGCTCTAGTTTCCACCCACAGTCCAAAGGTGTGCAGGTTAGGTGGATCGGCCATTCTAAATTGCCCCTGAGTATCCAAAGGTCAGGTGGGGTTATAGGGATAGGGTGGGGGATTGGGCCCACCCCAATTTCAGAGGGTTGGTGCAGACGCGATGGGCTGACTGCCTCCTTCTGCACTATAGGTATTCATAGAACATAGAACATAGAACGATACAGCGCAGTACAGGCCCTTCGGCCCTCAATGTTGCACCGACATGGAAAAAATCTAAAGGCCATCTAACCTACACTATGCCCTTATCATCCATATGCTTATCCAATAAATTTTTAAATGCCCTCAATGTTGGCGAGTTCACTACTGTTGCAGGTAGGGCATTCCACGGCCTCACCACTCTTTGCGTAAAAACCCACCTCTGACCTCTGTCCTATATATATTACCCCTCAATTTAAGGCTATGTCCCCTCGTGCTAGCCACCTCCATCCGCGGGAGAAGGCTCTCGCTGTCCACCCTATTCTATGTAAACACGTTACTGGAAGAGACGCATACCAATTGAGGCCCCTTTGAATACTGTCTACTGCTGTCTCCAGGCAGATTCATGACAGTTAGTAACGGAGTGGGTATGGAGAGAGTGGTGAGTTGAAAGAGGGAATAATCACAGATTCTTCTATTGTTTTCACAGTGCTGTGCCGAAGGACAGAGAGAAACTGTATTTTAAGTTGCGACAGGGAATAGAGAAGAAACTGATCATCAATGTGCAGCAAACGTCAAACTGTGAACTGGCTGTTGAGCGGTATGTTTATTATCTTAACCTTGTAAAATAAACTGTGAAATGGTTTCTAATAAGGACTGCAGTGGATTAGCATCAGGCTCAGTTTTAGGACATTTGACAAATTAGGCTTCTATGCTTTCACAACCTCCAGCAGTTTCCCACATGATACCATTGTATAAAATATCATCCCACATCCCACTTTCTGGCTCATGGTCGGAGTTAAGTCTGTGACATCTTGTTCAGCTTTTCATGCTCCATGGGTGTGCCCACACAGTAAGAGTTTGATCCATCCTTCCTGATATTCACATACATGCATCTACAGTGTAGGTTGCTGGTTACCTAATGGGGTGTGGACTGTGACCAATTTTGTTTCCCTCCCTCACCCCCAACCCCAAGCAACGCTTCTCAACTCATTGATTCTCAAGAGGGAGCACCTCCACTGGTGGCAGACCTGAGATCTGAAAATTCAGCAGCTTCATACCAGAGATAGAACATAGAACATAGAACAGTACAGCACAGAACAGGCCCTTCGGCCCTCGATGTTGTGCCGAGCCATGATCACCCTACTCAAACCCACGCTATAACCGTAACCCAACAACCTTACTTTTAGGACACTACAGGCAATTTAGCATGGCCAATCCACCTAACCCGCACATCTTTGTACATGTGATGTACAATGTCAGCGTGGTGTGGCTACTCACTTTCAACCAGGAGAGACATAAGTATACCGTCTGTTCAAAATTTGCCTGGTGTATTTTCCCAATGTCTTAGTTTGCTTGGGCATTGTAGCCGAGGCTTGCAGACCAGGAAGGGCCTCAGATTTTGTTTGTGCTGATATTGCGGATCTCAGTATTCCTGTATTAGGGAGGGAAACTTTATCTAGACTGCTTGCTCTTTAAAAAAAAATAAACTTGAGTGCCCAATTCTGCTTTTCCAATTAAGGGGCTATTTAGTGTTGCCAATTCACCAACCTGCACATCTTTTTGGGTTGTGGAGGTGAGACCCACGCAGACACGGAGAATATGCAAACTCCACACAGACAGTGACCCGTGCTTGTGACAAAACGCGGGCTCTTGGCGCTGTGAGGCAATAATGCTAATCACTGCACCACCCTGTCGCCCCTAGTCTCCCTGCTCTTGTTATCCAACAAAGTCTGCAGTGACATGATTACTCTGTCTGTGCACGTGCGCCCGTGTGTGTGCGTGTGTCTCGACATCAGCTGCTACTTGTTAAATCCTCTGTGGTGATAGATGACGTTCCTTGTTGATGTTGCACAGATCTGGAAATTCTCCAGCAGCCGTCCTAACATTTAGTGAGATTGTCCTATGTACGCTGTGCACAGCAGCATTGTTCTAAACTACAGAGTCCACATAAAGAATTTCCTATAATCAATTTGATTTACTTAATTAGTGCAACGGTAATCTCAAAATATTTAGAAGCACTTTGGCAAAATGTGATGTGCACTGGAAAACCTTTCACAGCTGATTCCCCCCCCCCCCCAATTTGAATTGAAAATTAAATTTACTCAGAATTTCATTATTCACTAACTTTATTTAAATCAGTTTCCCAAATGATGCATAGGAAATGTTTAAAATATTCTGAGGCTTTTAGGTATTGGAGAATGTGTTTTGAGAAGACTATACTTATTGTCACAATTCCATGAATAAACATGATCGAGAACGAGACATATATAATTACCTTGTGTTTTCAGAGGTGGATATAAAAGATCAATAGAAAAACTTTAGGCTGAAATATGGCTTCAAAGCACTGAAACACATCTACACTGAAACACTGAGATATTCCCAGCACTGGAGTGACCTTTCCAGCACAAACCTGGACAAAATATTTGGAGATCCGGAGCTGCCCAAAAGGTTCCCTTCTTGACCTTCCCAATTGTGTCTGAAGTTTGCATTGGCTTGTTTGCAGGAGGCAACTGGAAAGGAGATATGGTTAGACATCATTCCGTCTTTGGGCTCCTCCCCCCACCCCAGATTTTTTGTCAGGGTTTACTCCCTTTAACTATCCAGCCTTATGCACAAAGAGAGGCTTTTAGCAGGTACAGAGGGAGCAAATCAATGGAAGCCTGAGTGGAGGAGAGAAAGTGCAGGAGAACTTAAGAAAGCAATTAGGAGAGCAAAGAGGGGGCATGAAAAAACACTGGCACTTGGATCAGGCAGAATCTCAAGATATTCTATTAGTTTATTAAGGGGAAGAGGATAACCAGGAAAAGAGTAAGGCCCATTAAGGATCAAGGGGGCAATCTGTGTGTGGAGCCAGAAGACATTAGTTGAGTGCTAATCGAGTTCTTCATATCTGTCTTCACTTGGTAGAGGAGTATGTAAGTACAGAATTTGTGGGGAGGGACTGAGGTTCTTGAACAGTTTGACATAGTGAATGAGGAAGTATTGGAATTTTGGCGGGCTTAAAAATAGACAGATCCCCACGTCTGGATGGGTTGAATCCCAGGCTGCTGTGGGAGATGAGGGAGGAAGTTACAGGGGCTCTGACCCAAATTTTTAATTCTTTTCTTGCCACAGGGGCAATGCCAGACGATTGGAGGACGGCTAATGTGGTTCCACTTTTCAAAAAGAGTGGTAGAGCTAAGCATGGCTTTGTCAAAGGGAGATGATGCCTCACAAATTTGATTGAATTTTTTGAGGAGGTGATTTGGTGTGCAGACGAGGGTAGTGCTGTTGATGTAGTTTATATGGAATTTCAGCAAAACCTT
This sequence comes from Scyliorhinus canicula, assembly GCF_902713615.1. NCBI lineage: Eukaryota > Metazoa > Chordata > Chondrichthyes > Carcharhiniformes > Scyliorhinidae > Scyliorhinus > Scyliorhinus canicula. Next base: position 128,054,075 of record NC_052149.1, on the reverse strand, counting down.
TGATAATTTTACAGTGGAAGGCAGGAGGTTGAGAAGGGCTTTGTGGAAATAAATTTTCACCAGGGGGTGGTGGGGAATGCTCTGCCTGGGAGGGTAATAGAGGCGGGAAACCTCATCATCTTTAAAACATACGTGGGTGAAGACTTGAAATGTCATAACATTCAAGGCTATGTACCAAATGCTGGAAAGTGGGATTAGTGCAGATTAAGTGTAGCCTTGTTGGTGCAGACTCGATTGGCTGAAGTGCCCCTTCTATACTGTATGACTCTATGACTTGGCAATGGAGCTATTCCCTCTATACCTTGGAGTTAGGTTCACCAGTGCCAGGACCATTCCTCTGAGTTCCTCTGACGCTTTCATCAGGGACTCAGTTTCTGTCTGTCATCATGAGGAGGTGCAACTGAGGACAATACTAAAGTAGAGGCTGTGTACTGACGGAGAGACTTAAGCATTTGGCTCTTTTTTGCATCACTGTTAGTCAGTGGGGTAGGCTGAAAATGAGAACCAATCTAATACGCATAAGACATAGGAGTGGAATTAGGCCATTCGGTCCATTGAATCTGCTCCACCATTCAATCATGTTTCTCATCCTCATTCTCCTGCCTTCTCCCCTTAACCCCTGATCTCCTTATTAATCAAGAATCTATCTATCTCTGTCTTAAAGACACTTAGTGATTTGGCCTCCACAACCGTTTACGGCAGAGTTCCACAGATTCACCACCCTCTGGCTGAAGTAATTCCTCCTTATCTCTGTTTTAAAGGACAGTCCCTTCAGTCTGAGGCTATGCCCTTGTGTTCTAGTTTTTCCTACTCATGGAAAGAGCCTCCATGTGCAGTGTATTTAGGCCACTCAGTATCCTGTAAGTTGCAATAAAATCCCCCCATATCCTTCTAAACTCCAATGAATACCCTGAGTCTTCAGCCATTCCTCATATGGCAAGCTCTTAATTCCAGGGATCTTTCTTGTGAATCTCCTCTGGACCCTTTCCAAGGCCAGCGCATCCTTCTTTAGCTATGGGGCCTAAAACTGCTCACAATACTCCAAATGGGGTCTGACCAGAGCCGTATACAGCTTCAGAAGTACATCCCTGGTCTTGTATTCTTGTCCTCACGACATGAATGCTAACATTACATTTGCCTTCCTAACTGCTGACTGAACCTGCACGTTAACCTTAAGAGAATCATGAACTAGGACTCCGAAGTCCCTTTGTGCTTCTGATTTCCTAAGCCTTTCCTATATCTTTGTATCATCTGCAAACTTAGCAACAGTTCCTTCTTCTAGATCATTAATGTATATTGTGAAAAGTTGTGGTCCCAACACCGACCCCTGAGGCACACCACTCATCACCAGATGCCATCCTGAAAATGACCCTTCTACCCTTCTGCCAGTCAGAAAATCCCCTTCATGCCAGTAATAACACCATGGCTGTTCACTTATTTAATAGCCTCCTATAAGGCACCTTGTTAAAGGCTTTCTGGAAATCTAAATAGTTCACACCCATCAGTTCTCCTTTGTCTAACTTCTTGTTACCTCCTCAGAGAATTCTAACAGGTTTGTCAGACATGATCTCCTTTGACGAAGTCGTGCTGACTCAGTCCTGTCATGCACTCCCAAGTACTCCACAACCTCATCTTTAATAATGGATTCTAAAATCTTACCAATGACCAAAGTCAGGCTAACTGGCCCATAATTTCCCATTTTTTGCTTCCCTCCCTTCTTAAACAGGGGTGTTCCATTAGCTATTTTCCAGTCATATGGGACCCTCCTGCCTCCAGTGATTCCTGAAAGATCACCACCAATGCCTCCACAAGCTCCTCAGCTATCTCCGTTCAAACCCTGGGGTGTAGTCCATCTGGTCCAGGTGATTTATCCACCTTCAGACCTTTCAGTTTTCCCAGATCCTTCTCCTTAGTGAGAAGGTAGTTCTGCCACTACACTCTCCTCTGCCCCCTGATTCTCCTGAAGTTCTGATATCCCAGTGGTGTCTTCCACCGTGAAGACTGATGCGAAGTAACTATTCAGTTCCTCTGCTTTTTTCTATTTTTTCTATTATTACTTCTCCAGCCTCATTTTCCAGTGGTCCAATGTCTATTCTTGCCTCTCTCTTAACTTTCATATATTGAAAAAAAATCTTCCTATCTTCTTTTATATTATTAGCTAGCTTGCAGTCATATTTCATCATCTTCCCTTTTATTGCTTTTCCCGTTGTCCTCTGCTCACTTTTAAATGATTCCCAATCCTCTAGCTTCCCACTAATCCTTGCCACCTTGTATGCTTTTACTTTTGCTTTTATGCTGTCCTTGACTTCCCTCGTCAGCTATGGATACCTTATCCTCCCTTTAGCATGTTTCCTACTCCTTGGGATAAATTTCTGCTGTATCTCCCGAATAATCCCCAAAAGCTCCTGCCATTGCTGTTCCACTGTCTTCCCTGCAAGGCTCCTTTTCCAATCAACTCTGGCCAGCTCCTCCCTCATGTTTTTGTAGTTACCCTTATTCAATTGTAATACCATTACATCTGATTTCAGCTTCTCCCTCTCAAACTGCAGGGTAAATTCTATCATATTATAGTCATTGCCCCCGGTTCCTTCACTTAAAGTTCCCTGATCAAGTCTAGTCAATGGTATTAAAAGAAATGGAGCCAAGGGAGGTGGAAGGAGTTAGGATGCAGATCAGCAATGGTCTCAATGAATGGAGGAACAGTAACGAATGGGTGCCATGTTTACTTGTGTGATCTATTGAAAGAACATTAAGGCTTGCTGTAGTGTCAAAAATGTTGGCAAGACAGTGGCGGCATGGTGGCACAGTGGTTAGCACTGCTGCCTCACAGCACTAGGAATCTGGATTCGATCCCGACCTCAGGTAACTGTGTGGAGTTTGTGCACTCTCCCCATGTCTGCGTGGGTTTTCTCCGGGTGCTCCTGTTTCCCCTCTCAGTCCAAAGATGTGCAGGTTAGGTGGATTGGCCATTCTAAATGGCCCCTTTAGAGTTGCAGGGCCGAATGGCCTCTTTCTGCACTGTAGGGATTCTATGATTGTAAGATTTTTTCCACTGCTACCTCTGCTCGATGAACATGTGTATGACTGTTCCCTAGCTTAGCTTCAAGTTAGAGCAATGATGAGTGTCAAGGTTCTGCATTTCCTTCAGTTTGTCATTCCTTCCTTTACTTTATACGCCAAAGAGCAAAGCCGTACTGCTTGAATTTGAGAAGATAGATCAGGAAAATGAGCCATGGGGATGAAACATGAGCTCACTAAAGGATTTTTAATTGTTTATTCTTTCATGGGATGTGGGCGTTGTTGGCAGGGTCAGCATTTATGGCCCATTCCTAATTGCCCTTGACCTGAGTTCTTGCTCGGCCATTTCAAAGGGAATTTAAGAATAAAACCATGTTGTTGTGGGTCTGGTGGCACATGTAGGCCAGGCCAGGGAAGGATGGCAGATTTCCTTCTCTAAAGGACTTAAGTGAACCAGATGGGTTATTATGACAATTAACAATGGTCTCATGGTCACCATTACTGAGGCGAGCTTTTAATTCCAGATTATTCATTGAATTTAAATTCTACCAGCTGCCATGGAGGGATTTGAACTCTTAACCCAGATCATTAGCGTGGGCCCTCTGGTTTACCAGCATGTCACCATATGTTATTTGATTGAACTGTGTAGGGAGGATGTGGGACCCAGGGAACCCACCATAGTTCTCTGAATGTGGACTAAAGATGGGGTATTTCTCCCCCTTATTTTCAGCAGACCCTGTACTTGGCTGCCTATCATTGGATACCCGCAGTCCTTTCAGACATTCTTTTTCCCAATTAAGGGGCAATTTAGTGTGGCCAGTCCATCTACCCTGCACTACGTTGGGTTGTGGGGGTGAGACCCACGTAGACACGGGGAGAATGTGCAAACTCCACATGGACAGTGATTTGGAGCCGGGATCGAACGCGGGTCCTTGACGCCATGAGGCAGCAGTGCTAACTGCACCATCATGCTGCCTAGTCTTTCAGGCATGATGATATTTAGTTCATAGTGTGTTTAAATACTAATCCAGTAATTCGGCATATTTGATTTTACCCTTATGCACTTGTACATCCTGCCTGATTTTTAGTGCATTGAGTAGAATGTGAACCAGGAAGGTTGATTCTTGTCAAGGCAGTGAAGAGGAAAATCTTCCCCTAATTTATCACCTCAACAGGTATCAATATTTGAAATAAGTAGATATTTCCCCCCCTAAATGGTCCAGCTTGAATTGTTAGATTGTGACTCCATTGTTCTGGAAGAGTAAATAGATCCTTTCTTTCAGCTTGATGAAATCCATTGATCATTTTAGACACCTCAATCGGAATCTTCAATGCTTGAGGAAAAAACAGCCTATCCACAACATATAATTTAACCCTCTGACCCTGGGCATCGTTCTGGAGAATCTGCAAGGCCAACAGATAATTTGTGAGGTGCAATGCCCAAAACGGAATGCAGTGCTCCAGACTGGCCATCTTGGAGCATAATTGGATCTTGTGATTTTGGGTATTGCAGCCTTCATAATTACAGTAGTAAATACTTCAACCTCTCAATTCTTGGCAAAGGAATGGCGTAAATTCCCTGAACTGTCAACAACACAATTTTATTTATCTGAACTCGAGTAACTTCCCGTCATCAGACTCTTATGTTCCTTTCTTAAAATATCCTTGAGCATTTGTACGTCAGCAGCCTAATAGATTAATAAGCTCCTGTAAGGAAAATGCAAGTTCAGAATTGGACCGTATGTTCTCGGTGCATGTTTCCTCTAAAACATGGTGGCGCATCTTGTACATTAAATACAAATTATCTGCGCCGCAGAAAATGAAATTGTTATGACTCTTGGCTCTGGGTTCAATTGTCAGAGGAGAATAGCCCACTGCCTGTGAGTATCCTTGTATTCTATGGACAGACATCACCCCCCGAACTCTCGTGCACACTGAGTTGGGCTATTTAATGTTAATGCTGGATGATGTGTACACTCAGTTGAAGATTGCGTTGTTTGAAGCTGTCGTACTTAATTTCCACCACTAGGTGGCATCTTGGTCAGAGGTAATTGCAGTAATAAATGTGGAGAGCTTTATTATGGAGCTGTTTCTGATTTCTTACTGCTAATGTAAGCCAGAATTTGAAGTTGTGAATGAAAATATTAGCTGATATTAAAGTGGGATGTGCAAGTGATTTAATCATTCGAGCGATAGGAGACGTCATGTTTCATGGTCCACTGGTCAGGGATATTCTCACCATTTTGACATAGATGCAGATTTCGTGGCATCATTTAAGCCTCAAGTTTCCTTTTGTGTTTTCAGTGTCATGTGATGTTTGCCATATTTTTCCTTCTCCAGGTGTTTTGGCATGCTCCTGAGTCCAGGCAGAAACGTACGGAATAGTGACATGCACTTGCTCGACATGGTGAGTTTGGTGGAACGAACAAACCGTTTAATCTTTAAAATGTGATTGCATGTGAAACTGTAAAGGAGGATTCCAGCTGATTGGCAAGGCTTACACACTGACCGAATGAACTCCCTATCTCCACATTACATTGTGAGATATGGTGATAAGAGCACTGTAGCTGTTGCTCACCTGGCAGTACCTGAGTTGGAACACTGTGGGTTCATGTCCCACACCTGGGACTTGAGCGCATAATCTAATCAATTACAGTACAGCACTGAGGGAATTACATATTTATATTTTATTTGCATACCAAATTGCAGGGGGGGGGGGGGGGTGCACACATGCTAAAGTAGGTAGAACCATAGAATTCTTGTAGTGCAGAAGGAGGCCATTTGGCCCATTGCGTCTGCACTGACCCTCTGAAAGTGACTACCTAGGCTCACTCCCTGCCCTGTCCTCACAACCGTGGTAACCCCACCTAACCTGCACATCCCTGGACACTAAGGGACAATATATGATTGGTCAATCCACCTTATCCCACATCGTTGGACTGTGGGAAGAAACGGGAGCACCCGGAGGAAATCCACGCAGACAAGGAGAAAATGTGCAAACTCCACACAGTCACCCGAGGACGGAATCGAATCCGGGTACCTGGCGCTGTGTGTCATTATAAAGTGGAGTTGAGACTATAGCTAGATCAGCCATGATCTGATTGAATGGTGGAGTAATCTCCAAGGCTGAAGGGCCTCCTCCTGCTCCAAAGTCCTATGTTCCAATTTTTGTCCTATGACCACACTGGGATGGAATACTATGTGCCGCTTTGGTCTCCAAATTTAAGGAAAGACAAATTTGCGTAGGAGGCAGTGCAGTGAAGGTTTGCTATATTGTTTTCTTAAAGGTGGGGTGGTTCTATGATGAGAGACTGAGTAAATTGGGCTTCTGCACTCTGGAATTCAGAAGAATGAGTGGTGGTTTCATTGAAACATACAAGATTCTAAAGGGGCTTGGCACTGGGACATTATTCCCTCTGGCTGGGAAACTAAAACATTGAGGGGCTCAGTCTTAGGATAAGTGGGCTGATAATTTCGGAGTGAGAGGAGGAATAAATATCTTCACTCGAAAGGTTAAGAATGTTTGGGATTCGCGACCCCAGATGGTTGTGAATGCTCCATTGTGGGAAGCACGGTGGCACAGTGGTTAGCATTGCTGCATCACGGCACCAAGGTCCCAGGTTCGATCCCAACCCAAAGATGTGCAGGGTAGGTGGGTTGGCCACGCTAAATTGCCCCTTAATTAGGAAAAAGTGAATTAGGTACACTAAATTTATAAAAAAAAGTGAATGCTCCATTGTGACTATTTTTAAGGCTGAACTGGACTGATTTTTGGTTTCTCAAGGAATATGATTCTGTAAAAGGGTCATTTAGATTTGAAATGTTAACTCAGTTACTCTCGCAACAGATGCTGCTAGACCTGCAGAGTTTATCTTTTCTTAGAACATAGAACAGTACAGCACAGAACAGGCCCTTCGGCCCTCGATGTTGTACCGAGCAATGATCACCCTACTCAAACCCACGTATCCACCCTATACCCGTAACCCAACAACCCCCCCCTTAACCTTACTTTTTAGGACACTACGGGCAATTTAGCATGGCCAATCCACCTAACCCGCACATCTTTGGACTGTGGGAGGAAACCGGAGCACCCGGAGGAAACCCATGCACACACGGGGAGGACGTGCAGACTCCACACAGACAGTGACCCAGCCGGGAATCGAACCTGGGACCCTGGAGCTGTGAAGCATTTATGCTAACCACCATGCTACCGTGCTAAGGGATATGGGGAATGGGTGTGAAAGTGGATTTGAGGTATAAGTTCAGAACAGGCTCAAGTATGGTCTACTCCCGTTCTTATTCCAACGTGTGTCTGTTCTTAATTCGACAGCCAACTTGTCGGCAGCAAAGCCTTTCAAATGGCCATGAAATAGCGGACCACCTATTCTGTTTTTTGGTGGTGGCCGTTGAGGAATGAATGCTGGCTAGGATACCAGGAAAACACCCTTATTACTTTCTAAAACATGCCATGGGATCTTGTGCATCCATTTCAGAGGACTGGTGGGGCCTCAATTTAACCATTTGTACAACAAACAGCACCCCTGACAATATGGTGTTCCCTCCGTTTACCGCACAGTCGTTTTAGCCCAGAACACGTGCTAAGATCCTGAAGTGGGATCTTTAATCCATGTCCCTGAGCTGAGGACTCTCCTAATGAACCAAACTGCCAATAAATAAGGTTTTCCTTTTGAAACCCTAGTGCCTGTCATCTGACTGATTGAATTATTGCCGTGTTTATCTAAAACACCGAAGGACTCTCTTTCAATTAAGCATACTTTCAGGTTATTTATATTCATGCAGTTGGTACCTACCCTCTCACTGTCAGCTAATTTTGTTTCTTCTCTATCTGTTTGCACTCAGGAATCCATGGGAAAGAGTGCTGATGGCAAGTCCTATGTGATCACAGGAACGTGGAACCCTAATGGCCCTGCCTTTCAAGCGCTGAATGAGGAAACTCCTAAAGGTTAAAAAAACTACTTGCTGTAGTCCTTTGTTTTACTGGTTTATTATTCGGGGTACTACATGAGGAATTAACTCTGATTCGTTCACACCCAGGTGTTTATCTGGTGGGTGGCAGGGGAGGGAGCCTTTGCAAATATTGTCACACCCCAATTGTAACACCCCTGTTCTAACTTCTGAAAACTATTGTCAGCAACGCAAAAGTGAAAATGCTATAAAACCAGACTTTGGACAGAGTAATCGTATTGTATCTTTGCAAGTCTAAGCTCAACTTGGACAGCTCTGTCACTGCACTGTGAAATAAAAACAAAGTGCCAGAAAAACTCAGCAGGTCTGGCAACATCTGTGGAAAGAGAAAAACATAGTTAACATTTTGAGTCCAATATCACTCTTATTTGGTTCGGTTGGAGTCATATTGGACTCGAAACATTAACTTGGTTTCTCTCTCCACAGATTCTGCCAGCATCTGCTGAGTTTTGCCAGCATTTTCTGTTTTGATTTCTGATCTCCATCCACAGTACTTTGTTACTGTTAGTCACAGCACTGTGGACTGCTTTGAATTCTGCAGCAAACATTTGTCGACCCCATACTTCCAGTGTGGTGAACACTCTGATGTGGCTGCCCGCAGTTACTACTAGGCTGACATTCTGTTTGTGGAGGAGGTGTGAGGTCCCTGCACAAAGAGTGAGAATCCTGATGAGTCGAGACTGAAGGTTATTCATGAAGGCCCTATCTTCTCAACCTTGCCCCTTGCCTGAGGTGTGGTGATCCTCAGGTTAAATCACTACCAATAAGCTTGCCACCTCAAAGGAGAAAGCAGCCTTTGGCCATCTGAGACTGTGCTGATGACTTTACTGGACTGAAATAACAAGCAAGGGATGTGATAGATTTCAGGATCTCCTCTGGATCCACTCAACCTGTGGATTATTTTATATTGGAAACACATGTTCCATGTTTAAAAATTAACTGAGCACTGATGGTTTGAATTGAAACCTACCTCAGGAGAGAGCACATCGCCAGTAGTCTCACATTGCAGGCTCAGCTCTGGTCCGCCTCAGGAAAGAGAGCACATCGCCAGTACGGTCTCACTTTGCAGGCTTAGCTCTGGTCCGCCTCAGGAGAGAGAGCACATGGCCAGTACGGTCTCACTTTGCAGGCTTAGCTCTGGTCCGCCTCAGGAAAGAGAGCACATGGCCAGTACGGTCTCACTTTGCAGGCTTAGCTCTGGTCCGCCTCAGGAAAGAGAGCACATGGCCAGTACGGTCTCACTTTGCAGGCTTCGCTCTGGTCCGCCTCAGGAAAGAGAGCACATGGCCAGTACGGTCTCACTTTGCAGGCTTAGCTCTGGTCCGCCTCAGGAAAGAGAGCACATGGCCAGTACGGTCTCACTTTGCAGGCTTAGCTCTGGTCCGCCTCAGGAAAGAGAGCACATGGCCAGTACGGTCTCACTTTGCAGGCTTAGCTCTGGTCCGCCTCAGGAAAGAGAGCACATGGCCAGTACGGTCTCACTTTGCAGGCTTAGCTCTGGTTCGCCTCAGGAGAGAGAGCACATGGCCAGTACGGTCTCACTTTGCAGGCTTAGCTCTGGTCCGCCTCAGGAGAGAGAGCACATCGCCAGTACGGTCTCACTTTGCAGGCTTAGCTCTGGTTCGCCTCAGGAGAGAGAGCACATGGCCAGTACGGTCTCACTTTGCAGGCTTAGCTCTGGTCTGCCGGTGCTGTTGAGTTTTTAAAATGTCTTTCCATCTCCTGGAGAGCTGCTGTGAAATTTCAGCCTCTTGAAGATCCCAGCTCATCATGTTTGTCCCCAAAGACCGTTTTAGCTGTTTGGTCACATTTACGTAAAAGCTTTTGCTAAAATGACAAAAGAAAAACCTTAAGTGAGGTGCAGACAAGGCAAATAAAAGTGACAAACAATCAGCATAAACTGCTGTGACCAACGGAGGCTTTTAGCAATATTAGATTCTTAGTATTGAGCAATTTAATGGTGAAAAGCCTGGAATTGAAATGTGTTTGACTGCAGTGGTCATGTTTTTAAAAAAACTATCCTGTTTTGCAATGCCTGGGTGCTTTTAAGAGCCAGAAGGTGAAATTGACCAGATTAATGTGTTTTTCAGTCTGGGCTAATGCACTGTGGCTTGACTGGGGGACAGTCCCTGGGGAGTTGATGTGCTTTTCAGTCCCTGGAAAGCTCATTTGTTTTTTAGTTTGTGCCGATTATGTCATGCTGGGTAGAGCAAAGAGATCCCGAGAGACATTTTGAGAAAGCCTTTGCAGAGAGTTGACATCTGATCTGGCAACCCTTGTTTTGACCACAAATTAAGGCAGTTTTGTCTCCCAGTAGGATACTTTAAAAAAAGAGTAATAATAGTTAAAGCAGAGCAGTCTTGCCTGAAGACAAGGAGGAGGCTAAAACAACCAAGTTGAAGCAGCTATTTGTGAAGATATTCAGCCAGAGTCTTTTTGGGGGGGGGGGGGGGGGGGGAAACAAGAACTAAAATCTGTTCTGTGAAGCGAATATTACTCATACTGATTTTCAAAATGTATGTTTCTTTTCTTGTTGTTAATGGGGAATTGAGTAGGATTCTTTAAGGGGTAATTGTAAGTTCTTTTTGAGTGTAAAGTTAAAGAGCTTAATATTGTGGTTCAGTATTCTAGTCACTGTTGAGGTCTGGGCTGGGATTGTGATACTGCAGAAAGAAAGTAGATATAGTAGAACAGCAGTAAAAGATTGAGAAGGCAGCACACTATGCTGATGTTCTGGGGTAGGTCCACTGCTATTGTTGGCTGGACGTGAGCTACGCTACCTGATGGAGGAAGGATGCAAGCAACGGGGCGGTGGGGGGGGGGGAGAGAAGAGAAGAAGGACACGACTCGACAGAGGAAGTGGTGGTCAGACAAAGCTGAGCACCAAGTGGTTGGGGAAGAGGTTGTATTTGCATGAGGTTTGTCAAGTGACTGGAAGAGATTATGTTTGTTTGAGGTTTTTCCAATGATGAAGGAAGGGCAAAGTGGAGGTGAAGGCGAATGTTGATGAAGGAAGGGTGGAGTGAGGCGGATATTACTATAGGAAGGGTGGAGGAAGGTAGATTTCCACCTGCTGCTGTCAATGAGAACTCCCATTGAAGCCACCCTATGTGGTGGCTCAGTGGTTAGCACTGCTGCCTCACAACGCCAGGGACCCGGGTTCAATTCCCACATTGGGCACTGTCTGTGTGGAGTTTATATGTTTTCCCCATGTCTGCTTGGGTTTCCTCCAGGTGTTCTGGGTTCCTCCCACTGGCCAAAGATGTGCAGGTTAGGTGGATTGGCCACGATAAATTGTCCTTTGTGTCCAAAAGATCAGGTGGGGTTTTTAGGTGGGATTATTGGGTTTTGCGGGTTGGGTGGGTCGTGGGCCTGAGTAGGGTGTTCTTTGAGAGAGTCGGTGCATGGTGCAGGAAGGGCGGAGTGAGGTGGATATTGGTGCAGGGAGGGTGGCGTGGGGTGGATATTGGTGAAGGAAGGACGGATAGAGGTGGATATTGGTGCAGGAAGGGCGGAGTGAGGTGGATATTGGTGCAGGAAGGACGGAGTGAGGTGGATATTGGTGCAGGAAGGGCGGAGTGAGGTGGGTATTGGTGCAGGAAGGGCGGAGTGAGGTGGATATTGGTGCAGGAAGGGCGGAGTGAGGTGGGTATTGGTGCAGGAAGGGCTGAGTGAGGTGGATATTGGTGCAGGAAGGGCGGAGTGAGGTGGGTATTGGTGCAGGAAGGGCGGAGTGAGGTGGGTATTGCTGCAAGAAGGGCGGAGTGAGATGGATATTGGTGCAGGAAGGGTGGAGTGAGGTGAATGGTGCAGGAAGGGCGGAGTGAGGTGGATATTGGTGAAGGAAGGACGGATAGAGGTGGATGTTGGTGCAGGAAGGGCGGAGTGAGGTGGATATTGGTGCAGGAAGGGCGGAGTGAGGTGGGTATTGATGCAGGAAGGGCTGAGTGAAGTGGATATTGGTGCAGGAAGGGTGAGGTGGGTATTGGTGCAGGAAGGGCGGAGTGAGGTGGATATTGGTGCAGGAAGGGCTGAGTGAGGTGGATATTGGTGCAGGAAGGGCGGAGTGAGATGGATATTGGTGCAGGAAGGGTGGAGTGAGGTGGGTATTGGTGCAGGAAGGATGGAGTGAGGTGGGTATTGGTGCAGAGAGGGCGGAGTGAGGTGAATGGTGCAGGAAGGGCGGAGTGAGGTGAATGGTGCAGGAAGGGCGGAGTGAGGTGAATGGTGCAGGAAGGACAGAGTGAGGTGGATATTGGTGGCGGAGTGAGGTGGGTATTGGTGCAAGAAAGGCAGAGTGAGGTGGATATTGGTGCAGGAAGGGCGGAGTGAGGTGGATATTGGTGCAGGAAGGGTGAGGTGGATATTGGCGGCGGAAGGGCGGAGTGAGGTGAATGGTGCAGGAAGGGCGGAGTGAGGTGGATATTGGTGCAGGAAGGGCGGAGTGAGGTGGATATTGGTGCAGGAAGGGCGGAGTGAGGTGGATATTGGTGCAGGAAGGGCGGAGTGAGGTGGATATTGGTGCAGGAAGGATGGAGTGAGGTGGGTATTGGTGCAGGAAGGGCGGAGTGAGGTGAATGGTGCAGGAAGGATGGAGTGAGGTGGATATTGGTGCAGGAAGGGCGGAGTGAGGTGAATGGTGCAGGAAGGATGGAGTGAGGTGGGTATTGGTGCAGGAAGGGCGGAGTGAGGTGAATGGTGCAGGAAGGATGGAGTGAGGTGGATATTGGTGCAGGAAGGGTGGAGTGAGGTGGGTATTGGTGCAGGAAGGGCGGAGTGAGGTGGATATTGGTGCAGGAAGGGCGGAGTGAGGTGGATATTGGTGCAGGAAGGGCGGAGTGAGGTGGATATTGGTGCAGGAAGGGCGGAGTGAGGTGAATGGTGCAGGAAGGGCGGAGTGAGGTGGATATTGGTGCAGGAAGGGTGGAGTGAGGTGGATGTTGGTGGCAGAAGAGGGGAGTGAGGTGGATATTGGTGATGGAGCAAGAGGTCAAGTGGACATGGACTGAAGGAAGGAGGCAAACCAAGTTTTGGGAAATTTAGAAGCTGATGGATAGCAGTGATGAAGAATGCCTGATGGATAAACAGTGTAAATTGAACCATTTCCACACTGACATTTTCAGTGATTTGTGACAAGAGTGTGAGCTTCCGTTGGCCCTGGGTAACAGTTGAATGGATGGGTGGCAGAATCAATTCAAGGCTGATACATGCATAACCTGCAGATTAGTAAAGCTGGGAGGTGCAAACGTAAAAGTAAGGTGTAATGACAATCTGACAATATAGCTTGTGGAGGAGCAGAGAGAGTTGGAACTCATAGAAAAGCCTTGGGAACTAAGACTGAGACTTTTAGTTACAGAACTTTTAAAAAAGGTAGATTCTATCAGGGACAAATACAATGGTTAAATACAGGGACTACTGGAATGTTGATATTATCTTGATGAGGTTGAAATGCAAAAACAAGAAAGTGATGCTACAGTTATATAAAGCTCTGGTTGAATTCAATTTGGAATATTGCGTCGAGTTCTGGGCACACAACCTCAGGAAGGTTACATTGACCTGTTCAGTTGCAGTTCAGATTCACAGGACAAATACTGGGATTAAAAGGGTTACATTATGAGGACAGGCTGCATTCAGAGTACCCAAATATTTTTTCCAATTCAGGCACAATTTAGTGTCCAAAATTTTTGAAGTTTTTAATTCATTGTCCGAAATGTACAACCTCTAGTTACTTCAATGAACAGAAGAGAATGTACAAACTCGTCTCGGACAGTGACCCGGGGCCAGGATCGAACCCGGGTCAGCAGCGCTGTGAGGCTGCAGTGCTAACCACTGCGCCATCGTGCCGCCGCTTATCAAGGCATTTTTGAGAGCAGCCTCTCATCCGTCAGTCTGGGAGCTGAAAAATCTCGCCCAACAATGGAAGAACCCTGCCCAATGCACCAATAGGCACATTGTATTACTTTTGGCTTGTACAGTATTACTTTTTATTTACCTAATTAATGTATTTCACAAATCTGATATCAAAATACTATTTTCATTATGTGCTGGACTCCAGAACAGTAGGGCATAACTTTAAAATTAAAAGCTGGCTGATGCGGCATGGTGGCGCAGTGGCTGCCTATGGCGCTGATGACCCGGGTTCGATCCTGGCCCCGGGTCACTGTCCGAGACAAGTTTGTACATTCTCCCCGTGTCAGCATGGGTCTCACCCCCCACAACCCAAAAGATGTGTTGGGTAGGTGAATTGGCCACGCTGAATTGCCCATTAATTGGAATCAAAAGAATTGTGCATTCTAAATTTTTTTTAAAATGCTTTGATAAGCTGGTTTCTGTCAGATGACCATAGTATCAGTGTTTCTCATGGTCCCCACACACAGTTCCTGATGAGGTGAGCATTGATTAAGAATGGGGTTTGAATTCGGCCATTTGCTGATACAAAGCCTTTTCCTCACATCTGTTCCGTGGAATTTCATTCTCTGGTGACTGAGAGTGGGAATCATTGTGCATCAGTTTCTGTAGGTAGTTGGACAGTAGCAGCTGTTTAAATCCACATGCGAGGCCTATTGCATTTTTTATGTTTTCTCAATGGAATGTCCCAAAATGTTCTTTTTTAAATAGTTTTATGAAGGCATTTGAAAATTTTTATAAAAAATAACCTAGACAATGACATCAACATAGTATAATAAACATTTCCCTCCCCATCTCAATATTCACACACCCCAAGCATGCAACAACAACAATCCGCACCCCCCCTTTGGAATACTGCACCTGCTGACATTTTAATTTTCCCCGAGAAAGACGACGAACGGCTGCCACCTCCAGGTGAACCCAACCATTGACCCTCTTAAGACGAACTTTATTTTCTCGAGACTGAGAAACCCAGCCATGTCACTAACCAGGTCTCTACACTCGGGGGCTTTGAGTCCCTCCACATTAACAAGATCTGTCTCCCGGCTACTAGGGAGGCAAAGGCCAAGACGTCAGCCTCTTTCGCCCCCTGAACTCCCGGCTCTTCCGACACTCCAAAGATCGGTACCTCTGGACTCGGCACCACCCGTGTTTTTAGCACCGTGGACATTGCCTTAGCAAAACCCTGCCAAAACCCTCAGCCCCCCATCAACTTCCCAGCATGTCAGTCACATAAGTCCTCGCATCCGATCTCTCACTGCCTTCAGGGAGATTGACAATTCTAAGATTCTGCCTTCTGGACCTGTTCTCCAGGTCTTCCAGCTTCTCCTGCATTCTTTTCTGGCGGTCGTTCATCATCTCCACCTTGGTCTCCAGCACAGTTATGTACTCCTCGTGCTCAGACACCTTTTTCTCCACCTCTTGGATCGCTCTCCCGTGGGTCTCTTGATTCTGCACAATTTGATCAATCAATGCCTTAATCGGGTCCAGCGTGTCCTCCTTCAGCTTGACGAAGCAATCTTCGAAAAACTTCACCGTCAACCACTGTACCATCTCTCCGCGGCCCTGCCATGCTTTACCGCGTTGCCAGCTCTGCTCGCGTCTTCCTTATAGGACTTTGTCTTCTCACATGGCCACTTATGATCCAACTCTCCATACACCGGAGGGGGATTTCTCCTTTCTGTCTCACTCTTCACCGATTTATCCCCTAAAATCCGGAAAAACCGGGGGAAAAAGGTCCAATAGTCCGTCACAGGCGGGAGCTATCAAATGTGCGACCTACTCCTCCATGGCCGCCACCGGAAGTCCTCGGAACGTCCCAAAATGTTGATAATAGTTTAATATCCTGACCAGACAAGCAAGCTAACTTTGAACCTTGGACATTTCATGTTCATTGACAGACAAGAAGGAAGGTAATTTCACCCCTTTGACTCCATCTCATCGCGACACGGATTGTCCATTCTCCCTGTGGTTTCAAGAAAAAGTGTTCTTTTTTTTCATCCATCCGCGGATCCCCCTATTGGGTGTGACAGTTGGAAATACTCATCAGGTCTGGCAGTATCTGTGGACTGGGAAACAGAGTTAATGTCACAGGCCGATGGCATTTTAAGAACATAATAACTAGGAGCAGGGGTAGGCCATCTGGCCCCTCGAGCCTGCTCCGCCATTCAATGAGATCATGGCTGATCTTTTGTGGACTCAGCTCCACTTTCCGGCCCGAACACCATAACCCTTAATCCCTTAATTCTTCAAAAAACTAACAATGTTTATCTTAAAAACATTTAATGAAGGAGCCTCAACTGCTTCACTGGGCAAGGAATTCCATAGATTCACAACCCTTTGGGTGAAGAAGTTCCTCCTAAACTCAGTCCTAATCTACTTCCCCTTATTTTGAGGCTATGCCCCCTAGTTCTGCTTTCACCCGCATCTATCCTATCTATTCCCTTCATAATTTTATATGTTTCTATAAGATCCCCCCTCATCCTTCTAAATTCCAGTGAGTACAGTCCCAGTCTACTCAACCTCTCCTCGTAATCCAACCCCTTCACTTCTGGAATTAACCTAGTGAATCTCCTCTGCACACCCTCTAGTGCCGGTACGTCCTTTCTCCAGTAAGGAGACCAAAACTGAACACTATACTCCAGGTGTGGCCTCACTAACACCTTATACAATTGCAGCATAACCTCCCTAGTCTTAAACTCCATCCCTCTAGCAATGAAGAACAAAATTCCATTCGCCTTCTTAATCACCTGTTGCACCTGTAAACCAACTTTTTGTAACTCATGTACAAGCACACCCAGGTCTCTCTGCACAGCAGCATGTTTTACTATTTTATCATTTAAATAATAATCCCTTTTGCTGTTATTCCTACAAAATGGATAACCTCACATTTGTCAACATTGTATTCCATCTGCCAGATCCTAGCCCATTCACTTAACCTATCCAAATCCCTCTGCAGACTTCGGGTATCCTCTGCACTTTTTGCTTTACCACTCATCTTAGTGTCGTCTGCAAACTTGGACACATTGCCCTTTGTCCCCAACTCCAAATCATCTATGTAAATTGTGAACAATTGCGGGCCCAACACTGATCCCTGAGGGACACCACTAGCTACTGATTGCCAACCAGAGAAACACCCATTAATCCCCACACTTTGCTTTCTATTAATTAACCAATCCTCGCTCCATGCTACTACTTTACCCTTATGCCATTCATTTTGATCTTATGCAGCAACCTTTTGTGTGGCACCTTGTCAAAGGCTTTCTGGAAATCCAGATATACCACATCCATTGGCTCCCTGTTATCTACCGCTCTGGTAATGTCCTCAAAAAATTCCACTAAATTAGTTAGGCACGATGTGCCCTTTATGAACCCATGCTGCATCTGCCCAATGGGACAATTTCCATCCAGATGCCTCCTATTTCTTCCTTGATGATAGATATCAGCATCTTCCCTACTACCGAAGTTAAGCTAACTGGCCTATAATTACCCGCTTTCTGCCTACCTCCTTTTTTAAACAGTGGTGTCACGTCTGCTAATTTCCAATCAGCTGGGACCATCCCAGAGTCTAGTGAATTTTGGGAAATTATCACTAGTGCATTTGCAATTTCCCTCGCCATTTCTTTTAGCACTCTGGGATGCATTCCATCAGGGCCAGGAGACTTGTCTACCTTTAGCCCCATTAGCTTGCCCATCACTACCACCTTAGTGATAACAATCATCTCAAGGTCCTCACCTGTCATAGCCTAATTTCTATCGTCACTGGCATGTTATTTGTGTCTTCCACTGTGAAGACCGACCCAAAAACCTGTTCAGTTCCTCAGCCATTTCCTCATCTCCCATTATTAAATCTCCCTTCTCATCCTCTAAAGGACCAATATTTACCTTAACCACTCTTTTTTGTTTTATATATTTGTAGAAACTTTTACTATCTGTTTTATATTCTGAGCAAGTTTACTCTCATGTAGCTTGCTCTTCTTTATAGCTTTTTTAGTAGCTTTCTGTTGCCCCCTAAAGATTTTCCCAGTCCTCTAGTCTCCCACTAACCTTTGCCACTTTGTATGCTTTTTCCTTCAATTTGATACTCTCCTTTATTTCCTTAGATATCCACGGTCGATTTTTCCTCTTTCTACCGCCCTTCCTTTTTGTTGGTATAAAACTTTGCTGAGCACTGTGAAAAATCGCTTGGAAGGTTCTCCACTGTTCCTCAACTGTTTCACCATAAAGTCTTTGCTCCCAGTCTACCGTAGCTAGCTCTTCTCTCATCCCATTGTAATCTCCTTTATTTAAGCACAAAACACTAGTCTTTGATTTTAACTTCTCACTCTCCATCTGTATTTTAAATTCCACCATATTGTGATCGCTCCTTCCGAGAGGATCCCTAACTATGAGATCATGAATCAATCCTGTCTCATTACACAGGACCAGATCTAGGACCGCTTGTTCCCTCGTAGGTTCCTTTTCATTCTGTTCTAGGAAACTATCGCGGATACATTCTATAAACTCCTCCTCAAGGCTGCCTTGAACTCTCGATGAAAGATTGACCTGAAATGTTAACCCTTGTGATGTACGATCAATAACTCTCGAAGTGAGATTGGAGTACAATTGAAGGCTTTATTGGACTAGATGTTTCCCCCAGCAGCGCAGGTACAGAATGTAGCAGCTAGAAGTTATAGAACAGTACAGCACAGAACAGGCCCTTCGGCCCTCGATGTTGTGCCGAGCAATGATCACCCTACTTAAACCCACGTAACCCGTATACCCGTAAGCCAACAATCCCCCCATTAACCTTACACTACGGGCAATTTATCATGGCCAATTCACCTAACCCGCACATCTTTGGACTGTGGGAGGAAACCGGAGCACCCGGAGGAAACCCACGCACACACGGGGAGGACGTGCAGACTCCACACAGACAGTGACCCAGCCGGGAATCGAACCTGGGACCCTGGAGCTGTGAAGCATTGATGCTAACCACCATGCTACCGTGAGGCCCCTAAGGAGACACAGACTCTTATACTCCACCTTGCTGGGCGGAACCACCAGGCAGGCTTCACCAATGGTCTTACAGTATCAGGTACCTCCAACACCAATAGTCTTACAGCATCGGGTACCTCCAACCTAGGTAGCGTAATACTCCTAATACAGACTACCATACCTTGTTTCTCTTTCCATGGTAGATTTGTGTTAGCAAGGAGGTGTGAATATTTATGGGACTGTGATAAGTGGATGGAGTTGAGCTACGGATCAGCAATGATCCATTTGAGCTCCAGGTGACGTGTCCGTCTTGACTGAAAAGGTATTCGGTAAAGCTGGAAGCTGTGATGACAGCCTGTTGTATTTTATGCAAAGATAGCACCAACTACAATTTGATTTTTTTTCTCACAGATAAGAGAGTCTACATGACTGTGGCAGTGGACTTGGTAATTACTGAGGTGGTAGAACCAGTCCGGTTTCAGTTGGAAACTGTGGTCCGTGTGTATCCGACCAATGAGCGGTTCTGGTACTTCAGCAGAAAAACCTTCTTGGAAGCATTCTACATGAAGCTGAAACAGGTACGGGTTTTGAGAAGTAAATAAAAGGCACTGGACATTGAGCTGTTAGAAGTGGTGGGGTGGGATGGGGGTGGGGGGGGGATTTCCTGAAAGCAAGTCCATTGACACATAACCACCTTTAGTGTGATTTCAGATTGTAATTTTGTACAAAATGTCTGTGATGGTAGGGATTTCTGAGCTGTAAATTATTTATCCTGACACATTATAGTGTGCCCCCCCACTCCCGGACGCCCCTGCATTGTGCTATATGTCCCCTAACCCTGTTGTTGCACTATATATTCCCCAACCCTGCCATTGCATAATCAGTCCAATTCACTTGAAAAGATGTTGAATGCTTCCATAAAAAGATCCAGGTAATAGGGATGGTTGTGGGACCCAGGAATCGTAGAAAGTAAGGCTGATCGGGGAGGCAGAGTGCGACTGAGAAATTAGCCCGCTTGAAGGTTAATATTTGCCAATTGGTTCTGATGTAATTATCTTGTCTTGATTTTCGTAATGGCAATTCAGGAATGAAATGAAGATATCAATGCTTGCTATTATCAGAATTGCTATCAATAATTATCGGTTGCATCCCAAACTAGGGGCTGGTTTAGCACAGTGGACTAAACAGCTGGCATTTAATGCAGAACAATGCCAGCAGCGCGGGTTCAATTCCCGTAGCGGCCTCCCTGAACATGCGGCGGAATATGGCGACAAGGGGCTTTTCACAGTAACTGCACTGAAGCCTACTTGTGACAATAAGCGATTATTATTAAGTGTTTTGTTACTTCCTTACTCCTGCTACCCCCTCACTTGTCTGATTCATTAGATTAGATGCAAGGCTCTTGAAGATTCACCATTTAGTCCTGAGGGAGGGAGTTGAATAGTTTAGGCATGAATATAGGCTGTGTTGCATTTGTGGTTAAATTAGTTCTGTGGCAGTATTTTGATTGTTGTGCGTGTTCTGACCCAGGCAATGTGGACAAGGAACAAAGAGCAAACCATAACTACTGGTAAACCATAACATACCATGCTCTGTAGACAGGGAATTTTTCTGCGAGGTGAAATACAGCACTGTATATGTTACTGGACGCTTTTGGACTGTTGTTCCACCATTAAGTCATCGGAGATTTCCTGTATCAACTCTCTTTGTGTTGCAATATTTTTTTTAAAGTTACTTTTCAATCGGTTGTCTCCCCGTACAGGACTGTCCTCGATGGAGTACAGTTCCATCTACTGTACATCACCCATGTGGGTGTTGGCTGACTCTTATTAATGGGGGGAGGGTTTGGAGCACTGTAAAATCCCCAGCTAAGCCTAATCCCATCCTCCCTAATGTCCACACATGCGCAGTTTTCTGCAGGGATCAATCGATAGCTGTCTGGAGTGTAGGGGGGGTGGGGGTGGGGGGGTCACTGAAGTGAATTTTACTCGTTTAGCTGCATCTCAAGGAGTGTTGAACACTTTACTTATGGTTCCTGTGTTCACTTCCATTGTAAATCTCCTTTGATATTGAAGAAACGCATGCTAGCCAACAGGAAAATCAGGATAACATCCAGCCTTGGACTGAAAATGGATGGGTATCATTCCTACCACTTCGCCATCTCGAGCAGAAAATGCCCAATCACCTCATTAAGCCAGCCATTCAAGGAGGAGACTAGAAGTCAATCTTTACTCGGTTTTCGATTTATTCACAAAGTAAAACATTTTAAATACATATGTTCTAACGCTACAGTGTCAATATCTGTCTCTTTGCACTCTGCTAAGTATTCCAGTAAAATAAACAAATCAACGAATCAAATTAACTCATTTACACCCTCTGAAAAGTGGCTATCTGTATCTTTCCAGGTGCTCAAGCGATTTTCTAATGTTTGCCGTTGATCGATATACACTTAACACACCTCCCTCTGGGACTTCCGGTTGCGGTGATGCGGAGCTGAGCCGCACGTTCGGCAGCTCCCGCTATTAAAGGACTTTCAGGCCTATTTTAGGGCCCCAAACGGCGCTGTTTCGACGATTCCCAGTGGGGGAAGGTGTTTGGAGGAACATTCCCCGAAATTTATGGTACTTACCCGGAGTGGGGCAAAGGAAAAGGCTGCAGCAGCTCCCCAGGAAAAGCGGGGGAAGGAGGACAAAATGGCGGCCGGCGGAGCACCCGAGGACTGGTGGAAGTGGGCGCAGGAGCAGCAAGCTGCTCTCCTGCGCTGTTTTGCGGAGCTGAAGGCTGAGTTGCTGGACTCCCTGAATGCGACTACCAACAAGCTGCTTGAGACCCAGACGGCCCAGGGGGTGGCCATTCAGGAGTTGAAGCGGCAGGCCGCTGAGCGGGAGGAGGAGGGCGTGGTCCTCGTGGGGAAGGTGGAGTTGCACGAGGCACTTCACAAAAAGTGGCAAGACCGCTTGGAGGAGCTGGACGTTCGCACGAGGCGAAAGAATTTGAGGATCCTAGGCCTGGCGGAGGGGCTGGAGGGGTCGGATCGTCCGTCTTATGTGACCACGATGCTGAGCTCGTTGATGGGAGCGGGGTCCTTCCATTTGCCCCTGGAGCTTGAGGGAGCCCACAGAGTGCTGGCTAGGAGGCCCAAGACAAATGAACCCCCGCGGGCGGTGCTGGTGCGGTTCCATCAATTCAGCGACCGGGAGTGTGTGCTGCGCTGGGCCAAGAAAGAGAGGAGCAGCAAGTGGGAGAATTCGGTAGTGTGAATCTACCAGGACTGGAGTGCGGAGGTGGCTAAGCGGCGGCCCGGGTTTAACCGGACGAAGGCGGTGCTGCATGCCAAGCAGGTCAAATTTGGAATGCTGCAGCCTGCGCGTCTGTGGGTGACATATAAGGACCGGCATCACTACTTCGAGTCCCCGGAGGAAGCGTGGGCCTTTGTACAGGCGGAGAAGCTGGACTCGAACTAGGGTCTGGGGGCTGCGGGGTCCGGTGCACTATGGTCGTTGCTGTTTTTGCTGTTGCTGTTTTTGTAATTTTGACATGTGTTTTCTATGCTGGTTTTTTGCTCTGTTTCCGGGTGGGTCTGTTGGGTATGGTTTTGGGTTATGTGGGGAATGCTGGGGGTTTGTTTTTTATTTTCTCTTCTGTACGGGGCTGGGGGATGGGGTGGAGCTGGAATTTGGAGAGCTGCGTCAGAAGGGTGGGGTGGAGCAGTGTGAAAGCGCGGGCTTTCCTCTGGTTTCTCACGCTGCGGGGCAGGGGGGGTGGAGCTGGCGGTGGGGGCGTGGTCTCTACTAGTTTTTTCCCGCGCTGAAGTGGTGCCAAGGAGGTGTGGCAGGAGGGGGGATGACCCCATGTCGGGAGGGGCCGGGTTTTGGCGGGAGTTGCCGGGGTCAGCAGAAGTCAGCTGACTCACGGAAGTACCATGGAGGGTGCGTCGCGGCTAGGAGGGGTCCTAGCCTGGGGGGGGGGGGGGTAGAGGGGAGGCGGTATCGTCATGGGGGAACGGGTCGGGCAGGGTGTGCTGGCCTGGGGCGAGCAGTCGATGAGCTATGGCTAGTCGGCGGGGGAGGGGGGCGGGGTGCCCTCTGATCCGGCTGATCATCTGGAACGTGAGGGGGCTGAATGGGCCGGTTAAGAGAGCTAGGGTATTTTCTCATTTGAAGGGGCTGAAGGCGGACGTGGCTATGCTCCAGGAGACCCACTTGAAGGTGGTGGACCAGGTTCGTCTGAGGAAGGGGTGGGTGGGGCAGGTTTTCCATTCAGGATTAGACGTGAAGAACCGGGAGGTGGCGATTCTGGTGGGGAAGAGGGTGGCGTTCGAGGCGTCTGAGGTGGTGTCGGACAAGGAGGGCAGATATATTATGGTGAAGGGTAGCCTGCAGGGAGAGAAGGTGGTGCTGGTTAATGTGTATGCCCCAAATTGGGATGATGCTGGCTTTATGAGGCGCATGTTGGGCCGCATTCCGGACCTGGAGGCAGGGGGCCTGATCATGGGGGGAGACTTTAACACAGTGCTAGATCCCCCACTGGACCGGTCCAGTTCAAGGACGGGTAGGAGGCCAGCGGCGGCCAAGGTGCTGAGGGGGTTTATGGACCAGATGGGAGGGGTGGATCCCTGGAGGTTTGGGAGGCCGAGGGCGCGGGAGTATTCCTTTTTCTCCCATGTACATAGAACATAGAACATAGAACAGTACAGCACAGAACAGGCCCTTCGGCCCTCGATGTTGTGCCGAGCAATGATCACCCTACTCAAACCCACGTATCCACCCTATACCCGTAACCCAACAACCCCCCCCTTAACCTTACTTTTTAGGACACTACGGGCAAATTAGCATGGCCAATCTACCTAACCCGCACATCTTTAGACTGTGGGAGGAAACCAGAGCACCCGGAGGAAACCCACGCACACACGGGGAGGACGTGCAGACTCCGCACAGACAGTGACCCAGCCGGGAATCGAACCTGGGACCCTGGAGCTGTGAAGCATTTATGCTAACCACCATGCTACCGTGCTGCCCACGGGTTTACTCCCGAATAGATTTTTTCGTCCTGAGCAGGGGATTGATCCCGAAGGTGCTGAATGCCGAGTATTCGGCCATAGCAATTTCAGACCATGCTCCGCACTGGGTCGATCTGGAGATGGGGGAGGCGCGGGACCAGCGCCCGCTGTTGTGCCTGGATGTGGGGATGCTGGCTGATGAGGAGGTGTGTAGGAGGGCCCAGGGAAGTATTGAGGGGTATCTTGAGACCAACGACACGGGGGAGGTCCGGGTGGCGATGGTCTGGGAGGCTCTGAAAGCAGTGATCCGGGGGGAGCTGATTTCCATCCGGGCCCATAGGGAAGGGAGGGAGAGGAGGGAGAGGGAGAGACTGGTGGGGGAGCTCCTGGACGTGGATAGGAGGTACGCGGAGGCCCCGGAGGAGGGGTTGCTGGGGGAATGGCGTAGTTTGCAGGCCGAGTTCGACTTGTTGACCACCAGAAAGGCGGAGACACAGTGGAGGAGGGCGCAAGGCGCGGTATATGAGTATGGGGAGAAGGCGAGCAGGATGTTGGCGCATCAGCTCCGTAGGCGAGATGCGGCTAGGGAAATTGGTGAAGTGATGGATAAGGGTGGAAATGTGGTGCAGAATGGGGGCAGCGGTGAACGGGGTCTTTAGGGACTTCTCCGAGGAACTGTATCGGTCGGAGCCACCAATGGCGGGGGGGGGGGGGTTGGTTGGAGAGCTTCATGAACAGGCTACGTTTCTCAAAGGTGCAAGAGGAGCTGGTGGAGGGGCTGGGGGCGCCGATAGAGTTGGAGGAGCTAGTCAGGGGGACTGGTCAAATGCAGTCAGGTAAGGCGCCGGGCCGGATGGGTTCCAGGTGGAATTTTATAAAAAGTATGCGGTTCTGGTGGGCCCCCTGTTGGTGCGAGCCTTCAATGAGGCATGAGAGGGGGGGGGGGGGGGGGGGGCCTTTGCCCCCGCCGATGTCACGGGCGCTGATTTCTTTGATCCTGAAGTGGGATAAGGACCCCCTGCAGTGTGGATCATACAGGCCAATCTCGCTCCTCAATGTGGATGCTAAGTTGCTGGCGAAGATCCTGGCCACCAGGATAGAGGACTGTGTGCCAGGGGTGATACACGAGGATCAGACAGGGTTTTTCAAGAGAAGACAGCTCAACAAGAATGTGCGGAGATTGTTAAATGTTATTATGATGCCGGCGGTGGAGGGGGAGGCGGTGATAGTGGTGGCGCTGGATGCAGAGAAGGCGTTTGATAGAGTTGAGTGGGGGTACCTGTGGGAGGTGCTGGAGCGGTTCGGATTCGGGGAGGGGGTTCATCAAATGGATGAGGTTGCTCTATGAGGCCCCGATGGCGAGTGTAGTTACCAATGGAAGGAGATCAGAGTACTTCAGGCTCTACCGTGGGACCAGGCAGGGGTGTCCCCTGTCCCCCTTGCTTTTTGCACTGGCGATAGAACCTTTGGCTTTGGTGCTGAGGGAGTCGGGGAGGTGGAGGGGCCTGGTGCGGGGTGGGGAGGAACATCGTGTATCGCTGTATGCGGACGACCTGCTATTGTATGTGGCGGACCCAGAGGGGGGAATGCCGGGGGTGATGGAGCTGTTGGCTGAGTTTGGGAGCTTCTCGGGCTATAAGTTAAATCTAGGCAAGAGTGAGGTATTTGTAGTACACCCGATGATCAGGAGGAGGGAATTGGGAGGCTCCCGTTTAAGAGGGCAGTGAAGAGTTTCAGATACCTGGGGGTGCAGGTGGCCAGGGGTTGGGGGACTCTCCATAAGCTTAATTTTACCAGGCTTGTGGAGCAGATGGAGGAGGAATTCAAAAGGTGGGACATAGTGCCGCTATCGCTGGCGGGTAGAGTGCAGTCCGTCAAAATGACGGTTCTCCCGAGGTTCTTGTTCCTCTTTCAGTGTTTGCCCATCTTTATCCCTAGGGCCTTTTTTAGGAGGGCGACTAGCAGCATCATGAGCTTTCTTTGGGCGCATGGGACCCCGAGGGAGAAGAGGGTCTTCTTGGAGCGGGGTAGAGATGGTGGGGGGCTGGCGTTACCCAACCTCTCGGGGTATTATTGGGCGGCCAATGTGTCGATGGTGCGCAAGTGGGTGATGGAGGGGGAGGGGGCAGCATGGAAACGGTTGGAGATGGCGTCCTGTGGAGGAACAAGCCTGGGGGCCCTGGTAACGGCGCCGTGGCCGCTCCCTGCTACGAGGTGTACCACGAGTCCGGTGGTGGCGGCTACCCTCAAGATTTGGGGCAGTGGAGGCGACATAGGGGGGAAGTGGGGGGCTTGATGTAGGCTCCGTTAAGGGGGAACCAGGGAACATTGATGGGGGGGGTTCCAGGGTTGGCACAGAGCGGGCATCAGACAGCTGAGGGACCTGTTCATTGATGGGAGGTTTGCGAGCCTGGGGGAGTTGGAGGAGAAATTTGGGCTCCCCTCGAGGAACATGTTCAGGTACCTGCAGGTAAAGGCGTTTGCTAGGTGGCAGGTGGAGGGATTCCCTTTGCTTCCCGCGAGGGGGTGAGTGACAGGGTGCTTTCGGGGGTCTGGGTCGGGGATGGGAAGATATCTGATATCTGCAAGGTAATGCAGGAGGTGGAGGAGGCGTCAGTAGAGGAGCTAAAGGCTAAGTGGGAGGGGGAACTGGGGGAACAGATCGAAGATGGGACATGGGCTGATGCCCTGGAGAGGGTTAACTCTTCCTCCTCATGTGCGCGGCTTACCGTCATCCAATTCAAGGTGCTACACTGGGCCCATATGTCCGGGTCTAGGATGAGTAGGTTCTTTGGGGGCGAAGACAGGTGTGTCAGGTGTTCGGGGAGTCCAGCGAACCATGCCCATATGTTCTGGGCATGCCCGGCACTGGAGGAGTTCTGGAAAGGGGTGGCGAGGACGGTGTCGCGGGTGGTGGGATCCAGGGTCAAGCCAGGCTGGGGACTCACGATTTTTGGGGTTGGGGTGGAGCCGGGAGTGCAGGAGGCGAAAGAGGCCGGAGTGCTGGCCTTTGCGTCCCTAGTAGCCCGGCGGAGGGTCTTGCTACAGTGGAAGGATGCGAGACTCCCAAGCGTGGAGACCTGGATCAACGACATGGCGGGTTTTATTAAGCTAGAGAAGGTCAAATTCGTCCCGAGAGGATCGGTACAAGGGTTCTTTAGGCGGTGGCAACCGTTCCTCGACTTTCTGGCTCAGCGATAGGATACTGGATCAGCAGCAGCAGCAACCCGGGGGGGGTGGGGGGTACGGGGGACGTTGACTATGTTTGCTTATTTAATTTTAATTTAATTTATTTTTAAGTTCTCTTGTTGTTTACTGGGTTTGGGGGTGTGGGGGTGGGGGGGTGTGATACATGCCTTGATACGGTCTTGGGGGTGTTACAGTTATTATGGGGTTTTAGTGTTGCTTTTCATTGTTTGTTATATTTTCTGTAAAAAATTCCAATAAAAATTATTTTAAAAAAAACACACCTCCCTCTGTCGTTCAAAGCATCACTGCTGAGTACCCCAATATCCATGCCAGAAGCTGAATGTTTTGTCTGGGCTTCCAAGAGCAAGGCAGGTCAGGTACCCGTGAGTGGCCCATCTACTGACCCCTCCAAGCTTCCCCAAGGCTCTGACCATTACTTGTTGGAAGCAGATTCACTCGTAACTTTGGCTGGGTACTTGGAAATGAGAAATCTGTAGCACTATTTGGAGAAAAGCAGGTGTGTGTGACTTATGGGATGGCTCTTTCGGAGCTTTTCAAAGAACTTAAGACGGGCATGATGGGCCGAATGGCCTCCTGAGTTGTATTATTCTAGATTCCACATATACAAAAACTCAACTCGCCAGAATGGGCAGAACCTGAATAGTTGGAAGAACACCAGGCAGGACAAAGCAGACAGTCTGATCAAAATTCCTGCCATTGGACTCCACATGTATTGAAAACAAAATTGTTTTAATTAATTTACGGGATGTGGACGTCACTGGTTAGGCCAGCATTTATTGTCCATCCCTAGTTGCCCTCTTGGTATATTGTGGTTGCAATATGTACAGGTTGTACTGTAACAAGTCCAAAAGTTTACTATGAAAGCACTTCCCAGTCCCACCTCACAATATTAAGACCATAAGACATAGGAGCAGAATTAGGCCACTCGGCCCATTGAGTCTTCTCCGCCATTCAATTATGGCCGATATTTTCTCATCCCCATTCTCCTGCCTTCTCCCCATAACCCCATATCCCCTTATTGATCAAAAACCTATCTATCTCTGTCTTAAAATCACTCCGTAATTTGGCCTCCACGGCTTTCTGCGTATTGTGGGAGTACCATTTCTTCCAAGCTCCCTATGAACTTGCAAACCATCCCAACATGGACATTGACTAATGCTCTTTCATACTTGCCAGGGCTAGCATCCTGAAATTTCCCACTTAGTGCCACGATAGGAGCATCACTGCCACCCGCACTGCAGCTGTTCAAGGAGAAGACTATCAACTCCTTGGAGCAGCTACAGACAGCAGCAAATGTGGTTTGGCCAGCACCACCCACATTCTGAGATTTATATTAAAAAAACTGCTATTCCAGCTCTGATTGACTATCTCAAGTCCCGTTCGCCCATCTCCCCTATCCTTGTTTTTTATTTTTATTATTATTATTATTATTATTATTATAATAATAATAATTATTTTTTTGCCCCTATGCTTGTTAACATCTATAGGCTTCCCGGTTCATTAATGCTTATTTTCAAAACCCTCCAAGGCCTCACACCTTCTTAGCTCTATAACCTTCTCCAACTTCTCTACCATTGTCCATTTCTGGCTTCTTGTGCATCGGCAATTTTAATCACTGAAATTCCCTGGTTGTAAGCTCTGGTTCTCCCTCGATATGTCTCTCCATCCCTCTTTTGTCCTTTAAAACGCTCTATAAAACCTTCTTCAAGGAAGTGTTTGGCTCAGTATCAAATTTTTGCTCCTGTGAAACATTAACATTACCAGCTGTATTAAGTCTTGGTGCTGCACTTTAGTGTATTTGCCCATCATTGGATGTGTTACTTGTGTGCTCCCAGCAATGTGGACAAAACAGTGTTTTTGTGCTTTTCTGACCCCTCAAAAAATGAATATTGTCCTTCTGAAACCTGGAATCATTATTGTCAGATGAGCACTCTGAACAAATTCTGATAATTACAGTATACTAAAGACATTGACAAGCTGAGTGCTTTCATTTCTTAATGATTTTTACTCCACAGTGGATGAATTTGTGATGAATTGTTGAAATTACCAGCCTTGAGAATTTAGCCAGTTATTTTTAGCACAGCACAGCTTAGTTTATTTTCATATTTTTTTTCAATTTTCTGAGAGTATAATTTATGTTGCTGCTTGGTATAAAGCTATTAAAGCAGCCGTTATAATCCATAATCAGACAGTCAGCACTGTAAACTCACAAGGCAGCACTCAAATGCATTTCCATCTCAGAACTTTTCTACTTCACTTTATAGACAAGTTCACATATAATTGTAATCTCTATCAAAAACTTGCTATAACTATTAATTTGAGATTGTCATCGCGATAGTGAATTATACCCTTGAGTGCCTGAAGTTAAAATGGTACCTCTACCGTGCCCTCATCAAATACTCCCAGGGCAGGAACAGCACGGACAAACAGGACTTGAAATAGTCATGGTTATAAAGCACCCTGTATGCTGCCCCTGTCAAACATTCCCAGGGCAGGTACAAAATTGAATTGGATACAGAATAACATTTATTCTACACTGTCCCCATCAAACACTCCCAGGGCAGGTACAGAACAGGGTTAGATACAGAGTAAAGCTCCCTTTACACTGTCTCCATCAAACCCTCCTAGGACATGTACAGCATGTGGTGAGATACAGAGTAAAGATCCTTCTACACTATCCCCATCAAAAGCTTGCAGGTCAGTTACAGCATGGGGTTAGATACAGAATGAAGCTCCCTCTGCACTGTCCCTCAAACACTCCCAGGACAGATACTCACGGTTGGTGTGTTGCCTCCCAGGTGCCAGGGTTCGTGATGTCTCTGATCGTGTTTTTGGGATCCTTAAGGGGGAGGGGGAGCAGCCCCAAGTCGTGGTCCACATAGGTACCAACGACATAGGTAGGAAGAGAGATGGGGATTTGAGACAGAAATTCAGGGAGCTAGGGTGGAAGCTGAGAGCTAGAACAAACAGAGTTGTTATCTCTGGGTTGTTACCCGTGCCACGTGCTAGTGAAGTGAGAAATAAGGAGAGAGAGGAGTTGAACACGTGGCTACAGGGATGGTGCAGGAGGGAGGGTTTTGGTTTCCTGGATAATTGGGGCTCATTCTGGGGTAGGTGGGACCTCTACAAACAGGGTGGTCTTCACCTGAACCAGAGGGGTACCAATATCCTGGGGGGGAGATTTGCTAGTGCTCTTCGGGGGGGGGGGGGTTAAACTAATTCAGCAGGGGGATGGGAACCTAAATTGTAGTCCCAGTGTACAGGATGTTGAGAGTAGTGAGGTCAGGGATAGGGTTAAAAGTTCGAAAGAGGGCACCGGCAAGCAGGACTCTGGTTTGAAGTGTGTCTACTTCAACGCCAGGAGCATCCGGAATAAGGTGGGTGAGCTTGCAGCATGGGTTGGTACCTGGGATCTCGATGTTGTGGCGATTTCGGAGACATGGGTAGAGCAGGGACAGGAATGGTTGTTGCAGGTTCCAGGATTTAGATGTTTCTGTAAGAACAGAGAAGATGGTAAAAGAGGGGGGGTGTGTGTGGCATTGTTAATCAAGGAAAGTATTACGGCGGTAGAAAGGACGCTTGAGGATTCGTCTACTGAGGTAGTATGGGCCGAGGTTAGGAACAGTAGAGGAGAGGTCACCCTGTTGGGAGTTGTCTATAGACCTCCGAATAGTTCCAGAGATGTAGAGGAAAGGATTGCAAAGATGATTCTCGACAGGAGCGAGAGTAACAGATAGTTGTTATGGGGGACTTTAACTTGCCAAATATTGACTGGAAATACTATAGTTCGAGTACTATAGATGGGTCAGTTTTTGTGCAGTGTGTGCAGGAGGGTTTTCTGACACAGTATGTAGACAGGCCAACAAGGGGCGAGGCCACATTGGATTTGGTACTGGGTAATGAACCGGGCCAGGTGTTAGATTAGTAGGTGAGCACTTTGGTGATAGTGATCACAACTCAGTTATGTTTACTTTAGCAATGGGCAGGGATAGGTATATACCGCAAGGCAAGAATTATAGCTGGGGGAAAGGCAATTATGATGCTATTCGGCAAGATTTAGGATGTATAGGATGGGGAAGGAAACTGCAGGGGATGGGTACAATCGAAATGTGGAGCTTTTTCAAGGAACAGCTACTGCGTGTCCTTGATAAGTATGTACCTGTCAGGCAGGGAGGAAGTTGTTGAGCAAGGGAACCGTGGTTTACTAAGGAAGTTGAAGCACTTGTCAAGAGGAAGAAGAAGGCTTATGTAGGATGAGACATGAAGGCTCAGTTAGGGCACTTGAGAGTTACAAGTTAGCCAGGAAGGACCTAAAGGGAGAGTTAAGAAGAGCGAGGAGAGGATACGAAAAGTCGTTGGCAGATAGGATCAAGGAAAACCCTAAGGCTTTCTATAGGTATATCAGGAACAAAAGAATGACTAGAGTAAGATTAGGGCCAATCAAGGATAGTAGTGGAAAGTTGTGTGTGGAATCAGAGGAGATAGGGGAAGCGTTAAATGGATATTTTTCGTCAATGTTTACACTGGAGAAAGACAATGTTGTCGAGGAGAACACTCAGGTTCAGTCGACCAGGCTAGATGGAATTGAGGTTCAAAAGGAGGAGGTGTTAGCAATTTTGGAAAATGTCAAAATAGATAAGTCCCCTGGGCCAGATGGGATTTATCCTAGGATTCTCTGGGAAGCCAGGGAGGAGATTGCACAGCCTTTGTCCTTGATCTTTATGTCGTCTTTGTCGACAGGAATAGTGCCGGAAGACTGGAGGATAGCAAATGTTGTCCCCTTGTTCAAGAAGGGGAGTAGAGACAACCCTGGTAATTATAGACCTGTGAGCCTTACTTCGGTTGTGGGTAAAATGTTGGAAAAGGTTATAGGAGATAGGGTTTATAATCATCTTGAAAAGAACAAGTTGATTAGCGATAGTCAACACGGTTTTGTGAAGGGTAGGTCATGCCTCACAAACCTTATTGAGTTTTTTGAGAAGGTGACCAAACAAGTGGATCAGGGTAAAGCTGTTGATGTGGTATATATGGAGTTCAGTAAGGCGTTTGATAAGGTTCCCCACGGTAGGCTATTGCAGAAATAGCGGTTTGGATCAGTAATTGGCTAGCTGAAAGAAGACAGAGGGTGGTGGTTGATGGCAAATGTTCATCCTGGAGTTCAGTTACTAGTGGTGTACCGCAAGGATCTGTTTTGGGGCCACTGCTGTTTGTCATTTTTATAAATGACCTGGAAGAGGGTGTAGAAGGATGGGTTAGTAAATTTGCAGATGACACGAAGGACGGTGGAGTTGTGGATAGTGCTGAAGGATGTTATAGGATACAGAGGGACATAGATAAGCTGCAGAGCTGGGCTGAGAGGTGGCAGATGGAGTTTAATGCGGAAAAGTGTGAGGTGGTTCACTTTGGAAGGAGTAACAGGAATGCAGAGTACTGGGCTAATGGCAAGATTCTTGGTAGTGTAGATGAACAGAGAGATCTCGGCATCCAGGTACATGAATCCCTGAAAGTTGCCACCCAGGTTAATAGGGCTGTTAAGAAGGTATATGGTGTGCTAGCCTTTATAAGCAGGGGGATTGAGTTTCGGAACCACAAGGTCATGCTGCAGCTGTACATAACTCTGGTGCGGCCGCACCTGGAGTACTGCGTGCAGTTCTGGTCACCATATTATAGGAAGGATGTGGAAGCTTTGGAAAGGGTTCAGAGGAGATTTACTAGGATGTTGCCTGGTATGGAGGGAAGGTCTTACGAGGAAAGGCTCAGGGAATTGAGGTTGTTTTCGTTAGAGAGGAGAAGGCTGAGAGGTGACTTAATAGAGACATATAAGATAGTCAGAGGGTTAGATAGGGTGGACAGTGAGAGTCTTTTTCCTCGGATGGTGATGACCAACACGAGGGGACATAGCTTTAAATTGAGGGGTGATAGATATAGGACAGATATCAGAGGCAGTTTCTTTACTCAGAGAGTAGTAGGGGTGTGGAACGCCCTGCCTGCAACAGTAGTAGACTCACCAACTTTAAGGGCATTTAAGTGGTCACTGGATAGACATATGGATGAAAATGGAATAGTGTAGGTCAGATAGGCTTCAGATGGTTTCACAGGTCGGCGCAACATCGAGGGCCGAAGGGCCCGTACTGCGCTGTAGTGTTCTATGTTCTATACAGCACGGCATTAGATACAGAGTAAAGCTCCTCTCCGCTGTCTACCATCAAACCTTCCTAGGGTAGGTATAACATGGGGTTCAATACAGAGTAAAGCTCCGTCTATGCTGTCCCTGTCAAATGCTTCCAGGGCAGGTACAGAATGGAATTGGATACAGAATAAAGTTTCCTCTACACTGACCCCATCAAACACTCTCAGGACAGGTACAGCATAGGGTTAGATACAGAAATATATGAGAGAAATTGGGACTGATCTGCTTTAGAGAGGAGATTTGATAGAGGTGTTCACAATCATGAATTTGGATAGAGTAGATCGGGAGAAACTGTGCTGAATTTGGGTGCATTTGAGTGCTATAGTGAGAGTTTGGTGACTGAGGGATATTAAGGGTTCATTTTTATCTAATGTCTAGTCTTTTATTTAGTTAATTATTTTTAAAGTTGCTGTTTGGTTTAAAGTTGCTGTTTGGTTTAGAAGAAGGTGAATTTTCAATCAGCTTTAAACAAAGGTGCTACTTGAGCTACTTGTAGCTGGAGCTTGTTAATTAGTCAATTGGATTAGGCCAGTTTTCAGAGACTAGAATCACAGTACAAAGGTGAGTCAGCTACAGCGCAGACTGCACTGAGTGCTGTATTTGGGTGCATTTGAGTGCTATAGTGAGAGTTTGGTGACTGAGAGAGTTAGGTGAGGAGGGAGTAAGGTGCTCCTTTCATTTCATATCCTAGATTTCCTCAAAGAGCTTGAAGGGAGTTAGGGATTTACAGAGAGTGCAGCTGATTGAGAGCAGAGTCAGAGGGCGGAGTTCCAGTTGGTCCACAGGGCAACTATATTCTAAGGTAAGAGGGGAAGGAGGCTAGGGCAGTTGCATGCTCCTCCTGTAGGCTGTAGGTGGTGAGGGATACCACCAGTGTCCCCGCTGAGGATCTAAAAAGTGATCATAGGGAGTTAGGTTGGAAGCTAAAGAGCAGGACAAGCAGAGTAGTGATCTCAGGATTGCTACTGGTGCCACGTGCAAGTGAGGCAAGGAACAGAGAGCGAGTGGAGCTGAAGACATGGCTACAGGGCTGGTGCAGGAGGGAAGGCTTCAGATATGTGCATCATTGGGATATCCTCTGGGGAAGGTGGGACCTGTACATGAAGGACGGATTGCACCTAAACTGGAGGGGCACCAATATCCTGGGTGGAATGTTTGCTAGATCTCTTCGGGAGGGTTTAAACTAGTTTGGCATAGGGATAGGAACCAGAGCTGTGGATCAGAGGTTAGGGTAGCTGTTGAACAGGCAGAAATAGTATGCAGCAAGTCTGTGGGTAAGGATAGACGGTTGATAGGGCAAAGTTGCATTCAGTGGAGTGGGTTAAAGTGTGTCTGTTTCGATGCAAGGAGTGTCAGGAATAAGGGAGATGAACTTAGAGCATGGATCAGTACTTGGAACTACGATATTGTGGCCATTATGGAGACATGGATTTCACAGGGTCAGGAATGGTTGTTAGATGTTCCGGGGTTTAGATGTTTTCAGAAGAATAGGGAGGGAGGTAAAAGAGGAAGGGGTGTGGCACTGTTAATTAGGGAGTGCACCACAGCTGCAGAAAAGGAGGTAGCTGAAGAGGGTTTGTCAATTGAGTCAGTATGGTTGGAAGTCAGAAACAAGAAAGGAGCAGTCACTTTATTGGGAGTTTTTTATAGACCCCCCAATAGCAGCAGAGGTGGAGGAACAGATTGGGCGGCAGATCTTGGAAAGGTGCAGAAGAGTTGTTGTCATGAGTGACTTCAACTTTCCTAATATTGACTGGAACCTCCTTAGTGCAAATGGTGTGGATGGAGCAGATTTTGACAGGTGTGTACAGGAAGGATTCCTGACTCAATATGTAGATAGGCCGACTAGGAGGGAGGCCATATTGGACTTGGTGCTCGGTAGCGAACCAGGCCAGGTGTCAGATATCTCGGTGGGAGAGCATTTCGGTGACAGTGACCACAACTCCTTGACCTTTACCATAGTCATGGAGAGGGATAGGAACACACAGTATGGGAAGGCATTTAATTGGGGGAGGGGGAACTATACTGCTATTAGACAGGAGCTGAGGAGCATAAAGTGGGAACAATTGTTCTTGGGGAAATGCACAACAGTAATGTGGGGATTGTTTAAGGAGGACTTGTTGCGAGTGCTGAAGTGCTTTTTCCACTGAGACGAGGAAGGAATGGTAAGGTGAAGGAGCCTTGGATGACAAGAGAAGTGGAGCTTCTAGTCAAGAGGAAGAAGGAAGCGTACGTAAGGTTGAGGAAGCAAGGATCTGATTCGGCTCTTGAGGGTTACAGGAGACTCATCCGGAGTGAGACTCATACAGAGTGGGAGATTGAAACTTGGTAATTTGGTGCAGTGAGGTAATTCGGTGCAGAGTGTGAGGAGGTGCTTTTTAACCCTGGTAAGTGACTGGTAAGTAGTCTCTCTTTTTCTTTTCATTGTCTAATTTATTTATTTTTACTTCGAAATTCTAGTTGTTTAACTTTACCTAGGGTTTAAGACATGGCAGGAGATCCCAGACCCGTGTCATGCTCCTCGTGTGCGATGTGGGAGCTCAGGGACACGTCCACTGTCCCTGGCTCCTTCACGTGCAAGAAGTGTGTTCAGTTGCAGCTCTTGTTAGACCGCTTGACGGCTCTGGAGCTGCGGATGGACTCACTTTGGAGCATCCACGATGCTGAGGAGGTCGTGGATAGCACGTTCAGTGAGTTGGTCACACCGCAGGTGAAGGTTACTGAGGGAGATAGAAAATGGGTGACCAAAAGAAAGAGCAAGAGTAGGAAGGCAGTGCATTTAATTGGGGGTCATCTCCCTGCAAAACAGATATACCGCTTTGGATACTGTTGAGGAAGATGGCTCACCAGGGGAAGGCAGCAGCAGCCAGGTTCATGGCACCGTGGCTGGCTCTGCTGCACAGCAGGGCAGGAAGAAAAATGGCAGGGCTATAGTGATAGGGGACTCGATCGTAAGGGGAATAGACAGGCGGTTCTGTGGACGCAATCGAGACTCCAGGATGGTATGTTGCCTCCGTGGTGCAAGGGTCAAGGATGTCTCGGAGCGGCTGCAGGACATTCTGGGGGGGGAGGGTGAACAGCCAGCTGTCGTGGTGCACATAGGCACCAACGATATAGGTAAAAAACGGGATGAGGTCCTACAAGCGGAATTCAGGGAGTTAGGAGTTAAACTAAAAAGTAGGACCTCAAAGGTAGTAATCTCAGGATTGCTACCAGTGCCACGAGCTAGTCAGAGTAGGAATGTCAGGATAGATAGGATGAATGCGTGGCTCGAGAGATGGTGCAAGAGGGAGGGATTCAAATTCCTGGGGCATTGGGACCGGTTCTGGGGGAGGTGGGACCAGTACAAACCGGACAGTCTGCACTTGGGCAGGACTGGAACCGATGTCCTAGGGGGGGTGTTTTCTAGAGCTGTTGGGGAGGGTTTAAACTAATGTGGCAGGGGGATGGGAACCAATGCTGGAAGTTGGAAGGTAGTAAAACAGGGACAGAAACAAAAGGCAGTAAGGGGAAAAGTGCAAGGCAGAGAAGACATAGTCAGAAATCCATAAGGGCGACAGTACAAGGTACAGTGACTGAGGGGAGCACAGTGAATAGGCCCAGTAATAACAAAAGGAATAAAACTGGAGATGTTAAGATTCAAAACAGAGGTAACAAAACCAACATAAGTGTACTTTACCTGAATGCTCGTAGTATTCGGAATAAAGTAAATGAGTTGGTGGCACAAATCATCGTAAATGACTATGATTTAGTGGCCATTACTGGAACATGGTTAAAGGATGGTCATGACTGGGAGTTAAATATCCGAGGGTATCAAACTATTCGGAAGGACAGAGTGGATGGTAAGGGAGGTGGTGTTGCTCTGTTATTTAAGGATGACATCCGGGCAATAGTAAGGGATGACATCGGTGCTATGGAGGATATGGTTGAATCCATTTGGGTGGAAATCAGGAATAGTAAGGCGAAAAAGTCACTGATAGGAGTAGTCTATCGGCCACCAAATAGTAACGAGATGGTGGGGCAGGCAATAAACAAAGAAATAACTGATGCATGTAGAAATGGTACAGCAGTTATCATGGGGGATTTTAATCTACATGTCGATTGGTTTAACCAGGTCGGTCAAGGCAACCGTGAGGAGGAGTTTATAGAATGTATCCGCGATAGTTTCCTAGAACAGTATGTAATGGAACCTACGAGGGAACAAGCGGTCCTAGATCTTGTCCTGTGTAATGAGACAGGATTGATTCATGATCTCATAGTTAGGGATCCTCTCGGAAGGAGCGATCACAATATGGTGGAATTTAAAATACAGATGGAGGGTGAGAAAGTAAAATCAAATACTAGTGTTTTGTGTTTAAACAAAGGAGATTGCAAGGGGATGAGAGAAGAACTAGCTAAGGTAGACTGGGAGCTAAGACTTTATAGTGGAACAGTGGAGAACCTTCCAAGCGATTTTTCACAGTGCTCAGCAAAGGTTTATACCAACAAAAAGGAAGGACGGAAGAAAGAGGGAAAATCGACCGTGGATATCTAAGGAAATAAGGGAGAGTATCAAATTGAAGGAAAAAGCATATAAAGTGGCAAAGATTGCTGGGAGATTAGAGGACTGGGAAATCTTTAGGGGGCAACAGAAAGCTACTAAAAAAGCTATAAAGAAGAGTAAGATAGAGTATGAGAGTAAACTTGCTCAGAATATAAAAACAGACAGTAAAAGTTTTTACAAATATATAAGACAAAAAAGAGTGGCTAAGGTAAATATTGGTCCTTTAGAGGATGAGAAGGGAGTTTTAATAATGGGAAATGAGGAAATGGCTGAGGAACTGAACAGGTTTTTTGGGTCGGTCTTCACAGTGGAAGACACAAATAACATGCCAGCGACTGATAGAAATGAGGCTATGACAGGTGAGGACCTTGAGAGGATTGTTATCACTAAGGAGGGAGTGATGGGCAAGCTAATGGGGCTAAAGGTAGACAAGTCTGGCCCTGATGGAATGCATCCCAGAGTGCTAAAAGAAATGGCTAGGGAAATTGCAGATGCACTAGTGATAATTTACCGAAATTCACTAGACTCTGGGGTGGTCCCGGTGGATTGGAAATTAGCAAACGTGACGCCACTGTTTAAAAAAGGAGGTAGGCAGAAAGCAGGAAATTATAGGCCAGTGAGTTTAGCTTCGGTAATAGGGAAGGTGCTGGAATCTATCATCAAGGAAGAAATTGCGAGGCATCTGGATAGAAATTGTCCCATTGGGCAGACGCAGCATGGGTTCGTAAAAGGCAGGTCATGCCTAACTAATTTAGTGGAATTTTTTGAGGACATTACCAGTGCAGTAGATAACGGGGAGCCGATGGATGTGGTATATCTGGATTTCCAGAAAGCCTTTGACAAGGTGCCACACAAAAGGTTGCTGCATAAGATAAAGATGCATGGCATTAAGGGTAAAGTAGTAGCATGGATAGAGGATTGGTTAATTAATAGAAAGCAAAGAGTTGGGATAAATGGGTGTTTCTCTGGTTGGCAATCAGTAGCTAGTGGTGTCCCTCAGGGATCCGTGTTGGGCCCACAATTGTTCACAATTTACATTGATGATTTGGAGTTGGGGACCAAGGGCAATGTGTCCAAGTTTGCAGATGACACTAAGATGAGTGGTAAAGCGAAAAGTGCAGAGGATACTGGAAGTCTGCAGAGGGATTTGGATAGGTTAAGTGAATGGGCTCGGGTCTGGCAGATGGAATACAATGTTGACAAATGTGAGGTTATCCATTTTGGTAGGAATTACAGCAAACGGGATTATTATTTAAACGATAAAATATTAAAGCATGCCGCTGTTGAGAGAGACTTGGGTGTGCTAGTGCATGAGTCACAGAAGGTTGGTTTACAAGTGCAACAGGTGATTAAGAAGGCAAATGGAATTTTGTCCTTCATTGCTAGAGGGATGGAGTTTAAGACTAGGGAGGTTATGTTGCAATTGTATAAGGTGTTAGTGCGGCCACACCTGGAGTATTGTGTTCAGTTTTGGTCTCCTTACTTGAGAAAGGACGTACTGGCGCTGGAGGGTGTGCAGAGGAGATTCACTAGGTTAATCCCAGAGCTGAAGGGGTTGGATTATGAGGAGAGGTTGAGTAGACTGGGACTGTACTCGTTGGAATTTAGAAGGATGAGGGGGGATCTTATAGAAACATTTAAAATTATGAAGGGGATAGATAGGATAGATGCGGGCAGGTTGTTTCCACTGGCTGGTGACAGCAGAACTAGGGGGCATAGCCTCAAAATAAGGGGAAGTAGATTTAGGACTGAGTTTAGGAGGAACTTCTTCACCCAAAGGGTTGTGAATCTATGGAATTCCTTGCCCAGTGAAGCAGTTGAGGCTCCTTCATTACATGTTTTTAAGGTAAAGATAGATAGTTTTTTGAAGAATAAAGGGATTAAGGGTTATGGTGTTCGGGCTGGAAAGTGGAGCTGAATCCACAAAAGATCAGCCATGATCTAATTGAATGGCGGAGCAGGCTCGAGGTGCCAGATGGCCTACTCCTGCTCCTAGTTCTTATGTTCTTATGTTCTTATGTTACAAGGTAGCCAGGGAGGAACTCAAAAATGGACTGAGGGGAGCTAGAAGGAGGCAAGAAAAAGC
Organism: Scyliorhinus canicula; assembly: GCF_902713615.1. Taxonomy (NCBI): domain Eukaryota; kingdom Metazoa; phylum Chordata; class Chondrichthyes; order Carcharhiniformes; family Scyliorhinidae; genus Scyliorhinus; species Scyliorhinus canicula. Next base: position 128,014,159 of record NC_052149.1, on the reverse strand, counting down.
CCTGGCGGGAAGGATTAGGGAAAACCCCAAGGCGTTCTACACTTATGTGAGAAATAAGAGGATGATCAGAGTGAGAGTAGGGCCGATCAGGGTATAGTGGAGGGAAATTGTGCCTCGCGTCTGAAGAGATGGGGGAGGCCCTAAATGAGTACTTTGCTTCAGTATTCACCAGAGAGAGGGACCTTGTTGCTCATGATACAGTGCGAACCAGGTTAATAGACACAAACAGGTTGATATTAAGGAGCATGTGCTGGAAATTTTGAAAAGCATCAGGATAGATAAGTCCCCTGACGGGATATACCCAAGGTTACTAGGGGAAGCAAGGGAGCCGATTGCTGCGCCGTTGGCGATAATCTTTGCGTCCTCGCTCTCCACTGGAGTAATTCCGGATGATTGGAGGGAGGCGAATGTTGTTCCCCTGTTCAAGAAAGGGAGTAGGGAAATCCCTGGGAATTACAGACCCATCAGTCTTACGTCTGTGGTGAGCAAAATATTGGAAAGGATTCTGAGAGATAGGATTTATGATTATTTTGATTAAAGATAGTCAGCATGGCCTTGTGAGGGGCAGGTCATGCCTCACAAGCCTCATTGAATTCTTTGAAGATGTGACGAGACACATTGATGAAGGTCGGGCAGTGGATGTGGTGTATATGGATTTCAATCAGGCATTTGATAAGGTTCCCCATGGTAGGCTCATTCAGAAAGTTAGGGGGCATGGGATACAGGGAAATTTGGCTGTCTGGATACAGATTTGGCTGGCCGAAAGAAGACAGCAAGTGGTAGTGGATGGAAAGTATTCCACCTGGAGGTCGGTGACCAGTGGTGTCCCGCAAGGATCTGTTCTGGGACCTCTGCTCTTTGTGGTTTTTATAAATGACTTGCTTAAGGAAGTGGAAGGGTGGGTTAGTAAGTTTGCTGATGACACGCAGGTTGGTGGAGTTGTAGATAGTGTTGAGGGTTGTTGCAGGTTACAACAGGACATTGACAGGATGCAGAGCTGAGCTGAGAAATGGCAGATCGAGTTCAATCTTGATAAATGTGAAGTGATTCATTTTGGAAGGTCAAATTTGAATGCTGAATACAGGGTTAAAGGCAGGATTCTTGGAAGTGTGGAGGAACAGAGGGATCTTGGGGTCCACGTACATAGATCCCTCAAAGTTGCCACCCAGGTTGAAAAGGTTGTTAAGAAGATGTATGGTGTGTTGGCTTTCATTAACAGGGGGATTGAATTTCAGACCCACGAGGTTTTGCTTCGGCTCTATAAAACCCTAGTTAGACTACATTTGGAATATTGTGTCCCGTTCTGGTTGCCTCATTATAGGAAGGATGTGGATGCTTTGGAGAGGGATGCAGAGGAGATTTACCAGGATGCTGCTTGGACTGGAGGGCATGTCTTATGAAGAAAGGTTGAGGAAGCTCGGGCTTTCCTCACTGGAGCGAAGAAGGCAGAGAGGTGACTTGATAGAGGTGTACAAGGTGATGAGAGGCATGGATAGAGTGGATAGCCAGAGATCTTTCCCCAGGGTGGAAATGGCTGTCACGAGGGGACATAATTTTAAGGTGATTGGAGGAAGGTATAGGGGAGATGTCAGAGGTAGGTGGGTGTGTTGAATGCACTGCCAGCAGAAGTGGTGGAGTCAGAGTCATTAGGGACATTTAAGCGACTCTTAGGCAGGCACATAAACAGCAGTAAATTGAAGGGGTGTACGTTAGGTTGATCTTAGATTAGGAGAAATGGTCGGCACAACATCGTGGGCTGAAGTGCCTGTACTGTGCTGTACTGTTCTATGTTCTAAGGTTCACCAGGATGTTGAGTGGCCTCGAGGGTGTTGACGATGTGGAGAGGTTGAATAAACTAAGATTGTTTTCACTGGCAAGATGGAGGCTGAGGGGAGACTCGATTGAGGTCGACAAAAATATGAGAGGCATAGATAGCGTGGATAGTCAGAGAATTTTTCTAAGGGTAGAAGTGTCAATTAGAAGGGGGCACAGGTTCAAGGTGAGGGACAGAAAGTTTGAGGGCGATGTGCGGGGTAAGTTTTTCATGCTGGTAGTGGTGGGTGCCTGGAATGCGCTGCCAGAGGATGTGGTGGAAGCAGGCACATTAGCAACGTTTAAGAGACATCTGGATAGGTGAACAGGAAGGAAATAGAGGGATACGGATCGAGTAAGGGCAGAAGAATTTGTTTTTAGTTGGGGCATCAGGAAACCAGCTTAACAAGAGCCCATCGAGTTCTTTTGTGAGTATTACATATTTGAACAGGCACAATTACCTCTGACATATACATTCAAAAAAAAAAAAAAATTTTGAGTACCCAATTCTTTTCTTCCAGTTAAGGGGCAATTTAGCGTGGCCAATCCACATACCCTGCACATCTTTTTGGGTGTGGGGGTGAGACCCATGCAGACACGGGGAGAATGTGCAAACTCAATACGGACAGTGACCTGGGGCCAAGATCGTGCCGGGTTCCTCGGCGACATGAGGCAGCAGTGTTAACTATTGCACCACCACGCCGCCCTTTGACAATACACAGTTTTGCAAAGTCTATTCACTCCATAGATAATTTATTACACAGTTAACAGTTGATGTGCATTCTCCATGGCAACACCTATAGCCAGCAGAGTTCACTTGCCAACCAATCAGTGCACTCTTCCCAAGCAGTATAAATTGTTCCCTACCGTGGGTGACACTGTAGCACAGTGGTTAGCACAGTTGCTTCACAGCCCCAGGGTCCCACTTCCGATTCCCAGCTTGGGTCACTGTGTAGAGTCTGCATGTTCTCCCCCTGTCTGCGTGGGTTTCCTCCGGGTGCTCCGGTTTCCTCCCACTGGCCAAAGATGTGCTGTTAGGTGGATTGGCCATTCTAATTTGCCCTTAGTGTCCAAAAAAGGTTATAGAACAGCACAGCACAGAACAGGCCCTTCGGCCCTCGATGTTGTGCCGAGCAATGATCACCCTACTCAAACCCACGTATCCACCCTATACCCGTAACCCAACAACCCCTCCTTAACCTTACATTTTAGGACACTATGGGCAATTTAGCATGGCCAATCCACCTGACCCGCACATCTTTGGACTGTGGGAGGAAACCGGAGCACCCGGAAGAAAGCCACGCACACACGGGGAGGACGTGCAGACTCCACACAGACAGTGACCCAGCCGGGAATCGAACCTGGGACCCTGGAGCTGTGAAGCATTTATGCTATGGTTAGGTGGGATTGCTGGGTTATGTTGATAGGCTGGAGGTGTAGGCTTAATTAGGGTGCCCTTTCTAAGGGCCGGTACAGACTTGATGGGTCGAATGGCCTCCTCTGCACTGTAAGTTCTATGATTCTATACTTTTGGTAATTTCTTGGGATCCACTCTGATGGGTGCAAGGCGGAAAGTTTAGACAACACATCTTTTTTTCAACTGGAAATTAGATGCAATTTTATTTTTCTCCTGCATCAAGTCAGCGACAAAGTCACGCAGTATCTCAACTGAACTGTACTTTGAACCCCATTATTGCTGGCACCCCTCAGAGTCAGTGGATGAAAAGGGGAAGCTCCTAATGTTGACTCTTATTACCACACTGCATTGGTTGCTGCTCCTTACTGAATGAATTCAAAACAGCAACTATTTTTGGATGCTACTGGAGGTAATTGAAGTGTCCTCTTCTTGGCCAAGTCCCAGTGTATCTCTGTTTGCACTGGATTACCCTGCACAGCCATGTCGGCAGTACAATGAAAGTCCCTGACCCAAACCAACCTGCCTTTCCTGCCCAGATGGGCTTGGCATTACCCTTTCAATGTGCCAAATAAACTAACAACCAGACTGGTGACATCTAGTGCAGACGTGTGAGTTGGGCTAGGACTGTTGGTCAGGAGGGTGGTGGGATGTGCGATGGATGAACCAAGAGCTCCATGGCTTATCTTTGAAAGCATTTCATAAATCCCATATGTAGAATTGCTTGTTTCATGTCTGATCTGAAAGCACTCAGTAGCGTGCTGGGAAATCATCCTGGATTTTGTGCTTAGGTCGCTCTCGAATGAAGTTTGTACCCATGACCTTCTGACTCAAAATGAAGAGTGGTACTCACTGACCCATGACTAATGATGCAAAGAAAGGCTAAAGAAGTGTGGGTGATGATATATAATACAGTGGGTTGGCGGCATGATAGAGTGAGAACAGGATTCAGAGGAGCATCAATATCTCTGATATATTAATGATCATGAGTGGGCCTCAAAGGGCAAAGGTGGAATACTCAAAGGAAGTGGAATTGGATTTGTGATATATACACCGCAGTAAAGTAAACACAAAGAGGGTGAAGGAGACAAATGAAGATCACAATGAAGAGAAACAGAACTTCAGGGCTGACACACCTGATTAATCATTCATCTCTCCTCTTTGTGGGTCTTTGCTGTGTATAAATTGGCTGCTATTTCTGCCTACAAAATTAACTTGCACGATGCAACTGAAAGTAAAAAACATTGGAAATACACAGCAGTCGATCAACATTAGAAAAGAGAAGGAGAAGGTCATTGTTGAGTAGAGACACCCTGCCAGAACTAGGTTCTTAATCAAAAATGTGTTTTTCTGGATGCTGACAGGCCTGTGGTTTAACAATAAAGCTTGTGTTTTTTTATGGTTGCTTTTGAAGCTAACTTTTAATCTCCTCTGTTCAGTAATGGAGAACTGTTTCAACCAATGTACAATCATAAGTGGCAGATTTGCAGGGAGCTTGATGTGCGATGGGGCTTTGTTCCCTCCTGGTGCAGATTGATATCCTTGGTGCACACTTGGTCTAATTGCCATGCTACTGTGTGCAGAATCCCAACATGAAACACACAGTGCAGCAGAGAGACAAGTATGCAGATTGGTGATGAGGGACTGAGTGCAGAATCCCACCATGAAACACACAGTGCAGCAGAGAGACGAGTATGCAGATTGGTGATGAGGGACTGAGTGCAGAATCCCACCATGAAACACACAGTGCAGCAGAGAATGCAGATTGGTGATGAGGGACTGAGTGCAGAGTAAATTGGATAAGAGCAAATTACTGCGGATGCTGGAATCTGAAACTAAAAGAGAAAATGCTGGAAAATCTCAGGAGGTCTGGACTCGTAAAGTTAGCTCTTTTCTCTCCATACAGATGCTGCCAGACCTGTTGAGATATTCCAGCATTTTCTCTTTTGGTTGCGGAATAAACTGCCTGTGTCCATCAGCCTCTCAAAGTGAAAGCTGGGTTAATAAATGCATTTGTATCAGCTATCTTTCACTACTCCTCATTACAATCACTGGGATAACTCACTGTTAACATCATTCTCCAGTCATTGAATGGTTGCAGCATTGAAGAGGGCCATTCGGCCCCTTGTGTCTATGTCAGCTTTCTGCTAGATGAACTTGCTTAGTTCCACTCCCCCACTTCCCCATAGTCCTGCAAATTTGTTCTCTCCAGATAATCATTTAATTCCCTTTTGAAGACCTTGATTGAACCTGCCACTGCCACACACTCAGGCAGGATATTTCAGAACATAACCACCCACATGTAGCCATTGCTTCTTTTGCCAATCACCTTTGTCACGACCAATCCCAGGTGAGATTCCCCAAAAGTTATTAATCCAGATGAGATCCCACAATTTGTCACCGTTGGACTGGGGTACCCCCAAATGGTTACAAACCCAGGTGAGGGAACTGGCTCTCTGTTTTTATTCAACCCCATCTGCTGGTAGCAACAGAGATGGAGTAAGTTTCCTAACTACTGAAAGGGTACGGAGGAAAATGGTAAAAAAATTACTGAAGATTAGAATTAAGAATTGAGTCCAACGGTAAGTAAATAAAAATAAAATGGCCTATGGAAGAGTCCTTGCCTCATGAAGTGTAGATGATGAAGGATGTGACCGTTACGATTTGATTCCATTAGAGTTGACTTTGGTGGGTTAATAGTCAGTTTTGAAATTCCAATCAAATTGTCATTGCCCTCTTCAATGCTGCAATCATCGTCTGACCCTTGTTTTCCTTTTTAATTCCTGTCTTGCTGCTGCTTCAATACTGCAGATTTATGTTTCAAACTGCAGACTTTGGTTTTATATGCTATTTGAACTGGCCCAGGCAAACCCGTCGATCCAGTGTGCTATATGGCAGGGTCCCGTCATTTCATTTTGATGGACTTGATTAGCAGCCAATCAGCTCTCTTGAAAGCCGGCTCTTGATTGGCTCTTGATCCTGATTGGGGCCTGGTTCCGGAATGTTCTGGAAAAGCACCGGCAAGCTCCATTTTGCAGAACTAAGTTTAATTTGGTTAGACAAGGACAGCAGCAGTAGCTGAGTTAAACAACACGCTATTAGCTCCCTGCTGGGTGATTTGAATGCTTCCAGCCTGCCTGTGAATCAGACCTCTCCCTCTCATCTAATGACCTGTGACTAAATACCTTCCTCTTTCTGCACAGCCTGTGATATGTTGGCAAGTAGTCATTTCCATTCTGATTAGGCAACTGAAACCAGCGTTCTGAATTCTCTCTCACCTGTTGGATTATTCCTGAAGGTTCAGAATAAAGACCTTTCTCTCTGTAGACAGTTTAATCTGCAGGAGGATCCAGCCCAGTGCCACCTGTAGACAGAGGGGCTGCTTGAAAACCCATGTAAAACCCTCATGTTGAGAACTTTAGATTTAATTCAGTGAGGCTGGTAGTCCATCTGATTGGATGCAAGTTAGAATTGCACAGACCTGAGGGGAATCTTCAGTGTGATGGCCCATATCAGTAGATGTGAAGGTGACTCCCCAGAGAAAGTCTTACAGCTGAGAGTTCTAATTGAAGGCATGTACTAAAAGATCGAAACCAACAGATGGTTTCCAACACCTCGCATTCTGAGAAGACCGTCGCCTACAAAGACTACAACCTCAGCAGCAAAGATACACAACTCTCATTCCCAGTTTAATCCCCATTATTTTGATCCTTCCCTCCCTCCACTGTGTGTCTGTCATGTGTGTGCCTCGGAAGAGGATGGGACGGGCTTAGGGGAATAATTAGATTAGCAGACCATTGTTCTATTATTAAATGTCCATCTTTTTGGTATAAAGACAGTTTTTCAACGTTTTACTTACAAATCTGGCACCTGGAAGAGATTGGAGCAGTCAAATATCTCAGGGAAAATACAAATTATTGGTTACTTCACATGTGTTGCGACTCTGAGGCCTGTGGAGCTGGAATTGAACCGTGCAGTAGCCTAGGGTGTTGTGACAGTTGGTAGGCGGATAGTTGATTTTTCGATTCCAGTGCTCTGTGGTTTGGTAGAGAAATTACTCAGTTTATTTTTCCAGCTACGATCTTTTTGCTGGTTGGGGCTGACTTCCACAGTCAGTGAAAGAAATTTGAGATATACCTGAAAAATATGGCATCAGTGTGGAAAACCTCCAGCTGCTTTTATCATATAGAAGCACAGACAGACATTCGGGCAGTTTTCTTTGCTGGCTTTGAAACCATTCTTTGTATATTCCAAATGGATGATGAATCCACAATTTCCTCTCGGCATTATTCACGGGATCTCTTGAGATGTGATGGCCATTATGTCCCTTTGTCTTTACTGGAGATGGTAATCTATCTCTGGATGCTTTTAAATTACCCTGTCTGGAAACAGGGTGGAGTTCCATTCTCCCTTAGACAATCACCCACTCGCTATCCAGCCTGTGAATTGTGTATATTCTCAGCCATCTTTACTTTTGTATCTATTTTTAAAAATAAAATTCAGGATGTTTTGAAAGTTCAATATTTTGTGGGTCGTGTAGCCATCTGAGATGGCCTCCTGCAAAGGACCTTGGGAATTATGGCCAACCCAGGACTCTGACAGATACAGAGCTTCTGTGTATTTGAAATGCAGGTAGCTAAACCTGATTGAAACCCCTGCTCGTTTGCATTCTAATGGCCCATTTCCCCAGAACAATAGGACTGCACTCAAGAAACCGATACAGACACAGACTGATCGGCGCCACCCCACTTTACTCAGAGAGCCCAACTGCCAAGGTCAGTGACCGCTAAGGACCCACCAAGGCACCCGCCCCTTTATTGGCCAAAATCTAAGGCAGTGATCGAAGCCTGTCGAATTATTGAGTCCAAGATTACAGACCGCCCCAAGGAGTGCGAAATGCCAGAGTGATAAAAGAGGACACAGCCATGTGTTCTGCCTCTTTTGGACCCGGCCTGTGCCAGCCCAACTGCAGCATAACGACCAGACAGCTAAATTCAAGACCAACGATCGCTGCCCGACGGATGAGCCCAGCAGAGACAGAGCTACTTCTTCAAACCAGCCACGTGAGATCAAGATAAAGGCCTCATCCACTTGCGCGGTGCCGGTCGCCTGAAGTTAAGTATAGGTTATTGTAGTTGATAGGTGTAGTTTAACTTGTAGTATATTGTGCTTGCATGTCAAAGTAACCCTTGTGTGTAAATAAACCATCTTTGAACTTGAACTGACTAACTGATTGTGTGGTCATTTGACCGATATACGGGAAAGCCTTGTGGTTCAGTGAGAGAAATAGAAACACCCACAGTATTGGCGACGCTGTTGGGACATAACATCATATCATAAAAAGAGCCTCAGTATCATATTGGTGACTCTAAAGAGCAACATTATTGGTGACGCTGGTGGGATAGTATTCCGTTTGGCAACAATAGTTCCGAGGATGCTTTTGTCCATCATCATGGCACCTCAAATCTTTTCCCTCTGATCCTCGTCTCTGTCAACAGAAAATGTTTCTCCCTGTACTCTGTCCAGATCCCTCATAATTGTAAAATCTCCTCTTAATCTTCTCTTCTCCAAAAAGAACATTCTCAGCTTCTCCAATGTATCCACAACACTAAAACTCATCCCTGTATGCATTCCTGTGAATATATTTCTTCACCCTTTCTAATGCTTTCATACCTTTCCTTAAGTGTGGTACCCAGGCCTTGGCATAATACTCCAGTTAAGGACAAACCAGTGTTTTATGCAGGTTTAACAAACTTCCTTGCTTTTGTATTCTATATCCCATTTATAAAGGCCAGGATACTGCATTCTTTATTTTTTTTTTAATAAACATTTTATTGAGGGTTTTTTTGGGCATTGTAACAGCAGCAATATAAACAATGTACATGAAACTCTAAACATAGTGCAAATACCACCTCCCTTGCCTAACAGGTCCCACTATTAATCAACCCCCTAATCTATGCTAACCTACACCCCCCACCTCCTCCGCTGACGATTAATTTTCTGCGAAGAAGTCGATGAATGATTGCCACCTCCGGGTGAACCCTAACAGTGACCCTCTCAGGGCGAACTTGATTTTCTACAGGCAGAGAAAGCTAGCCATGTCCGATAGCCAGGTCTCTGACTTCGGGGGCTTGAGTCCCTCCAAGCTAATAGTAACCTTCTACGGGCTACCAAGGAAGCAAAGGCCAGAACGTCTGCCTTTTTCTCCTCCTGGATTCCCGGGTCTTGCAGCACCCCGAAAATCGCCACCTCTGGACTCAATGTCACCCTTGTTTTTAATACCTTGGACATGACATCAGCAAACCCCTGCCAAAATCCCCTAAGCTTTGGACATGCCCAGAGCATGAGGACATGGTTCGCTGGTCCTCCCGCACATTTTTCACACCTGTCTTCCACCCCAAAGAATCTGCTCATTCGGGCCACTGTCATGTGAGCCCGGTGAACGAACTTGAATTGAATCAGACTGAGCCTGGCACATGTTGCTGTCGCGTTGACTCTACTCAACGCGTCCGCCCAAAGGCCCTCCTCTATCTCACCTCCCAGCTCCTGCTCCCACTTGCTCTTCTGCTCCTCGGTCTGCGTCTCCTCTGATCCCATAAGTTCCTTGTAAATGTCCGAGACGCTCCCCTCTGCTACCCATCCTCTGGACACTATCATGTCCTGAATCCCCCTTAGTGGCAGGAGTGGGAAGGTTGATACCTGTCTACACAGAAAGTCCTGCACCTGCAGATATCTAAATTCATTTCCCCTCACCAACACAAACATCTCCTCCAGTGCCCTCATACTCTGAAAGCTCTCCTCTATAAACAATTCCCCCATCCTCTCGATCCCCGCTCTCCGCCATATTCGGAACACCCCATCCATACTCCCCGGGGCAAACCAATGATTATTACAGATTGGGGACCAGACCGTGCTCCCACTGCTCCCACATGTCTCCTAAATTGCCCCCAGACTCTCAGGGCCGCCACCATTGCGGGGCTGGTGGAGTACTGTGCCGGCGGGGATGGCAGAAGCGCAGTTACCAGCGCCCCCAAACTTGTGCCCTTGCATGAAGCTGCCTCCATACGTACCCATGCCGACCCCTCGCCCATCACCCACTTCCTAATCATGGCTATGTTAGCCGCCCAGTAATAAAGCGGAATAAAGATGGGGAGACATTGAAATACCAACAGGAATCTCAGGAGGACCGTCATTTTCACCATTTGGACTCTCCCAGCTAGAGACAACGGGAGCGCATCCCATCTCCTGAAATAATCTTTCATCTGATCCACCAACTGGGCCAAGTTCAATTTATGTAGCTGGTCCCAATCCCGCATTACTTGAATACCTAGGTACCTGAAACTGACCCCTACCAATCTAAACGGCAGTTCCCCCAGTCGCCTCTCCTGACCCGTCGCCGGGACCGCAAACATCTCGCTCTTCCCCATAGTGAGCTTAGACCCCGAGAACTGGCCAAATTCCCATGATTTCTTCCATCCCCTCAATTGGATCTGAAACATACAAGAGTAGGTCATCCGCATAAAGTGAGACTCTGTGCTCCCGCCCCGCCCCATACCAGCCCCTTGATGCTCTCAGAGCAATTGCCAGTGGCTCTAAAATAGTCCAAAGTCGTCCTGTTCATCCGTAAACTTACCACAGGAGCCTGGTACAGCAACCTGACCCAGTCAATAAAGCCCCTCCCAAATCTGAACCGCCCCAGAACCTCCCATAAATAATCCCATTCTACCCGGTCAAAAGCTCTTTCCGCATCCATTGCGACCACTACCTCCACCTCCCTACTTTCCAGGGGCATCATGTTCACATTTAACAGCCTTCTTACATTGGCCACCAGCTGCCTGCCCTTAACGAATCCCGTCTGATCCTCCACAATAACGTCCGGAACACAGTCCTCAATCCTGGAGGACAAAACTTTGGCCAACAGTTTGGCGTCCACGTTCAACAGGGATATCGGCCTGTAAGACCCACATAGCTCCGGGTTCTTGTCCTGTTTTAGGATAAGCGAAATCGTGGCCTGTGACATCATCTGGGGCAGAACCCCCCTTTCCCTTGACTCATTAAACACCTTCATCAGCAGCGGTTCCAATATTCCAGAGAACTTTTTATAGAACTTCACTGGGTACCCGTCTGGCCCCTGGGCCTGACCCGCCTGCATGGCCTTCAGACCCGCCACTATCTCTTCCAACCCGATTGGGGCCCCCAGCCCTTCTACCAGCTCCCTGTCCATCTTCGGGAAAGTCAGCACCTCCAGGAAGTGCCTCATCCCGTCTGGCCCCGTACCTGTACAGCCTAAATCCCTAAACGCCTAATTCACCCCTGCCGAATCCCCAGCCAAGTTCCCATCCCCGTCAATAACTTTCCCTATTTCTCTAGCTGCCTCCCTCTTTCTGAACTGCTGTGCAAGTATCCTGCTGGCCTTCTCACCATGCTCATAGATCGCTCCCCTCGCCTCTCTGCCCTTCCTGTGGTTAATAAGCCGAACTTTGCCTGTCACCTCCGCCGCTCCCTTAAAAGCCCTATCTCTGGAGTCTCCCCGTACCTCCTGTCGACTTGTAGAATCTCTTTCACCAGTTGGTCTGTCTCTGCCATATCCGTCCTGTCCCTGCGAGCCCGGATCGGGATCAGCTCTCCTCTCACCATTGCCTGCAGCCCTTTCCAGAGCACTGCTGCTGAGACGTCCCCCATATCATTTACCTGCAGGTAATTTTGTATGCATTTCCTCAGCCTCTTGCACACCGCTTCATCCGCCAACAGCCCTACTTCTAACCTCCAATGCGGGCGCTGATTGCTATCTTTACTGACCTGCAGGTCCAGGCCGGGATAATAACTGTATTGAAATCCCCTCCCATGATTAGTTTGTGCGAGTCCAGGTCCGGAATCTTCCCCAACGTCCTCTTTATGAATTCCACATCATCCCAATTTGGCGCATACACATTAACCAGCACTACCTTCATCCCCTCCAGCTTACCATTAACCATAATATATCGATCTCCCACATCCAAAACTATTCTGCCTACCTCAAATATTAATCAAGCCGACCGGCTTATTAATCAAGATCGCAACCCCTGTAGTCTTTGTGTCCAGCCCCGAGTGAAAGATCTCACTGACCCAGCCTTTCCTCAATCTAACCTGGTCCGCTACTCTTAGGTATGTCTCCTGCAACATTACCATGTTCGCCTTCAGTCCCTCAGGTGAGTGAACACACGTGCCCTCTTAACCGGCCCATTTAACCCTCAGACATTCCAAGTGATCAGCCTAGTTGGGGGGCACAGTGCACCCCCCCCCCCCTCTGCTGATCAGCCATCCTCTTTCTTGGGCCCGCCTCCAGGCCATGCGCCATGCCTCCGCTGGCGCGCCCCTCCCGGCTGCCCCCGCCACCGACCTCCTCTCTCTCTCTGTGCCTCAACTGAAGTCCCTCCCTTGTCAGCAGAACAACTCCCCCTCCCCCCCCCCCCCCCCCCCCCCCCCCGCCCCTAGCAACACCACTCTGAAACCTAACCCACATAGTAAACTAAACATATGCACACACCCCCACTGCGCTTCCGTGAGCTAGCTCACCCAGCTAGCTTGTTGGCCCCCGCCCCTGGTGCCAAATAGTCTCCCACCTATTGTTCCCTCACTCCCCTCTCCCCCGCTCATACAAACAAATTCCCTCATCTAACGATCCCCACACAATCACCCAACTGAAAGAAAAACACCGACATCCAAACAAGCACGTCTCCATCCCCCAAAAGTGCACATTAAAGCAAAAGGCATTGCCAACATTCACCAGAAAGAAAACCCGAACACAAAAACTTTTTTACCCCCCCTTCTTAAACAGAAATCAAAAACAGATGAGAAAAAAACAAACCAATATAAGTCAAAAAGTTCCATCAAAGTTCAAAAGTTCTAAGTTCACCACCAGCCCTTTTCTTTTCGCAAAGTCCAGCGCGTCTTTGGGTGACTCAAAATAATGATGCTGGTCCTCGTATGTGACCCAGAGAAGAGCCGGATACAGCAGTCCAAACTTCACCTTCCTGAAAAAGATTGACTTAATTTGGTTGAAGCCTGCCCTTTTTCTGGCCACCTCCACACTCAGGTCCTGGTAAACCTGCAGGATACTGTTATCCCACTTACAGCTCCGTGTTCGCTTGGCCCACTGAATACATTCCTTGTCCAGGAACCTGTGGAATCTCACCACCATTGCCCTCTGAGGGTCCCCCGTTCGCGGCTTCCTCGCAAGCGCTCTGTACGCCCTGTCCACCTCCAAGGGTCGGGAAAATGTCCCCTCCCCAGCAGCTTCTCAAACATACCGGCTACGTATGCCCCAGCATCAGCTCCCTCAGACCCCTCCGGGAGCCCGACAATTCTTAAGTTCTGCCGACGGGACCTATTCTCTAGGTCCTCCACCTTGTCCAGCAGCCTTTTCTGCTGGTCCCTCAGCATCCCCACCTCCAGCTCCACCGCAGTTTGATGCTCCTCCTGCTCAGCCAGCGCCTTCTTAACCTTCTGGATCGCCTGATCCTGGGCATCCAATCTGTGTTCCAGCCGATCAATGGACTCTTATCGGGTCCAGGCAGTCCCGTTTCTGCTTAGCAAAGCCATCCTGGATGACCTGCATCAACTGCTCCGCTGATCGCTGGACCGACACACCAGGGGTCCGATCCTCGGCCATGCTGTCTCCTGCTACAGCTTCAGCCCAGCCCTTGTCTGTCTTCTTATTTCTGCCTTTTCGTGCACTTCTGGTTCTCTTCTCTATATACCGATATGTGGAAACGATGCCCAATTGCCTCAGCCTTTGAATTTACAGTTGAAAACCGGAAAAAGTCGGGGGAAAGGTCCAAAAGTCTGACCAGAGGGGAGCCACCAAATGTGCGACTTACTCCTTCATAGCTGCCACCGGAAGCCTACTATATTCTTTATTAACTGTTCTCTCAATCTGTCCTGCCACCTTCAATGATCTGTGCCCAGGTCCCTCTGCTCCTGCATAGCCTGTAAAATTGTAACATTTATTTTGTTCCTACATGTTCTTCCTACCAAAACACGCCTCCCTGCATTAAATTTAATCTGCCACTTTTTTCTTATTCCACCATCCTAACAAGGATGAGAATTTTAAAATCAAGACATTGCTTGGCTAGGAGCCAATGTTACAGTGAGTACAGGGGGTAATAGAGAACAAGACTTGCTGTGAAGGGACACAGGTTCAAGGTGAGAGGGGGAACTGTGTGGGGGAAGTTTTTCATGAGGGGTGGTGGGTGCCCGGAACGCGTTGCCAGTGGCGATGGTGAAGGCAGGCACAATGCAATGTTTAAGATCTATTTGGATAGACACATGAACGGACGGGGAATGGAGGGATACAGATCATTTGGGCAGTAAATAGTAGGTCTGAATAAGGAATCTGGATCGGCGCAGGCTTGGTGGGCTGAAGGGCCTATTCCTGTGCTGTAATGTTCTTTGTTCATTGTTCTTTGCGGTCAGACTGGGACAGCAGAGTTTTGGATGAGCCCATGTTTGCAGAGCGGATGGTGGCGCAGTGGTTAGCACTGTTGTCTCATGACGCTGAGGACCCGGGTCTGATCTCGGCCCCGGGTCACTGTCCATGTGGAGTACGCACATTCTCCCCGTGTCTGCGTGGGTCTCACCCTCACAAACCCAAAGATGTGCAGGATAGGTAGATTGGCTACACTAAATTTACCCTTAATTAGAAAAAAAATAATTGGGTACTCTAAATTGATATAAAAACAACAAAAAAACTGTTTGCGGAGGGCAGAATGTGAGAGAGCAGTCAGGAGTGTATTAGAATAGTCGCATCTAACTGCTCTTTTTTCAATGTCTTGTGATTTTTATCGCAAAGGCTTTTTTCAGGAAAATAAACGCGGCAATATCGGGTTTTGTGTGGGTGGGCAAACTCCGAGAGTAAAGAAGGCACTCCTGGAAAGGGGCCGCGGGAAGGGGGGCTTGCCCCTCCTGAGATTTATTAATTATTACTAGGCGGCCAACATATCAGGAAATGGGTAGTGGGGGAGGGGTCGGTGTGGGAGTGAGTGGAAGCATCATCCTGTAAGGGTACGAGTTTGGAGGCTTTACTGATGGCACCCCTGCCGTTTTCGCCGGCTCGGTACTCTATGAGCCCTGTGCTGGTGGCAGCCCTCAGCATGTGGGGGCAATGGAGGCAACACGAGATTGGAGGGGGCGTCAATATGGTCACCGATTTGTAACAATCACCGGTTTGCCCCAGGGGGGCAGAATGGGGGCTATAAGGGATGGCGGCAGGCAGGGATTGAGAAATTTGGGGACCTATTCATTCAGGAGGGTTTCCCGACCTTGGAGACATTAGAGGAGGAGTTTGAGTTGCCGGGCGGGAACGGGTTTCGGTACGTCTAGGTACGGAATTTTGTCCGGAGGCAGGTTCCTGGCTTTCCTTGCCTCCCCCTGAGGGGGTTACATGATAAGGTGATGTCAAAAACAAGAGGTTGGAGAGGTGAGGGTCTCGGAGATATACAACAAGTTGATGGAGTGGGAAGAGGAGCTGGGTGGAGAGATAGAATTCAAGCTGAACATACAGTGCAGAAGGAGGCCATTCGGCCCATCGAGCCTGCACTGATCCACTTAAGCCCCATCCCCATAATCCAATAACCCCTCCTAACCCTTTTCGGTCACTAAGGGCAATTTATCATGGCCAATCCACCTAACCTGCACGTCTGTGGGAGGAAACCGGAGCACCCGGAGGAAACCCACACAGACACGGGGAGAACATGCAGACTCCGCACAGATAGTTACCCAGCAGGGAATCGAACCTGGGACCCTGGCGCTGTGAAGCCACAGTGCTAATCACTTGTGCTACCGTGCTGCCCGTAAAGCTGTGGGGAAAAACCGGGGGCTGGTTTAGCTCACAGGGGCTGGTTTAGCTCACAAGGCTAAATCGCTGGCTTTTAAAGCAGACCAAGCAGGCCAGCAGCACGGTTCGATTCCCGTACCAGCCTCCCCGGACAGGCGCCGGAATGTGGCGACTAGGGGCTTTTCACAGTAACTTCATTGAAGCCTACTCGTGACAATAAGCGATTTTCATTTCATTTTCATTTCAAAAGCCCTGAAGAGAGTCAATTCATCCTCGTCGTGTGCCAGACTAAGCTTGATCCAGTTCAAGGTGGTCTACAGGGCCCACATTATGGTAGCCCGGATGAGCAGGTTCTTTGAGGAGGTGGAGGACAGATGTGGGCGGTGTGGGGGTAGTCCGGAAAACCATGTACATATGTTTTGGGCATGTCCGAAATTGAGGGGATTCTGGCAGGGATTTGAGGACGTTATGTCAGAAGTCCTGGAAGGAAGGGTAACTTCGAGTCCAGAATTGGCAATATTTGGGGTATCGGAAGATCTGGGGGCCAAGGGGAGGAGGGAGGCCGATATTCTGGCCTTCTCCTCCCTGGTGGCCCGGAATTTGCTGGATGGCGAGACTCTGAGCCCCCGAAGTCAGGAGTGTGGGTCACTGATATGGCAGGGTTTCTCAGTCTGGAGAAAATTAAATTTGTTTTGAGAGGATCAATTCAAGGGTTCTCCCAGAGATGGCAATCGTTCATAGACTACTTCAAGGAAAATTGAACATCAGCAATAAGGGTGGGGGGAGGGAAAATGTGGGGGGAGGAAAACAGGAGGCATGGCAATGTTACCATGTTACAGAGAATATTGTTTACGGGCAGCTAGGGAATAGAGCGGGGGAATATGGGGTGTTGTTCTGTAGGTTGTTTTCTCTTTCTTTACGTGTGTCGGCCCGCACGGTTGTTTAAGAGATGTTAATGTGTTAAACTGTGAAAATTACAAATGCTTCAATAAAATACCCAATAGTCCCCAGCCAATAGTATTCAGGCAGGTTATAACATTTGGGATGGGGAAGGGGGATGTGGGTGGGGAGTGATACAAGGAAGTGATCAGAGATGGCCTTATCTGTGATTGAAACTATGGGAGTAGTGAGACCACGTGAGATGGTCAGGTCAAGGTAGTAACCATGAGTATGGGTTGGGAAGTTTACACGGAGGGAGACATTTAGGGAGGTTAAGAGGGCAGTGAGCTCAGAGGAGAGAAAACACTAGTTGCAAGCTTGTTTGGTGCAGAAGCTGAGGAAGGAAAACACTGAAGCAATCTCGGTGAAATATTTTATTGTACCTTGGAGGGCGGTACAAAAGAAGGATTTTAAAAAGACGTATAGAGGGTGCAGCAAGTGGTTCGCTCAAAGTCTTAAAGGATAAGTGGTTTCCTGGAAGATGTCGTCTGGCAGTTCTCCAATAGGTTCACGGTCACCATTACTAGGACTAGTTTATTTCAGATTCATTAATTAATTGAATTTAAGTTTGTTCCTCAGGAATATTGGTCCCAGCCCCTGAATTACGACTACAGTATCATTACCACTATGCCATCTTTCTGACATGAGCCAATTTAGATATGACTTTCTATTCCGTCGGCTGAGTAATTCATTAGTATGGTGAATAGATGAGGCCTCAACACAGATCCTTGCAGGGCACCGCCAGCCACATTGTCAACTAAGGTGTCCACCTATTATCCCTATTCTCTCTTCCCTGCTGCTCAGCCAATTTTGAAATCTTGTTAATTTACCTACAGTTTCATGTATTTCAAGTTTAACTAACTGTCTCATATCAGGAACATTATCAATTTCCATGTGAATAACATCCACGGGTATCCTCCTATCCTATCACCTCTTTAACATACTCACTCAGGTTAATATGGCCGTACAAATCCATGTTGGCTCTCCCTGGTGTATTGGAAATTTTCAGTGTATTCCATCACTGTATCCTTAATTAGAGACTCTAGCGTAATTTCCCAACAACAGATATTAGTCTATCATTGAATCCTTACAGTGCAGAAGGAGGCCTTTCAGCCCATCAAGTCTGCATTAACCCTCCAAATGAGTACTCCATCCAGGTCCACTCCCCCACTGTATCTCCGTAACCCCACCTAACCTTTGGATACTAACAGGCAATTTCGCATGGCCAATCCACCTAACCTGCATGTTTTGATACGATCCTGGACCAGACCCCAACAGTGGTTAAGATATTGGACAGAATCTCCAATATTTTGTTTAAATTTTGTAAGACTGAGGAAAGGATATCTCGCTCGAGGAGTGATTTCACGCAAAGTAGGGGCATGGTATATTAAAGCAAACTTTATTACTAATGCAGTATTAAAATACCTTTAACATCACATGAGGAAATAGCTTACAAACACCCCTTTAGCATGCTAATCAATATAGGGATACAAAAACCTTTAACTGCTATTTTCGCCACTCAAACAACAGAACCATCTCAGATCCTAATCCACTTTTAAATACATTTAGCGCTCAGGAATACTTGCTGTACAGAGATGTCTGGATATTCCACTTTGAGAAAGAGTGATATTTTGATTGCTTTTACATAGATACATAGAACATACAGTGCAGGAGGCCATTTGGCCCATCGAGTCTGCACCGACCCACTTAAGCCCTCACTTTCGCCCTATTCCCCAAACCCAATAACCCCTCCTAACCTTTTTGGACACGAAGGTCGATTTAGCGTGGCCAATCCACCTAACCTGCACGTCTTTGGACTGTGGGAGGAAACCCACGCAGACACGGGGAGAAAGTGCAGACTCCACACAGACATTGACCCAGCAGGGAATCGAACCTGGATCCCTGGCGCTGTGAAACCACAGTGCTAGTCACGTGTGCAACCGTGCTGCCCTTTTGTAAGGGTCTTGCCTGTTTATTCCATTTTTCCCCTTTTATTTTGCTGATGCACTTTTGATTCATGGATGATTAATGGACCTATGTCTTTAATACAAGTGGCCTGTGCTTTTATTTCAAGCAGAGGAGTTCAGCAGCAGGAGAGGTCGCTGTGCTAGCCTGTGCTGGTTCAAACTAGAGTGATAGACTGATCAACACCAATGACTGAGATTGGCTGGCACTTGGTTTGTTTGACTTGGCTGGTGTCAATTAATTGGCCCAATAGGCTGTACTCGGCCTAGTAGTGGAATGTGATTGAATCTTCTCCCTATGAAATGGTTCAGAGACCTAAAGAGTTTTCAGTTTTGATTCTGGCAGCACGATGAAGAGATTTAACTAACTCTCTCTAACAAGATCCAGCTAATTCTCTCCAGTAGGCACTGTGAGGCCAGACTATCTCTTCTCCAGCAAGCCTGTGCGCTGTTCTCTTGCGACTGTAGAGGCCTGAAGTAAAATCCAATCACCAACATTTGATGTGAAATAGTGTCTCTACAGAAATATCGAGGCTGAATGCGAATCTCGAGCTGAAGGCCCAGTTTGATGAGAAAGAAAGTGTCTCTCCAGAAAGCCTCCTGCCTGTTAGTACTGCATTTTTTAAAACTACAGACACCCTGAATAAATGATCCTACAAAGAAGATCTTCACTGGCTGTAAACCAGAGACTTTAATCAGCAAACCTGCTGAAAAGAGAGTGTGCTAAAGAGCTATCATCTGAAGCAAAGACTCCTATCTTTTGACCATAATTCTAATTATTTTTTCTTATCCCTTTCCACCCCTTTGTGTTTGTCTGCCTTGTGTGTGTGATTAGAAGATGGGCCAGTTAAAGCTGTTAGTAGGCTTGTCGTTAGCCAGTTGTATTAACTGCATGTCTCCTGATAGTCAGTGTTGTAATTAAACAGTAATTATGTTTAAGCTTACAAACCTATTGACTGTAATTATTGGGCAGCCAAGGACCAAAGACTTTGGGTATTTTTATAAGAATTCTTGGTTAATTCACTTGTGTTGTGATTCCGCAGTAGATGGGCTGGAATAGACCATGCACTAGCCCAGGGTGTCGTAACACATAAGAACATAAGAACTAGGAGCAGGAGTAGGCCATCTGGCCCCTCGAGCCTGCTCCGCCATTCAATGAGATCATGGCTGATCTTTTGTGGACTCAGCTCCACTTTCCGGCCAGAACACCATAACCCTTAATCCCTTTATTCTTCAAAAAACTATCTATCTTTACCTTAAAAACATTTAATTAAGGAGCCTCAACTGCTTCACTGGGCAAGGAATTCCATAGATTCACAACCCTTTGGTGAAGAAGTTCCTCCTAAACTCAGTCCTAAATCTACTTCCCCTTATTTTGAGGCTATGTCCCCTAGTTCTGCTGTCACCCGCCAGTGGAAACAACCTGCCCGCATCTATCCTATCTATTCCCTTCATAATTTTAAATGTTTCTATAAGATTCTTCTAAATTCCAACGAGTACAGTCCCAGTCTACTCAACCTCTCCTCATAATCCAACCCCTTCAGCTCTGGGATTAACCTAGTGAATCTCCTCTGCACACCCTCCAGTGCCAGTATGTCCTTTCTCAAGTCAGGAGACCAAAACTGAACACAATACTCCAGGTGTGGCCTCACTAACACCTTTTACAATTGCAACATAACCTCCCTAGTCTTAAACTCCATTCCTCTAGCAATGAAGGACAAAATTCCATTTGCCTTCTTAATCACCTGTTGCACCTGTAAACCAACTTTCTGTGACTCATGCACTAGCACACCCAGGTCTCTCTGCACAGAGGCATGCTTTAATATTTTATCGTTTAAATAATAATCCCGTTTGCTGTTATTCCTACCAAAATGGATAACCTCACATTTGTCAACATTGTATTCCATCTGCCAGACCCTAGCCCATTCACTTAACCTATCCAAATCCCTCTGCAGACTTCGGGTATCCTCTGCACTTTTTGCTTTACCACTCATCTTAGTGTCATCTGCAAACTTGGACACATTGCCCTTGGTCCCCAACTCCAAATCATCTATGTAAATTGTGAACAATTGTGGGCCCAACACGGATCCCTGAGGGACACCACTAGCTACTGATTGCCAACCAGAGAAACACCCATTAATCCCCACTCTTTGCTTTCTATTAATTAACCAATCCTCTATCCATGCTACTACTTTACCCTTAATGCCATGCATCTTTATCTTATGCAGCAACCTTTTGAATGGCACCTTGTCAAAGGCTTTCTGGAAATCCAGATATACCACATCCATTGGCTCCCCGTTATCTACTGCACTGGTAATGTCCTCAAAAAATTCCACTAAATTAGTTAGGCACGACCTGCCCTTTATGAACCCATGCTGCGTCTGCCCAATGGGACAATTTCTATCCAGATGCCTCGCTATTTATTCCTTGATGATAGATTCCAGCATCTTCCCTACTACCGCTCACTGGCCTATAATTTCCTGCTCTCTGCCTACCTTCTTTTTTAAACAGTGGTGTCACGTTTGCTAATTTCCAATCCACCGGGACCACCCCAGAGTCTAGTGAATTTTGGTAAATCATAATAAGTGCATCTGCAATTTCCCTAGCCATTTCTTTTAGCACTCTGGGATGCATTTCATCAGGGCCAGGAGACTTGTCTATCTTTAGCCCCATTAGCTTGCCCATCACTACCTCCTTAGTAATAACAATCCTCTCAAGGTCCTCACCTGCCATAGCCTCATTTCTATCAGTTGCTGGCATTTTATTTGTGTCTTCCACTGTGAAGACCGACCCAAAAAACCTGTTCAGTTCCTCAGCCATTTCCTCATCTCCCATTATTAAAACTCCCTTCTCATCCTCTAAAGGACCAATATTTACCTTAGCCACTCTTTTTTGTTTTATATATTTGTAAAAACTTTTGCTGTCTGTTTTTATATTCTGAGCAAGTTTACTCTCATACTCTATCTTACCCTTCTTTATAGCTTTTTTACTAGCTTTCTGTTGCCCCCTAAAGATTTCCCAGTCCTCTAGTCTCCCACCAATCTTTGCCACTTTATATGCTTTTTCCTTCAATTTGATACTCTCCCTTATTTCCTTAGATATCCACGGTCGATTTTCCTTCTTTCTACCGTCCCTCTTTTTTGTTGGTATAAACCTTTGCTGAGCACTGTGAAAAATCGCTTGGAAGGTTCTCCACTGTTCCTCAACTGTTTCACCATAAAGTCTTTGCTCCCAGTCTACCTTAGCTAGTTCTTCTCTCATCCCATTGTAATCTCCTTTGTTTAAACACAAAACACTAGTATTTGATTTTACTTTCTCACCCTCCATCTGTATTTTAAATTCCATCATATTGTGATCGCTCCTTCCGAGAGGATCCCTAACTATGAGATCATGAATCAATCCTGTCTTATTACACAGGACAAGATCTAGGACTGCTTGTTCCCTCGTAGGTTCCATTACATACTGTTCTAGGAAACTATCGCGGATACATTCTATAAACTCCTCCTCAAGGTTGCCTTGACCGACCTGGTTAAACCAATCGACATGTAAATTAAAATCCTCCATGATAACTTCTGTACCATTTCGACATGCATCAGTTATTTCTTTGTTTATTGCCTGCCCCACCATAACGTTACTATTTGGTGGCCGATAGACTACTCCTATCAGTGACTTTTTCGCCTTACTATTCCTGATTTCCACCCAAATGGATTCAACCTTATCCTCCATAGCACCAATGTCATCTCTTACTATTGCCCGGATGTCACCTTAAATAACAGAGCAACACCACCTCCCTTACCATCCACTCTGTCCTTCCGAATAGTTTGATACCCTCGGATATTTAACTCCCAGTCATGACCATCCTTTAACCATGTTTCAGTAATGGCCACTAAATCATAGTCATTCACGATGATTTGTGCCATCAACTCATTTACTTTATTCCGAATACTACGAGCATTCAGGTAAAGTACACTTGTGTTGGTTTTTTTACCTCTGTTTTGAATCTTAACATCTCCAGTTTTATTCCTTTTAGTATTACTGGGCCTATTCGCTGAGCTCCCCTCAGTCACTGTACCTTGCACTGTCGCCCTTTTTGATTTTTGACTATGTCTTCTCTGCCTTGCACTTTTCCCCTTACTTCCTTTTGCTTCTTTCAAGAAACTTTCAAGAAAGATACCTGACCCTGTCAGAGCAATGCAGAAACTCTGATTCTATTTCTTTAGAAGCTGCTTATCAGCTTGTTTCAGCCTGCCACACAACTTAAAACTCAAATGTTTGGAAAGAAACTGTTAGTTCATTTGCAGACAGGTCTTTAACTGAACTGTATCGAGAGTAGATGCTTACCTTGTTTTCACATCCCAATCTAAAACCAAATTGAAACTCCCAACATCTGACTGCTTCAGCCCATGGCTCCTCTCCTTAACTACATCATCTTAGTAAGCTGAAGCACAATGTGTCCAACTATCAACTGTCCTGGGAACCCTTGAAATCCAAACAAAAATCCATTAGCCCAAGCTTTAACAACAGTTTAATTGTACCCCTCGCACCTGAAAAGCCTAACTGTCTTACTGCACCAAATACTGATAATATAATATATCTGAAATTCTTACATTAATCACAGAGAAAACCAGAGCACCCGGAGGATACCCATCCAGACACAGCGGGGGACCTGCAAACTCTACACAGACAGCTGTCCAAGGCTGGAATTGAACCTGGGTCACTGACACTGTGTCGTGGCAGTACTAACCACTGTGCAGCCCTGGCCTATAACTCCCTAGTTTCTGATTCTCTCTATTTTCAAATAGCATGATGTGACGTTCTGTTTTAGCGATGGGGATTGAGAGGTAAATGTTGGCCACGGTACCGGGGAAGGTACTCCATACTGGGGTACTTTGGGGCAGCACGGTAGTATTGTGGATAGCACAAATGCTTCACAGCTCCAGGGTCCCAGGTTCGGTTCCCGGCTGGGGCACTGTCTGTGCGGAGTCTGCACATCCTCCCCGTGTGTGCGTGGGTTTCCTCTGGGTGCTCTGGTTTCCTCCCACAGTCCAAAGATATGCAGGTTAGGTGGACTGGCCATGATAAATTGCCCTTAGTGTCCAAAATTGCCCTTAGTGTTGGGTGGGGTTACTGGGTTATGGGGATAGGGTGGAGGTGTTGACCTTGGGTAGGGTGCTCTTTCCAAGAGCCGGTGCAGACTCGATGGGCCGAGTGGCCTCCTTCTGCACTGTAAATTCTGTGATCTATGATACTCTTTGAATAGTCCACCTGAGAAGTGAGTTGGGTTTCCATTTAATGTCTCATTTGAAAGACAGCACCTCTCTCAGGGCAGCACATCCTCAGTACTGCACTGTAGTGTCAGCCTGGATTATGGAGTTTCTGTTGTGTTTGAACCCATGACCTTCAGACTCGGAGGTGGGCATGCTACCAAGTCAGCCAAGGCTGAAGTCTTTGCATCTTAATGATTTTCCATGTTAGTGCACTCAGCAGTAGTATGATATTACAGTGTGTTTTCCTTTTCAGGCAACCTTGGCATAGTGCCTCAAATTGTACTCCTACGGAGTAGCGAACAGGCACAGCTTCTAAATTAGCAATGTAAACTGAGAGTTTTCAGTAACTTGTAAGAATAGAGCCCAGTAAAGCAGCAGAATGACAGTGGAAATCAAGAGTTTTAGGTGCAAGAGTCGTCATTGTCTAACTGGATAGTTTGGTGTGTATATGGTGATTGCCTTTTCAAATACTGTGTTTAGGATTGCACCTACATCTTGTTGGCGTGCAACCTGAATTTAACTCGCTCATTCGTCATTACAAATAAATGTATTTACTATGGCTCTTTAAAAAGGAGTTTAGCAAGCAATCTGTAAACTAATCCACCTCAGGAGGGCAGTGCTGCCCAGATTTAGTGGGATTTGACGATCATTTGCAACTCAGCTACAAATTTCTGAATCCAATTGCATTTTGGGGGGGGCCAAATATGTGCACCTATCTGTAGGCTTGGTGGGAACCTGTTCCCGCATTTCAGCAAAGGCTTGGAGGGACAGCAGGGAATAAAAACTATTCATGGTTGGCTTTTATAAATTTAATAACTAGTTTGTGTCTCATTGCTCAGTAAATTATAAATTTTGTATTTCTTCCTGAAGCCATGTCTGCGTTTCTGTTGTACTCATTTTTTTTTTCTTTCTTTGTGTATTCCTGATTCTCAGCACTACACCTCCCTCCTTGTGAGCCTCTTGATCGCTCACAATTTCAGTGTTGTCCCTGTCTGATCTTTTTGTGCACGTCTCTCTTTCTCACTATTTTTTACCTATTCTTGTACAAGCCAGTTCTTCAACCTGCCTTCTTATTCCTGTTCTTCCTACAAAGTGTCTGAACTATAAGTGTTATTGTTTTCTGTTGTTTGATCGTAAATCTTTCTGCATGTTTTTATTGTCTGTATGTGCATCTATCTGTAGGCTTTGTGCAGTACGTATGGTACTGCATGATTCACACTGTTCATGTGTTCCTGTGTTTTATACTGTTTGTGTTACTGTGGATTTTGCACTGTGTATGTTTATTGTGGATTTCGCAATGTACATGTGATATTGTAAGTTTCATACTGCATGAGTTACTGTTTGTATTGCACTGTGCATGTGTTTTGCGTTTCGCACAGTGCACGTGTTACAGTGCATTTTACACTATGCATGTGGTACCATACATTTTGCACTGTGCTTGCTTACCGTATGTTTTGTACTGTGCATGCATTAATGTGTGTTTTGCATTGCATGTGTATTTGTGTTTTACACGTACGTTATTCACTATGCACGCATTATCGTATGTTTCTCACTATGCATGTGCCGCCGTGCGTGCATTCCCCTGCGTTTCTCCCTGCATCCGGTCTGTGCGTCTCTCACTGTCTATCTGTTCTGTGTGTTTCTCACTGTACCCATTCTGTGTGTTTCTCACTGTACCCGTTCTGTGTGTTTCTCACTGTATCCATTCTGTGTTTCTCACTGAAATGAAATGAAATGAAAATTGCTTATTGTCACAAGTAGGCTTCAAATGAAGTTATTGTGAAAAACCCCTAGTCGCCACATTCCAGCGCCTGTTCGGGGAGGCTGTTACGGGAATCTGTTCTGGGTGTTTCTCACTGTGTATCTGTTTTGTGTTTTACACTGCATCCGTTCTATGTTTCACACTGTGCATCCCGTTCTGTGTTTCTCACTGTGTATCCATTCTGTGTTTCTCACTGTGCATCCATTCTGTGTTTCTCACTGTGCATCCATTCAGTGTTTCTTACTGTGCATCCATTCTGTGTTTCTCACTGTGCATCCATTCTGTGTTTCTCACTGTGCATCCATTCTGTGTTTCTTACTGTGCATCCATTCTGTGTTTCTCACTGTGCATCCATTCTGTGTTTCTCACTGTGCATCCATTCTGTGTGTTTCCCACTGTGCGTTCATGCTGTGTTTCTCACTGCATCCATTCTGTGTTTCTCACTCTGCATCCGTTTTGTGTTTCACATTGTGCGTTCATGCTGTGTTTCACATTGTGCATCTGTTCCGTGTGTTTCTCACTGTGCATCTGCTCTGTGTGTTTCTCACTGTGCATCCGTTCTGTGTGTTTCTCATTATGCACCTGTTCTGTGTGTTTCACACTGTGCATCCACTTTGTGTATTTCACACTGTGCATCCGTTCTTTGTGTTTCTCACTGTGCATGCATTAAAATATGTTTCACATTGCATCTGTTATCTGTTAGAGTCCGTCTTGATTATTCCCTTCTTTTGCCCTCTCTTTTATTTATGCCATTTCACTTTCGATCCATGGATTATTTATGGACATATGTCTTCAAGGCAGCCTGCCATTTGATTTTAAGTGGCCTGTCCCTTTAATTCAGACAGAAGGCTGCGCTGTTTTAGACTGGTGATTGCCGTCTGGCCGGCATCAGGGGTGACATGGTTTGCTTTATTTGACTGATGGCCATTGAACTGGCCCAAAAGGCTGTGGTCTGCACGGTAATCGGTGGTGATTGGATATTATTGCACTGATTTTTTTTCAGAGCCACGGAGTTCCATTTTTGCTTTCACTTTTGATTTTGGCAGCACAGAGGGAAAAGATCCAGTTAGTTTCTCTCCAGAAAGCTGGTGCTAAGCCTCTTCAAAGTAGATCCAGCTAAACTTCTCTCTAATATGCCAGTGAGAACAAACAAAGAACAAAGATATTGAGGAAGAGTACAATGTTCCTGGATGGTTAATGCGTTGTTACATTGGAATGAACAGATCGCCAAAATTTTGGTAGATCACAATCTGGGGGGAGCCAGAGCCAGAAAGAGGAGTCTTCATGGTATACAGAAAAGTTAATTACTATTTACAATGGGAGAGCACTAATTCAAAAAGAACATCGACAGACTGCTACAGCTTAAATGTCTCCCAGCGTGGATCCTATTCTAAGTCCACCTGAACAGACACTTGACCTGGATAGAAAACCCAAAAGGACCGAACTTTGTGATCTACTAAAAAAGCAATCTCTTCAAGGGAATCCTGCAACAATGATATATGACTCAAGTTATTGAACTCATCTAGACTACACTTTCAGAATGAAATATCTCTTTCAACAGGACTCCAAAGACAACTTTTCCTGTGACGAACCAAACATAAACTATTAAATATTCTTTTGTCTTCAACTTGTAAAATTGCATTATTCCTTTGAACTCTAGGTTTCTTGAGTTTGCGAGTAAGTGAAGTAGCATTTAGATTGTTGCGGGGGTCAACAGCTATTCGACTATCGTGTTCCTCATTCCCCAACTGACCGAACGACACTGCGTTTCAGTTCAAGAACTTTAGTCATATTATAGCAGGGGAGCTAAACATCCACCAGGTGGCTTTCCAGCTCCCAAACACTGAACATACAGGGCAATTGTACCTTTTCCTATCTTCCAATTAATTAACATACACCAATCAAAAGAGTACATTTGTCTAGGAAGTATCTGTATCCATTCACAACTAAGAATTAGGATTGTGTAATGCATAACATACGAGTATGATTATCAAATCATAATTTGGGCAGTATAGTATAATATCACCAAGCACGTATTCATCTCTCTTTATCTAATAACTTCTAGACATGATTAAGACATAAATATGCTTGGCCAGTGGTGTACCATATTCCCTTTCCATTGTCCTGTGTGTTAATGGGCACACATGAGCTGCAGCTGCATAATGATCAATTACATTTTGGTGTGTGAGCTGTGTGACTACAGCCTCCCCTATATTTAATATAGCAAGGATCATTGAATGGTATCTATAGACAGTCTGAGCTGAAACAACTGGTTCCTCATCACTAGTTTTCTTTTTTGAATATTGTAGCCACCTGGGGTGGCCACTTCCTGATTCCAAAATGGAGGCCCGCAAAGAATACAGGGAAAATTGGCCAGCCACAGGAAAACAAGCAGGTGCAAGGTTTCCTGTGTATTAAGACTTGCAGAACCCAGACAGAACCGAAACCAATAACCATCTACATAGTAATGAGCAATCCCCAGGAACAATTAGAAACATTGAAGCGATCGGGACCAAGACAGACTCCTCGGCGCCAGCGGGAGCCAGGACAAAGGAAGGCCAACGGACACATAGGAACCGCCCAGTGATCAGAGAACAGCTCCAGTATTGGAGAAATCGATAGAACCGATTGGGACATGGTCCAATTAATTGGGACCAGGTCCGGGGTCCGCCCACAAGGGCGCAAAACCCCTGGGGACTAGAAAGTAGCGTCCCCAAGTTCAGTTTGCTGTCTTGGCAGGCTCTCTTGGCAGCTCTCAAAGAACTCTTGACCGTGACTCTCAGCGAGGAGAGACCTGCCTAGCAGCTGCACCAACCAAGTAAGTCTCCAGAGTCAACGCATGCTACGAGATAGGCGCTCCTAGCTACTATTCCATACCAGCATGAAGCCTGCAGACTCAGAACCGGACAAAGGCCATTGTTCCTCTGACCTGGTGGGCCATTTGGAAGCTAAATATAGGCCTTTAGTTGTAGTGATAGTCTAGTAAGTAGAGTTTCATGCATGAGTAGTGATTGACAGTGTGTACAATAAATGTGTTTTGATTTGAAACTTACTAACTGGTGTATTGAGTTATTGATCAGCACTTGGCTTTGAACCTCGTGGTGGTATCAGAAAGATACCTGGCGACTCTAGCGAAAAGGTTATTAAACCAGAGCAATTAAGTAAAAGCAACGCCTAGCAACATTTATTGGCGAACTCTGACGGGACTCGAATTCGAAGTGGCCCCCCCCCCACTCCGAGAGAATCCAAAATTTGATTTAGAATCCAATTGGGAACAGAAATAACTACAAGTGTTCAAGCAGTTCTGATCAATCCTCCAGAATTCGGAAGTGTGTTAATGCATGCGTACTAACAGGGATATAAGTTAAACCTGATAGATTTTGTTGCGAAAAACTGTCGGGAGTTTATTTTCCGGAAATTAGCAAAAGCCGTACCCGTGTTTGCAGCACCGCTTTATTACCCCTTATTCCAAATTTAAAGAGAATTCAGATAGGAACAATGGCAATGAAGGCAATGGAACGCCTTATGAACCCGCAGGAATTCGTGGTCGCAGCGACCAGCAGAGTAGGACAGTGTCCCATTTGGGAAGAAGAGATCAGAAAGTACCTCAAAGGAAAGGGATGGCCCCTTTGGAGCGAATTTTGTGCAAATGAGGAAACAGGACCCGGGAGTATAGGACATACTTGGTGGGAGAACCTGACAGAGATTCACAAGAAGAGCTTGGGAAAAGCTCGCAAGCCGATGACAATCGTGTCCTGTTTGGCACAACTGCGAGGCACAGAGGAGGTCGTTAGGACGCTCCGTAAAGAGATAGAGGAGAGGAATAGGGTGAGTAAAGTCGATGTAAGTGAGATAGAGAAGGAGAATATAGAATTAAAAGGGAGGTTGGCAGCAAAGGACAGAGAGGTGGATGATGCCAAGAGGGCACACCAGTCTTGTCTGGCGCACTTAAGCAGCTTCCAGACCCAATACGACAAGGTCTACCAGAACACACACCATGCAGTCCTGGTAAGAGAAGAAATGGAACAGCAGGTAGCATTGTGGATAGCACAATGGCTTCACAGCTCCAGAGTCCCAGGTTCGATTCCGGCTTGGGTCACTGTCTGTGCGGAGTCTGCACATCCTCCCCGTCTGTGCGTGGGTTTCCTCCGGGTGCTCCGGTTTCCTCCCACATTCCAAAGATGAGCAGGTTAGCTGGATTGGCCATGATAAATTGCCCTTAGTGTCCAAAATTGCCCTTAGTGTTGGGTGGGGTTACTGGGTTATTGGGATAGGATGGAGGTGTTGAACTTGGGTAGGGTGCTCTTTCCAAGGGCCGGTGCAGACTCGATGGGCCGAATGGCCTCCTTCTGCACTGTACATTCTATGAAGGTAGAGGCACTGCAGAAGCAGTGCAGTGATTTAAAGGCAGCTCTACGAGCACTCCATGCTTCCACCACGGAACAGAGCCAGAGCTCGGTAGATCATGCAAAGTGCCGGAAGAAGATTGCAGAACTGCAGTCTCTGCTTTCAGTCCAGAATGGATTCCAAAGGACAGTTGGATCCCAATTAAATTAGGAAAACGGCCCCGATTGGCAAGAGTTAGATGAAACAGCGCATAGGTATGTACATGGGACATGTGCACAAGAGAAGCCCCAGAAGAGAAGAGCACCCCAACCCCCCACAGAGCAGATAGATCACACCCCCATGAATCCAGTAACCACCCACCGCAGAGCCGCAGCAGAAGGAGACACAGAGTTCCTTTACACAACCCCCTTAACCGTGACCCATTTACGGGACGCATGCGAGAAAATCACACCCTTCCTCCCCACTTCAGACCCCCACCACTTCTTTGCTAAGGTTAAGCAGCAGGCAACCATGTACGGCCTGGATGAGCAAGAGCAAGTGAAGCTCACACTTTTGAGCCTAGACCCTTCCGTAGTTGCAGCCCTTCCCGACCCACAGAATATAGGAGGAGGCACCCTAAAAGAGATGCACACAGCGATCCTTGATGCGATCCGCAAAAGCCGAGGAGACCCAGTAGAAGGCCTGAATAAATGCAGGCAAAAGAAAACAGAGCACCCCGCAGTGTTTGCTGGACGCTTGTGGATTCATTTCACGGCAGTTTTCGAAGAATTAAACTGCGCCCATTTGACCCTAGAAAACATGGCCAAATGGACTCGAATCCTGATCTCTCACGCCACAGAGGCAGGACAGAGAGCTTGTGCGAATTATGACCCCTCAGATGAGGCCCACAACGAAAAATGGGTTTTAAAAAGGTTGTCCCGCGCTTGGGAGCAATCTGTTCAGAATAAACCAGCATTTAGGAATCCCGATGAAGAGCAGGCAGAGGCAGATATACGTGCAGTAAAAGCGCACCAAAACTCCGCACGGGTAAATGAAGGTAGAAACAGCCCACCCCAGAAATCTCAAGAATGTTATAACTGTTGTCAATTAGGACACTTTGCATGAGAGTGCAATGCCCCACAGAAAGCACAGAGAGCCCAACAGACAGGCACTCTAAATAGGAATAGGACAAAGCCTATTCAAAGTGTTAGCGCCCGTTCAGACCAGGAAGACATGAACGGCACAGACTGACGGTGTTCGGGCTCCCCAACTTGGGTCTGCGACACCCTTTGGGATAGGTCCGACCGACCGGTCTTTGCAGCAAAAGTACGGGGTCAGGCCGTTGAATTTCTTTGGGACACAGGAGGGTCCCGCACCACACTTAATTCCTCCACCATGTTTCAAAAAGACACGTGGCCCACTACAGACACCATCACCCTCAGTGGCTTTACAGGCCACTCACAGCAGGGACACATCACAGCCCCTGTATCCATTCAGATTGGCAATATAACGACCAAACACCCCATAGTTTTAGTTGATCTAACCCACACAGCAGAACACATTTTGGGAATGGATTTCATGAGCTCCCACAACCTTTCATTCGATCCAGTAAACAATTGTGTCTGGAAAATGGCAAAGACAGCAAGACCCCCCGCAACGCTCACGGTAGGAGATTATGCTAATAGGATCAGCGCAGTCGGCGAATACTGGTTTGACCCGAGTACAATTAGCACAGACAAGCAGGTTAGGGCAGTTCTGCAGAAAACAGAGCAACATTTGCACATCATAAACATGACTGTGGCAGGATGGCTGGTTCGGTTCAGATTGCAGGACCTGACCCCAGACCCCAGAAGCAATACGGATTTCCCCAAGAGGCAGAGGGAGAAATCTCAAAAGTGATAGATAGCTTATTAGAACAGGGCGTACTAAGATCAGTAGCCTCCACTAATAATGCCCCGATTTGACCAGTGAGAAAACCAGATGGATCATGGTGACTGACCATCGATTACTGGGAACTTAACAAAGTTACCCCAGCAGCAGCCCCCATTGTAGCCACAAGTCCCGAGACCATGCTCAAACAGGGACTCCACTCACGATATTTTACGGTTTTGGACATCAGCAACGGATTCTGGTCCATTTCATTGGCTAAAGTGTGCCAGTATAAATTTGCCTTCACTTTTAAAGGTCAGCAATATACGTGGACATGCCTTCCACAAGGATTCCACAACTCCCCCTCGATTCTCCACAGGCAGCTGGCAAATGGTTTATCTAAATTTTCTCGCCCAGAATGTCTGGTCCAGTACGTAGACGACCTGTTACTGCAGACAGACACAAAGGCAGAGCACACCTCACTTCTGTCAGAACTCCTAGGGCTCTGACAGCAGATTGGATGTAAAGTTAACCCCAAAAAGGCCCAGGTTTTGTAAGACAAGGTGATATATTTGGAAACAATTATCACGCATGGTAAACGCGAGATTGAGCACAAAAGGATTGACTCGATTGTCAAATTGCCCCTTCCCCAGAATGTATCAGCCCTCTGGTCGTTTTTAGGACTGGTTGGCTACTGCCGAAACCACATCGACGGTTTCGCCACTAAAGCAGCGCCCCTATCCGACCTTCTCAAGAAAAAGGCACCTTGGGAATGGCTTCCGCAGCATACAGATGCCGTGGACGCTTTAAAATGCACACTCATCGCAGTCCCCGCACTACAGGTTCCAGACCAACTTTTCCCCTACGCTATAGAGGTAGCTAGCACAGACCGCACCCTTTCGGCCGTGCTCCTCCAGGAACGGCACGAACAGTTAAGACCCGTGGCAAAAGCCTCAAGAGTTTTAGACCCTGTGGAGCAAGGATTTTCTGCCTGTGAGAGGCACCTGCTCCCAGTTTTCTGGGCAGTTCAGTATTTTTCATACATAACCGGACTCAACCCCAGCACAATCCTCACGAACACACCCCCACACAACTTTTATTAGACAGACGACTTAAGGACGGCACAGTCAGCCAGATCCGAGCAGCCTGATGGACCCTTCTTTTGCAGGGACGGGACATCACTGTTAAAAGGACTAAAACCCACACTTTCCTAGCCGACAACCTACAGTACCCAGGCACCCCTCATGAATCTGAAATTATCTCACTACACCACAACACAGGCCCCTTCATCGCAAAAACACCTCCCAAGAAGATAGGAAGTTCACCGTAGAGCCCCCAGCACACAGACACGTGTGCACCCCTGAGAATATATATGGACGGTTCTTCCACTGTATTAGATGGGCAACGCATAACAGGATGTGGAATTTATGTAGAGGACGCGCAGGGACGTGCCCTAGAAGAAATCACATTAAATCTACCAGGACACTTAGGCTCGCAGGCAGCAGAACTGGCAGCCATTGCTTATATAGTAGATCACCCCGATTCGTTCCCCAGCCCAGCAGACATATACTCGGACAGCCTCTATGTCTGTAACAGCCTAACAGAATTCCTACCCCTGTGGGAAGCAAGAGGATTTGTTTCCGCGGACGGAAAACCCCTACCATCAGCCCCATTACTCGCCATATTTTGAAACAGGCAAAGGACAGGACATATGGCATCATAAAAGTTTGCAGTCACTACCGTTTTTCCCACCTGGAAATGTGAAAGCTGACGCACTAGCTAAATCAGGTTCCAGGCATGGTTATTTTTGGACCCCCCCCGAAAGCGCCCCAGTACATGCAGTTCAGGTCTCACAGACCAATATCCAAGATTTAGTGCAGGCCCAGAAACAAGACAAAAAGCTCAGGGAAATTTTAAAGGGAAACTTCTCAGCACCGTACGATAAATCTAGGGACTCCCTGACCACACATGACGGTGTGATCCTGAAAGACACTCTTTATGTAGTTCCTGAGCAGGACAGGAATCAACTAATTTGTTTGTTCCATGACAGTCATGGACACCAGGGCATTGAGCCCACTGTAGCCCACCTCAGGCAGCTCTGTTGGTGGCCTAATTTGAAAGCAGATATCACCCACTATGTTGAGAATTGCCTGATCTGTGCCCAGAACAATCCGGACAGATATGCAAAGAAGGCTCAACTTAGCCACACCCGCCCCGTTAATGGCCCCTGGACTAACCTCCAGATCGATTTTATAGGACCCTTACCCCCTTGCAGAAATGGTTACAAATATGTGTTAGTGGTCATCGACACATTTACAAAATGGGTAGAGGCATTCCCATCAAGGACAAACACGGCGAAGACCACAGCTAAAATTCTGACCCACCACATCTTTACGAGATGGGGACTCCCCCACAGCATTGAATCCGACCAAGGCTCCCATTTTACGGGACGCGTTATGAAAAACGTCCTGGCAATATTTGGCATTACTCAAAAATTTCACATCGCATACCACCCCCAGTCAAGTGGTATTGTCGAAAGGATGAATCGGACCCTAAAAGCCACCCTCAGAAAAATGGTTCAACAGAACAACAGCACTTGGGACTCAGTCCTCCCATTTGCGTTGATATTTTTAAGAAACACGGTTTCCACATCCACAGGATACACCCCCCACACCGTCATGACCAGACGCCCCATGAAAAGCACAGAATATTTATTGGGACTAGACTTGACCAGCCCCGAAGTGACGGCCCTCACCTACAAGAACGCTGTGCGACAGCTTGTAGAGAATGTTAAAACGGCTCAGCTAGCAGCCGCAGTAAAACTAGGCACCAGAAAGAAACAGAGCAAGGCTTGTTTCGACAATATAGTGCATGCGACTGAGTTTGCAGTAGGACAGCAGGTCATACTATCCCTTTATTCGCATGAAGAAATGGCGAAGGAGAGCCTACCACTCTCGCACCCCGGTATACAGGATGAGATCCCCTATTTTCGGTTTCCACCAGGCCCTCGAACCCCTTGAGATGTAATAAAGAACTTTCATTTTGTTTGTGCGTCTTCATTTGTAAATAAAGAAATGTGTTCATTTTTGACCAAAAGATTGTAAAACTCTGTGTTTGACTGCCAAACCAGAGGAAAATTTAAATGCTGCTATTTATACTGTTAGGAAGTTAGTATGTTTGAATGATTTAAGTGAGAGTAGTTTATTGAGGATAGTTAGAGGTTCCAGTTCTTGTTTGTAATGCATGTCCCTTTATGACATAGTGCCACTTAGAATTGACAGTTAAAAATGTTATTGCATAGTTATGGTCAGTGTAGAGGCCAAGGAGGAGTGCTCACTGGGTCAGGGAATGAAGACACCGCAGTGATGTGATCCTTCACGCTTCGCGATGAGGATCACAAGGAGGAAGTGTGGCCACCTGGGGTGGCCACTATAAAGTAGCGTCCCCAAGTTCAGTTTGCTCTCTTGGCAGGCTCTCTTGGCAGCTCTCAAAGAACTCTTGACCGTGACTCTCAGCGAGGAGAGACCTGCCTAGCAGCTGCACCAACCAAGTAAGTCTCCAGTCAACACACGCTACGAGATAGGTGCTCCTAGCTACTATTCCATACCAGCTTGAAGCCTGCAGACTCAGACGGACAAAGGCCATTGTTCCTCTGACCTGGTGGGCCATTTGGAAGCTAAGTATAGGCCTTTAGTTGTAGTGATAGTCTAGTAAGTAGAGTTTTATGCATGAGTAGTGATTGACAGTGTGTATAATAAATGTGTTTTGATTTGAAACTTACTAACTGGTGTATTGAGTTATTGATCAGCACTTGGCTTTGAACCTCATGGTGGTATCAGAAAGATACCTGGCGACTCTCGAGCAAAGGTTATTAAAACAGAGCAATTAAGTAAAAGCAACTCCTAGAAACAGTATTTAGCAGCTTGTATGATTTATAATCTTTTCAAGACTTTCAGGGCATGAATAAATAATCCTGTTTATTTGAACCTACAAAAGCTTGCTACTGGTCAATTGGCCCCCCCATTTTTGAAAAATAGTGATTATGGACTGTAGGAAAAGGATATAAGGACTTCATCTTCCTTTTTTCCCTGTCCGCCACAGAGGGCTGAAGATGGGTGACATTAAATGAAAAAGAATTAAGGGAAATAGTCAAAGGAATTTGAATAACTAAAGCAGCAAAAAATTGCTCTCCAGGAGGTATAATGGAAGAATAATGAAAGGCTCCCATCCAAAAGCAAAAATGAGAACACCAAGGTTGAGATTGAAACCTGCAAAGAAAATGGGAAGGTGGGAGAGGGGTTGGAAAATGTGGTTGAGCAGAGATTACAATCTGAAATTGTTGAGTAGACACCTGATGGAAAGATGCACTGTTCAACTGGAAATGGTGATCTCCAGTTTGACAACGCTGCTTCAAGTCAATGATATCCATAATGAAACTGCACAGCTTTTAAAAAAAAATAACTACTTTTATTCTGGGTGACTATTTCCATTGTAAATGGATGCACAACCTCTGATTATATAGATAGATGGGGAACTAATACAAAATCAATACCTCAGTGCTTGCAAATTGTGCCCCTATTTATAATAGAGTACATATCTTCAAGACAAATATTATAGTGAGCTTGATTGATCTGGCAGATTGATCTGTGGCGTCATGTGGTTAATGTTGATGAATTCAATCCTATTTGTCCTTGCTTTCAAGTGGTTCATGTGAATTGGACCCAATATGGGTCCAATGCAAAAATTATGAAGTACATTGGATGTGTAATCACTATTGCAATGTAGGAAGCATGGCAGTCAGATTGCACAATGTAAGTTCTCACAAATGTGATCATGACTAGATAATGTTTTAATGATTTTGGTTGTATTGTGATTTAATGGATTATGTCTTTACCATGAGAATCATGGTAGCTTGGGTTCTGGTATTTTCAGCATCAAAATCTAGTTTCTGTCTCGGTGATTCCAGGATTTACTGACACCAATCATTTTCCTGGCCTCAACAGAGGTTAATTTTGTAGCAACTTCTGAAGAGTATTTTTGTTTTCTTTTGCAGTCAGAAGGCAAAGCCCATGCAGGTATTGGTGACACGATGTATGAAGTGGTGTCCTTGCAGAAGCAGTCTGAGAGAGATGGAACCGCTCCTCCTACAACGGGCTTTATGCTATACCATGGGAGGCAGGCCAGCTTAACCCTTTCCCCTCAGGATGATAAGGAAGAAGAAGGTATGTGACAAAGTTTTAAGAAAATACTCTGTTCTCTAAGAGAACTGTGGATAAAAACCACCATTGTTTTTCAAGGCTTTGTTTGCCATGTATATTTTCATGTGGCTGTCCCTTGAGACTGTAGAAAGTAAAGACTTAAGCCCTTTCATCCAGAATAAAAACTAGCTTTAAAGAAAACTCTGTAGTTTCATTCTGGATATCATTATTGACTTAGAATAGCGTTGGCCAATACGTTAGCAATTAGCCACACGTGAATAATTGCTTTTCTAATCGGTAAATATAGAGATAGGTATTGTTGGTTGTATGAACTCAATACTTGTGTTTGCATGGTATGTGCATGCAAACTTTCACCTGTTTGTGCACTTGTTGGTAAAATGGTGAAATGGAAATTGGAGCGGTTTATTCCGTCGTTGGGTGCTTTACCTCCTCGATTAAGCCTCTTAAGTAAATGTACGTGTGCGATATGCACTTACCTGTATTGTGTGTAAGGTTTTTTTCCATTTAAATTAATACAAGCGGCTAAAATGGTACAACCCCAGTCACGCACCTATAATTTCTGTTGGACAATGCCACTTTAAAGTTAATGATACATGCCTTCTCTCGCTGGGCAGGCTTGTAGGCACACACCACCAAATGTTTGGCGATTCTTGTAGGTGTAATAAAAAGTAAGTGCATAAAAGTGCACCAAACCACAACTGCACATTTATGTGATGGCCCTGCGACCCAATAAAAAAAAAATTCAAGCCAAGGTTGTTCCCAGGTGAGGAATATATGTTGCAAACGGCAGGTTGTGCAGTTCATAATAGGCGTAAACAATGACTTTGGTTCAGTATGTTCCGGGTAGGATGGCTCTGTGCTGACCCATGACTGATACAATTCAGTGTCTCTTTCCTAGGTTTTTCTGTAGCCCTATTCATTTTAAAGGAGTAGTACTGAGGTGCTACCTCTCAGAATAGGTGATATATTTATGTTATGTGCTTGGTGATCCTAAACAACTACAGATATATTTCTGCTATTGATTTTTTGCATTTATGATTATCTTTACATGAATGTTCATAATAAAGAAAGAGGCAGTGCAGCCAATTGCCACTGAACCATTTGAAGACCAGGTACAATAAATAAAGATAATGGGCACAATTCAATGATCGCGTTGTGCCTAGCACGGATCCAAGCGCACTGGGTGAACCCTAGGAGAGCTCCAAATCGGGCTCCACGCCAGAACGATCACTGGTCATCTTTCTCACTCCCACTGGCGAGACCTGGATCTCGCCCTCACTGGGCTTGATCCAGATCTGCATATTTAAATGAGCCATTAGGCTCATTTTGCCTGCTGAATCATGCCCAATGTCTTTTGATTCGTAGCCTCAGAATGTAGTGCAGGAATTGTTCAGCTTTGTCAATTAACTGCATCACACTGATGGACAATTTAGTGAACATTCACACCTAAATCTTTCTTTTCTCGTCCTCCACGGCAGCTAAGGAACAACCCTTGATTGTGCGCCGTGTTGTAAACTCCAGTTCCTACCCAACTGATTCTTGAGCAAGTGTTTGCTGCACCCATGGCCATTTTGTGTAACCGATGGCCGACACATTAAACTTTTATTTGGTTTCTCTCTCTATCTTTTGGGCTTGATTTTTTCTGTTTATTTTAGTTCAAAAATCATTTGAATTGGCGTACCTTTAATAGTGCTGCCTGCCTATGATATGAGACACTAATGGCGTCTCTGGGATTTGGCCGAAGTAGCTGGCTCCCCTCAAAATAAACGTATGACAGACGACTGCTAAATCCCACACAATACGTAAGAAATATTGGGGGCTTGGGCGGTGTACAAAGTGCAGCAATTGTGATGTGACTGGCTTCTACTGTACCATTAAGTGCACCATATCATTACTGTGTGAGGCTTTTGTAATTCGCCACATAGACCCTTGTCAAAACAGTTGAGCAGCTAATTATCATAGCACTACCCATCTCATAGAGTCATAGAGCTGTGCAGCATAGAAAAGACCCTTCGCGTCTGCGTTGCTCAAAATCATCCACCTAACTATTCTAATCCCATTTTCCAGCACTTGGCCCATAGCCTTGTATGCTTTGACATCCCAAATGCACATCTAAATACTGCTTAAATGTTATGAGGGTCTCTGCCTCCATCACCCTTTGAGGCAGTGAGTTCCAGACTCCCACAACCCTCTGGGTAAAAAAGCTTTTCCTCACATCCCCTCTAAACCTCCTGCCCTTTGTCTTAAATCTATGCCCCCTGGTCATTGATCCCTCCACCAAGGGAAATGTTTCTTCCTGCCTACTCTATATATGCCCTTCAAAATTTTATACATCTCCAACATGACCCCCTCAGTCTCTTCCTCCCCCCTTCCCCCATTAAGCACGGTGACAGTGTCAATTCAAATGCTTTTTGTTGTTTATTTTGGTTCAAAAATCCACCCAGAGGTGGTGGCAGTCACAGAGTGATGTGGCGTTGCCCCAGATGGAGGTGGTCCACTCCCTGTGGAATTGATATTATTGTAATCCCCACAGTCACTCAGGCCATTAAACAGTGGTGGCAAGAGGGCTCAGCATCTATAAAACATTCAACTGCCCTGCTCAAGAGAAAGAGTAGGACATCCTCTTGAGAAACATGCTTCAAATTTCAAACTATAATGAAGTAATGTTCTAGTATGTTCTAATTTTCTCTGACTGATATTTTTATATTGGTAAGTATTGACCTTGAATGCAAGGCCTGGATTGCAACCGGGAAAAAAATCTGGGATAATTTGCAGTTCAGGAGATTGCTGTATGCATTAACCTCCTTGAACACCAATTTATACTACTTCAGTGCCAACCCAACGGGTAAATTAAACCTCACCAAAACATTTATTCCATGCATACATGCGACCCACCCCCACATTATATGATTGAAGCCATTGATCCTAAGCATGTTCCTGATATTCTATCGCAATATCTTGATGTAAATCAAGGGGCAGCACGGTAGCATTGTGGATAGCACAATCGCTTCACAGCTCCAGGGTCCCAGGTTCGATTCCGGCTTGGGTCACTGTCTGTGCGGAGGCTGCACATCCTCCCCGTGTGTGCGTGGGTTTCCTCCGGGTGCTCCGGTTTCCTCCCACAGTCCAAAGATGTGCAGGCTAGGTGGATTGGCCATGATAAATTGCCCTTTGTGTCCAAAATTGCCCTTAGTGTAGGGTGGGGTTGCTGGGTTATGGGGATAGGGTGGAGGTGTTGACCTTGGGTAGGGTGCTCTTTCCAAGAGCCGGTGAAGACTCGATGGGCCGAATGGCCTCCTTCTGCACTGTAAATTCTATGATCTGTAAATGAAATATTGTCTGCACAGCTCTTTATCCACCGCTCTGCTCACTGTAACATATTCCATTTCTCTTTCCAACAAACTGTCATGTGAATTCACCAGTGAAAGATTGGGGAGTAACATGGTCTAACTTCATCACCAGTATGACCACTGCAGTAGATTCTGGATCTATATTACAAGCCATCCCAATCGCAGCAGAACTGTTGCACCAAACTGAGTAAACTTAACTTGTTCCTAATTGCCAAAGTAATCGGAAATTAAGATAGTCACAGAGTTATTGTGCATTACTTCATATTTGACACAAACTCTGATAATTATCACAAGATTAAGCTTTGAGGGTTACGAGCAGTTCCTTCTTGGATATTACTTGGCCTTCTTGGCTGGTTTAGCACAGTGGGCTAAACAGTTGGCTTGTAAAGCAGAACAAGGCAGCAGCGCGGGTTCAATTCCCGTACCAGCCTCCCCGAACAGGAACCAGAATGTGGCGACGAGGGGCTTTTCACAGTAACTTAATTGAAGCCCACTTGTGGCAATAAGCGATTATTATTATATTATTAGTATGACAGGAAGGTTATAAGCAGCTATAAAAGTAATCAAAAAGGCAATGGGATATTGGCCTTTATCTCGGGGCTTTAAATGCAAAGGGGATAATTTATGATTCAACTTGGGTCAGACTGCATATGGAGTTCAATGTTCAGTTTTGGGCACCTCACCTCAGAAAGAATATGCTGAATTGGTCTTAAAACAGGTACAATGGAGATTCACCAGTGTTTAAGAGAGTTCAGTTATGAGCCGAGATTACATAAACTTGTATTCCGTGAGTTTAGGGTGATATGATCTAGGTTTTTAAAGTGATAAAGGGATCTGATAGGGTAGATGCACAAGCTGTTTTCTCAGATGCAGGACCAGAGCTATCCACTTGCAGGTGAAGTCAGGAAATACTATTTCACATGTACTTAAGCAAATCTGGAACTTCCCAGCACAACCAAATTGGGTTTGGATGGTGGGATCAGTCAAACCTTTTTATAGGAACAGAGTCACATTTAAAATCCAAGACGTGTTTAACTTCACAATTTGTATTTGCCATATTACAAGCGAGCTTCCAGTATTTTGGCCAAAGTCTGTGATGTGAGCACAAGCTATAAAACCTCTGCCTTTGCAGTAGATTGGTTGTGGTAATATTTTGCCTTGCTACAGGATGCTTGGCGATACCTGTAGTTTGTCACTGCCATCTCCATTCAGTCATTGTTCATAACTTTCTGTGCATAAGTTATTTCTGTATTAATTTAACGAGCCAGTGCCAATCAGTTTCTAAGCTATATTTTTTTAATTTTGTAAATCTCCCAACTTCCAATCTTCATTGCTTTTTGTTTTTTTGAGTCTTTTCTAGAGTAAAACTTTTATTGCCTCTCAAGGATTATTGCTACTCTTCGAGAAGGGAACATGGGAGTTCTCCTTGTGTCATACCCATTATTTATTCTACAACCAATATCACTGAAAATATCACTGGCCATTAGCTCCTGTAGAACTCGCTGTGCACAATTGGCTGCTGCATTTCCCTATATTACAACAGTGACTACTTTTCTAAAGTGCATCATTGGCTGCAAAACTCCTTTAGGATGTCTTGTGGTTGTAAAAAGTGTTCCAGCAATGTAAGATCTTTCATTTCTTCCATCCTTCCAAAACCCTTTCAAAATCATTCTGATTGTTGTGAGCACCTTAATTGTTCGAAACTATCACCAAGGAAAAGCCATCTGAATGGACACGTCAATTATTGACCAACCAAGACCAATTTCCTCTTGGATCGTTCTTTGAAGTGTCTTTCAACTGGATGGGTGTGTGTTATAAAGCGTTATTGTTCCATTCAACAAAGCAATTTACAAGCAATAGCAGTTTTTCTTGCCATTATTCATCCTCCCTGAATATACTTTGGAAATGCAGTGCATAATCATTTACATGGAAATTCAAATAGCAAGAACGCGTTGCTTCTGCTGCAGGCTGGAGTGTGTTGTGCCTAAACCACAGTGTATTTTTACCCGTATACGGTGGACAAATGACTACAAGTCAGTTTCATAGAATAATTCACTATTTATTTACTATCACACGATTGTTAATGTTACTCAATCACACACACACACATACAACATAAGTTAAATTACAAAGGAAGTTTGCACAAGACATTAACATACATCAAGTGACTGGCAAAGTACCGGGCAGATAAGGCCTTTATCTATGGCCCGCAGTCTTGCAGTTCTCAATGGTTGGTTGTTGGTCTTCCTCGTTCTTGGCTCTGGTCTTCCTTCTGCTGGTGTCATGGATGGTCGTCTTCTCCGGACAGTGAAGGATCACCGTTGTTGGTTGTTGCTGTACAAAGCGATCGAGGTATTGTGCAGCACCTTTTATCCCTGGGATTTTGAGTCCTTTTCGGCAGTCCCAGGTGAACTGCTAATCAATCGATCAGGGTTTGATCACCCTGATCGCTTAAGTCCAATCAAGACCCGCCACCTTGATAGCGGACATGTCCTTACTGGCCATGTCCATTAGTGTCTGAGGCACGTTGGCCTTTCCAAATAAGAAAAACAGACACCATTGAGTCTGTTACTTTAGAATCAATTTGCATTTAAACCCATTGTCCCTGGATGGCCTTTTGATGGCCCTTTTCCTGTGTTACATTGCAAAGTCTGGGCTGCAGCTTTTGTTTATTCAGAGCTGCAACTTGCTTGCCCTTGAACTGGGCCACTTTTCCCAGTGTCCCTCGCCGGATGCCATTTTAGGTGGCCACAAGTGGGATGGAATGTAATCGGTACACTAACCGCTGGTGGTGAATCAGAGTAGCGTAATTCACACTGTATTACACATGTTGTACTATCTCTCTGTAAGCTCGGCACAAGACCAGTTGCGCTGCTCTGCCACTAGGGGGAGATGCACTGGGAGTGTACTGGAGTTTGTACTGGGCTCCACCCTTGGCTCCACCCCTTAACCAGAAGGATAAAGGTTGATGCTGAGAGCCTGCCTGCCAGTTCATCTGGAGTTCATCTTGTCACAGGCAGGCTCTGTTGTAAGACGATTAAAACCACTGTTCACTTCTAACCACGTGTCGCGTGAATTGATGGTCTCATCAATTTAATCGTCTTAAGAAACAGTAAGGAATGACCATGGAACCAGCCCTCAAGCCTAATCGACTGGAACTCGACCCGCAGGATGCAGAGGCAAAATAAATCTTTTCGCATTGGCTCCGATGTTTTAAGGCCTACCTGGCTGAAGCAAGCACCACAGAAACGACGGAGGAGCAGAAACTCAGTCCACTGCACGCAAGGGTGAGCCATCGTATATCTACTCAGCTAAACTGTACCGGCTCATATACAGAGGCCCTGGCATTACTCGATAGA
This sequence comes from Scyliorhinus canicula, assembly GCF_902713615.1. Lineage (NCBI taxonomy): Eukaryota > Metazoa > Chordata > Chondrichthyes > Carcharhiniformes > Scyliorhinidae > Scyliorhinus > Scyliorhinus canicula. The sequence continues at coordinate 127,970,064 of NC_052149.1, read as the reverse complement.
ATGTACGTGAGGCCTATCAATGAGGTCTACGCGCGCCACGTTTTTACTACTCGCAGCCAGCGCCCTACAGAATCGGTAGGAGAATTCCTCAGAGACTTAAAAGCCTTATCCCGGGACTGTAATTATCAGGCTGTAACTGCTGCAGAACATAGAGAACTTGCTGTCCGCGATGTCTTTGTTGCAGGCCTTAGATCGAATTACGTGCGCCAGCGACTGCTGGAGAAGGGGGCCCTAAATTTAGAAGATACTGTTGAACTCGCTACAACTATGGAGGTCTCATTTTGTAGCCTCACCTCGTTTCCTGCCCCTGACCAGCGACTCCCCCAGGCCTGCGCCGTGTGGCCACCCAGCCACTATGCTGCCCCAGCCTGTCACTTTTGTGGCCAGCCCCAGCACCCGCGGCAGCACTGCCCGGCCCGCAGCAGCTGCGGGCGAAAAGGCCACTACGCCAGAGTGTGCCTGGCAAGGAAGGCCCCAGCCCCTAAACCTCCAGCGGCACAAAGTAATCGCCCTCCGCACTCGCAGGCCCCGGAACGCAGCGGCCTATGCCCCGACTCCGCCCCCACCCGCCACGTGCGATCCATGGCTCCCACCTTGGCGGACCCCCACCACGCGGTCCACCATGGGCGACTCATGGGGGCCGCCATCTTGGACGCCATCTTCCTCGCCGCCCGCCACGTGCGATGCACGGGGCAGCCATCTTGGGCCCCATCCTCTCCACACTCAGAAAACTCGATTGAAGACTGCGACCTCAGCGGGGGCCATCCCAGCGCATCCGACCGAGCCGCCGACTACCTGCAACTCAACGCAGTCACACTGGACCAATCGCGCCCAAAGCATCTCCACAACTCTATGACAACGGTCCAAATCAACGGGTACAGTACACCGTGCCTTTTCGACTCCGGGATCACTGAGAGCTTCGTACACCCAGATCTGGTAAGACGCTGTTCGCTCCCCATTTTCCCTGCAAGGCAAACTATCTCCCTTGCTTCGGGTTCCCACTCTGTCCATATCCAAGGGGGCACCGTCGCAACTCTAACAATCCAAGGCGCTAGCTACTCTTAATTTCCAACTATATGTCCTGTCCGAACTCTGCGCCCCACTCTTATTGGGACTCGACTTTCAATGCAATCTCAAGAGTCTCACCCTCAGCTTCGGCGGACCCCTACCCCCACTCACTATCTGCAGCCTAGCCACGCTGTGAATCTCCCCCCCCCCCCCCTCTCTTTGCCAACCTCACTCCGGACTGTAAACCCGTAGCCACTCGCTGCAGCCTACAGGACAGGGTGTTCATTCGATCCGAGGTCCGGAGGCTTTTACGTGAGGGGATCATAGAGGCCAGTAACAGTCCCTGGAGAGCTCAGGTGGTGGTCGTCAAGACCGGGGAAAAATTCCGCATGGTCATAGACTATAGTCAGACTATTAATCGGTTTACGCTCCTCGACGTGTACCCCCTCCCCAGGATTGCAGACATGATGAATCAGATCGCCCAGTATCGGATTTTTTCCACGGTGGATCTGAAGTCTGCATACCACCAACTCCCAATCCGCCCGGAGGACCACCACTTCACGGCGTTTGAGGCCGATGGCCGCCTCTTCCACTTCCTCCGGGTCCCCTTTGGCATCACGAATGGGGTTTCGGTGTTCCAATGAGCAATGGACCGAATGGTGGACCAGTACGGGCTGCGGGCCACGTTTCCGTACTTGGATAACGTCACCATTTGCGGCTATGACCAGCAGGACCACGATGCCAACCTCAACCGATTTCTCCAGACAGCCCAGAAGCTTAACCTCACAAACAACAAATGCGTTTTCCGCACAACCAGACTAGCCATCCTCGGCTATGTCGTGGAAAACTGAGTCCTGGGTCCCGACCCGGACCCGGACTCTTAGAACTCCCTCTCCCTCATTTTCCCAAGGCCCTCAAATGATGCTTGGGATTCTTTTCGTATTATGCCCAGTGGGTCCCTTAATATGCGGACAAAGCCGGCCCACTCTTTAAATCCACACTTTTCCCCCTGTCAGCTGAGGATCGCCAGGCCTTCAACTGCATCAAGGAGGACATCGCCAAGGCTGCCATGCGGGCGGTGGATGAATCCGTCCCTTTCCAGGTTGAGAGCGATGCCTCAGAGGTAGCTCTTGCAGCTACACTAAATCAGGCAGGGAGACCAGTCGCATTTTTCTCCCGAACCCTCTCCGCTTCGGAACTTCGACACTCCTCAGTCGAAAAGGAAGCACAAGCCATTGTGGAGGCTATTCGTCACTGGAGGCACTACCTCGCAGGTAGAAGGTTCATCCTCATCACCGACCAAAGATCAGTTGCCTTCATGTTTGACAACTCGCAAAGGGGCAAAATTAAAAATGACAAAATTCTGAGGTGGAGGATCGAGCTCTCCACCTACAAATACGATATTATGTATCGACCTGGGAAACTCAACGAGCCCCCAGATGCCCTGTCCCGCGGGACGTGTGCCAGCGCACAGAGCGACCGCTTAAAAGCCATCCACAATGACCTCTGCCACCCGGGGCTCTCCCGGCTCGCCCACTACATTAAAGCCCGAAATCTGCCTTTCTCCACCGAGGAGGTAAAAGCCATCACCAGGGATTGCCCGATCTGCGTGGAGTGCAAACCGCACTTCTACAGACCAGACAGGGCCCATCTGGTCAAGGCTTCTCGGCCCTTTGAACGCCTGGCTATCAACTTCAAAGGGCCACTCCCCTCGACTAACAGGAATGTGTACTTCCTGAACGACATAGACGTGTTCTCCCATTTTCCCTTTGCTATCCCGTGCCCCGATATGACCTCCCACACAGTCATTAGGGCCCTGCATAGTATCTTCACCCTGTTTGGTTTCCCCAGCTATGTACACAGCGACCGGGGTTCGTCCTTTATGAGCGACGAGCTGCGTCAGTACCTGCTCGGCAAGGGCATCGCCTCGAGCAGGACAACCGGCTATAACCCCGGGGGGAACGGGCAGGTGGAGAGGGAGAATGCGATGGTCTGGAAGACCGTCCTACTGACCCTCCGATCCAGGAATCTCCCGATCTCCCATTGGTAAGAAGTCTTCCCCAACGTGCTCCACGCTATTAGGTCCCTCTTATGTACCGCTACCAACCAGACCCCCCACGAGCGGCTCTTTATTTTTCCCTAGGCATTACCACGGGGGTTTCGCTCCCGGCATGGTTGAAGACACCGGGCCCAGTACTCCTCCGGAAGCACGTCAGGACGCACAAAACTGACCCACTCGTAGAGAAAGTGCTCCTACATTTGAACCCCCAGTACGCCTTCGATGAGTTCCCTGACGGCCGTCAGGACACTGTATCCCTCCGGGACCTATAATCTGCAGGATCCACTACCACCGCCGAGGTACCCCTCACACTACATCCCACCCAACTCGCCACCCATGACCCCGCACCTACCAGTTTGCTACATTTTTTTTGCGCGCCCGCGCCAGCTAGCTCCCAGCGCCCCCAGTCCCCAGTCGAACCAGACGGGTACGAAGCTTGGTCGGAATCGCCCCCGGAGTTCGCCATCGTACCCCAACCGACGGTGCTCATCCAGCCACCAGAAGGGGCTGCAACCCCGGTGCTCCGCCGATCACAGCAGACAACTCGGCCACCGGATAGACTCAATCTGTAAGCCACCACCCCCGCCGGACTTGATTTTTTTACAGGGGGTGAATGTGGTGAATCACAGTAGCGTAATTCACACTGTATTACACATGTTGTACTATGTCTCTGTAAGCTCGGCACACGAGCAGTTGCGCTGCTCTGCTGCTAGGGAGAGATGCACTGGGAGTGTACGGGAGTTTGTACTGGGCTCCACCCTTGGCTCCACCCACGGCTCCTCCCCTAACCGGAAGTATAAAGGTTGATGCTGAGAGCCTGCCTACCAGTTCATCTGGAGTTCATCTTGTCACAGGCAGGCTCTGTTGTAAGACGATTAAAACCACTGTTCACTTCTAACCACGTGTCGCGTGAATTGATGGTCTCATCAATTTAATCGTCTTAAGAAACAGTAAGGAATGACCATGGAACCAGCCCTCAAGCCTAATCGACTGGAACTCGACCCGCAGGATGCAGAGGCAAAATAAATCTTTTCGCATTGGCTCCGATGTTTTAAGGCCTACCTTAAGGTCGCGTGAATTGATGGCCTCATCACCGCTGCTGCATAATTACAACCTCGTCTGCAATTCTTCAAAGTACTGTTGCAATCAAAGCTAATTCTTCCTGCTCTCCACAGACGTACACCCTATCCCCTGCTAGTTTGCTAAGAGACATAGAAAATAGGAGCAGGAGGAGGCCATTCAGCCCTTCGAGCCTGTCCCTCATTCATTCTGATCAAGGCTGATCATCCAACTTAATAGCTTAATCCCACTTTCCCCCATATCCTTTGATCCCTTTCGCCCCAAGTGCTATATCTAGCTGCTTCTTGAAAACATACAATGTTGACATCAACTACTTCCTGTGGTAACAAATTCCACAGATTCACCACTCTCTGGGTGAAGAAATTTCTCCTCATCTCTGTCCTAAATGCTGTTTGCAGTGCTCTCTTTTCACATTAGTCTCGATTAGGGGCAGTTGAACTTTCTTCCAACAAACCAAGACCAGTGGGAATTTCGGTGACATTAGGCAGCACATTTCCAAGTTCTATTGTAATCCAGTTTGCTGAAACTTTAACTCCAACTTTTTCTTTGGGTATCGACTTTCAGTGAAGGCCCTCACTGTAGACGACTACAACATTTCAATGTTCTCCTGGCTGGTTTCCATCTTGCAACCACCCTAAATATTGAACTCATTGAAACACTTGCCTAGTCCTAACTCATTTCCAACTCCCATCACCTCTGTGTTCGCTGACCTACATTGGCTCATGGTCTGGCAGCACCTTGATTGAAAAATTCTCCGTGTCCTTGCCCCTTTCTGGTATTTCTTCCAACCTTCCAACCTTCCCACATCTCGCAGTCCTCCATTTCTGACCTTTCTGATTTTAATCATTTCAGTCATGGCTGTTTGTGCCTTCAGATGTCTACGCTGAAGCAGACCCTGAGCTTTAGAATTTCCTCCCTAAACCTCTTTGCCTTCATACTCTCCCCTCCTTTACGGTGCTCCTTAAAACCTACCTCCTTGTGTCATGGTGCCACATTTTATAGATTTTTCCGTGCAGCACCGTGGGATGTTTTGCTGTATTAAAACTGCAATATTGAGTTGTTGGTGAAATTATTATTGTCTTCTCTCTTCAAAGAACAAAAATGCCATCTTACGTATAAATTTTCGTTATCTGTTGATTTCCTACTACGTCCCAGCCTTCAAAGCACAATAGTATTCCCACCATTTGATCTATGTCTTTTTTTAAGAACCTGATCTATTCAAGCCAACTATTTGACTTTAGCGAGCTGATGAGTTGATGAATTCTGAGGAAGTCTGTGTGAACTCCCTCCCCAGTGAAAGTAACAGCAGGTTATTGGCCCCTGTTGCCCCCTTTACCTTCTACACTGAACTGAGGATAGGCAACATACAGCAGTAAAAATGGTGAAGACTTGTGCTGCATGTGCTTCGCTGAAGGTGTTAAATACTGTTTTTTTTTAAAAGATTGTGGTCGGATAGGTTATTAAAGTTAATATTGTGGATTGGGCAATCCTATCAATTATTTCGGAAGCTGGTAAATGTGAAGCCCAGACCCAGTTGTTCTTTCCTGAGCCTATGGTATGTTTTTCCACTGACAATGCTGGAACTGCAGTCTACAGCTCTTCAATGCTCAAAACCTTTTAAGTTCATTTCAACCAGCATGCGAGTATGCGAGGGAACTAAAATGCAAGAACTTTTTTGCCAGGCAGTCATCATGAATTCCAGCGATCTCTGGCACTGACTGAAGGAGCTGCTACTCACTAACTGTAGCTATTGAATACTCATTGGGGGTTTGATTTTCCTTAACCATATTTTCAGCTCGATCTTGAAGCGACAGATGTAAATACTTTGAGGTTCACATCAACAATGAAGTAAAGAACATACTTTTTATTTTACAGTGGAAACTTGTGATGGAAACCATGACCCCTGTAATTGATACCATATTCCATTGGGATCTGAACATGCTTAAACACATCAGTTTTCCCTCACATTTGGGACTGCTCCCTGGAGGTCTTGAGCACATCGTGGAAGGCAGCTTTCAAAGCCTTTCGGCAAAGGCAATGGACAGGTGTCAAACCCAAGTGAAACGGAACACCCCATCTACAAACAGACGAAGTATCCCTAAGACATGCACAACGCAGGCGATCCTACTTTTTCCGAAAGGCAAATTCTCATCCATGTGAATTCCTTTTGGATTACTACAGCTGATGCTGGCAGTTTTGTATGAGGATGGCCTCTGTTATGTCATGCAATGCTGGATGGCTTGGGTTCGCTCATCTTCTTTGTAACTGAAATGAAGGAGAATTGTGTTTCCCATTTGCTAAATCTCTCTAACCCTAACACCACTGACTTGAAAGGCAAACTTGCTGAAGAAGACTTGCTCTGAAGGTGGACACAATGTCCTGCAATAAGTTCTCAGTCCACAGCAGCAGTTTGCATTACTATCCTGTGTTCTTGCATTGTGGAAATGTTTGACATACTCTAATGTTCAACTTCTTATCCAAGTTAAAAGTGGGGAAAGCACGGAACATTATATAATGTTAAAAATAAATATTATTTAGCAAGTTGACGAGTGACTCATTTATAATATAATAGTTGTCAATGATTCATTGATTTTACTTTGCGCAGGCCGATATAATTTTTCTATTTTAGACAAAGCTAACTGCAACAAATATATGATTCTGTAACTCATTATCAGCTTGTGGTTCAGTATTGAGAAGGCAATTTTTTAAACCCTGAAATGGTCGTTTTTACCTCAATAAAAACACTCAAAATGGGCCCGAAGTTTGCCAAAAGTAACCACAGAAATGGGCCAATTGTAAATGGAAAATCTGACCTAAAACGTTAATCACGTGCATCAAGATATATAGCACAGAACATACAAAATTGGTGGGCAGTGCAAGGCCAGCTGGTTCATCAATCCTGCCAGCACATCATGATAGTCAGATCATTGTGATGAAATACTTCTTCCTTCCCTCCTTCTCTCTCACTGTGCCCCTCCTCCCTTACAACCTACTTCGGCTTCTCTGTAGTACCTCTGCTCGTTTCCCCCCACCCCACTGGTCCTCCCCTCCCCCACATACCCCTCTCTTCCTCAACCCCATTCTGGGAAAGCCAATAGCTGAAGAGAGATGTGAAAGGCTGAACGTATTAGCAAAGTGCCTTTACAGCACTGCTTGTGGGCTAAGAGGAGAATCCCCTTCTGGCATATTGTTAATCTTTAACTTGCACTGCTATCTGTTCAACTCCCCCTGCTGGTGCAATGTGATGACCTGCTGCCACCATCGCAATGACTATCTCCTATTCCTGATGACTCATTGTTGGATTGGCGTGGCAGGCCTACCCACCCTGTAACCTTCTATCTGGCTGTCTGTGATCAGTAAGCAGAGCATTAAAAGAAAATTTTCTTTCCCAGCTGCTAAATCTTCTCATCTCCCTCTTATTATCGGGGTAATTGTTGATTGAATCGTTGACATTCAGCTCTAACTGATAGTGACTCCTGCAAAAGACCCTTACGAGCAAGACGCTGGAGAAAGATAGATGAAAAATAGAAGCTCCCAAAAATACAATTAAATGACAAAGGAAAGGTGAGCTCCTCAAAGACATATAACATTTTCCTTCCATTAATAAGGCAAATTTGACCCAGTATGGGAATGAGGTTTGTTGATGACGCAATCATTAGAAAATTAGATTAGATAGTTTTGAATATATGAATAAAATTGAAGAAAGGTGACACAAACGTTGTTGAGTTAGTTTGAAAGTTGAAATGAAAGCTAAGCAGAATAGGGACTTCCACTGGCATATTACCTTGTTCTGAAAGATGAATTGGTTAACAATTGATTTCCTCTCCTATCAATGATTTTTTAAAATGGTATTTCCATTGATTATTTTACCAAAAATCAGTCTCTGACACATTCATTGGTTTGAGATTGCAAGATCAGCAATTCCACACGCTGTAAGTATCTCATTCAGCACTTTATCTACTGCTTCAATTGCCGGACTTCTAAGCACAGAAACAGGTTATTTAACCACCCGGTCCATACTGGGTTTTATGCTCCACTCAACACTCCTGCCATCTTTTCACATCTAAATCTATTGTTTATATCTATGCCAACTCATATGCTTATTTATCTTGCCCTTGAATACATCTATGCTATCCACTGCAACCATTCACTGCAGGAGCGAGTTCCACATTCTCACCACTCTGGGGAAAGAAGTTTTTTCTGAATTCCCTATTGGATTTATTGGTGACGTTTTTATATTGATGATTTCTAGTTATGCTCCCCATCCCCACCTAAGAGGAAACATTCCCTCTTTATCTGTATCCACTCCATAAAAACCTATCTTCATTTTAAAGACCTCTGTTGGATCACCCCTTTCAAAACAAAAGAGACCCAGCCTGTCAACCCTTTCCCAATATATAAACCCACACATTTCTGGTTACCATCCTTGTAAATCTTGTTTGCACCCCCTCTTCCCTCTATATTCTTTTGGTGACTAGTACGTGGCCCAACCAAGGTTTGAGACAGATATAGCATAAATTCCCTACTGTCCCTCTAGACATAGACATTTACAGTGGATCTTTTAGTGATGTATTTGTATTCCAAAATCCCTTTATTCCTCCACCTAGGTAAGTCTCCACGCTAATAATAAGTGACCTCACTATTCTTCCTATCAAAATGGAGTACCTCACATTTGTCTAAATGGTCTACCTCACATTTATCTGTGTTCCTGCTTTTTGTAATTTGTTCTTCTAAATTGTTGTTGTCATCCTCGGTACTGACGAGCCCAACCCCCAACTTGGTGTCACCTGCAAATTTAGAAAATATAATTTTGATTGCAAAGTCCAAATGGTTCATATAAACTGTGGACAGCAGTGATCCCAATACTGATCTTTGTAGAACATCACTTCCGAACTTCTGCCACTCTGAATAATGACCCTTTGCTCCCACTCTCTGCTTTCTGTCATAAAGCCAACTAGTAACCCATTCTGTCACTTATCCCCTGTCTCCATCTTCTCTCACCTTATTCTTTAGTCTATTCTGGGGCACCTTATCAAAGCTGTTTTGAAAATCTTGATATAATTTCATTTGCTGCATTCCTACTATCTACTCTCTCTGTTGCCCCTTCAAAATATTCAATAAGATTGGTCAAGTAAGATTTTCCCATTCAGATAGTACAATGGGACATATTATACCTGCATGAGAGGCCAGTGGGACCTCAGTATAATGTTTTATCCCTGAAGGTGGCATCTCTGACAATTTGGCAGCCCCTCAGTAGAGGCGTGGGCCTATCAGCCCAGCTTATGTCCCGGAATGGGGTTTGAGTTTACGACTTTCTGATTTAGGGCCACCAAATCAACATTTTCTCTAGACTCCAGTTAGCCCTCAGGAATATTTGCTGTATAGAGATATCTTGGATAGACCATTTTGAGAAAGAGAAATCTTTTGAGACTACTTGAAAGAAAGAGACCTGACACCCTGGTAGAATAATGCAGAATCTCTGGCTGCATTTCTTCAGAAACCTCAGCTCAACTTCCAGCCGAACATTAACCCTGCACACCTCAACATCGGAGTGGTTAATAGAACATAGAACATTACAGTGCAGTACAGGCCCTTCAGCCCTCGATGTTGCGCCGACTTGTGAAACCACTCTAAAGTCCATTTACACTATTCCCTTATCATCCATATGTTTATCCAATGACCATTTAAATGCCCTTAATATTGGGGAGTCCACTATTGTTGCAGGCAGGTTATTCCACGCCCTTATTACTCTCTGAGTAAAGAACCTACCTCTGACATCTGTCCTATATCTATCGCCCCTCAATTTAAAGCTATGCCCCCTCGTGCTAGCCATCACCATCCGAGGAAAAAGGCTCTCACTGTCCACCTTATCTGATCCTCTGATCATCTTGTATGCCTCAATTAAGTCACCTCTTAATCTTCTTCTCTCTAACGAAAACAGCCTTAAGTCCCTCAGCCTTTCCTCAGAAGATCTTCCCTCCATACCAGGCAACATCCTGGTAAATCTCCTCTGCACCCTTTCCAATGCTTCCACATCCTTCCTATAATGTGGCGACCAGAACTGCACGCAATACTCCAAATGCGGCCGCACCAGAGTTTTGCACAGCTGCAACATGACCTCATGGCTCCGAAACTCAATCCCTCTGCCAATAAAAGCTAACACACCGTACGCCTTCTTAACAACCCTATCAACCTGGGTGGCAACTTTCAGGGATCTATGTACATGGACACCGAGATCTCTCTGCTCATCCACACTACCAAGAATCTTACCATTAGCCCAGTACTCTGTCTTCCTGTTACTCCTTCCAAAATGAATCACCTCACACTTTTCTGCATTAAACTCCATTTGCCTCCTCTCAGCCCAGCACTGCAGCTTATCTATGTCCCTCTGTAACCTGCAATATCCTTCCGTACTGTCCACAACTCCACCGACTTTAGTGTCATCTGAAAATTTACTCACCCATCCTTCTACGCCCTCCTCTAGGTCATTTATAAAAATGAGAAACAGCAGTGGCCCCAAAACAGATCCTTGTGGTTCACCACTAGTAACTGAACTCCAGGCTGAACATTTCCCATCAACCACCACCCTCTGTCTTCTTACAGCTAGCCAATTTCTGATCCGAACTGCTAAATCACCCTGAATCCCATGCTTCCATATTTTCTGCAATAGCCTACCGTGGGGAACCTTATCAAATGTTTTACTGAAATCCATACACACCACATCAACTGCTTTGCCCTCGTCCACCTGTTTGGTCACCTTCTCAAAGAACTCAATAAGGTTTGTGAGGCATGACTTACCCTTCACAAAACCATGTTGACTATCCCTAATTAAATTATTCCTTTCTAGATGATTATTAATCCTATCTCTTATAACCTTTTCAAGACTTTGCCCACAATAGAAGTAAGCTCACTGGTCTATAGTTACTGGGCTTGTCTCTACTCCCCTTCTTGAACAAGGGGACAACATTTGCTATCCTCCAGTCTTCTGGCACTATTCCTGTAGACAATGCGACATAAAGATCAAAGCCAAATGCTCAGCAATCTCCTCCCTAACTTCCCAGAGAATCCTAGGGTAAATCCCATCCGGCCCAGGGGACTTATCTATTTTCACACTTTCCAGAATTGCTGACACCTCCTCCTTGTGAACCTCAAGCCCTACTAGTCTAGTAGCCTGTATCTCAGTATTCTCCTCGACAACATTGTCTTTTTCCTGCGTGAATACTGACGAAAAATATTCATTTAGGACCTCTCCTGACTCCTCGGACTCCACGCACAGCTTCCCACGACTGTCCTTGACTGGCCCTATTCTTCCCCTAGTCATTCTTTTATTCCTGACATACCTATAGAAAGCGTTAGGGTTATCCTTGATCCTATCTGCCAAAGACTTCTCATGTCCCTTCCTGGCTCTTCTTAGCTCTCTCATTAGGTCCTTCCTAGCTAACTTGTAACTATTGAGCGACCCAACTGAACCATCACGTCTCATCTTCACATAAGCCTCCTTCTTCCTCTTGACAAGTGATTCAACTTCTTTAGTAAACTACGGTTCCCTTACTCGACCACTTCCTCCCTGCCTGACAGGTACATACTTATCAAGGACACGCAGTAGCTGTCCCTTGAACGAGCTCTACATTTCAATTATCCCCATCCCCTGCAGTTTCCTTCCCCATCCCCTGCATCCTAAGTCTTGCCTCATCGCATCATAATTGCCTTTCCCCCAGCTATAACTCTTGCCCTGCAATATATACCTATCCCTTTCCATCGCTAAAGTAAACGTTCAACCTGTGGCTCCTCCCATTAACTACAATAGTAAATAGTAAAAATATTTACTATTAAATATTTTAAAATATTTTTATTAGGGTATTTGCAAGTTTTTATAGTAATAACAATGCCATGAACATGGTACAATAAATATTCCACCCCCATCCCAATCTTACACCATCGTACTAAACTGAACACAGTGCCTCTAATTATCTACTCCCTAGGAAACCCTCTTAATCTAAATAATAGTCCATTCGCACAAACTTTACGATGTTTTAATTGCAACTCTGACTCCGAAAAGCCCAACTATATTTCAAAACAGCATTTTTAAAACATGGCTGCAGCAGTCACATACTGAAATTCCTATATACATCGCAGTGCCCTAGTCTGTTCAATCACTCCTGATAGTTCTAATCTTTTCGTTAGAAATTAACAATTTATTTGCGCAGAAATACAGATAAGTTAGCCTACCTTTTGTAGTCAGTTATGAATAAATTTGCTGTTTACCTTGAGAGAAGCTATTCACAAGGTTTTAGTGGGTTGCGCTTCTCCAATGATCGTGTTAAGTTTTCTTTCTTATTACTTAGAGCTATCAAGCCAGAGCTCAGAGTTTGGACAGGGGCAAACCCCTCATCCAGCTCCTTGCCTGCTCCAAAAACCAATTCTAATTTAATCCAATTCATGGTCCGCACATGAGAGACATACCAGATCCAGGCATTACACCTGAACTCAGGCTCATTTTAGCCAAAAGGCCGAGAAGTTATAATTTGACATCTTCTATGGGGGATCTGGCATTTGTGAACAAGGCAAGCAGCATGGAGACTGATCAATCAGGAATATTGAATAATCCTCACAGATAGAAAAGCAGGATATATAAATGACATTTAAATCATTGTGCCAAGAGCAAAATGAAGATCGAGGCAAGCACATGGGGTTAAGGGAGAAACTTAGACAGAAATGGATAACCTTTGTTGAACGTGCGATTTTTTATTTTTCTTGGGGAATGTGATTCCATACTAACACAATGATTTTTTTCAGGGCCATAGACGTGGTCCTGTCCGATTATTCTGGTAAAAATTCAGTTACTCCTGCTTGAACAATTTTTAAAATTGGCCTTTAGTACAATAACAGCAGTTTATGTTTAAGTCTTGAGAATGATTTCTGTGCAGATTCCATCGTTGAAGAAAACCTGTGGCCAAGCAGGGTTTCTCTGAGAGCAACTTCCAAATTACCATCTTTGATGTCAGAATTTATGGATGCCAGAACTTTTTGTCAGTTTTACAAATGATGTGAGTGTTGATGATCTATTATGGAAGCAAATCCTTGACAATACTGGACAATACACAGTAGGTTGCAACACATGTATACAATGTGAAAGTTTAATGATTCTCAGCGAACCTTTGACATGACTGCCCTTATCATGTCTAAACCAATAGTTTAAAGACGAGCGGCACAGTAGCACAGTGGTTAGCATTGTTGCTTCACAGCTCCATGGTCCCGGGTTCGATTCACGGCTTGGGACAATATCTGTGTGCAGTCTGCATATTCTCCCTGTGCCTGCATGGGTTCCTCCAGGTGCTCCGGTTTCCTCCCACAAGTCCCGAAAGACGTACTTAGGTGAATCTGACATTCTGAATTCTGCCTCTGTGTACTCCATCAGGCGCTGCAGTGTGACAACTAGGAGATTTTCACAGTAACTTCATTGCAGTGCTAATGCAAGCCTACTTGTAACACTAATAAAGATCATTATACGATGCGGATATATTCAAAAATGTTTAAACCAGATTCCTTGTCGATAAGCAGCAATAGTGGGCATATTTGAGGCTTGGGCTAAATGAGTGGCATATAACATTCATAACACACAAGTGCCAGGCAATTACCATTTGCAACAAGAGAGAATCCAACCATCTCCCCATGACATTCAATGGCGTTACCGTTGCTGAATCTTCCACCATCAAAATCCTGGGGGTTATCATTGACCAGTAACTGAACTGGATCAGCTATATAAATATTGTGGCTATGAGAGAGGGCAGAGGGTGGGAACCCTACAGTGAGTAATTTATCTCCTGACTCCTCAGATTCTGTCCACCAGCTACAAAGCACAAGTCAGGAGTGTGATGGAAAACTCTCCACTTGCCTGGATGAGTGCAGCTCCATCGACACTCAAGACTTGACACCATCCAAGACAAAGTGACCTGCTTGATTGACAACCCATCCACTAACTTAAACATCCACTATCTCCAGTAGCGATGCGCAGTAGCAGCCGTGTGTACCGTCTACAAGATGCATTGCCAAGGCTCCTTTATAGCACTATCAAAACCAACGTCTTCTACCACCTAGAAGGATAAGGGCTGAAGATACCCGGAACACAACAACCTACAAGCTCTGTCCAAACCACACACCTTGCTGACATAAAATACAGCGTCATTCCTTCACTGTCGCTGGGCCCAAATCCTGGAACTCCCTCCCTAACAGCATTGTAGGTGTCCCTACACCACATGGACTGCAGTGTTTCAAGATGGCTGCTCAGCAACATCTTCTCAAAGGCAATTAGGGATGGGCAATAAATGCTGGCCTAGTCGATGAAGCTCACATCTCATGAAAAAAAAAAGCACAATTAGATATATGCTGGCTGTTATAGATCCAGAAATCTGGGTTTTCAATTGATATTTTAAAGCCAATTTGGCAATGTAGGTTTTTGTTTCACAGCCCTGATGTATTTATCTGACAAAGTACATCAAAATAATTGTTAATCAGAAGTATTGTTCATAAGCAGGACCACCTGAAATAGAGTGCTTAAATCCAATTAACCCTTAAAAGAAAAAAGGATTTGCATTTTCACAGCACCTCTAGGGCACTCCAAAGTGCTTTTTATAACTATTGAATTTTTAAAAAAGCTAGCCAGCATATATTTTGCAAAATCTTCATCCCATCATCATGCCCTGGGGAGAGCTTACAGGCTTTTTGAATGATGTGACCCTCACTCCAACAACTTCATTGCTGTAACATGTACTGACATTCTGTTGCTCCTCCCTACCACTTTGGGAAAACTGCCATATGTAGCTGGCTTTGCCTGATGGAAATTAGCTGTTAGCGTGCACTAGCTCATTAGTCTGCTGTTTCTGATCCACCTGCCTACATGCTGCAAATATTGGACCAGTTTTTGAGCCTCTACCAGTTCCACTTGGCTCACAATTCCCGATTTCTCTCAACGGCTGTCTAAGGAGTGACGTTTTGCAAGGAACTTGCTATCTTTCCATATGCTCCTTTTATGCTTAGAGTTACCACCTGGGTGTTCTGCCTGTGGATGTTCTGGCCTGCGGACATGATTTAAGTCGGGGAAACCCCTGTTCCTGACTAACAATCACCAAGGACCACTGCAGTGAGTAGGTTAGATTTGTCTTGGTTTATCTTTAGTTTCTTGCTCACTGCATACTCACATTGAATGCGTAGAACTATACAGAACGGCCTATCCAATTAGCCTCTTTCTCCTGATCTTAAACCAGAGCCCTCCATTTATTAATTTTCAGGTTTGTTAATAATGTGTGATGAATGTAAGAATTTCAGGTACATTGTATTGTGTGCAATTGGCGCAGTAAAGGTTAAAAGCCTGATTTAGTGTGTGTACGACTGCTGCAGTGATGTTTTCAAAGTACTTCACTGGCTTTTAAGCTCTTTGTGACGTCTTCTTGGTCAATCCCAGCTCTTTACCCTTCTGGCTTCCAATTCCAACTGTGTTTGGAGATAGGGATGGTGGATTCATATGTCAGGCATTTGCAGAATGTGACTACCTTCACCCAATGAATATTACCGGCAGGTGACAAGTGCTGGGGTTTATGGGAACTACACAGGCATATTTCTTACCTTGAAATGCTATCTGGCAAAAATTGTGATCCTTGCCTTTCATAAATCTCATCGAGCCTTCACCCAAATGATTTCAGCAACTGTTGGCTGATCCTCGTTGCTATGCTGCTGAACACATGCAATAGGGGCCGGAGTAGACCATTCGGCCCATTGAGCCTGCAGCACCATTCAATACTATCATGACTGATCTTGGGCTTCAACTCCATTTCCCGCCCACTCCACGTATCCCTTCATTCCCCGAGATACCAGAAACCTGTCAATCCCAGCCTGAAATATATTCAACGATGGAACATCCAGAACCCTCTGGGGTCGAGAATTTCAAAGATTCACAACCTTTTCAGTGAAGAAATTTCAGCTCCTCTCAATCCTAAATGATTGGCCCCTTATCCTGAAACTGTGGCCCTGTGTTTCAGATTCCCCGACCAGCGGAGACAATCTCTCAGGATCCATCCCTTCAAATACCTTCAGAATTGTATAGGCTTCAATGAGATCACCTCTCATTCTTCGAAACCCCCGAGGATATGAACACAATTTATTAAGCCTCTCATCACAAGACAACCCCCCCCCATCCAGTGACTAATCTAGTGAACCTTCACTGCATGGCCTCCAATGCAACTATATATTCAATTGGAGACCAAAACGGCACACTGTATTCCAGATATGGTCGCATTAAATAGCTGTGTAATTGCAGCAAGTTATCTTTATTCTTTACTGTAAATTGCTTGTATACTGCTCAGGAATGGAATTCACAGTCCTTACCCAAGTTTGTAATCCTAAATGTTGAGGGAACTTTACTGATAAATCAAATTTAACTGCTTTACAGAGAAAACTCTGGCAGCCCAAGTCTGGCTTTGTTTAGTTATTGCCTCATACAACTTTGTGGCCAAGGAAGAATATTGATGGTAGAAAGCCTTAAATTTATAAAGCATCTTTCGCAACCTCTGTGTCCCAAAATACCTTCCTGTTGCTGAGGTATGTTTGATATGCAGTCAGTCACCATTGTCAGGTAGAAAATGTGCCAGCCAATTTGTGCAAAGTAAGATCCCTCAGCTAGCTGTTTGGTAGCAACCAGTTAAGCTGATTTTTAGTGATGTCAATTGAGGGGATAAATCTGAGAAGAGTTGCCCCGCTCTCTTTGAACAGTACCAGGGAATCTTTTATGCCCAGGCTGAGAGGACGGATGGGGTTTCAGTTTCATATCTCGTTTCAGTTTCATATCTCATTTCAAGTTGGCTCTCCTGACAGTGCAGTGCCCCTTCAGTACTGTACAGAAGTGTCAGTCTACGTATGTGCTGTAGTCTCTGAGGTGGTGTGTGACGCCACAACATTTGAACGTGGAGGTGAGAAAGCCACTCACTGAGCCAAAGCTGGTATCCCTAAACAGGGAGAAGCTCTTCAATCGCACACACAACGCACATATAGGGCACCAATTTCCCAGCCTAATTCTGCAGCCTGGGGAAACACGCAGTCTACGGTCGAAACAGGCCATGAGATTCACTATAATAAATTTTATTATGCGACTAACTTAGAAAGGATTGAAATGACTACAGTAACAGAGTGGCACATGTGATGAGCTGAAACTGGCTATTCTGGCACCATATGGCAAACTTGGACAGTGGACTCCTTAATTGGCCGGCTTTATTCTCACTCGTGGCGCCCAAACTTCCCCTAATTATACAAATATATCCGGCAGGCAATTGAATCAACAATCCAGTTTGCATTTCGGTGATGTGTCATGAAGAAATTCAGATCTTGTGTAATTAACAGATTACTCGGCATTCCTCCAAGTGCTTATTTTATGAGTTTTCATTTTCCCTATCAGACAGGGCTCTGAGTAAATTCATTCCGCATGCTGTCAAATTCAATCTCGGTTGAAAGACTGCATGATCAGTGGGCTCGTTTCCCAAATACTGATAGCAATCTGCAAAGCAATCATAACTTTGTGCTTGCAAATGGAATCAGTTAATAGCATCTTTTCTTCTGTGAGCTGAGAGGGTGCTGGGGATTACAAGGGGGCTCAATTTCCAGCTCTTTAACAAAGGCAGAGGCAGTGAAGCAAGGTCAAATAATGAGTAACTGGGTAATGTTATCTCACTTCTGGACACATTTCAGAGCAGTATCCTGTAAATAGAATGTAAATATTCCCTTTTATTACTGAGTCTTCAAGAGAAAAAGGAGGTGGTGCTTTGTGAAGAGATGAATTGTGCTGTGGAATGCAAACAGCAGTCTTTTATTGTAAGCGCAATCGACCGTCATGAACCCATCATTTTCATACAAACTAGGAGCAGGAGTCGATCATTCGGCCCTTCGAGCCTGCTTCGCCATTCAATATGATCATGGTTGACACTCGGTCTCAATGCCATATTTCCGCTTTATCCACATTTCCCTTGTTGCCATTAAAATCTAAAAAATGTGCGATTAAAATCTAAAAAATTATCAACCTTTTTCTTGAATACTTTCAGTGACTTGGCCTACACAGCCTTCTGTGGTAGAGAACTCCGCAGGTTCACTACCCTTTAAATGAAGAAATCTTTCCTCACCGCAGTCCTAAGAGGTCGACTCCATATCCTGAGACTGTGTCCCCTGGTTCTAGATTTCAAAACCAGGGAAACCATCCAAACTGTCCAGCCCTGTTGGGATTTTATACATTTCAATCCTATCTCGTCTTTATCCTTCTAAACTCTAGTGAATACAGGCCCAGTCAAACCAATCACTCCTCTTAGGCCAGTACCGTTACAACCCCAGTTTCAGCCTGGTGAACTTCCAATGCGCTCCCACTGTGGTAAGTAGATCTTTTCTTATGTAGGAAGACCAAAACTACACGCAATATTTCAGGTGTGGTCCTTCCTTTCTAAATCATTTTGACTTACTCTCTTTTTCCCCCATGTCATCCACCTCCCAATCCTCCACCTATAATGCTCTACATTACAAAAGAACATAAGGAATAGGAACAGGACTAAGTCATTCGACTGTGCCATTTCAGCATTGCAGCTGATCCACCTCAGCTACATCTTTCTGCACCATCTCCATCTTTCTGCACCATCTCCATATCCTTTGAGAACTTTAGTGTCCAATAATCTGCCAATCACGGATTTGAATATACTCAATGACTTATTTCGTTGGAATTCTCTGTCCCACTGCTTTCTGGGACAGAGAATTCCAACAAAATAAGTGAGAAAACTCTCAACTCTTCTTTTCAGGAGGGAAGAACTGAAGCATAATCTTTACACATTTTATAATCTTTAATTCACAGAGACATGTGATAAGCATGTACCTCCAAACCCAACAATCCTAGTTTAAGTATTTTTTAAACCCTTTTATTTTTAAGGATTTGGGTGTGGCTGGTAAGGAAACTTTTGTTGCCCATCCCTAATTGCATAAATAAAGACGGCAGATTTCCTTCCCTGAAGGACATTAGCGAACCAGATGGGTTTTTACGATAATTGACAATGGTTTCATGGTCACCATTACTGAGACTACCTTTATAGTCCAGATTTATTCATTGCATTTAAATTCCCAAACTGCCGTGGTGGAGTTTGAACCCGTATCTCCAGGCTTTGCCTTCAGTTTTTGGATTACTAGTCTAGTGACATTACCAATTCCCCCCTCTACTATATAGAGTGTATATTTTAATGTGAGCACTCGCTAATACCTACCACCTGAATATAATTAGATTAGATTTAGATTTGTTGTCACGTGTACTGAGGTACAGTGAAAAGCATTTGTTTTGCGTACAATCCAGGCAGATTATTCCTGACATGAAAAACAAAGGACATGCACAAATACACAATGTAAATACGTAGACACAGACATCGGGTGAAGCATATGCCGAGTAGCGCTACTCAGTAGAGAAGATGCATGGCACCATTGATGCAGAAAGGGGTGTGTATGATACTTTGCTTCCTGAAGTCAATGACCAGCTCCTTAGTTTTACTAACATTGAGGGAGAGATTGTTGTTGTTACACCATGCCACTAGGTTCTCTATTTCCCTCCAGTACTCTGACTCATCATTGTTTAAGATCTGACCCACTATGGTCATGTGATCAGCAAACTTAAAAAAAAATGTATGTTACTACAGACATGTGTATAAACAGGTTACAACCTATAAACACCCGGGAAACATACCCCCCCCCCCCAAAACAAAAATGAAGTACAGCTCCTCAAACACGGTCACAAACAACTCCCACCTTTTCTCAAACCCTTCAGCGGAGCCCCTTAACTCATACTTCATCTTCTCCATCCGCTCTATAGAATTTGCCGCTGTGCAATCAGAGAGGCGAAGGCCACAACATCGGCCTACCTACTCTTCATGAGCCCTGGCTTCTCTGAAGCCCCAAATATCGCCACCAAAGGGTCCGGCTCCTCCACTATCCTGGCTAAGACCGCGAGCACTGCCACCCAGAATCTTCCCAATTTTTCACAACCCCAAAACATGTGCGTGTGATTCATCATCAGCAAACTTGTAGATGGAGTTGGAGACGAATTTTGCCACACTGTTGTGTGTGTATAAGGAGTATTGTATGGGGCTAAGCATGCAACCTTGCGTGGCCTCGGTATTGAGGACAATCGTGGAGGGGATGTCATTGTTTATCCTTAGTTATTGTGATCTATTGATTAGGAAGTCGAGGATCTGGTTGCAGAGGGAGGAGCCAAGTCCTTGGTTTTGGAGTTTTGATATGAGCTTGGCTGGGATTATGGTGTTGAAGGCGGAGCTGTAGGCAGCACGGTAGCATTGTGGACAGCACTAATGCTTCACAGCTCCAAGGTCCCAGGTTCGATTCTGGCTTGGGTCACTGTCTGTGCGGAGTCTGCACATCCTCCCCGTGTGTGCGTGGGTTTCCTCCGGGTGCTCCGGTTTCCTCCCACAGTCCAAAGATGTGCAGGTTAGATGGATTGGCCATGATAAATTGCCCTTAGTGTCCAAAATTGCCCTTAGTGTTGGGTGGGGTTACTGGGTTATGGGGAAAGGGTGGAGTCTTGACCTTGGGTAGGGTGCTCTTTCCAAGAGCCGGTGCAGACTCGATGGACCGAATGGCCTACTTCTGCACTGTAAATTCTATGATTAGGAGTCTGACGTAGGAGTCCTTGTTGTCGAGATGTTCCAGGGATAAGTGTGGGGCCAGGCAGATAGCGTCTGCTGTAGACCGGTTGTGGCGGTATGCGAATTGCAGTGGATCAAGGCAGTATGGAGTTGATGTGTCTCATGACTGACCTCTTGAAGCACTTCATAATGATAATTAAACAGCCAATCGAGTTTACAATCTCAGTCTATAAGTAACTGACCCTTATTCTGAAACTATAATTTCCAGTTGTACATTGCCTCAGAGCTGGGGAAGCATCCTTCTGGCATCTTTTCTGTCAAACTGTTAAAATTGTCCCATGTTTCAGCAAGATTGCCTCTCATTCTTCTTAACCCTCGGGAATATAGGCATACATGACTCGATCTCTAATAGGACAAATCCCTTATCCCATGAATCTGCCTAGTGAATCTTTATTACAGTCCTTCTAAGATAAGTATTTTCCTCCTTTAGTTAAGGAGACCAAATTTGTACATGGTATCCCACCAAGGCTCTGTACAATTGCACCCTTCTCCTTTCACATGGTTGGGTTACAGCATTAAGATCCCGGATCAGATTCCAACATTTGTTCGGATAGCAGACAAGAACCCCAAACGCTTTTGAATTTGTAAAACTCTGAAGAAAGGATACTTTGCTCCAGGAGTGGTTCCACAAATAAGGATATGTTATATTAAAACAAACTTTATTATTAACTCAGGATGAGAAACATAGGCGGCACGTTGGCACAGTGGTTAGTACTGATACCTCACCGACGCTGAGGACACGGGTTCGATCCCGGCACTGGGTCACTGTCAGTGTGGAGTTTGCACATTCTCCCCGTGTCTCTCACCCCCACAACCCAAAGATGTGCAGGCTAGTTGTTAGATTGGCCATGTTACATTGCCCCTTTATTCGGAAAAAATTAATTGGGTCATTTAAATTTTTAAAAAAATATTTTAAAAATAAAGGATTAAACCCATTAACATCACAAATAAGGATATGTTATATTAAAACAAACTATTAACTCAGGCTTTTTATTGGCATGGCTTTTCAATTAACATTTAAACACTTCTGAAGAACAAAGAACAAAGAAAAGTACAGCACAGGAACAGGCCCTTCGGCCCTCCAAGCCTGTGCCGACCATGTTGCCCGTCTAAACTAAAATCTTCTACACTTCCGGTGTCCGTATCCCTCTATTCCCATCTTATTCATGTATTTGTCAAGATGCCCCTTAAATGTCACTATTGTCCCTGCTTCCACCACCTCCTCCGGCAGCGAGTTCCACGCACCCGCTACCCTCTGTGTAAAAAAACTTGCCTCGTACACCTCCTCTAAACCTTGCCCCTCGCACCTTAAACCTATGCCCCTAGTAATTGACCCCTCTACCCTGGGAAAAAGCCTCTAGCTATCCACTCTGTCTATGCCCCTCATAATTTTGTAGACCATTATCAGGTCGCCCCTCAACCTCCGTCGTTCCAGTGAGAAAAAAGGAGATAGAAGGAAACCTTCTTTACTACAAACTTCTACCTTTTCTAGCAGGGTTACATGCTGCATACTTGTATAGACCTTTCTTGGAAAGACTGCTTGAAGAGAGAGACAAACCCTTTTAAGAAGCAGCCTGCAGACCTTTCTGTCTTTGTCAGACTACAGCTGCCAGCATTTGGCAAAAACTGCTGCTCAACTTAAAAGCTCCTAGCAAACTGCAAAACTAGACAGCTCTGGCTCTTCCCATTAATTACATCATCTTTATCTCACTCAGATCCCACAGTCTGTTTGCCTAAATCTAAACACAATGGGCACGATTCTCTGGAAAGATTTCTACTTGTGGTAGCAAGCAGGAATTGCCGCGGCTTCCAGGCGCCTGGCCCAGCGAGGTCGGCAACGCAATTCAACGTTAATTGGTCCACTTAACGAGGCCTTATGGGCTTCTCGCTGCAAATGATGGCATACCAGCTGATTCGCCGGGACCACGTCACTTGAGCATCACTTAAGCTGCACTTGCTCAGCCAACCCCAGCCTGCTCGCGATGGTGGCGCCAAGGAGACCAGTTCCAAGATTCGGAAACGCTGACCTGGGGAGGCTACTGGATGCGGTGGAGGCTAGGAAAGATGTTCTGTTCCCCCGGGGGTCCGCGAGGGTGAGCAACAAGGCTACCAGTGCTGCCTGGGATGAGGTGGCAGCAGAAGTCAGCGCGGGGAGCGTGACCAGGAGGACTGGCCTCCAGTGCCGGAAGAAGGTCAATGACCTACACCAGGCAGCATGATTGTGGAGACTCCAATGTCCAACCCCCCACACATGCGACCCCAACCTTCCCTCCACATCTCTCCCCGTTAAACCCATACTTGGTCAGGTATCACCTTGATGTCAAGGGCAGTTACTCTCACCTGTTCTTTGTCAACTTTTGATCCAAGGCTACAATGAGATAAGGAGCCGAGTGACCCCTTAGTGTCAGTGAGCGGATTATTGCTGACTTAAGTGCTGCTCGATAGCACTGCTGCTGATGAAGATGGAGGTCAAGGGGGTAAGGTTAGTTCCTACCAGCTGTCGGGCAAATTGGCAGTTCATTTATTTTTTCACCCTACCCAGTGTTCTATCAAAGTTCACAGAACAATGCTTCAAATACTTCATGGAGATTCTCTTCCTGGGAGGCCAGTCAGCTCTGTTAACCTGTCCTACTATACATTTTGTATAAAGGCTGATCTGTACCTCCCCTCAGTTTACCTGCCTGAATTCCATATTCTATGATGCCTTGACCTAAAAATATCAAAATTGTTTTGACCACTAATTATTGCAGTGGTGCTCCCATGCAAGGAATTCCACTGCATTTCCATCCCCCACCATCAGTAACAAACCCATTTGACATCTGGAAGTATGGCCAACATGGATAAAGCAGCCTTAGCTAGAGAGCAGCTATGCTAACCTGCTGATAGATTTTCATTTCCATAGCATATTTCATAAACACAGGATCTCCTACTAAAGTGCTCGACAGGCACTGTAGGAAACGTGACAGCTTGTTTTGCATATGGCAAACTCCCCACAAACAGTAATGAAGCAATGAACAATCTGTTTTCAGTGCCCAAAGCTGAAAATGCTGGAAATGCAGATCTAGCAGCGTCCGGGAAGAGCGAGTGAGAGTTGACATTTCAAGATGATGCCCATGGGGAAGAGGAGTAGATGAAATCAATACCAACTCCCCTGTAGTGAGAGGGAATTTTCGGCGTAACCCCTGCAACAAGGCTATTACAATCTCGGACCAGACCCAACAGTGTCTAGGATACTGGACCGAAACACCAATATTTTATTTTAATTTTGTAATACTGTCAGGACTGATTTCACAAAGAAATAGGGATATGGTAGATTAAAACAAACTTTATTACTAACACAGTATTAAAATATCTTTAACACCACACCAGAAAATAGGTCATAATTACCACTTAAATAATGCTAATTAGTACAGTGAATACAGGAGCCCTTAACTGCTATCTTTATTCCCACTCAAATAACAAGAAAAATAACATCAGCAGTCAAACCACGATTAAATACAGTAAACTCTCTAATATCTGTGTACAGAAATGTCTGGATACTATTTTGAGAGAGCGATCTTGTGCCACTGCTTTAAAGAAAAGACCTGAATCCTGTCAGAACTATGCAGAAAAACCGGTTGTATTTCTTCAGAAGTTTCTTCAACTTGTTTCAGCTCACCTTCTAACCACACTCTTCTGAACTATCTGGAAAGAAACTGCTAATCTATGTACATAAGTATCTTTTAACTGAACTGAATTCTCCCTCTGTGTACCTGAACAGGCGCTGGAGTGTGGCGACTAGGTGATTTTCACAGTAACCTCATTGCCGTGTTAATGTAAGCCTACTTGTAACAATAATAAAGGTTATTATTATTATAACTCCCAACTAACACTGCTTTTCCGCAAATGCCTGATACCTTCGCTCCTCCCAGAAATTACATAATCTTACCAAACTGAAACATAATTAGCTCCATAGGGAATTCTCTTAACCCAAACAAAACTCCCATTATACCAAGCTTTTACAATGCATTAATTGCACCCCTGGCTTCCAAAACCTTTCAAACTAGGATTTAAAAAATACTATTGCAGCAGCCACACACACTGTAACCCAGACATTTAACCCTTACTGCACCAAATATCTATAGTACAATATATCTGAAATTCCTACATTGATCACAAGGCTCATCTCCCAGTTATATAGTTATTCCAACAGTTTCACTTTTTTCTTTGCTCTGAACAAATACCACAGCCGTGAGACCAGAGAAGATAGAGTGCATTATACAGGAAAGAGAGACCGGAAAATAAAAGTAGTGATAAGGTGGAGGAAGAACTGTATTTCTTATTTGTTCCAGGAATGTGGGCAATGCTGGCTAGGCCAGTATTTGTTGTTCATCTTGAATTGTCCTTCAGGTGGAGGAGAGCTGCCTTCTTGAACCGCTGCAGTCCATGTGGTGTCGGCACATCCACACACTACTGTTAGGGAAGAAGTTCCAGGATTTTGACTCAGTGATAGTAAAGGAACAGTAGCCAGGATGGCGTGTGGTTTGGGGGGGGGGGGGGGGGGGGAGAGGCACTTTGCAGGTAGTGATGTTCCAATGTGTTTGGTGTCCTTGTCCTTCTTGAAGACAGAGGTCGTGGGTTTGGAAGGTGTTATTGAAGGAGGCTTGGTGAGTTCCTGCAGTGCATCTTACATATAATGCACGCTGATGGCTGGGTGCGCCAAATATTAATTGGATTGTCCCCTCTCATTAGAGAAGCAATCATACACAGACTCTCCTTTTTTTTAAAAAGAAGCAGTGATGTGCAGATTCTGCTCAACTTTAGCTATGTTTATGGTTTCAGACAAAATTGCCTTCTCAGGAAATATGAAACCCTTACATTGAGGAATTATGTAGTATTGATAGCTCTGGGATGTAATGGAGATTATTAATGTAACTGTATCTGAAATTTCACTCCCATATTTATAGATACACTTGCATCTGTTAAAAAGTGAAAAGTAGAGGAGCACAGTGCAACCTCCTTGCTTCACTTACTGCTGGCTGCTCTCATGGGCCCTTCAGGCCAGGTCTGTAGCGTAGAATTTGGATACTGGAAGGGATGCAAAATCACTATTGTACTAGTGTGCCCAATATTAGATTTTTTGTGTTCGGTAATCAGATAATGTTAGGATGTATTCGTGGAGCAGGCTTCTTTTACTGGGGCCAGGAGTAAATGTTTGTCTTCATTCATTGAACTAATTCAATCTGCTGGTGGTTGCTCCATTTTAGGTAGGGAAGCAATACAGGAGTGGGTTAAATAGTTGGCAGATCAAGTTCAGTGTGGGGCCATCACTTTGTGATTGAGGAAGATTGATCAGAGTATTATTTAAATGATGAGAAGCTGGGAACTGTGGATGGACAGAGAGATTTTAGGGGTACATGTGCAGACCATTAAAAGCTTGTGAACTTGCACAAAAACAATTGGAAAGGCAAATGGAACATTGGTCTTGATATCAAAGAGTGATGGAACACAAAGTGGGGGGGCGGTTATGTTCCAGTGATGCAAAGCTCAGTTCAAGATGCTGCACCTCAGGAAGAATATATTGACCATGGAGAGGGTATAGCACAGATATACTAGAACAATGTAATTTTCTAAACTCAGTGGAATACAAGAGTAGGTGATGCAACGTATCCTGATAATTTTACCTTCAAGCACCTCCTAGCCCTGAACTCACATCTTTCTCTAGTTTCACTTCTATCTTCCCTCTTGCCCTCTCTGAGTTCATTTTGTCCATGAGACCCACCTCCTCTTCGATCTGATTGCCACTAAACTGCTGATGACCCCTGACCTGATGTTAGCCCATATTGGTCACAGTTCTCTCTCTTCAAGTGTTGTCCCTCTCTCCTTTAAATCTCTCGTCATCACCGCACCCCGCAATAAACCAAACCTTTACCACTCTGTCCTTGAAAACTACCATCCCACTCCAACCTCTCTTTCCTCTCCAAACTCATTGAACGTGTTGTCTTCTCCCAAACCCATTCCCATCTTTCCTGGAACTCCATGTTTCAGTCCCTCTAATCAAGGTTTCTGCCTCTGTCACATTTCCAAAACGGTTCTTATCAAAGTGATAAATGACACCGTATGTGACTGCGACAAAGGGAAACTTTCCCTCCTCATCCTTCTCCAGCTGTCTGCAGCTTTTGACATCGTCAATCACACCAGTCAGCTCTTTGGGCCTGGTCTGCTATTCATTCAGAAATTGGCTGATCTGTACTTCTCCTCAAGTTACCTGCCTGAAATCCACAATGCATGATATCCTTACCTACAATTATCAAAGTTATTTTGACCACTAACCACTGCAGTTGGGCACCAATGCAAGGAATACCACTGCATTTCCCCACACCTCTGGGACTGTGACGAGTGGGGGACAAGACAGTCTTCGCCAAAGTTCAGCCAAGTTTACCAGCGCACAGATGTTTTTCACCTGCTGATAGATTTTCATTTCTCCCTACAGCACCTCCCTATATCGCCCCCTCCCCGATGTTACCCCCTCCTCGATGTCACCCCCTCCCCGATGCCACCCCCTCCCCGATGCCACCCCTCCCCGATGCCACCCCTCCTCGATGCCACCCCTCCCCGATGCCACCCCCTCCCCGATGCCACCCCCTTCCCGATGCCACCCCCCTCCCCGATGCCACCCCCTCCCCGATGCCACCCCCTCCCCGATGCCACCCCCTTCCCGATGCCACCCCCTTCCCGATGCCACCCCCTCCCCGATGCCACCCCCTCCCCGATGCCACCCCCTCCCCGATGTCACCCCCTCCCCGATGTCACCCCCTCCCCGATGTCACCCCCCTCCCCGATCTCACCCCCTCCCCGATGTCACTCCCTCCCCGATGTCACTCCCTCCCCGATGTCACCCCCTCCCCGATGTCACCCCCTCCCCGATGTCACCCCCTCCCCGATGTCACCCCCTCCCCGATGTCACCCCCTCCCCGATGTCACCCCCTCCCCGATGTCACCCCCTCCCCGATGTCACCCCCCCTCCCCGATGTCACCCCCTCCCAGATGTCACCCCCTCCCCGATGTCACTCCCACCCCGATGTCACCCCCACCCCGATGTCACCCCCACCCCGATGTCACCCCCCACCCCGATGTCACCCCCACCCCGATGTCACCCCCACCCCGATGTCACCCCCCCAACAAACCCCCCCAACAAACCCCCCCAACAAATGCCCCCCAACAAACGCCCCCAACAAACCCACCCCCAACAAACCCCCCCAACAAACCCACCCCCAACAAACCCCCCCACAAACCCCCCACCCCCCAACAAACCCCCCCACCTCCCCAGCAAACCCCCCGCCCCCCCAACAAACCCCCCCCGCCCCCCCAACAAACCTCCCGTCCCCCCAACAAACCCCCCCGTCCCCCCAACAAACCCCCCCGCCCCCCAAACCAACCCCCCCATCCCCCCAACAAACCCCCCCCAACCCCCCCTCCCTTCCCAACAACTCTCCCGCCCCCTCCCAACAAACCCCCCCGCCCCCTCCCAACAAACCCCCCGCCCCCAACAAACCCCTCCCCAACAAACCCCCCCCCAACAAACCCCCCCAACAAACACCCCCGCCCCCAACAAACACCGCCGCCCCCAACAAACACCTCCACCCCGCCAACAAACCCCCCCCCAACAAACCCCCCCGCCTCCTCCCAACAAACCCCCCGCCCCCAACAAACCCCTCCCCAACAAACCCCCCCCAACAAACACCCCCAACAAACACCCCCGCCCCCAACAAACACCCCCGCCCCCAACAAACACCTCCACCCCGCCAACAAACCCCCCCCAACAAACCCCCCCGCTTCCCCAACAAACCCCCCCCCCCCCCCCCCAACAAACCCCCCCCCCCCAACAAACCCCCCCCCCCCCCCAAAACAAACCAAAGTTGGTGACTGGTGCATTGCTGAGTGACCGGCGTGTTGCCGATTGACCACCCTGGATTAATGCATGCCTTTTTCACTGTAAACTTTGACTATAAAATATAAATATTTTATGTTGTAGAAATATTCAAAGTCCGAAACTGAACAACCTCTTTCATTTCGTTTTGCACTGGAGTGCTGAGCTTGTGGCATTTGAGTGCTACAGTGAGAGTTTGGTGACTGAGGGAGTGCTGAGCTTGTGGCATTTGAGTGCTACAGTGAGAGTTTGGTGACTGAGGGAGTTAGGTGAGGAGGGAGTAAGGTGCTCCTTACATTTCATTTCCTATATTTATCAAAGAACATGAAGGGAGCCAGGAGTTTAGAGTACAGCTGACTGGAAGTAGAGTCGGAGGGCGGAGGTCCAGTTGGTCCAAGGGGCAGCTAATTCTGTAAAGTAAGAGGGGATGGAGGCTAGGGCAGTTGCATGCTCCTCCTGTAGGATGTGGGTGGTGAGGGATACCACTGGTGTCCCCGCTGACTATACCTGCGGGAAGTGCACCCAACTCCAGCTCCTCAGAGACCGTGTTAAGGTACTGGAGCTGGAGCTGGATGAAATTCGGATCATCCGGGAGGCAGAGGGGGTTATCGAGAAGAGTTACAGGGAGGTAGCCACACCAAAGGTACTGGACAAGAGTAGCTGGGTTACAGTCAGGGGAAAGAAAACTAACAGGCAGACAGTGCAGGGATCCCTCGTGGCCGTTCCCCTTCAAAACAAGTATACCGTTTTGGATGCTGTTGGGGGGATGACCGACCCGGGGAAGGCCCCAGCGGCCAGGTCTCTGGCACTGAGTCTGGCTCTGGGGCTCAGAAGGGAAGGGGGGAGCATAGAAAAGCAATAGTAATAGGAGATTCAATGGTTAGGGGAATAGATAGGAGATTCTGTGGTCGCGAGCGAGACTCCCGAAAGGTATGTTGCCTCCCGGGTGCCAGGGCCAGGGATGTCTCGGATCGTGTCTTCAGGATCCTGAAGGGGGAGGGTGAGCAGCCAGAAGTCGTGGTGCACATTGGTACCAACGATGTAGGTAGGAAAAAGGGTGTGGAGGTAATAAACAAGTTTAGGGAGTTAGGCTGGAAGTTAAAGGCCAGGACAGACAGAGTTGTCATCTCTGGTTTGTTGCCAGTGCCACGTGATAGCGAGGCTAGGAATAGGGAGAGAGTGCAGTTGAACACGTGGCTGCAGGAATGGTGTAGAAGGGAGGGCTTCAGGTATTTGGATAATTGGAGCGCATTCTGGGGAAGGTGGGACCTGTACAAGCAGGACGGGTTGCATCTGAACCAGAGGGGCATCAATATCCTGGGGGGGAGGTTTTCTAGTAGTCTTCGGGAGGGTTTAAACTAATTTGGCAGGGGAATGGGAACCGGATCTGTAGTCCAGCAACTAAGGAAGACGATAGTCAGGACGCCAAAGCACGTAGTGATGCAGTGGGGAAGGTAACAATGACAAAGGAGAGTACTTGCAGGCAAGGAGATGGGTTGAAGTGTGTATACTTTAATGCAAGAAGCATCAGGAATAAGGTGGGCGAACTTAAGGCATGGATCGGTACTTGGGACTACGATGTGGTGGCCATCACGGAAACTTGGATAGAAGAGGGGCAGAAATGGTTGTTGGAGGTCCCTGGCTATAGATGTTTCAACAAGATTAGGGAGGATGGTAAAAGAGGTGGGGGGGGGGTGGCATTGTTAATTAGAGATAGTATAACAGCTGCAGAAAGGCAGTTCGAGCGGGATCTGCCTACTGAGGTAATATGGGTTGAAGTCAGAAATAGGAAAGGAGCAGTCACCTTGTTGGGAGTTTTCTATAGGCCCCCCAATAGCAGCAGAGATGTGGAGGAACAGATTGGGAAACAGATTTTGGAAAGGCGCAGAAGTCACAGGGTAGTAGTCATGGGTGACTTCAGCTTCCCAAACATTGAGTGGAAACTCTTTAGATCAAGTAGTTTGGATGGGGTGGTGTTTGTGCAGTGTGTCCAGGAAGCTTTTCTTTTTTTTTAAAATTTAAATTACCCAATTAATTTTTCCATTTAAGAGGCAATTTAGCGTAGCCAATCCACCTACCCTGCACATTTTTTTGGGTTGTGGGGGCAAAACCCACACAGACACGGGGAGAATGTACAAACTCCACACGGACAGTGACCCAGAGCCGGGATTCGAACCTGGGACCTCAGCGCCGTGAGGCAGCTGTGCTAACCACTAGGCCACCGTGCTGCTCTCAGGAAGCTTTTCTAACACAGTATGTAGATTGTCCGACCAGAGGGGAGGCCATATTGGATTTAGTACTTGGTAATGAACCAGGGCAGGTGATAGATTTGTTAGTGGGGGAGCATTTTGGAGGTAGTGACCACAATTCTGTGACTTTCACTTTAGTTATGGAGAGGGATAGGTGCGTGCAACAGGGCAAGGTTTATAATTGGGGGAAGGGTAAATACAATGCTGTCAGACAAGAATTGAAGTGCAGAAGTTGGGAACATAGGCTGTCAGGGAAGGACACAAGTGAAATGTGGAACTTGTTCAAGGAACAGGTACTGCGTGTCTTTGATATGTATGTCCCTGTCAGGCAGGGAAGAGATGGTCGAGTGAGGGAACCATGGTTGACAAGGGAGGTTGAATGTCTTGTTAAGAGGAAGAAGGAGACTTAGGAGTGAGAGGGAGAGAGAAGCTGGAGTGAGAGGG
Source organism: Scyliorhinus canicula (assembly GCF_902713615.1). Lineage (NCBI taxonomy): Eukaryota > Metazoa > Chordata > Chondrichthyes > Carcharhiniformes > Scyliorhinidae > Scyliorhinus > Scyliorhinus canicula. Next base: position 127,938,591 of record NC_052149.1, on the reverse strand, counting down.
AGAGGGAAACTGGAGTGAGAGGGAGAGAAAAGCTGGAGTGAGAGGTAGAGAGAAACTGGAGTGAGAGGGAGAGAGAAACTGGAGTGAGGGAGAGAGAAACTGGAGGGAGAGAGAAGCTGGAGTGAGAGGGAGAGAGAAGCTGGAGTGAGAGGGAGAGAGAAGCTGGAGTGAGAGGGAGAGAAAAGCTGGAGTGAGAGGGAGAGAGAAGCTGGAGTGAGAGGTAGAGAGAAACTGGAGTGAGAGGGAAAGAGAAGCTGGAGTGAGGGAGAGAGAAACTGGAGTGAGAGGGGGAGAGAAGCTGGAGTGAGAGGGAGAGCGAAGCTGGAGTGAGAGAGAGTGATCCTGGAGTGAGAGAGAGAGAAACTGGAGTGAGAGGGAGAGAGAAACTGGAGTGAGAGGGAGAGAGAAGCTGGAGTGAGGGAGAGAGAAACTGGAGTGAGAGGGGGAGAGAAGCTGGAGTGAGAGGGAGAGCGAAGCTGGAGTGAGAGAGAGTGATCCTGGAGTGAGAGAGAGAGAAACTGGAGTGAGAGGGAGAGAAAAGCTGGAGTGAGAGGTAGAGAGAAACTGGAGTGAGAGGGAAAGAGAAGCTGGAGTGAGGGAGAGAGAAACTGGAGTGAGAGGGAGAGAAAAGCTGGAGTGAGAGGTAGAGAGAAACTGGAGTGAGAGGGAAAGAGAAGCTGAAGTGAGGGAGAGCGAAACTGGAGTGAGAGGGGGAGAGAAGCTGGAGTGAGAGGGAGAGCGAAGCTGGAGTGAGAGAGAGTGATCCTGGAGTGAGAGAGAGAGAAACTGGAGTGAGAGGGAGAGAGAAACTGGAGTGAGAGGGAGAGAGAAGCTGGAGTGAGAGGGAGAGCAAAGCTGGAGTGAGAGAGAGTGATCCTGGAGTGAGAGAGAGAGAAACTGGACACAGAGAGAGAAACTGGAGTGAGAGGGAGAGAGAAACTGGAATGAGAGGGAGAGAGAAGCTGGAGTGAGAGGGAGAGAGAAACGAGTTAGAGGGAGAGAGAAGCTGGAGTGAGGGAGAGAGAAACTGGAGTGAGAGGGAGAGAGAAGCTGGAGTGAGAGGGAGAGAGAAGCTGGAGTGAGAGGGAGCGAGAAACTGGAGTGAGAGGGAGAGAGAAACTGGACAGAGAGAGATAGAAACTGGAGTGAGAGAGGGAGAAAGAAACCGGAGTGATGTGCGGGTTAGGTGGATTGGCCAGGCTAAATTGCCCTTAGTGTCCTAAAAATAAGGTTAATGGGGGTTGTTGGGTTACTGGTATAGGGTGGATACGTGGGCTTGAGTGGGGTGATCATTGCTCGGCACAACATCGAGGGCCGAAGGGCCTGTTCTGTGCTGTACTGTTCTATGTTCTATGTAAGGCTGAAGAAACAAGGTTCAGACAGGGCCTGTTCAGACAGGGCTGGAGGGATACAAGATAGCCAGGAGGGAACTGAAGAAAGGGATTAGGAGAGCTAAGAGAGGGCATGAAAAATCTTTGGCGGGTAGGATCAAGGAAAACCCCAAGGCCGTTTACACATATGTGAGAAATATGAGAATGACTAGAGCGAGGGTAGGTCCGATTAAGGACAGTAGCGGGAGATTGTGTAATGAGTCTGAAGAGATAGGAGAGGTCTTGAACAAGTATTTTTCTTCAGTATTTACAAACGAGAGGGGCCATATTGTTGGAGAGGACAGCGTGAAGCAGACTGATAAGCTTGAGGAGATACTTGTCAGGAAGGAAGATGTGTTGCGCGTTTTGAAAAACTTGAGGATAGACAAGTCCCCCGGGCCTGACGGGATATATCCAAGGATTCTATGGGAAGCAAGAAATGAAATTGCAGAGCCGTTGGCAATGATCTTTTCGTCCTCGCTGTCAACAGGGGTGGTACCAGAGGATTGGATAGTGGCGAATGTCGTGCCCCTGTTCAAAAAAGGGAATAGGGATAACCCTGGGAATTACAGGCCAGTTAGTCTTACTTCGGTGGTAGGCAAAGTAATGGAAAGGGTACTGAGGGATAGGATTTCTGAGCATCTGGAAAGGCATTGCTTGATTAGGGATAGTCAGCACGGATTTGTGAGGGGTAGGTCTTGCCTTACAAGTCTTATTGACTTCTTTGAGGAGGTGACCAAGCATGTGGATGAAGGTAAAGCAGTGGATGTAGTGTACATGGATTTTAGTAAGGCATTTGATAAGGTTCCCCATGGTAGGCTTATGCAGAAAGTAAGGAGGCATGGGATAGTGGGAAATTTGGCCAGTTGGATAACAAACTGGCTAACCGATAGAAGACAGAGAGTGGTGGTGGATGGCAAATATTCAGCCTGGAGCCCAGTTATCAGTGGCGTACCGCAGGGATCAGTTCTGGGTCCTCTGCTGTTTGTGATTTTCATTAACGACTTGGATGAGGGAGTTGAAGGGTGGGTCAGTAAATTTGCAGATGATACGAAGATTGGTGGAGTTGTGGATAGTGAGGAGGGCTGTTGTCGGCTTCAAAGAGGCATAGATAGAATGCAGAGCTGGGCTGAGAAGTGGCAGATGGAGTTTAACCCTGACAAGTGTGAGGTTGTCCATTTTGGAAGGACAAATATGAATGCGGAATACAGGGTTAATGGTAGGGTTCTTGGCAATGTGGAGGAGCAGAGAGATCTTGGGGTCTATGTTCATAGATCTTTGAAAGTTGCCACTCAAGTGGATAGAGCTGTGAAGAAGGCCTATGGTGTGCTAGCGTTCATTAGCAGAGGGATTGAATTTAAGAGCCGTGAGGTGATGATGCAGCTGTACAAAACCTTGGTCAGGCCACATTTGGAGTACTGTGTGCAGTTCTGGTCACCTCATTTTAGGAAGCTTTGGAAAAGGTGCAAAGGAGATTTACCAGGATGTTGCCTGGAATGGAGAGTAGGTCATACGAGGAAAGGTTTAGGGTGCTAGGCCTTTTCTCATTAGAACGGAGAAGGATGAGGGGCGACTTGATAGAGGTTTATAAGATGATTAGGGGAATAGATAGAGTAGACAGTCAGAGACTTTTTCCCCGGTTGGAACACACCATTACAAGGGGACATAAATTTAAGATAAATGGTGGAAGATACAGAGGGGATGTCAGAGGTAGGTTCTTTACCCAGAGAGTAGTGGGGGCATGGAATGCACTGCCTGTGGAAGTAGTTGAGTCGGAAAAGTTAGGGACCTTCAAGCGGCTATTGGATAGGTACATGGATTAGGGTAGAATAATGGAGTGTAGGTTAACTTCTTAAGGGCAGCACGGTAGCATTGTGGATAGCACAATTGCTTCACAGCTCCAGGGTCCCAAGTTCGATTTCGACTTGGGTCACTGTCTGTGTGGAGTCTGCACATCCTCCCCGTGACTGCGTGGGTTTCCTCCGGGTACTCCGGTTTCCTCCCACAGTCCAAAGATGTGCAGGTTGGGTGGATTGGCCATGAAAAATTGTCCAAAATTCTATGATTAACCTAGGACAAAAGTTCGGCGCAACATCGTGGGCCGAAGGGCCTGTTCTGTGCTGTATTTGGGAAACAATGGAGTATGGTGTTGTGTTGCAATCCCAGTTGATATATCTGGACGGAAAGATCCCAGAATGGAATCCTGGCTCAAATGACCATAACCTTTACTTTTTTTGAATAAAACATAGAGGAACAGAGTCACAGGACCACAAATTAGTTAGAACAAAAACAAAACATTTATTTTTAGCTTAATAATTACACAGATTTTAAGATTAGCACATATTGCAAAGTACATCTTAAGCTACATTGCTCACATTAACACACAAAACACTGTGGTAAGGCACACTCCTCTCCAAACCCAAGTAAACGTCTCTGGAGTTCACCCCAAAATCCTCCCAGATGATTCTTAGGCCGTGAGCCACCTTGTCTCACTCAACTTCAGCTTCTACACGAGTGATTTTAAATTCAGCTTTCAAATATCACACCTTTAAATCTTTTAAATTATGCTTTCCCTCCACTGGCTCATCAAGGTTTCGCTTTCAGATTTTTATACCTCTCCCTCCAGATTTCCTTTGTTTTAAAGACTTTTACATAACTCCAATATCCAGTCACTAATTTCCACGACTATTTCAAATAATGCCTCCCAAATTCATAGAATCATAGAATTTAAAGTACAGAAGGAGGCCATTCAGCCCATCGAGTCTGCACCGACCCACTGAAAGAGCACCCTACTTAAGCCCACACCTCCACCCTATCCCCGTAATCCAGTAACCCCACCTAACCTTTTGGTCACTAAGGGCCATACCATTTAGTATGGCCAATCCACCTAATCTACACCTCTTTGGACTGAGGGAGGAAACTGGAGCACCCGGAGGAAACCCATCCACCGTGCCGCCCTATTGTAGTCATTTCTGACAAACCTTAGCAGTATTTCAGCTATCTTTCTGCCCTTTCACGATCCAATGTCTTTTGAACTGTCTGTGATATTACTGATTAGCAATATGTTCTGGTTCCTAGTTTCGTCTGTTTCATTAACTCCAGCCTTTTTGGAAACTTCTCTTCATTTCTCTAACTTCCTTTGCTCGCTGGACTTTATGTTTCAGGCTGAGAGAGATGTTCCTTCTTTAGCTTTCTAAAAGCAACTGCTTCTGGCACAACTGCAGGGGCTGCTTTCTCTCTCACTACCTATCTCCATCTGCAATAATTAGCTAAACTAAAACTTTAAAACTTCTCTACCGCACGAGGTCCTAGTTGCTAAGAAACGACAGCTGGTTTATTATCTCTTCATGTCATACCCCCTCTCAGCACAACAGAAACATAGTTGGAATTGAAATCAACCCCCACACCTACAAACACCTTTGTTCAGCATGAATCTAACTGTAGGTTTATCCTTACTTGCACAGAAACATTAAATAAAACTTAAACCTATAGCTTATTTCTAATGTTTGCCATTACAAATATGAATCCCTTAAAACTACCTTTATTTTCTTAACAGTTGAGATAGAGAATCCATCATGATCATAATAAATGGCGGGGAATGCTCAAAGGGCCGAATGGCCTACTCCCTACTGTTTGATGTTTCTATCCCTAGTACCATTTTTGTAAATCTCCTCTTCACCCTCAACAACAATGACAACTTGTATTTGTGTATTACTTTTAATGTAGTAAACCTTCACAGGCATTATTATCAAGCACAATTTATCACTGAGCCAAATATGGAGAAATTAGCGCCATATTTATGATCAAAAACTTTGTCAAACTTTGTTAAAGAGTGGGAGAATAGCAGAGAGGTTTCCAAACCTTATGTTCCTAGACAACTGAAGGCCCGACTTCCAATAGTGATGTAATTAAAATTGGAGATACATGAGAGACCAGAGCTGGAGGAGTGGAGAAATCTTGAAAGGTTGTAGGGCTGGAGGAAGTTATAGAGATAGGCATGGAAAGATTTGAATGCTGTCCAAAACCTTGAAATCTTTTCTAACATTTGGTGCCTAGAATTTGACACAATACTCTGCTCCCTGTCAATGATTAAGAAAGATTAAGTATAGCTTCCTTCGTTTTGTGCCTTGTGCTTCTGATGATAAAGGTAAGTACCCTATCTGCTTTTTCTACTTTGTCCTGTCATCTTTAAAGACTTGAGCACACGGACTCCCAGTCTCCCTCTTTCTGCAATTCATTTAACATTATAGCATTTAGTATAAGAACGTAAGAAACAGCAGAGGTAGACCATATTGTCCTTGAGCCTGTTCCGCTATTCAATAAGCTAATGGCTGATCTAACCATGGCCTCAAACCCACTGCCTGCCCCCATAACGCTTGGCTCTCTTGTAGTTCAAAAATCTGTCTAACTCATCCTTGAATATGTTCAATGACACATTCGGCACAGCTCTCTGGGATGAGAATTCCAAAGATTGATGATCCTTTGAGAGAAGACGTTCCACCCTATCTCTGTCTTGAATGGACCGCCCCTTATTACCTCCATTGTAGTCTTTTGCCATCAAACAATTGATCTCAAAAACTAATGGATGAACTTCAATGATTAAATTTTGGCAAAGATGCGGATCCGGATCCTGGAATGTTTTTTAAAGAATCCTGTTAATATTGAGATTTAGGATGAGTTAACTTGCTGTGGGTCGTTTGATTTACAATAGTGTTTTCAAATGTTATGGATTGTCTCAACTGCTCTGCTAGAATCTGTTGCAGCTGTGGAATTATGAGTTTTCAGATCCGGTTATTGGCTGTAGATTGGCCCGAAGCCTCCTCAGAGAGATGGAAGGTTTTCATAAAAAATATTTGTTTCGTCAGCTTTATAGTTACTCAGCATCACCCAGGCAGGGAAAAGTCCTCAAGAGCTTGTGTAGTGTCGTAACTTTGTTATCACAATGTGATGGCACACGCTCTACTGAATGCCCTCCTCACTAGTTCCCTCTACATCCTCTCAGCATCTACTCTGTCAAACCACAAAGCTTATATGCTTCAATAAGATATCCTCTCATTCTATTAAACTCCAATGGCTATTGGTCCAAACTGCTCAAATTTCCTCACAAGACAACCCAGGACTTTATCCCAGGACTAAACCGAGTGAGCCAACTCAAATGCCTCCAATGCAAGAATATCCCTCCTTAAATAAGAAGAACAAAATGCGTTTGCAGTACTCTGGGTGTGATCTCACACTGCCCTGTACAGTAACAAGATTTCCCTTCTTTTATACCCTTGCAATAAAGGCCAATATTCTGTTTGCCTTCCTAAAAACCTTTGTGCAGAATTTTTATGATTTCAGGTGCAAGGATGTCCAGGCCCCTCTGCACTACAGCATTCTGTAACAGTGGGCGAAATTCTCCCCCCCCCACGACGGGTGGGAGAATAGCGGGAGGGCCTTCCCGACTTTTTTGACGCCCTCCCGCTATTCTCCCTCCCCCCCGCCGAAATCCCGACCCGAATCGCTGCCGCCGTTTTTTTACGGCCGGCAGCGATTCACAGCTGTTAGAAGGGCCGAAGTCCCAGCCCTTTACGACCTTTTTACGAACGGCAAACACACCTGGTCCTGCCGTTCGTAAAAACGTCGTGACCACCTGGAAAAAAATAACCATGGCACCGATTGGCACGGCAGTACCACGGCCGTGCCAAGGGTGCCATGGGCCCGCGATCGGTGCCCACCGATCGCGGGCAGCGGGCCCGATGCCCGCGCACTATTTGTCCTTCCGCCGCCCCGCAGTATCAATACGCGGGGCGGCTGAGGGGCAACCCGGACCGCGCATGCGCGGGTTTTGCGCAAAAACGCGATGACGTCACCCGCGCATGCGCGGGTGGAGTCTTCCCACCTGCGCATGCGCGGCTGACGTCATATGACGCGTCAGCCGGCGCTAAGTCCGACAAGCGGGCTTAACGATTTTCGTTAAGCCCGACTTGTCGGAGCCTCCGACGTCGGGCTGCTAGCCCCGACGGGGGACCAGAATCGGTCCCCCGTCGGGAAGGGGCGCGATGCCGTAAAACCCGCCCGGGTTTTACGGCAGTTTGACGATTTCTCCCGTTTTGGGAGAATTTCGCCCAGTGTTTTTCAAACTATTTTGCCCAGGACCTATATTTACCAACTGACGATACTTTGGGATCCATGCGGGCCGACCTTCGCGACCCACGCCGGCTGATCTTCAAGACCCATGCCGACCTACCTTCGCGACCCACGCCAGCCCATCTTCGTGACTCACGCCGGCCGACTTTCGCGACCCACGCCGGCCCACCTTTGCAACCCACGCCGGCTGACCTTTGCGACCCACGCCGGCTGACCTTTGCGACCCACGCCGGCTGACCTTTGCGACCCACGCGGCTGACCGTTGCAACCCACGCCGGATGACCTTTGTGACCCACCCGGCTGACTTTTGCAACCCATCTGGCTGACCTTTGCGACCCACGCCGGCTGACCTTTGTGACCCACGGCGGCTGACCTTTGCGACCCGCGGTGGCTGAACTTTGCGACCCACGCCAGCTGACCTATGCGACCCACGCCGGTTGACCTTTGTGACCCACGCCGGCCGACCTTTGCGATCCACGCCGGCTGACCTTTGCGACCCACGCCGGCCCACCTTTGCGACCCACGCCGGCCCACCTTTGCGACCCACGCCGGCCCACCTTTGCGACCCACGCCGGCCGACCTTTGCGACCCACGCCGGCCCACCTTTGCGACCCACGCCGGCCCACCTTTGCGACCCACGCCGGCCCACCTTTGCGACCCACGCCGGCCCACCTTTGCGACCCACACCGGCCCACCTTTGCGACCCACCTTTGCGACCCACGCCATCCCACCTTCGTGACCCACGCCGGCCGACCTTTGCGCCCCACCATTTTCACTTACCTTTAATGTGACAGCTGAGCCTGCTTGGTCCTCATGTTCTCACTTGCTTTGTTATTCAATGTTACATTTCTGTTCAGGACTTCAGCTGATGATTTAAGTTCTCACTGCACACGTTGAAAAAATATCAAGAGGTTTGTCCTTGAACTCGCCATGCTCAGTCTCAAATGTCTTTGAAGTTTTAAGAGTTTTAATCTTTCATTTGCCAATTCTTCCCTGCATATTACTCCCAAGAGCTTTGCATCCTGATTTGCATTGGCACAATTAATAAACCCATGCCTCAAGAAATCATCTTTATACTGCTTTGTTCCTGGTTCTTAATGGGTTGTTCACAAGAGGCCCTGAAGTTCACACCAGCACTGCTGGCAGCTACAAAATCTCTCTCGCGCTCAGAAAATGTGACGTCAGTGTACTGGATGCTTTCTGCCGCCGCCTCTGGAGAGAAGACTCCATCGATTTTTTAAAAGAATCTGCTTCTGGGTCAGTGCGCTGACATCAGGGGGAGGCGGTCTGCCTTGCTGGGCTCCGGACCTGCCTACTGCTAGGTACGCACATGCATGGAATGGCCGGCATTCTGAAAGCCGGTCGCAGCTGGCATTTTAAAAACCCACCCCTGGGTTGTGACTCTCAGTTTTAAATAATACTTTGACTCTCTGTTTTTCCCACCAAAATAGACAGCCTCACATTTTTGTACATTATAGTCCACTTACTTTAACTATCTATATCCCATTGCAAATTATTTTTGTCCTCCTCACAACTTGTTTTCCTACGTATCCTTGCATCATTAGTACATTTGGCTACATTACACTCTGTTCCTTACCAAAGTCATAAATGCAAATTGTAAAAAGTTGAGGCCCCAGTACTGATTCTTGTTGAACTCCATTAATTATAGTTTATGAACCTGAAACTCACCCATTTATCCTGATTCTCTGTTCTCGTTTTGTTAGCCAATCCCTTTTTCCACGCAAATATATCACCCGCAACACTCTGAGCTTTAAACCTGTTGAGACACCTTTTACGTGGCACCTTATTAAATGGCTTTTGAAAATCCAAATGCACTACATCTACTGGTTCCCCTTTATCCACTATGCTTGTTGCAGTGAGAGAATTAAAAGCAAAATGTTGAACTGACTCATTTGGGCTTCTTGGCTCAGAACATCTGTAGCTTCACCTCTGGGAGAACTACAACACTCTACCCCCAAACCCCCCCTCAGACCACCTGTTAAAGAGCGCCCAGGTCCTGATTACCTCATCTTACTGAATCCAGGTAGGTGCGCAACAGGTTAGAACTGAATTGGGTGGAAGGTGATGCGAGTCAGACTCTTAGCTCATTTGAAGCGCTCACTCAATTTGTGTCAGGCTGGCAGAGATCAAATTGTCCTTATTGTGCCAGCTACATCAAGCAAATGTTTTACCGAGGAAAGTTTGTGCAATTAATTATTGTGTGTCATAGCAGCATATACCAAATATAAGCCATCGAACCTGGAGCTCCTGGCATCCGCCTTGTGATCCAAGTACTTGGTTTCAAATTCTACAATGTGTCTAATGATACAGAGCTGAACATGGCCTCTCTTTCTGCTGCCTTACAGACAGTGATAACGAACTGTCGAGTGGAACAGGAGATGTTTCCAAGGAGTGTCCTGAAAAAATCCTGGAATCGTGGGGGGAATTGCTGCACAGATGGTGAGTATTTTGGTTTTCCACAAGGAAGTGAATCTGCATTCTACTGCAGGAAACATCCACTGTATGTTGACAGTCCAAGAGATTTCATTTTGCTGGCCTGCCATTGTTGGTGAAGCTAATGGTTGGGTGAATAAAAAGATGTATTGATTCCCAGTGATATCACCATCTGGCATAGCTGCTCCTTGTTGAATGCCTGACTCTCAGCACTCTCTCTCCTCTCACTCTCTCGCTTTCCCTCTGTGTCTTTTTATCTCTGTCACATGCTCCTTCTCTCTTGCTTTCTCACACTCTTGCTCTTAATGTTGCCTTCTTTCTCATACACCTCCTTGGTCCCTTGCCAACCCTCTCACTCCCACAGTCTCTCCCTTGTGATCTTTGCCCCACGCTGTCCCTCAGGACATTCCACCCTGTGCACATCCTTACTGCCCCCTGCAGTAAGACCCCATCCTCTCTATCTTCTCTGCTCTCTCCACTCTCTTCCCCGTAATGCCTTTCTGCCCCACCCTCATCCCACCCTCTCTCTCACTTGATCTTTACTCTCTCCTTCGCTTTGCTGGCCCCCAAATCTGTTTTTGCTGCTTCACCCTCCCTCACCCCCTTCCTTGCTCCCTCAGCCTCCCACTCTTCTTTGCTCCCTCTCTCTCTCTTTCAGCCCCTTGCGTGCCCTCTTTCTCGGCACTATGTCTCTTGACCCTCCCTCTCACCCTCTCCTGGCTCGCAATCCCACTCGCTCTATCTGCTTTACCGTTACTTTTTCACCCTGAGTGTCCTTTGCATTTCTTCCTTTCCTTTATGCGCGCTGTTCCTCCTTCATATTTCACTCACACTCTCCCTTGTTCTTTGTCTCTCCCTTGACTGTGCTTCCAGCACTTTCATAGTACCATAGAATCCCTACAGTGCCGAAGGAGGCTATTTGGCCCATCGAGCCTGCACCGACCCTCTGAAAGTGCATTCGATCTAAGCCCATTTATCTGCCCTAACCCTGTAAACCACCTAACTTAACTTTTGGACACTAAGGGAAATTTACCATGGCCAATCCACCTAACCTGCACATCTTTGGACTGTGGGAGGAAACCGGAGCACCTGGAGGAAACCGGAGCAGACATCGGGAGAATGTGCAAATTCCACACAGTCACCCAAGGCTGGAGTTGAGCCCATATCCCTGTTGCTGTGAAGCAGCTGTGCTAATCCATGTGCCACCGTGTCGCTGTCCTAGAAGTGTTTCTCTCTAACTCCTTAGGAGAGGGGTTCCCAAGATCCATGAAGGGTCCCCAGGGGTCCGCGAAACTGGCGGCCGCCACGTCACCGGTAGAGGGGGGATCGAATGTAAAACATTTAAAAAGAATGAGAGAAATTAAATGGGTCAATCAGAGCAAGGCTTCTCTGAGCACTGGACATTAATAGGCTGACTATCAGCCTATCAGAATCCAGTGCTCCAAGTGGCCTTGCTCTGAGTGACCCAGTTGATTTGTTCCATCTCGCTGTTGTTGGGCCAACAGTGAGGCTGAAATGCCACAGGAGCTATCGGGGACTAATCAGGAAGCTGGGTGGCAGCAATGAGGAAAGGCTGCACGTGGCCTGTAGGCGGAGGAATCGGCGGTGCCTCGCGAAAGGAGTGAGTGGGGTTAAAGACTCAGTAAAGGAATAAGTTTGGTTTGGGCCTCGGGAATGGAGTTGGGAGGGGTATTCGGAGCTGTGGAAAGGAATCTGGGCGGTAGTTTGTGCTTCGGGGAGAGGTGAGCATGTCTGTGTGTATGTACGTATGCCTGTGTGAGAACGCCTATGTATGAGGGGACATGTGTGCGTGTAGGTGTGTGTGTGTGAGGAAATAAGCGTGTGCCTGTGTGTGAAGATATGTGTGTGAGAGAGAGGATGTGAGTGTGTGAGAGAGAGGATGTGAGTGTGTGAGTGAGAGGATGTGTGTGTGAGAGAGAGAGGATGTGAGTGTGTGAGAGAGAGGATGTGAGTGTGTGAGAGAGAAGATGTGAGTGTGTGAGAGAGAGGATGTGAGTGTGTGAGAGAGAGGATGTGAGTGTGTGAGAGAGAAGATGTGAGTGTGTGAGAGAGAGGATGTGAGTGTGAGAGAGAGAGAGGATGTGAGTGTGTGAGAGAGTATGTGAGTGTGTGAGAGAGAGGATGTGAGTGTGTGAGAGAGGATGTGAGTGTGTGAAAGAGAGGATGTGAGTGTGTGAGAGAGGATGTGAGTGTGTGAGAGAGGATGTGAGTGTGTGAGAGAGGATGTGAGTGTGTGAGAGAGGATGTGAGTGTGTGAAAGAGAGGATGTGAGTGTGTGAGAGAGGATGTGAGTGTGTGAGAGAGAGGATGTGAGTGTGTGAGAGAGGATGTGAGTGTGTGAGAGAGAGGAGGTGAGTGTGTGAGAGAGGATGTGAGTGTGTGAGAGAGAGGAGGTGAGTGTGTGAGAGAGAAGAGGTGAGTGTGTGAGAGAGAGGAGGTGAGTGTGAGAGAGAGGATGAGTGTGAGAGAGAGGAGGTGAGTGTGAGAGAGGAGGTGAGTGTGAGAGAGGAGGTGAGTGTGAGAGAGAGAAGAGGTGAGTGTGTGAGAGAGAGGAGGTGAGTGTGTGAGAGAGAAGAGGTGAGTGTGTGAGAGAGAGGAGGTGAGTGTGTGAGAGAGAGGAGGTGAGTGTGTGAGAGAGAGGAGGTGAGTGTGAGAGAGGAGGTGAGTGTGAGAGAGGAGGTGAGTGTGAGAGAGGAGGTGAGTGTGAGAGGAGGTCAGCGTGAGAGAGGAGGTGAGCATGTGAGAGAGGAGGTGAGCGCGAGAGAGAGGATGTGTGCGCGCGGGAGAGGATGTGTGCGCGCGGGAGAGGATGTGTGCGCGCGGGAGAGGATGTGTGCGCGCGGGAGAGGCTGTGTGTGAGTGAATGGTGTGGTTGTGTGTGAGGTGTTTTGGGGGGGTGTTTGAATGAGTGTGAGGTTGTGTTTGTGAGTGAGTGTGTGGTTGTGTTTGTGAGTGAGTGTGAGGTTGTGTTTGTGAGTGAGTGAGGTTGTGTATGTGAATGATTGTGAGGGTGTTTGTGTGAGTGCGGGTGTGTGTGTTTGTGAATGATTGTGAGGGTGTCTGTGCGAATGAGGGTGTGTGTGAGGATGTTGGTTGTGTGTGTAGAGGATGTGTGTGTGTGAACATAGAACATAGAACAGTACAGCACAGAACAGGCCCTTCGGCCCTCGATGTTGTGCCGAACAATGATCACCCTACTCAAACCCACGCTATACCCCTAACCCAACAACCCCCCCCCCCCCTTAACCTTACTTTTAAGGACACTACGGGCAATTTAGCATGGCCAATCCACCTAACCCGCACATCTTTGGACTGTGGGAGGAAACCGGAGCACCCGGAGGAAACCCACGCACACACGGGGAGGACGTGCAGACTCCGCACAGACAGTGACCCAGCCAGGAACCGAACCTGGGACCCTGGAGCTGTGAAGCATTTATGCTAACCACCATGCTACCGTGCTGCCCCAAATGAATGAGGAGATAGATGCGAGCATGTGTGTGAATGTGTGAGGGGGGTCATGAGCGTTTGTGTACATGAGAGAGACGTGTGTGCACGTGCATGTGAGAGACATGAGCATGTGTATGTGCGTATATGAGAGACATGAGCGTGTGTGTGTGCGCATATTAGACAAATGAGCATGTTTTCTGTGCACGCACCTGAGAGAGACATGTGTGTTTATGCATGTGCGAAAAACATGAGTACGAATGCGCATGTGAGGGACATGAGTATGCGCATGTGAGAGACATGAGTGTGTGTGTGCACATGAGAGAGACATGTATGTGTGTGTGCATGTGGAAAGACATGAGCGTGTGTACATGTGGAAGTGACATGAGCCTGTGTATGCATGTGAGAGCGACATGAGTGTGTATGTGAGCGACGTGTGAGAGCGACATGAGTGTGTGTCTGTGTGAGGGAGACGTGAGTGTGTGTGAATGTGATAGTGACATGAGCTTGCGTGTGTATTGATGTGTTGGGTACTCTGGATCTGTGGAGACTGCGTTTACCTTAGCAGTGACATAGACAGGCTACCAACACTTGAAATAGTACAACACTATTTTATTACGCTAGAAACTGTTGAACATACTTTCACTGTGCGTCGACACTATGTTAGATTAAACTAAAGACCTATGCCTATCCTAACTAGTCTATGCACTCAGCACATGGTGAAGATCTGTGCTACAAGCTGTGAGCTCTGTCCTTCTGAGAGGCTGCATCCCGAATGAGCGGAAAAACTGGTGCCCTCTGTCTTTATAGTGAGTGCGCTCTAACTGGTGATTGGCTGCGGTGTTGTGTGTGTTGATTGGTCTTGCAGTGTGTCAGTCAGTGTGTGTCTGCACCATGATATACTGGTGTGTATATTATGACATGTGTATGAGAGACAAATGAGCGGATGTATGTGCATGTGAGAGCGACATGGACGTGTGCATGTGAGAGCGACATGGACGTGTGCATGTGAGAGCGACATGAGCGTCTGTGGTTGTGAGAGCGACATGAGCGTGTGCGTATGTGAGAACGACATGAGCGTGTGCGCATGTGAGAACGACATGAGCGTGTGTGTTTGTGAGAGACATCAGCGTGTGTGCATGTGAGAGACATGATGTGTGTGCATGTGAGACACATGAGCATGTGTGTGCATGTGAGACATGAGCTTCTGTGTGCATGAGAGACATGAATGTGTGTGTGCATGTGAGAGACATGAGTTGTGTGTGCGCATGTGTGAGCGACATGAGCATGTATGTGTGCATGAGAGCGACATGAGCATGTATGTGCATGTGAGAGACATGCGCATGTGTGTGTATGTGAGAGATATAAGCATGTGTGTGTGCATATGTGAGAGACATGAGCATGTATGTGCTTGTGAATGTGACAGATATGAGTCTGTGTGTGTGTGTGTGTGAGGGAGAGAGAGATGTGCGTGTCCAATATTAGAATTAGCTTTCCAGCATTATTGCTCCCATTAAAAATGGCTTATATCTTTTTAATTTTTGCCAGATTAATATATACATAGATATAGCTAGAAAGGACTTGTTTTCATTTGATTCTCTGTTTGCACCTATTTCGCTGCAAAAAAGGGATATTCACATGGTGAAAATGCCTGAGGTTTCCTGATGCTCTTGGGAGGTCATTAGGTGTTCCACAGCTCCTAGTTTGCCTTAGAAAACAAACAGATGATCAGCCCCTTAGAAAGGTGCACTGTAATGTTAGTCTCTCTTTAAATATGCTCAAGGTACTTAGTATCTGGACCATCCTTCCAACAATACAATTAACTTACTATTAACATCCCCTATGATTGTAATGTGCTGGATTTTGATCTTTAAAGACACAAATTCTATGTCAGACATTGTTCTTCACCTTGACTCCAGCTGATTTGAAAACTGGCTTGGAGCAGCATATTCAGCCCTTCCCACCTCTCTGAATGCGGACTGTTTACAGGAGCTGAGTTTTCACCATTCCACCTTGCTGCTTTGTCTCTAAACTAACCTCATTCTGCCGCACACCCCCGACTGCTCCTTCCACCCCCTGCTCTAGCCCACCTCCTGTGGAGTACCATTGCCCATGAGTCAGCAAGTCTTGCAGTGACTTGAGCCGCAATTCATTCCGGCGGCCATGTCTGCCCTCTCAGTTGGACGTTGAAAACATCCCACAGTAATATTTGATAAAGAGCAAGAGGGTCCTTTTTGGGTTCCTTGCCAGTGTTTATCCCTTGACCTTGAATGGCACTGGAGGATTTATTTTGATGTCCACATGGAAAAGCAGAGAGAACCTCAATTCACTGCCGCAACAGAAGGGTGGCACCTCTCTCATTGCGGCAGTCCTCCCATTGCGGCACTCCTCCCATTGCGGCACCCCATTTCATTGCGGCACCCCATTTCATTGCGGCACCCATTTCATTGCGGCACCCCATTTCATTGCGGCACCCCATTTCATTGCGGCACTCCTCTCATTGCGGCACTCCTCCCATTGCGGCACTCCTCCCATTGCGGCACTCCTCTCATTGCGGCACTCCTCTCATTGCGGCACTCCTCCCATTGCGGCACTCCTCCCATTGCGGCACTCCTCCCATTGCGGCACTCCTCCCATTGCGGCACTCCTCCCATTGCGGCACTCCTCTCATTGCGGCACTCCTCCCATTGCGGCACTCCTCCCATTGCGGCACTCCTCCCATTGCGGCACTCCTCCCATTGCGGCACTCCTCCCATTGCGGCACTCCTCCCATTGCGGCACTCCTCTCATTGCGGCACTCCTCTCATTGCGGCACTCCTCTCATTGCGGCACTCCTCTCATTGCGGCACTCCTCTCATTGCGGCACTCCACTGGTACTGCACTAGGAAGTGCCAGCTGGATTGGAGTGTGGCTTGAAGCCTCCACTTTATATCAGATAGCCATCGCTGACACCATGTAGCAGAATATGGTAACCATGCAGTGTCAGATAGATCGAGGCATGGTGGTATTTACTAATCCCGCCTCAACCACCCTCGTATCTGCTGACAGCTTAATTTTCCCCAAAGAAGTCAATAAACGGCTGTCACCTTCGGGTGAACCCGGGTTGATCCTCTCAGGGTGATCTTAATTTTCTCAAGCCTGAGAAACCCGGCCATGTCACTATCCCATACCCCCAATTTCGAGGGCTCCGAGTCCCACCATGCCAATAAGATCTGTTTCCGGGCTACCAGGAGGCAAAGGCCAACACATCAGCCTCTCTCACCCCCTGGACTCCCAGGTCTCCCGACATACCAAAAATTGCCCCCTCTGGACTCGGAACCGCCTGTACCTTCAATACCATGGACGTGACATATTTTGTACACTTGTTAATGGTGTCTCTTTCCTCAGGCACAGCAATTTGACTGCCAGGCCCAAAGGACTGCCTGTCCTTGTCAGAAACGGTGTTCCAGAAGCACTCAGAGCAGAGGTTTGGCAACTGTTATCAGGTTGCCATGACAATCAAGCAATGCTGGAAAAGTACAGAAACCTGATCACTAAGGTAGGACCAGGATGAGTTTGACATTGTTATTGTTGGAGATAGGAGAGGCTGTCTCTCATTATTGAGGTTCCAGAGGTCATGGAGCCGTTATTCTGGATATACGTATGTGAAACTGGTTGTCCTGTGCCCACATGTATGAAACTTGTCGTACACTGCCCACACATAAGAAGCCTGTTGTACTGTGCCCATGCGTGAAGCCTGTTATACTGTGTGCACATCTGAAGCCACCCTGTTGCACTGTGCCCACACGTATGAAGTCAGTTGTCCTGTGGCAACACGTATGAAGCCACCCTGTTGCACTGTGCCCACGCGTATGAAGTCAGTTGTCCTGTGGCAACACGTATGAAGCCGGTCGTACTGTGTCGACACGTGTGAAGTTGGTTGTACTGTGTTCACATGTGAAACAGTTGCCCTGTGTCCACATCTATGTAATCGGTGGTACTGTGTTCACCCATGTGTAGCTGGTGATACTGTGTGACATGTTAAGTCAGTTGCACTGTGTTAATATGTATGAAGCCGGTTGTGCTGTGTTGACACATGTGAAGCCAGTTGTTCCGTGTTCACACATGTGAAGCTGGTTGTACCGTGTTCACATGTGTAAATCCAGTTGTACTGTGTTGACACATGTGAAGCAGGTTGTACTCTGTTCACGCATGTGAAGCCAGTTGTACTGTGTTAACACATGAAGCTGGTTGTATGGTGTTTAGATGAGTAAATCCAGTTGTACTGTGTTGACACATGTGAAGCAGGTTGTTATCTGATCAGACGTGTAAAGCTGGTTGTACTGTGTTTGCACATGTGACTCCAGTTGTACTGTGTTCACACGTGTGAAGCTAGTTGTACTGTGTTGACACAGGTAGACAGATTTTCTCGGAACTTGATGTGAGATGAGAACATCTTGTGTTTGGTACTGTTATAGAATGTTATTAATATACATCTTAGTTAAATCCATTGCTGATGTCATTAGTAAGTGCTGTGATTTCATTAGTTGTTGTTACCTGTGTATATTTATATTTAACTGTCGTTAGTTCTAATTGGCTTCAGTTACCGTTATTTTGATGTTTAACCCGCTGCTTCTGATGTTTTTGTGTCCATCCTGTATTTTAAACTTGGTCATTTTCATATATTAAAGAAGATTAACTTTATTTATTAACTTTAGTAACAATGTGTTTTGACTACCTTTTTGTAGTCAAGTTACCACACCCTTTGAGCGATTAGAATATAAAAAATTGAGTTTCAGCCTGCCCAACACAAAGTTTTGCTAAGTTTACCAATAGAAAACACATTAGCAGCACCATGCCTCTGCCTAGGCCGATCAATGAGTTTGTGGAACAGAATGAAAACTGGTTGAATATTTAGAAAGGTTGGAACACTTTTTCTTGAAAAATTTAGCTACACCATGGAAGTCAGGAGGACATTTCATTTGCGGATTTAATTTCACTCGTTCAGAATCATCACTATCCTAAGCCCTTAGTATTTGTACAACGTTTCAAATTCCATAGTCATTTTCGTAAGACGGGACAATCTGTAGCTAACTTTGTTGCTGAATTGCGTCAGCTCTCTGGACATTGCGAGTTTGGTACAATTATGGAAGAAATGCTTCAGGACAAATTAATTTGTGGCATTAACGAGGACAGCATTCAGCAGCGTTTGCTGGGAGAAGGGAACACTTAACTTTTAAAAAGGCTCTAGAAATTTCTCAGGACATGGAAATAGCTGCCAATAATTGAAAAAATATTCAGA
Organism: Scyliorhinus canicula; assembly: GCF_902713615.1. NCBI lineage: Eukaryota > Metazoa > Chordata > Chondrichthyes > Carcharhiniformes > Scyliorhinidae > Scyliorhinus > Scyliorhinus canicula. The sequence continues at coordinate 127,919,892 of NC_052149.1, read as the reverse complement.
AGGCAAATGGCGGCACGTAGGCAGATGCACTGCTTCAAGTAGAAAGAGAAGCTACAAATATAACGGTGAAGGCAGTAGAATGTTTTAGGTGTGTAGCCATCTGGGCTGGCCACTTGCAACTAGGTACGGAGAAACTCGCAAAGCCTAGCGGGTAAAATGAACAAGCCAAGACTTAGGCAGGCTCAGAGCCTGAAAATGTATATTTGTCAGCAAGAAGTCCAGACGGTATCAAAACTCCGACCAATCAGTATTTTAATGGGGCCGATTAGCATTTGATGGCCCATCTTCACCAAAACAAGACTGGTACTCGAGCAACCTGGACAGTGACAGACATTTCGGCGCCACTCCCTGTTCAAGGGAAACGCAAACAACGGGGTCAGTGACCGCTTGGGACACGCCCAGCTATCCAGATCCCCGCCCACTTATTGGTTAAGGAATCGAACGGAGTGTTCAGGGATCACCCAATTAGTGGGGCCCAAACTGAAGGACTGCCCAAAAGAGCGCGAAAACCCCCTGAGTATAAGAAGAAGAGTCCGCCACATGTTCACTCTCTCTTAGTCCTGGTACCCCGGTCACAGCCATCCCCAAGTGCAGCAACACCAGAAGCAAGTCCAAGTTCAACGCTCGCTATCAGACGGATGAGCCTAGCTGAGCAGCAGTTACTCCTTCGGACTCGATAGATCCAGAATCAAACAGCGACCACTGTTTTCTGACCTAACCCGGGTGCCCAAAGTTAAGTACAGGTTGTCTTAGTTGATAGGTGTAGTTAACTAGTAGTGTTTATGTTCCATGACTAATTGTGTGTAAATAAAGTACCCTTGACCTTGAACTAACTAACTGGTGTTTGGCTCTTTGATCGATAGCCGGTTGAAACTTGTGGTGGTATCATTTGATACCTGGCGACTCTAAGCATTCGGACGTAGATAAGATAGAAAGAAGAGCAAATTCACTGATTGCCAAAATTGGAACAGAGCCTCAGAAAGGACAGAGAAGAGAATAGGAAAGAAGCACACCAGGTGTGGAGGGTTCCACTATGCGAATCATTGTAAGTTTATGAATGCTGTTAGTCACCAATGCAACAAGAAGGGGCATTTAACGAAGATTTGCCAGGGTGATAAGAGAGAGGCTGAGCAGGGAACTTCAAATGCAAGGAAGCCTCAGTTGACGGCGCATTGCTTGGAAAGCTCAGACCAGACAAACAAAATGTTTAATATGAGTGAGAGGTGTGCAGAGCCTATTTATGCTTCAGTGGAGGTCAATGGACAGAAAATCAAAAGGTGGACACAGGAAACTCTGCGTCAGTACTCAGTGAGGAGACCTTCAGGACGATTTGGGGCTTTAAGCAGGAACCAGCCCTTATTTAGGCAGGAATCAACCTTTGTGCATACACCAGCGAGACTATACCATTGATTGGAGCATTTGAGGTAGACACTGCATATAATAGCCAAGAAGCAAGAGCATGGCTTTTCGATATGGATACGGGCCTCGTCAACTAGGATGTGACTGGGTAAGGGAAATTCTGTTGAACTGGAGTGAGTTAACATTCAGAAAAGTGACAGAGGACATCATTCTGAAATATCCTGAAGTTTTCAAAGACATTGCGGGGCGCAACATTTAAATTGTTTGTCGGACCTCAGGCTATTCCTCGCTTTTTCAAATCGATGACAGTGCCCTAGGCCATGAAAGGAAAAGTGGAGGAAGAGTTGGAGCGGCTGCAAAGACTAGGATACATTGAGCCCATTCAATTTTCACGTTGGGCAGCTCCAATTGTTCTTGTTCTGGAAAGTGATGGTACTGTGCACAAATGTGGGGATTACAAATGTACCATTAATCAGGTTTCCAAGCTGGCCACCTATCCATTGCTGCGGGTAGAAGATCTGTTTTCAACCCTTGCAGCTGCTGATGGGACCGATAAGATGTTGTAAAGGGAGGAGGGGTGAGCCTCTGCGCCCAGACCTCGGAGGATTGTTTGTTTGCTTTCTGTGTTTGATGTTATTGTTTTGAGAACTTATGTTAAGAGTGTGGGCAAGGGAATCCAGCAGATGGTAGGTTACTAGGCGCTGGGAGCGGGAGCTGCTCGGCTGGCAGGGAGAGCTGGTTCACGGGAGCAAAGTGGGAGGAGGACTGAAAAGAGATGGAGTAGGGGAGTGGGAGATGTGTGCTGACGACTAGGGGACTATTAGGAGGTTGGAGATGGAGGCCAGATGGCGGTGGCTGCCGAGAGGCGGGCCAGGGGAGGTGCGGGACATGGACTAAGGGCTGGCCTAGGAAATGTCATGGCTGATCGACAGAAGAGGGGGAAAGAGCCCCGCCAACCAGACTGGTTACGTGGAATGTTCGTGGACTGAATGGGCCGGTAAAAAGAGCATGTGTGTGTTCGCGCACTTGAGACAGCTAAAAGCAGTTGTAGCCATGTTACAGGAGACACACTTGTAGCTGGGAGACGAGGTTAAACTGAAGAAGGGATAGGTCGGACAGGTATCCCATTCGGAATTGAACTTTAAAACAAGAGTGGGGGGGCATCCTGATTAACAAAAGGGTGGCATTTGAGGTGGGGAAGATAGAGGCAGACCCAGGAGGCAGATTTATTATGGTAAGCGGGAAACTGGAGGGAATGGCAGTGATGTTGGTAAACTATATGCCCCCCAACTGGGATATACTAGATAAAACACTGTTGGCGGGGGTGGAGGACACTGAGTACTCGGCAATTGCGGTGTCAGATCATGCGCCACATTGGATAGACCTACGGGTAAGCATGCGAAAGTCCCAGCGCCCTCTGTGGAGAATAGATGAAGGGCTGTTAGCGGATGACGAAGGTCTGGCTGTTATATCAGGCTCTGGTGGCAAATGTAAGAACCAACTGAGTCCGGTCAGAATACTTCGGTCTCTGTAGGGGCACAAGGCCGGGATGCCCGTTCTCCCCATTACTGTTTGCCCTGGCCATAGAGCCCCGAGCGATGGCCCTTAGATCATCGAATGCCTAGCGGGGGATAGTGAGGGGAGGGGGGGGGGCAGTGGTGGAGCACAGGGTTTCTCACTATGCGGACGACTTGCTGCTCTATGTCACAGACCCGGTTTTGGGGGGGAGGGGAGAATCATGGAGATACTCGGAGAATTTGGGCGAGTTTCAGGCTCCAAGTTAAATATGGGAAAGAGTGTGATGTACGTGATCCAGGCATGGGGATAGGAAAAGATACTGTACCTTTTAAAGTGGTTCAGAGGAGTTTTAGGTATCTGGGGATTCAAGTGGCCAAGGATTGTAGCTTCACAAGTTAAATCTGGGTAAAGCGGTCGATCAAATGAAAAGGGACTTCCGCAGATGGGACATGCTCCCGCTGATGCTGATGGGAGGGTCCAGGCGGTAAAGATGACGGTCCTTCCGAGACTGCTTCTTTTTTCAATAATTCCCTATTTTTGTCCCAAAGGCTTTTTTCAGGAAAATGAACACGCCGATATCGGGTTTTGTATGGGTGGGCAAAACCCCGAGAGTAAAGAGGGCACTCCTGGAACAGGGTCGCGGAGAGGGGGGCCTGGCCCTCCCGAGTTTTATTAACTATTACTGGACTGCTAACATATTGATGGTCAGGAAGTGGCTTGTGGGGGAGGGGACAGATTGGGAACAAGAGGAAACAGCATCCTGCAAGGGTACAAAGTTGGAGGCTTTACTAATGGCGCCTCTGCCGTTTTCGCCAGCTCGGTACTCTACAAGCCCTGTGGTGGTGGCAGCCCTAAGGTTGTGGGGGCAATGGAGGCAGCACATGAGAGTGGAGGAGGCGTCAGTGTGGTCACTGATCTGTGAGAAACGCTGGTTTGCCCCTGTGGGCTGGCTGGGGGCTTTAAGAGATGGCAGCTGACAGGGATTGAGAGATTTGGGTACCCATTCATCCAGGAAGGCTTTCCGACCTTGGAGGCATTAGAGGAGAGGTTTGAACTGCGGGGTGGGATTGAGTTTTGGTACCTTTAAGTGTGGGACTTTGTCTGGATGCAGGTTCCAAGCTTTCCTCGCTTCCCCCTGAGGGGACTACAGGATAAGGTGATGTCAAAAACAGGGGTCGGAGAGGGGAGGGTTTTGGAGATATACAAGGAGTTGACGGAAAGGGAAGGGCCCCTATCAGGGAGGTGAAGAGGAAGTAGGAAGAGGAGCTGGGTGGAGAGCTGGAAATTGAACTGTGGGAAAAAGCCCTGAAGAGAGTCAATTCATCTTTGATCAAGACTTAGCTTGATCCAGTTCAAGGTGGTCCACAGGGCCAACATGACGGTAGCCCGGATGAGCAGGTTCTTTGAGAAGGCGGAGGATGGATGTGGGTGGTGTGGGGGTAGCCCGGCAACCCATGTACATTTGTTTTGGGCATGTCCGAATTTGAGGGGATTCTGGCAGGGATTTGCGGACGTTCTGTCAGAAGTTCTGGAAGGGAGGGTAACTCCGAGTCCAGAACTGGCATTATACTGGGGTATGAGAAGATCCGGGGGCCAAAGGGGGAAGGAGGCAGTGTCTTGGCCTTCTCCTCCCTGGTGGCCCGGAGACGGATTTTGGGTCAGCGATATGGCAGGGTTTCTCACTCTGGAAAAAAAGCAAGTTCGCCTTGGGAGGATCAATTCAGGGGTTCTCCCGGAGATGGTAGCCATTCATCGATTTCTTTAAGGAAAGTTGAACGTCCGCAGTGGGGGATGGGGAGGAGGGGGAAGGTGGGGGGTGGGGGGGGGGGGGGGGGGGGGGAGAGAGAGAGAGGAAAACAGGAGGCATGGCAATGTTAGATTATGACAGGGAACTTAGTATACGGGTAATTAGGGTATAGGGCGGGGGTAGTTGTTGGCTGTTTTTTAGGTGTTTTGCGTGTGTCGGACCGCACGGTTTAAGAAATGTTAATGTGTTTAACTGTGAAAATTACAAATGCTTCAATAAAATATTTTCTCAAAAAAAAACGATCAGTACTGAATGTGTGCAGTCTACAAATGTTCACATGGAGGTGTGTCCCATGTATATTGCAATTTTTTACGCTGAATAGAAGAGTTATTTAAAATTAACTCCTATGCTCCTAAACCGAAGACGTGCAGGTTAGATGGATTGGGAATGTCCCAAAAGGTTAGGAGGGGTTATTGAGTTACGGGGATAGGGTGGAAGTGAGGGCTTAAGTGGGTCGGTGCAGACTTGATGGGCCAAATGGCCTCCTTCTGCACTGTATGTTCTATGTAAAATCAAGGGAGCAGACGATGAGCTGTGTTGGCACTTGGTCTGTTTAGCAGGACTGTGTTGTTTCAGGAACGGGTGACCCTATTCAATGGTGGCCACAAAAAGATTTAAACATTTACAGTGATGCAGACACTTGCATTTAATTAGTAAAATACGATCGAAGCGTAAGGAATCAAGTGTGGTGTGCCCATTTCTGTATTTGATAGTGTGGGTGTACATGTGGGTGGGCTTGTCAGCCATGTTAGGTTTGCGTGCACTACGGCTGCAACACCAGTGGTATACATACATTCAGGCTGTGTGACATGTTCTTCCTTTGAGGCTGTTTCGGCATTAGCTGGACATCCACGGTGTGTCAGTTCTGCTCCACTCCTGGGGGCTTTTTTGTGCTGCTATGGTGGTGATAGCGAGAATCTGTCTCTCTCCCTCACGCCCTGCTTGTCCCTTGTTAACACCTGTCGTATACCTTGGTTGTCACACTTTCTAACCTCCTCCCTCACTTTGTGTATTTCTGGGTATTGCTTTGCCATGGAGTTGATTATGGAGCACAAGGTGGGAAGCTGGGTATCTGGTGCAGAATGTAACTGGATTGTGAGGATGGTGCTGTTATTTGTGTACCCTTTCCCATGACAAGTTGATGTGACAGGCTGCTGGTGACTGTGACCATCCTGATGATTGTCTTTAGCTTCCAGTTCATTGACTGTAATATATGAGGATGGTGATGTTTGAAACGTTTGCAGGGAGAGCATTCCTTTGTACATTGAGTTGGACTCACCCTGCCTTAATCCTTGAACCTATTTCGACCAAGCTGCTTTTGTTCAATGCTGCATTCACTAACCGTGAAACTGGCAGTAGCCTTCCTGTAACAAAACTGTCAACAAATACCATTGCAAACTCCACTGTGCTGACACTGTGCCATTCAGAATTATTTTTAGAATCATTTGTTTATCAGTTGACCCTATGAACCTTTTCTCATCATTGCCACTGTGTTATCAGATCTCTTCCCTGTTAATTTGCCCTTGCAAAGTATGTCCCATCCACACTGAGCATCTCTATTGACCAGCTTCCCCACCTTGTTAAGGATTGAATTCTTGACCCTATACCTGGATATTTATTTTCATTATATAAATCTATTATTCAGTATTTAAGTGGTGTGGGGGCTGATATAGTCAGTTTGGATGTTTGTCTGAGTTAGTGAGATCTGTTCCAGCTTGCCTTTATTTCTATATCTGTACTTGTCTTTGGGGGCTAAGCCGGGAGCTGGTTGCTTCTTGTATGTTTGAATCAGGCCCAAATTTGCATTGTGTTAACTTCCAAAACGCAATGGTATTACAGTTTGAGACTGGCGTCTCCTCTCAGGCTTAAGGATTTGCTATTAGCTTTTAATGCTGGTGTGGTTATTGAATTTGAGTAATCTGTTTTACAGGAAAGACCTAAGAATATAGCTTCTGCCTGTGTATGACTGAGCACTAAGCTCTAACAATCTCAGTTTAATTTGTTTTTTTGCAGATCCCGTTGAAGGGCAAGTATCATTAGAATGAACACTATTCAGTTTGCAACTTTGGGAAGGAATTAGATTTGCTTCAGATTATTTGATCATTATTACAATGGGGTGTGTGGGATCTTGCTGTGTAAAAAATGGCTGCCATGTTTCTTTGATTACACCAGTAACTACATTTCAAAAAGTACTTGATTGGCTATAATGTGCCTTAAGATGCCTGAGGCTGACAGATGCTTCAGAAATGCAAGTTGTTGTTCTTCAGGGGTGAATCTTGATCCTTTTTCATTCAAACCAAGATACTTGTATACCTACCTTGTAACTGATGTTTCGGAGCACGTGGACCCAACACCAAGTGTAACGCAAAGGAGCCACCATTTTGAGAGAGATTTTCTGACTGCTATCCTATTACATCTAATTGAGCTTCTGTGCCACATACTCATTCCCTCATCTCAATATGGCTTTACAGCTTCCTTCTGTTCTTGTAAAGAGTGACCAATTCCTCCAACTTTGGTTTGACTGCTCTCTCTTGGTTGTTATCCAAATCGTTAACAGGCACAATGAACAGAAGAGGCTCCATAACAGAACCATGTCAGACTAACCACTTCCAATCATTCTGGAAAACTGTCCTTCACTCCTACTCTCTGTTTCCTTCCTTCCAATAAGAAGTCTTACAACACCAGATTAAAGTCCCACAGGTTTGTTTCAAACACTAGCTTTCGGAGCACTGCTCCTTCCTCCGGTGCCTGAGGAAGGAGCAGTGCTCCGAAAGCTAGTGTTTGAAACAAACCTGTGGGACTTTAACCTGGTGTTGTAAGACTTCTTACTGTGCTCACCCCAGTCCAACGCCGGCATCTCCACATCATGCCTTCCTTCCAATGGCATTTTAATTCAATTTGCTATCCTTCCTGTAATTCCATACCTCTTAGTCTCCTCTGGTTGATCTCATGCTTCCCTGAAGTCTATATAACTAATTACTTGTATATTAAATAATCACTGCATTAAAAAAAAATTAACTTTTTTTTGTACAGAATACTTCAAACTACCATCTGTTACAGTTAAGAACCCCACTGATGTTACCTGTGAGCGTGTCTCAAAACCCCAAAGGATAATTTGAAAAACTAGTTCTTGGTGGGTGTATATTTGTTTGGAATAAGGAGAGGAACAGTGTACAACCCAATGAGGAACCAATCCAGTCATTGTGTAAACAATTAACAAAGAATATTTATGAAAGTAAAAGAAAGAAAACATGACAGAAGACTAATATGCACTATGACACTTCTGTGTATTAATAACTAAACAGAGAGTTATCTGAAGTTACCTCTTGGTCCCAAAATACATCCACGTTTCCTGAACTCACTGAGACGCCCATTTTCCCAAGCAACATCCAATTTTAGTGACTCTATAGGTCAAATCCAGTTACTAGTTTCCACACAATACCTCTTAGGTGACCAAGCCTGGAAAAACATTTCTTCCTGGTTCAGCGAAGGCACAAAACTGCGTATTTGAGAGGAAAATATCTGCAATCTGACATGGCTCTAAATGTTAGATGGAATTGGCCTCCGTGGCTCGGATAATAAATGGAACTAGCTTGCCTGGCTGTTGGATGGAGAACTAGCCTTCTTCACCAATGTGGGTGCTATCTCTTTTATATTCCTGTCTACGTCTCTCAAATTCCTAGCCTTTCAAAGTTATATTTTGTATAGCCCTGCTGCACTCTAACAAGCAATGCTTCTGATATGGCCGATCGCACCTCAATATTTCTAGACACCTGCTAATCTTGTTACTGGGCAAATCGCATCTCATTATTTCTCTGGACGCCTGCTAATCTGGTTACTTGTTTGTATTTTTCATCTCAAATTCACAGCTAACTACGGTAATTTCTCAAATTCCGAACAGTTATCTCCTCAAAGAATACCACAATGTTCGACGAGTATGATCATCCTTTTTTAAATCTGTGTTGGTGTCTCATGTTGGGTAAAAAATGAATAGTAATAAGCCTGCACAATGCAGATGTTTATTCATGAAAGCACTTAAACCAGCCTGATTGAAGTTCAAGAGCAGACAATGACCGATGTTCAGTACTTCTCTCTCTTCAGTCAAGGTGTTCAGCTATCCTGTCTGATGAAATATTAATTGAGATGCCTGTTCTACAGATGGTGAACATTGTTCATTGCTAGCAGGCAGCATTGCTGCCCTTAGTTGACTTTGACAGTGCAAGTACTGATGAAAAGAGACACCTTTGAATCAAATAATTTAATGCAAGATCCTTCCTTCGTGTTAAGTTGACGAAATCAAATTTCCACCTATGAGCATTATTATTATTGCTGATGTTGGACTTTAATTTGCTGCTAATAATATAATGGTGTAAATAACTGGTGATTATAGTGGTTAGCACTGTTGCTTCACAGCACCAGGGCCCCAGGTTCAATTCCTGCTTGGGTCACTGTCTGTAGGGTGTCTGCGCGTTCTCCCCGTGTCTGTGTGTGTTTCCTCTGGTTTCTTCCCATAAGTGTCAAAAGACGTGCTTGTTAAGTGAATTGGACACTTTTAGTTCTCCCTTAGTGTACCTGAACAGGTGCCTGAGTGTGGTGAATAGGGGATTTTCACAGTAACTTCATTGCAGTGTAATGAAAGCCTACTTGTGACAATAATAAAAGATTATTATGATTATTAGGTGTGACCCTAATAATTTTCACAAAGACAACACTTAACTGGACTGTAACTAGAAAGGGTAGATAATGTAACTCTGTGAGTGGCAGTGAACGAGTGTGGCCCTGTGACTCATAAGGAGCAGCACTGCCCTGCCCAACTTTCCATTCAATGGGCTCACAATTAAAGAATGACCTGGGCCATTGAATGATAAAAAATGATTCTGGGAAGATGTTTAGTGTCCTCGCGACTGTCCCAAAGGGGTTCAATGAAAGAGAGAAGAATGAAACTACTTTTATTTCTAAAGCACCTTTCACATCCTCAGGATGTCCAAAAGCACTTTCCAGAGAATGGGGTACTCCTTGAAGTGTAAAAACTGATATGATATGGGACTTGCACAGCAAGTTTCCACACACAGCAATCTGGTAATCATGTGTGGTTTCTCAAGGGAAAAAAATTGGCCAGGTCACCAGGGAGCTCTGTTTTCAAATAATAGCACGGGATTTTTTTTATATCCTCCAGAAAGAGCAGATGGGGTCTGGTTTTGTCTGAAAGACGGCACCTCTGACAGTGCAACATTGGCTCAGTATTGCACTGAAGTGTCGACTTTCTGCTCAAGCCTTTGACTCCAAGATGGGAATGCTACCCACTGACAACACCAGGAAGGAGTAAAGGAGAAAATAAATTGGGGGTGTGAAGGCATACTGCTGTAGGACCACGCCAATCTTATTGAAGGAAAGATTTTGGGGCAGTTTGTTGCGGCAAAATTCTGCACTTTGTGGTTGGGAAGAAAAATGGATAAAATAAGGTTTGGATACGTCCAGATGTAACATTGGCCTTGTAGAGAATTTGTTTCCTGAGTTCCATTTAAAGCAGTTCAAACTTTTAATTTATCTGTGATGAAGTTTGAGTTTTGAATGAGAATTAAGATTGAAGGGTGCAAACATAGAAAGAGTTCTGTTGTTGGAAGTTTATATATAGATACGCTCCAAGTGCCACGGTTTTCTGAGCCAGCGCGAGGATTATTATCACTCAGGAAGGCTGTGTTTGTGTTACTTTGACAGTTTTATTACCTGCATTCATCTCCCCCAGGAGGGAGAGGAGTGCACCATTCTGTCAGAGGCGCTGCTGCATCCTTGGTGTGTGAGTTATGAGGGCAGACAGGGGAATAATAATCAGTGTGATATGAACACTGTGATTAATATACTTATAAGTGATGTTTATTAGATTTTACGGCAGCTTGCTGCGGTATATCTTACTAACTTGTGATCCTCAATTCATCAACTGGGATACTCTTTGACAAGAATCTTATCTCTTTCTGTTAGTCAGGTAGACTGAACTTAAGAATTGAATTTTCTTTAAATAAACTATCCTTTAATCATGTTTTGATCATGTAAAAGATAAAAGGGGCCTTTGTTTTAAGTGGCCAGTGGCTCTCCCAGTGATATAGTTCTCGGTGAGTTTAAACAATGTTGTTGTGTGAGGCGAGTCTCATACATACGGTGGAAGTAGATTCTTTGAATATTTTAAGGCAGAGAAGATTGTTGATGAACGAGGAGGTAAGGGGTTATCGGGGGACAGCAGGAATGTGGGGTTGAGATTACAATCCGATAAACCATGTCTTATTGAATGGCGGAGCAGACTCGATGGGCCGAGTGGCCTCTTTTCGTATGAAAGGATTTAGAAAGAAGCTTGTGAGATGCGTCCCGTCAGAGATGTCAGCAAACAAAGCACATATTAAACTGTTCATTTCACAATCTCAGGGCATCTGAAAGTACTTCACTAGCTTTGAAGTACCTTTGAAGTGCAGTTACTCATGTAATTTAGGAATTGCAGCAACCAATTTGCTTTAGTCATGTTGCTTCAGGGATAAATATCGGCTAGGAGACTGAATAACTCTTTACAACTAGTGTGACTGGAAATTTTACATCCACTTGAGGGGACCGGTGTGCATCAGTTTATCATCACTTCTGACAGTGCAACGTTTCCTTAGCACAGCACTCGTAGTATCAGCCTAGATTATGTGCTCAAATCTTCAGAATAGGATTTAAACTTGCAATCTTCTGACTCTGAGACAAGAATGTTAACTGATGTGTTGGGTAAGCTGGGTCTACGAGGACTGCGTTTACTGCAGTGGAGAGAGAGACAGGCTTCCAACACTTGAAGAAATGCAATTGATCTCTTAACTATCATACATGCTTTAACTGTGGGTTGACACTATGCTGACTTGACTGGAGACCCGAGGCTAACCTGACCAGACTATCTTACTGCCACATGGTGTTTGTTCTGGTTGCTGCTCACGAGCTCCGACTGTCTCAGAGACTGGTTCCCGAGAGAGCGGGAAAACTAGTGCCCTCTGGCTTTATAGTGGTCGTGTCCTGTCTGGTGATTGGCTGCCGTGTTCTGTGTGTTCATTGGTCATCCTGTGTGTCAATCACTGCCTGTCTGTGCACCATCATATACCTGGATGTATATTATGACATTAACTACTGAGAATACAATTGCAGCCTTCTGGCTCATAAAATGCTGGCTTGCACTGTGATGGTCAGCTCTGTATTAAGCAGCAGTTGACCTGGCTCAGGAGCTCCATTCTGGCATGGCAGTTTCTGCCACGTCTGCGGCAGAGGAAGACAGTAGACTGAGAAGGTGCATGATTGCTGGCCTCTGCTTTTTCTGGACCGTCTTCTTGACCAGCTGAGCTTTTCATGTTTGCTCACCTCTTCTAAACAGTCAGCCTTCAGGGGTCATGACTATTAATGATTGTCTCTCAGTGTTGATTTCAGTGTTGAGAGTAGTGAGGTACTGAGGAGGGTATCAAGGTCGTAGAAGTGTACCGGCAGACAGAAACGTGGGTTGAAGTGTGTCTACTTCAATGCAAGGAGCATCCGGAACAAGGTAGGTGAACTTGGAGCGTGGATTGGTACTTGGGACTACGATGTTGTGGCCATTATAGAGACATGGTTAGAACAGGGACAGGAATGGTTGTTGGAAGTTCCGGGGTATAGATGTTTCAGTAAGAGTAGGGAAGGTGGTAAAAGAGGTGAGGAGTAGCATTGTTAATTAAGGATAGTTTAACGGCTTCAGAAAGGCATTTTGAACGGGATCTGCCTACTGAGGTAATATGGGCAGAAGTTAGAAATAGGAAAGGAGCGGTCACGTTGTTAGGTGTTTTCTATAGGCCCCCAAATAGTAATAGAGATGTGGAGGATGAAATTGCAAATCAGATTATGGATAGGTGTGGAGGTCTCAGGATAGTTGTCATGGGTGACTTTAACTTTCCAAATATTGATTGGAACCTCTATAGGTCGAACAGTTTGGATGGGGCAGTTTTTGTACAGTGTGTGCAGGAGGGTTTCCTGACACAATATGTGGATAGGCCGACAAGAGGGGGGGAGGGCACATTGGATTTGGTACTGGGTAATGAACCGGGCCAAGTGTTAGATTTGTTTGTGGGAGAGCACTTTGGAGATAGTGACCACAATTCGGTGTCTTTCACTATTGCAATGGAGAGGGATAGGGCCATACGGCAGGGCAAGGTTTATAATTGGGGGAGGGGTAATTATGATGTGATTAGGCAAGAATTAGGGAGCATAAGATGGGAACAGAAACTGTCAGGGAAAGGCACAAATGAAAAGTGGAGCTTGTTCAAGGAACAAATACTGTGGGTCCTTGATGCCCCTGTCAGGCAGGGAGAAAATGGCCGTGTGAGGGAACCATGGTTCACAAAGAGGTTGAATATCTTGTCAAGAGGAAAAAGGAAGCGTATGTAAGGATGAGAAAACAAGTTTCAGTTGGGTCTCTTGAGGGTTACAAGGTAACATGGAATGAGCTTTAAAAAAGGGTTTAGGAGAGCTAGGAGGGGGCTGCACGGTAGCATTGTGGATAGCACAATTGCTTCACAGCTCCAGGGTCCCAGGTTCGATTTCGGCTTGGGTCACTGTCTGTGTGGAGTCTGCACATGCTCCCCGTGTGTGCGTGGGTTTCCTCCGGGTGCTCCGGTTTCTTCCCACAGTCCAAAGATGTGCAGGTTGGGTGGATTGGCCATGCTAAATTGCCCTTAGTGTCCAAAATTGCCCTTAGTGTTGGGTGGGGTTACTGGGTTATGGGGGATAGGGTGGAGGTGTTGACCTTTCCAAGAGCCAGTGCAGACTCGATGGGCCGAATGGCCTCCTTCTGCACTGTAAATTCCATGAAGTCCTTGGCGGGTCGGATCAAGGAAAACCCCAAGGCTTTTTACTCTTCTGTAAGAAATAAAAGAATGACCAAGGTGAGGTTAGGGCCCGTCAAGGACAGGAGTGGGAACTTGTGCATAGAGTCAGAAGAAATAGGAGAGGTGTTGAATAAATACTTTTCTTCAGTGTTCACCAAGGAGAGGGGCCATGTTTTTGAGGATGAGTGTGATACAGGCGGGTAGGCTGGAGGAGGTAGATGTTCTGAGGAAGGATGTATTAGCAATTTTGAAAAACCTTTGGGTCGACAAGTCCCCTGGGCCAGATGGGATATATCCAAGGATTCATTGGGAGGCAAGGGATGAGATTGCAGAGTCTATTGGCTTTGATCTTTGGGTCCTCACTGTTCATGGGGATAGTGCCAGAGGAGTGGAGAGTGGCGAATGTTGTTCCTCTGTTCAAAAAAGGGAATAGGAATGACCCTGGTAATTATAGGCCAGTTAGTCTTACTTCGGTGGTCGGTAAGTTAATGGAAAAGGTCCTGAAGGATAGGATTTATGACCATTTGGAAGGATGCAGCTTAGTCAACACGGATTCGTGAAGGGCAAGTCTTGCCTCACAAATTTGATTGAATTCATTGAGGAGGTAACTAAGTGTGTAGATGAAGGAAGAGCAGTTGATGTCGTATACATGGATTTTAGTAAAGCGTTTGAAAAGGTTCTCCATGGTCAGCTTATGAAGAAAGTAAGGAGGTGTGGGATAGAGGGAAATTTGGCCAATTGGATAAGTAACTGGCTATCACATAGAAGACAGAGGGTGGTGGTGGATGGAAAATTTTCAGACTGGATACCAGTTACCAGCGGTGTACCACAGGGATCAGTGCTGGGTCTTCTGCTATTTGTGATTTTTATCAATGACTTGGAGGAGGGGGCTGAAGGATGGGTCAGTAAATTTGCTGATGACACCAAGATTGGTGGAGTAGTGGATGAGGTGGAGGGCTGTTGTAGGCTGCAAAGAGAATAGGATGCAGAGCTGGGCCGAAAAATGGCAGATGGAGTTTAACCCTGATAAGTGCGACGTGATTAATTTTGGTAGAAAAAGTTTGAATGCGGATTACAGAGTCAACGGCAGGGTTCTGAGGAATGTGGAGGAACAGAGAGATCTTGAGGTTCATGTCCACAGATCTCTGAAGGTTGCCACTCAAGTGGATAGAGCCGTGAAGAAGGCATATAGTGTGTTACCGTTTATTAACAGGGGGCTTGAGTTTAAGAGCCGCAGGGTTATGCTGCAACTGTACATGACCCTGTTGAGACCACATTTGGAGTATTGTGTGCCGTTCTGGTCACCTCACTATAAGAAGGATGTGGCAGCATTGGAATGGGTGCAAAGGAGATTTACCAGGATGCTGCCTGGTTTGCAGGATAGATGTTACGAGGAAAGGGTGAGGGAGCTAGGGATTTTCTCTTTGGAGCGGAGGAGGATGAGAGGCGACTTAATAGAGGTTTGTAAGATGATGAGGGGGATAGATAGAGAGGACGTTCAGAGACTATTACCTCGAGTGGATGTAGCTGTTACAAGGGGGCATAACTATAATGTTCAGGGTAGGTGATATAGGAGGGATGTCCGAGGTAGGTTCTTTACTCAGAGTGGTTAGAGTGTGGAATGGA
The DNA here is from genome assembly GCF_902713615.1 of Scyliorhinus canicula. NCBI lineage: Eukaryota > Metazoa > Chordata > Chondrichthyes > Carcharhiniformes > Scyliorhinidae > Scyliorhinus > Scyliorhinus canicula. The sequence continues at coordinate 127,904,718 of NC_052149.1, read as the reverse complement.
CTGCCTGCTGTAATAAGAACAAAGAAAAGTACAGCACAGAAACAGGCCCTTCGGCCCTCCAAGCCCGTGCCGACCATGCTGCCCAACTAAACTACAATCTTCTACACTTCCTGGGTCCATATCCCTCTATTCCCATCCTATTCATGTATTTGTCAAGATGCCCCTTAAACGTCACTATCGTCCCTGCTTCCCCCACCTCCTCCAGCAGTGAGTTCCAGGCACCCACTACCCTCTGTGTAAAAAGACTTGCCTCGTTCATCTACTCTAAACCTTGCCCCTCGTACCTTAAACCTATGCCCCCTGGTAATTGACCCCTCTACCCTGGGGAAAAACCTCTGACTATCCACTCTGTCTGTGCCCCTCATAATTTTGTAGACCTCTATCAGGTCGCCCCTCAACCTCCATCGTTCCAGTGAGAACAAACCGAGTTTATTCAACCGCTCCTCATAGCTAATGCCCTCCACACCAGTGTTGGTCGTTCTGGGTGAGTGTGCTTAACACTCGCTTTGGCTCTGTTTCACGTTCTAAGCTCTGGAGTCGCAAGGTGCCGTAAAGACACCGCTACAGGTTTCAAGGTCAAGTTCAAAGCAATAAAGCTGTACACCAATTAGTAAGTCCAAAACAATTGGAGTTTATTATAACACAACTATAATAACACTCATGCACATGCTAAAGATTAAACTTACTTCTACCACTAAACAACTAATACTTAGCTAAGAAGGAACTGCGAGGTCAGGGAACAAGGCCTTTGTTCTGTTCTGGTCTGCAGGCTTCGGATCACTATCAGTTGGCAAGGGTGTCAGTAATGCCGGTTTCAGGTAGCGGTCGTTGTTTAGGCACTTACGTTTTGGTGGCTGCTGCTCAACGGCTGATGTAGAAGACAGGGGTCTGGAGGCCGGAGACAGGAGACTGAACCATGTGTGGGACCTTTCTTTTATAGGTCCCAGGGGGTCCGCACCCCTTTGGGCGGGCTCCCTCACCTGCTGGGGATCGATTGGGCCTCTTCCCAATTGATATGGTTTGAACCCCCCAATCCTAGGGCCGTTCCTTGATCGCTGGGGCGGTTCTTAGGACTTATTGTCCTGGGCTTCTCTGGCTCCACCGTGTCTGGTCTGCTATTGAATGTATCGATTGATACTTAATTTGTGTCCATTGTACCTGGGACTGGCCCGGTATCACCTCATTAATATGCTAACGGCTTCTCATTTACAGCACTGCCTGATCTCTGCAGCTGTCAGGAAACCGGTTTCTGCAATTGTCTCAATACATAATTGCTCTGCAAGCTGTTTGCTCTTTAACATGTCCGTTTTCCCTGCACTCTTTGCAGTCTTCCATTTTGCGTTCGTTAGTGGCCATCTTAGATGGCTACACTAGGCAACATCCTGGTAAATCTCTTCTGCACCCTCTCTAAAGCCTCCACATCCTTCTGGTAGTGTCGCGACCAGAATTGAACACTGTACTCCAAGTGTGGCCGAACTAAGGTTCTATACAGCTGCAACATGACTTGCCAATTCTTATACTCAATGCCCCGGCCAATGAAGGCAATCATGCTGTATGCCTTCTTGATTACCTTCTCTACCTGTGTTGCCCCCTTTAGTGGACCTATACACCTAGATCTCTCTGACTTTCAATACTCTTGAGGGTTCTACCATTCACTGTATATTTCATACCTGCAATAGACCTTCTAAAATGCATTACCTCACATTTGTCCGTATTAAACTCCATCTGCCATTTCTCCGCCCAAGTCTCCAAACGATCTAAATCCTGCTGTATCCTCTGACAGTCCTCATCGCTATCCGCAATTCCACCAACCTTTGTGTTGTCTGCAAACTTACTAATCAGACCAGTTACATTTTCCTCCAAATCATTTATATATACTATGAACAGCAAAGGTCACAGCACTGATCCCTGCGGAACACCACTAGTCACAGCCCTCCAATTAGAAAAGCACCCTTCCATTGCTACTCTCTGCCTTCTTTGACCTAGCCAGTTCCGTATCCACCTTGCCAGCTCACCCCTGATCCCGTGCGACTTCACCTTTTGTACCAGTCTACCATGAGGCACCTTGTCAAAGGCCTTACTGAAGTCCATATAGACAACATCCACTGCCCTACCTGCATCAATCATCTTTGTGACCTCTTCGAAAAACTCTATCATGTTAGTGAGACAACCTCCCCTTCACAAAACCATGTTGCCTCTCACTAATGGGAATAGATCCTGTCTCGAAGAATTCTCTCCAGTAATTTCCCTACCACTGACGTAAGGCTCACCGGCCTGTAGTTCCCTGGATTATCTTTGCTACCCTTCTTAAACAAAGGGACAACATTGGCTATTCTCCAGTCCTCCGGGACATCACCTGAAGACGGTGAGGATCCAAGGATTTTTGTCAAGGCCTCAGCAATTTCCTCTCTAGCCTCCTTCAGTATTCTGGGGTAGATCCCATCAGGCCCTGGGGACTTATCTACCTTAATATTTTTCAAGACGCCCAACACCTAGTCTTTTTGGATCTCAATGTGACCCAGGCTATCTACACACCCTTCTCCAGACTCAACATCCACCAATTCCTTGTCTTTGGTGAATACTGATGGAAAGTATTCATTTAGTACCTCGCCCATTTCCTCTGGCTCCACACATAGATTCCCTTGCCTATCCTTCAATGGGCCAACCCTTTCCCTGGCTACCCTCTTGCTTTTTATGTACATGTAAAAAGCCTTGGAATTTTCCTTAACCCTATTTGCCAATGGTTTTTCGTGACCCCTTCTAGCCCACCTAACTCCTTGCTTAAGTTCCTTCCTACTTTCCTTATATTCCACACAGGCTTCGTCTGTTTCCAGCCTTCCAGCCCTGACAAATGCCTCCTTTTTCTTTTTGACGAGGCCTACAATATCTCTCATTATCCAAGGTTCCTGAAATTTGCCATATTTATCCTTCTTCCTCACAGGAACATGCCGGTCCTGAATTCCTTTTAACTGACACTTGAAAGCCTCCCACATGTCAGATGTTGATTTACCCTCAAACATCCACCCCCAATCTAGGTTCTTCAGTTCCCGCCTAATATTGTTATAATTAGCCTTCCCCCAATTTAGCACATTCACCCTTGGACCACTCTTATCCTTGTCCACCAGCACTTTAAAACTTACTGAATTGTGGTCCTGAAATGCTCCCCTACTGAAACTTCTACCACCTGGCCGGGCTCATTCCCCAATACCAGATCCAGTACAGCCCCCTCCCTAGTTGGAATGTCTACATATTGTTTTAAAAAGCCCTCCTGGATGCTCCTTAAAAACTCTGCCCCGTCTAAGCCCCTAGCACTAAGTGAGTCCCAGTCAATATTGGGGAAGTTGAAGTCTCCCATCACAACAACCCTGTTGATTTTACTCTTTTCCAAAAACTGTCTACCTATCTACTCCTCTATCTCCCGCTGGCTGTTGGAAGGCCTGTAGTAAACCCCCAACATTGTGACTGCACCCTTCTTATTCCTGATCTCTACTCATATAGCCTCACTGCCCTCTGAGGTGTCCTCCCGTAGTACAGCTGTGATATTCTCCTTAATCAGTAGCGCAACTCCGCCACCCCTTTTACATCCCCCTCTATCCTGCCTGAAACATCTGAATCCTGGTACGTTTAGCTGCCAATCCTGTCCTTCCCTCAACCAGGTCTCTGTAATGGCAACAACATCATAGTTCCAAGTACTAATCCAAGCTCTAAGTTCATCTGCTTTACCCGTAATACTTCTTGCATTAAAACATATACACTTCAGGCCACCAGACCTGCTGTGTTCAGCAACATCTCCCTGTCTGCTCTGCCTCAGAACCATACTGGCCCTATTCCCTAGTTCTCCTTCAATGCTTTCACCTTCTGACCTATTGCTCCGGTGCCCACCCCCCTGCCATACGCGTTTAAACCTTCCCGTGTGACACTAGTAAACCTCACGGCCAGGATATTTATGCCTCTCCAGTTTAGATGCAACCCGTCCTTCTTAAACAGGTCACACCTACCCCGGAAGAGCTCCCAGTGGTCCAGATAACGGGAACCCTTCCTCCTACACCAGCTGTTTAGCCACGTGTTTAGCTGCTCTATCTCCCTATTTCTAGCCTCACTGGCACGTGGCACAGGGAGTAATCCCGAGATTACAACCCAAAAAGTCCTGTCTTTTAACTTTATGCCTAGCTCCCTGTACCAATATGTACAACGACCTCTGCCTGTTTGCCCTCCCCCTTCAGGATGCCTGCTACCTGTTCAGACATCCTGGACCCTGGCACCAGGAAGACAACATACTATCCTGGAGTCTCTTTCATGTCCACAGAAGCGCCTAACTGTGCCCTTGACTATAGAGTCCCCTATGACTATTGCTCTTCTGCGCTTTGACCCTCCCTTCTGAACATCAGAGCCAACCGTGGTGCCCCTGCTCTGGCTGCTGCTGCTTTCCCCTGATAGGCTATCCCTCCCGACAGTATCCAAAGGGGTATACCTGTTCGAGAGGGGGACAACCACAGGGGATTCCTGCACTGACTGCCTGCCACTTCTGGTGGTCTTCCATTTCTCTGCCTGCACCTTGCGTGTGACCGCATTTATATAACTGCTATCTATGATGCTTTCCGCCACTTGCATGCTCCTAAGTGCATCCAACTGCTGCTCCAGCCGAACCATGTGGTCTGTGAGGAGCCCCAGTTGGGTGCACTTTCTGCAGATGAAGCCATCCGGGACTCTGGAAGCCTCCCGTACTTGCCACATCTCACAATCAGAGCACTGCATCCCTCAATTGACATTGCGTCAATTAATTAGTAAATTTAATTTAAGAGTTAAAACAAAAAGTTACTGTTAACTATATGTTGAGATGCAACCCGTCCTTCTTAAACAGGTCACACCTGCCCCGGAAGAGCTCCCAGTCGTCCAGATATCGGAAACCCTTCCTCCTACACCAGCTGTTTAGCCACGTGTTTAGCTGCTTTATCTCCCTATTTCTAGCCTCACTGGCACGTGGCACAGGAGTAATCCCGAGTTACAACCCTAGAGGTCCTGTCTTTTAACTTTATGCCTAGCTCCCTGTACCAATATGTATCTAAACTATAGGGGCTGGTTTAGCTCACTGGGCTATTTCGCTGGCTTTTAAAGCAGACCAAGCAGGCCAGCAGCACGGTTCGATTCCCGTACCAGCCTCCCCGGACAGGCGCCGAAATGTGTCGACTAGGGGCTTTTCACAGTAACTTCATTGAAGCCTACTCGTGACAATAAGCTATTTTCATTTTTCATTTCATGTTTCCTAGCACTAGATTTCTACTATAAATGTGAAAGCTAAATACAGTACTCTCCGATCTCTGGCTTAGATACCCCGCTAAATTATAATTAAGTAATTATGTTTAATTAGTTTCACAATGCTTAATTCTTAAATTTAGTGTAGCTTCCAAACCAGCCAATCAGGTCACAGCTTTACTGTGATGTCATTCAGTTTCCCCCGACCCCCCCACACACAATTTGAAAAGGTAATAAAAACAAATACAAATCACTTACCTTCCCAGTTTCTCAGATGCTCACTGGTTCTCTCCCTGCAGATTAAAAGTTACAGGCCAGAAGAAAGAGAGAACACAAAACAGTAGGGAAAAAGCATCTTCTCCCACTCTGCACCGAATTACCTCACTGCACCAAATTCCCAAGTTCCAAATTCCCAATCTGGATGTGTCTCACTCCGGCTGTGTCTCCTTGACATGCGCAAAGCATCACCAGCACCCTACACAGCCTCAACACAACCTCCCTGATTTTAAACTCCATCTCTCTAGCGATGAAGGACAAAATTCCATTTGCTTTCTATATACTTACTGCACCTGCAAACCAACTTTTTGCAATTCATGCACAAGGACACCCAGGTCCCTCTGCATAGCAACATGCTGCATTTTTTTTTAACCATTTAAATAACAGTCCATTTTGCTGTTATTCCTACCAAAATGGATGACCTCACATTTACCAACATTGTACTCCATCTGTCAGACCCTTGCCCACTCACTTCCACTATCTATATCCCTCTGCAGATTTTCTGTCCCCTGCACGCTTTATTCTACCACTCATCTTAGTATCATCTGAGGGCACCACGGCGCCGAGGTCCCAGGTTCAATCCAGGCTCTGGGTCACTGTCCGTGCGGTGTTTGCACATTCTCTCCGTGTTTGTGTGGGTTTCGCCCCCACAACCCAAAGATGTGTAGGGTAGGTGGATTGGCCACGCCAAATTGCCACTTAATTGGAAAAAATGAATTTGGTACTCTAAATTTATTTTAAAAAATCTTAGTATCATCTGCGAACTTTGACACATTACACTTGGTTCCCAACTCCAAATCATCTATGTAAATTGTAAACAATTGTGGACCCAACGATCTCTGAGGCACACCACGAGCCACTGATCGCCAACCAGAAAAACACCCATTTATCCTGACTCTTTGCTTTCTGTCAGTTAACCGATCTTCTATCCATGCTAATACATTACACATAAGGCCGTGCACCTTTATCTTATGCAGCATCCTTTTGTGTGGCACTTTGTCGAATGACTTCTGGAAATCCAGATACACCACATCCACCAATTCCCCGTTGTCCACTGCGCTCGTAATGTCCGCAAAGAATTCCAGTAAATTAGTTAGACATGACTTGCCTTTCATGAACTTAGGCAGAGTCTACCCAATGGGACAAATTCTATTCAGATGTTTCGCTATTTCTTTCTGTAGTTAGGATGGTTCTCCATTTACCTCAAATAAAAGTTCATGTGTTCATACAAAACCCAAACCAAGTTCTACTAATAGCTTTCCCTTTGTAGCCATCATTCTTCAGTTCTTACTAGTCATAGAGTCATCATCAAAGAGTCATATAGCACGGCCCATCGTGTCTGTACTGGCCATCAAGCACCTGTCTATCCTCATCCCATTTTCCAGCACTTGGTCCGTAGCCTTGTATGCTATGGCATTTGAAGTGCTCATCTAAATGCTTCTTAAAAGTTATGAGGATTCCCACCCCTACCACCCTTACAAGCAGTGAGTTCCAGATTTTCACCGCCTCTGGGTGAAAATGTTTTTCCTCAAATCCCCTCTAAATCTCTTGCCCTTTCCTTAAATCTATGGTGTTGCTCGTTGTGTTCTCTCTTTAAGTGGCTTTGTTTATGGCGGTTAATATGGTCGCCTTCCTTAATTCTAATTACGTTTGCTCAAGAGTCGCCAGGTATCTTTCGATACCGTCACAAGGTTCAAAACCGAATACTGATCAAACTCGATACACCAGTTAGTAAGTTCGAAATCAATGCTCATTTATTTACACACACATCAAATATACTCATACACAAAACTCTACGAACTAAACTATCACTACTACTAAAGCCTATACTTAGCTTCGAGCGCCCACTCAGTCAGAGGAATAATGGCCGTTGTCCATTCTGAGGCTGCTGGGGTCGAGCTGGTATGGAATAGTAGCTAGGAGCGGCTGTCTTGTAGCATATGTTGACTTTGGACTTACTTGTTCTGGTGCAGCTGCTAGGCAGGTCTCTCCTCGCTGAGAGCCAAGGCCAAGAGAGCGATACTCTCTTGGAGGCTTCTTCTTATACCCAAAAGGGGTTTTGTGCGCTTTTGGACGGTCCTTGAACTTGGTCCCAATTAATTGGACCGTCTCTTGATCATTCGGTATCGATTTCCTCCAGTAAAGGGGTGGGTGCCCTGATTGCTGGACGGGCCCTAGGAGGCTGTTGGCCTGCTTTGTTCTAGTCTCCTCTGGCATTGGGGTGTCTGCTTTAGTATCGTTTCCCTAAATGTTACTCTTTTGTCCCCGGAGATGGCTCATTAGTATGCTAATGGCTTTGCAGTATCGGTCTTGTCTGGGAGCTACAGCTCCAATCAACAGACAAACCTTGCACCTGCTTGTTTTCTCAGCATTGTCCATTTTCCCTGCATTCTTTGCAGAGTGTCCATTTTGTAATCGGGACGTGGCCACCCCAGGTGGCTACAATGGTTTTGTCCTATTCTACCCTATCTATGTCCTTCATAATTTTATACAACTCAATCTGGTCCCCCTCAGCCTTCTCTGCTCTAAGGAAAACAAAACCAGTCTCTCTTCACAGCTGAAACACTGAAGCAACATTCTGGTGAATCTCCTCTGCATCCTTTCTAGTGTTAGTGAATGAGATTGGGCCAAGATTTTTTTTAAAGGCCCAGCGCACTTTATCAATGACTAATCTCTTCCATTGTCAGTTGTCCCTCAAATGTGCGTCAGCGCAGAGGCAGCTTCCGGGCTGGAGTCAAGACATAACCGTGTTAGACACTCGAGTCTAAGGGAGGCTGGCTTGAGGTGGCATTCTGGGCATTCACACAGCATTCCACAGTTGTAGTTTGTTATCTGGTTTAAGCTTCTGCCTTCAGCTGATGGTGATGGCAGTCAGCAATCCTTCAACTGAAAGCACTTCTCTGAATGAAGGTGTGGAAGCATTAAGTTGAAATGTGTAACCTGATGTTTTCCTAATTCATGGGTGCGATTCAACTAAAGCGATTGGATTGGATTTGTTTTAGTGTTGTGTGTACTGAGGTACAGTGAAAGATATTCCAGGCATATCATTCCATATATGAAAAAACATAGGGCATACATAAATACACAATGTAAATACATAGGCACGGACTTCCGGTTGCGGCTATGCCCGGGTAGGTCACACGGTCAGCAGCTCCCCCGACAACGGACTTTTGGGCCCTTGTACGGAGCTCCAGCGGCACTTGGATGACGATTCCCAGTGTGGGAAGGAAACAGTGAGGCTCCTCCAGCGCTGTATGGAGTGGACCAGGAATGGGGCGATCATAAAAGCGGCTTTGGAGAAGAGAAGAGAACGGGTGCGAAAAGGCAAGATGGCGGCCGGCACAGATCAGGCAGCCTGCACAGATCAGGCAGCGTGGGGCCCAGTGGTCACGGGAGCAGCAGGAGTTTCTTAGAAGCTGCTTCACTGAGTTAAAAGCGGAGATGCTGGCCCCTATGAAGGCTTCTATTGAAAGGTTGGTGGATGCAGAAGATGCAGGGGACGGCAGAGGTGCAGCAAAAGGCCTCTGACAATGAGGACGAGATTTTGGGCCTGGCGGTTAGAGTGGAGGCGCACAAGGCCGTGCACAAAAGATGGCAGGAGAAGCTGGAACTAGGTCGAGGAGGCAGAACCTGTGAATTCTAGGTCTCCCTGAAGGGTGCGAATGCATTTGTGACCACAATGCTGGGAACGCTGATGGGCGCGGGGGCCTTCCCGCGGCCCCTGGAGCTGGACGGGGCGCACAGAGTCCTGGCAAGGAACCCTAAGGCGAACGAGCTGCCAAGAGCTATGGTGGTAAGGTTCCACCGCTTCACCGACAAGGAGTGTGTCCTGCGATGGGCAAAGAAGGAGCGAAGCAGTAAGTGGGAGAACTGTGAGATCCGTATCTACCAGGACTGGGGTGCAGAGTTGTCTGAGAGGCGTGCGGGATTCAACCGGGCCAAGACGGTCCTCCAAAGCAAAGGGGTGAAGTTCGGGCTGCTACAACCGGCGAGGCTGTGGGTCATGTACCAAAACCGGCACCATTATTTCGATATGCCGGATAAGGCGTGGACTTTTATTATGAACGAGAAGCTGGACTTGAATTAATGGACTGCTGTATGTTGTTGGGGCACCCCGGTGGGGCGGTGGGAGGGGGCGGTGTTATTTTGGTTTTCTCCTGTGTTTTCTTCTTTGCCCCTTTGTTCTGGGCCCTCAAGGTTCTGGGTCTGTTTGCTGTTTGTATAGAGCTGTGTCACAGGCAGTGGGGACGGGCCCTACAGCGAGAGCAGTTTGGGGGGTGGGGGGGATCATTGGGGATAGCACCCAAAGTTCGTTTGTTTGTTTGAACTTTTATTTCTTGACACACGGGAATAGGGGGGGGCTCTCTCTCCCTCACTTGGTTGGGCGGGGGGGAGGTTGGAGACCCGTAGAGGGAGCCAACAGTTGGATTGAAGGTAGAGGTGGGAGCGGCCGGGGTCAGCATGAGTCAGCTGACTTACGGGAGAGCAATGGGGGGGGGGGGAAGTGCGGTTAAGCGAATGCTTGACTTGGGAGAGAGGGATCGGGGGGGGGAGGGCTGGGATGCTGCTTTGCTGGCTGTAGGGGAAGCAACTTTCGGAGTCAAAGGGGGAGACGGGACTGGGAGCCTCCGGCTGGGGGGCTGGAGTGTGCGGGAGGCACGGACACGTGGCTGGCCTAAAAAAGGGATCTTAGTCAGCAGGGAGGCCTCCGACCAGGCTCATCACGTGGAACGTGAGGGGCCTGAATGGGTCGGTCAAGAGGGCCCATGTGTTCTCGCACTTAAAGGGGCTAAAGGCAGACGTAGCCATGCTACAAGAAATGCATCTGAAGCTCGCTGATCAAACTAGGCTGAGGAAGGGATGGGTGGGGCAGGTCTTTCACTCGGGGCTGAATGCGAAGATCAGGGGGATCGCACTCTTGGTGAGCAAACGGGTGGCATTTGAGGCAGCGAGTATTGTGGCAGATAAAGGGGGTAGATATATTATGGTGAGTGGCAGGCCCGGGTGGTGCTAGTGAACGTGTATGCCCCGAATTGGGATGATGCGGATTTTATGAAGCCATGAAGTCTGGTAATGGGGAGGGGGGGGGGGGGGGGGGGGGGGGGGGGGGACTTCAACACGGTCCTGAACCCGGCACTGGACCGGTCTAGGTCTAGATCGGGTAAGAGGCCGGCAGCGGCCAAGGTCCTGAGGGGGTTCATGGACCAAATGGGGGGAGTGGACCCATGGAGATTTGCTCGGCCAAGGGCGAAGGAGTTTTCTTTCTTCTCCCATGTTCACAAGGTGTACTCGCGGATTGGCTTTTTCGTGGTGAGTAGGGCGCTAATCCCGAGAATGGAGGGGGCAGAGTACTCAGCCATTGCGATTTCGGACCATGCCCCGCACTCGGTGGAGTTGATGCTGGGGGCGGAGAGAGGCCAACGCCCTCTATGGAGATTGGACATAGAACATAGAACAGTACAGCACAGAACAGGCCCTTCGGCCCTCAATGTTGTGCCGAGCCATGATCACCCTACTCAAACCCACGTATCCACCCTATACCCGTAACCCAACAACCCCCCCTTAACCTTACTTTTTATAGGACACTACGGGCAATTTAGCATGGCCAATCCACCTAACCCGCACATCTTTGGACTGTGGGAGGAAACCGGAGCACCCGGAGGAAACCCACGCACACAGGGGGAGGACGTGCAGACTCCACACAGACAGTGACCCAGCCGGGAATCGAACCTGGGACCCTGGAGCTGTGAAGCATTTATGCTAACCACCATGCTACCCTGCTGCCCCAATAGGACTATTGGCGGATGAGGAGGTCTGTGGGCGGATTAGGAGGAGTATCCAAAACTATGTGGCGACCAATGATACAAGGGAGGTTTCAGTGAGTATGGTCTGGGAGGCGCTGTAGGCAGTTATCAGGGGGGAGCTAATTTCCATCAGGGCCCACAGAGAGAAGAGGGATAGGATGGAGAGGGAGAGGTTGGTGGGGGAGATACTCAGAGTGGACAGGAGGTATGCGGAGTCCCCCGAGGAGGGGCTGCTAAGGGAGCGCCGGAGCCTGTGGGCGGAGTTTGACTTGCTTACCACAGGCAAGGCAGGGGCTCAGTTGAGGAAATTACAAGGAGCGGTGTACGAGTATGGGGAGAAGGCAAGTAGGATGCTGGCGCACCAACTACGGAAGAGAGAGGTGGCCAGGGAAATTGGGGGAATTAGGGATGGGGGGGTAACACGGTCCTGAGCTCGGAAAGGATCAATGAGGTCTTCAAGGATTTTTATGGTAAATTGTATGAGTCAGAACCCCCGAAGGGGAGGGAAGGGATGAAGCAATTCTTGGACCAACTGAGGTTTCCGAAGGTGGAGGAGGAGCTATTAGAGGGATTTAGGGCCCCGATTGAGTTGGAGGAATTGGTTAAAGGGAGGGTGTGCAGTCGGGCAAGGCCCCGGGACCGGACGGATATCCCGTAGAATTACATAGAACATAGAACAGTACAGCACAGAACAGGTCCTTCGGCCCTCGATGTTGTGCCGAACAATGATCACCCTACTTTAAACCCACGTAACCCGTATACCCGTAACCCAACAATCCCCCCATTAACCTTACACTACGGGCAATTTAGCATGGCCAATCCACCTAACCCGCACATCTTTGGACTGTGGGAGGAAACCGGAGCACCCGGAGGAAACCCACGCACACACAGGGAGGACGTGCAGATTCCGCACAGACAGTGACCCAGCCGGGAATCGAACCTGGGACCCTGGAGCTGTGAAGCATTGATGCTAACCACCATGCTACCGTGAATTCTATAGGAAATTCTCAGAGCTGTTGAGCCCGCTATTGTTGAGAACCTTCAACGAGGCTATGGAAAGGGGAACCCTTCCCCCGACGATGTCGCGGGCCTTTATTTTGCTCATCCTTAGATAAGGACCCGTTGCAATGTGGTTCCTACAAGCCGATATCGCTCCTTAATGTAGATGCCAAACTGTTGGCCAAGATCCTGGCCACTAGAATTGAGGACTGTGTCCCGGGGGTGATTAATGAGGACCAGATGGGGTTTGTCAGGGGCAGGCAGCTGAACACGAATGTGTGGAGGCTCCTGAATGTGATCATGATGCCCTCAGAAGAGGGGGTTGTAGAAGTGGTAGCGGCAATGGACGTGGAGAAAGCCTTCGATCGGGTGGAGTAGGAGTACCTGTGGGCAGTGTTAGGCAGATTTGGATTTGGCGAGGAATTTATAGAGTGGGTTAAATTGCTGTATCAGGCCCCCGTAGCGAGTGTGTCGACGAACCGGCTGCGGTCTGAGTACTTTAGGCTACATCGAGGAACGAGGCAGGGGTGCCCCTTGTCCCCCCTGCTGTTTGCTCTGGCAATCTAGCCGTTGGCCATGGCGCTGAGGATGTCTAGAAACTGGAGGGTGTTGGTTCGGGGAGGGGAGGAGCATCGTGTTTCACTGTACGCAGATGACCTGCTCCTGTATATTTCAGATCCGGTGGAGGGAATGGGGGAGGTCATGCAGATCCTAAAAGATTTCGGGGATTTCTCGGGGTATAAGTTGAATGTCGGGAAAAGCAAGCTTTTTGTGATCCATGCGAGGGGCCAGGAAAAGAGACTGGGAGAGCTCCCGCTCAAGATGGTGGAGAGGAGCTTTCGCTACTTGGGCATACGGGTGTCTAAGAATTGGGATGCCCTGCACAAGTTCAACCTAACGTGGCTTGTGGATCAGATGGAGGGGGACTTTAAGAGGTGGGACATGCTCCCGCTTTCCTTGACGGGCAGGGTGCGGTTCGTGAAGATGACGGTCCTCCCCAGGTTCTTGTTCGTCTTCCAGTGCCTTCCCATCCTCATCACCAAGTCCTTTTTCAAGCGGGTGAACAGGATTATCACGGGATTTATGTGGGCAAACAAGACCCCGCGGGTTAAAAGACAGTTCTTAGAGCGCAGTCGGAGGAGCGCTGCCGAACTTCTGCAGCTACTATTGGGCAGCGAACATATCCATGATTCGGAAATGGGTAGTGGGGGGGGGTTAGCGTGGAAGCGGCTGGAGGCGGCGTCTTGTAGGAATAATAGCTTGGGGGCACTGATAATGGCACCGCTACCGCTCTCGCCGGCACGGTACACCACGAGCCCGGTGGTGATGGCGGCACTGAGGATCTGGGGTCAGTGGAGAAGGCACAGGGGGGGAGGTAGGGGCCTCAGTCTGGAGCCCGATACGAAACAACCACAGGTTCGTCCCGGGTAAAATAGGCGGTGGGTTCCTAAGCTGGCACAGAGTGGGCATCAAAAGGATGGGGGACTCGTTTATAGATGGGACTTTTGTTAGCCTGAAAGCGTTGGAGGAGAAATTCAGGTTGCCCCCAGGGAATATCTTTAGGTACCTGCAAGCCCGCGCTTTCTTGAAGAAGCAGATGGTGGAATTTCCGCTGCTACCTTTAGGGCAGCACGGTAGCATGGTGGTTAGCATAAATGCTTCACAGCTCCAGGGTCCCAGGTTCGGTTCCCGGCTGGGTCACTGTCTGTGCGGAGTCTGCACATCCTCCCCGTGTGTGCGTGGGTTTCCTCCGGGTGCTCCGGTTTCCTCCCACAGTCCAAAGATGTGCGGGTTAGGTGGATTGGCCATGCTAAATTGCCCGTAGTGTCCTAAAAAGTAAGGTTAAGGGGGGTGGGGGGGCTGTTGGGTTACGGGTATGGGGTGGATACGTGGGTTTGAGTAGGGTGATCATTTGCTCGGCACAACATCGAGGGCCGAAGGGCCTGTTCTGTGCTGTACTGTTCTATGTTCTATGTACCTTCCCGCAGGATACAGGACAGGGTGGTCTCGGGCATGTGGGTAGGAGACGGAAAGGTATCAGACATATACCAGGAGCTGCAGGAGGCGGAGGAGGCCTCGGCGGAGGAGCTGAAGGGCAGGTGGGAGGAGGAGCTGGATGAGGGCCTGTGGGCAGACGCCCTGGGCAGGGTCAATTCCTCCTCATCTTGCGGCAGGCTTAGCCTGATTCAGTTTAAGGTGGTGCACCGGGCGCACATGACAGCGGCGAGAATGAGCAAGTTCTTTGGGGTGGAGGACAGGTGTGTGAGGTGTTCAGGTAGCCCAGAAAACCATGTCCATATGTTTTGGGCATGCCCGGCGCTTAAAGAATTCTGGTGAGGCTTTGCAAAGGCTGTGTCCAAGGTCTTGGACACTTGGGTAAAGCCGAATCTGGGGATAGCGGTATTTGGAGTGTCAGAAGATCCGGGAGTGCAGTAGCCGAAAGAGGCCGGGGTCCTGGCCTTTTGCCTCCTTGGTAGCAAGGAGTTTTGCATCCCTCCGGAGACGGCTCTTGTTAATGTGGAGGGATGCAAAACCCCCAAGTATGGAGACTTGGGTCAGTGACATGGCTGGGTTTCTAAGTTTGGAAAGGATAAAGTTTGTCTTGAGAGGGTCCTTGCTGGGGTTCTCCAGGCGGTGGCAACCGTTCCTTGACTTTCTCGCAGAACGTTAAGTGAGGAGGTCAGCAGCAGCAGCAAACCGGGGTGGGGAACTGTATGGGTTGTGGATGGATTTTTCTTGTAAATGGTAGTTACCCTACTTTGTTTTGTTAAGTTAATTCTTTTTTTTTCTTTTCCTTCTTTTAGTAGTGGTTTTAAAAATAAAAATTCTGTAAAATTTTGAATAAAAACAAGTTTAAAAAAAAGTAAATACATAGGCACAGGCATCGGGTGAGCATATGGAATGTAGGACTACTCAGTGGAGAAGATGTCTGAAGCGATCAGATCAGTCCATAAGTGGGTCATTCAGGAGTCTGATAACAATGGGGAAGAAGCTGTTTCTGAATCTGTTAGTACGTATTCTCAGACTTTTGTATTTCCTGCCTGATGGAAGAGGTTGGAAGAGGGAATAACCCGGGTGGGCGGGGTCTTGGATTGTGCTGCCCGCTTTCCCCAGGCAGCGGGAGGTGTAGACAGAGACAGTGGATGGGAGGCAGGTTCGCGAGATGGACTGGGCTGTGTTCACGACTCTCTGTAGTTCCTTTTTTAAAAAAAGTGTTTTTATTGGTATTTTTCAGTTTTTACAGAGTAACGGCTCAAGTGTGTCTGATATTTACAAATAACATTGTTTCTTCATTATACAGCTTTCTACATGTGGTTTTCCCTGCCTGCTAACCCCACCCCCCTTCTCTCCTTCCTTTGTTGGTGGCTTAGTATCCTTCTTAGTGATGCCTTCTGCCTTTGGCGGCACACACTGTGTTCCATTTCTTTCTGTTGGGTCTTTAATTTTTTTTTCGTGGTGGAGGGGGCAGGTTAGCTGCCTGGCCCCACCCCATCTCTCCTTTTACCCCCTATGTTCCACTCTGTGGCCCCCTTTGGGTTCCCTTCACCCCTTTCCCTCCTCCATCTCTTTCTCTTGTGTGTGTCTTTCCTTGTCTCCCTCCTTCCTCTCTTTCCCAAGTCGTTGTTGGCCTCGAACAGGTCTTACATAAAATTTACAGTGCAGAAGGAGGCTCTTCGACCCATCGAGTCTGCACCGGCTCTTGGAAAGAGTACCCTACCTAAGCTCACATCTCCACCCTATCCCCGTAACCCAGCAACCCCACCTAACCTTTTGGACACTAAGGGGCAATTTATGATAACCAATCCACCTAACCTGCACATCTTTGGACTGTGGGAGGAAACCGGAGCACCCGGAGGAAACCCACGCAGACACGGGGAGAAAGTGAAAAATCCGCAGCCACCGAGGCTGGAATTGGACCTGGGTCCCTGGAGCTGTGAGGCAGCAGTGCTAACCAAGCTCTTGGAGGCTGATGAATGATCCCCACGCTTTGTGGAAGCCCTTGTCCGATGCTCGGATGGTGTATTTGATCTTCTCCAGGTGCAGAAATTCCAACAGATCTGCCAGCCAGTCTGCAGCTGTGGGTGGTGCTGCTGATCACCAGCCGAGCAGGATTCTCCGGCGTGCGATGAGGGATGCAAAAGCCAGGGCACGGGCCTCTTCCCCATATGTAATTCTGGCTGGTCCGATACCCCGAAGACTGCCACTCTCGGGCACTGCCCCACAACCTTGGACATCGTCTCAAAGAAGACTTTCCGAACCTGACAAGTCTGGGGCAGGCCCAGAATGTGTGGGCGTGGTTGGCCAGGCCTCCCTGGCACCGTTTATCCTCCACCTCCGGGAAGAACCTGCTCATTCGGGTTCTGGTTAGGTAAGCTCTGTGCACCACCTTGAGCTGCATGAGGCTGAGCCTTGTGCAGGAGAAGGTGGAGTTGGCCCTACTCAGTGCTTCGCTCCAGAGTCCCCAACCCACTTCCATTCCTCAATTCATCCTCCCATTTTCATCTGGCTTCGTCGAATGGTAGTCCTGCTGTATTCAGTAACCGTCTATATATATTCCTGCAGTTTTCCCCCTCCTTGCTGTCCGTGTTTATTAGTTCCTCCAGTAGAGTGCCTATCTGGGCCCTGGGGTACTTTGCCATCTTCTTGCGGTGAAAGTATTTAATTTAGAGGTCTTGGAGTTCCTGTCCTGTTGGCAGGTCCAGGTCCCCCGTCAGTTCGTCCAATGTTGCGAGTTCGTCCCCTATGTAAAAATCCCTGACCGTTAGCGTCCCCCTGTCCTGTCTCAATTTTTTAAAGGTGGCGTCAAGCATGGCTGGTGGGAATCTGTCATTGCCGCAGATGGGGCCTGGGGGACATCCTGGTCAGTCCGAAATGCTGCCTCATTTGGTTCCATATTTTCAGAGTGTCTGTGCACTGGGCAGGATGTGTACTTTGTTGGGGGGATGGGAGTGTTGCCATGGTGAGGACTCGGAAGGTCGTTCCCATGCAGCAGGACCCTCCAGCCTCAACTATTCCGTGTTTGGCTCTCATATCCATCCCCTCTGCTGTAGCTGCCCAGTGGTAATACTGTAGTTTCGGTAGGGCCAGACAACCATGTTTTTTCTCCTTTGCAGTGTTGTCTTGGGGATTATTGGGTTCTTACCGCCCCACGCAAAAGCCATGATCATTTTGTCCACTTTGTGGAAATAGGCCTTGGGTTTAAGATTGGTATGGATCTAATCAGGAAGAGCAACTTCGACAGTACGTTCATTTTGATCGTCAGCACCCTCCCTGTCAGGGAAAGTGGGAGCGCATCCCATCTCTGTAGGTCCTTTTTAACTTCCTCTGCCAGGCTGGCCAAATTCCACTTGTGAATCCATGTCCAGTCATGGGCGATCTGGATCCCCAGGTAGCGGAATTTGTTTTGGGCTAGTTTAAATGGTAGTCCCTCCAGTTCTGTCCTTCTCCCGTTTGGGTTCACCAGGAATGTCTCTCTCTTGCCCAGGTTGAGTTTGTAGCCCGAAAGGCACCTAACTATTCCAGGCGTTGCATGATTGCTTTCAGGCCATTCTGTAGGCCCGAGATGTAGAAGAGCAGATCACCCATATTGAGCGATACTCTGTGCTCTCTGCCTCCTTTTTGGATGTCCCTCTAGCTTTTCACGTCTCGCAGGGTGATTGCCAGGGGTTCAATTGCCTGGGCAAACATAAGCGGGCATCCCTGCCTTGTGCCCCTGTGTAGTTGGAAATATTCTGAGCTAGTGGTGTTGGTCCAAACGTTCACCCAAGAGATGAGCCCCATCCCCAGCCCAAACCGCTCCAGTACCCCTATGAGGTACTTCCACTCGACTCTGTCAAATGCTTTTTCTGCGTCCAGGGAGACAATCACCTCTCGTGTTCTCTCACCGGACAGGGTCATTATTACATTCAGCTGCCGGCTGATATTCGCAGTTAGCTGCCTACCCTTGTCAAAGCCCGTCTGGTCCTCTGCGACCACCTCTGGTACGCAGTTCTCCAATCTCTCGGCCAGAACCTTCGTGAGTATCTTCGTGTCTACATTGAGTCGTGAAATGGGCCTGTATGATCCACATTCCTTTGGATCCTTGTCATTTTTGCGTATCAATGATATCGTGGCCTGTGTTAGCACAGGAGGCAGGGTGCCCCTCGCTAGCGAGTCTGAGAACATATTTCGTAGGTGTGGGGCCAGGGCTGATGCAGATTTCTTATAGAAGTCCACCGGGAACCTGTCAGGTCCCAGGGCCTTCCCCGCCTGCATGGAGCTGATTATCTCCATGATCTCTCCCCGTCCTATCGGTGCTTCCAGCTCCCCCCATCTATCGTCCCCCACGACTGGCATCACCTCTGTGTCTCTGCCAGGGAGTTTGGAGGTGTACAGTCCTCAGTAAAAGGTCTTGAGTGTTTCGTTTAACTCTTTTTGCTCAGCTACCAGTCTGCCTCTGCTGTTCCTCACCTGAACTATCTCTCTCAATGCGGCTGCTTTCTCAGCTGGTAAGTCAGTAGGTGACCAGCCTTTACCCATGTTCGTCGAAGGTCCCCCGTGTTTGGCGGAGTTTATGCACTGCTTTCCTGGTGGACAGCAGGTTAAAGTCCATTTGCAGCTTTTTCCTCTCTGCCGGAAGCTCTTTGGGGCCTCGGAGTATTTTCTGTCAACCTCCAGGATGGAGTTGATCAGTTGTTGCTTGGCAACCCTCTCTTCCCTGTCTCTTCGTGCTTTGTAGGCTATAATCTCTATAATCTCTCCCTTAGTCACAGCCTTCAGTGCCTCCCAGAGCGTGGACGTTGAGACAACCTCGCTCTGGTTATTTGTGATGCACTCGCCTATGGCTTGTGATATTTTCTAGCAGAAGCCCTTAGCAACCAGTAAGTCCCTGTCCAACCTCCACGTGGGGCATGGGCACGGCCTGTTTCCATGTAGTATGGAGTGTGGTCAGAGATAACTATCGTGGAATATTCCGCCCTTACTATTCCTGGAAGCACCGCTTCCTCACTGCAAAGACGTCTATTCTTGAGTATGCTTTGTGAGGGCAGCACGGTGGCGCAGTGGTTAGCACTGCAGTGTCATAGCGCCGAGGTCCCAGGTTCGATCCCGGCTCTGGCTCACTGTCTGTGTGGAGTTTTCACATTCTCCCCGTGTTTGCGTGGATTTCGCCCCCACAACCCAAAGATGTGCAAGGTAGGTGGATTGAACACACTAAATTGCCCCTTAATTGGAAAAAATGAATTGGGTACTCTAAATTTTAAAAAAAGAGTATGCTTTGTGAACTGGTGAAAAAAATGAGAATTATTTCTCACCGGGGTGTAAGAACTGCCAAGGGTCCACCGACCCCATCTGTTCCATGAATCTTCCCAGCTCCCTAGCCATGCCCGTCCTTTATCCTGATCTGGGGTTCGATTGGTCCTTCAGCGGGTCCTGTATACAGTTGAAGTCGCTCCCTATGATCAGTTGGTGCGCATCAGCGTCGAGGATTTCCACTATGGTCTTTTTTATGAAATCTGTGTTGTCCCAGCTGACAGTAGGCATGTATCAGACTACCGGTGCCCCGTCCACGACACTGCTGACCATGACGTGCCATTCCCCTTAGTCCGTAACCGTCCTTATCGCCGTAAACATCGTCCTATTGCTAAGCAGTATGGCTACTCCTGTAGCCCTCGTTCCGTAGCATGAATGGTACATCTGTCCCACCCGGCCTTTTTGAACCCCCAGTCAGTCCTTCTCCCTCAGGTGTGTCTCCTGCAGGAAGACTATGTCGGCCTTCAAACCTTTTAGGTGGCCGAAGCCTCTGGATCCTTTCACTGGGCTGACATTCCAGGTGATACTCCTTGGTGGGGGTTTCTGGTCCCCCGCTCCTGCGGGATCACCATACTTACCCGGTGGACCAGCCCCTGCACTCCGGGGCCTCCCTTTGTTAGGGGCCGCCCAAAGCGGCCATGGTCACCATTCTCACCATGAGGCCGGGCCCCTGCGCTCCAGGGTTTCCCTTTGTCCAGGCGTCAACTTTGGGTACGCCACGCCTGCTGCTCGTTGCTTTTTCCACCACTTCTGCTGTCTTTTCGGCCCCTCGACCTCCGGTATGTTCTTGTTGCTTTCTTCTCATTGTTGAGGTAGTTTGGTCTTTGAATCTTGGGCAAAATTCAACTAAAAGTGCCCTATTTGGTTCTCATTTGGAGGAGAGCCACCTGATGTGCGTCTGCTCAGCACATCACCGTCACCGGAGGTCTTGACTGTCTGTAGTTTCTTAGCGTCTTGGGCCAAGCAGTTGCCATACCAGGCTGTGATGCAGCCAGATAGGATGCTTTCTAAAGATTGAAAAATTGATAAGAGTCAATGTGGATATGCCGAATTCCCTTAGTTTCCTGATGAAGTATAGGCTCTGTTTGTGCTTTCATGGTGGTAGCATCAACGTGGGTGAACCAAGACAGATTGTTGGTGATGTGCACAGTGAGGAATTTGAAGCTGTCAACCATCACCACCTCGGTCCCGTTGATGCTGACAGGGTTGTGTACAGTACTTTGCTTTCAGAAGTCAATGACCAGCACTTTAGTTTTGCTGACATTGAGGGGGAGATTGTAGTTGTTGCACCACTCCACTAGATTCTCCTGCACTCTGACTCATCGTTGTTCGAGATCCGACCCACAGTGGTCGTGTCATCAGTAAACGTGGAGATGGAGTTGGAGCCAAATTTTGTGTACTGGGAGTACAGTAGGGGGCTAAGTACACAGCCTTGCGGGAACTCAGTATTGAGGACTATCGTGGAGAAGGTGTTATTGTTTATACTTACTGACTGTGGTCTATGGGTCAGGAAGTCGAGACTCCAGTTGCAGAGTGAGGAGCCAGATCCTAGGTTTTGGAGTTTTGATATAAGCTTGGCTGGGCTAATGGTGTTGAAGGCGGAGCTATAGTCAATGAAAATGAGTCTGACATAGGAGTCCTTGTTGTCGAGATGCTCCAGGGATGAGTGTAGGGCCAGGGAGATAGCGTCTGCTGTGGACCAGCTGTGGCGGTATGCGAATTGCAGAGGATCAAAGCAAATTGCAGAGGATTCTGGGAGTATGGAGTTGATGTGTCTCATGACCAACCTTTCAAAACACTTCATAATGATTGATGTCAAGGCCACAGAACGGGAGTCGTTGGGGCATGTTGCCTGGTTCTTCTTTGGCACCGGTATGATGGTGGTCGTCTTGAAGCAAGTGGGACGGAACCTCGGAACGGAGTAGGGAAAGGTTGAAGATATCCGCGGACACATCTGCCAGCTGGGCCGCGCAGGCTCTGATTGCATGACCAGGGACCCCGTCAGGACCTATTGCTTTCTGAGGTTTCACTTTTGAGAAGGCCGATCTGACTTCGGAAACTGTGGGGGTAGGTCTGGGTGTGTCCAAGGCTGCTGGGGCAGTTAATAACGGTTTGATAGTTTCCTGCTGGAACCGAACATAGAATATATTGAGTTCATTGGGGAAGGGTGCGCTGCTGCCGCAGATTCTACTCGGCTTCGCTTTGTAGCCCATTATGTTGTTTAAGCCTTGCCACAACCGATGAGAGTCTGTGACATTAGTCTATGACTAGCTTAGTATTGTCTCTTGGCATCCTTGATGACTTTGCAAAGGGTAACAAAGTCCCATAGAGAGTGCGTTTAGCCGCGTGTTGCTCATAGCACCGAGAAACACAAAGCTTTACAATGCCACTTGCAGTAAATAAGGGGCCTCAGCGGGGAATGCACAGCCCCGTTTTCAACACCGAGGAGCTCTGCTCACCGGAACTCCTCAGTGTAGCGAGAGGTTGGGTCGCTATTTTTAATAGCGCCCTGATCTCCAATGCCCCCGACGTGACCCTGACACCCCTTCCAAGCCACAAGGCATATGGATGGATCTTTCCCCCCGCCCGATTGCCAGCACACACAAAATGTCAGCCTGGCACCTTGGCAGTGCCAAAGGGCATGCACCTGGGATATCCAATCCCCTGGGAGACACCCACGAATGAAAATTTGGTCCCCACTTGTGGGGATCAGTGCTGAATGGCGCCCCACAATGGCCGGGATTTACATTGCAACATCTCGCAAGATCATGGGTCTCCCGGCGCGCGCTGCGCCACGGTGAGCTGCTTTTTGTGCACGCCCTATATTTTTATATGTTTGTGTGTTAAATAGCTTGCCAGTACTTTTAGCTATGCTTCCCAGCCATTTACTAACCGGGGATCATATACCCTGCTATCTATTTACTGATACAACCAGATATGTCTTCTGAGTCATTCTTCATTACTAGGAATACAAAAAGGTCAACTTTTCATCTCATCTCCTCAACAAACTACAGACAGGCTTGGAGTGACTGGTTTTGAGTGACAGTCCACAATCTCCAGAAGTATCCCAGTACTCGATTAACCTAATTGGTAAGAGCTTCACACTGAGTGTAAATCCGAACCCGCATCCTTCCTGTCGTTTGCAAATCAACCCTTGATTGTGTTTCATGCTTTTGGATCCATTGGCCTGGCAAAGCGTTATATTATCCACCTTATTTACCAATAATACGAATACCTGGGCAGTAAGAAAATATTCACTGAGCTCAACCAGAGCTGTCCATGTCATTGAACTCAATTTTCAACTAACTTATCATTAATTCTTTAAATTTTACTCCCTCTTTTAAAAATCCTTTCCACATGGAACATTATCAGACACCTGAACTGGATGTCCTGATAAATTAATGTTTATTACATTTCCCTTCTTTCCCTAGTTTTGTTCCCACCTCAATTAAATTCAATGAATGCCCATCATAACTCGCTTAATTATTCAGCCAGGCTCCTCGAGTCAATTCACCGAAACCACTGAGACATGTTTCCTCTTAAATCATGGTCCTGGGCTCTATGCTATTTTGACAGCACTCTGTAAAATGTTCTTCAGACTTTTTCCTCATCACTTATACAGGCAAAATATTGAATATATTTCAGCAATGCTCATCTTATCTTTTTACTGAGGAAGACTACAGATTTTCGGTACATTTAAAAAAATTGTTTTAAAGTTTGCCTTTTAGAGAGTGTGAGACATTGTTTCTGTGCACATACACCTGTAACCTTGTGTGATATTGTGACTGTGTAGATATACACACAACCTTGTCAGGGATTCTGTATCTGTAGACCTGCACACAAACCTGTGAGAGGTTGTGTATCTGTAGATATATATACACAACATTGTGACAGATTGTGTATCCATAAACCTGCACACGCAACGGTGTGATGGATTGGGAATCTGTAGACCTACCTGCACTAACAAGATTGTGGCAGTTTTTGTATTAGTAGACCTGCATACACATCTTTGTGAGGGATTGTATATCTGTAAACGTGTACTCATAACTTTGTGATGGACTGTGTATCTGTAGATATACACACACAATTTAGTGGGGGTTATGCATCTGTAGATATACACACACAGCCCTGAGATGGATTATGTATCTGCAGGTATGCACACTCAATCTTGTGAGGGATGGTAAATCTAGATATATGAGGAATTGTTTATCTGTAGACCAGCTCATACAACGGTATGAGGGATTGTGTATCTGTAGATCTGCATTAACAAGGTTGTGAGGGATTGTGTATCTGTAGATCTGCATTAGCAACGTTGTGAGGGATTGTGTATCTGTAGATCTGCATTAATAAGGTTGTAAGAGATTGTGTACCTGTAGACCTGCATTAGCAAGGTTGTGAGGGATTGTGTATCTGTAGATCTGCATTAACAAGGTTGTAAGAGATTGTGTACCTGTAGACCTGCATTAACAAGGTTGTGAGGGATTGTGTATCTGTAGACCTGCACAAACAAGGTTGTGAGGGATTGTGTATCTGTAGACCTGCACAAACAAGGTTGTGAGGGATTGTGTATCTGTAGACCTGCACAAACAAGGTTGTGAGGGATTGTGTATCTGTAGACCTGCACAAACAAGGTTGTGAGGGATTATGTATCTGTAGATGTGCACACACAACTTTGTGATGGATTGTTTCTGTACATACATAGAACATACAGTGCAGAAGGATGCCATTCGGCCCATCGAGTCTGCACCGACCCACTTAAGCCCTCACTTCCACCCTATCCCCATAACCCAATAACCCCTCCGAACCTTTTTGGACACTAAGGGCAATTTAGCATGGCCAATCCACCTAACCACGTCTTTGGACTGTGGGAGGAAATCGGAGCACCTGGAGGAAACCCACGCAGATACGGGGAGAACGTGCAGACTCGGCACAGTGAGCCAGCAGAGAATCGAACCTGGGACCCTGGCACTGTGAAGCCACAGTGACAGCCACGTGTGCTACCATGCTGCCCATATAAACATATAACCCTGTGAGAGAGTATTGATTCGACACAGCCACTGCTTTGTGTCCAACGAGGAGCCGGCTGCAACAGATAAATCGTGGGCAAGCCCCAAATTGGGTTTCACGCCTGGCTGATCCAAGTCACCTGACTTGCTACCCCGCTGTGGTCTAGATCACGCCCAGCAAGGATGTGATAATTACATTTAAATGAGCCATTAGGATGATGGAAAATCAGGGGTCTCGGGGGGCTATTAGAGCCCCCCGAGGTGGTCGGGGACAGAGCATGGTCGGCTGACACTGCCAGGGTGCCGGTGTCTGCCAGGTGCCAAGGTACCTGGTACCAGGTTGGCATTGCCAAGAGTCGGGGCCTGAGGGGCGGCCATGCCCATGAAAGGAACTGTGAGGGGAAATGAAGGGGCCTCAGAAAGGTTTGAGGGAGAGGGGGGTTAATGGGGGTTCCTGAAAAGGAGGGGTGGGAGACCTTGCGTCTTGCTTAAGGATTGGGGCAGCCATTCAAAATGGTGCCCCGAACTCTGAAGAGCCGGTCTGGCTGGTAGGTTCAGCTCCCCAGTGCCAGAAATATTTCAAAGTGTAGCCTCAACCGGGGAGAAACACTACCAGGCCCAAAAAATGGCTAAGTGCTGTTGAATAGCCATCTCCATCTCAACATTGCAGTTGTCGGGAAATATCCCACCAAACATGCATGAAATCACACTTTGAAATTATTCCGTTAAATCGCACCCTGTGTATCTGCGGATCCGCAAGCAGTCATAACTTTGTGCGGGTTTGTACCTGTACATAAAAAAACACAATCTTGTGAGGGATTGTGTGTTTGTAGACCTGCATGCACAATGTTGTGAGGGATTGTGTGTCTGAAGATATAACACACAACTTTGTGAGAGATTGTGTATCTGTAGACCTGCATACATGACTTTGTGAGGGATTGCGTATCTGTAGCTACACGCACACAGGCACTTGTGAGGGATTGTTTATCTGTAGACTTGCACACAAAACATTGTTAGAAGTCTCACAACACCAGGTTAAAGTCCCGCAGGTTTATTTGAAATCACAAGCTTTCAGAGCGCTGCTCCTTCATCAGGTGAAGTGTAGGCAGGTTTAAAAATCACAGCATATATAGGAGGGACAATTGAAAGATAATTACAGATTGGAATGTGAAGAATGGTTGGAATGTGAGTCTTTCTAGATAAACAATTGTCTCTCCTATACGTGCTGTTATTATGAACCTGCCTATTCTTCACCCGATGAAGGAGCAGCACTCCGAAAGCTTGTGATTGGACTTTAACCTGGTGTTGTGAGACTTCTTACTGTGCCCACCCCAGTCCAGCCCGGCATCTCCACATTACATATAACATTGTGAGGGATTGGATCTGTACGTATAAACACATAACCTTGTAAGGGATTTTGTATTTGTAGATAATACACAACCTTGTGAGAGATTTTGTATCTGTAGACATGCACACATAGCGTTGTGATGGATCGTGTGTCTGTAGATATGCACACAACCTTGTTACAATTTATGTATCTGTAGACCAACACAAAAATCATTGTGAGGAATTGTATACCTGTAGACCTGCACGCATACCATTGTGAGGGATCATGTAGCTATAGATATAAACTTGTAACTTTGTGAGAGATTGGATATCTACAGACCTGAACACACAATGTTGTGAGGGATTGTGTATCTGTTGATTTAAATGCACAACCGTGTGATGGATTGTGTCTGTATACCTGTACACACAAATTGTGAGGGATTGTGTATCTGTAGATATACACACGCTGTTGTGAGAAATTGTGCATCTGTAGACCTACACACATAACCTTGTGATGAATTGTGTATCTGTATACCTGCATACACAACCTTGTGAGAGATTGTGTATCTGTTGATATAAATGCACAATCTTGTGAAAGATTGTGTATCTATATACCTGCACACATAACCTTATGATGAGAAATTGTGTATCAGTAGACCTACACACACAACCTTGTGAGGTATTGTATACCTGTAGATGTAAACACACAACCGTGGGAGAGTTTGTGTATCTGTAGATATATACACAAAATTGTTACGGATTATGTACCTATATACCTGCACACACATCGTTGTGAGGGATTGTGTTCCTGTAGACCGACACACGTAACCTTGTGATGAATTGTGTATCTGTATACCTGCATACACAACTTTGTGAGGGATTGTGTACCTGTTGATATAAACACACAACTTTGTGAGGGATTGTGTATCTGTAGACTTAGACACATTTGCACAAATTTTCAGTCTCTGTTCATCCCATAATCATTCGGTGACCAAAAGCAGTGAAGGCCTTTCTCAAGTCAATGAAACACCTCTTTATCCAAAATGGTGCTGCCCATGTAGGTGAATAGCTATTTCTCACACTTCTATTCCTGCTTTAAAACATCTTTCTCAAATTTAAAGGTAAGTTTTATCTTATTGAACTGTTAAATCACATTGAGTTGTTTAATAACTTCAGTGAAATGTTGGGCAGGCTGTATATTTCAGCACCTTTTAAACATGCTGTGGCCATTACTGAAACATGGTTAAAGGATGGTCACAACTGGGAGTTAAATATCCGAGGGTATCAAACTATTCGGAAGGACAGAGTGGATGGTAAGGGAGGTGGTGTTGCTCTGTTATTTAAGGATGACATCCGGGCAATAGTAAGGGATGACATCGGTGCTATGGAGGATAAGGTTGAATCCATTTGGGTGGAAATCAGGAATAGTAAGGCGAAAAAGTCACTGATGGGAGTAGTCTATCGGCCACCAAATAGTAACGAGATGGTGGGGCAGGCAATAAACAAAGAAATAACTGATGCATGTAGAAATGGTACAGCAGTTATCATGGGGGATTTTAATCTACATGTCGATTGGTTTAACCAGGTCGGTCAAGGCAACCTTGAGGAGGGGTTTATAGAATGTATCCGCGATAGTTTCCTAGAACAGTATGTAATGGAACCTACGAGGGAACAAGCGGTCCTAGATTTTGTCCTGTGTAATGAGACAGGATTGATTCATGATCTCATAGTTAGGGATCCTCTCGGAAGGAGCGATCACAATATGGTGGAATTTAAAATACAGATGGAGGGTGAGAAAGTAAAATCAAATACTAGTGTTTTGTGTTTAAACAAAGGAGATTACAAGGGGATGAGAGAAGAACTAGCTAAGGTAGACTGGGAGCTAAGACTTTATGGTGGAACAGTTGAGGAACAGTGGAGAACCTTCCAAGCGATTTTTCACAGTGCTCAGCAAAGGTTTATACCAACAAAAAGGAAGGACAGAAGAAAGAGGGAAAATCGACCGTGGATATCTAAGGAAATAAGGGAGAGTATCAAATTGAAGGAAAAAGCATATAAAGTGGCAAAGATTGCTGGGAGATTAGAGGACTGGGAAATCTTTAGGGGGCAACAGAAAGCTACTAAAAAAGCTATAAAGAAGAGTAAGATAGAGTATGAGAGTAAACTTGCTCAGAATATAAAAACAGACAGTAAAAGTTTTTACAAATATATAAGACAAAAAAAAGTGGCTACGGTAAATATTGGTCCTTTAGAGGATGAGAAGGGAGTTTTAATAATGGGAAATGAGGAAATGGCTGAGGAACTGAACAGGTTTTTTGGGTCGGTCTTCACAGTGGAAGACACAAATAACATGCCAGCGACTGATAGAAATGAGGCTATGACAGGTGAGGACCTTGAGAGGATTGTTATCACTAAGGAGGGAGTGATGGGCAAGCTAATGGGGCTAAAGGTAGACAAGTCTCCTGGCCCTGATGGAATGCATCCCAGAGTGCTAAAAGAGATGGCTAGGGAAATTGCAGATGCACTAGTGATAATTTACCGAAATTCACTAGACTCTGGGGTGGTCCCGGTGGATTGGAAATTAGCAAACGTGACGCCACTGTTTAAAAAAGGAGGTAGGCAGAAAGCAGGAAATTATAGGCCAGTGAGTTTAACTTCGGTAATAGGGAAGATGCTGGAATCTATCATCAAGGAAGAAATTGCGAGGCATCTGAATAGAAATTGTCCCATTGGGCAGACGCAGCATGGGTTCGTTAAAGGCAGGTCATGCCTAACTAATTTAGTGGAATTTTTTGAGGACATTACCAGTGCAGTAGATAACGGGGAGCCGATGGATGTGGTATATCTGGATTTCCAGAAAGCCTTTGACAAGGTGCCACACAAAAGGTTGCTGCATAAGATAAAGATGCATGGCATTAAGTGTAAAGTAGTAGCATGGATAGAGGATTGGTTAATTAATAGAAAGCAAAGAGTTGGGATAAATGGGTGTTTCTCTGGTTGGCAATCAGTAGCTAGTGGTGTCCCTCAGGGATCCGTGTTGGGCCCACAATTGTTCACAATTTACATAGATGATTTGGAGTTGGGGACCAAGGGCAATGTGTCCAAGTTTGCAGATGACACTAAGATGAGTGGTAAAGTGAAAAGTGCAGAGGATACTGGAAGTCTGCAGAGGGATTTGGATAGGTTAAGTGAATGGGCTCGGGTCTGGCAGATGGAATACAATGTTGACAAATGTGAGGTTATCCATTTTGGTAGGAATAACAGCAAACGGGATTATTATTTAAACGATAAAATATTAAAGCATGCCGCTGTTCAGAGAGACTTGGGTGTGCTAGTGCATGAGTCACAGAAGGTTGGTTTACAAGTGCAACAGGTGATTAAGAAGGCAAATGGAATTTTGTCCTTCATTGCTAGTGGGATGGAGTTTAAGACTAGGGAGGTTATGTTGCAATTGTATAAGGTGTTAGTGCGGCCACACCTGGAGTATTGTGTTCATTTTTGGTCTCCTTACTTGAGAAAGGACGTACTGGCGCTGGAGGGTGTGCAGAGGAGATTCACTAGGTTAATCCCAGAGCTGAAGGGGTTGGATTATGAGGAGAGGTTGAGTAGACTGGGACTGTACTCGTTGGAATTTAGAAGGATGAGGGGGGGAATCTTATAGAAACATTTAAAATTATGAAGGGAATAGATAGGATAGATGCGGGCAGGTTGTTTCCACTGGCGGGTGACAGCAGAACTAGGGGGCATATCCTCAAAATAAGGGGAAGTAGATTTAGGACTGAGTTTAGGAGGAACTTCTTCACCCAAAGGGTTGTGAATCTATGGAATTCCTTGCCCAGTGAAGCAGTTGAGGCTCCTTCATTACATGTTTTTAAGGTAAAAATAGATAGTTTTTTGAAGAATAAAGGGATTAAGGGTTATGGTGTTCGGGCCGGAAAGTGGAGCTGAGTCCACAAAAGATCAGCCATGATCTAATTGAATGGCGGAGCAGGCTCGAGGGGCCAGATGGCCTACTCCTGCTCCTAGTTCTTATGTTCTTATGTTCTTATGCTGTCCCAGTAATATTGCAGTCATTACAGTTACTGTTGTTGTCTAGGGATTAAATGAGTCTGAAATCAAATAGTGTACATAGAAAGAGAAGGAGGCCATTCGGCCCATCGAGTCTGCACCGACCCACTTAAGCCCTCACTTCCACCCTATCTCCATAACTCAGTAACCCCTCCTAACCAATTTATCACGGCCAATCCACCTAACCCGCACGTCTTTGGATTGTGGGAGAAAACCGGAGCACCTGGAGGAAACCCACGCAGACACGGGGAGAACGTGATGACTCCGCACAGACAGTGACCCAGTAGGGAATTGAACCTGGGACCCTGGCACTGTGAAGCCACAGTGCTAATCACAGTGCTACCGTGCTGCTCATATTGGAAATTATGGAAGAATATCTGTTTTTCTAATTGTAATTATGCTGAGTGTGTTCTGTTCCTTTTGGATCATTTTGGAAAGAGATTAACTTGAAGATCACCAATATGTGCACAGAGTGCAGTAATGATGAAAACTCCCAATGATTTTATTAGCATTGCCCAGCTGAGTGCCTTTTTAAAAATAAATTTAGAGTACCCAATTCATTTTTTTTCCAATTAAGGGGCAATTTAGCTTGGCCAATCCACCTAGCCTGCACATCTTTTGGGTTGTGGGGACGAAACTCACGCAAACATGGGGAGAATGTGCAAACTCCAAACGGACCCAGAGCCGGGATCAAACCTGGGACCTCGGTGCCGTGAGGCCGCAGTGCTAACCCACTGGCCACCGTGCTGCCTCCCTGAGTACCCGTTCTCATGAGCTAGCAATAATTACATGTCTCCAAGTTGTCTGCTTCATGGGATATGGTTGGCCCAGTGGCGCTTCAGTTAATTGATGCTAACGAAAGGTAGGTGTTCTGCTCTGCCACCGATGCAGATGTATATGCTAAGCTAATTAAGTTCAAATTCCCCAGGCAGTCAAATTTCCCAGGTAGCCAGCATTTGATCCATTCCTCACTTTCCTTTTTGTTCTGTATGATAAGCTACATTCCTTCTAACCTTTATCTAAAGTTAATTCAGGCCATGGAAAAGTTATGTCAAGTTAAACGAGGTTGAATTTTGTTAGGTGTAAGGTTAGATGGATAGTCTGCAATATGGGGAGATGCTGGTATCATCGCTGGGGCAGAAATCCAGAGACCCGGGCCGATGCTGTGTGGATAAAAGGAAATTACTGCAGCTGCTGGAATCTGAAATAAAAAGATGGAATGCTGGAAAATTTCAGCGGGTCTGCGCATCTGTGGAGAGAAAACAGAGCTAACGTTTCCATGGTGACCATGGCTAAGAAGGGTGCTGATAGTGGCACATTAAGAGATCAGAATGTGCTAATAGCAGAACAGAGGTAAGCCAGTGTGTCAAAGGACAACCTAGACAAGGAACAGATGGCCCTAGTGGGGTGGGAATGGGGGGAAGGGAAGACAGTGAGAAGGGGAAAAACAGATTGATGGAAGAAATGAAAATAAATTGATATCTCATCCTCTAGTTCTCCCCAGCTCTGACAAAGAGTCATACAGACTTGAAATGTTAGCTCTGTTCTCTCTCGTGGGCGGCACGTGGCACAGTGGTTAGCACTGCAGCCTATGACACTGAGGACCCGGGTTCGAATCCCAGCCCTGGGTCAATGTCCCTGTGGAGTTTCACCCCCACAACCCAAAGATGTGTAGGTTAGGTAGATTGACCTTGCTAAATTGTCCCTTAATTGGAAAAAAAAATAATTGGGCTCTCTAAATTTATAAAAAAAGCTCTGTTTTCTCTCCACAGATGATGCTCTGTGGACATGGCTTCAAAGCCCACCACGGCAGTGCGTGATAATACGCACCTAGTTCACCAATATCCTTTAGGGAAGAAAATCTGCCTTCCTTAACTGGCCTGGCTTACATGTGACTCCAGAGCCTCTTAACTGCCACAAAATCCATAAAACACTTATGGTGCAGACGAAGACCATTCGGTCCATCGAGTCTGCACTGATCCTTTGAAAGAGCACTCTACCCAGGTCCACTCCCCCCAAAGTAGCATTGGGATGAAAGAGCAAGTTGATGGCAGCTTTAGGAATGGAAGAGTTGTGAGAATACAATTTAAGATCAGAGGGAACACTGAGATTTAGAATGTCATCAGGTGATGAGGAGCTAAAGGCAGAAAAATACTTTTCACTGTACCTCGGCATATGTAACAATAAACAAATCCAATCCAATCCAATGTATTCACTATCTTATTAATGGTACAATCATTACTCCTTTGAACTTTCTCCAAAGGTAAGGAACAGCATGTTGACCAAATTACGAGAGACATGTACAGACTGGTTTTGAAGAACTGTAGGAAAAAATTTCAGCGTCCCATTGAAAGGCCTGGACGAGATCACAATGCACTAATTGTAATGCTGAAAGCTGTATGCATTGAGCGTCTGTGACCAAAAAGAAGATTTGAAATTGTAACAGAAGAGTGGATGTACACAGTTGCTTAATGAGTGGAGAGGGTCAATGGAGTGGATGAGGGAGCAGAGTGAGAGGGCAAACATGTTGGAGTTAAAGGTCAGGTGGGTTCAAGGAGAAGTTGCCAAGTTCCTTTGAAGATGAAGATGAAGCCAAATGAGTTTAGTATACAGAAACTTAGTCTGCTTTACAGGCGATGGCAGGAATCCTGTTGCAGTGATCATGATATGATTGAATTTCACATTCTCTTTGAGAGAGAGGAATGGATTTAAGATGTAGACTTAAAAAGGGTCAATTATGAGGGAATGAAGGCAGAACTGGCTAAAGTAAACTGGGAAAAAGGTTAATAATAATCTTTATTATTGTCACAAGTAGGCTTACATTTACACGGCAATAAGGTTACTGTGAAAATCCCCTAGTCGCCACACTCCGGCACCTGCTCGGGTATACTGAGGGAGAATTCATAATGTCCAATTCACCTAACAAGCACGTCTTTCTGGACTTGTGGGAGGAAACCAGAGCACCCGGAGGAAACCCACGCAGACACGGGGCGAACATGCAGGTTCCGCATAGACAGTGACTCAAGCCGGGAATCGAACCTGGAACGATGGCGCGGTGAAACAACAGTGCTAAACACTGTGTATTAAATGGTAGTAAGGGATAGGTTGATAGAGATGCATTGGCAGTAATTTAAGGGGCTATTTCAGAATACTCAAAAGATACATTCCAGTGGAAAAGAAAGGCTCTAAGGGAAGGACACACCATCTATTGTTAACTAAAGAAGTATAAAATTGAAAGAAAAATTGTATAATTCCAGTTACATGAGTGGCAGGTCAGAAGATGGGACAGAATTTAAAGAACAACAAAGAATAACTAACATATAGGTAAAGAGGGAGAAATTAGAGTATGAGCGAAAGCAAGCCAAAAATATAAAAACAGATGGTAAGAGTTTCTACAGATATTTAAAAGGGAATAGAGTAAGTAAATTGTGTGGTCATCTAGAGAGTGAGAATGGGAAATGAATAATGGAAAATAAGGAAATGGTGGATAAACTGAGCAGATGTTTTGCATCTTCCTTTGCTGGAGAGGATACAATTCATATTGTATAAATAATCGTGAATCAGGAGGTGAGAAAGTTGGAGGAGCTTAAAATTGTAATCACCAGAGAAATGATACTGAAAAAAATATTAGAACCAAGAGCTGACAAGTCCCCAGGTCCTGATGGACTTCATCCTCGAGTCTTAGAAGAAGTGGCTGCTGAGATGGTAAATACATTGGTTTCAGTTTTCCTGAATTCCATGGATTCTGCAAGTGTCCCAGCATATTAGAGAACAAGAAATGCGACTCTTCTATTCATGGAACGAAGGAGACAGAAAGCAGGAAACTACAGACCAGTTGACTTAATACCTATTGTCGAGACATTCCTAGAATCTATTATTAAGGAGTTTACAGCACAACAGTTAGACAATCTCAATTCAGTCAGGCAGAATCAATATTGAGGAAGGTCAAGCAATGTGGATAAAGGAGAACCTCTGGATGTCCTATGCTTAGATTTCCACAAGGTGCCACATCAAAGGTTATGATACAAAATAAGAGTTCATGGTGCAGGGGACAGCTTATTAGCCTGGATAGAGGATTGGTTAGCTAACAGGATGCAAAGAGTAGGGATAAATAGATCTTTTTCAGATTGGCAAGATATGATGAATGGAGTGTCACAGGGACCAGTGCTGGTCTCAAATATTTACAATGACTTGGATGAAGGACCAAATGTATGGTTGTTAAATTTACTGATGACATAATGATAGGAAGGAAAGTAAGTTGTGAATGGAATATAAGGAGACAGGAGCATAGATAGATCAGCAAAAAATTGGCTGATGGACTATAATGCGGGAAAATGTGAACTTGTCCACTTCGGCAGGAAGAATAGCAAACAGCATATTATTTAAATGGAGAGAGATTGCAGAACTCAGGGTGTCCTGGTACATAAATCAAGACAACCTAGTATGCAGGTGCACAAGTGATTTGGAAGGCAAATGAAATGTTGTCATTTATTGCAAGGGAAATGGAATATATAAGTAGGGATGTTTTGATGCAGTTGAACAGGGTCTTGGAGAGATAGAATTTAGAGTGTGGTGTACAATGTTGGCCTTCATATTTAAGAAAGGATATAAATGCGTGGGAACCAGTTCAGAGAAGGATTAACTTGATTTATTCCTGGGATTGGCCCGGGGGGGTGGGGTTATCTTATGAAGAAGGGTAGGACAGACCTATCTCCTTTTCAATTTAGAAGATTGAGAGGCAAGATCGTATGGGGACGTGACAGAATGGATGGTCCCCCTGTCAGAGTGATAGAACTTGGCTACACTATTTGAAAATAAGGGGTCTCCCATTTCAAACAGAGATGAGGCGGCATTTCGTTCTCTCAGAGGGTTGTGAATCTTTGCCACTTTCCCAGAGAGTGATGGAGGTCGGGTCAATGAATATTTTTAAGGTAGATATATTCTTAACTATCAAGTGAGTCCTTGGTTATCGATTGTAGCGAGCGGAATGTGAATCAGTCAGATCACCCATGATCTTATCAAATGACAGAACAAGCTCGAGGGGCTGAATGGCCTTCTTCTAATTTGAATGTTTTTATGTAACCAGGCTTTGACGAGGCAGGCTGTCCAGGAATATAATATTAAAACTTTCTAAATTTGAAAGAAACTTAAAGTCATGTTATGCTGTTCATTGATGAGTCAGTTTCTAGGCCTCAGGTCAAAATCCATTGTTCACTTGAGGAGATATATGGTGGCTATTAACATCTCCAGAGATGTTGCCGTCTCTTTCTTTGTTACAGGTCCATCCGTTTCATTGATTCAAATGGGTTTACACAATGACACATGTGAGATTCCACAAGAATGACTGTTGAGCTTTGTCCTGCAATTACTGTTGGAAGTTTTGAGAACTGTAGCCAGCTTGCAAATCATGTGACCTCAAATCGCGTTTGACCTACTAGATTGAGTTTTTTGATGAGATACCAGAGAGGTTAATGAGGTTGATGTAGGGCGGCATGTGGCGCAGTGGTTAGCACTGGGACTGCGGCGCTGTCACTGTCCGTGTGAACATAGAACAGTACAGCACAGTTCAGGCCCTTCAGCCCACTATGTTGTGATCATATATATATATATATCATATATAAGATCAACCTAACCAACACCCCTTCAATTTACTGCTGTCCATGTGCCTGTCTAAGAGTCGCTTAAATGTCCCTGATGTCTCTGACTCCACCACCTCTGCTGGCAGTGCATTCCGCGCACCCACCACTCTCTGTGTAAAGAACCTACCTCTGACATCTTCCCTATACCTTCCTCCAATCACCTTAAAATTATGTCCCTCGTGGCAGCCATTTCCGCCCTGGGGAAAAGTCTCTGACTATCCACTCTATACATGCCTCTCATCACCTTGTACACCTCTATCAAGTCACCTCTCTGCCTTCTTCCCTCCAGTGAGAAAAGCCCTAGCTCCCTCAACCTTCCTTCATAAGACATGCCCTCCAGTCCAGGCAGCATCCTGGTAAATCTCCTCTGTACCCTCTCCAAAGCGTCCACATTTTTCCTATAATGAGGCGACCAGAACTGGACACAATATTTCAAGTGTGGTCAAGTTGGGCAGCATGGGTCCGTGTGGAGCTTGCACATTCTCCCCGTGTCTGCGTGGGTTTCGCCCCCCACAACCCAAAAATGTGCAGAGTAGGTGGATTGGCCACACTAAATTGCCCCTTAATTGGAAAAAATAATTGGGTAATCTAAATTTATTTTTTTTAAAGTTGGGCAGCACGGTAGCATAGTGGTTAGCACAATTGCTTCACAGCTGCAGGGTCCCAGGTTCGATTCCCGGCTTTGGTCACTGACTGTGCGGAGTCTGCACGTTCTCCCTGTGTGTGCGTGGGTTTCCTCCGGGTGTTCCGGTTTCTTCCCACAGTCCAAAGATGTGCAGGTTAGGTAGATTGGCCATGCTAAATTGCCCTTAGTGTCCAAAATTGCTCCTTGTGTTGGGTGGGGTTACTGGGTTATGGGGATAGGGTGGGGGTGTGGGCTTGGGTAGGGTGCTCTTTCCAAGAGCCGGTGCAGACTCGATGGGCCGAATGGCCTCCTTCTGCACTGTAAATTCTATGAAAAAAAACACTAGAGTTTTATAAAGCTGCAGTAAAACCTCGCGGCTCTTAAACTCAATCCCCCTATTAATGAAAGCCAACTCACCATACGCCTTCTTAACAACCCTATCAACCTGGGGGGCAACTTTTAGCGATCGATGTACGTGGACCCCAAGATCCCTCTGTCCCTCCACACTTTCAAGAATCCTGCCTTTTACCCTGTATTCACCATTCAAATTCTACCTTCCAAAATGAATCACTTCATATTTATCAAGGTTGAACTCCATCTGCCACTTCTCAGCCCAGCTCTGCATCCTGTCAATGTCCTGTTGTAACTTGCAACAACCCTCAACACTATCTACAACTCACCCAACCTTCGAATCACTGGCAAACTTACTAACTCACCCTTCCACTTCCTCATCCAAGTCATTTATAAAAACCACAAAGAGCAGAGGTCCCAGAACAGATCCTTGCAGGACACTCACTGGTCACCGACCTCCAGGCGGAATACTTTCCATCCACTAGCACTTGCTGTCTTCTTTCGGCCAGCTAATTCTGTAACCAGACAGCCAAATTTCCCTGAATCCCATGCCCCCTAACATTCTGAATGAGCCTACCATGGGAAACCTTATCAAATGCCTTACTGAAATCCATGTACACCACATCCACTGCCCGACCTTCATCAATGTGTCTCGTCACATCCTCAAAGACATTAATGAGGCTTGTGAAGCATGACCTGCCCCTCACAAAGCCATGCTGACTATCTTTAATCAAACTATGTTTTTCTAAATAATCACAAATCCTATCTTTCAGAATCCTTTCCAATATTTTGCTCTCCACAGACGTAAGACTGATGGGTCTGTAATTCCCAGGGATTTTCCTATTCCCTTTCTTGTACAGGGGAACAACATTCGGCTCCCTCCAATCATCCAGTACTTCTCCAGTGGAGAGTGAGGACGCAAAGATCATCGCCAACGGCGCAGCAATCTGCTCCCTCGCTTCCCGTAGTAACCTTGGGTATATCCCATCATGCCCAGGGGCCTTATCTATCCTGATACTTTTCAAAATTTCCAGCACATGCTCCTTAATATCAACCTGTTTGAGTCTATTAACCTGGTTCGCACTGTTCTCATGAGCAACAAGGTCCATCTCTCTAGTGAATACTGAAGCAAAATATTCATTTAGGGCCTCCCCCATCTCTTCAGACGCTAGGCACAAGTTCCCTCCACTATCCCTGATCGGCCCTACTCTCACTCTGAGCATCCTCTTATTTCTCACATAAGTGTAGAACACCTTGGGGTTTTCCCTAATCCTTCCTGCCAGGGCTTTTTCATGCCCCCTTCTAGCTCACCTCAGTCCATTTTTGAGTTCCTTCCTGGCTACCTTGTAACCCTCTAGAGCCGAGTCAGATCCTTGCTTCCTCAACCTTACGTAAGCTTCCTTCTTCCTCTTGACTAGAAGCTCCACTTCTCTTGTCATTCAAGGCTTCTTCACCTTACCATTCCTTTCTCGTCTCAGTGGGACAAAACTGTTCAGTACTCGCAGAAAGTGCTCCTTAAATAATCCCCACATTACTATTGTGCATTTCCCCAAGAACAAATACAAAGAACAAAGAAAAGTACAGCACAGGAACAGGCCCTTCGGGCCCTCCAAGCCCGTGCCGACCATGCTGCCCGTCTAAACTAAAATCTTCTACACTTCCTGGGTCCGTATGCCTCTATTCCCATCCTATTCATGTATTTGTCAAGATGCCCCTTAAATGTAACTATCGCCCCTGCTTCCACCGCCTCCTCCAGCAGCGAGTTCCAGGCACCCACTACCCTCTGTGTAAAAAGACTTGCCTCGTACATCTACTCTAAACCTTGCCCCTCACACCTTAAACCAATGCCCCCTAGTAATTGACCCCTCTACCCTGGGGAAAAGCCTCTGACTATCCAAAATGCAGATCTACAGATTATGCACACAAACCTGTGAGGGGTTGTGTATCTGTAGATATATATACATATGAGGAAAAGCCTCTGACAATCCACTCTGTCTATGCCCCTCATAATTTTGTAGATCTCTATCAGGTCGCCCCTCAACTTCCAGTGAGAACAAACCGAGTTTATTCAACCGCTTCTCATAGCTAATGCCCTCCATACCAGGCAACATCCTGGTAAACTCTTCTGCACCCTCTCTAAAGCCTCCACATCCTTCTGGTAGTGTGGCGACCAGAATTGAACACTATACTCCAAGTGTGGCCTAACTAAGGTTCTATACAGCTGCAACATGACTTGCCATTTTTTATACTCAATGCCCTGGCCAATGAAGGCAAGCATGCCGTATGCCTTCTTGACTACCTTCTCCACCTGTGTTGCCCCTTTCAGTGACCTGTGGACCTGTACACCGAGATCTCTCTGACTTTCAATACTCTTGAGGGTTCTACCATTCACTGTATAACCCTTGAGGGTTCTACCATTCACTGTATATGTGTTCCCACTTTATGCTCCTCAGCTCCTGTCTGATAGCAGTATAATTTCCCCTCCCCCAATTAAATACCTTCCCATTCTTTGTGTTCCTATCCTTCTCCATGACTATGATAAAGGTCAAGGAATTGTGGTCACTGTCACCAAAATGCTGTCCCACCAAGACATCTGACACCTGGTCTGGTTCGTTGCCGAGCACCAAGTCCAGTATGGTCTCCCCACTAGTCGGCCTAGCTACATAATGAGTCAGGAATCCTTCCTGTACACACCTGACAAAATCTGCTCCATCCAAACCATTTGCACTAAGGAGGTTCCAGTCAACATTAGGGAAGTTGAAGTCACCCATGACAACAACTCTGTTACTTCTGCACTTTTCCAAGATCTGCCACCCAGTCTGTTCCTCCATCGCTCTGCTGCTATTGGGGGTCTATAGAAAACTTCCAATAAAGTAACTGCTCCTTTCTTGTTTCTGACTTCCACCCATACTGACTCAGTAGACAAACCCTCTTCAACTACCTCCTTGTCTGCAGCTGTGGTGCACTCCCTAATTAATAGTGCTACTCCCCCTCCTCTTTTACCTCCCTCCCTATTCTTCTGAAAACATCTAAACCCCGGAACATCTAACAACCATTCCTGCCTGGAGTTTGCACATTCTCCCCATGTCTGCGTGGGCTTGACCCCCAGAACCCAAAAGAGGTTCTGGTTAGGTGGATTGGCCACACTAAATTGACCCTTAATTGGAAAAAGAAAAAAAAAGAAAAATAATTGGT
This sequence comes from Scyliorhinus canicula, assembly GCF_902713615.1. Classification (NCBI taxonomy): domain Eukaryota; kingdom Metazoa; phylum Chordata; class Chondrichthyes; order Carcharhiniformes; family Scyliorhinidae; genus Scyliorhinus; species Scyliorhinus canicula. The sequence continues at coordinate 127,864,886 of NC_052149.1, read as the reverse complement.
TACTCTAAATTTATTTTAAAAAAAGAAAAAAATGAAGTTGATGTGAACTTCTGAAAGGCGTTACTAAAGTGCCACATAATAGACTTGCCAGCAAAGTTGAAGCCCATGGAATAAAAGGGAACGTAGCAGGGTGAATATTTAATTGGCTGAGTGGTTGTTTTTCGTACTGGAGGATCATAGATTCAGCTGGGGTCAGTACTAGGACCTAGACTTGGGTGTACAGAGTATAAATTCAAAAGCTGCAGATAACACAAAATTTGGAAGTATTGTCAACTGCGAGAAGGATATTTATAGATCAGGGCAGCATGGTAGCATAGTGGTTTGCACAGTTGCTTCACAGTTCCAGTGTCCCAGGTTCGATTCCCGGCTTGGGTCACTGTCTGTGTGGAGACTGCACGTTCTCCTCGTGTCTACGTGGGTTTCCTCCGGGTGCTCCGGTTTCCTCCCACAGTCCAAAGATGTGCGGGTTAGGTGGATTGGCCATGATAAATTGCCCTTAGCGTCCAAACAAAAGGTTAATTGGGGTTACTGGGATAAGGGGATGGGGTGGAGGAGGTGTGTGCTTGAGTGGGGTGCTCTTTCCAAGGGTCGGTGCAGAATCAATGGGCCGAATGGTTTCCTTCCGCACTGTAAATTTTATGATTCTATGATCTCAGGTGGTCATTGACTGGTGGAATGTGTGAACACGTGGCAGATAAAATTTAATGTGGAGAAGTGTGAAGTGACATATATTTTTGATAAACAATTTTATTGAGGTATTTTTTGGCATTGTAAATGGTAGAATTACAGAACGAGAAAACAAAAGGACTGTACAATAAACAAAGTACATGGTGCAATTGCCGTAACCCGTCCCACCCAAATCTGCCTAATTGACCCCCTATACTACATTCCCCTAACACCCTCCTTTCTCCGCAAAGAAGTCAATGAATGGTTGCCACCTCCGGGCGAACCCTAACAACGACCCTCTCAAGATGAACTTGAGTTTCTCCAAGCTCAGGAAACTCGCCATGTCTGACAGCCAGGCTTCCGACTTCGGGGGCTTTGAGTCCCTCCAAGCTAGAAGTATCCATCTTCGGTCTACCAGGGAAGAAAAAGCCAAAACGTCGGCCTCTTTCTCCCCCTGGACTTCCGGGGCCTCTGAAACCCCAAAAATCGCCACCTCTGGACCCATTGCCACCCTTATGTTCAATACTCTAGACAGGACGTCCTCGAACCCCTGCCAGTATCTCCTAAGTTTTGGACATGCCCAAAACATGTGGACATGGTCTGCCGGTCCTCTCAGACACTTTACACACCTGTCCTCTCCGCCGAAGAATCTGCTCATCAGGGACACTGTCATGTGGGCCCGGTGGACAACCTTAAATTGAATCAGGCCGAGCCTGGCACATGTTGCAGTCCCATTAACCCTGCTCAGCGCGTCCATCCACAGGCCTTCCCCAATCTACCCTCCCAACTCCTCCTCCCATTTATGCCTCAGTTCCTCGGTCTGCGTCTCCTCTGCCCCCACGAGCTCCTTGTAAATATCCGAGACACTTCCCTCCCCCACCCATCCTCTAGACCCTATCCTATCTTGGATCCCCTTTAGTGACAAGAGTGGAAAAGATGGCACCTGTCTGTCCAAAAAGTCCAGCACCTGAATATACCGGAATTAATTCCCCCTCGTCAACCCAAACTTGGCCTCCAGCGCCCTCAAGCTAGGGAAGCTCCCTTCCAAGATCAAACAAGTGACATATATTGGTATGAAAAAAGGCAAGAAACAGGCAATAAAGGGTACAGTTTTAAAGCAGGTGCACGAACACTGAGACCTGAGCGTGTATGTGCACAAATCATTGGCCGGGCTGGTTGAGAGAGCTGTTATAAAGACATAAAGCCATTCCTTCTTGGCCTTTTGGCTAAGATCGAGCGTGAGGTGGGGTGTTATGCCTGGACCTGGTATGTGTCTCTTGTGGGGACCATGAATTGGATTCAATTTGAATTGGTTTTTGGAACAGGCAAGGAGATGGTTTCGGGGTTTGACCCTGTCCACTCTGTGCTTTGGCTTTATAACTCTGATAAAGGAATAAAAAAAGGCATAAAGCCCAAGATCTTGGGTTTTATAAACAAAAAGCATAGCATACTGAAGCCAGTAAGCAGTGATGAACATTAATTAAATACTGGTTTAGTATTGTGCCCAATTTTGGGTAACACACTTTAGGAAAGATGTGAAGGATATAGAGAAGGTGCAGGAAAGATTTACAAGAATATTTCCAAGGTTGAGGAACTTGATTCTTAACTGCCCTCTGAAATGGCCTAACAAGCCACTCAGTTGTATCACGTTGCTACTGCCATGAACTAGGCACCAGAAATATCATGACATACTTTACATGTTAACCATGCAGTATTGCCCTCAGTAACATCTGGGAGCTTGTACTAAAATGTAATTGCCCTGTGAGTCCTCAACATTGTGTACACCATGAAGTGTACACCATGGCTCAAACAGGGGCAAGGAAACCACCGGTGATTACCACCTATGAATCTGAACTTCGCCATGTTCAATGCCACCTGGAAGAAGCACTGAGGGTGAGAAGGATGCAATGAACTCTGGGTGGTAATTGCAATGTCCAAGAGTGGCTCAGCAGCACCTTTACTGACCGAGCCCTGAAGGACATACCTGTCACACAAGGCCTGTGGCAGGTGGTGAGGGAACAGAGAAAACCTACTTGAGCTCTATAAAAATACAATTCGGAGTGACAATTGCATAATTCTTGTGGAGATTTAGTTCCACCTTATACTGAGGGCACTCTCCATCATGTGGAGCACTGCTACCCTGCTAAATGGATGAACTCAGAACAGATCTAGCTGCACAAAACTAGATGTCCTTGAGGCCTTGCAGGCCATCAGCAGCAGCAGAATTTGATGCAAGCACAATCTGTAACCTCTTTGCCTGACAGATTCTCGCCCCTCCCACCCCCCATCTCAGCACCAGGCATACATAAAAATGAGTTGGCAATTTAGTGAAGCTACATTAACGCGGGATTGCATGCATACCAAACAATGGATGTAGCATGCTATTTTACACAATCTCACAATCTGAATTCTCGAGGTGAGAATGACTGTCCTTGACATCAAGGTAGCATTTCACCTAATGGGCATTAATAAGCTCTATAAAACTGAAGTCAATTGGAATCATTGTGTGAGTTCCTCAGGAGTTTCTGGGAACAACAGTCCTCAGCTGCTTCAATGACCTCTAACGTAAGGTCAGATAAAGGGATTTTCAGGGGGATTTTTGTTGATGATTGCGCAATCTTCAGTCCCATTCAGGACTCCTCAGATACTGAAGCAGTCCATGACTGCCTGTACAAGACCTATACAACATTCTGGCCTGGGCTGACAAGTGGCAAGTAACATTTGCACCCACAGGTACCAGGTAATGAAGAGCTCCAACAAGAGAGAATCTTACCATTGCTGAATCCTCCACTATCAACATGCTAGGGGTTACTATTGACCTGAAACTGAACTGGACCAACCTTATAAATACTATGGCTGCAAGAGCAGTTCAGAGGTACTATGGCTGCAAGAGCAGATCAGAGGTAGGGAATTCTGCGGTCAGTAACTCGCCTCCTGACTCCTCAAAGGTGTCTCCGGGTTACAGGTCAGGAGTGTAATGGAATACTCTCCACTTGCCAAGACGAATGCAGTTCTAACAACACGAGAGCCTAAAATTACCAAAGACAATGCAGTCTGTTTGATCAGTACCCCAACCACCATCTTAAACATTCACTCCTGCCATCACTGGCAGTAGTGCCCTGCAGCAACTCACTAAGGTTCTAAAGCTATGACCTCAACCATGTAAAATGACAAAGGCAGCCAGCTCACGGGAACACCAACAACTGCAAGTTTCCCTCCGAGTCTCACAGTGCTGGCTTGGAACCATATCACTGTTCCTTCATTGTCACTGCAGCAAAATGCTAGAACTCCCTCCCGAATAGCATTGTGTATGTACCTACGCCACATTGACTGCAGTAGTTCAAGAAGGCGGCTCACCACCCCCTTCTGAAATGCAGTTAGTGATGGGCAGCAAATACTGGCTTTGCTGATGATGCTCACTCCCCCAAGGCCAAAACACATTTCATATATCGGAGAAGTTGGGGCTGTTCTTCATAGAATCCCTACAGTGTAGAAGGGAGAATGTACGAAATCCACACAGAAAGTGACCCAAGGCTGGAATTGAACCCAGATCCCTGGCTCTGTGAGGCAGCAGTGCTAACCACTGTGCCACTGTGTCGCTGGTAAATGTTTGAGTCGAGATTTTATAGAGCTGTTCAAAATCATGAGCGGTCTGGACAGAATAGATTGGGAGAAACTATTCCCATTGGTGGAAGGATAGAGTTCAAGAGGGCATAGATTTAAACTGAATGGCAAAAGACCCAACAAAGAAAACCTTTAGGCAGCAAGTGGTTAGATTGTGGACTGCATGCACTGTCTGAGTGTGTGTGGAGGCAGATTCAATCATAACTGGATAGGGAGCTGGCTAAGAGACAATTTGCTAGACAATGGGGAAAGACTAGGGGAGTGGGACTAGCTGAGTTGCTCTTGCAGAGAGCTGGCACTGACACAACAGGCTGAATGGCCCCCCTCCTGTGCTGGCTGTAACCATTCTATGATTCCTTGATTTCATAATCTGATGTCAAATGAATCACTGGTGTTTCCCGGTGCGGAATTCCAGAGGTCTATAATATACCAAGGTTAACAGTAGAAGTGGAATGCCATAATTCTCCGAAGATCATTGGGCTTAAAGATGAACTTTTTGAGAATTGACAGAATTACAAAGGGCCAGTGTCAGGGCCAGCAGAGGAGGGCATCATTTGTAACACTTAGCACATGCAAAGTTTTAGAGAGAAGGAAAGCTCATTAGTTGGGTATTCGTACTGGAGTGCATATTAACAAGGATTGAATGAGACTCCTCGGGCACTACCGTACCAAGATGCAAAGTGTTTGTGATGCGCACACTATAGTATCTAAGACTCATAAGAAAAGATCTGTGTTAATATCATGCCTGTCACAATCTTAGGATGTCCCAAAGTGCTTCAGAAGCAGTTCAGTAAATTTGAAGTGTAGTCGCTGTTGTAATGTCAGCAGCGTGTCAGCCAGTTTGATTACAAGAACAGTGTGAGAGTGACCATATCATCTGTTATGCTTGGTACACGAGAGTGGTGTGAACACTCACTTCACCTGATGATTCTGACATTTCATACAGGTTTTGTTTTGCTGGCTTAGATTAAAGCCTGTATTATTAACCTCTCCATGGACATATGACGTGTAATAATTTAGAATTTAGTGTGAATAAAAATAATATGGAGTTGCCTGCCTCCCCAATTATAAGCCATGTATAAATTTTTCAAAATGGTATTGAACTTGTTTGAGATACTACTGAGGCTTTCTAGATTAGATTGGTGTTTTCTGCATGGCGGTTGATGAGTAACATTTTTAAAAAAAAATAATTTTTATTGGATTTTTTGAAAAATATATATCAACAGAACAATAATAACAATAACAATAATAAACACCCCCCGGCACCTTAACAACGCATATAACAAACCCCCCCCCCCCCCACCCAAACTCAATAAACAACAAAATAAATTAACAATAAGCAAATTAACTTAAACACTATCCCCCTAAACCCGCCCCCCCGGGTTGCTGCTGTTGCTGACCTAGTTCCTTATCGTTGAGCCAGAAAGTCGAGGAAATGTGGCCACCTCCTAAAGAACCCTTGTACCGACCCCCTCAGGGCGCATTTGACCCTCTCCAGCTGAATGAATCCCGCCATGTCATTAATCCAGGTCTCCACGCTCGGAGGTCTCGCATCTTTCCACTGCAGCAAGATCCTCCGCCGGGCTACTAGCGACGCAAAGGTCAAAACATCGGCCTCTTTCGCCTCCTGCTCTCCCGGCTCCACCCCAACCCCAAATATCGTGAGTCCCCAGCCTGGCTTGACCCTGGATCCCACCACCCTCGACACCGCCCTCGCCACCCCCTTCCAGAACTCCTCCAGTGCCGGGCATGCCCAGAACATATGGGCGTGGTTCGCTGGACTCCCCGAACACCTGACACACCTGTCTTCGCCCCCAAAGAACCTACTCATCTTAGACCCGGACATGTGGGCCCAGTGTAGCACCTTGAATTGGATGAGACTAAGCCTCGCACATGAAGAGGAGGAGTTCACCCTCTCCAGGGCGTCCGCCCATGTCCCCTCCTCAATCTGCTCCCCCACCCACTTAGCCTTCAGCCCCTCTACCGACACCTCCCCCACCTCCTGCATCACCTGGTAGATGTCAGACACCTTCCCATCCCTGACCCACACCCCTGAAAGCACCCTATCCCTTACCCCCCCGTGGGGGCAGCAAAGGGAACCCCTCCACCTGCTGCCTAGCAAACGCCTTGACCTGAAGATACCTGAACATATTCCCCGGGGGGAGCTCAAACTTCTCCTCCAGTTCACCAAGGCTCGCGAACCTCCCGTCAATGAACAGGTCTCCCAACTTCCTAATGTCCGCCCTGTGCCACCCCAGGAACCCGCCATCCATGTTCCCTGGGACAAACCGGTGGTTCCCCCGCAGCGGGGCCTCCACCGAGCCCCCCACATCCCCCCTGTGTCGCCTCCACTGCCCCCAAATTTTGAGGGTAGCCGCCACCACCGGGCTCGTAGTGTACCTCGTTGGAGGGTGCGCCAGCGGCGCCGTTACCAGTGCCTTCAGGCACGTGCCTCCACAGGACGCCATCTCCATCCGTTTCCATGCTGCCCCCTCCCCATCCATTACCCACTTACGTACCATCGAGACGTTAGCCGCCCAATAGTACCCAGAGAGGTTGGGCAGCGCCAGCCCCCCTCTATCCCTGCCCCGCTCCAAAAAGACCCTCCTTACCCTCGGAGTCCCGTGCGCCCAAACAAATCCCAGAATGCTGCTGTTCACCCTCCTAAAAAAGGCCCTCGGAACGAAAATGGGGAGGCACTGAAACAAAAACAAAAACCTCGGGAGCACCGTCATTTTAACGGACTGTACTCTACCCGCCAGCGACAACGGCAGCATGTCCCACCTTTTAAATTCCGCCTCCATCTGCTCCACCAACCTAATAAAATTGAGCTTGTGCAGAATCCCCCAGCTCCTAGCCACCTAAACCCTCAGGTACCTAAAACTCCTCACTGCCCTCTTTAGCGGGAGCCTACCAATCCCCTCCTCCTGATCTCTCGGGTGTACGACAAACAGCTCACTCTTGCCCAGGTTCAATTTATATCCCGAGAAACTCCCGAACTCAGCAAGAATCTCCATCACCTCCGGCATTCCCCCCACCGGGTCTGCTACATACAGCAGCAAGTCGTCTGCATACAGCGACACTCGATGCTCCTCCCCACCTCGCACCAAACTCCTCCACCTCCTCGACTCCCTGAGAGCCATGGCAAGAGGCTCAATTGCCAACGCAAAAAGCAAGGGGGACAGGGGGCACCCCTGCCTCGTCCCACGGTGGGCTCTGAAGTACTCGGACCTCCTCCCATTTGTCGCTACACTCACCATCGGGGCCTCGTACAGCAACCTCACCCATTTAATAAACCCCACCCCAAACCCGAACTTCTCCAACACCTCCCACAAGTACCCCCACTCAACCCTGTCAAAGGCCTTCTCCGCATCCAATGCCACCACAATCTCCGCCTCTCCTTCTGCTACCGGCATCATTATCACATTTAGCAGCCTTCGCACGTTAGTGTTCAGCTGCCTCCCCTTCACAAAACCCGTCTGATCTTCATGTACCACCCCCGGCACCCAGTCCTCTATTCTAGTGGCCAAGATCTTTGGCAGCAACTTGGCGTCCACATTCAGCAGTGAAATTGGCCTGTATGATCCGCACTGCAAGGGGTCCTTATCACGCTTCAGGATCAGGGAGATTAGTGCCCGAGACATCGTCGTGGGCAAACACCCCCCTCCCATGCCTTGTTAAAGGTCCTAACCAACAGGGGGCCCAACAGGTCCGCGTATTTCTTATAAAATTCAACCGGGAACCCATCTGGTCCCGGCGCCTTCCCCGACTGCATGTGGCCAATCCCTCTGACCAGCTCCTCGAACTCGATTGGCGCCCCCAGTCCCTCCACCTGCTCCTCCTGCACCCTTGGAAATCGCAGCCTGTCCAAAAAGCTCTCCATTCCCCCTCCCACCACCGGCGGCTCCGACCGGTACAGTTCCCTATAGAAGTCCCTAAAGACCTCATTGACCTCTGCCCCCTGCCTCACCACATTCCCACCCCTATCCTTCACTCCACCAATCTCCCTAGCCGCGTCCCGCTTACGAAGCTGATGCGCCAGCATCCTGCTCGCCTTCTCTCCATACTCGTAGACCGCTCCCTGCGCCTTCCTCCACTGTGTCTCCGCCTTTCTGGTGGTCAATAAATCAAACTTGGCCTGCAAGCTACGCCGCTCCCCCAGCAATCCCTCCTTCGGGGCCTCCGCGTACCTCCTATCTACACTCAACAGCTCCCCCACCAGTCTCTCCCTCTCCCTCCTCTCCCCCCTTTCCCTATGGGCTCGGATGGCGATCAGCTCCCCCCTAATCACTGCCTTCAGAGCCTCCCACACCATCCCCACCTGGACCTCCCCAGTATCATTGACCTCAAGGTACCTCTCGATACATCCCTGGACCCTCCTACACACCTCCTCATCAGCCAACAACCCCACGTCCAGACGCCAAAGCGGGCGCTGATCCTGCACCTCCCCCATCTCCAGATCCACCCAATGCAGAGCATGGTCCGAAATCGCAATAGCCGAATACTCGGCCTCCTCCACCCTCGGGACCAGTTCCCTACTCAGAACAAAGAAATCAATGCGGGAATAAACCCTGTGCACATGGGAGAAAAAAGAGTACTCCTGAGCCCTCGGCCGATGAGTAACATTTACTGATAGACAGAACATTCCATTTCCCCATCCGTCCAGATATGCTCATGTTCTGCTGTATTGCCCTTTTAAAAACAAATTTAAATTAAGGGACAATTTAGCATGGCCAATCCACTGAGTCTGCACATCTTTGAGTTGTGGGGTGAGACCCATGCAGACACAAAGAGAATGTGCAAACTCCACATGGACAGTGACCTGGGGCCGGGATCAAATCGGGTCCTCAACGCCATGAGGCAGCAGTGCTAACCGCTGCGCCACCGTGCTGCCCTCTGCTGTGACGTCCTGACTGATTTCATGTCTGTCAATCTCGGCCATGGCAATGGATTTATTCTTTGATTATCTCTGCGCTGCAGTTCCTCTATAAATAGCTGAGTGTTGACATGAGCATGGCTTCCTATTAGTGACAGGTTGGAGAAGGCACGGTGCTCCCGGGGAGCTCTGGTGTGTTTGATGTAAAGCCGGTGAAGCAGACTGAACAACGGGGAGACAGTTTTAGTCAACAGTCTACCCTTTACTGTAAAATGTGACTCAACTCTGCAGCAGGCCAGAAAAATAGCTCATAAACAACAAACCAGTCTGTCAAAACGTGCTTACTCCTGCAGACGGTTTATTAAAAAATTCAAACAAATAATAACCTGCTTAAATCAATTAGTGGATGCTTTGCACCTACAGGTAATACTCACAATAGATTGGAGCAGTTCAGAAGCATCTCCTCCTGGTCTAGTGAACGCAATTGTGCATTTGGGGAGATGGTGGCGTAGTGGTATTGTCACTGGACCAGAGACCCTGGGCAGTAGTCTCTGGATTCAAATCTCACCATGGCTGATCGTGAAATTTGAACTCAGCAAAAATCTCTATTTAAAACCTAATAATGATCATGGAACCATTGTTGATTGTTGGAAGAAAAAAAAACTCATCTGGTTCACCACTCATCCCATTAGAGGAGGAAATCTGCTGTCCTTGCCTGGTCTGGCCTACATGTGACACCAGATCCACAGCAATGTGGTTGGCCCTTAACTAATTCAATAATAACTTACAAAAGGAATTGAATACATAATTGATATGGAGAAATTTGCAGGGCTCAGGGGAAAGCTATTTCAAAGAGATGGACCAAAGGACGAACTCCTGTACTATGAAAACTGCTTAAATGAAAATCCCCAGAAATGCTTTTTATTTGATGTTCAATTTTTCCCTCTGTAACTCTTGTTTGGGTACTGTTCCAAAGCTGCTTAGCAGAGTCACCATTCATCATGAGGCAAATAGTGACTTCTGATGGACTATTCAAACATGAAGGGCATCACCTCTGACACTCAACCCAGGGAGATTTAAGCTGGTTGTAGCAGCCTAATTATTTTCTCCATTTGAGATCATCAAACCCAAGCATCGATTGGATTGGAACCTGGGATATTCTATGCGTGACTTATTCCTCCCCATACCCTCTGAATAAGAGGAGGAAGCGTGATTAATGCTTCCTGATCAGTTTGAGTAATGCTGTATAGAACATCCAACTCACATTTAGCATGATTCAAACGCAGTGACATAAAGCATCAGTTTTTTTAACTCTCCTTCCCGTCTGTTTGGATCAATCGTGCAATGTGTGCTTGTCTCTGTGCAAGCTGATTGAATGTAGGCTCATGGAGAGCAGATAGGAAGGTTTTGGTGCATTTGAAACACAAAGGTAGCTGTTTAAACAATATGGGCATGACAGTCCGCCGTGGACACCACACTCCACAGCCCGCTCATTTACTGATGGAAAAATAAATGAAGATGTGACCAACAGGTATTCCTGGTGCTGCTGTGTAATGAACTCCAATTGGCTTTATTGGTTGGCCAATTGGAGTATGAGCTCCCTCAATGATAATCATTGAGGGGGCCCATATAATCACCTGTGTAGGCTTTGTGAGCAGTCTTAAGTTGACTGGACTGCTAGCAGCACTGTTTGTAGCTGCTCCTGTAATATCGTTATTGTAAATAAATATTGGTGTGGTGACGGAACTCCTGCCTCCCGTGGATTACTACAGTGGCGACGAGGTAAACTACGAATTTTGCGGAGACCAGCTACCGCACTCGGAGGGTAAGCCTTGCCATTTTAAAAATGCCGTTTTTGGGGAGGTTGGAGGCATTCGACCCGGCTATTGAGGACTGGTCCCAGTATGTGGAGAGAATGTGTTACTTCTTCCGGGCAAATGATATACTGACGGACGAAAGGAGACGGCTTATCCTGCTGTCGGCGTGCGGACCCTCCGCTTTCGCCATTATACGCAGTCTGACTTATCCCGATGCGCCGGACACAAAAACTTTCCAAGAAGTAACGGAATTGGTGAAAGAGCACTACGACCCAAAACCACCCCTCATTTTGCGTAGGTACAGATTCTACACAGCGAAGCGGGAAGACAGGGAGTCAGTCACAAATTTCTTGACCCGCCTGAGAAGGCTGGCGGAAAAATGTGAGTTTGGCCCGACGCTAAATGAAATGCTTCGGGACCGGTTAGTGTGTGGTATAAACGACCTCACAATACAGAAACGCCTGTTGGCGGAAACGGAGCTAGACTGCAGGCAGGCGTTACAGCTCGCACTGTCCCTAGAAAAGGCAGCAAGTGGGGCGCAGGAACTACAGGGCACGCCAATGGAGGTAGATACCTGTGAGAGGGACTACCACAAGGGGTCCTGCTACTAGATAGCCGCTCTCTAGGGGTGCACATCACCAAAATTCCTAGGGGTGCACATCACCAAAAATCACCAAAAATCTATCCTGGTCCACTCACGCTATCACCAAGAAAGCACAACAGCGCCTATACTTCCTCAGGAAACTAAGGAAATTCGGCATGTCCACATTAACCCTTACCAACTTTTACAGATGCACTATAGAGAGCATCCTATCGGGCTGCATCACAGCCTGGTATGGCAACTGTTCGGCCCAGGACCGCAAGGAACTTCAGAGAGTCGTGAATACCGCCCAGTCCATCACACGAACCTGCCTCCCATCCATTGATTCCATCTACACCTCCCGCTGCCGGGGGAAAGCGGGCAGCATAATCAAGGATCCCTCCCACCCGGCTTACTCACTTTTCCAACTTCTTCCATCGGGCAGGAGATACAGAAGTCTGAGAACACGCACGAACAGACTCAAAAACAGCTTCTTCCCCACTGTCACCAGACTCCTAAATGACCCTCTTATTGACTGACCTCATTAACACTACACCCTGTATGTTTCAACCGATGCCAATGCTTATGTAGTTACATTGTATATCTTGTGTTGCCCTATTATGTATTCTCATGTATTTTCTTGAATTCTGTTTAATTCCCTTTTCTTCCATGTATTGAATGATCTGTTGAGCTGCTTGCAGAAAAATACTTTTCACTGTACCTCGGTACACGTGACAATAAACAAATCCAATCCAATCCAATCCAATCCAATCAGGAAAAACCTGAGGAATAGAGGGAAAAAGGAAAACCCCAGAACTGCCCCCAGTCTGCCAGGACTAACTGGAGACAGAGGGAAGTACCGGCTGTGGCTCCCCCAACAGAGAAGGACCATTTCTGGCACCAGACAGAGTGGGGTAACAACGACAGAAACCCTAGAAGGAGGTGGCAAAAGAGGAATAGCAGGTGGGGACGCAGGGAAGTACACAACCTAGACGCCCCATCCTCCTCCGAAGGGGAACAATTATATAATATTACAACGAAGAAAGCAGAACCCATTAGGATTACCCCACGGGTGAACGGGCGGCTGACAATAATGGAAATAGACACGGGTGCGGCCGTATCAGTAATGGGAGTGGCAGCATTTAGAAAAATCAAAGATGGACTCAAGCCACTAACCCTAACAAAAACATCGACGAAACTTAAAACCTACACGGGGAACCCCTGGAAGTTCTAGGCACGACTCATGTACCTGTGGAATATGAGAAACAATTGCTCAGATTACCGTTGACGATAGTAGAGGGCTCCGGACCGAGCTTAATTGTACGGAACTGGCTGAAAGACCTAAAATTAGATTGGATGAAAATTTTCCAGAGTGGAAGCGGGCAGTTGAGTGGAGTACTCCAAAAATACCTGGAGGTCTTCCAGGAAGGTTTGGGGGAAATCATAGGCGCCAAAGCAACTTTACACGTGGACCCAGAAGCCCTCCGGAAATTTTATAAGGCCAGGCCGGTACTTTGGCATTAAGGAAGAAAGTAGATGACGAAATAGAAAGGTTAAGGCGCGACGGTATTATCAGACCAGTACAATTCTCGGAGTGGGCAGCGCCGGTGGTACCAATTTTGAAGCCAGACGGCTCGATACGTCTCTGTGGAGATTTCAAACAGACAGTAAACAAATACGCACTGCTGGACAAATACCCAATCCCGAAAATAGACTACCTATATGCCAAATTGGCAGGTGGGCATTTGTTCACGAAACTAGACATGAGCCACGCCTACCTGCAGTTAAAACTGGACAAGGGCTCCCAGAAGTTCGCTACGATCAACACCCTGAAGGGCCTTTTTCGTTATACTAGGCTACCTTTTGGAGTGTCATCAGCCTGCGCTATATTCCAGCGTACGATGGAAAATATTCTGCAGGGACTACCGCAGGTGGCGATTTATTTGGACGATGTCTTAATCACGGGTAGGACAAACAGGGAACACTTAAGGAACCTGGAGGAAGTGCTCAGGCGTTTCGCAAAGGCAGGCGTACGGCTAAAAAGGGAAAAATTTGTTTTTCTGGCCCCACAAGTCACGTACCTGGGATATAAAGTAGACGAGTCAGGCTTATATCCATTAGAAGACAGAGTAAGGGCAATAAAAGACGCCCCAGCTCCCACCACGGTCCAGGAGTTACGATCATTTCTAGGGTTGGTAACCTATTATGGAAAATTTATTGAAAATAGGGCGTCCATCCTAGAACCCCTCCACCAGCTACTAAAAAAGGGGCAAGAATGGAAATGGTCCACCCGCCAAAACCGAGCATTTAGGGACATTAAGGAACAGCTGTCATCCGAAAATGTCCTAGAGCATTATGACCCAAGGAAGGAGTTGGTGGTCACTATGATGCATCCCCCTACGGGGTAGGAGCCGTCTTAGCCCATAGAGGAAGGAATGGGGAAGAACGGCCAATAGCCTATGCTTCGTGGACCTTGGCGATGGCTGAGAGGAAGTACGCCCAAATCGAGAAGGAAGGACTGGTGGTGATATTCGCAGTAAAAAAATTTCACCAGTATCTGTACGGGCGGAAATTCACCATAGTGACGGACCATAAGCTGTTATTAGGGTTATTAAAAGAAGACAAGTCAATACCCCCGATTGCATCAGCGAGAATCCAACGCTGGGCGTTGCTACTGGCGGTATATATATACGTTCTGGAGCACAGACCGGGAACGCGAGTAGCACATGCAGATGCTTTGAGCAGACTTCTCCTCCCGGACACTCCGCCGCAAATACCAAAAGTAGAGGAGACAGTAATGACTCTAAATTTTTTGGACACCCTGCCAGTAGACGCACAACATATTCGGTTGTGGACGCAAAAAGACCCAGTTTTAGCCAAGTTGAAGCATTTACTGCTAACAGGGGAACTGGAAAGACCAGTGGAGCCCCAGATGCACCCATACTGGAGCAGAAGGGACCAAATAACCGTAGAAGACGGTATCCTATTATGGGGAGCCCGGGTAATCATCCCAGCTCAGGGCCGTCAGGCAATCTTAACTGAGTTACATCACGGACACCCAGGGGTGTCTAAAATGAAGATGCTAGCTCGAAGCTACGTTTGGTGGCCAGGTTTGGACACAGACATAGCAACCTTGGTACGTCGGTGCCAGGAGTGCCACCAGCGGCGCCATTGCACCCGTGGGAATGGCCAGGCAGACCGTGGACCCGCCTGCATATTGACCACGCCGGCCCTTTCATGGGCTCAATGTTTTTGTTGATAGTGGACGCCCACTCCAAATGGTTGGACGTCCACCGGGTAAACACGGCAAGCACAGCATCGACAATTGAAAAGCTCAGGGCCTCGTTTGCAACACATGGACTTCCGGAGGTATTGGTGTCGGACAATGGAACGGCATTCACAAGTGGGGAATTTGGAAAATTCCTGAAGGAAAACGGAGTCCGTCACATTAAAACGGCCCCTTACCATCCAGCGACCAACGGCCTGGCAGAGAGAGCGGTCCAGACACTTCAAGCAGGACACAAGAAGCAGCCGGCAGAGTCAATAGACACAAAACTCTCCCGCTGGCTGTTTGATTACAGGACCACACCGCATTCCATAACGGGTATACCGCCAGCTGAACTCTTAATGGGAAGGCGGCTGCGAACGAGGCTGAGTCTCCTTTTCCCAAATTTAACGGGGAAAGTGGAGAAACAACAGGAAGCCCAACGCAGGGGGCATGATAATAGTCGGCAGCAGAGACATTTCCAGGTGGGGGCACCGGTTTGGGTCAAGAATTATGGGAATGGACCAACGTGGGTCAAAGGCATGGTAGAGTCCCAAACAGGGCCCATATCCTATGAAGTTTCGATAGGAGGTAAGGTGCTGAAGAAACACCTAGACCAAATAAGGGCAGCGGAACCACACCTGGAGGCAGGCGAAGCAGGACCGCCTCAAGCTGGGATAGCCCAGACGGAAAGGATACCCACACCCCAGCCCCGAGCAATTTCTCCAGACCCCGTCATCCAGTCATCAGAGTCGGAGATGGACACACTCGATGAGGCCGCCGCGACACCTCTCCCCAAGGAGGAGGAAGAACAACTTCCAAGGAGGTCGTCAAGGAAAAGACGGGAACCTATAAGGTACACCCCGCCCACTTCGGAGAACGACCCGGCGGACGACACAGGGGTGACAGACCCAGACATGAGGAGCAGGAAGAAGCTCAGAGGAATGCCAGCTGGCAGGAATTCCTCGGACCTTGGGGGGGAGGGGTATAATGAACTCCAATTGGCTTTATTGGTTGGCCAATTGGAGTATGAACTCCCTCAATGATAGCTCATTGAGGGGGCCCATATAATCACCTGTGTAGGCTTTGTGAGCAGTCTTAAGTTGACTGGACTGCTAGCAGCACTGTTTGTAGCTGCTCCTGTAATATCGTTATTGTAAATACATATTGGTGTGGTGACGGAACTCCTGCTTCCCGTGGATTACTACATGCTGGTTGGATGGCTGTATTATCAAAGGCTACGTAGCAAGAACTGTTGGCTGTTCTCTTTATTCAGTATTGACTATTGCAGAACACACACACACCTTAATCTCTTCTGCTTGTTACTGATTCGCTGGCTGGCCTCTCACCTTGAACACTCCATAAATTTGAGCTCTGCTGCTCTTATTCTAACCCATCCGCACATCATTGCTGTACCAACTGACTTATTGGGTTCAAGCCTCTGGGTTGCTGTAGAGTAAAGGAGACAAGAGTTCTGCTTCTTCACAAAACACCTTTATTTCTTTGATCCAACTTCACACACAAGTCATCACCAACAAATACTGCCACCTGTAACCCCTTAATGAATCAGTGACTTCTTTTGGACAATTGACATCAAAGCTGCATTCAATTGGAAAGTCTTTTTTTTCCTTATAAATTTAGAGTACGGATGGAACCATCAATTCACTAGACACGTGCTTTGAGATATGAACAGTGGTTTTAATCTACTTACTACAGAGCCAGCCTGTTACCCGTTGAACGCTCGATGAACTGCAGGCTGGCTCTGGACAATGGTATTTATACAGTAGTCCAGGGGGAGGAGTCGTGGGCGGAGCCAAGGGTGGAGCCCTGTACAAACTCCTGAGCATTCCCAGAGCTACTCCCCCTAGTGGTCGGATAACGTTACTGCGCTTACAATGGTATTCACAGTGTGAATTACTAAGTTACATTCACCACATTCACCCCCTGCAAAAAACTGAAGTCTGGCGGGGGTGGTGGTCTACAAAGTAAGTTTGTCCGGTGGTCGAACTGTCCGCTGTGATCTGCGGAGCACTGGGGTTGCAGCCTCTTGCGGTGGCTGGATGGGTGTTGTGTGCTGGGGTACGATGACGGACTCCAGGGAGGATTGTGTCCGAGCTTCATACTCTCCTGGTTCGACCGGGGACTGGGGGCGCTGGGGGCTGGCCGGCATGGGTGCACGGAACTGGTGGGCTCGGGAGCGCGAGGGGGCGGCAGCCTGGGGTGTAGGGTGAGGGGTCCTTCTGTGGGGGTAGAGGGGGCGCTGGATCCGGCGGGTGCCAAATCCAGGAGGGATACTGTGTCCTGACGGCCGTCAGGGAACTCGACAAAGGCGTATTGGGGGCTGGAGTGGAGCAGGCGCACCTTCTCAACAATGGGGTCGGTTTTGTGCGCCCTGACGTGTTTCCTCAGGAGTACCGGGCCCGGTGTCCTCAGCCATGCCGGAAGTGAGACCCCCGTGGTAGTGCCCCTGGAGAAAATGAAGAGCCTCTCGTGAGGGGTCTGATTGGTCGCTGTGCATAAGAGGGACCTAATAGCGTGGAGCGCGTCTGGGAGGACTACCTGCCACTGGGAGACTTGGAGCTTTCTAGACCGGAGGGTCTGTAGGACGGTCTTCTAGACCGTCGCGTTCTCCCTCTCCACCTGCCCGTTCCCACTGGGGTTGTAGCTGGTAGTCCTGCTCGAGGCAATGCCCTTGTCGAGCAGGTACTGACGCAGCTCGTTGCTCATGAAGGACGAACCCCGGTCGCTGTGCACGTAGCTGGGGAAACCAAACAGGGTGAAGATGCTATGCAGGGCCCTAATGACTGTGTGGGAGGTCATGTCGGGGCACGGGATAGCAACTGGAAAACGGGAGAATTCATCTACGACGTTTAGAAAGTAAACGTTCTTGTTAGTTGAGGGGAGTAGCCCTTTGAAATCAATCGCGAGCCGTTCAAAGGGCCTAGAAGCCTTGACCAGGTGGGCCCTGTCTGGTCTATAGAAGTGCGGTTTGCACTCTGCACAGATCGGGCAGTCCCTGGTGACCGCTTTTACTCTTCTTTGACCTCCTCTTTGGAGAAAGGCAGGTTTCGGGCTCTGATGTAGTGGCCGAGCCGGGTGACCCCCGGGTGGCAGAGGTCATTGTGGATGTCTTTCAGTCGGTCAATCTGTGCGCTGACGCATGTCCCGAGGGATAGGGCATCCGGAGGCTCGTTGAGCTTCCCGGGTCGATACTTAATATCTTAGCTATAGGTGGAGAGTTCGATCCTCCACCGAAGAATTTTATCATTTTTTATTTTGCCCCTTTGCGAGTTATCAAACATAAAGGCAACCGATCTTTGGTCGGTGATGAGGGTGAACCTCCTACCTGCGAGGTAGTGCCTCCAGTAACGAATAACCTCCAGAATGGCTTGTGCTTCTTTCTCGACTGAGGAGTGTCGGAGTTCTGAAGCGGAGAGGGTACGGGAGAAAAATGCGACTGGTCTCCCTGCCTGACTTAGTGTGGCTGCTAGAGCTACCTCTGAGGTGTCGCTCTCCACCTGGAATGGAGTGGATTCATCCACCGCCCACATGGCCGCTTTGGCGAAGTCCTCCTTGATGCAGTTGAAGGCCTGGCGTGCCTCAGCTGACAGGGGAAATTGTGTGGCCTTAAAGAGTGGGCGGGCTTTGTCCGCATAGTGAGGGACCCACTGGGCGTAGTAGGAGAAGAAGCCCAAGCACCGTTTGAGGGCCTTGTGGCAATGGGGGAGGGGGAGTTCTAAGACCGGGTAATACGGTCCGGGTCTGGGCCCAGGACTCCGTTTTCCACGACGTAGCCGAGGATGGCCAGTCTGTTTGTGCGGAAAACGCATTTCTCTTTGTTGTAGGTGATGTTTAATTTCTGTGCCGTCTGGAAAAAACGGTGGAGGTTGGCGTCGTGGTCCTGCTGGTCATAGCCGCAGATGGTGATACTGTCCAAGTACGGAAACGTGGCCCGCAGCCCGTACTGGTCCACCATTTGGTCCATTGCTCGTTGGAACACCGAGACCCCATTAGTGACGTCGGAGGAAATGGAAGAGGCGGCCATCGGCCTTGGATGCCGTGTAGTGGTGGTCCTCCGGGCGGATTGGGAGCTGGTGGTATGCAGACTTCAGATCCATCGTGGAAAAGAGCCGATACTGGGCGATCTGATTTACCATGTCTGCAATCCTGGGGAGGGGATACGTGTCGAGGACCGTAAATCTATTTATGGTCTGACTATAGTCGACAACCATGCGGAATTTTTCCCCGGTCTTAACGACCACCACCTGAGCTCTCCAGGGACTATTGCTGGCCTCTATAATCCCCTCACTGAGAAGCCTTCGGACCTCTGATCTGATAAATACCCTATCCTGCAGGCTGTATCGCCTGCTACGAGTGGCTACGGGTTTACAGTCCTTTGTGAGATTGGCGAAGAGAGGAGGGGGGAGATTCGCAGCGTAGCGAGGCTGCAGATAGTGAGTGGGGGCAGGGGCCCGCCGAAGCTGAGGGTGAGGCTCTTAAGGTTACACTGAAAATCTAGGCCTAATAAGAGTGGCGCACAAAGGTCGGGCAAAACGTAGAGTTGAAATTATGAGTAGCTAGCGCCTCGGATTGTGAGTGTTGCGGCGGTGCACCCCTGGATCTGGACAGAATGGGAGCCTGAAGCGAGCGAGATAGTTTGCCGCACGGGGAAAATGGGGAGCGAACAGCGTCTTACCAGGTCTGGGTGTATGAAGCTCTCAGTGCTCCCGGAGTCGAAAAGGCATGGCGTGTTGTACCTGTTGATTTGGACCTCTGCCATCGAATTTCGCAGATGCTTAGGGCGTGATTGATCCAGGGTGACTGCGCCGATTTGTGGGCCGCGTGACGAGCGCCCGGGGAGGTCGTACTCTTCCAATGAGTTGTCCGAGCGTGGAGATGCAGGTCGGGCCCGTGGATCGCACGTGGCGGACAGCGAGGAAGATGGCGTCCAAGATGGCGGCCCCCATGAGTCGCACGTGGCCGGCCACGTAGTGGAGGTTTGCCAAGATGGCGGCCCCCATAGATCGCACGTGGCGGGAGGGGGTGGGGTCGGGTCATAGGCCGCAGCGTTTCGGGACTGCGGGTGTGGGGAGCGATTACTTTGTGCCGCTGGGGAGTTGGAAGCTGGGGCCCTTTTTGCGAGACACACTCTCGCGTAGTGGCCTTTCCGCCCGCAGCTGCTGCAGGTCGCGTTGCGGGCCGGGCAGTGCTGCTGCGGGTGCTGATTCTGGCAGCAGAAATGGCAGGCTTGAGCAGCATAGTGGCTTGCTGGAGCCGCATAGCGGCTGGCTGGGGCAGCATGGTGGCTGGGCTGCTGCGTGGCACAGGCCTGGGGGAGTCGCGGGGAACGAGGTGAGGCTGCGGAAGGAGACCTCCATCGTGGTAGAAATTTCCGCAGTTGTTTCTAAGTCTTGGGCCCCCTTTTCCAGCAGTTGCTGGCGCACATAATTAGACCTGAGACCCGCTACAAAAACATCGCGTACAGCAAGTTCTCTATGTTCAGCCGCGGTAACCGCTTGATAATTACAGTCATTTGATAGATTATTGAGCTCTCTTAAAAATTTGGCGAGTGATTCAGTAGGCCGCTGGCGGCGAGTCGTGAACACATGGCATGTGTAAACTTCGGTAATGGGCCTTACATACATCTTATCGAGTATCGCTAGCGCTGCAGTATATGAACCGGCCCGTTTAGTTGTGTAGAGATTCTGTGGCTCACCCTCGTGTGCAGTAGACTTAACTTCTGTTCTGTTTCGGCTGTGCTCGCTTTTGCCAGGTAGGCCTTAAAGCACCGCAGCCAGTGGGAGAAGATTTCTTTTACCCCTGCATCCTGTGGGTCGAGTTCCAGACGTCCAGGCTTAAGGGCTGATTCCATGATCGACCCTGACTGTTCTTAAGTAGATTAAATTGATGGAACCATCAATTCACTAGACACGTGCTTTAAGATATGAACAGTGGTTTTAATCTACTTACTACAGAGCCAGCCTGTTACCCGTTGAACTCTCGATGAACTGCAGGCTGGCTCTGGACAAGGGTATTTATACAGTAGTCCAGGGGGAGGAGTCGTGGGCGGTGCCAAGGGTGGAGCCCTGTACAAACTCCTGAGTATTCCCAGAGCTACTCCCCTTAGTGGTCGGATAATGCTACTGCGCTTACAATGGTATTGGTAAATACAGTGTGAATTACTAAGTTACATTCACCACAAGTACCTAATTCATTTTTTCCAATTATGGGGCAATGTAGCGTGACCAATCCACCTACCTTGCACATCTTTGGGTTGTGGGGGCGAAACCCACGCAAACACGGGAAGAATGTGTCAACTCCACACGGAGAGTGACCCAGAGCCGGGATGGAACCTGGAACTTTGGAGCCGTGAGGCAGCAGTGCTAACCACTGTGCCACAGCACTGCCCAATTGGAAAGTCTGTTAACCCATTCCTATCACCTTTCTTAGAGGAAAAAAAAATATTTTGATGAATATTGGTTTTCACAGAAAATACAAGAAACACAAAACACACAGCAGAGACTCCCGAACCTGCCCTGCCTTGATTTAAGTTCATGTCCTTTGTTTGCATCCTCCATGGTCTTGTTCCTTCTTATCTCTGTAATCTCTTACAACCCTCTGAGATATCTCCCCATCTCCAGTTGTTATTGTACATCTCTGATTTTGATCACTCCACCATTGGTGACAGTGCTTTTAACTGATAAGGACCTGAAGCTCTGGAATTCCCATCTTAAACTTACATCTTAGGGCAGCACGGTAGCACAGTGGTTAGCACTGTTGCTTTACAGCGGCAGGGTCCCAGGTTCGATTCCCCTTTGGATCACTGTTTATCTCCCCTGCCCTTGTGGGTTTCTTTCGGGTTCTCTGGTTTCCTCCCACAAGTCCCAAAGACATGCTGTTAAGGGTAAGCACAGTGGGCTAAACAGCTGGCTTGTAATGCAGAACAATGCCAGTAGCGCGGGTTCAATTCCCGTACCGGCCTCACCGAACAGGCACCGGAATGTGGCGACTCGGGGCTTTTCACAGTAACTTCATTGAAGCCTACTTGTGACAATAAGCGATTATTATTATCACTAAGTAAATTGGACATTTTAAATTCTTCCTCCGTGTACCCGAAAAGGCGCCGGAATGTGGTGATTATTTCTCTGATATTTCGATCCCAAGTCATTTGAAGTGTGAAGCCAATACTTTTCTCGATAATGGGTTTACTTACAGAATTCAGCATTACATATGTCTGCCTTGCCATTTGCTAACCCAGCATCTCTTTATAGGTGCTTTCGGTACTTAATTAACAATATCCTTCACTTGTGCATCTGAACAATAGAAGTAACATACCATTAACAATTTCTCCCTATTTCTTTAAAGCACTCCTTGAAGCTTCCCTCTTTGACCAAGCTTTTGGTCATCTAATATTTCCTTATGTGACTCAGTGACAAATACTGTCTGATAATGCTTCTGTGAAGCTTAATTACATGAAGATGCTATATAAATGCAGGTTGTTTTGCATTCTATGACATGTTCTTGTGAGCCATACACACGTGTATTATATACCGCGTTGCAATGAGTAAATGGAGAGAATCTGGAACATGTGACTTTCTTCTATTCAATGTCAGCTGTTGCTTCAGTCCACTTTGCCTGGTGAATCTGAATGTTTCCTTGTTACATTTATGTATGTTAACTTGAAACATGGATCAAGTTGAAAGTGTTAGTACTCTTTCTTGCCCTCTTAGTCAGAAGAGCATGAGTTCAAGCCCCACTCCAGCATGTAATGTTGGCCTATAGCCCTGTACTGAGGGGCTGTTGCACCGTTGGAGTTGTCTTTTGGATGGGACTTTAACTCAGGGTCCAACTGTCTCACTAAGTGAATGCAAAAGATGCCAAAGCACTATTTTCAAAGAGAACAGAGAAGTTCTTGTGGCCTATGTATTTTTAAACCTACAGTCCAATCAAATGATGAAGTTTTGGTTTTGTTGATCTTTGAGATAGAAACATAGAAAATCGGAGCAGGAGGATGCCATACGGCCCTTCGAGCCTTCTTCGCCATTCATTATGATCATGGCTGATCATCCAACTTAATAGCTTGATCCCCATATCCTTTGATCCACTTCACCCTAAGGGCTACATCTAACTACTTCTTGAAAACATACAATGTTTTTGGCCTCAACTGCTTCCTATGGCAGCAAATTCCACAGGCTGACCACTCTATTGGTGAAGAAGTTTTTCCTCATCTCAGCCCTAAATGGTCTACAAGGTATCCTCAAACTCTGAGCTCTGGTTCTGGACACCTCCACCATTGGGAACATTCATCCTGCATCTACCCTGTCTAATCCTGTTAGAGTTTTATAGATATCTATGAGATGCCTCCTCATTCTTCTAAACTCCAGTGAATATACTCCTTCACAGAATCACAGAATATGTGAGTGCAGAAGAGGCCCTTCAGCCCATTGAGTCTGCCCCGACACATGAAAGGCCCTGACTTGCCCACCTAATTCCACTTGCCAGCACTTGGCCCATAGCCTTGAATGTTCTGACGTGCCAAGTACTCATCCAGGTACTTTTTAAATGATGTGAGGTATCCCACCTCTACTACCCTCCCAGACAGTGCATTCCAGACCGTCACCACTCTGGGTAAAAACATTTTTCCTCAAATCCCCCATAAACCTCCCTCCCTTCACTTTGAACTTCTGTCCCCTTGTAACCAACCCTTCAACTAAGGGGAATAGCTGCTCCCTATCCACCTTGTCCATGCCCCTCATAATCTTGTACACCTCAATCAGGTCACCCCTCAGTCTTCTCTGGTCCAGAGAAAACAACCTAAGTCTATCCCAACCTCTCTTTAGGACTTTAATGTTCCGTCCCAGGCAACGTTCTGGTGAATTTTCTCTGCACCCACTCCAGTGCAATTACATCCTTCCTATAATGTGGTGACCAGAATTGCAAATAGTACTCCAGCTGTGGCCTCATCAAGGTTCTATACAGCACAATCATGACCTCCCTGCTTTTGTAATCTATGCCCTGATTAATAACAGTGAGTGTCCCTATTAACCTGCTCTTCTGCCAGAGATCTACAGACAAACATGCCAAGGTACAATTGTTTTTCGGAATTTCCCAGTGTCAGACCTGTCAAAGTATAGTTCCTTGTTAAATTACTCCTTCCAAAGTGTATCACCTCACACTTTTCAGGGTTAAATTCCATCTGTCACTTATCATCCGCCCATTTGACCATCCCGTCTATATCTTTGTGTAATCCAAGACACTCAACTTCACTGTTAATCACCCAGCCAATCTTTGTGTCATCCCCAAATGTATTGATTCTACCCCTCACATAGTCATCTGTGTCATTTATATAAATGACAAACAAACAATAAGGGTTCTGTACCATGGATCCCTGTGGTACTCCATTGGTCACTGGCTTCCAGACTCTAAAGCAGCCATCTATCATCATACTCGGTCTCCTACCACTAAGCCAATTATGAATCCACCTTATCAAATCACCCTGTATCCCATGTGCATTTGCCGTCTTAATAAGTCTCCCATGTTAGGCAGGTCATGCCTAACTAATTTAGTGGAATTTTTTGAGGACATTACCAGTGTAGTAGATAACGGGGAGCCGATGGATGTGGTATATCTGGATTTCCAGAAAGCCTTT
Organism: Scyliorhinus canicula; assembly: GCF_902713615.1. Lineage (NCBI taxonomy): Eukaryota > Metazoa > Chordata > Chondrichthyes > Carcharhiniformes > Scyliorhinidae > Scyliorhinus > Scyliorhinus canicula. The sequence continues at coordinate 127,840,409 of NC_052149.1, read as the reverse complement.
GACAAGGTGCCACACAAAAGGTTGCTGCATAAGATAAAGATGCATGGCATTAAGGGTAAAGTAGTAGCATGGTTAGAGGATTGGTTAATTAATAGAAAGCAAAGAGTGGGGATTAATGGGTGTTTCTCTGGTTGGCAATCAGTAGCGAGTGGTGTCCCTCAGGGATCCGTGTTGGGCCCACAATTGTTCACAATTTACATTGATGATTTGGAGTTGGGGACCAAGGGCAATGTGTCCAAGTTTGCAGATGACACTAAGATGAGTGGTAAAGCGAAAAGTGCAGAGGATACTGGAAGTCTGCAGAGGGATTTGGATAGGTTAAGTGAATGGGCTAGGGTCTGGCAGATGGAATACAATGTTGACAAATGTGAGGTTATCCATTTTGGTAGGAATAACAGCAAATGGGATTATTATTTAAACGATAAAATATTAAAGCATGCCACTGTGCATAGAGACTTGGGTGTGCTAGTGCATGAGTCACAGAAGATTGGTTTACAGGTGCAACAGGTGATTAAGAAGGCAAATGGAATTTTGTCCTTCATTGCTAGAGGGATGGAGTTTAAGACTAGGGCGGTTATGTTGCAATTGTATAAGGTGTTAGTGAGGCCACACCTGGAGTATTGTGTTCAGTTTTGGTCTCCTTACTTGAGAAAGGACGTACTGGCACTGGAGGGTGTGCAGAGGAGATTCACTAGGTTAATCCCAGAGCTGAAGGGGTTGGATTATGAGGAGAGGTTGAGTAGACTGGGACTGTACTCGTTGGAATTTAGAAGGATGAGGGGGGATCTTATAGAAACATTTAAAATTATGAAGGGAATAGATAGGATAGATGCGGGCAGGTTGTTTCCACTGGCGGGAGACAGCAGAACTAGGGGACATAGCCTCAAAATAAGGGGAAGTAGATTTAGGACTGAGTTTAGGAGGAACTTCTTCACCCAAAGGGTTGTGAATCTATGGAATTCCTTGCCCAGTGAAGCAGTTGAGGCTCCTTCATTACATGTTTTTAAGGTAAAGATAGATAGTTTTTTGAAGAATAAAGGGATTAAGGGTTATGGTGTTCGGGCCGGAAAGTGGAGCTGAGTCCACAAAAGATCAGCCATGATCTCATTGAATGGCGGAGCAGGCTCGAGGGGCCAGATGGCCTACTCCTGCTCCTAGTTCTTATGTTCTTATTATGTGGGACCTTTTCAAAGGCTTTGCTAAATCCATGTAAAGTACATCAACTGAACTACTCTCATCTATGCACTTGGTTACATGCTCAAAAAATTCAACCAAATTTGTTAGGCATGACCTCCCTCTGATAAAGCCAGGCCGACTATTCCTGATCAAACCTTGCCTCTCCAAGTGGAGAGAGTTTCTCTCCTTCAGAATTTTCTCCAATAGTTCCCCTACCACTGACATGAGACTCACTGGTCTGTTGATTCTTGGCTTGTCTCTACAACCTTTCTTAAATAGTAGGACCACATTAGCTGTTCTCCAGTTCGCTGGCACTCCCCCATGGCCAGAGAGGAATTTAAAAATTGGGTCAGAGCCCTGGCAATCTCCTCCCTCGCTTCCCACAGCATACTGGGACACAACTCATTTGGACCAGGAGATTTGTCCACTTTTAAGCCCACCAATACCTCCAATATCCAATACCTCCAATATCTTGTCACTCACTATGTAAAATTGCAAAAGCAAAACATTGTGGATGGTCTGACCATTGGAAGGTTTTAGGAAATTGTATTATAAATGTAGTTGGTGCTTTAAGGGTTACAAACCTGGGGTTGATTTGGTCAGTGATTGGAGGAGCTAAGAGAGCACAGAGCCATTTTGTAAGAAGCTGTGGAGAGAGAAGCACAGGACCATTTTGTGAGATGCTGTGAAGAGACAGGGGCTGGAGAAAGGCTTTTGGAAGTGAGGTCTGGGGCGCGATTCTCCAAAAATGGAGACTTAAGTGTTCGCGCAGTCGTGAACGCCGCGTGTTTTACGACGGCACCTAACGGACGCGGGGACTACCGATTCTGGCCCCCACAGGGTGCCAGCACGGCGCTGGAGCAGTTCACGCCGCTCCAGCCTCCCTTCCTGGCACCAAATGGGCACCGTGCCAACCCGTGCATGCGCACCCTCACCCTCGCGAGGTGTGCTCTGTATACCACCTTCAGCTGCCGTGAGCTACCTTCTTGACCGGCTGCAATCAGTGAGATGTAGGTACTCTCAGTGCTGTTAGGGAGGGAATTCCAGGATTTTGACCCAGCAAAGGTGAAGAAACGATGATATATCTCCAAGTCAGGATGGCGAGTGACTTGGAGGGGAATCTCCAGGTGGTGGTGTTCCCAGGTATCTGTTGCCCTTGTCTTTCTAAGTGGTAAAGGTTACAGGTTTGGAAGGTGCTGTGGAAGAACCTTGGTGAGTTGCTGTAGTGCATCTTGTAGATGGTACACAAGGCTGCCACTGTGCCTTGATGATGGAGGGAGTGAATATTAGGGGTCGTGGATAAGGTGCTGATCAAACCGGATTGTGTTGAGCATCTTGGATGTTGTTGGAGCTGAACTCATCCAGGCATGTTGATGAGTTGCACCCACTCGTTTAGTCGTGAGATTTTCTTGCTGTCCCATATTTTATTTTTTAAGCCAGAAAGGTCAATCTATAACTTTATTCTGATTATATACATAACATTTAATGTATATGTTATCTTCATTCTGTCCCTTCTACAGAATGTCATTTAAAATATTTGACAAATATCCACTGCCTCCACAAGAGCCAGTGTTTCAACAGCTAAAGTTCTTTATAACCATTTTTATTTTCTTGGTTTCCCAAACTATTCATCAAAGAGAAAAGTGTGGAATAATTTGCCTGACACAGCAGTGGAAGCATATTTTTTTTTTAAAATAGTTTTTATTGGAATTTTTAACAGAAAATATAAAAATATAACAACAAGTATAGCAACAAGCAATAATATGCAACTAACAGCCCCATAACACCCACAATTCCCCCCATACCGTAACATCACATGTATCACACTCCCCCCCCCCCCCCCAACAAGAGAACTTAACCGTAAATTAAAATTAAATAAATCAAATTTAAATAAAATAAGCAAACATAATCAACGTTCCCCCCCCCCCCCCCCCCCCCCCCCCCCACCCCCCCGGGTTGCTGCTGCTACTGTCCCAGTACCCTATCATTGAGCCAGAAAGTCGAGGACAGGTTGCCACCGTTTAAAGAACCCTTGCACCGATCCTCTCAGGGCGAATTTGACCTTCTCAAGCTTAATGAAGCCCGCCATGTCATTGATCCAGATCTCCACGCTGGGGGGCCTCGCGTCCTTCCATTGTAGCAAAATCCTTCGCCGGGCTACTAGGGACGCAAAGGCCAGCACACCGGCCTCTTTCGCCTCCTGCACTCCCGGCTCTACCCCAACCCCAAAGATCGCGAGTCCCTATCCTGGCTTGACCCTGGATCCCACCACCCTTGACACCGTCCTCGCCACCCCCTTCCAGAACTCCTCCAATGCCGGGCATGCCCAGAACATATGGGCATGGTTAGCTGGACTCCCCGAGCATCTGACACACCTATCTTCACCCCCAAAGAACCTACTCATCCTCGTCCCAGTCATGTGGGCCCTATGCAGCACCTTGAATTGAATGAGGCTAAGCCGCGCACACGAGGAGGAAGAATTTACCCTCTCCAGGACATCAGCCCATGTCCCGTCTTCGATCTGTTCCCCCAGTTCCCCCTCCCACTTCATTTTCAGCTCCTCTACTGACGCCTCTTCCACCTCCTGCATAAGCTTGTAGATATCGGATATCTTCCCCTCCCAGACCCAGACCCCCGAGAGCACCCTGTCGCTCACCCCCCTCGCGGGGAGTGCAGGGAATCCCTCCACCTGCCGTCTAGCAAATGCCTTTACCTGCAGATATCTAAACATGTTTCCCGGCGGGAGCCCAAATTTCTCCTCCAACTCCCCCAGGCTCGCAAACCTTCCGTCGATAAACAGGTCCCTCAGCTGTCTAATGCCCGCTCTATACCATCCCTGAAATCCCCCATCCATGTTTCCCGGGACGAACCTATGGTTCCCCCTTAACGGAGCCTCCATCGAGCCCCCCACTTCTCCCCTATGTCGCCTCCACTGCCCCCAAATTTTGAGGGTAGCCGCCACCACCGGACTCGTGGTATACCTCGTGGGAGGGAGCGGCCACGGCGCCGTTACCAGGGCCCCCAGGCTTGTATCCCCACAGGACACGCTCTCCATCCGTTTCCATGCTGCCCCCTCCCCCTCCATCACGCACTTACGCACCATCGACACGTTGGCCGCCCAGTAGTACCCCGAGAGGTTGGGCAATGCCAGCCCCCCCATCTCTACTCCGCTCCAAGAAGACCCTCTTCACCCTCGGGGTGCCATGCGCTCAAACAAATCCCATGATGCTGCTGGTCACCCTTTTAAAAAAGGCCCTAGGGATAAAGATGGGCAAGCACTGGAAGAGGACCAAGAACCTCGGGAGAACCGTCATTTTGACGGATTGCACTCTGCCCGCCAGCGATAGCGGCACCATGTCCCACCTTTTAAATTCCTCCTCCATCTGTTCCACTAGTCTGGTGAAGTTAAGCTTATGAAGAGCCCCCCAACTCCTGGCCACCTGTACCCCCAGGTACCTGAAACTCTTCACTGCCCTCCTGAAGGGGAGCCTCCCAATTCCCTCCTCCTGATCTCGCTCTTTCCTAAGTTCAGCTTATAGCCCGAGAAGACAGTGGAAGCATATTAACAGTGCAACCAACCACCGCTCTGACTGCGGAGGAGGTGCGGGCTCCCAGCGAGGGACAGCGAGATCAGGCACATGTGGTGCATGTGGTTGTGGTTGTCATCCTGGATAGGTCAGACCCCTGAGGTGGTCAGTGAGGGAAGGTGGAGGTGTGTGTGTAGAGAATTAACTCGGAGCGAGTTTGCATAACTTTGTGCTTTGTCCTTACTACAGGTAACTGCATTATTTAACTGCATTGTCACAGAACAATATGTGTGACACAGAGGGAAAGTTCTTCAATTACTGTGATTGTCCCAACTCCCATTCCTCCATCATTGTCAGAGCTGCCTAGGCCCTAAGCTCTGGAACTCCCATCCTAAACCGTATCTCTACTGTCTGCTTCTAAAAACCTACCACTGGCCAAACCTCTGGTAACTTGTCCTAGTACCCCCTTGCATAACTTGTAAAATTTTGTTAACACTGCAGTGAAGCTCCTTTGGGCATGTTGCTGTGCTGTGTAAAAGGAAGTTATTGTTGTTCATTTCATTAGAAATTTGCTCACCATCTGATTCCAGGTGTCAGAGGTATTTTAAAAGTCAGAAACAAAGAAAAGCAGACATTTCACTCTGATTCCCCCCTGACTTGGAGTTGGAAATTGGCCGGTTACTTCCAAACTCTGTGAAGAAGCAGTCAATGGAGCAAAGAGATTTCTGCACTGTACACTCATGAGGAAAGGCAGTGGCATAGTGCTAATGTCACTGGGCTAGTAATCCAGAGGTTCAGACTAATGCAAAATACAAACAAAATACTGTGGACGTTGGAGATCTGAATGTAAACAGAAAATGCTGGATGAACTTAGGTCTGGCAGCATCTGTGGAGAGTTTCAAATTTGTATGACTCTTATTCGAAATGTTAACTATGTTTCTCTCTCCACAGATGTTGTCAGACCTTTTAAAAATTTTTTAGAGTACCCAATTATTTTTTCCAATTAAGGGGCAAGTTAGCGTAGCCAATCCACCTACTCTGCACATCTTTGGGTTGTGGGGGTGAAACACACGCAGATGGGGAGAATGTGCAAACTCCACACAGACAGTGACCCAGGGCCGGGATTCGAACCCGGGTCCTCAGCGCCGTAGACAGCAATGTTAACCATTGTGCTGTCCTTAGACGCTGTCAAACCTGTTGAGTTTATCCGGTACTTTCTATTTTTACTCAGGCTAATGAACAAAGAAATGTACAGCACGGGAACAGGCCCTTTGGCTCTCCAAGCCTGCACCATTCAGCCCATCTAACCTAAAACCTTCTACACTTCCGGGGTCCTTATCCCTCTATTCCCATCCTATTCATTTATTTGTCAAGACTTTCCTTAAACGTCACTATCGTACCTGCTTCCACCACCGCCTCCGGCAGCGAGTTCCAGGCACCCACGACCCACATCTCCTCTAAATTTTGCCCCTCATACCTTAAACCTATGTCCCCTAGTAATTGACTTGTCTACCCTGGGAGCAACCTTCTGACTATCCACTCTGTCCATGCCCCTCATAATTTTATAGACTTCTGTCGCCCCATAAGCTCCGTCGTTCCAGTGAGAACGAACCGAGTTTATCCAACCTCTCCTCATAGCTAATGCCCTTCATAGCAGGCAACATCCTTGTAAACCTCTTCTGTAACTTCTCCACAGCCTCCACATCCTTCTGGTAGTGTGGCAATCAAAATTGAACACTATATTCCAATTGTGGCCTAACTAAGGTTCTATACAGCTGCAGCATGACTTGCCACTTTTTATACTCAGTGCCCCGACAGATGAAGGAAGCATGCCGTATGGCTTCTTGACTACCTTCTCCATCTGCGTTGCCACTTTCAGTGACCTGTGGACCTGTACACCCAGATTTCTCTGCCTGTCAATACTCTTCAGGGTTCTGCCATTTACTGAATATTTCCCAACTGTATTAGACCTTCCAAAATGCATTACCTCTCATTTGTCCGGATTAAACTCCATCTGCAATCTCGCCGCCCAAGTCTCCAAACAATCTAAATCCTGCTGTATCCTCTGACAGCCCTCATCACTATCCGCAATTCCACCAACATTTGTGTCATCCGCAAACTTACTAATCAGACCAGTTCCATTTTCCTCCAAATCATTTATATTTCCCACAAACAGCAACGGTCCCAGTACTTGGAACACCATTCGTCACAGCCCTCCATTCAGAAAAGTACTCTTCCATTGCTACCTCTATGGTCTTCTATGACCGAGCCAGTTCTTTATCCATCTTGCCAACTCACCTCTGATCCCATGTTACTTCACCTTCTGTACCAGTCTGCCATGAGGGACCTTGTCAAAGGCCTTACTGAAGTCCATGTAGACAACATCCACCGCCCTCCCCTCATCAATTATCCTTGTCACTTCCTCAAAAAACTCAATCAAGTTAGTGAGACATGAACCATGCTGCCTCTCGCTAATACGTTAATGCTCTGGACACTCGGGTTCAAATCCTACCATGGCAACTGGTGGAATTTAAATTTAATGAATAACTCAGGAATTATAAAACTTGTCCCAGCAATGGTGACCATGTATCCTATCGTCGATTGTTGTAAAAACCCATCTGATTTTAGTCCTCATCTGGTCTGGCCTACATATAATTCCAGATCCACAGCAATGTGGTTGACATTTAGCTGCCCTTTTGAAATGGCCGAGCAAACCAGAGCAAATTACGGATGGGCAACTAATGCTGGCCTTGCCAGCGATGACCACATTTGGTGAAAGAATTAAAAAAAATTATCCGAGTACAAGTATAAATCAAGCTCTGAGTTTGTGGGATCTAAGGCCAGACTGTATCCAGGTATGGTTACTATGACACAAGGGAAGCAGATAAACCTAATTCATTTCTATAACCATCTCAGGATATCCTAAATTGCTGTCGAGCCACTGAAGTATTTTTTGTGTGGTGCAATCACTGTGATGTTGCAGGCAGCCAATTTATGCACAGCAAATCCCTCTGAGATAATGATCAGGTGTTCTTTTTAGGTTAATGGGTTGACAGATAAATATTGTCCTGGACACCAGGAGACCTCTCCTCTTCTTTGACTAGCTCCTTTGGACTCCTTTTGCCTCCTTAAAGGGCAGACGGGTCCTGGTTTAAAGTCTCACCTGAAAGGAACCCATCTCCAAGAGTGCAGCAGTCTTCAGTACTGCACTGAAAGTGTCAGAGGCCATCTCTTTCTTAAATCTCTGCCGTGAGATTTGAAACCGCATGCTTTGGGTTCAATGAAGTGAGTGCTGCCAAACGAGTCACGGTTAATATATTCGGAAAGGCTTACCCGGAGATGTTCATATTGTTGTGTATGGAGACATAATATAGTATTTGGTGTGGGAAAGTGTGAATCCAAATTAAACTGTGATAGCAGGAGAATGGGAGGCATCTTCAAACTAATAAGCACCAGCATAGACCTGATCTTAGTCCTGGGGTCAGCAACCTTTTGGTTTACCTGAAGAGCCTTTAAAAGAAAATAGCCTAAAATGAAAAATATTGGGATCCGCAAGATTAAACTTTAGCATTTCTGAAACAAATACTTGCTAACTTGCCAAGTATCTCTGGTTGGATGCATAAATTGATTATCTAATAAATAAAATACATGTATTGAGTTTCTGATAGAAACAAAATCGGGATTAAAATAGGTTTTTAAAATTCTTTCATTGGATGCGGGCATTGTTCACAAGACCGGTCAGTATTTGTTGCCTGACCCTAATTGTCCTTGAAAAATGAAGTCTGTCTTAAATTATTTTTTGAATGACGAACTGAATTATCGTGCTTTCAGATTTTTCCAGGAAAGTCGTTATTAAAACGAGCTTCAGTTAAAGATAGTAGACAATTCTTTTGGGTTATTGATGCTCATGACTAGAAAATAGCTTCTCACAGCACAATCAGAAGTTTGTCATCTCGGGCATATTGGAAACAATAATGACCACAACTATAAAACCTGCTCCTCGAACCAAAGGTGTTATATGTAACCAGGGTGTAGCTAGACCACTGGGAGTCAGTTAGCTCAGCTGGCTGGTTTGTGATGTGGGGCGATGGCGCTCCTTTCCCGGGGAGGCGGTTCACATTCACTCCCTTACACTCTGGCAATGTGGATGTTGCCGAATTAAAGTGTCTGCACTGGAAGTGGGAATAATTGTGGAGTAAATGATTGTTTAATAAAGCCTGTGGCTGAAATGCGAGGCTGCAATGAAATGCAGTTGGTGCCGCTGCTGCTCCGGGCGGCTGTCAGGGTTTGATTGCTGTGGTTTCAATTCCTGTACTGACTGAGGTTATTCATGACGGTCCCGCCTTCTCCCGACCCTGGGTCACTGTCCGTGTGGAGTTTGCACATTCTCCCCATGTCTGCGTGGGTTTCACCCCCACAACACAAAGATGTGCAGGTTAGGTGGATTGGCCATGCTAAATTGCCCCTTAATTGGGAAAAAATAAATAAATAAGTAAAATAATTGGGTACTCTAAATTTTTATTAATCGTGCCCCTCGCCTAAGGTGTGGTGACCCTCAGGTTAAATAACCACCAGGGGAGAGCAGCCTATGGTCCTGTGGGACTATATCTACTTTCATACCACTGGAACAGGTTTAGTTGGCGCACAATAGGTTCTTTTGTTCAAATAATCTGTAGAAACGGTGAAGTTCTGCATAATGATTAAACTCTAATCCCCACAGTGAAAAAACCCGTTACTTTTTTGACCTAATTTTTTCCGGTGTTCATTTTAATGTCATCCAACTGGAAAAGACTGGAAGCCAAAAATGAGATGTTAACAATGTTTAGATACATGCAGGTTCGAGATTTTGCCAGAAAGGAGATACAGAACTTCCCAGAAGAACCGGCCTCCACATTGCTGGAGGAGGTGCTGACGGCAGGGGGACTGGAGAAGTGGGTAGTATCAGTGGTTTACGGAGCTATTTTGGAAGAGGAGAAGGCACCACTGGAAGGGATCAAAGCCAAATGGGAGGAAGAGTTGGGAGAGGATATGGAGGAGGGGTTCTAGTGTGAGGTGCTCTGAAGAGTGAATTCCTCCACCTCGTGCACGAGGTTGGGGCTGATATAGCTGAAGGTGGTATAAAGAGCACACCTCACGAGGGCGAGGATGAGCCGATTCTTTGAAGGAGTAGAAGATGTGTGTTAACGTTGTCGGGGGGAGGGGGGGGGGGCACGCTAATCACGTTCATATGTTTTGGTCTTGTCCATAGCTAGAGGATTACGGGAAGGAGATTTTTACGGTAATTTCTAAAGTGGCGCACGTAAAACTGGACCTGGGCCACCGGGTGGCCATATTTGGGGTGTCGGACCAGCCAGGGTTGGAGACGGATGAGGAGGCAGATGATGTAGCCTTCGGCTTGTTGATCGCCCAAAGGCGGATCCTGATGGGATGGAGAGCAGCCTCCCCACCCTGTGCCCTGGCGTGGCGGAGGGACTTGTTGGAATTCTTGACTCTTGAGAAGGTTAAGTTTCAACTGAGGGGAAGGACGGAGGGGTTCTACAATTCATGGGTATTATTCATTATGCACTTTCAAGAACTGGATAACATCGAACATTAGTTGGGGGGGTGGGAGGGAGGGTTGGGGGGAGGGGGTGGTGTGTGTTAATGGTGACTATGGGTCATTCCTGATTCCTTTTTGTCATTTGTTTATGTGAACACGTGGGCTAATGTTCAGGGTTTGGTGGGAGGATGGGATCGTTGTTATTGATATGGGGATTGACATATTTGTTACTGATTATTATTTATTGTTGGTGGGTGTAAATTTGGGAGAAAATGTGAAAAAGGAGAATAAAGAAATATTTTTTTAAAAATGAGATGTTAAAGAGCTGCGTGTGATTCTGAAACCGCAGGCTGGTGACTGCTATGTGAGGACATTAATGGCAGCACGGTGGCGCAGTGCACAGCACTGCAGCCTCAGGCGCCGTCCCAGATTCGATCCCGGCTCTGGGTCACTGTCCGTGCGGAGTTTGCACATTCTCCCCATGTTTGCGTGGGTTTCACCCCCACAACCCAAAGATGTGCAGGTTAGGTGGAATGGCCACGCTAAATTGCCCCTTAATTTCAAAAAAATAATTGGGTACTCTACATTTTTATAAAATGTACGTTCTGAGTTATTGGTGCAATACTCTTCTGGCTATAACGCAGTGTACAAGTCCAATTATTCTGAAGACAGGGAATGTGCTATTGGATGTGAAATTTTTTGTATTGGAGCAGGGTATTGGAGCAGGGAAGTAAGAGAGGAAGTGGAATGTTGGCCCAGTATATTGATCAGGAAGGAGGTGGAGGGTGCAAGTGGATGGATCTGTAGACTCAGCACAATGCTTAATTGCATTAGAAACAACATTAGCCAAGGGATAGTATAAATTGAAAGAGATTGTATTGCTGCTGCATAAGCCACTGGCTATATCCTATCTGCAGTATTGTATATAATCTGGTTATCTGATCATTGAAAGGCTGTTATGGCTATTAATCATCTTTGACGCTGCACATTGCTGCACCCGTATTCCTCACTGCTGCGTTCTGTCAGAGTGCAGATGAGCAGCATGTGTTTGACTGTACAGATTTGTATACAGCTGCCCTGCGATGGAGTCATTTAATTATGAATTCTAGCATGTTCTGGGCCTGTGGAAGCACAGGCTAAATTTCTAGAATGAAGTCGGATCTGAAGAAATGCATTTGCACAGGAGGGTAGTGCCCCTTTCACCAATATATGAAGTGTCAATTCAGTCTAGTGATTTGCTGGGGTGACATGGGCATGTTAAGATGATGTGGCATTGTGCTGTACTACATTAGGAAAGGGGAATGACTGGTTCTGTTCATGTCAACTTTTCATAACAGCTGGGCTGTCTTGAGTGGCAACAACAACTTATATTTATGTAGTGCCTTTAGCGGAATGACTAGGCAGTATAGGAACATTAAAAACAAAGACTGAGGACCGGCATAGGCAAGAGATGGAGTAAAAAACTCTCTGTCATGTCCTGGCAAACATCCCTCAGCCAACCTCACGATAACAGATTATCTAGTCATTATAACATAGCTGTTTGTGAGAGTTTGCAGCGCACACATTGGCTGCCGAGTTTCTCACATTGCAATGGTTGTTACACATCAAAAGTACTACTTCATTCCTGAAAAACACTTTGAGACGCACAGTTAGTGAAAAGCGCTGTAAGCAGACCAAGGCAGGCCAGCAGCACGGTTCAATTCCCGTACCAGCCTTCCCGAACTGGCGCCGGAATGTGGCGACTAGGGGCTTTTCACAGTAACTTCATTTGAAGCCTACTTGTGACAATAAGCAATTTTCATTTTCATTTCATTTCAGTCTGTGAGAGGGGCAAGCTTTTTCACACTGAATTAGACACTCCTAAGACCAGAGCACGGACCCCAGAGGAGGCAATCTGGGCTTTTGGAAAATGAGGATGTGCACAGCGAAAGATGGGGTCTGCATGCAGAGTGTATCTTGGATGGTAGGGCAGATGCAGAGCGATTATTTTTTTGGGATGTCCTGAGATCATGAAAGGCACGATGCAATTACGAATCTTTCTTTTGGAATGTCTAATTTAAGCCTTCAAAGGTTGTAAACTCTCCTTCTCCCCATCTGAACAGTTCAATTCACAACACAGACCCTCCTCACTTCTTTAGAGTGCAATCTCTCCTCTCTTCTTCCCCATTCTTCCCAGAGCTGTCAACTTCAGGAAACTATTTAAAAATATTTTCAGTTTGTTACCCAGAGGAATGGGTTTGATCGCTAATCCTTTTAACTGTTTGGAGCCGGGGTTATTTTTTTTCCTATGCGTTACAACCGATGCTACCTTGAAACCAGAGTCTCACTCCGAGTGACTACGGCATGACTGCTCTAAGTCGTAATACTGGCGATGAGTGAGGGGAGGAGGGCTATAAAGGGAAGCTGCAGTGAGGAAGAGCCAATTCCTGCCTCTGATTGAAGTGTTTCAGGGTCTCTGCCCAGGTTGTTTGATCTGAACCACCATCGCTTTCTGTAAGGAAGCTTCTCATGGATTAGTCACACATCAGGAACCTGATGCAATTCAAAGATCGGGTGATTAGTGATTAGAAAGGATGGCAACTGCAGGGTAGCACCTTTTCTTAAAATAACTTGCTGTTTTGTACAGAGAGAAATTATGGTTATATCTGAAACCACTTTGTTTCAGATTTTCTTTTCTGTTAAATGCCAATTTTACCATTGCTATGAGGCGGGTAGACTGAAACCTTACTCCATGCTCGAGTGCTGCAGTGAGTTGTCCAAGCCTGGAGTGTATACAGGGACACTGTCTGCTGTTAGAAGCGGTGGGGGAAGGGAGGCTGTTATCAATTCAAACCTGCCCAGCAATGGGAATTATTCCAAACGTCACCAATTCTGGGTTTCTCCCTCCCTCCCTTACTCCCACCATCATTCACTCCCTCATCTCTCTTTTTCCCTCTGTTAGTGTCCTTCTTTGACACGTTCTCCTCTCTCTAGAATCATACAATTTACAATGCTGGAGGCCATTTGGCCCATCGCGTCACTGAAGCCCACAACTCCACCCTATCTCAGTAACCCCATCTACCCTTGTTGGACAGTAAGGGCAATTTAGCATGGCCAATCCACCTAACCTGTACATCGTTGGACTGTGGGAGGAAACCGGAGCACCCGGAGGAAACCCACGCAGACACGGAGAGAACGTGCAGACTCCGCACAGACAGTGACCCAAGCCGGGAATCGAACCTGGGACTCTGGAGCTGTGAAGTAACAGTGCTAACCACTGTGCTACCGTGCCCTCACTGACGACCCATTCACCTCTCTCACTTCCTTCACACACTCTCTGTTCAATCACTCACTCTTCTCAATCATTCACTCCTCTCAATCACCAACTCCTCTCAATCACTCACTCTTCCTTTCAATCACTCACTCCTCCTTTTAATCACTCACTCCTCCTCTCAATCACTCACTCCTCCTCTCCATCACCCACTCCTCTCAATCACTCACTCCTCCCAATCACTCACTCCTCCTCTCAATCACTCAATCCTCCACATCCCTCATGCAGTTTTTGGATGGGTTAACTGTAGCCATCTGTGGGTTGGGGGTCTCTGTCAGCTCAGTTTTGTGTTCACATTATTATTTGAGCAGTACTTGGAGCAGGATATTCTTCCCCTACACTTCACCTCAGCCTTAACACAATCTCCTGAAATAAAACGAGGGGAGAAGCTTGTGGCTCGCGATGGTGATTGCTGACTTCTGTAAAATCTTTCCACCTGACCTACAGAATACATCATTTGAGAAGCATTTTATCTGTAAGACTCTTGGTGTTTGCAATTGCCTTGTTGATATAAATGCAAATGTTATTAAGCAGGTAGGAAACTAAATTTATAATGAGAGGTTTTCTTGGATTCCTTTTTGTGTGATGAATAATGAATGGAGCTTTCCTTTTACTGATTGTATTACAGCTGACATTAGGGTTAGTGCAGTGAAAGTGAGGCTTTGTGCAGCGATTTTCCTTTGTGCAGACGACCTCTTCAAACTCGCTGCTCCTGTCACCATTCATTGTGCTCCGTTTGTACCTGTTTTTTTTTTAACCTGCCTTACGGGGCAGTACGGCTGAAACTGGTGGGTCCCGTCATGTTATTTCCATTTGTCACGGTCTGGGGCAGAGTTACAGTGAGTGGCTGTGAGCCGGCATGTGCTTGGTAACTGTTACCAAGCGACAAAAATGAAAAAAAGAAGCAGCTCCGATGGCCATTGGCGCTGCTGCTGCTGGTTCAGGAAATCAAGGTAGCTGGAATTCTTCCGCATCAGTTCCGATGGATCAAAGGCGAGGGGCTCAGGTGCAGCTGCTGAGCACTGAGGAGCAAACAGGAGCAGCACAAATGTGGTACTGACAGGATTGTTTCTCTCGCACAATGGATGTGCCGGACTCTGTCCGAAATCTGGAGATTGCTGCATTATACCATTAGCCTCCCCATTGCCAGGCTGAAACATTGATTAATGTTTTTGGCAGGCTGGGGATTTGGAATTATCCACGAACGCTGCCTACACTATCTTTTGTCTACTAGCCTTTTACTTATTGGTCAATTTTGCAGTGCTTGAAGAGCTCAAGGGATTTTTGCACAAAAGGCTGAAAGTGTTTCAAGAGACTTTTTGAGAGGAAAGGAATGTACCTTACTATTGGTGTCCAGCAAGGTTTGTGGATTTCTCCCTGTGCTCTTTCTTCCTCTCTCTCCCTTTTCCCCTCTCTCCCACTCTGCACACAATAGCTTGCGAGAAACAGCTGGAAGCAGCGTTCTGGAGGGAGCGAGTCAGCAGCCTTGCAGTGTCGAAGTGTGTCAGCAGTCCTCTGATGCTGAGGAGGCATGTGCAGCTTGAAAAAGCTGGCTGCGGAGAGCAACCAGAGCAGCAGAGTGAGCCGAAGGAGCAGAGCAGAGCGGTCTGGAGGGGGAGGAGGAGGGTGAGCCAGAGAAGTGGAGTGTGGCAGAGGAGGAGAGTGAACCGGAGTGTACCTTAAGAGTGGAGTGACGCGGCAGAGCAGCAGAGTGAGCTGGAGGAGCTGCAGCAGGAATAGATGCCGTGCTGGCTGTTTCCAGTCGCCGTGCTCTGCAGCCCACTCTCGTCTCTGCCATGAACCACTCCACGGCCGAATGGAGAGCTGTGAGTGTGAACAACACCTCGGTCAACCTGTCCAGTCATCACGCTTGTCCACTGGGCTTTGGCTACTACACCGTAGTTGATGTTTGTGTTTTGGAGACGGTGATCATCGTGTTGCTGACCGTTCTGATCATAGTGGGAAATCTGACGGTCATCTTCGTGTTTCACTGCGCCCCGCTCCTTCACCATTACACCACCAGCTACTTCATCCAGACTATGGCCTATGCAGACCTGCTTGTAGGGGTAAGCTGCTTGGTTCCTGCACTGTCCCTTCTTCACTATCCCACAGGCATGCAGGAATCTTTGACTTGTCAGGTGTTTGGGTACATCATTTCAGTCCTGAAGAGTGTGTCCATGGCCTGCCTGGCTTGTATCAGTATTGACCGCTATCTTGCCATAACAAAACCGCTCACCTATAGCCAGCTGGTTACCCCATGTCGTCTTAGGATCTGTATAATTCTCATATGGATATACTCCTGTACAGTTTTCTTGCCTTCATTCTTTGGATGGGAGAAGCCGGGCTATCACGGAGACATATTTGAATGGTGCGCCACCTCCTGGGAAACCAACGCTTACTTCACAGGTTTCATTGTCTGTTTGCTGTACGCTCCAGCTGCCTTCATCGTCTGCTTCACCTATTTCCATATATTTAAAATCTGTCGGCAGCACACCAAAGAAATTAATGAACGCCGTGCCCGTTTCCCCAGCCAGGATATGGAAGCCGCTGAGGGTGGGCCCAGTCCCGACCGGCGCTATGCAATGGTCTTATTTCGGATTACAAGCGTCTTCTATGTGCTGTGGCTTCCTTACATTCTTTACTTTCTGCTCGAGAGCTCCCGTGTGCTGGAAAGCCCCTCACTGTCCTTCGTGACAACGTGGCTGGCCATCAGCAACAGCTTCTGCAACTGTGTTATTTATAACCTCTCCAACAGCGTCTTCAGGCTGGGTTTGAGGAGGCTGTCGCAAACAGCTTGCTCGCTGTGCATGTGCTCTGGAGATGAGGCGTCGAGAGATCCCAAACCCAGGAAACGGGCCAATTCCTGTTCCATCTGACAGCCCGCATGTTTTGAGGGCACAAAGCAGATTCCACTTACAGCAGCCCATACTGTGTCCCATCTTTGTGCAAAGTAGTCTGGGAGAACAGAGGAAATGATGACCAAAGGGCTCAATGGAATGGTCTGTCATGGAGCTAGAGGAAACCATACAGCCCCTCCAGTCTGTTCCACCATTCAATTTGATCATGTCTGATCTGTACCTTAACCCCGTCGACCTGCAATTGGTTCTGTAATCCTTAATAACTGCATCTAATACAAATCTATCAATTTGTTTTGAAGTTCTCAAATGTCCCCCTACTTCAACAACTGTTTAGGGGAGAGTGTTCCAGATTTCTGCTAGCTGGTTTGAGATGCTTGAGCTGGTTGTAGTATTCTGGCGGTTTGGGACAAAATGGAACCCTTAATGTAATCAACGTATTGACTACTTAAAGCCCTCAGATCTATTAAGAGAGGAACAAGCAGGTTGGGGCATTGCATCCACTGCTTTGGAATATTGCACAGTGGAGAGGCTTTTGTAAAGAGTGCACATTGGGATACTGTGCTGACTGTACACCTTTCTGGTCACTGAGAGCATAAGGCTTTGTACAGCTTTCTGCAGGAATATTAACACTTTCACTAGGTTTCCGTCTTCAGTCGTAGGCTGCAGTCCTTTACAACATTTCAGTGTAAGCTTTCACATATTGTACAAAATATTTGGTGGAGTTTATTTCCTGTGTCTGTTCCTGATGTACTAATGCACATTTGCTGTTTCGAGGAGTTCAGTTAAAGTGGGCAACAGTTGATTTTATGTTTAAAGAAATAATAATTGAAAGCAGAAAAAAAAGTTAGTACAGTAAATCGATATTAGCCCGAAAGATGCTTCTGGTCGTTGTGTTTACTGTGGCAATGACTTGTCCTATTTGTGGTTCTGGTACTGATGAGGTGAGTTTGGGATGTAAACATAATGAAAGCAAGTGCCAACCGGGCTTGACTATTTAAATGGCACCGGAATCGTTAATGTTTGGAGAGTGAGAATAAGCCAGGAGGAGGGGGAATCTTCAGATTCTATTCACGTTGTCATGCTACTCAGGAATATGTTGCAAAAAAAAAGGGAAAACAGCAGTGAGCATTTTTATTGCCCTTGTTGTGAATGCTGCTGGTTAACCCTTTGAGCTCTCCAGTTGCTTTGCACCTGGCACTTTCAGTCGACCAGCACTGATTTGTAGAACATTTTCTCCACTTCCAGCAGCGCACCCTGAAACTAGCTCCTCGATTATCTGCTGGGTGCAAAGGTGTTGCTGCAGAACCTGAAGGGTTACGTACTGTGAGATATGGAAGAGCTCAGCTGTAAGAATGTAATGTTAAATTATTTAAGAAAAAATATTGATTTATTGTTAGCTGTTTTACATTTCAAAATTTGACTTTTTACATATATATATATATATATACATACACACACATATATCTATATAATACATATTTGATAAGCCTGTATTGATGAGGTTTAATAAATGGATAGCCCTGAATCAAGCGAGTGTGATTGTCTCCCAGTGCATTACGATCCGACACAGGCTTCCAGAGCTCTTTTGTGAAGATTCGGTCTGGCTTCACCCATTACCTATATGGGTTACTGGAGCAGGCCTTTTAAATCGTATGCTTTCTCTCAGTTTTCAATGCTGGCACACGGTGCATTGCGTTCCTCTTTTGCTTCAGCCACATTCGAGTGCATATTGATCTGCAGTGTTCTTTTCCCTCTTGCAGCATAGCCCCATCTCCTGTGGAGCCTTCCTGCGAGGTAACAGCCCTCTAGAATCAGCCCCATACAGTGCTGCCTACTCTCTAAGTTGCCCTCCTGCTAGGGGTCATCTCATCACTGCTCCTTAATTTATCTTGTCTTCTTCCTGTTTTAATTGTGGATTGGTGTTCTGGTCTCAGTTTCTTAAAGAAAACGTTGTCCCTGTACACTGCAGCTCTGATATAGTGCAGTTCCTGGACAGCACAGTCCCCTGCATCCACCGTGCAGCTCTCGTGCAATGCAATTCTCGTGTTACGCTACCCTCTGCCATGAAACCCTCATGTAATGTACTTTCCTCAATGAAAACAACAACTTGTATTTATATATCGGCTTTATGTGATTAAAAAATACCAAAGGGCTTCCCAAGAGGGTTATCAAACAGCATTCAACACTGAGCCATGTAAAGACATAATATGAAACAAGCTTTGTCAGGGATTGGTTTTAAGGAATATCTTAATGAAGGAAAGTGGGGTGGAGTAGATTAGGGAGAGTTTTGCAGAGTTTGGGGGCCAAGGCAGTTTAAGGTGTGGCTGTCAATGTTGGAACTAAATCGGGACTGCTGAGACCTGTATGAGAACACATATATCTAAGAGGATTATACACTTAGAAGAGATTTTGGAGAAAGGGAGGGAGGAAGGAAGCCACAGATGAATTTGAAAACAAGGATGAAAATCTGAAAATCAAGATTTTTCTAATTCAAGCACGTGGTGGGGTGAGGGGTGAATGGAACTTGGTGTGAGTTATGACATGGGCAACAGTATTGGATGTCAGACAAGTATGGCTGCATGGTAGCAGGGTCCAGGGTCCCAGGTTCGATTCTCGGCTAGGGTCACTGCCTGTGCGGAGTCTGCAGGTTCTCCCTGTGTCTGCGTGGATTTCCTCCGGGTGCTCTGGTTTCCTCCCACAAGTGCTGAAAGACGTGCTGTTAGGTCATTTGGACATTCTGAATTCTCCCTCTGTGTACTCGAACAGGCGTCAGAGTGTGGCGACTGGGGGATTTTCACAGTAACATAATTGCAGTGTTAATGTAAGCCTACTTATGACAGTAAAGATTATTATTATTATTTTTTAAAAGTGATCCAACGATTTAGATTCAATGGTTGGGTGTAGTAGAGCTGGGTGTCATTAACGATGCAACAGCTTTCTAAATAGGTGCGGTAAAGCCTTCTGTCCGTAAGTTGATGTTCTCAACTCGAAGAGGTTTGTTTTAAGAAACATCTTAAAAGAGGTAGACAAGTGGAGGGGTTTCGGGAGGTTATTCCAGAGCTGAGGACCAAGGCAACTGAAGGCACAGCCATCTATTTAAATTGGGGCTGCTTAAGGGACCAGAATTCGATGATACCCAACATCTCAAAGGGTTATGGGGTTGGAAGAGATTCCAGAGATTGGGAAGTGTGAGACCTTTGAGGGATCTGTAAAGAAGGATGAAAGTTTTAAAAGCAAGGTTATGTTTGACAGGGTGCCATTGCAGGTCAGCAGGATTTGATGAAAATTGTTATGAGCAAGTCTAAAGGGGTGAATAAATAGCTCTCTTTTCTACTGCTGAGGTTGCTTTTAACAAAGTTTGAATTTTTAAGAAGGTTGTGACTTTTTTTAGTGTAGCATGCACTTGACCGTATGTAAAACTATATGAAGAAATAAGCCAGTCAGATCTCTTGATTTAAAAAGTAAGGAGTTAGTTTTATTGTTTAAAACTGTGTTCTGCTGAAGGTATAAGATTGATTAAAAAGGTAAAAGCACATCCCAAATCCTGCAACATACACACACCCATACCGAACTGAACAAATTGCAGGGTGAAGGAGAGTTAAAGTCCGTAAGAAAGGAAAGTACACTTCAATGGTCCTTTAGTGGTCTTGAAATTCCAGGAGGGTTGCAGCAGATGTAAGTTGGCTTTTCTTCTGGAGATAGTATCTTTTAATTGTAATCCACCCTTTTCCAAAGTGGATGCTATGACACTCAAAGTTCCTTTTGATTAAAATTCTTTCTGTGTGTGATGTTCTAAAAATGTAACCATTTTGAGAATAATAGGGACGATGATGTTACATTCTTCTGGATTTTCTGGTGCCTCTTTTCGCTGAAACCAACAGTCAAGAGCTTCACACATTTTATTTTTCCTTTTTTTAATATAAATTTAGAGTACTCAAATCATTTTTTCCAATTAAGGGGCAATTTAGCTTAGCCAATCCACCTACCCTGCACATCTTTTTAATTATTTAAAAAAAAATTTAGAATATCCAATTCATTTTTTCCAATTAAGGGGCAATTTAACGTGGCCAATCCACCTAACCTGCACATCTTTGGGTTGTGGGGTGAAACCCACGCAGACACGGGGAGAATGTGCAAACTCCTCACAGACAGTGACCCAGGGCCGGGATTCGAACCCGGGTCCTCAGCGCCGTAGGCAGCAATGCTAACCACCGTGCCCCATTTACTAAGGAATATAATCTCCAATTTTTAAAGCCAACAAGATGCCATCAAAACAGGTAAGGGCTTTTGGCACCCTCCTTGCATAATTAGTTTTCGTTTGGTCCATCTTTCTTCCTGGCAGTTTCTGGAGGCACGTAGTCTTATGCTTTCAGAGAGTTCAGACGATGACAGGTGTGAAGCCCATCAGGGAACTTCCTGGACGTTTCCTATGGTAATCAATTTTCAGAAGCTCCTAGAAACTTGACCAGTTTCCAGGTCAGGTGTTCTTCAGCCATTTGAAGATACCATGTCTTTGCAGTTCTAGCTATTTCTTTTATTTTTAAAAACAATCCAAAGCATTATACCAGCTGACTAAACTAAAGATTGATATTCCACATTGTGTGTTACACATCATCATGTCAAATTAAAGACACAGGCAGCAGAAGTTGCCAGGACTGTTTTGGAATAGTCAATCTAAAGTTAACAAAAGCATGAATGAAGGTTTCAATAATAGATGAACTGAGGGAGGGATTAAGGTTAGGTGATGTTACGGAAGTGGAAATAAGCAACCTCAGTCTTAACACAAATATAAGTCAAAAGCACATCTCAGGGTGAATTATGATACCAAAGATTTGAATAGTCTGATTTAGTTACAGGCATTTGCCGGGGAGAGGGCTGGATTCGGTAGTTCGAGAACGGAGTATGATGTCCGGACCGAAAATAATGGCTTCAGTACAGTATTCCCAATATTTAATTAGCCATATGATAATACAGAACTTGAATATTGCTGAAAGAAGGGACAGGCTTTTCATCTTTGTGGTAGGCTATATTAGGGGTATCGCGGTGCGTAGGTGGGGCATGTACCTTATACTGTAGTATGAGTGGTAGAACCTGCCTGCTGGTTCCGCCCAGCAGGCAGAGCATCAGAGTCTGTGTTTCACCCACAGCAGTCATTCTGTACCGGAGCTGCTGGGGTAACTACTTGTTCATTAAGGCCTTCAATTGGAGACTTCTGGTGGCGGCAATGCGGAGCTAAGCCGCACGTTCGGCAGCTCCCGCTAATAACGGACTTTGGGGCTCTTTTCAGGGCCCCCAACGGAACTTCATCGACGAATCCCGACATGGGAAGGGGTCTGGAGTAGATCCCTAAGGTCCTATGGTCCGGACCCTGGAAAAGCGGGGGAAGAGAAACAAAATGGCGGCCGCCTGAGCCCTCGAGGAGCTGAGGCAGTGGGCTCAGGAGCAGCAGGCGACTCTGCTGCGCTGCTTCCAGGAGCTTAAGGTGGAGCTGCTGGAGTCGCTGAAGGCTACCACCAGAGAGCTGATGGAGACTCAGACAGCCCAGGGGGCCGCGATCCAGGAGCTGCAGCAGCAGGCCTCCGAAAGGGAGGATGAGGCCGTGGCCGTCGCGGGGAAGGTGGAGATGCACGAGGCGCTCCATAAAAGGTGGCAGGAGCGGTTCAAGGAGCTGGACAACCGGTCGAGGCAGAAGAATTTGCGGATCCAGGGCCTCACGGAGGGGCTGGAGGGGTCGGACCTGGCGGCCTATGTGGCTGTTATGCTGAATTCGTGGATGGGAGCTGGGTCCTTCCTGGAGGGGGCCTACAGAATTCTGGCTAGGAGGCCCAAGCAGAACGAGCCGCCGTGGGCGGTGTTGGTGCGGTTTCACCGGTTCGTTGATCGTGAGTGCGTGCTCCTGTGGGCCAAGAAGGAGCGGAGCAGCAAGTGGGAGGACACGGATCTTCCAGGACTGGAGTGCGGAGGTGGCTAAGCGGAGGGCCGGGTTCAACCGGACGAAGGCGGTGCTCCACAGACGGAGCGTGAAGTTTGGCATGTTGCAGTCGGCGCGTCTGTGGGTCACCTACAAGGACCGGCACCATTATTTTGAGTCCCCGGAGGAGGCGTGGGCCTTTGTGGAAGCCGAGAAACTGGACTCAAACTGAGGGTCCAAGATGGGGGATTTTGTATGATAATGTAATTGCGTTTGATTTTTGCTCTGGAGTGGGTGGGGGGGGGGGTTCTCTGTTTAATGCAAGATGTGGGTTGGCTTTAGGGTGGGTGGGGCGATGTCGTTATGTCTTTTTGTATGGGTCTGGTGGACGGGTTCGGGCAGGGAGGTAAACTGGGAGTGCGGGGAGCTGGTGGGGGGGACTGGCAATGGGAGTTGCCCTAGAGGAGGCGGGGTTGGGCAGGGCGGAAGCGCGGGCTTTTCTCTGGTTTCCCGCGCTGTGGGATGATGGGGGCGGAGTCAGGGCTGAGAAGCGCGGGCCGTTGCTGGCTGTTATTTTCCCGCGCAAGAGCGGGGGGGGGGGGGGGGGACCTGCTGATGGGCACGAAGGAGGAGTAATCCCACGTGGGGAGGGGTCGGAGGTATGGCGGGAGTCGCCGGGGTCAGCAGAAGTTAGCTGGCTCACGGGAGTGCTATGAAGGGAGGGGCGCGGCTAGGAGGGATCATAGCCTTGGGGGGGGGGGGGGGGGGGTACCGGGTTGCTGCTGAAATGGCCAGGAAGGAGCTGGAGGGTGCTGGGGGGGGGGGGGAGTTGCCTCCGTGGGGAGCTGGCCGAGCGGGGGACACTGGCCAGTGGTGGGCAGGGGATGGGTTATGGCTAATCGGCAGGGGAGGGGGGCAGGGAGCCCTCTGATCCGGCTGATGACCTGGAATGTGAGGGGGTTGAATGGGCCGGTCAAACGGGCCCGGGTGTTTGCGCTCTTGAAGGGGCTGACGGCGGATGTGGCCATGCTCCAAGAGACACACCTGAAAGTGGCGGACCAGGTTTGGCTGAGGAAGGGATGGGTGGGCCAAATATTTCAATCAGGGCTGGATGAGAAGAATCGGGGGGTGGCGATCCTGGTGGGAATGAGGGTGTCGTTTGAGGCGTTAAATGTGGTGGCTGACAGTGGTGGGAGGTATGTGATGGTGAGTGGTAAGCTGCAGGGGGAGCGGGTGGTGTTGGTGAATGTTTACGCCCCAAATTGGGACGATGCTGGGTTTATGCGGCGCATGTTGGGCCGCATTCCGGACCTGGAGGTGGGGGGCCTGATCATGGGGGGGGACTTCAACACGGTGCTGGATCCCCCATTGGATCGATCCAAGTCCCAGACGGGTAGGAGGCCAGCGGCGGCTAAGGTGTTGAGGGAATTTATGGATCAGATGGGAGGGGTGGATCCCTGGAGGTTTGCGAGGCCAAGGGCCAGGGAGTACTCGTTTTTCTCCCACGAGCTGGCCTATTCGAGGATTGATTTTTTTTGTCCTGAACAGGGGGCTGGTTTCGAGGGTGGAGGATGTTGAATACTCTGCCATTGCCATTTCGGATCATGCCCCGCACTGGGTGGACCTCGGGCTGGGGGAGGAGAGGGACCAACGTCCGCTCTGGCGCTTGGAGGTGGGGCTGCTGGCAGATGAGGAGGTGGCCGGGAGCGTTTGGGGGTGTATTGAGAGATACCTTGAGGCGAACGATAACGGGGAGGCCCGAGTGGGGACGGTCTGGGAGGCATTGAAGGCGGTGATTAGAGGGGAGTTGATTTCCATCCAAACCCATAGGGAGAGGGGGGAAGCATACCGGGTTGCTGCTGGAACGACTAGGAAGGAGCCGATGGGGGCCGGGGGGGAAGAGGAGAGGCGCTATCACCATGGGGAACGGGTCGAGCGGGGTGTGCTGGCCTGGGGCGAACATCTGCCAAGCTATGGCTAGTTGGCGGGGGAGGGGGGCGGGTTGCCCTCTGATCCGGCTGATTACCTGAAACGTGAGGGGGCTGAACGGGCCGGTTAAGAGAACCAGGGTGTTCTCCCATCTAAGGGGGTTGAAGGCGGACGTGGCTATGCTCCAGGAGACCCACCTGAAGGTGGCGGACCAGGTCCGTCTGAGGAAGGGGTGGGTGGGGCAGGTTTATCATTCAGGATTGGACGCGAAGAACCGGGGGGTGGCGATTCTAGTGGGGACGAGGGTGGCGTTTGAGGCGGCTGAGGTGGTGTCGGACAAGGATGGCAGATATATCATGGTGAGGGGTAGGCTGCAGGGAGAGAAGGTGGTGCTGGTGAACGTATATGTCCTGAATTGGGATGATGCTGGCTTCATGAGGCGATTGTTGGGCCGCATCCCGGACCTGGAGGCAGGGGGCCTGATCATGGGGGGAGATTTTAACACAGTGCTGGATCCCACACTGGACCGGTCCAGTTCAAGGACGGGTAGGAGACCGGCGGCGGCCAAAGTGCTGAGGGGATACATGGACCAGATGGGAGGGGTGGATCCCTGGAGGTTTGGGAGACCGAGAGCGCGGGAGTATTCCCTTTTCTCTCACGTCCATAGGGTTTATTCCCGGATAGACTTTTTCGTCCTGAGCAGGGGATTGATCCCGAAGGTGCAGGATGCAGAGTATTCGGCCATAGCGATTTCGGACCATGCCCCGCACTGGAGATGGGGGAGGCACGGGACCAACGCCCGCTCTGGCGCCTGGATGTGGGGATGCTGGCGGAGGAGGAGGTGTGTAAGAGGGTTCGGAGAAGCATTGAGGGGTATCTGGATACCAATGATACGGGGGAGGTCCAGGTGGGGATGGTCTGGGAGGCTCTGAAAGCAGTGATCCGGGGGGAGCTGATCTCCATCCCGGCCCACGGGGAAAGGAGGGAGAGGAAGGAGAGGGAGAGACTGGTGGGAGAGCTTCTGGAGGTGGACAGGAGATATGTGGAGGCACCGGAGGAAGGGTTGCTGGGAGAACGGCGCAGGTTACAGGCCAATTTTGACTTGTTGACCACCAGAAAGACGGAGACACAGTGGAGGAGGGTGCAGGGCGCGGTATATGAGTATAGAGAGAAGGCGAGCAGGATGTTGGCGCATCAGCTCCATAGGCGAGATGCGGCTAGGGAAATTAGGGGAGTGAAGGATGGGGGTGGAAATATAGTGCAGAAGGGGACAGAAGTAAACGGGGTCTTTAGGGACTTTTACGAGGGATTGTACCGGTCGGAACCTCCGATGGGGAGAGGGGGAATGGAGAGCTTCATGAACAGGCTATGTTTCCCAAGGGTTCAAGAGAGGCTGGTAGAGGGGCTGGGGGCGCCGATAGAGTTGGAGGAGCTAGTCAGGGGGATCGGGCAAATGCAGTCAGGTAAGGCCCCGGGGCCGGACGGGTTCCCGGCAGAATTTTACAAAAAATATGCGGACCTGGTGGGTCCCCTGCTGGTGCGAACTTTCAATGAGGTGGGGGGGGGCGACGATGTCGCGGGCACTGATCTCTTTGATCCTAAAACGGGATAAGGACCCCTTGCAGTGCGGATCATATAGGCCTATCTCGCTCCTTAACGTAGACGCTAAGTTGCTGGCGAAGATCCTGGCTACCAGGATAGAGGATTGTGTGCCAGAGGTAATTCATGAAGATCAGACAGGATTTGTCAAGGGGCGGCAGCTCAACACGAATGTGCGGAGACTGCTCAATGTTGTCATGATGCCGGCAGTGGAGGGGGAGGCGGAGATAGTGGTGGCGCTGGACGCAGAGAAAGCGTTTGATAGAGTTGAGTGGGGGTACCTGTGGGAGGTGCTGGAGAGGTTTGGATTTGGGGAGGGATTCATCAAATGGGTGAGGCTGCTTTACGCGGCGCCGATGGCGAGTGTTGTCACAAATGGAAGGAGATCGGAGTATTTTAGGCTTTATCGTGGGACCAGGCAGGGGTGTCCCCTGTCCCCCCTGCTCTTTGCACTGGCGATTGAACCGCTGGCCATGGCGTTGAGGGAGTCAGGAAAGTGGAGGGGTCTGGTGCGGGGTAGGGAGGAGCACCGGGTATCGCTGTATGCGGACGACCTGCTGTTATATGTGGCGGACCCAGAAGGGGGAATGCCGGGGGTGATGGAGCTGTTAGCGGAATTTGGGGGCTTCTCGGGCTATAAGCTGAACTTAGGAAAGAGCGAGGTATTTGTAGTGCACCCGGGAGATCAGGAGGAGGGAATTGGGAGGCTCCCCTTCAGGAGGGCAGTGAAGAGTTTCAGGTACCTGGGGGTGCAGGTGGCCAGGAGTTGGGGGGCTCTTCATAAGCTTAACTTCACCAGACTAGTGGAACAGATGGAGGAGGAATTTAAAAGGTGGGACATGGTGCCGCTATCGCTGGCGGGCAGAGTGCAATCCGTCAAAATGACGGTTCTCCCGAGGTTCTTGGTCCTCTTCCAGTGCTTGCCCATCTTTATCCCTAGGGCCTTTTTTAAAAGGGTGACCAGCAGCATCATGGGATTTGTTTGGGCGCATGGCACCCCGAGGGTGAAGAGGGTCTTCTTGGAGCGGAGTAGAGATGGGGGGGGGGGCTGGCGTTGCCCAACTTCTCGGGGTACTACTGGGCGGCCAACGTGTCGATGGTGTGTAAGTGGGTGATGGAGGGGGAGGGGCAGCATGGAAACGGATGGAGAGAGCGTCCTGTGGGGATACAAGCCTGGGGGCCCTGGTAACGGCGCCGTGGCCGCTCCCTCCCACGAGGTATACCACGAGTCCGGTGGTGGCGGCTACCCTCAAGATTTGGGGGCAGTGGAGGCGACATAGGGGAGAAGTGGGAGGCTCGATGGAGGCTCCGTTAAGGGGGAACATGGATGGGGGATTTCGGGGATGGTATAGAGCGGGCATTAGACAGCTGAGGGACCTGTTTATCGACGGAAGGTTTGCGAGCCTGGGGGAGTTGGAGGAGAAATTTGGGCTCCCGCTGGGAAACATGTTTAGATATCTGCAGGTAAAGGCATTTGCTAGACGGCAGGTGGAGGGATTCCCTGCTCTCCCCGCGAGGGGGGTGAGTGACGGGTGCTCTCGGGGGTCTGGGTCGGGGAGGGGAAGATATCCGATATCTACAAGCTTATGCAGGAGGTGGAAGAGGCGTCAGTAGAGGAGCTGAAAACGAAGTGGGAGGGGGAACTGGGGGAACAGATCGAAGACGGTACATGGGCTGATGCCCTGGAGAGGGTAAATTCTTCCTCCTCGTGTGCGCGGCTTAGCTTCATCCAATTCAAGGTGCTGCATAGGGCCCACATGACTGGGACGAGGATGAGTAGGTTCTTTGGGGGTGAAGATAGGTGTGTCAGGTGCTCGGGGAGTCCAGCGAACCATGCCCATATGTTCTGGGCATGCCCGGCATTGGAGGAGTTCTGGAAGGGGGTGGCGAGGACGGTGTCAAGGGTGGTGGGATCCAGGGTCAAGCCAGGATGGGGACTCGCGATCTTTGGGGTTGGGGTAGAGCCGGGAGTGCAGGAGGCGAAAGAGGCCGGTGTGCTGGCCTTTGCGTCCCTAGTAGCCCGGCGAAGGATTTTGCTACAGTGGAAGGACGCGAGGCCCCCAAGTGTGGAGACCTGGATCAATGACATGGCGGGCTTCATTAAGCTTGAGAAGGTTAAATTCGCCCTGAGAGGATCGGTGCAAGGGTTCTTTAAACGGTGGCAACCTTTCCTCGACTTTCTGGCTCAATGATAGGGTACTGGGACAGTAGCAGCAACCCGGGGGTGGGGGGGGGAACGTTGATTATGTTTGCTTATTTTATTTAAATTTGATTTATTTAATTTTAATTTATGGTTAAGTTCTCTTGTTGGGGGTGGGGGTGGGGGGAGTGTGATACATGTGATGTTACGGTATGGGGGAATTGTGGGTGTTATAGGGCTGTTAGTTGCATATTACTGCTTGTTGCTGCACTTGTTATATTTTTATATTTTCTGTAAAAAATTCCAATAAAAATTATTTTTACAAAAGGTTGAGGGGGGAGGAGAGGGAGAGACTGATAGGGGAGATGGTGAGGGTGGATAGGAGATATGCGGAGGCTCCGGAGGAGGGATTGCTGGGGGAGAGGAGTAGCCTTCAGGCCAGGTTCGACCTATTGACTACCAGAAAGGGGAAGCTCAGTGGAGGAAAGCACAGGGGGCGGTGTATGAATATGGGGAGAAGGCGAGCAGGATGCTGGCCCACCAGCTTCGAAAGCGGGACGCGGCCAGGGAGATTGGGGGAGTGACGGATAGAGCTGGGAAGGTGGTGCGGAGGGGGGTAGACGTTAATGGGGTCTTTAGGGACTTTTATGGGGAACTGTACCGGTCTGAACCCCCAGTGGAGGGGGGTGGAATGGGGCGCTTCTTGGACAAGCTGCGATTTCCGAGGGTGGATGAGGGGCAAGTGGAGGGACTGGGGGCGCCGATTGAACTGGAGGAGCTGGTTAAAGGGATAGGGATCATGCAGTCGGGGAAGGCGCCGGGGCCGGATGGGTTTCCGGTCGAATTTTATAAAAGGTATGCGGACCTGTTGGTCCCCCTGTTGGTCCGGACCTTTAACGAGGCAAGGGAGGGGGGGGCTTTGCCCCCAACTGGGCTGGCATAGGGTAGGGGTTAGGCGGTTGAGGGACCTGTTTATGGAGGGGACGTTCGCGAGCTTGGGGGAGTTAGAGGGGAAGTTTCGGTTCCCCCGGGGAACATGTTTCGGTACATGCAGGTTAGGGGTTTGCCAGGCGGCAGGTGGAGGGGTTCCCCTTGTTTCCCCCACGTGGGGTACTGGACAGGGTGCTCTCGGGGATGTGGGTTGGAGGAGGGAGGATTTCGGACATATACCGGGTAATGCAGGAGGTATACAAGGCCTCGGTGGAGGAACTGAAGGGTAAATGGGAAGAGGAGCTGGGTGAGCAGATTGAGGAGGGGACGTGGGCGGATGCCCTGGAGAGAGTGAATTCCTCCTCTTCCTGTGCGAGGCTTAGCCTCATACAGTTCAAGGTGCTGCATTGGGCCCACATGACTGGGACGAGGATGAGTAGGTTTTTCGGGGGCGAAGACAGGTGTGCTAGGTGCTCGGGGAGCCCAGCGAACCACGCCCATATGTTTTGGCCGTGTCCAGTGCTGGGGGAGTTTTGGAAGGGGGTAGCAAGGACGGTGTCGAGGGTGGTGGGATCCAGGGTCAAGCCAGGCTGGGGACTCGCAATTTTTGGGGTTGCAGTGGAGCCGGGAGTGCAGGAGGCGAAAGAGGCCGGTGTTCTGGCCTTTGCATCCCTAGTAGCCCGGCGGAGGATCTTGCTTCAATGGAAGGATGCGAGGCCCCCAAGCGTGGAGGCCTGGCTCAATGATATGACGGGGTTCATCAAATTGGAGAAAGTGAAATTTGCCCTGAGGGGATCAGTACAGGGGTTCTTTAGGCGGTGGCAGCCTTTCCTGGCGGAACGGTAGGGAAATAGGCCGGCAGCAGCAGCAACCCAGTGGGCGTGGGGGGGAGTGGGGGGGGGGGGGGGGGGGGGGGGGTTTGTTGGATGTGGCGGGTGTTATCTCTTTCCTTTTGGTGTTTGCTTTTTTTTTGTTTTTGTAGTTGCTTTTGTAGTTGGGTGGGTGTTCTTGGGTTTTTACCATGGTTGTTTTGTTAATATTGTTTTGTTTATATTTTGTGAAAATCTTAATAAAAATTTTTTTTTTTTTAAAAGCCATCAATTGGACTACAATCTCGCTTCACTAGTGATCGCGCATCAATCTTGTACTCATCAGGATAAATTTGAAGAATACCAAATCTAAGAGGAACAACAATTATTATATCCATCATTACCCTTTTTACAGTACTGCGATATTTAATTGGAGGAAATTTTTGCTGATCCAGTGCTGAATGTCAGATAAGCGGTTTGATAATTTGGCAACAGTGGAGGAGTGGAGATAGGCGGTGGGGTGGAGTTGAGGGAAAACTAACCCTGTGTCTTCATAGAATTTACAGAGCAGAAGGAGGCCATTCCGCCTATCGAGTCTGCACCGGCTCCTGGAAAGAGCACCCTACCCAAGGTTAACACCTCCACCCTATCCCCATAACCCAGTAACCCCACCCAACACTAAGGGAAATTTTGGACACTAAGGGCAATTTATCATGTCCAATCCACCTAACTTGCACATCTTTGGACTGTGGGAGGAAACCGGAGCACCCGAAGGAAACCCACGCACACACGGGGAGGATGTGCAGACTCCGCACAGACAGTGACACAAGCCGGAATCGAACCTGGGACCCTGGAGCTGTGAAGCGATTGTGCTATCCACAATGCTACCGTGCTGCCTTCAGATAATGTCACTGAGGGGCAGGCTGTAGATGATAAATAGGAGGGGTCAAGGATTGATCCCTGGGGGGACACCAGAGGTAACGGTGCTGGAACAGGAAGAGAAGCCATTGTAAGTGATTCTCTGACTGGGATTAGATAGATAATAATGGAACCAGGTGAGAGTAGTCCCACCCAGCTGGGCAACAGTGGAGAGGTGTTGGAGGAGGATGGTGTGGTCACCGTGTCCAAGGCTGCAGACAGATGGAGAAGGATGAGGAGGGAAAGTTTCCCTTTGTCACAGTCACACACGGTGTCATTTGTCACTTTGAGAAGAACCATTTTGTAATGTGACAGCAGAAACCTGATTGGAGGGATTGAAACATGGAGTTCTAAGTTCTGCAAATCAGAAAGTAGTGCAGCTTAAGCAAACAAAGACTGGTTTCATTTTTTTAAAGGAGTAGGTTTTAAAAGCAGAGAAATTGTTAAACGTGCAATGAGCTCCGGTCACCCAAGTACTCTCCAAGATTCTCAAGGATGATGGCAGAACGGAGATGGTATAAGGAAAGGCTGAGCCTTTGCCTGTGGAAGAGAGAAGACTAGGATTTTGGATCTCTAAAACTTAAAGGGGTTTGACAGCAGAGAAAATGTTTCCACTTGCGGGGAGGGCCCAGAATTAAATATAAGCCTATTAAATGCAGTGAATAATTCAGGAGAAACCTCTTTACCCAAAGAGTGGTTATAATGTGGAATTTTCTATGTGTAGTTGAGTTGAATCGCAGAGAGGCTTCAAGGAGAAGCTAGATAACAGGTGGGGAAAAGGAATAGAAAGATATGTTAATGGTTGGGACAAAGGGTGGCATAAACCTGCTGTGTCAGATAACTTGTTCCTGTGTTCTAAGTTCAACATTAGGATTCAGGTTTAAAAGTAACTTCTATTGCACTCCCGTTGAAAAGTCGTCACAAACCTTTCACTGTTTTGCTGTGTGCGAGTAATGGGAAACTGCCTTTAAGGTGACCATAAAACTGAGCTGGATTGACCACTTCAACCGTTACACTAATTGAGTACAAGATTGATTTTGGGCAGAGGATTTTGATAATCTGATTTTGATAATCTGAGTGACTGATCACAGGATTCCTCTGTCTTGCCTTAATTGAATTTATGGTGAATGCTGCATGAAGCTATTCGGGTAGAATATCTATAGTTGTCAGCACTGCACAAGAGGAGGGAGAAATCTGTCAGAAAGCATGAAGTCAGTTTAAAAAGCAAAGTCAGAAATACCACTTTAATATGCGTGATGCCACTTTCCGTAAGATTGCAGGCCACTTCTCCCAGTTTCGTCTCTGTCTCCATCTGTAGGTTTGAGATGGTTCTCAGCATTATCCTAATAGCCACCTGACCATATAACCACCAATTTCACAAAACGGATGAATGATAGTGTTATACCATTGAAAAATAGCTGGTCGATGTCTGTTTTAGCGGCATGGTGGGCAGTATGATATGGCTGCTCAACAAATAACTCCCAAAAGATGCAGTCCTCTGTTTACCTTCTCTGTTTGAAATCTGCACATGATAATGATTCAGAGCCTCAAAGAAATCCAACCCCAGCACCTCTGTTAATTGTGAGTACAGATTATGGGAGCAGCATTGTGCAAATGTAATTTTCTCATTATAACAAGATCTGTCTCTTTAACTGTCCATCACTCTGTCTCTCCCTTTTAAAAAAAAATGTAGAACACCCAATTATTTATTTTCTAATTAAAGTGCAATTTAGCGTGGCCAATCCACCTAACCTTCACATACTTGGGTTGTGGGGGTGAAACCCACGCAGACACGGGGAGAATGTACAAACTCCACATGGACAGTGACCCAGTGCCGGGATTCGAACCCGGGTCCTCAGTACCGTAGTTCCAGTGCCAACCACTGCGTCACGTGCCACCCCCACTCTGTCTCTCCTGATCACCCTCATTGGCGTCCAGTACTTAGTTGCCTGCTTTCCTTGCTTCAGCCCAATACAGAACTGATGGCTGATTTATTCTCCTGCACTCATAGGTGATATAAAGGAAAGGCCTTCAGTTCTCACAATGATAATTTGACAAACGTTCAGTCCAATTGTTCAGTTACACGGAAGTATTGATATTCTGGCACAAGAGGCGGGTTAATGGATCCTGATCACTGTCTATGCCAGCTGGGACTCACCCACATTCAAACCACCCACTCTAATCCAATTTCCTGCTTGCGTGTGTAACATGGGTTAAAAGCAGGCTTGTTCCCAGCTGGAAACCCCATCAACCCTCAGCATATCCACCTTGAACTGAAATAAAGCTCTGCACTGATCAGAATGAAAAGAGATAGCAGTTCATTAATTTGTCAGAGATCCTTACAACTGTTTCTTCCCAAGTAATCGAAGCACTTACGATGTCTGTAACCAAGAGGCGGGATTCTCCGCAACCACGATGGGTGGGAGAATACCACCCGCACCTCCCGCTATCCCCCCCCCCCCCCCCCCCAAAATGGCATGTCGGGTTTTGCGACACGCCGCTCAGAGAAACGCGGGCCACCGTTTTTCACGGCGGCCTGCGATTCTCCGGCCCGGACGGGCCGAGCGGCCTGCCGTTCCCGACCTGTTCACTACGGCGGCAACCACACCTGGTCGCTGCCGTCGTGAACATGGCGCGCCAGGTAAGTGTGGGGCCTGTGGGGAGGCGGATCGGGGATCGAGCACCACGACCGTGCTCGGGAGGGGACGGGCCCGCGATCGGTGCCCACCGATCGTTGGGCCAGCGTCTCAAGGGGACGCACTCTTTCCCCTCGGCCGCCCCGCAAGATCAAGCCGCCATGTCTTGCAGGGCGGCTGAGGGGAAAGACGGCAACCGCGCAAGTGCGGATTTGAGCTGCACAACCCGCGCATGCGTGGCTGACGTCATTAGGCGCTGCGGCGGCGTCATTCTTGGCGCGCCGGGCCTTGAAGCCAGGGACAAGGCCCGGCGGCCGAGTTTCCCGGTACGGCCCTCCTATCCCCCTGGGGAGGGGAGAATAGGGGACCGGGAGAGGCTTCGCTCTCCCTTCGCTCTTCCTGCCCCCTCACTCTTCCTGCCTCCCCTCCTTCTTCAAGCCTTCCCTCCTTCTTCCAGCCTCCCCTCACTCTTCCAGCCTCCCGCACTCTTCCAGCCTCAACTCACTCTTCCAGCCTCCCCTCGCTCTTCCTGCCTCCCCTCACTCTTCCTGCCTCCCCTCGC
Organism: Scyliorhinus canicula; assembly: GCF_902713615.1. Lineage (NCBI taxonomy): Eukaryota > Metazoa > Chordata > Chondrichthyes > Carcharhiniformes > Scyliorhinidae > Scyliorhinus > Scyliorhinus canicula. The sequence goes on along the minus strand of NC_052149.1, from coordinate 127,806,565 downwards.
TCTTCCAGCCTCCCCTCACTCTTCCTGCCTCCCCTCACTCTTCCTGCCTCCCCTCACTCTTCCTGCCTCCCCTCACTCTTCCTGCCCGCCCTCACTCTTCCTGCCCGCCCTCACTCTTCCTGCCCGCCCTCACTCTTCCTGCCCGCCCTCACTCTTCCTGCCCGCCCTCACTCTTCCTGCCCGCCCTCACTCTTCCTGCCTGCCCTCACTCTGCCTGCCTCCCCTCGCTTTACCGGCATCCTCTCACTCCTGTTGCATCCTTCTCTTTTGATGACCCCCCTCCCACGTTGCCCCACCTCGCTCTTCATGGCTCCCCGCGCTCAGTCTGCCTCCTCTCACTCTGCCTATTTCACCTCACTTTTTCTGCCTCCCCGCACTCTTCCTGCCTCCTCCCACTCAACTTGTCTCTTCTCCCTCTTCCTACCTTCCCTCACTCTTCCTGCCTTCCTTCAGTCTCCTTGCCCGCCCTCATTCATCCTGCCCGCCCTCACTCTTCCTGCCCGCCCGCACTCTTCCTGTCCGCCCTCACTCTTCCTGTCCGCCCTCACTCTTTCTGTCCGCCCTCACTCTTCCTGTCCGCCCTCACTCTTCCTGTCCGCCCTCACTCTTCCTGTCCGCCCTCACTCTTCCTGTCCGCCCTCACTCTTCCTGCCCACCCTCACTCTTCCTGACCACCCTCACTCTTCCTGACCACCCTCACTCTTCCTGCCTTCCCTCACTCTTCCTGCCTTCCCTCACTCTTCCTGCCTTCCCTCACTCTTCCTGCCTTCCCTCAATCTTCCTGCCTTCCCTCACTCTTCCTGCCTTCCCTCACTCTTCCTGCCCACCCTCCCACTTCCTGTCTGCCCTCACTCTTCCTGCCCGCCCTCGCTTTACATGTATCCTCTCACTCCTGTTGCTTCCCTCTCTCTTGATGCCCTCCTCCCTCTTATTGCCTCAGCTCGCTCTTCATGCCTCCGCTCGCTCTTCCTGCCCGCCCCTCGCTCTTCCTGCCTGCCCTCACTTTTCCTGCCCGTCCTCGCTCTTCCTGCCTGCCCTCACTCTTCCTGCCCGCCCTCACTCTTCCTGCCCGCCCTCACTCTTCCTGCCTCCCTTCGCTCTTCCTGCCTCCCCTCGCTCTTCCTGCTGCCCTCACTCTTCCTGCCCACCCTCACTCTTCCTGCCCGCCCTCACTTTTCCTGCCCGCCCTCTTCCTGTCTTTCCTCACTGTTCCTGCCTGCCCTCACTCTTCCTGCCTCCCCTCGCTCTTCCTGCCACCCCTCGCTCTTCCTGCCTCCCATCGCTCTCCCTGCCTCCCCTCGCTCTTCCTGCCTCCCCTCACTCTTCCAGCTTCGCCACACTCTTCCTGCCTTCCCTCGATCTGCCTGCCTTCCCTCGCCCTTCCTGCTCTACTTACTCTTCCTGTCTCCCCTCACTCTTGCAGCCTACCCTCACTCTGCCTGCCTGCCCTCACTCTGCCTGCCTGCCCTCACTCTTCCTGCCCACCCTCACTCTGCCTGCCTGCCCCCACTCTGCCTGCCTGCCCTCACTCTTCCTGCCTGCCCTCACTCTTCCTGCCCATCCTCACCCTGCCTGCCCTCACTCTGCCTGCCTCCACTCGCTTTAACGGCATCCTCTCACTCCTGTTGCTTACCTCTCTCTTGATGACCTCCTCCCACGTTGCCCCACCTCGCTCTTCATGCCTCCCCGCGCTCAGCCTGCCTCATCTCACTCTGCCTATCTCACCTCTCTTTTTCTGCCTCCCCGCACTCTTCCTGCCTCCTCCCACTCAACTTGTCTCTTCTCCCTCTTCCTGCCACCCCTCATTCCTCCTGCCTCCCCGTGCTTTTCCTGTCTCCCCTCGCTCTTCCTGTCTCCCCTCGCTCTTCCTGTCTCCCCTCGCTCTTCCTGTCTCCCCTCGCTCTTCCTGTCTCCCCTCGCTCTTCCTGTCTCCCCTCGCTCTTCCTGTCTCCCCTCGCTCTTCCTGCCTTCCCTCGCTCTTCCTGCCTTCCCTCGCTCTTCCTGCCTTCCCTCGCTCTTCCTTCCTTCCCTCGCTCTTCCTTCCTTCCCTCGCTCTTCCTGCCTTCCCTCGCTCTTCCTGCCTTCCCTCGCTCTTCCTTCCTTCCCTCGCTCTTCCTTCCTTCCCTCGCTCTTCCTTCCTTCCCTCGCTCTTCCTGCCTTCCCTCGCTCTTCCTTCCTTCCCTCGCTCTTCCTGCCTTTCCCCGCTCTTTCTGGCTCCCCCACACTTTCTGCCTCCTCACATGCTTCCTTTCTCCCCATCTCTTTCCCCTTCTCACTTTTTCATTCTCTCTGTCCATTCTGTTTCTTCCACCTTCTCTATTCCTTCCCCATCTCTATCCCTCCACTTTATCCAATTGGTGTATTTAATATGAAAGCACGCCTATCTTTATTCATGTTTCCTTGTGTGACCTGTCACCTTGGCGTCTTCTCCCTTTGTTCAACAAGCTTTCACCATTCCTTGTGGGGTAGTAGCATCTGGTCACGATTGAGCTCTGCCCAGGTTTGTAGTGGTTTTGGATAAAGGGTACAGTCCTGTTAACTTAAGGTCCTCATGCAAAATCCAGACACAAAACGGACAGCGAGAATACGTATGAAGAAGTCATATGGACTCAAAATGTTAACTCTCTTTCTATCTCCACAGAGGCTTTCAGATCTGCCAAGTTTTCCAGGCATTTTCTGTTTTTATATGCATGTATGATTGTATCGACAGGAGCAAAGAAGGGCTGTCAGGGAATACTGTCACATATGCCATGTGGTTTGCAGGGAGTCCCTGTTCAGCATCTCTGTCTCAGAAAATAATTTATACAGCATTTCTGAAAATAGCTCAACTGATGGCTTCAGGAACATCCATAATAAGGTGCAGAGTAATTAGACTTTGCTGATGTGTGTGAGGATGTTGGCCCCACAGGTTATCGTAAGGCAGGAGCCACTGAAGGCCAGTTGGGGGGAAAATGCGTTCTGCTCTAGAATGCAATTAATTAGTTCAGCTTAATTATTTAACAGTGCAAGTTGTCCTGCAGGCAATCCGTATAATTATTGGATTTAAAAGATTCTCCCAAGGAAAGAATCAGCAGCCTGTTTCAGTGCATTTGTCACAGAGATTTTTGAGCAATCATCTTCAATTCTATTGTACCAAGGTCAGACTGGGACTACAGTTTGTAAATACTGGAGCTCTACAAACTGCACGTGAAGTGAGTAACCCTGCCTGTGGTCAATGAAAAATCTGTCTTGCATCTCTGTCTGAAACAGTGATGCTCCTATTGCTCCAAATCTAACCCATGTTCAAACAGCCGTGCCAGCTCTAAACACTTCTTGCCACAGTTTTTCTCGCCACTGCATCCAAATACCCTCTGGATTAAAAGGTTTTCTGTCATCTGTTCTGTCAACAGTAATTCAGCCCACAGATCAAGCTGCTGAGATAGTGGCCTGGATCATTCCGGATTCCCTAGATTTTAGAACAGTCCCTGTTGGTTGGAAGGTGCAAATGTAGCCCTGCCATTCAGCAAAGGAGGGAGAGAGAAAGCAATGAGCTGCAGACCAGTCAGTCTGGCAGCAATGTCAGGAAAATGCTAGAATTTATTATTAAGGGAGTAGTGACAGGATACCTAGAAAATCACATTATGAGTTCCGGACAGTCTAGACAGAGCAGGAAGAAAATTCCCGATGGCGGGGATTCCAGGACTAGAGGTCCCTGCCTAAGGATACGAGGTAAACCATTTAAGACTGAGATGAGGAGAAATTTCTTCATCCAGAGAATGGTAAGCCTGTGGAATTCTCGACCACAGAAAGTAGTTGAGGCCAAAACTTTGTATGTTGGAGCTAGAAATAGCTATTGGGGCGAAGGGGATCAAACAATATGGGGGGGGGGGGAAGCGGGAACAGGTTACCGAGTTCGATGATCAGCCATGAACATAATGAATGGCGGAGCAGACTTAAAGGGCCGAATGGCTTCCTCCTATTTTCTATGTTTTTATGTAACACAGATTTATGAAGGTAAAATAAGGGTAACACGGTGGTGCAGTGGTTAGCATTGCTGCCTCAAGGCGCCGAGGCCCCAGGTTCGATCCCGGCTCTGGGTCACTGTCCGTGTGGAGTTTGCACATTCTCCCCGTTTTTGCGTGGGTTTTGCCCCTGATGGAACCATCAATTCAGCAAACACGTGTAGTTGGATCTGAACAGAGGCTTTAATACACTTACAATAGAGCCAGCCTATTCGTCGTTGAACTTCAGGTGAACTGGCAGGCTGGCTCTCAGGCACTGATCTTTATACATTGGTCCCAGGGGGAGGGGTCCTGGGCGGAGCCAAGGGAGGAGCCCAGTACAAACTCGCGCGTACTCCCAGAGCGACTCCCCTGGTGGTCGGATAGTGCAACTGCACTTACAATGGGTAGATAATGAACATATATACATGGAGTGATATTGGCAACTATATATAGTGTGAATCATATTCACCACATTCACCCCCTGTTAAAAAATCAAGTCCGGCGGGGGGTGCTGGCTCAAAGAGTCAGTCTGTCCGGTGGACGAATTGTCCGTTTTGATCTGCGGAGCACCGGGGTTGCAGCCTCATGCGGTGGCTGGGGGTGCGGGCGTGGGCTGGTGCTGGCGCTCGGGACTGGTGGGGTGAGCTCGCAGAATCGGGGGCGCAAGGGGGCGGCCGCATTGGGAACGGGGAAAGGAGTTCCTCGGTGGGGGTAGATGGGGGGCTGGATCCAGCGGGTGCCAGGTCTCGGAGGGACACTGTGTCCCGGCGACCATCCGGGAACTCAACAAATGCGTACTGTGGGTTGGAATGAAGCAGGCGTACCTTTTCAACAATGGGGTCGGTCTTGTGCGCCCTGATGTGCTTCCTTAGGAGAACCGGGCCTGGCGTCCTCAGCCACGCCGGAAGTGAGACCCCTGTGGTAGTGCCCCTGGAAAAAATGAAGAGCCGCTCGTGGGGGTTTGGTTGGTAGCTGTATACAGGAGGGATCTAATTGCGTGGAGCGCGTCAGGGAGGACTTCCTGCCATTGGGAAACTTGGAGCTTCCTGGACCTGAGGGTCAGTAGGACGGTCTTCCAGACCGTCGCGTTCTCCCTCTCCACCTGTCCGTTCCCCCTGGGGTTGTAACTGGTTGTCCTGCTCGAGGCGATGCCCTTGTCGAGCAGGTACTGACGCAGCTCGTCACTCATAAAGGACGCACCCCGGTCGCTGTGCATGTAGCTGGGGAAACCGAACAGGGTGAAGACACTATGCAGGGCCCTAATGACAGTGTGGGAGGTCATATCGGGGCATGGGATGGCGAAGGGGAATCGGGAGAACTCGTCAATAATGTTAAGGAAGTAAATGTTTTTGTTAGTGGAGGGGAGTGGCCCTTTGAAATCGATCGCAAGGCGTTCAAAGGGCCTAGAAGCCTTGACCAGGTGGGCCCTGTCTGGTCTATAGAAGTGCGGTTTGCACTCCGCACAGATCGGGCAGTCCCTGGTGACCGCTTTTACCTCCTCGATGGAGAAAGGCAGGTTTCGGGCTCTGATGTAGTGGGCGAGCCGGGTGACCCCTGGGTGGCAGATGTCATCGTGGATGGCTTTTAGGCGGCTGATTTGCGCGCTGGCGCATGTTCCGCGGGATAGGGCATCCGAGGGCTCGTTGAGCTTCCCCGGTCGATATTTGATATCGTAATTGTAGGTGGAGAGTTCGATCCTCCAGCTCAGAATTTTGTCATTTTTTATTTTGCCCCTTTGCGAGTTGTCGAACATGAAGGCGACCGACCGTTGGTCGGTAATGAGGGTGAACCTCCTACCTGCGAGGTAGTGCCTCCAGTGTCAGACAGCCTCCACGATGGCTTGTGCTTCCTTCTCGACTGAGGAGTGTCGGAGTTCTGAAGCGGATAGGGTACGGGAGAAAAATGCAACGGGCCGCCCTGCTTGGTTTAAGGTGGCTGCTAGCGCTACCTCTGAGGCGTCGCTCTCATCCTGAAAGGGAGTGGATTCATCCACCGCCCGCATGGCTGCTTTGGCGATGTCGTCCCTGATGCAGCTGAAGGCTTGGCGCGCCTCAGCAGACAGGGGAAATAGTGTGGCCTTGAAGAGTGGGCGGGCTTTGTCCGCATATTGGGGGACCCACTGGGCATAGTACGAAAAGAGCCCCAAGCACCGTTTGAGGGCCTTGGGGCCATGGGGGAGGGGGAGACGCATTGCGTCCTGGTCTGGGCCCAGGACTCCGTTCTCCACAACGTAGCCGAGGATGGCTAGTCTGTTTGTGCGGAACACGCATTTCTCCTTGTTATATGTAAGGTTTAATTTTTGGGCCGTCTGGAGAAAACAGTGGAGGTTGGTGTCGTGGTCCTGCTGGTCATGGCCGCAGATGGTAACATTATCCAGATACGGAAACGTGGCCCGCAGCCCGTACTGGTCTACCATTCGGTCCATTGCTCGTTGGAACACAGAGACCCCATTAGTGACGCCGAAGGGAACCCGGAGGAAATGGAAGAGGCGGCCATCTGCCTCGAACACTGTGTTGTGGCGGTCCTCCGGGCGGATTGGGAGCTGGTGGTATGCAGACTTCAGATCCACCGTGGAAAATACCCGATATTGGGCGATCTGGTTTACCATGTCTGCGATTCTGGGGAGGGGATACGCGTCTAGGAGCGTAAAGCGATTGATGGTCTGGCTATAATCGACGACCATGCGGAATTTTTCCCCGGTCTTGACGACCACCACCTGAGCTCTCCAGGGACTGTTACTGGCCTCTACGATCCCCTCACTGAGCAGCCTTCGGACCTCCGTTCTGATAAATACCCTATCCTGCAGGCTGTACCGTCTTCTGCGGGTGGCTACCGGTTTGCAATCCGGGGTGAGGTTGGCGAAGAGAGGAGGGGGGGGCGATGCACAGCGTGGCGAGGCTGCAGATAGTGAGTGGGGGCAGGGGCCCGCCGAAGCTGAGGGTGAGACTCTTGAGATTACATTGGAAATTCAAGCCTAAAAGGAGTGGCGCGCAGAGGTCGGGCAAGACATACAGTTTAAATTTGGAATAGCTAGCGCCTCGAATCGTTAGCATTGCTGTAGTGCGGCCTTGGATTTGGATGGAATGGGAGCCCGAAGCGAGGGCGATAGTTTGGTTGACGGGATAAATAGGGAGGGAACAGCATCTTACCAGCTCTGGGTGTATGAAGCTCTCTGTGCTCCCGGAGTCGAAGATGCACGACGTGTTGTACCCGTTGATCTGGACCTCCGTCATCGAATTTCTCAGATGCTTGGGGCGAGATTGGTCGAGGGTGACCATGTTGAGTTACGGGCCACGTGGTGGGTGCCCAGGAGAGTCGAATTCTTCCGATCGGGCGTCCTGTCGAGTAGATGCCGCTGCGTTCTGGCGAGCTTGATGCAGGAACACTGCGCTGAGTTGCGGGCCATGTGGTGACTGCCCGGGGAAGTCGTACTCCTCCGATGAGCTGTTTGAGTCTGGGGATGCAGTTAGGGCCCGTGGATCGCACGTGGAGGGTGGTGATGAAGATGGCGTCCAAGATGGCGGCCCCCATGAATCGCACGTGGCCGGCCGCATGGTGGAGGTTTGCCAAGATGGCGGCCCCCATGGATCGCACGTGGCGGGAGGGGGCGTAGCCTGAGCGTAGGCCGCAGCGTTTCGGGCCCCGCGGGCCTGCTGGTGCTGGGGGGCGATGTTTTTGGACTGTTGGGGTGTTGAGGGCTGGAGCCCTTTTGCCGAGGCACACTTTAGCAGAGTGGCCTTTCTTCCCGCAGCTGCTGCAGGTCACGGATCGGGCTGAGCAGTGCTGCCGCGGGTGCTGGCTTTGTCCACAGAAGTGGCAGGCTGGAGCAGTTGAATAACTGGTTTGGGGAGCTGAATAGTGGCAGGCCTGAGCAGTTGAATAACTGGTTTGGCGAGTTGAGTAGCTGGCTGGGGGAGCTGAGTAATTAGCTGGAGCAGCTGGATAGTTTGAGTAGTTGACTGGGACAGTAGGACCGGCTGTGGCAGCGCGATAGCTGGGGGGCCTTGCGGCACAGGCTTGGGGAGTCCTCAGGTCGGGGGCTCATGCGGGGTTAGCGGGGTCCGCGGGAAACGTGTTGAGGCTGCGGAAGGAAACTTCCATCGTGATAGCAGCCTCTACGGTAGTCTCTAAGCCCTGGGCCCCATTTTCTAATAGTCTCTGGCATACATAGCTAGATCGAAGGCCCGCTACAAAAACATCCCGCACAGCAAGCTCCCTATGTTCGGCCGTGGTTATGGCCTGGTAATTGCAGTCATTTGAGAGATTGTTCAACTCGCGTGCAAATTCAGCTAAAGTTTCAGTAGGCCGTTGTCGGCGAATCATGAACACATGGCGGGCAAAGACCTCGTTCGTGGGCCTAATATACATTTTGTCCAAAATCGCCAGCGCAGCGGTGTAGGAACCGGCTGGATTTAATTGTGTAGAAATTCTGTGGCTTACCCTCACGTGCAGTAGGCTGAGCTTTTGTTCCTCCATAGTTTCAGCGGTGCTGATTTCAGCCAGGTAGGCCTTAAAACATTTCAGCCAGTGGCAGAAGGTTTCTTTTGCCTCTGCATTCTGCAAATCGAGTTCTAGACGTCCTGGTTTTAGAGCGGATTCCATGCTTTACTTCGGCAGCTTCTTAAGTGTATTAAATTGATGGAACCATCAATTCAGCGAACACGTGTAGTTGGATCTGAACAGAGGCTTTAATACACTTACAATAGAGCCAGCCTATTCGTCGTTGAATTTCAGGTGAACTGGCAGGCTGGCTCTAAGGCACTGATCTTTATACATCGGTCCCAGGGGGAGGAGTCTTCGGCGGAGCCAAGGGAGGAGCCCAGTACAAACTCTCGCGTACTCCCAGAGCGACTCCCCCTGGTGGTCGGATAGTGCAACTGCACTTACAATGGGTAGATAACGAACATATATACATGGAGTGATATTGGCAACTATATATAGTGTGAATCACATTCGCCACAGCCCCCACAACCCAAAAGATGTGCAGGGTAGGTGGATTGGCCACGCTAAATTACCCCTTAACTGGAAAAAAATTAATTGGGTACTCTAAATTTATAAAAGAAAAAAAAAAGGTAAAATATTGTTGAACAATCTATTGGAGCTTTTTGGGGGACAGCACGACGGCACAGTGGTTAGCACTGCTGCGTCATGGCTCCGAGGACGCGGGTTCGATCCCGGCCCCGGGTCACTGTCCGTGTGTAGTTTGCACATTCTCCCCGTGTCTATATGGGTCTCATCCCCATAACCCAAAAAGATGTACAGGGTAGGTGGATTGGACACGCTAAATTGCCCCTTAACTGGCAAAATAATTGGATATTCTATATTTATTTTTAAAAAGAGCTTTTTGGGGCTGTAACCAGCAGGGTAGAAAAGAAGGAAGTAGAGGATGTAATATATTTTGATTTGATTCTCAATGTATTCAATAGGTGCCACCCGAAAAATTTATCAAAATGTAAGGATAAGGGAGTTGAGAGAATCATAGAATTTACAGTGCAGAAGGAGGCCATTCGGCCCATCGAGTCTGCACCGGCCCTTGGAAAGAGCACCCCACCTAAGCCCACACCTCCACACCATCCCCGTAGCCCAGTAACCCCATCTAACCTTTTTGGACACTGAGGGCAATTTAGCATGGCCAATCCACCTAACCTGCACATCTTTGGACTGTGGGAGGAAACCGGAGGAAACGCACGCAGACACAGCGAGAACGTGCAGACTCCGCACAGACAGTGACCCAAGCCGGGAATCGAACCTGGGACCCTGGAGCTGCGAAGCAACTGTGCTAACCACTGCCCTACCTTGCTGCCCGCAATGTATTAGCATGAATAGAGCACTGGTTAAAGAGTAGAATGCAGCGAATAAACATATCATTGACGGATCAGCAGGCTATATACAAAAGATTGCCACAAAGAACAGTACTTGGGCCTCAGTTATTTCCAATCAGTGTTAATGAGATAAGGAGACCCGATTGTAAGAACTCCGAGTTTGCTATGATACATAGTTAGATGGGAAAGTAAACTCTGAAGGAGTGCGGAGACTGCAAAAAAATTATAAAATGATTGGGAAAGAAGATGTGTAATGGGAAATATGAAATTATCCACTTGGGTGGGAAGAATGGAAAAACAAAATATTTTTTCAAAGATGAGAGAGCAGTAAGTGTTGGTATTCAGTAATTTTTGGGAGCCCTTGTACACTAATCACTGCAACGTGCAAGTAATTACAATTTTTGAGCTCAGGTGTGAGCGCTACCAGCCGAGCTCTGAATAACACTGTTGATAGGTGTCACACAAAAAGTAAAAAGTAAAGTCGCCATATTTGCAGATGACCATAGGTGGTGAGCTGACTGGTGGTGATTTGACCAGAGGATCACCACCCCAAAGGAGCGGCAAGGTTGAGAAGGCGGCCCTTCATGGATAACCTCAGCCAGGAATTGAACCCAAGCTGTTGGCATCGCTCTGCATCATAAACTAGCTGTCCAGCCAACTGAGCAAAACCGGCACCCAACACAAAAAGACATTGTTACTGGTTACATCGGCCACCTAGTCTGTCCCATTCCCCTCACTCTCATTATTTAGCCATAGCGCCAAGTTGAGGTGTAGGCTAGTGACTGTTGAACTGTAAAACATTCACCAGAAGCAGGGTATTTAGTTTGATCTCATGCTGTCCTTTCGCCTCCTCAGACTCCCATCACAGCTAACATGCAATGAGGGCAGATTTCACAGAGCAGCCCCTCAGTTATTTCTTGTGTCTGCTCCATGGCAGATGTGGTTTCTGATCTCTCAGTTCATTGTTATCCGCAATGACTCATTTGTATTCCACACACGCCCACTCAGTTATAAAAGGAGCCATAAATCAGGTGTAAAAATTGGAGGTTCAAACCAGTTCAGCCGTCGTCCACTGCTAATTTTGAAGATGGCTGCAGCTCCAGCACAGGCTGCTCTCAAGTGACCTACTAATATATATTCATTAAAAGCGGGTTCAAATAAATAAGAAGCCTTACATAAAAATAAAGAGCAGAATGTATAAATAGAGAATACTCAGGAGGAAGTTGCAGATTAGGTAATTAATTCTGTGCTCTGGGTCATTGTTGGGAACCAGACACCTAACGAAAATTGTTTGGGATGCAGCTAAAGATGAGGCTAGGAAAAGGGATGCAGATTCAACGAGGTAAAATATCAAACCTTACCAGCTAATCTTTTCCTTCCATGCATTTCGAAACATTGAAAATTGTAGAAGGAGGCCTTTCGGTTCTTTGTACCTTTGGTTTGTTGAAAGCTGTCCCTTAGCTTTCTACAAGTGTTTTCCTTTCCAAGTATTTATCCAATTACTTTCATAAAATTACTACTGGATCTGCTACCAGCAGCCTTTTCTTCCGTGCATTCCAAATTGTAACAATGCTGCATTAAAAAAATTCTCATCTCCCCTCTGGTACTTTTAATTACTTTATATCTTGCCTTCCAGTTATCGTCCCTTCTGCTTAGAGAAGCAGTTCCTCTCTAATTACTTTATCAAAATCCATCATCATTTTGAGCATAGAATCATAGAATTCCTGCAGTGCAGAAGAAGGATATTCGGCCCCATCAAGTTATCACCCATCCTCTAAAAGACCACCCTACCTAGGCACCCCCCTCACCCCCTGCCCTATCTTTGTAGCCTCACCTAATCTGCACATCTTTGGACACTAAGGGCTAATTTAGCACGGCCAATCCAGTCTCTTTGAAGTTGAGAAATTAAGGAGTCAATAAATATGACTGAGTCAGGGGTAGAAATCCAGGCAGCACTGAGGGCGACAGTCAAATTTAGAATACACCTAACATGCACATGAGGAAACGGAAGCACCCGGAGGAAACCTATGCAGGCAAGGGGGAAAAGTGTAAACTCCACGCAGAGAATCACCCAAGGCTGGAATCGAACCCGGGTCCCTGGTGCTGTGAGACAGCAGTGCTAACCACTGTGCCGCCCTTACAGCGCTGTTAAATCTCACCTTAACTTTCCCAGCTCTAAGGAGAATAATACCAGCTTCTCCAGTCTCTCCACATCACCTGAGTCTGTCCTCAGAAATGTGTTCTGCAAAGAATAGCAAACTTGTAAACTGTCCTTGAAATGACAGTTTGGTCACAATGCTTGTTTTGGCACTGATACTTATCATGGAATAGTTAAATTTACAGTACAGAAACAGATCATTTATCCCAGCACGCTTGTGCTGCTGTTTTTCTCTACATCAGCCACCTGGTCTAGTCTCTCGTTTATTCCTCAAACCCCTTTAATATTGTTCTTTCTACACTCTCTCAGGCTCAGTCAAATACTGCTTTATTCTGACATATTAAGGTGAGGTTTAGGCCAGTGAATCGAGCAATTTGTTAATCTGAATTGGGGCATTGCATTTCGTCTTGTGCTCTTTTTCCTCCCCCTTCCACCCCGAGAGTCGTCTTCAGAAATAGGACAAACCAGGGTCGACTTCAAAGAGACTGGATGAATCATTTGCACTGCGCTGCAACAGAATGAAGCAGATTGAGCAAAAACACTTCAAAGAATGCTCATGTAGGCCATTCAGTCCCTGTAGAGAACTCAAAGACCCCTGAGCAGTCACTTTGCCAGAGATTAAAGATCAGAGTGTTCCGAACTTCTGCCTGTTTTCATCAACAACAGCACACCAGGATTAATATTAGTTGGTATCCAGGCACTGTCAGTATTCTAAATTTGACTGTCTCCCTGAGTGCTGCTTCGATTTCTACCCCTGACTCTGTCATATTTATAGACTCAATTTCTCTCAAATAATCCCCAATTTCAGCATCTATTCAGTCAGCGTACTGGTGTGACGCCCATGCTACACATTTAAAAACCAATCCTCCGTTTTAATTTTATTCTTTCCAATTGGCACCCCTACTTTCACTTCTCCTTTGAAGATGCTGTCTGACTCCGTGGCTAGAGTTCCATGAGATCTCACGCAAATGAGCATACTTTATGTGGCAACTTAGTTTGTGTGCATGTATGTATGTTTGTTGGTAACTTTATCGGCAGTGATCACCACAACTGAATCTGCTCCAGTTCACACCGTTCACACATGTACCATATAACCATAGTCATCTAAAAATCTGGATGGAATAATCTGTTTTATGTTTTCTACCCTGGCCAGGGACACTGAGGCCAAGTCTCCCAATCATCCACAATTAGTTTGGGAATGGCATGGACCTTATTTGCATGTGAACAGACAATGTGGAGGGGATTGAGGGAGATGGGTGTCATTGTCATTCTGTTGGTGGAGTCCAAAGGACAGTGGCTGAGTGGATGAGAAGCTGGAAATTTCAACTCTGCTGCAGGCTTCTTAGATCATAAGACGTAGGAGCAGAAGTAGGCCATTTGGCCATTGATTCTGCTCCACCATTCAATGAGATCATGACTGATCGTGTTGATAATCCTCACCTCCACTTTCCCGCCTTATCCCCATAACCCTTGGTTCCCTCACTGATTAAAAATCTATCTATCTCAGCCTTGAACAGATTTAATGACCCAGCCTCTACAGCTCTCTGCGGTAAAAAAAATTCCACATATTCACTCCCCTTTCAGAGAAGAAAGTTTTCGTCATCTCTGTCTTAAATGGGCGATCCTGACTCTGAGATTATGCCCTTGGGTCCTAGACTCACCCACAGGGGGAATTAACTTCTCAGCATCTACCCGGTCAAGCCCCCTCAGAATCCTATATGTCTCAATAAGGTTGTCTCTCATTCCTCTAAACTTCAATGAGGACAGACTCAACCTCTCCTCATAAGAAAATCCCTCCATACCAGGATCAACCTAGTGGACCTTCTCTGGACTGCCTCCAATGCCAGAATATCTTTCGGCAGATAAGGGGACCAAAACCGTTCATGGTATTACAGGTGTGGTCTCACTAGTGCCTTGTATAGTTTTAGTGAGACTTCCATATTTTTATATTCCATTCCCTTTGAAATGAAGGGCAACATTTCATTTGCCTTCCCTATTACCTGCTGAACTTGCATGCTCGCATTTTGTGATTTATGCGAGGATCCCCAAAGCCCTCTGAACTTCAGCTTTCTGCAGTCTTTCTCCATTTAAATAATAGTCTACTCCTTTATTATTCCTGCCAAAGTGCATAGAATCATAGAATTTGCAGTGCAGAAGGAGGCCATTCGGCCCATCGAGTCTGCATCGGCTCTTGGAAAGAGCACCCTACCCAAGGTCAACACCTCCACCCTATCCCCATAACCCGGTAACCCCACCCAACACTAAGGGCAATTTTGGACACTAAGGGCAATTTATCATGGCCAATCCACCTAACCCGCACATCTTTGTGACTGTGGGAGGAAACCGGAGCACCCGGAGGAAACCCACGCACACACGGGGAGGATGTGCAGACTCCACACAGACAGTGTCCCAAGCCGGAATTGAACCTGGGACTCTGGAGCTGTGAAGCGATTGTGCTATCCAGAATGCTACCGTGCTGCCCAAATAGCTTCACATTTTTCCTACATTATGTGCCAAGTTTTTGCCCATTCACTTAATTTGTTTATATTCCTCTGTAGATGCTTTGTGTCATCCTCGCCACTTGCTATTTTTGTGGCATACACAAACTTGGCAATAGTACATTGACTTCCCTTCCCTGTATATTGTAAATAATTGTGGCCCCAGCACTGATACCTGTGGCACTCCACTAGTCACAGGTTGCCATCCTGAAAATACTCCTCTTAACTCAACTCACTGCTTTCTATCAGTTAACCAATCATTTATCCATGCTAATGTACTACCCCAACCTCATGGGCTCTACTCTTATGAAGTAACCTTTTGTGTGGTACCTTATCAAAAGCATTTGGAAACTTAACTCTACAACTCTGTTGCTGGCCTTTTCAATTGACTCCCTGTCTCTCAACACCTCATCCTTGTGCTCAACTCCCTTTTATGGATTCACCTTTCACTATTTTGATAACCTCCTACAACCCTCACCTTTGATTTCTTTGTTCCAACAACTCTAACCTCTTGACATCCCCTCCTTTCTTCACCCCATTTGGTGGCTCTGGCTTCTGTCACTTATGCCCAATCTTCTAGAATTTCCCAACTGAACCCCTTTGTCTTTCCAGCTCTCCCTCTCTTCTCCGTTAGGACCCTCCTTACAGCCCATCTCTTTAGCGGCGTCTTTAGTCACCTCTTGTAATATCTTCTGAGCATTATGAACAAACCAGGAGCAAAACTCGGCCCCTCAAGCCTGCAATGTCATTCAATAATATCATGGCTTTTCTGATTGTAAGCTCGACTTCACATTGCTTATCGAGAATCTATCTATCTCTGCCTTAAAAAATATTCAAAAACTCTGCTTCCTCAAAAGGTACTGGAAGCAGAGTTCCAAAGACTCATAACCCTCTGGGCGAAATCATGTCTCTTGATTTGTCTTAAATGGGCCATCCCTTCTTTTTAAATAATGACCCCTCATGCTGGATTCTCCCACAAAGGGGAAAAATCCTTTCCACTTCAAGGTCCCCCTGCCAATTGTCCACATTGAAGACAATATAAAAATGGTTGTTGTTGTTGCTATTTTTCTCTCTTAATATGCCAAGTCTTTGGAGTGACATTTCCACACTAGCTTAGTTGCGTTGCCCAAACCTGCGTGCAAGTGATCATTTGTCTCTTTTATCATATCAGTTGGTATCGGTGCAGCTTCGCTATTACGGCCCTTGGCTGCTCTCCCGCTTTAGGTTTTGGCCGGAGTGACTTGTGGGATCTGTCTGTCTCCGGGGGCTTGGGGACATTCTCCCTTTCAACCAGGTTACCCAGCATCTGGGCCGCATATTCCTTAGGGTTCCTGCCCTCGATACCCTCCGGCAGACCCATGATACGGAGGTACTGGCGGCGCGACCGATTCTCGTGGCCCTCCACCTTCCTCTTTAGTGCCCCTTGCATCGCCACCAACCTTGCCACTTCTGTTTCCAGGGAAGCAATGGGTCACTCTGGTTGGTTGCCACTTTCTCCAAGTCCCTAATTGTTGCCTCCTGTGCAACAATCTGTTTTCTCCAACGCCACCTTGAAGGGGGCCAAGGCATCTGTGGCCGCCACCTTCACTGCCGCCATAATTGTCGGCTTGATGATATCTCTGTGTTTCTGGAGCTCCAGGGCCAGGAGGTCCATCCACTCACTTATCAGTGGATAGTCCAGCATGGGTTCCGGTGGCCCAGCTTACTCGGGTGTGCCCGGCTCCGACCCGCTCCTTGTGCTCACAATCGTCCCCTTCCTCATCTTCAGGCTTTTGCTGGCTCTGCCATCCTTTCAGGTACTGGAGTTATTGCCGGGCATTTCTCGGTATTTACGGTTGTCTTGTGGGAGGGTGGGGTATTTTCGAGCAAAAGATGTTGATTTTCTGAGTTCCTGAAGGAGAACCACATGCTCAGTCTGCTCAGCACATTCCCCCTCACCAGAAGTCTGCTATATCAATAATTGTTATGTGGGGCATATTTTGTCCATCACTCCTGTTTTAAAATGCAAATTTAGGTCTCACATCAACAGTGTAATCCCCCAGCAACAGGAATGATTTATTTGATGCAGGATTAAGAACGTCTGTAATGTGTGATTGACTTTCACAATCACAATTAAAAGAAAAATACAGATAAAGAAAGGCAGGCACTTAATCCTGAATTGTCACCTGCAGTGTGACTTTTGCAATCTGTAACTTCTATCTCCAGCAATTCAACGCCAGTACTTGGTATTTCACTTAATAATTAGATTTTGTAGGCTTAAAGGAACACAGTTTAACCTTTGTAAAAGTACAATATAAAATATCTTTATAAAACAACATATTATTTGACAAAGGGTCATCTGGACTCGAAACGTTAGCTCTTTTCTCTCCCTACAGATGCTGCCAGACCTGCTGAGATTTTCCAGCATTTTCTCTTTGGTTTCTGATTCCAGCATCCGCAGTAATTTGCTTTTATTCATATCAGTTTAGTGTGAGCAATGCCCTGGCAGATGTGCTTATATTTTAAATGTAAATGGCACACGAGCTTCTGGACCTTTGCGATTATACAAAGTGAACACGGGAAAGTTACATATTTATAGCTTTTCCATGTCAATTATTTCCCTGCATTAATCAAGCTGTCAGCCCTTTTGAACGTAGTAACCTGCTTCACAGAAGCAAACCCTGAAAGACTTTTCTTCCGTTAAATTGCACTGTGCCCTGGAATACAATTTTCCTGTGATATCGAGAGTGACTGTCACTCATTCTTATAAGAAATTAAGATCTGATCTCTCGCTCACACAAGGCGTTTTCTCACAGCAATTATTTATTTATGCATTGCTTTCACTTCAAATCTGAATATATTCACTGGATGCTGCAGCCTTGTCAGGTAATTAGACCAAAGCTTTCCACTTTCCAGTCTCTGTAACAAGCAATGGCAGCCTTGCCATCTGCTGTTGCGGCATCTGTGGAATTCCTTCCTTAAATCCTTCAGCCTCTTCACCCCCTTGCTTAACACTCACCTCTTTGATCAAGCTTTCGATCATCGCTCCCGGTATATTCTCCTATGGCCCTGTATCTGTTTTTTGCTTTTACAATCATATGGTCCGGAAGGAGGCCATTCAGCTCCTGTGACCAAATTGCACAGTATATAGGTGTTATTCTCTATCGATATTCATTCTGCTGTCTGGTATATAAATGGCCACATTTACCACTGTATGATTTCAGCAGTGTCGAGAGGAATTGCATTATGGCATTTTCTAACCATTAAATTGTTACCTCATGTCTACACAGCCAACTTGTCACTGTTTCTTAAATATGATCCTGTTGGGAACCATTGATATGAACAATGCCATTAACAGGTAAAGCTTAGTTTAATCCTCTGTCTCTAAAAGAAATCAGTAACAGCCCCTGTATCAGGCATCTGTGATTATGTTCTACTTGGCCATTGCACATGCATTCTTCTTATTACCAGCAACCTACTTAGCTGTCACACTGGACACATGAATTCAGGCAAGTAAAGAGAGGAATAGGTATGTGTATTTGTGCATTACATACAGCAACAACAATTTATATTTGTATGGAACCTTTAACAGAATAAAACATCTCCGGGTGCTTCGCAGTGGCCTTCTGAAACAAAATTGATACTGTCGTAGAAAGGACGACTAGAGCATTTGACCAAAGTCTGGTCAAAGGGCTAGGGTTTTAAAGGAGGAAAGCGAGCTGGTATGGTAGGGAGGAATAGAAGATTTCCTGCACAGGAACAGGCTCCTTGGCCCACCTAGTCTGTGCCAGCTGAGAAATGAGCCTAATCTCATTTTCCAGCATTTGGCCCGGAGCCTTGCAGTTTACTGTATATCAGGTGTCTCATCCAGACACCGTTTAAATGCGTTGTGGATTTCTGCCTCTACTACCCTTTCAGGCAGTGAGTTCCAAACCTCCATAACCCTCCAGGTGAAAGGTTTTTCCTCAAGTCCCCTCAATATTATTGCCACGGACACCCACACTTCATTAAACAATAAATAAAAATCCTTTTACCACTCACCAGGTCACTGACCCCTCTGCTAAAGTAAATAGGCTGTTTCCATCTACTCTATCCAGACCCCTCACAATCAAATCACCCCTCATTCGCCTCTGTTCCAAGGATAACAACCCCAGTCTATCCAATCTTTTCTCATGGCTGCAATTCCCCAGTCCTGGTAACATCCATGTCAATCTCCTCTGGACCCTCTCTAATTCAATTAACATCCATTCTATAATGAGGTGATCAGAACTGCACTCAGTACTCAAGTTGTGGCCTAACTGATGTTTAGTTGCAGCACAACCTTCCTGCTCTTATGTTCTATGCCTCGGCTAATAAATGAAAGGATTACAAATGCCTTCTTAATCACATTTAACAGCCTTATGGAACTGTACTACTCGGTAAAACATTGATATAATATATCACATGCATATTTTGAGCCTTTACTTGGCTTGTCCATGGGGGTCATGGTTGGTGAAAAACAAAAAAGTCTACTTTCCATCGAAGCACAGGGCGATGTTAAAACCTCAAAAGAGGTGAAGTAAAAACATTGTAGCTGCAAGGTCAACCAAAATGAGAGCAGGTTCACGAGCTGGGCAAAATTCTGTTTGGATTATCAGAACTCTCAGAGATCTGTGGGCATTCACATCCTCTAAATCTCTCACTACCCTCCTGTTTATTGTGTGATCCTTTGCTTTGTTTAACTTCCCCAAGTGCATCACCTCACACTTCTCCGGGTTGAATTCTATTTACCACTTTACTGCCCACCTGACCAGTCCATTGATATTTTCCTGCAGGCTACAACAGATCCTCTTCACTATTAACTGCTCGGCCAATTTTTGTGTCGGCTGCAAACTTCTTGATCCTTTACCCTTCATCTCTGACTAATGAAGCTCCAGGGCTTAGGGCCCAAGCAGCTTGAAAACACCGCCACCAATGTTGGAACGATTAAAATCAGGGTGCTTGAAGCCAAAATTAGAGGAACACAGAAATCTTGGGAAGTTTGTGCAGTTGAAAAAGATTTCCGTAGATACCGAATTTATGTTCTATAACTTGGGGTGAGCTGGTTATGAGGAAGCTAAGTCAGTGCCAAGAAAGGCTATAAATTACATCCCATAGCATTACTGGGCATAAGGAATTATTTTACCGTCAGTCTCAGCTTTTCTCTCGCACTCTGTCTTTCTGTTTCCTGAGAATCCCCACAGTGCAGAAAGAGGCCATTCACCCCATCGAGTCTGCACCAATGCCCTGAAAGAGCACCCTCCCAAGGCACATACCCCTGCCCTATCCCCATAACGCCACCTAACCTGCACATCTTTGGACACTAAGGGGCAATTTATCATGGCCAACCCACCTAACCTGCAGATGTTTGGACTGTGGGAGGAAACTGGAGCACCTGAAGGATACCCAAGCAGACACAGGGAGAATGTAGAAACTCCACACAGGCAGTCACCCAAGGCTGGAATTGAATCCGGGTCCCTGGCGCCATGAGGCAGCAGTGCTAACCACTGTGCCACTGTGGCCGCTCATTATCTACAATTTTTTACATCTCGCCCTGAGTAGCACTCAAATGCTTTACTTTTTGTAAGCCCTTACTTCAAATCCTTACAACCACTATTAAAATAAAACTTATCACCTCAACTCATTTTTTTCTAGCTCCCTCATGTTCTCTTTAAGCGTGGCTTTCCTTCTATCTCCTGTCTATCTGTACAATTCCAAATCTTTACCAGAGTTATCCCAAAGGACCAGCATGGGAGAATGGCCTCCTGTGCTGCAGTGCTCTATATTCCTTTATTTATGTAGTCAATTCCTATAAAGGCCAAGGTATGTGTAAGACATCAGCTCAACATGAACTGGGTCAGAGGTTATTAATTCGGATCAAAGGAGTAAAGGACACCTGGGGTGCAATTCTCTCCTCCTCTACCCCCCCCCCCTTCCCCCCCACGCCGGGCGGGAGAATTGCGGGGGCGCCGGGCGAATCCCGCCACGCCACCCCGGCACCCGCACGTGATTCTCCCACCCCCCCCAAACCGGCGCGCCGAGATTTACGGCTGGCCGCTCAGAGAATCGCCGCTCGCCGTTTGTAATTCTCCGGGCCAGATGGGCCGAGCGGCCTGCCCAATACGACGTGTTCCCGCCGGCACCGTCCACACCTGGTCGCTGCCGGCGTGAACAGCACGGGAACGCTGAGGGGTGGCCTGTGGTGGTTGTTTGGGGGGCGGGCGATCGAGCACCGGGGGGGGGTTGGGCGCTCAAAAGGTGTCTGGCCCGCGATCGGTGCCCACCGATCGGCGGGCCGGCCTCTCTGAAGGAGGACCTTCTTTCCTCCACTGCTCCGCAAGATCCATCCGACATTTCTTGCGGGGTGCCCGCGGGGTGGACAGCAACCACGCATGCGCCTGTGACGTCATTTACGCGGCGCCGTTTTACGTGGCTCCTAACCCCCCGGGGGTGGGAGAATAGTGGGCGAGGAGCGGCCTCCAACGCCGGAGTGAAACACTCCGGTTTTCATCCGGCGTCGGCACTTAGTCTCCCGTTGGGAGCCCCTGGTAATTGATGAAATGTGTGTGAATTCAGCCCGGAAGGGAAATGTTGAACAAGGGTGAGAGCTTAGCTTTAGAAATGAGCAGCCTAGAGACATTTAAAACGATGGGACTACTTAAGCTGGAGTCTAACAGTCCGATAAGGTGTGCCTGGGAGCACTGAGCTTGAAAACCAATGGGGGCAGTTATCATAGATTATCATAGAATTTACAGTGCAGAAGGAGGCCATTCGGCCCATCGAGTCTGCACCGGCTCTTGGAAAGAGCACCCTACCCAAGGTCAACACCTCCACCCTATCCCCATAACCCAGTAACCCCACCCAACACGAAGGGCAATTTTGGACACTAAGGACAATTTATCATGGCCAATCCACCTAACCTGCACATCTTTGGACTGTGGGAGGAAACCGGAGCACCCGGAGGAAACCCACGCACACACGGGGAGGCTGTGCAGACTGCGCACAGACAGTGACCCAAGCCGGAATCGAACCTGGGACCCTGGAGCTGTGAAGCAATTGTGCTACCCACAATGCTACTGTGCTGCCCTGCAGTGGTGATTGCAGTGGTGAGTGGCAAGATAGTGGGGGTTTGAATATTGGGATATGGGAGTACTGTAGGATAACTGGGGACATTTATGGTGAGGCTGGAAGATTACAGAAACTATGGGGCAATTACACTGCCCAGGACTGATTGGCCTGGAGGCAATGAGAATGCAGGAACTAGGAGGCAGATTATAGATTCTGAGCACATCACAAAGGGCTCACAACAATATGGATGGAAACATTCTGGGAACATTCTGAGATTGCGCCTTGAACTCAGGAAAAAGTCAGCTGGAGTTTAGGAGTACTGTGGGTACTTTTGCTAATTCCATGGACACATTAGACAACATCAGATGCCAATACTTTATTTATGACGCATGTACTTGTATAAAGGTCAAGTTTCTATCATTACATCTTTAGCTAAAAAGCAGAGCATTGATTTTTACACAGGTTTTGAGGGGTTGATCTCCCATAATTTCACTTTCACAGAGTTGCCAGTTGGAGACTGTTCCAGCACTTCCCCCAAAAGTAGTGCAAAAGGAGCTAGAAATATTTTTATTATTTAAGTTTGAACTGGGCTGTGTATTTGCCATTCCTTCTTGATATCATATTGTCATGTTAGAGGAAGGAATTGGCAGGAATGCAGTGCACAGCAGTGTGGTGGTAGCCTCTTGACATCAATAATAATAACAATAATAATTGCTTATTGTCACAAGTAGTCTTCAATGAAGTTACTGTGAAAAGCCCCTAGTCGCCACATTCCAGCGCCTGTTCGGGGATGCTGATATGGGAATTGAACCCGCGCTGCTGGCCTTGTTCTGCATTACAAGCCAGCTGTTTAGCCCACTGTGCTAAACCAGTTCCATTTGGTCCTTCATCCAAGTCATTGATATAGATTGCAAATAGTTGAAGATCCCAGCACTGATGTGCAGGTTAGGTTATGGGGTTGCAGGGATAGGGCGGAGTGGACATGGGCCGAGTGCTTTTTCGAAGGGTCAGTGTAGACTCGATGGGCTGAGTGGCTTCCTTCTGCACTGTCGGGATTCTATGACTCTAGCGATTCTATCCCTGTGGCACTCAACTGGTTACATCTTGTCAAACTCAAAAGGGCCCATTTATCCTTACTCGTCGCTTCTTGTTAGCTAACCAAGCCTTTATCCACAATGTGTTACTCCCTGCAACACAGAGAGTTTGGATTTTGGGGCTAAAAGTTAGGTGTCGATTTTTACATGAGATTAACCACTATTGTAGTATATCCAGTACGTTGTTTGTATTATAATGACATATTAGAACAGGTTTATCCAAATTTTTCCAGCTGTGGAACCCTTTTGACCTCCCAATAGTACTGACGGAACCCCTGAGAAACATTCTTATTGTGTTGAATTAAACTACAAAAAATTATTATTGTGCAATATGCATAGACATACAAAAACAAACTTAAAATATGTTTCCATGTTTTATATGTATATGTTTATTATAATAAAAAGGTTCTGTCACACAACAAATACCTTCAAGTCTGACCCTTCTGTTACTTTTAATGGGAGCAACCACTCTCACACTCCCTCCCTCACTCGCTCTCACACTGCCTCACCCACTCACACTAACTCGCTCTCACACTGCCTCACTCACCCCCACTCCCTCACTCCCACTCCCTCACTCACCCTCACTCACTCTCACACTGCCTCACCCACTCTCACTCCCTCACTCACCCTAACTCGCTCTCACACTGCCTCACCCACTCTCACTCCCTCACTCACCCTCATTCACTCTCACACTCTCTCCCTCACTCACCCCCACTCACTCTCACACTTCCTCACCCACTCACACTCCCTCACTCACACTGCCTCACCCACTCTCACTCGCTCTCACACTGCCTCACCCACTCACACTCCTTCACTCACCCTAATTCGCTCTCTCACTCCCTCACCGACTCTCACACTCCCTCACTCACTCACACTCCCTCACTCACCCTAACTCGCTCTCTCACTCCCTCACCGACTCTCTCACTCCCTCAATCACTCACACTCCCTCACTCATCCTCACTCACTCACCCTAACTCGCTCTCACACTCCCTCACCCACTCTCACACTCCCTCACTCACTCACACTCCCTCCCTCACCCTCACTCGCTCTCACCACTCCCTCACCCACTCACACTTCCTCACTCACCCTCACTCGCTCTCGCACTCCCTCATCCACTCTCACACTCCCTCACTCACCCTCACCTGCTCTCACACCCATTTTCATCCACTCTCACCCTCACCTACTTCGATCTCACCCATGTCAACCTCACACACGCTCAACCTCACGCAAGCTCAACCTCACACACTCCAAACCTCACCCACTCCTGCACCCACCCTTACACTCCCTCACCCACCCTTACACTCCCTCACCCACCCTTACACTCCCTCACCCACTCTCACCCTCTCCCACCTTCACCCACCCCAACCTCATTGACCATACCCTGACCCACCCCCACTCTCAGATTCTCACCCAACCCCTTTCACACCACTCTCTGAGTAAATAGCTTTCTCATGAATTCCTTGGATTTGTGAATAGTAGTTATAGTTCTTTAATCAGAGATATAACATAGAACATAGAACAGTACAGCACAGAACAGGCCCTTCGGCCCTCAATGTTGTGCCGAGCCATGATCACCTTACTCAAACCCACATATCCACCCTATACCCGTAACCCAACAACCCCCCCCTAACCTTACTTTTTATTAGGACACTACGGGCAATTTAGCATGGCCAATCCACCTAACCCGCACATCTTTGGACTGTGGGAGGAAACCGGAGCACCCGGAGGAAACCCACGCACACAGGGGGAGGACGTGCAGACTCCACACAGACAGTGACCCAGCCGGGAATCGAACCTGGGACCCTGGAGCTGTGAAGCATTTATGCTAACCACCATGCTACCCTGCTGCCCTACTGCAATAGATCTTTCTATTGTCCTCTTTCTTGTCTGCCTAGTGACTATTCCTCTGTTACTTGGGCACTATTCAATTCAAGGAATCTGTGCATAGATCATAGAATTTATAGTGCTGAAGGAAGCCATTCGGACCATCGAGTCTGCACCAGCCCATGGAAAGATCACCCTACCCAAGCCCACACCCCCACCCTATCCCCACAACCCAGTAACCCCTTCTAACCCTTTTGGACACCAAGGGCAATTTAGCATGGTCAATACACCTAACCTGCACATCTTTGGACTGTGGGAGGAAACCGGAGCACCCGGAGGAATTCTACGCAGACACAGGAAGAACGTGTAAACTCTGCACAGACAGTGACCCAAGCCAGGAATCGAACCTGCGACCCTGGAGCTGTGAAACAACTGTGCTAACCACTGAGCTACCATGTCACTCTTAACCTCACATTTGATGTTTTCAAATAAAGTGTTGCCCAGAGCAATCAGTAATTAAGCAAGGAGAAGGAGCCGTGGCACAAAGCAAGCCGCCAAATCTCTGTAAAGATGAGAGCTGGTTCCAGCAGCTTTTCCATATCCCAGCTCACTGCTGTTTTGCAGTTGTGCCATTTGCTGAGTCATTTGCGCATTTTTCACAAATATCCACCATTAACTAAAATATCCATTTTACACAAGGACTAAATCCCACATTGGAAATTTACTATCAGTCTTAGACTGTATTTGATCAGTAAGCACTAGTGAAGTGTGAATGAGTTGGCAGAGTGCTGTTTGGCACAGCAGTGCAAAGGCAGGTGGCAGGCTGTGCTATTTTTAGCCACAGCTAATCTGCTCAGACTCATTCCATTGTAGTGCTTTTTGTCAAGATTGTTTGAAATGATTTAGAACTGCGCAAATTAAAAGTGCTCCGGAACGGGGTTGGGGGGGGGGGGTTGGGGGGGGAGTAACCGGAGTGCTGAGTATTGTGCAGCTGATGGTAATCTGAGCTCCCACACCCTTCGCTTCTCCCCAGGGCTCATTGCCTCATCAGCTGAGTCTTTATTAAAGTGAGCTATTTTTCTTTGCTGACATAATTGAGTTTGTGTGCTTTATTATTGACCATCTTGAGACATTATGAATATTGGCAACTTGTGTTGATTTGGCTGGCACTTTTAATATGCCAAGGCACATCAGATCATAAGGCGTAGGCCATTTGGCCCTTTGAGCCTTTCCACCACTCAATAAGATCATGTCTGAGAGTGTCAATACCATTTTCCTGTCCGTCTCTCATAACCCTTGACCTCCTTCGTCAATCAAAAATCTGTCTAACACAGCCTTGATTATATTCAATGTCCCAGCCTGCACTGCTCTCTGGGCAAGCAAATTCCAAACATTAACAACCCTCTGAGAGAAGAAATTCCACCTCAGCTCCACGTTAAATGGAATCCATTATTTTGAATCTGTGCCCCTTTGTTCTGGATTCTCCCACTAGGGGAAAAATTCTCTCTGCATCCACCCTGTCCAAACCCCCTCAGAATCATACATGTTTTCAGAAGATCACCTCTCATTCTTCTAAACTCCAATGGGTTTGGCCAAACCTGCTCAACTTTTCCTCGTAAGACAAACCTCTTCATTCGAGGAATCAATCTGGTGAACCTTCTCTGAACTGCTTCCAATGCAAGTATATCCCTCCTTAAATAAAGAGACATAAACTGCACACGACACTCTCGGTGTGGTCTCACCAATGCCTGCACAGTTGTAGCAAGATTTCCTGGCCTTGATGCTCCATCTCCCTTGAAATTTTATCATAGATTATCATAGAATTTACAGTGCAGAAGGAGGCCACTCGGCCCATCGAGTCTGCACCGGCTCTTGGAAAGAGCACCCTACCCGAGGTCAACACCCTATCCCCATAACCCAGTAACCCCACCCAACACTAAGGGCAATTTTGGACACTAAGGACAATTTATCATAGCCAATCCACCTAACCTGCACATCTTTGGACTGTGAGAGGAAACCGGAGCACCCGGAGGAAACCCACGCACACACGGGGAGGATGTGCAGACTCCGCACAGAGTGACCCAAGCCGGGAATCGAACCTGGGACCCTGGAGCTGTGAAGCAATTGTGCTAGCCACAATGCAAGCATTCCATTTTCCTTTTTAATTACTTGCCGATCCTGCATGTTGACCTTTAGTGATTTCCATGCACATCTTAGACATGTATGTAAAAAGACAAAATTTATGCTGAGCCAAGGAAAAAGATATGGGGAAGACCGAGCTCTGCGCTCTTCTAAGTCTGGCCCATTGTGCTTCACTGATTTCCTCATTCTGTTCTTGGTGGCTGTGCCTTCAGCTGCCAATACCTTAAACTCTGAAATTCCTTCCCTAAATCTCTCTCTCTTCCTTTAATACATTCCTTAAAACTTACTACTTTGACCAAGCTTTTGGTCACGTGTCCTGATTAATCCTGCTATGTGGCTCATGTGTTGGACTTTATGTAATAACATGCTGTGAGGTGCTTTGAAGCATTTCACTAGAATATAGGTGCTATTGATATTTAATTGTTGTTGTGTCACCAGAAAACATGCAAGTGTTGCCTTTTTTACCAACTGTAAATATGGCAGTCAGTGAGGTTGCCCTCCTTTCTTTGGATATCAATATTCTATTGCTCAGAGTCGCCAGGTATCAAATAATACCACCACAAGGTTCAACTGGCTATTGATCAAAGAGGCAAACACCAGTAAGTTAGTTCAAGGTCATGGGTACTTTATTTACACACACAATTAATCATGCAACATAAACACTACTAGTTAAACTACACCTATCGACTATGACAACCTGTACTTAACTTGAGGCCCCCGGCTTAGGTCAGAGGAACAGTGGCCGTTGTTCGGATCTGTATCTATCGGGTCTGTAGAAGTAACTGCTGTTCAGCTAGGCTCATCCGCCGGGTAGCGGGCGTTGAACTTGAACTTGTTTCTGGTAGTGCTGCGATTGGAGATGGACGTTGCCGGAGCGCCAGGCCTAAAAGAGGCTGAACACATGGTGGACTCTCTTTTTCTCCTTGGGGGTTTTCGCGCTCTTTTGGGCGGTCCTTCAGTTTGAAATCACCCACTAATTGGGTGATTCCTGATCACTATGCTCGATTTGAACCAATAAATGGGTGGGTGCCTTGATGGCTGGGCGTGTCCCAAGCGGTCATTGACCCTGTTGTTTGTGCTTCCCGAGTACAGGGAGTGGTGCCAAAATGTCTGGGGTTGTATCGGTCGCTCAAGTATCAGTCCTTTGTCTGGCGGAGATGGACCATCAAAATGCTAATCGGTTGGGGGTTTCAATACCGTCAGAATTCCTCACTCGCAAATATACATTCAGGCTCTGAGCCTGCCTGAATCTCGCATTGCCCATTTTCCCACTATGCTTTGCGACTTTCTCTGTTCCTGTTTGTAAGTGGCCATCCCAGATGGCTACACAAGGAGGGCCTTAAAAACTCCGACATGAACAAAGAGAGTGGGGACTGGGCAACCAAGATGGAGGAAAGGTGAGTGCTGGGATTTGGTAAAAGATTAGGTGTTAGGTGAATTGGACATTCTGAATTCTCCCTCTGTGTACGCGAACAGGCGCCGGAGTGTGGCGACTCGGGGATTTTCACAGTAACTTCATTGCAGTGTTAATGTAAGCCTACTTGTGACAATAATAAAAGATTAGTTGATTTGATTATTTGATTATATACGTCTCGGTTAAATCACCAAATGCAAAGGAGTTCAGAGTAGGCTCAGTCCCAGGGTTGAAATAAATCACTCCAATGGAGTTTCAATGTTTGGAGACCAGAAGGAAAGTTTATTTTGGACATGGGGAGGGTACTTTGTGTAAAGTCACAATTTGTCTTGTTTTCACTGAAGCTGGTTGTGTTCAGAGGCAACAGGGTTCCTATTACAACATTTGTTCTATTTCTTTCCTCTTCCATTCTCACTCTCTCTCTCTCTCTCTCAATCTCCCTCTTTCACTCTTTCTCCCTTGCTATCTCCCCTCTTCTCCCTCTCAATTTCTCTCCTTTTCGGGCAGCATGGTGATGCAGTGGTTAGCACTGCTACCTCATGGCGCCAAGGCAGCAGTGCTAACCACTGCACCAATGCTCCCCTAAATTACCCCCTACTGGAACCTCTTGCGCTACCCACAAAATCTCTTTTCTCTTACCCACCGGTAATACCATTTGATTAACTTCTGCCCATTTCTCAGCTGCTTGAATATATCAAGGTCTCCATTTACTCATTAATACATAATTTCTAATCTAACAACATTCTGGTATACATAGAACATAGAACAGTACAGCACAGAACAGGCCCTTCGGCCCTCGATGTTCAGATCGGATACACTCCGATTCCATTTCCATATATGCTTTCTGGTATAACTGCTTGATCTCTAAATATTTTTGTTGTAATTCCACCACCTCTCTGAACTAACGGTAGCCATTTCATCCACCACCCGCTCTGGTTCTTCACTACCCATCTGACCAACCATGTATCCTGACAATTCATCCACCACCTGCTCTTTACCTTGATTAACCATCTGATCAAACAGGGTCCTGACAATTGAATCTCAGCCTCCTTATTGGCACTCAAGTTCTCTTCCTCCTGTTTCAGCCTGTGGCTTTGTAACCGGGTTACCACTTAATTAGGAAACACTTCTGGATATGCGTCTTGCAATATCTCAGTTGTTTGACTTTCCACTGGCTTTTCAACCAGAGTAGGCTGCACTCCCACCTGTGATCCAGTTTTATCATTACCTAGGATAAATTGTACCCCTGGCAAAGGTATTTCTTCTATTATTCCGACTACCACTTTACCACTTTTGTGCAGACTCTCTAACTGCACCTTGCATAGTGGCACACTACTGCTCTCACCACAAATCCCGCATATTACCACCTTTTCTAACAATGTGCCTTCCAAACCACATATCTTCTCATCTATCACCATTAAAGATTAACTTGCTCCTGTATCCCGGAAGATCTTAATCTCCTTACCTACTCCACCTTTTACATGAGTAAACTTTATCCTCACAAATAGAATCCGTAAAAAGTTCTGATACCTGCATAAATACCAGCCTCTGAACGGTTTGTACACACTGTGGCAAATCTTCCACTTGGATAATGTTTTTTTCTGCCATTTAAATACACCCTACTGGTTTATCCTATTTTGCCGAGTCTGTCTTCCCAGCACCTTTTGTAAGCCACCAACACTGTGACTTCACATGTCCAGCTTTATTACAATGAAAGTACTGAAGTTTTCTTATCTCTCTACCACTATCATTAGTTTGGATTTTATTCTGTGGCACACTGTCCTTAACATCACCAATTACACCTCCTCTGCATGGACCCCCTGTGAACATCTCATGTCCACAGTCTCTATCCTTCGCAGATTGGAATTGATGCCAGGCACTAAACTTTGCTTTATGAACAAATGCAAAATCGTCAGCCCTTTCTACGGCCTATCTAGCAGTTTTAACTCTCTGCTCTTCCGCATGATTTCTCACAAATGGGTGGCACGACAGCACAGTGGTTAGCACTGTTGCTTCGCAGCAGCAGGGATCCGGGTTCAATTCCTGGCTTGGGTCACTGTCTGTGTGGAGTCTGCACGTTCTCCCCTTGTCTGCGTGGGTTTCCTCCGGGTGCTCCAGTTTTCTCCCACAAGACGCGAAAGACGTACGGTTAGGTGAATTGAACATTCTAAATTCTCCCTCAGTGTACCCGAACAAGTGCCGCAGTTTGGCGACTCGGGGATTTTCACAGTAACTTCATTGCAGTGTTAATGTAAGCTTACTTGTGACACCAATAAAGATTATTATTATATGATTATTATTATTACTGCAGAAAGTGAATCTTAAAATTCCTCCAAAATAATTATCTCCCTAAGCGCCTCATATGTTTGGTTTATTTTTAGTGCTATTGCCCACCTATCAAAATTAGCTTGTTTAATTCTTTCGAATTCTATATAGGTCTGACCTGGTTCTTGCCTTAGATTTCTAAACTTCTGTCTGTATGCTTCGGGCACTTAACGTGATTTTCTTCACCACATCATAATCCCCATTTACCTCCTCTGATAGTGAGGCAAACACATCACTAGCTCTTTGTTTGAACCAACACCACCCACATGGTCTTTGGCCAATTCAATTGATTAGCTACTTTCTCAAAGGGTAAGAAATATGCTTCGACATCTTTTTCATCAAATCTTGGCAAGGCTTGTATATATTTAAACATACCCTACTAAACCTTTTACTAGGTGGTATTTCTTCTTCCCCTAAAACTTCTTCAGCTCTTGGCTTTGCCTCCAACACTTTACATTGTTGCTCTCCTTGCAGTGCCAGTTTCTGAAGTCCAAATTCTCTGACTTCTCTCTCTTTTGCTAATTTTTCCCTTTCCATTTACCTAAGAAAAACCCTCTCTTTTTCCATGACTTCTCCCAGTGCCAATCTGTGTCTCTCTTTCTTTACCCCTTTCTTCCATTGCCATCTCCATTTCTTTCAGTTTCTGCTGCATTTCCAATTCTTTCATTTTTAATTGGATTAGAGCTAATTCTAATGGGTTAGACTGTGTTATTGGTAAATGTAATTATTGAGCTATGGTTTGTCTTATCTCCGCCTTCTTTGCCCCTTTTGGCAAGGCTAAGTGCAGTTTCTCTGCCAAAGTCAAAAATTTTGCATTAGATTCCCCTTCTAACTCCTCCCAAGTGATTCCCCCACCCCACCCCGGACATCTTTTGCTTCTGCAAGGGTCATCTCCAGTCCCTCACTATTCAATATTTAAAACGTAGAAAGAATGCAATGGATCCATACACATTCAGTATTTAGGTTTGATAACCTCAAGCCAAACAAGGTATTTTTATGTAAGAATTCCAGCCACGAGCCCCAATTTGTTATGGACGCCTGGTCAGGTCTCAACAGTGGCTAACAGACTGGACCAGAACAATAATGTTTTTAAGACGGTGCGGAAAGATAAATTTGTTCTAGGAATTAAATCATTAGAAATACGGCTTGGTTATTTTTTAAACAAACTTTATTAAAACAAGGGAAAAGCAATATTAAACTTTTAAACTTCAACCCTAACAGTAACATATTACAGATAGGGTGCGATTCTCCACAAATGCGGACAATCGTAAAGGCTGCCGTGGGACAGGCCGTGACACACGGGCAGCCTTCACGGCCACTTCCGGGGCCGATTCTCCCCCCCGGGCGGGGCTAGGAGCGCGGCCCCGTGCGTCACGGCGGCTGACGCGGCCGATGGCATCAGCCGCGCATGCGCAGGTTAGACAACGCCAACCCGCGCATGCGCAGTTGGCGTCTTTCTCCTCAGCCGCCCGGCAAGACATGGCGGCTTGATCTTGCCGGGCGGCGGAGGGGAAAGAGTGCGTCTGTTTTGGACGCTGGCCCGACAATCGGTGGGCACCGATCGCGGGCCTATGCCCCCCTTGGCACGGCCGTGGTACTGCCGTGCCAGTCGGGCCTCTAGATGCCCCAAACGGGCATCTGGCGCCCGTTTTACGATGGCAGCGAGCAGGTGTGTTTGCTGCCAAGGTGAAACGGGCGTGAAGGGCCGGCCGCTCGGCCCATGGGCCTCGGAGAATCACCGCTCGCTGTAAAAAACGGCGAGTGGCAATTCGTGTCGTGGGGGGGGGGGTGGGAGGGGGGAGTGACTCGCCCACCCCCGGTTACAAAACGTCAGCCACCCTGCCATGGCATGACGGTCACGAGGACACGGCCGCTGTTTGCCCTGTGGCTTATGGCCACAGGACACTGACGCACCATTGAGGAGGACGTAGTTAACTGCCCGTTGGATGCAGAAAGTGACCAGGGGTTAGGGTGGCCGCATATCAGCAGTGCGAACCAGGCCACTGGGACACACAGGTATCCCATGGCACGCGGCTGCCGAGGTGTCGAATGACCTCCGTCTAACATGTCGTTTCTCTGCCCCCAACACCCTTCTGTATATTAGCAAAAGGCATGCGAACAGAACGGCTATGTTCAGTGGTTGGGGCCACTGCACTGCAGTTGGAGATCGAGCAGCGTCCACAGCCACAACCAGCAGCAGAAGGAATGGCCGAGGAGTTGCCCGTCATCGAGCAGCATGGGGGGGAGGAGGAGGAGGAGGAGGAGGAGGAGGGAGTGAGGGTGCAGCCAGGGCGCCCGAGGCGACGACCGAGGCCTAGGGTGTACCGTGCCCGGATCTCTTTCCAGACAATGCCGGACATCACCTGCAGGAGGAGACTCCGGTTGAGTAGAGAGACGGTGACACATATCTGTCACCTCGTGTCGCACCTCGCCCCACGTGGAACGGGAGGAGGACACGCGATCCCGGTTGCCGTCAAGGTGACGGTCACTCTTAACTTTTATGCGACCGGCTCCTTCCAGTCTCCGAGCGGGGACCTCTCCGGGATCTCCCTGGCATCAGTACACAGGTGCATCCGGGATGTGACCGATGCCCTCTATGCCATCGCGGACCTCTACATCACCTTTCCCGAGGACCGAGCAAGTCAATATTCATGAGCTCGTGGATTTGCCAACGCGGCCGGGATACCGATGGTGCAGGGGGTAATCGATTGTGTTCACGTCCCCATGCGCCCGCCTGCAGGGGACAGGGAAGTGTTCACAAACAGGAGGGGGAACATACTCCATGAATATCCAGGTGGTATGCGACCCCCACATGAGGATCATGCACGTGTGCGCAAGGTTCCCAAGGAGTGTGCATGATGCGTACATTCTGGCGCAGTCGTGCATCCCTGCAATGTTTGAGGGGCGGCCCCCCCGGCTGAGGGGCTGGTTGCTGGGCAACAGGGGTTATCCACTGAGGTCTTGGCTGATGACGCCTACACAGAAGACACAAACCAATGCGGAAACCCGATACAATGAGGCCCATGCAGCAACCAGGGGTGTGGTGGGGCGCTGCTTTGGTCTCCTGAAGATGAGATTCAGGTGCCTGGACCGCTCCGGAGGGGCCCTGCAGTACCAGCCCGACAGGGTCGCTCGCATTGTCGTGGTATGCTGTGTGCTGCACAACATCCCGATCCAGAGGGGTGATGCCCTGGTGGAGGAGGTGGAGGGAGAAGCCAGTGGCAGTGGTGCCAGCACAGAGGAGGAGGAGGTTGGTGGAGTGGCGGGCGCAGCACGCAGACACGAGCCGGCTGCTGGTGATGCACAGGAGGCTGCACGACGGACCCGGCGAGTACGGCGGGCATGCGATGTCTTGGTGGCAGCCAGATTCACGCGTCGCGCGCGACGGCACTGCTGAACACCAACACCAACACCAACACCAACACCAACACCAACACCAACACCAACACCAACACCAACACCAACACCAACACCAACACCAACACCAACACCAACACCAACACCAACACCAACACCTGCGTCGCACAGAGGGTCAACACACAACTCTCCCCCCACCTCCCCCGCACCACGCTCCGTGTACACTGCTCCACTTCGAGATCACCCTTACCACTGGGGCCAGACGCTATGGCACGACATTGATGGCTGTGTCAGCGGGTGTGATCAGTGCCATGTTGAATGATGACAGCCCGCTCTACGATGAGCTGTGAGCTCAGAATCGTTAGACTAAGTCTGACTCATGGCAATAGCTGAACCATCCATCTCGGTGGTCGCTGAGTTCGTCAGGGACACTCCATCACGTGTCCGCGTGGGGTGGGGGTGGGGGGGGGAAGGGACTGCACACCCGGCACCGAGGTTTCACCGCTCGTCGACCCCAGCGACACTCGGTCACCATGACGATCCCTGTGGCTGCTGAAAAATCACACAGTCTTACAAGTTAGGTGCAACAGTGAGTTTAATGGTTAACATTATGTACAGATGCCCTAGCCCTTACAACTAATCTGTGCCCTTCACCTGTGCCAACTTACTTTTTGTCCCTCTTTGTTGCCTTACGGGCCCTACTACTACGTCTAAATGATACCCCAGATGATATAGCAGGAGTGGAGGAGGACTGCTGCGAATTGCCCCCTTTGACATGTCTCCCCGTCGGCACTCGTTTCCTGGGGCGACCCCGCCTTGATGGACCAGGCTGCTCCGCGGGCATTTCGGATGACGTGGTGCCACCCTGCTCTGCCTGCTGCCCACCCGATGCACCAGGGATGGGACGGGGGAGGCCGAGCGTTCAGGGACGTCCCGTGATGGAGTTAATGGGACGGCCCCCAGAACCTCCTCCTCCCTCGGGGAGCCCGGTGGCCCCCAGGCCTCACTGTGGGACGGTGGTGCGAGCGGGGAGGTGCCCCGTCGCCCCACCGAAACCTGCCGTTGCCAGTCCCGGAGGCCTGTAACGGTCTCCACCAGGGTCCGAAGGTTCGCAGTGACAGAGTCCAGGGAGTGAGACATTCCCGCCAGGGACTGTGCGACCTCAGCCTATGAGTGCGCGATGCCATCCAGCACGTGTGTCAGGCGGTTGATGCTCTCCGCGACTGACTGCTGGGACTGTGCCATGGCCTTCTGGGACTGTGCCATGGCCTGGTGAGACTCAGCCAAGGTCCGCAGCGCGCCGGCAATGTCGTTTTGGGTCTGGCGCATTGCTGCCTGTGAGAGGGCAGCCCTGTCCAGGGCCGAGGATGACGCGCGCAAATTAAGCCCAATGCCTTGCAGAACCTGACCCATGGCCGAAACCGTTTCACCCATTGCCTCGACCGCGGATGCCACCCGTGCAGTGTCGGCCTGGGTGGCTGCCATGAGCGGCACCACTCCCTGCTCCTGTACACAGTTCGACTCCTCTAACTGCGTCTGCAGCTGCTGGAAGACGACCCTCATCCTGTCATTGTGTCCCTGGGTTTCGAGATACATCGGCTGTGCGGGTGGGTCAAGTAAATCCAGGAACCCGGGAAACGTCTGGGAGCCAGCTGAATGCTGGGCCTGGCCTGCCCTCCGACCGTCCGGGCTCTCGGCTGCTCCGACCTACTCCTGCTGTACCTGCTCAGCTGTGTTGTGCAAACCAGACCCTGACCCAGGAGCCTCATCACTGAATTGCCCAACCGAGGTGAGTGTCTCTGGGATGGTGGATGGTGTGGGAGATAGAAGTGCCGCAAGCTCTAGGTCCTCGTCTGTACAAATGTCGTCGAGGTCATCGGCCCACTGTTGAGCGGCCGCATTGCATTGGTGGCCCATGTATCCCTCTCTCTCTGTCACCGTCCTCTGCGCCTCCTGCTCCACAGATTCGGTTTGGGAGGATGGCACTCCTGACTGTCCTCCTAGCACCCTCTGGCGTGCGGCCCTGGGTGCGGTAGCACGTCCTAGGGAAGAGAATGAAACGGGGTTATTTAGAAACGCTCGGCCGGGCGTAGGACAGTCCAGTGGGCAGAGTGTGAAGGGACAGATTATGGGGGGGGGGGGGGGTGTCCAGTGGGCAGAGTGTGAAGGGATGGGGGGGAGGGGGGGGGGGGGTTGTCATGCAGGGTTGTCTTACCTGGTTCAGCACCTCCAACCTTGCATTGCGCGACATCCCGGGTGGCAGATCCCCCAGCAAGGTCCAGTGCCCTCTGCTTGAACGTGGTCAGGGGGTGGAAAATGGGCGAACCCCCTCCGGTCCTGTTGCGCTCCCGGTTATTGTGAGCAGTCTTGTCCTGTTGCGGGGGGCATGGATCGATCATCAATTCGGCAGGTATCATCAGGGCGTTCGCATATTGGCAAAGGTTGGGGGGTAAAGGTGGAACTAAACAGTTGCATCTCTCCAGGGGGTCGCAGCGCTCATGTGGGTCTGTGACTACCTGGTTAACCACCCTCCACTCACTCTGTCCCCTCCCCCTCGTCGTGCCAGGGGGGGAGGTGGGTGATTAAGTACATGGGGGGGGGATTGTTGTGACCTGGGGGCACCCTCTTGGCACTTACCCTAGCAGCCCTGATGAGGTTGTGCAGCTTTTTGCAGCACTGCTCCCCAGACTGAGGGGTCTGCCCCACAGTACTCACTGCCGTGCCCACCTCACGCCAGGCCCGTCGCACAATGCTCAAAGGGTGACGATGCCCTCTTCTAGGGCAGATGATGCTCCTCCTCTGCTGAACCTCATCTAAGAGGGTCTCGACGTCTGGCTCTCCAAACCTCGGGGCGGCCCTCTGTGGCTCACTCATCCTCTCCTCTTTTTCCGTTGTTCTGGCCGCTCGCACCTTTTTACGATGTGGAGCGGCGTCATCGGGGCGTCGCAGGCGTATGGCGTCATTTTTCACGTGATTTCCGCTGCCTCTCTCCTAGCCCATTTCCGGGGCGTGAATAGCTCGCGAGCGGGGCCGTATCGGGCCATCGTGAAAGTCGGCCGATTTCACGACGGCCTTTGCGATTTTACGCGGGAGCGGAGAATTCCGCCCCACATCTTTCAGGACTTGTGGGAGGAAACCAGAGCACCTGGAGGAAACCCACACAGACAGGGAGAATGTGCAGACTCCGCACAGACAGTGATTGAACCTGGGACCCTGGCGCGGTGAAGCAACAGTGCTAACCACTGCTATTTCTGCCTGTTTTACAGCACACACCCCCTCATCCTATATCCCATCCCAAGCTTCGGACATCTGAGGCCAATTGCAACACTGCGTAACGGCTGCCTCCGCTAATTTAGCTCAGACCAGAACAGGCCCTGACAGCCTGGGCTCCTGGCTGCTTACGTAACATTTCTGAAGGAGTACCCCATTGTCAGAGATGCCATCGCTGAGATGAATGAGATGTTAAACCGAGGTTCTGTCTGCCCTCTGAGGTGAATGCAAATGATCCCACAGCTCTATTTTAGAAAAAGAACCTTGGTCAATATTTATTCCTCAATCAACACCACTTAAGCTGAGTAACGTATTGTGTCGTATGGGCTCTTGCTGTGCACAACATTGTAGCTGTGTTTCCTGCATCACAATAGTGACAGCGCTTCAAACTACACTATGTTTAATTGGCTCCGAAACACTTTTGGACATCCTGAGATCAAGAAAGTCTCTAAATGACTGGAGGTCTTGCTTTCTTTCCATTGGTTAGCATTTTTCCCATTAAACCATGAAGGAAGCTGAGCCAAACTTTGAGAGTAATTTCACCCACTGTGTTCATTCCTTAACAGCAGCAGATGTGATGAGGTCCAGACATGAATGCATTTGTTTCCATCTCACTTAATGCTGCCTGTTCTTGATTTTAAAGCTGGTTAGCATTGATATATTAGCACAGTGCATCGTGCTGTAGGCCACTACTCTGGCTGTATACCTTAGGACCCGTGAAACTGAGGTGCCAGTACTGGTTTGATTTAGTTTTAGTTTAACTCAACGGATTTCCAGTAGGAGATTGCTGCGCAGTCATTCTTTTGTGAAGCTCATTGTTCTGTCACAGGTTTTTTTAAAACTGAAAGTTTGATGAAAAATTGAGAGCACAGCGTGAGGACCATAGCTGGAAATGAATGATTCTAAAGATAGAAGGCAGAGTCACCAGCTCTTGTTGTGATCTCTGTGTACTCCATCCTCTTGAGTTGAACTGCTGAGCAAAGTGGTAATTAAGGTTCACCACATTGGACTGAATAAAGAAAGCACTGCTGCAGATCTTGGACTTTCCCAATTCAGCAATAGCACAAAAAAGATTGGACTGAGTCCATTCAACTTAACAAAATTACTCCTTCCACACCCCATGTAAACTCCTACCCTATCATAGCCTCTACTCCCCTTTCACACCGCATGTACACTCTACCCTATCATAGACTCTACCCACCTATTTAATCCCCTTCCACACCCCACACCCCATATACCATGAAATGAAAAAATGAAAATCGCTTATTGTCACAAGTAGGCTTCAAATGAAGTTACTGTGAAAAGCCCCTAGTCGCCACATTCCAGCACCTGTTCGGGGAGGCTGATACGGGAATCAAACCGTGCTGCTGGCCTGCCTTGGTCTGCTTTCAAAGCCAGCAATTTAGCCCTGTGCTAAACAGCCCATGTACACTCTACTCTAGCATAGACTCTACCCATCTATTTAATATCATTGGTATGTTGTGTCAAATGAAAATGCTTCTTAATTTTATCACACACCACGCAATCAGAGTAAAATCTAACATGATTAATTCTAGTTGAGAACCCATCTAAATAAGTGGCTTGGGCTGGCTATTTTTCCAAAAATGCACTTTATTCTTAAAATATCTGAAA
This sequence comes from Scyliorhinus canicula, assembly GCF_902713615.1. Taxonomy (NCBI): domain Eukaryota; kingdom Metazoa; phylum Chordata; class Chondrichthyes; order Carcharhiniformes; family Scyliorhinidae; genus Scyliorhinus; species Scyliorhinus canicula. Next base: position 127,767,981 of record NC_052149.1, on the reverse strand, counting down.
GAGAATTACAAACATTTCAAAATGGCTATCACACAAAGTGCAAAAATATTCAGTTTTTCTATAAAAATCAAGCTGTAGTCTGTGGAGCTTTTGTACCATCAAAGAGACATTTCAAAATGGTCACTTACAAATGGTGCAAAGGTATTTAAGTTGCCTTCATAGATCAAGTTGCACACTGAGGTGCTTCTGTAAAATGGAGATCATTGTGTTGAATGATCTTGTGCTTCTGTGCCCCAGAAAACCACAGGCCAGTTTGAAACTTCTGATTTCTCCATTCGCTTTCTTTTGCCGGCCAGGCTGTATAAACCCAGTTCACATATCGATCTGACCAAACCTCTGACTTTCTCCACGGAGCCCCTCAGAAATTCCAGAAATCATGAATTCACTTCAATTTCAAGCACAGCTTCCAAACATCTTTCATTTCTTTGCTAATTCTCTTTAGCTAGGGTCATGTGTTTTAAATAACGTGTTTATTTTATGTTTTTATGCCTTGGGCATTAAATCAGGTGCGATGTACCAAATCCAAGTTTGTGCTGTAAACCAGCCTCTGTGTGAAAATTCACCAGGTGTCTTGCCAATAGGCAATCCTAGCAACTTCCCCGATGCCCAGATGGTGGTGGCGTGCGACCAATTAAAATATCGTGATGTATTGTCAGCAGTTCCAAATATCGATTCAGGCATTAAATTCAGATTTGCTGTATAAGGATCCTGAAGAACATTCACGTGTGGTACTATTCCTTATAGAATTATAGAAATAGACAATGGTTACAATGCAAGGATGCCATTTGGCCCATCATGTCTCGACTAGCATTGGATTTGGGTTAAGCCGCCACCATAATTTAAAAATTCTCAGCCTTGTTTTCGAATCACACTACAGTCTCGTCCCTTCCCACTCTCTTTAATCTCCTCATCTCTATAATCATTGGAAATATCTGCATTCGTTTAATCCTGGCCTCTTGATCACCCCTGTTATTAATCACTTAACCATTGGTGGCCGTGCCTGTAGCTACCTAGGGCCCAAGCTCTGAAATTCCCACCTTACATTTCTCCATCTGTCTCTCCTCCTCGAAGATCTATGTTCCAGACAACCTACCTTTTTGACCAAGCTTTTGGTCATTTGCCCTCATATCTCCTCAGTGTTATGTTTTTGTCTTATGTTCCTGTGAAGTACTTTGAGAGGTGCAATCATGTGAAAGGTACTACATAAATGTACGTTGTCGTTATGGTTATGAAAAGTTAGGCTTTGGTGCCACATTCCCGATTCTGTACCTGAGCAGTAACCTTGAACATCTGGAGATAAAGTACACTTAGTGCTGGAGCCGTGTAGGCGGGTGGGAATTCCAGCTGCCTCTCTGCCTTTGCCAAGGATTGTAGCTTTGCAGCCAGTGTTTTACTCTTGACTCTGAGAATCTTCCGCACCTTGTGTTTATTGTCAGCTGGCCTGAAGCATCTCCTTTTTTATATGTTCAATGGTGGATCATTCAGGGGGAGCAAGTGCAGTTTCCAAGCTGTGCACTGATGACTGAGTGAAGACTCGCCCAACAGCCCAAGATAGTTGCTTCTGAAACCATGAAACTGGTACTCACCACAGGGGAAAAGAGACGCCCCATCTTTGAATCTTTCAGAAGAACTTGTTGTGTTTGTAATGGCAGAGTTGAGGTAGGCAAATCGATTTGTCTTGACTGTGAACCTTCTTTCAGCTGCATGGTTTACAACACAGCATGGAACGATGAAACAGTGGTTAGCACTGCTGCCTCACCGCGCCAGGGACCCGGATTCAACTCTGGACTTGTGGAATTTGCACTTTCTACCCGTGCCGACGTGGGTTTCCTCCGGGTGCTCCGATTTCCTCCCACAGTCCAATGGTGTGAAGGTTCGGTGAATTAGTCATGATCAATGTGCGGGGGTTAGGGTGGTAGAGTGCTCTTTTGGAGGGTTGATGCAGACTGGATGGGCCAAATGGCCTCCTTCTACACGGTAGGGATTCTATGGAACAATGGCTCTGTGGTGACTGCTGCCAATTTCTCCCATGCTGGACCATGTTGCTGGAATTAATTATTGTACCTCACTTGCTGATGAAGGAAGACAGGGGCACAAAATTATTTCTCCCACGGAACTTTCTTCTTCATAACTACATTAGGGAAGCAACACTTTTGAGAGCCATTGAATGCAGTGGGTGAATCCCAACTTGGGTCAACTAGTAAAGTTGACAACTTCAGAATCGATATGAACTCTCATGTGAAAGGGGTGATTTGGCATTGGCTTTATTTCAAGCTGCTGAATGACAGAATGATAACAAGCACAGGGATGGAATGGGGTCTGAGGGACAGAATGAGGAGTGGCAGATGGAAGGCGGAATGAGGGATGTAATGGACACCAAGGGACGGAAAGGGGAATGAGTGATTAAATGGAGAGCAAGTGAAGGGAGCAGAACAAGGAACGAAGCAGGATCTGAACAGAGAGAGAGGCAGAACAGAGACAGACCGAGGAATGAGCTAAGGGATAAAATGAGGAAAGTGCTGGACAAAGCAGGAACAGAAGTAGGAATAGGGCAGAATGGGGAATGAACTGGGCACAAGGCATGGACTGATCCAGAAGGTGAGATCACAGGGGATTGGGGGGTAGAATACTAGATTGGTTGGGGATTATCTGATGAACAAAAAGCAGAGGGTTGGGATAAATGGACCTATCTTTGACTGGTGAACTGTAACTAGTGGGATGCCGCAGGGGTCAATCCTCGGACCTCGACTGTTTAAAATCTATGTAAATGATCTGCAAGCAGGAACGGAGTATAACATTGTAAAATTTGTGGATGATACTAAAATAGGTGGGAAAGCAGCCAGTGAAGAGGAGATAAAGGGTTTACAAATGGATATAAATAAGCTAGGAAAATGAGCCAAAATTTGGCAGATGGAGTTTAATGTAGATAAGTGTGAGGTTATCCATTTGGCCGAAAAAATAGAAAAGCAAACTATTATCTAAATGGAAATAAGTTTCAAAATGAATCTTGGCAGAGGGATCAGGGTGACTTTGTTCATGAATTGCAGAAAGTCGGCATGCACATGCAGCATATAATTAAAAAGACAAATTTACTGGAATACAGGAGTAGAGAGGTGTTGTTGCAATTGTATTGGGTTTTGGTGAGACCACATCTAGAGTATTGTGTCCAGTTTTGGTCTCCTTGCTTGAAGAAGAATGTGGTGGCATTGGAGGCAGTTCAGAGGAGGTTCACCAGATTGCTTCCGGGGATGAAAGAACAAAGAAAAAGGACAAAAAACAATACAGCACAGGAACAGGCCCTTTGGCCCTCCAAGCCTGCACCGATCACAAGTCCTATCTAGAGCAACCGCCTGTATCCTTCTATACCCCATTTATTCATGTGTCTATCCAGATAAGTCTTAACGGTCGCTAACCTATCTGCCTCAACCTCACTTGGCAGTACATTCCAGGCCACCACCACCCTCTGTGTAAAAACGACCCCCGCACATCTCCACTGAACCTATCCCCCCTCACCTTGAACTTGTGTCTCCTCGTAATTTTCAATTCCGCCCTGGGAAAAAGCCTCCCAACTGTTCACCCTATATATACTCCTCATAATTTTATAAACTTCTGTTATGTCACCCCTCAGCCTCTGTCTCTCTAGGAGAACAATCCCAGTTTATTCAATCTCTCCTCATCGCTAAAAGGCTTACCTATGGGGAAAGAATGAACAGTCGGGGCTTATACTCACCGGAGTTTAGAAGAATGAGAGGGGATCTGATTGAGGTATATAAAATACTAAGAGGGATTGATAAAGTAAATGTAGACCAAATGTTCCCTGTGCTGGGACAATCTAGAATGAGCGATCACAGATATGGGTTGCAAGGCTGAAGATTTAAAAGTGAGAAAAGGAGGAACTGCTTCTCGCTGAGGTTGGTGAATTTGTGGAACTCGCTGTCCAATAATATGGTGGAGTCTGAATCATGAAATGGTTTTAAGAAGGAGATAGATATATTTCTGACATAAAACAAAACAGGCCAAAGGAACATAGGGAACAGGCAGGAAGGTGGATTTGAGGGGAGGAAGAGATCAGCCACGATCTGATTGAATGACGAGGCAGGCTCGAAGTGCCGACTTGCCGATGTGCCTATGCACCTTTGAGGGGACAGTATTGGACAGATGGGAAAGAAGCTGAGACAGAATGGGGACTCTAGGATGGAATGAGGGGGTATGGGCAGTGCGGAATAAAATGGGGAGTGAACTACAGGATGGAATGGTCAGATCAGTGAGTGCCCTACAGGATGGATTGGGGAATGGACGGATCAAGGAATGAGCTGGAGGATGGTATGAGGAATTGGATAGATTAGGGAGTGAGGTACCGGATGGAATGAGGAATGGATGGATTAGGGAGTGATCTGCTGAATGGAATGGACGGATCACGGAGTGAGTCACAGGATTGATTGAGCAATGGACGGATCAGGGAGCGGGATGCAGGATGGAATGGGGACTGGTTGGATCTGGGAGTGAACCACGGGATGGAATGAGTAATGGACGGATCAGGGAGTGAAATGCAGGATGGAATAGAGAAAAAGCAATTGATCAAGCAAGAAGTGAGTACTGGGATTGAACAGACAAAGAGCAGAGAGTGAGAAACAGGACAGAATGGAGATGGAACAGAAATGGCCTACCAAATCACTCAGTTGTATCTCTTAAACAGATGGGCAGCAGAATGCAGCAAAAAAAGATTAAAAGATATCATCGAAGTATGAAAAGGGACTACTGGTGAGCTCTCAGAAGGTCAGGACTCAGAATGAGGTAGCTTTGTTGTGATGAGGAATCCCTTGTCTTTTTTCAGCGCTTTTACTGTGAACAGGACTCCTTCTGTACGATTCAATTAATTCTTGTTTTGAATCGCCTGAGGTTTCTGCAGGATAATCTCAGGAAGCCGTTTCACATGGTGTCCATCAATGTTCAAAAATAGATGCTGCTATTTAACTCGCTGCACTCCTGAGAGATTTAAACGCAAATCCCTTACCACCGGACTCCACACAGAAAGGTTGTCTGCAGCATTAAACAGAACTCTGCTGCTGATGGTGACATTATAAAACTGGATTTGTGCCTAATTAAGTGTCTGGGCTTTTGACCTGTTTTCACCGAGGATGTGACTCCTTCATTACATAGAACACAGAGTGCAGAAAGAGGCCATTCGGCCCGTCGAGTCTGCACCGACCCACTTTAAGCCCTCACTTCCACCCGACCCCCGTAATCCAATAACCCCATCTAACCTTTTTGGACACAAAGAGCAATTTAGCATGGCCAATCCACCTAACCTGCACATCTGTGGATTGTGGGAGGAAACCGGAGCACCCGGAGGAAACCCACACAGACACGGGGAGAACGTGCAGACAATGCACAGACAGTAAGCCAGTGGGGAATCAAACCTGGGACCCTGGCGCTGTGAAGCCACAGTGCTAATCACTGTGCTACCATGCTGCCCTAGTGTCTACACATAGTGACTACACACTGACTACACTCTTAAAGTCCTTCATTGGCTGGGGAACATTTTGGGACATGCTGAGGTTGTGATGGGCACTGCAGAATTTTTTTTGATGTTCTATATCTTCAAATCTGATCTCAAAAGGCTGCATTTAGTATGTTTTGAGGACAATGGTATTTTCTTTACCACTTAGGTGTACCTTTGTGGATCTCCATCGTCAACGGGCATATAAATAATCTAATCCATGTGATGCAGGAGATATTCGACTGTGGCCAGAACATGCAGGAGGAGGGGTTGGGTCGGGCGCTGATGCACGGTGGTAGCTTGTGTAGCTAATCAGAAGACAGTTGACTATCGGTACAGGTTAAAAGTTCTCAACTTTATCTGCCAGGCTGGGTGGAAGGGCATGTGAGGCCATAGGAACAAATTACACACCTCTGTGTGTTAGATTGTGATCTGGATTTGCCTATCTTTATGCCTCAGTCTGACCTTCGATGCCCAACTGTGTGTAGTCTCACCCATCTTCAGATGCCAACTTTTATTTTTAGTGCTGCTTTCTTCTGAAGGAACAGCCTTCTGTTAACCATGCTTTTCCTAGGGCAGCATGGAGGCCCAGTGATTAGCGCTGCTGCCTATGGTGCTGAGGTCCCACGTTCGATCCCGGCCCCGGGTCATTGTCTGTGTGAAGTTTGCACTTTCTCCCTGTGTCTGCGTGGGTTTCACCCCCATAACCCAAAGATGTGCAGATTAGGTGGATTGGCCACGCTAAATTGCACCTTAATTGGAAAAAAAATAATTGGGTACTCAAACATTTTTTTTAAACCCTGCTTTTCATGCTGGTGGAATAGCAGAATACAGTGGAGCATTCAACGCACAGTCTGTGCATGGCTGAGCACAGCAGTGATTTTGTAGCATCCATGAAAATGATATGAAAATCGCTTATTGTCACGAGTAGGCTTCAATGAAGTTACTGTGAAAAGCCCCTAGTCGCCACATTCCGGCGCCTGTTCGGGGAGGCTGGTACGGGAATCGAACCGTGCTGCTGGCCTGCTTGGTCTGCTCTTAAAAGCCAGCGATTTAGCCCAGTGAGCTAAACCAGCCCCTGTAGATAAAGGATAAAGCAGCTGAAGATGTTTGGCTTTGGACATAGCACTGAGAAACTTCTATTGTAATGTACTGGAACTGAGGTGATTGACCTCCAACAACCACAACCGTCATCCTTTGTGCCAGGACTCCAACGAGTTTTCCTCCTGATTCGCACTGACTCCAGTTGTACTTGGGCTGCCTGATGCCACACTTGATGTCAAATGCTGCCTCAATGTCAATGGCAGTCACTCTGGAGTTCAGCTCTTTTTTTTCCTTTTTTAAACCAAGGCTGTAATGAGCTCAGGAGCTGAGTGACCGTGGAGGAACCCAAACTGAACGTCAGTGAGCAGGTTATTGCGAAGCAAGTGCAGCTTGATAGTGCTGTTGATGACCCCTTCCATTACTTTACTGATGGTTGGGTAAGACTGATGTGGCAGAAACTGGTCGTGTTGGACTTCCGGGGCGACCATGGTGCGAGTGGTCGCACATTTGGTGGCTCCCACTCGTGGTGGACTTTTTGGACCTTTTCCCCTGATTTGCGGTGGACCAGAGTGATAGTAAAAGGTGCTAGTGAGGTGAAAGAGAGTATCCCACCGGTTTATGGATTTGTGGACCAGTAGTGGCCTAAAAAGAAGAGAGCGTTCATCGAAAACTGGTTTAGAATCTGTGACACGGGAAGGTGGCCAGAGGGTCAGGGTCTGAGTCTGCCGGCCCAGTGGTCGACGGATCAACTTGTGGCCTTTCTGCCTTTCTGCATGGAAAATTTGCTCAGCAGAGGAAGGAATATCTGGAGAACCTGGCCAGGGTGATGAATCCTATAAAGGCCGGGATCGACCGCATGGAGCTGAGGTTAGGAGCCCAGGGCCAGGCGATCCAGAAGGTGGAGGAGGCGGTGGGCGAGCACGATGAGCAGCTAGCTGCGATGGTAGTGGAGATGGGGCTGATGACCATCAGAAGAGGCAGCAGGAATAAGTGGAGGATCCAGAGAATAGATCGTGCAGGCAGAATCTAAGGATTGTCGGCCTGCCGGAGGGCAGCGAGGGAGTGGATGTCGGTGCATATGTTTGAGAAGTTGCTGGGCGAAGGAGCATTTGCACAGAGCGCTCCACCTTAACTAAAATGTAAAAATGTAAAATGTATGCTTTGTCTGTCTCATTTGTGAAAACATACCCAAGTATGCATAAAGAATGCATATTTGTGGAACTTGGTGCCCCATTGTGCGGTGGAGTCTGATTCATAGAACATAGAACATAGAACAGTACAGCACAGAACAGGCCCTTCGGCCCTCAATGTTGTGCCGAGCCATGATCACCCTACTCAAACCCACGTATCCACCCTATACCCGTAACCCAACAACCCCCCCCCCCCCCCCTTAACCTTACTTTTTAGGACACTACGGGCAATTTAGCATGGCCAATCCACCTAACCCGCACATCTTTGGACTGTGGGAGGAAACCGGAGCACCCGGAGGAAACCCACGCACACACGGGGAGGACGTGCAGACTCCGTACAGACAGTGACCCAGCCGGGAATCGAACCTGGGACCCTGGAGCTGTGAAGCATTTATGCTAACCACCATGCTACCGTGCTGCCGTGCTACCATTCATTAATGGTTTCAAGAAGGAGATAGATGTGTTTCTCGATAAAACAGGGGTGACAGGGATATGGGGAACAAGTAGGGAGGTGGATTTGAGATCAGGAAGTGATCAGCCATGATCTGATTGAATGGCGGAGCAGGCTCGAAGGGCTGAATTCCCTACTTCTGCTCCTAATTCTGATGTTCCTATGTAAGAACCATGCTCATATCTTCTTCCTCCAAGCATTTGTTACCTTTTTATCTTGACCCTACTCTAAACCTAGATATCCCCATATCCTTCTGTAGTTAGAAATCATCACAGTAGCACAATGGTTAGCACAGTTGCGTCACAGCTCCAGGGTCCCAGGTTCGACTCCCGGCTTGGGTCACTGTCTGTGTGGAGTCTGCATGTTCTCCCCGTGTCTGCGTGGGTTTCCTCCGGGTGCTCCGACAGTTTTGTCCCGCAGTCCAAAGACGTGCAGGTTAGGTGGATTGGCCATGCTAAATTGCCCTTAGTGATCAAAAAGGTTAGGAGGGGTTATTGGGTTATGGGGATCGGGTAGAAGTGAGGTCTTAAGTGGGTCGGTGCAGACTCGATTGGCTGAATGGCCTCCTTCTGCACTGTATGTTCTATAACAATGTGCAAACTCCACAGAGACAGTCACCCGAGGTCAGAATCGAACCCAGGTATCTGGAGCTGTGAGGCAGCAGTGCCAACCACTGCGCACTGTACTGCCTGTAAACTTCCTTGTTTTGCCTACTCTGTCTACTCTTTGACATCCATTGGGCCTGGATTTGGGAGTGCCATCATCTTTCTTTGTGGGAACATATTTGTTTGAACACTGTCCAACTTGTCCTCCGATAACTCCCACTGCTCTGACACTGAATTACCTTCACGCAGTTATTCCCTGTTCACTTTAGCCAAACCACATCTCAACTTAGTAGAATTCGTCTTTCCTCAATTTAAAACTTTTGGTCTATCTTTATCCATTACTCTGGACCTAATTTTATTGTTTAAAAATGTTTTTATTGGATTTTCATATTTTATATTCACTCCAACTGTGGCCATGACCCCCCTTTAGACAGCATACATATGTTACAATCTCCAATATGGCCAGAGCACATATTTACAAGTATCTGTGTCCAGTTTGGTTTGGGCTTTAGCTTGCTCTTGGACTAGTCCGCTGCGGCTTTGTCCCTCACATTCTCTCGGTGTGTCTTCGGCCCCACTCTTTCCCCCCCCCCCCCCCATTCCCCCCTGTCCGTGTCTCTCTCGCTCTCTTCCCCCCTCCCCCCTTTTACTGGTTACTGGCTATGAACAGGTCTTGAAACAAGTTGGTCAATGTCTTCCACATTCTGTGGAAGCCTTCTTCCGACCCTCAGATGGCAAATTTCATTTTCTCCAATCTGAGAAAACTGCCAGTTCAGACAGCCAGTCTGCAGGCTTGGGGGTGTTGCCGATCGCCAGCCGAGTAGCTTTCTCTGGTGGGCGATCATGGAGGCAAAGGCTAGGGCATCAGCCCTCCCCCTCCCCATGAAGAGAATTGGATGATCTGACACCCTGAAGACCCCCACTAGTGGGCATGGCTCCACCCTCATGCCTACAACCCTGGACATGACCTCAAAGAAGGACGTCTGCACCCGACAAGTCTGGGGCAGTCCAGAACATGTGGGTGTGGTTGGCCGGATCTCCCTGGCACCGTTTGCATTCGTCCTCCACCTCTGGAAAGAAAGTACTCATTGGGTTTTGGTTATGGCTCAGTACACCACCTTTAGCTGTGACTCAGCCCTGCACAATGGAGGTGAAGTTCTTCATGTGCAGTGCTTCGATCCAGAGTCCTCCTGCTATCCTTACGCCTAGTTCCTCCTCCCATTTTTTCCTTGTTTCATCCAGGGGAGAACGTACCTCCTCCAACAGTCGCCCTTACAAGGCCGTACAGTTTCCCTCCCCTAGATTGCTCTCGTCCAGCAGTTCTTGTAGTAACGAATGTCCTGCTATCTGCGGGTATGTTGTTGTTTCCTTGCGAAGGAAGTTTTTGACCTGAATGTATCTCAGATTGTTTCCTCTTGGCAACTGGAACCTCTCCGTGAGTTCCCCTTTGTACGTGTCCCTAACTGTCAGAGTCACCTCGTCCTTTCTCCATCTTTTGAAGGTGGCATCCATTATTGCAGGGGTGAATCTGTGGTTGTTGCAGATGGGGGCCATGGTGGACATTTTGATTAGGTCGAAATGTTGCCATGTTTGGTACCACGTCTGGAGCTCGGCTATTACCACTGGGCTCCTCGAGTATTGGGTGGGGTGGGGGCTGCGAGAGTGGCCGTGGCTAGGGCTCAGAGGGGCGTGACTATGCAGGAACTCTCTGCCTTCATCTACTCTGCTCCCGGTTCCCTAACCCATCCCCGTACTTTTTCTGCAGTGGCTGCCCAGTGGTAGAACTGTAGGTTCGGATGGGCCAGGCCTCCCACATTTCTTTTCCTTTGTAGGACCTTCTTTTGGATCCTCGGCCTCTTTCCCCTCTTCCTCCTCCACACACAAACACAATGAATAGTTTGTCGACTGTGTTGAAAAAGGCCTTGGGGATGTGGATCGGGAGGGATCTAAAAGGGAAGAGGGACCTGGACAGGCTTTGATCATCTGTATTCACCCAGCAAGGGAGTGTGGGAACGGACCCCACCTCTGCCAGTCTTTTTTATTTCCTCCACCAGACTCGTAATGTTCCATTTGTGGATCCCTGTCCAGTTATGGGTTATTTGGATCCCCAGGTAGCGGAATTTGGTCTGGGCTTGCTTAAACAGCAGTTCACCCCCAACACTGAAGTCCGTCCCCTGCCCCCCCCCCCCCCCCACACACACACACACACACACACACACACACTCTCTCCTCAGCCCAGGTTAAGTTTGTAACCTGAGAGGGTCCCAAACTCCTTCAGGAGTTTCATTATCTCTTCCATGCTGGTCTCGGGGTTCGAGATGTAGAGGATCAGGTCAGCAGCCCCTTCCACTGTTAATACGATTCCCCATGCTAAAGTATCCCTTCTTCTGGCCCACTTGGTGACCCGGATGTTGGAAGGGTTGTGCTTTGTTTTCCTTGGTCGGTATCATTTTTGTGCCTAGCTGGTCAAATTGGAATAGATCTGAATGCATTCAACCCAAAAAGGGAACAAGGTTTTCTATTTCTGTGCCTGTTACTAACTTCAGCCCACTGAATGTGTGTCTACTTCACTCAAATTTGCAGACTCATCTGCAACATTGGTCAATAAAAGGTATGGGGGAGGGAGGACAAATGATATTCAATCTGGGTTTACCCTTCTGCTAATTCCCACTCCAATCTCTTTGCTCAGACCTTGTTTATTTGAAGTCCAGGGGATTTAAAATGCAATTTGTGCTAATTCGGCAGAAATGCCTCTCTCCAGTGTGTTTAGAGCATATGAGTGGGATTGTGGTTTGAGGAATGTGACAGTGATAATTTATCACTTCGACTCATTAACTCAGTAACACATCAAACTATCACTTGTGTGAAGTTTAATCTCAATTTGATAGACGATCGCTGCTTGAGGCTTTGTGTCTATTCCCTGTTGCACTGCAAAGTTTCTCAATGCAGATTTTCTCCTGCGACTCTCTCTCCTGTATAAGAGCTGGATACACTCAGGTAAAGAGAAAGAAAGTCTTGCATCTGTGTCTCGCTTTACATAAACTCAGGATAACCTAAATTCTTACAGCCAGTCAAGTCCTTTTGTACTTATAGTCACTGCAGTGATGTAGGAAATGTAAAAGCCAATAGCACACAGCAGGTGCTATAAAGAGCAATGTGATAATGACCCGATATTCTCTTGGTGAAGGGATCAATACTAGTCAGGACGTCAGGAAGGAGCTCCCCTGTTTATCTTTGAATAGTGTCTGATATTTTACATCCACCTGAGAGGGCGGATAGGGGATCGGTTTAATGTTGTTACGAAAACCTTGCCCGCGAGGTTTGCTTGTGTCACACGGGAGGGATTAAACTAGTATGGCAGGGGGGTGGGCACCAAAGCAATAGGTCAGAAGGTGAAAGCATTGAGGGAGAACTAGGGAATAGGGCCAGTATGGCTCTGAGGCAGAGCAGACAGGGAGATGTTGCTGAAAACAGTGGGTCTGGTGGCCTGAAGTCCATATGTTTTAATGCAAAAAGTATTACGGGTAAGGCAGATGAACTTAGAGCTTGGATTAGTACTTGGAACTATGATGTTGTTGCCATTACAGAGGCCTGGTTGAGGGAAGGACAGGATTGGCAGCTAAACGTTCCAGGATTTAGATGTTTCAGGCGGGATAGAGGGGGATGTAAAAGGGGTGGCGGAGTTGCGTTACTGGTTAGGGAGAATATCACAGTTGTACTATGGGAGGACACCTCAGAGGGCAGTGAGGCTATATGGGTAGAATCAGGAATAAGAAGGGTGCAGTCACAATGTTGGATGTTTCCTGCAGGCCTCCCAACAGCCAGCGGGAGATAGAGGAGCAGATAGGTAGACAGATTTTGGAAAAGAGTAAAATCAACAGGGTTGTTGTGATGGGAGACTTCAACTTCCCCAATATTGACTGGGACTCACTTAGTGCCAGGGGCTTAGACGGGGCAGAGTTTGTAAGGAGCATCCAGGAGGGCTTCTTAAAACAATATGTAGACAGTCCAACTAGGGAAGGGGCTGTGCTGGACCTGGTATTGGGGAATGAGCCCAGCCAGGTGGTAGAAGTTTCAGTAGGGGAGCATTTCGGGAACAGTGACCACAATTCAGTAAGTTTTAAAGTGCTAGTGGATAAGGATAAGAGTGGTCCTAGGGTGAATGTGCTAAATTGAGGGAAGGCTAATTATAACAATATTAGGCGGGAACTGAAGAACCTAGATTGGGGATGGATGTTTGAGGGTAAATCAACATCTGACATGTGGGAGGCTTTCAAGTGTCAGTTGAAAGGAATTCAGGACCGGCATGTTCCTGTGAGGAAGAAGGATAAATACAACAAATTTCGGGAATCTTGGATAACGAGAGATATTGTAGGCCTCGTCAAAAAGAAAATGGAGACATTTGTCAGGGCTAGAAAGCTGGGAACAGACAAAGCCTGTGTGGAATATAAGGAAAGTAGGAAGGAACTTAAGCAAGGAGTCAGGAGGGATAGAAGGGGTCACGAAAAGTCATTGGCAAATAGGGTTAAGGAAAATCCCAAGGCTTTTTACATGTACATAAAAAGCAAGACGGTAGCCAGGGAAAGGGTTGGCCCATTGAAGTATAGGCAAGGGAATCTATGTGTGGAGCCAGAGGAAATGGGCGAGGTACTAAATGAATACTTTGCATCAGTATTCACCGAAGAGAAGGAATTGGTAGATGTTGAGTCTGAAGAAGGGTGTGTGCATAGCCTGGGTCACATTGAGATCCAAAAAGACGAGGTTTTGGGCGTCTTGAAAAATATTAAGGTAGATAAGTCCCCAGGGCCTGATGGGATCTACCCCAGAATACTGAAGGAGGCTAGAGAGGAAATTGCTGAGGCCTTGCCAGAAATCTTTGGATCCTCACTGTCCGGAGGACTGGAGAATAGCCAATGTTGTTCCTTTGTTTAAGAAGGGTAGCAAGGATAATCCAGGGAACTACAGGCCGGTGAGCCTCACGTCAGTGGTAGGGAAATTATGTTGCAGCTATATAGAACCTTAGTTAGGCCACACTTGGAGTATAGTGTTCAATTCTGGTCGCCACACTACCAGAAGGATGTGGAGGCTTTAGAGAGGGTGCAGAGAGATTTACCAGGATGTTGCCTGGTATGGAGGGCATTAGCTATGAGGAGCAGTTGAATAAACTCGGTTTGTTCTCACTGGAACAACGGAGGTTGAGGGGAGACCTGATAGAGGTCTACAAAATTATGAGGGGCACAGACAGAGTGGATAGTCAGAGGCTTTTCCCCAGGGTAGAGGGGGCATAGGTTTAAGGTGTGAAGGGCAAGGTTTAGAGTAGATGTACGAGTAGATACACAGAGGGTAGTGGGTGCCTGGAACTCGCTGCCGGAGGAGGTGGTGGAAGCAGGGACGATAGTGACATTTAAGGGACATCTTGACAAATACATGAATAGGATGGGAATAGAGGGATACGGATCCAGGAAGTGTAGAAGATTGTAGTTTAAGTCGGGCAGCATGGTCGGCACGGGCTTGGAGGGCCGAAGGGCCTGTTCCTGTGCTGTACTTTTCTTTGTTCTTTGTTTATCGCGTGCGCGGTCAATTCCAGCCCCATTGACCCCGGAGTCCCAACATAAGTGAATTAACCAATAACTTGTGAATTTTCCTGAGATCTTTGACCCTTGACTGCTCCAATGAGTTACAGTCACCAGATGTGTAAGTAAAATATGAACAAAACTGTTTATTTATAACAAGAATAAAAGATGAACATATAATGGTAAGAATGGAACAATGGTCTGGTAATCTAATTATTCCCCAAATCCTATCCTACCCTCCACACAGACACATACAAGACAGACACACAGGGGGGAGGAGGGGGGGGGGGGGGGTAGGGAAATTATTGAAAATAACAGGGATTAAAAGGGTGTGAGGTGGTTCTTTGCTGAGGGAGCAGTTTTTGTAGCTGACGGGGTTCCAAGCTCGCAAAGCGTTAAAATCATCGGTTGGTTTGGATCTTCTAATGGTTGTCTTCAGTTAGAACATGCAGGCTGTAGAATTCTCTCTGGAGAGTCACTTTCAGTTGAATGACCTCCATCAGACTGGCTCTCTGACTCACTGAGACAATATCAGAATCTTTCACCTGATGATTTCAAATAGACTTTTAAACAGCTCCCTTTTCCTGCAGGTGACGCTGGACTGGAACCAGCTGCAGGTTGAGCTATCTGTAGAGAGAACAATTTTTAAACCCAGGCCATCAGTTGAGATCGATCAGATTCAGCTCCCCAGCCTTTTAATCAGAAGTGAAACTTTCACACCAGGCTGCATGAAGACAGTGGTTTAAAATTGCTCCTCCAAACAGAGACCCATCAGATCAGCGCGATCAGATCTTGTACTCTCCGGCTTCTTGATTCATCCAAAAACTAACTTGGAGAAACAGTCTCACAGAAAATGTTGCCCAGCCCAGCTGAGGAGAAAACAGAGCTTCCAACTGGGGCTTTTGGGAGAGATCCACTCCCTTCAGGGAGAGAGAACTCAAAACCTTCTTCAGCTCCATCCCAAAAATGAAACTGAAACCTGAGAGCCAGTCAGCCTGTCTTTCTCGAAGCTTCTGAAGGGTTCCACCAATCACAATCGACAACAGAGGTTGCCCCGGGAGTCTAGAGAGCTGATTGGCTGCTGGCCAAGCCTCTCAAAATGAGTCTTCGCTGATGTCAGAGCACATCCTGCTATTTTGTTTTTGTTTAATTAAAGGGGTAGGCCCCAGCAATGCCCAGGTGCAGGAAGTAGAACAGCCAAAAGAACAGGAATTAAAGGAAACAAAGGTCTGACGATTCACAAGAGGGTTCCTTCTCATGTCTAATCTGAAACGACGTCGGTTAGCCTAGTTGGCTGGGCGGCTGGTTCTTGATGCGGAGCGATGGCAGCAGCGCAGGTTCAATTTCCATACCGGCTGAGGTTATTACGAAGACCCTGCCTTCCCAACCTTGCCCCTAGCCTGTGGTGTGATGGCACTCAGGTTGAATTGCCCCCAGTTAGCTCTCAAAGGAGAGAGCAGCATATGTTCCTCTGTGACAGTTGGCAACGTTTACATTTTAATCTAAAAGGCTAGCAGCACAGCACTCCCTCAGTATCAGACTGAAAAGTCAGGCTGATTATGTACTCAAACCTCTCGAGTAGAGCTCAAACCCATAACCTACTGGGTAAGAGCCACGGCTAACCCTAATAGGCATTCTTTAGCTTTGAGTTTGAACGTTGGTGAATTATAACTGAATAATACAGCCCCCCTCCCCCCAAAAGTTTCTATTCTGCAGTAACCATTCACAGTCCTCAGAGGACCTATACAAAAGCAAAATACAACCGATGCTCGATACGGAAAATAGAATCTGAAAGTGCTGGAAACACTCAGCAGGTCAGACTGCTGCATTGGTCTGAAGTGACGCCTTGACAACAGTCGTCAGAAAGATTCATTGCCACTTCTCTGTCAACACCAACGCCATCCAATGATCCTGTGCTGCTCCAGGGCAGAATATCTTCCTGAAGACTCAGTAATATGTGTCAGCATCTGAGGGCACTCTGAATTTCTTTGCCACTTCGAGTCGAATGGTTGTGGTTCCAGTCACACACCAGAGCACAAAATCTAGGCTGACTCTCCTGAAATCGTTCTACTAAAAGACACAAATGACACAAACTCTCCTTCCTCGTCCATCTCAAAGCATCAGCAGTCTTTGATACGGTCGATCATCTCCTCCACCAGACAGCTGGGTGGGACTTCTCTCAGCTGGTTCTATTTTTATCTATCCAGCCAGAGACAGAGAATCACTTGCAATGGCTTCTCTTTCTGCTCATGCACCAATATCACTGGAGTGGCTCAAAAATGTACCTTTGCCCATGCTATTTCTCATCAACATGCTGACCTTTGGCGACATGATCGCAAAGTGAAGCATCACTTTCGAAGTATACATTAATAACTCAATTTCGATTGTGCCTTCATGGAATCCCTACATTGAAGAAGGACGCCAATCAGGTCGGCACCGACCCTCTGAGAAAGCATCCCACCCAAGCCTGTTCCCATGCCCTATCCCAATAACCTCTTAACCTAATGTGCACATCTTTGCAGGCTAAGGGGAAATTTTAACATGGCCAATCCACCTAAACGGCATATCTTTGGACTGTGGAGGAAACTGGAACATCTGGAGGAAACCCCACAACTCAGGAGAGAATTAGAATGGACAGATGATATTATGGAGGCAGAACTTGGACATTCTGAATTCTCCCTCAGTGTACCCGAACAGGTGCCGGAATGTGGCGACTAGGGGCTTTTCACAGTAACTTCATTGCAGTGTGAATGTAAGCCTACTTGTGACAATAAAGATTATTAACAAATAACAAATTATTTGGACAAATGGGACAAAGTTTGTTGGTCCCCATCACAAAGTCCCTGCCCTACCACCAGCTCCAACCCTCTTCCTGGCAACTTTCTAAGGCTGAATTAGAGTATTCACATCCTTGTTATCATATTTGATCCCCAAAGTGAACTTAAAATAATAATAATCTTTATTGTCACCCAGCAGAATCCCACGCAGACACGGGGAGAACGTGCACACTCCACACAGACAGTGACCCAAGCTGGGAATCGAACCTGGGACCCTGGAGTTGTGAAGCCACAGTGCTATCTACATGTGCTACCGTGCTGCACTGTTGATAACACCTTCCCTCGCTTTACTGATGATCAAGAGTAGGCTGATGGGGTGGTAATTGATTGGATTGGATTTGTCCTGCTTGTTGTGTACTGGACATACCTTGGCAATTTTTCACATTGCCAGTGTTGTAGCTGCACTGGAACAGCTTGGCAAGGAACGCGGCTAGTACCGGAGCATAAGCCTTCAGTTCTATTGCCAGAATGTTGTCAGGACCCATAGCCTTTGCAGTATTGAGTGCCTTCAGCTGTTTCTTGATATCATGTGGAGTGAATTGAATTGGCTGAAGACTGACATCTGTGATTCTGGGGACCTTGGGGGGAAAAAGCTACGATGGATCATTCATGACTGGATGCAGCAGGCCTACAGATCTTTGATTTGATCCGTTGTTTGTGGGATTGCTTAGCTCTGTCTATCACAAGCTGATTCTGCTGTTTGACATGCAGGTAGTCCCGTGTTGTAGCTTCATCAGGTTGGCAACTTATCTTTAGGTATGCTTGGTTCTACTCCTGGCATGCCTTCCTGCACCCTTCATTGAACCAGGGTTGATCCCCTGGCTTGGTAGTTTTGTAGAGTTGGGGATATGCTGGGCCATAAGGTTGAATACAGTTTGCTGCTGCTGTTGGCCCACACCACTTCAAGCATTCCTAGTTTTGAGCTGCTTGGTCTGTTCTGAGTTTGTCCCATTTAGCATGTTGATAGTGCCCCACAACACGATGGTGGGACTTCATCTCCATAAGAGCTGTGCTGTGCTCACTCTTAACGAAAACTATCATGGAAAGATGCATCTACGACAGGTAGATTAGTGAGGATGAGATTGGAGACTTCCGGTGGCGGCGATGTCCGAGTGAGCCGCACATTCGGCGGGCTCTCACTCCGGCGGGGCTTAGCAGCTGATTCCCCGCGATAACGGGACCACGGGGGCGGCAAAAAGGCTGCCGTGAAAGAAGAGGAGAGCGGGCTGCAGCGGATGGAATCGTGGGAGTCCAGCAGGTAGAGGAAGAAAGAGAGAGAGACGGAGGCAAGGAGGAAACTGACCTGAAGGGTAAGATGGCGGACCCACGGACCTTCCTTCCTCCAGGACAAGGAAAAAAAGTTTGGAGTTGCTGAGGAGGGACAGCTTGGACCCACTTCAGATGCCCAGGAGGTAAAATTTAAGGAGCTGGGCGAAGGAAGGCGGCAGCGAAGGTGCTGAGGAGCGGGCTGCGGCACATGGAACAGCGGGATTCCAGAAGGCAGAAGAAGAAGGAGAAAAAGGGACAGAGACAAGGACCTGAAGAAAATTACCTGGGACCTAAGATGGCGGAAACACGGACCCCGGACAGGCGCTGGATAACATGCTCCAGGTAATGAAGTCCAGTTTTGAAGCGCTGAAGCGGGACAGCTTGGACCCAATCCAGAAAGCGGTGGATCAGCTGAACCAGAGGCTGGACACCCAGGATGTTAAAGTTAAGGAGCTGGGAGAGGCGGTGGAGGAGCAGGCGGATGCGCAAACGGTTGCAGCGCTAGAAGTTGACGGCCTGAAAGAGCGGCAGAGAAGACTGCTGGACAGAGTGGAGGAGCTGGAGAATAGAGTCCGCAGGAACAATCTGAGGATGGTCGGCCTCCTGGAGGGGGCTGAGAGAGCTGATGCTGCAGCGTTTGTAGCAGACCTGCTGAAGCAGCTGATGGGGGCCGAAGCCTTTCCACGACCGCTGGAGCTGGAGGGGGCACACAGAGTGCAGGCAAGGCAGGGGCGGCCGGGCGGACCCCTCCGCCCGATGGTGATTAGGTTCCACAGGTTCGTGGACAAGGAGCGGGTGCTGCAGTGGGCAAAGAGCGCCAGGAGCAGCACGTGGAACAACAGTGTTCTCCGCATTTATCAGGACTTAAGCCAGGAGGTGGCTCGGCGGCGAGCAGCCTTTAAGAATGTCACGGAGGTGCTGTTCAAGAAGCACGTGAAGTTTGGTCTGCTGTTCCCAGCTCGGCTATGGGTCACGCACCAGGGTCAACACCACTACTTCTCCGAGCCCGAAGAAGCGATTGATTTTGTGAGGGACCTGGGGCTGGTCCCGAAAGGAAGCCCCAAGGAGGCGAGTTAGGGCCCGAGGATTTCTGTGGGAAGGAACGCCGAATGTGCCTGGACTGCTGCTCAACGGGTTGCTGGGCCAAAGGGGCCAAGCGGAACATTTGAGACTCTTTCCTTTGTTCATGGACATTTATGTGCTTTTTCTCTTTTTTCTGTGTTTTTTTTTTTCCTGTTTGGGCTGGTTTGTGCTTTTTGTGCAGCTCGCGGAAGACACTGGAGCCGGCTTGCCCCAGTGGGTGGGGAGGAGGACGGGGAAACAATGGGAATGAGACAGGAAGGCGCCGGAATGTTGAGTCACCGGGCTAGCAGATTGGCTAGTCAAGGGAGTTAGATGGGGGGGGAAGCTACAGCCAGTAGATGGCAGGGGTGGGGGTATCGGGGGATGGGGTTAGGGGAGGGGGGGGGTTGTTCTGCTGACGGGAGAGGGACCTGAAATAGGCACTGGAAAGGAGGTTGAGGGTGGAGGCAGCCAAAGGGCGGGCCAGGAATGGCGCGACGCACGGGCCAGGGGCCGGCCCGAGAAAGGCTATGGCTGACCGGCGGGGTGGGGGGGGGGTGGGATGTGCCCCCCGACCAGGCTGATCACCTGGAACGTCAAGGGACTGAATGGGCCGGTTAAGAGGGCGCGGGTGTTCGCGCACTTGCGGGCCCTGAGGGCGGACGTAAATATGTTGCAGGAGACACATCTGAAAGTGTCGGACCAGACCAGGCTAAGGAAGGGCTGGATTAGCCAGGTCTTCCACTCGGACTTGGACTCGAAGTCCAGAGGGGTGGCAATCATGATCAACAAGCGCGTGCAATTTGAGGCAGAGGGCATATCCGCAGACAGGGGGGGCAGATACCTGATGGTACGGGGCAGACTGGAGGGGAGAAGAGTGGTGCTGGTGAATATATATGCCCCGAACTGGGATGACGTGGACTTCATTAAAAGAGTGCTGGGGAAGATCCCGGATTCTCGCAGGCTAATAATGGGAGGGGACTTTAACATGGTCCTTGACCCGACTTTGGATCGGTCGTGTCCCAGAACGGGTAGACTCTCAGCAATGGCAAGGGAGCTGAAAGGGTTTATGGAGCAAATGGGGGCAGTGGACCCCTGGAGAGATAGACAGCCAACAGGAAGGGGCTACTCGTTTTACTCGCACATCCATAAAGTATATTCCAGGATAGATTTCTTTGTACTAAGCAGGGACTGTATGGGGGAGGTAAAGAACACGGAATACTCAGCAGTTACCATTTCAGACCATGCCCCGCATTGGGTGGACCTGCAGTTCGGGGGAGTGAGCTATTAACGCCCACAATGGAGGCTAGATGTGGGACTGCTGTCGGAGGAGGGGATCTGCGAGAGGCTTCGGAAATGTATAAAAAATTACTTGCAGGTGAATGACACGGGGGAGGTCTCAGCGGCGACCTTGTGGGAGGCGCTAAAGGCAGTAGTGCGGGGGAGCTGATTTCAATTGGGGCCCACAGATCCAAGGTAGACCGGGCAGAGATGGATAGATTGGTCAGGGAAATGGGTCGGATAGATGAAGAGCACGCGGAGTACCCGGAGGAGGTTTTACTCAGGGAGAGGCAGAGACTACAGGCGGAACTGGGGGCACTATCCACGAGCAGGGCCGTGGAACAGCTTAGGAAGGCAAGGGGAGTGGTGTACGAACATGGGGAAAAGGCTAGCAGACTGTTCGCGCAGCAACTCAGGAGGAGGGAGGCAGCCAGGGAAATAGGTAGAGTGAGGGACGAGGGGAGGGCGCAAAGTGGAGGACCCGGTAGAATTGAATAGGGTATTCCGGGACTTCTATCGTAAACTGTATACTTCGGAGCCGCCGGAAGAACCGGAGGGGATGAAACGGTTTCTGGACGGGTTAACATTCCCAACAGTTGGGGGGGGGAGGGGGGGGGGGGGGGGCGAGTGGAAGAGCTGGAGGCCCCGATTAGAGTAGAGGAGATATTGGGGGGCCTAAAGGCCATGCAGTAGGGGAAGTCCCCGGGGCCGGATGGATACCCAGTAGAGTTTTATAGGAAGTTCTCTGAGCTGGTGGGCCCGGTCTTGGCGAGGGTTTTCAATGAGGCAAGGGACAGAGGGACCCTGCCGCCGACAATGTCACAAGCCACCATATCTCTGATATTGAAGCGGAGTAAAGACCCGGAGGCGTGCGGGTCCTACAGGCCAATCTCCCTGATTAATGTAGACGCCAAGCTCCTGGCAAAGGTACTGGCGGGTAGAATGGAGGACTGTGTACCGGAGGTGATTGGGGAGGATCAAACGGGGTTCGTGAAAGGTAGGCAGCTGGCGGCCAATCTGAGGAGATTGCTCAATGTGATAATGATGCCCCCGGGGGGTAGAGAGGTGGAGGTAGTGGTGGCAATGGACGCCGAGAAGGCCTTTGACCGGGTGGAGTGGGACTATCTATGGGAGGTGCTCGGACGGTTTGGGTTCGGGGAGGGATTGGTGGATTGGATCAAATTATTATATCAGCCCCGAACGCCAGCGTCAGGACCAACAGAGAAGTGTCGGAGTACTTTAGGTTGTACCGAGGGACCAGACAGGGCTGCCCGCTCTCCCCGCTGCTGTTTGCGCTGGCCATAGAGCCGCTGGCGATTGCGCTGAGAGCCGCAGAGGGTTGGAAGGGGATGGTGAGGGGCGGGGTTGAACACAGCGTTTCTCTTTATGCAGACGACCTGCTCCTGTACGTGTCGGACCCAGTGGCCGGGATGGGAACTATACTGGGAATGCTGAGGAAGTTCGGCCAGTTCTCAGGATACAAATTAAAAACGGTCAAGAGTGTAATGTTTGTGGTCCAGGCAGGGGGTCAGGAGAACAGATTGAGAGGGCTACCGTTTAGGCTGGTTGAGGAAAATTTCCGGTATTTGGGAATCCAGGTGGCACGAGACTGGGGCAGGCTGCATAAGTTAAATTTGGCCAGGGTGGTGGAGCAAATGAAGGGAGAGTTTCGGAGATGGGATGCACTCCCGCTGTCGCTGGTAGGGAGGGTGCAGACTGTAAAGATGACAATCCTCCCTCGATTTTTGTTTATTTTTCAGTGCCTCCCGATCTTTATCCCACAGTCCTTCTTCAAAAGAGTTAACGGGCAGATCATGAGCTTTGTCTGGGCGGGTAAATCCCCGCGGGTGAAGAAGGCGATGTTGGAGAGGAACCGCAGCGAGGGAGGGCTGGCTTTGCCGAGTCTGATCAATTATTACTGGGCGGCCAACATCGCTATGATAAGGAAGTGGATGGTGGGTACGGGGTCTATTTGGGAGCGGGTGGAGGTGGCTTCGTGCAGGGGCTCCAGCTTGGAAGCCCTGGTCACGGCTCCTCTACCGCTGCCGCCGGCCAAGTACACCACCAGCCTGGTAGTGGTGGCGACCCTGCGGATATGGGGCCAGTGGAGGAGGCATGTGGGGGAGATGGGGGCGTCTGTCTGGGCGCCAATCTGCGACAACCATCGGTTTTCCCCCGGCAGTATGGATGGGGGGTTCCGAGTATGGCGGCGAGCAGGGGCGGGAAGGGTGGGTGATATGTTCCTGGAAGGGAGCTTCGCGAGTTTGAGGAGCTTGGAGGAGAAATTTGGGTTGGTAAGGGGAAATGATTTTAGATACCTACAGTTGCGGGACTTTGTTCGTAGACAGGTCCCATCTTTCCCGCGCCTCCCGCCAACGGGGATCCTCGACAGAATAGTCTCTAGGAGGGAAGAAGGGGAGGGCAGAGTCTCGGGTATATATAAGGTGCTCATGAGGGAGGAAGGGTCCCAGACAGAGGAACTGAAACTTAAATGGGAGGAGGAGCTAGGCGGGGAAACAGTGGCTCGGATGAGCAAATTTTTCGGGATAGAGGACAAATGCGCTAGGTGCGCGGGAGGACCAGCGAACCATGTTCACATGTTTTGGGCATGCCCTAAGCTGAGGGGGTACTGGGAGGGATTTGCGGGGGTCATGTCCCAGGTGCTAAAAACAAGGGTGGTGATGAGTCCAGGGGTGGCAATTTTTGGGGTTTCGGAAGACCCGGGCGTCCAGGGGGAGAAAGAGGCCGATGTGTTGGCCTTTGCTTCTCTGATAGCCCGGCGACGAATATTATTGGCGTGGAGGGACTCAAAGCCCCCGAAGACTGAGGGGTGGCTTGCGGATATGTCGAGTTTCCTGGGGATTGAAAAAATTAAGTTCGCCTTGAGGGGATCTGTGCAGGGGTTCACCCGGAGGTGGCAACCATTTATTGACTTCTTTGCGGGAGAGTGAGCGTCAGCAGGGGGGGGGGGGGGGGGGGGGGGGGGTAGGGTAGAGTAGAGTAGGAGGGAAAATATGGCGGGTAGTACCGGTGGGAGGGGAGCGGGCTTGTGCAATATGTTACGATGGAAGTATTGAAAGTACGTGGATGTTTGCACATTTTTGCCTTTTTTGCTTTCTTTCTGATGATGTCTGTAACTGTTTATAAAGCCAAAAACTACCTCAATAAAATTGTTTATTAAAAAAAAAGTGAGGATGAGATTAGGTAGGCATTTTCCTTTTGTTGGTTCCTCATCAATTGTCGCACACCCGGATTAACAGCTAGATTCTTCAGGTACGTGAAGAAAACAGATTGGTGAAGACAAATGTCTTAGAGTCAGAAACAGGGGAGTTTATAATGAGAAACAAAGAAATGGTTGAGCAACTAAATACGCACTTTGGTTCTCTCTTCACAAATGAGATACCAGAAATGTGGGGGAATGCAGGGTTTAGTGAGGGGGAGGAACTAAAAGAGATCAATATTGGTGATTATGACTTGTCAAGCTGTTGTTGACTAGTCTGTGGGGCAGCTTTCCCTATTTTGGCACAAGCCCCCAGATGTAAGGAGAGGTTTGTATGATCGACTGGGTTGGGTGTGCCTGGTGCCTGGTTCCATCAGGTTTTATATCTTTTAGATATTCCTGGTGTGGATTGGTCCAACTAAGTGGTTTGTTAGGCCATTTTACAGAATATTTAACAGTCAACCACATTGCTGAGAATCTGGATGCACATGTAGACCAGACCAGGTAATAACGGCAGATTTTGTTTCCTGAAGGACTTTAGTGAACCAGATGGGTTTTCCCACAATCCAGTAGTTTGGTGATTATTAACACTGAAAAGTAGCTTTCAATTCCACATTTAGTAAACATTTTTGAATTGATTTGCTCTTCTGTTGGCTTTACCAATCTTGGATGCTTTTCAGTTGCACTTTCTGAGATTTAGAACCACGCGATTAAATGTTATTTTATCCTCACTGGATTGTTTTGTACGGCTATGGGGGCGGAGGGATGTTAACGGGGGTTCTAGGGCAGCATGGGAAGGTGAGTGAGGGAAGAGTTTATGATGGTACCAGCATTGGGATTCTTGCCTGGGGCTTTTATAAATCTCATTGTCTCTCACGTGAAGCTGACAGGGCTGATCTGCACGTGAGTTGATCAAACGGGTTAGGTTAGAGAGTGAGTGAAGTTTGTTGTGGGGGGGGGGGGGGGGGGGGGCTCCAATGGTGCCTTGGTACATGGTGGTTCCAAAGTTTCCTCGAGAGGCCATGAAAAACGTTGCTGCCCCCTCTGAGCTCCAAGCAAGTGCAAAGCGTGTTAAATGAATTCTCACCGGGGCCTTTTGAGGCCCTGGTCGTGCCAGGTTTTGTTGGGTATCTCAAGTTGGAACCAGAGTCCGAATGTCAATCGTGGATCCAACATTTCAATATTAATGTGGCCCTTGCCTCAATCACAGGAATTAAAACTGCAGTGGGCACGAATGTGTCGGAAATACAACACATTGCCCCCACCCTAGGGGCAATAGAAATCTGAACAAGACTAATAAATCCAATCGGGTGTTGAAGAGAGCCCTCCTTACCCCGTGGTTAGAATATGGAATATGCTGTCACCTAATGCTGATGGAATGGTTTTGATCTGTTGCGTTTCTGTTCTGTAAACTTCAATGGAACGTGGCCAGGGTTAAAGTTCGGACTGAGGTTTTCATTTCAGATTCCTGCGAGCAGTGTATTATCCTGATTCCTTATATTATTTCGCTTAAATTCCTGTATTATTTGTCACAATCGCTAACAATGCAAATGGTTAAATTTGAGCTCAGTGAGACCAGTTTACTGTGGGGAATCCCTGTATTTAAAACGTCCCACACCAACTGGTACGGTTTTCCTGTGATGTCAGTAAGAGGCATCAGCAGCTGAATGTTGAGAGATTCCCCATGTCACAGCAGCTGCTAATAGCCTGTGGCTTCTTGTGTGTGCAGGTCCATCGACTGGTGAGAGGGAATATTCTCATAGTTTAAACCTTAAATCAGAAGTACCTCGCCCAATTTATCTATCTCGATTTTATGTATTATATTATTCTTTTTTTAATAAATTCAGAGTACCCAATTTCTTTTTCCAATTAAGGGGCAATTTGGAGTGGCCAATTCACCTAGCATGCATATCTTTGGGTTGTGGGGGCGAAACCCACGCAAACACGGGGAGAATGTGCATGCTGGGTCACATGGAGAGTGACCCAGAGCCGGGATCGAACCTGGGACCTCAGCGCTGTGAGGCAGCAATGCTACCCACGGCGCCACCGTGCTGCTCGTATTATATTATACTTTTAAGGCCAGTTTACGTTCTCAGCCTTAATTTTCACCTTTGCTGCTTATCTCAGTGATATTAAAGCTGGTCACCTTTAACTCCAATTGTTAGATTTGGGGAGATTTGAGTCACAGAGAGAATCAGAGACAGAGACTGGGAGAGATTGGGGACGGAGGGAATGAGGGACAAAAAATGTGAGAGATTGGGGATGGAAGGAATGAGGGACAGAGACTGGGAGAGATTTGGGACAAGGAGAATGAAGGAATGGAAATGGGAGAGATCGGGGATAGAGACTGGGAGGGATAAGGGGCAGGTGGAAGGAGGGACAGAAAGTGGGAACAATTGTGGACAAAGTTAGTGAGGGACAGAGGAGTGGAAGGGATTGGGGACAGAGTTAACGAGGGACAGAGAGTGGAAGGGATTGGGGCAGAGGGAATGAGGGACAGAGAGTAGCAGAGATTTGGTAAAGTGGGAATGAGGAATGCAGAATGGGAAAGATTGGGGACAGAGAGAATGGGGTACAGAGAGTGGAAGGGATTGGGGACAGTGCGAATGAGGGACAGAGAGTGGAAGGGATTGGGGACAGAGTTAATGAGGGACAGAGAGTGGAGGGATTGGGAACAGTGGGAATGAGGGACAGAGAGTGGAAGGGATTGGGAACAGTGGGAATGAGGGACAGAGAGTGGAAGGGATTGGGGGAAGAATTAATGAGGGACAGAGAGTGGAAGGGATTGGGAACAGTGGGAATGAGGGACAGAGAGTAGGAGAGATTGGGAACAGGCTGAATAAGGTACAGAGAGTGGGAGGGACTGGGCAATTTTTTGCAAATCAGTAAATTCCCTCATTCTCCTTGAGCCATGGGAGTGCTGACAATTTGATGTATATTGTGCATGCTGCACTCGAAGAATATGTGGACCCTGAGGAAATATTATCCAACTACAGCTCCTGTGGTGACTAATTTATTTTTATTCTTCATGCAGGATTCCGTTCAGGAAAATGTTATTACCCGTGATATTAATCGCACTTTCCCAGCCCACGACTACTTCAAGGAAACTGATGGAGATGGGCAGGATTCATTGTACAAGATCTGCAAGGTAGGATATTGAAGCTAACCTCTGGTCGAGATCGTTACCTGTGCATACAGTCGGACTGTTCATATGTGTGTGTGTGGCTGTGTACAGACTCATGTTGTTATTCAACTATGTATGTGTGTGTGTGGGCTATGATACAGTCAGATTGTTTCTGCGCGCCTGCGCACACATGTGCTGTGAATACTCTCATACTGTTCCTGTGTGTGTTCATGGTCTGTGTATCGAATCTCACTGATTCTGACAGAGGGACATTGCTGATGGTTTGAGAGCTGTGTCTAGAGTCACACAGGTCAACAAAGCAGGGATATTGGGAACAGGCAGAGTTGGCTGAGAACTGGAAATGGAAAGTAAATATGTTAATTTCCTTGTCAATCTATCTAACATTTCCGCAGCTTGGTACATTTTTGTGTGCACAATCATATTATTTTCGGAGGAAGAATTTCTGGATGCAAGCTGTGTCCTTTTAACCCTGCCAGTCTCCTTGAAAGGCTGAAGGTTGATGAGTGTGCTGGAAGCAATGCTTTTGCTGCAGTGTATGTTCCTGCAGAACTGGCTGACATTCCTACACTTCCCGACAGTCAGGACTCGGTTCCATTCTCCCAGCTCCTCGTCTCCATCACATCAGTTTCAATGATGCTGCCTTCCACACTCGTGTTTCAAAAATGTCTTCTGGTTTCCTCAAGGATCCGCCCAGCCATCCCTCATTCATACACGGTCCACTCCTCAATTACCCCTATTCATGACACCTTTCCATGTAAACACAGATGTTGCACCTGACCTCTTACCTCCATTCTCCTCACTGTCCAAGGCCCCAAATACTCCTTCCAGTTGAAGCATTGATTTACTTGTACTTCTTTCAGCTTAGTATGCTGTTCTTGTGATGAATGTAGGAATTTCAAATATATTGTATTATAGATATTTGGCACATTAAGGGTTGAAAGTCTGGGTTAGTGTGTGTCTACTGCTGCAGTCATGTTTGAAAAGAATTATGTTTTGGGAGCCAGGGGTGCAATTAGGGTACTGTAAGAAGCTTGGGCAAATGCAGTTTTGTTTGGATTTGCTTCCCTGTGGAGTTAATTAGGTTTCAGCTTGGTAAGATAGTTACTGGGTGCAGCCAAAGCATTTTTCAGGAAACCAGAGTTTCAGTTGAGAATTAGATGGAGCTGTGAGCAAAAGCCAAGCATTTTGCTCTCACTGCAGTTCAGTTAAAGATATGTCTGTAGATTAGCAGTCTTTCCAAGCAGTTCAGACTTGTCTGATTAGGAAGTGAGCTGAAACAAGTTGAGAAGCATCTTCTGGCGAAATACAGCCAGAGTTTCTGTATGGTTCTGGCAGGATTCAGGTCTTTTCTTGAAATCAGTGTCAAAAGACCTTTCTTTCTCAAAGAACATCTCTGTGAAGCAGGTATTCTTGAGTGCTAAATGTATTTTAGCAGTGAATTATGAGCTCAGATGGCTGTTTTGATGTTTGAGTGGGAATAAATAGAGCAGTTAACAGTTCCTATAGCACTGCATTGATTAGTATTGTCTAATGTAATTGTAAATTCTTTTCTGGTGTGATGTGAAAGATATTTTATACTGCATTAGGAATAATATCAACTAATATACCAACTAATTCCAACCTGGTTGATTTCTACCAGTGAGAAATTGCCCAGTCTCATTCTAAAAGCTTTCTTAGCCTCTACGAGATTTTTCAGAAAGAATTGTGTTCCTTTTCTTTGCTCCTTTTTAAATATGAGGATCGCCTGCAGAAACCAGATTGCTTTAAGCCTGTCTTTGCCATCAAGTATTATCTCTATAGTTTGCTGTGCATTCTTGGGCTATTAACAGATTTATTTGGACCTGAATCCAGTTGAGTTCCATTTGTTAACTGGATTCACTCTGGTTGATGAGGTCAAAACCAAGACACAGCCTTTCTTTGCTAAGAATTCATTGACTTTGTTCAGTGTCAACACTCCTCACCCAGTGTCCCAGCTATTCCCTTTTTTCATTTTTTCCTTCCCCTAAAAAGCACATACAGTTCTTCAGAGCTCTCCATAAGGTACAGACACCCCACCTCTTCCCTTAACAATAAATAAACAATAAATGGCTGCCATCTCCGGGAGAACCCCTCGATTGGTCCCCTCACTGTGTACTTGACTTTCTTGAGATGTAGGAAATCCATCAAGTCCCCTAGCAACACTGAGGCACTGGGTGGAGATGGTGACCTCCATCCCACAAGTACTCGTCTCCAGGATGAGACGAAGGCCAGGATATAGTCCCGGCACCCGTCTGCAGTTCCGGGAGTCTGACACTCCGAATATGGCCATCAAAGGACAGGGCTCCAGCTTAATCTTCAGAATCACCGGAATGGTGCTAAAGAAAGAGATCCAAAAACCCACGAGCTTGGGACACACCCAGAACATGTACACATGGTTAGCCCGACCTCTTGATCAGCGCTCGTACCTGTCCTCCACCCCTGTAAATAAATTACTCATTCTAGACTTGGTTAGGTGCGCTTTAAAGACTCCCTTAAGTTGGATCAAACCAAGCCTCGCGCACGAGGACGTGAAATTCACCCTGCGAAGGGCCTCTCTCCACACCTCGTCATCTAATATGGGCCCCAACTCCTCCTTCCACTTAACCCTAACCCCTCCACTGACACAGAATCTTCAGACAAAACCCCCGCCCATAAATATCAGGTGTTCCCTTCCTGTGACCCTGCAAGCAAAAGGACTCGTTCCATAGAGATGTTGGCGGTGCCATTTGGAATCTCAGGAAAATCCGTTTTGCAAAGTTGCGAACTTAAAGATATCTGAATGAGTCTAAACCCAAGAGGCCAAACTTTTCCTTCAATTCTTACAGACTGCAAACCGCCCCTCAAGGAACAAATCACCCACTTTCTCCAGCCTCTTCCCTTTCCACCCCCCTGAACGTGGCATCTAATCCCGTCAGCTTCCGTTAGCACAGATGGGTACAATCTGACCCCATTGACACTGACCCCAATTTAAAATGTTGTGAAAATTGTCTCCATATCTTCAACCATAGGATTTGACGAATACTTTGTCGGTGAGAACAGGAGAGAGGCCATCACAAATTCCCCCAGACCAGACCCCCTGCGTGACTTTGATTCTATCTGCAGCTAGGTAGTTCCAGGATCACTACACCAACCCCACACCTTCCCTGGATTAGCTGCCCAGTAATAAAATATCAAGTTCAGCAACACTAGGCCCCCAACTTTCTATTCATTTGAAGGACTGTCCAACGAATCCTAAAGGTCATGCCCGCCCATATAAAGGATGATATCAACCTCTTGACCCTTCAAAAACAATTTAGGGAGGAAAACCGGCAGACTCTGGAAATAAAACAAAAATTTTGGCAAAATGCTCACCTTGATCGACTGGACCCTGCCCGCCAAGGGCAGGGGAAGGCTATCCCACCTTTGGTCTTGACTCTGCTTACCAGGTTAGTATAAACCACTTTTCGAAGTTGGGCCCAATCCCGAGCCACTTGGTACCTGAGATATCTAAAGCTAGAACCATACATGCAAAATGGTTACACCCCCAGATTGGCTCCCCTCCCCGAGGGGTTCACAGGAAAACACAGACTCTTATCCTGAAAAAGAGCCAAAGTACCTCAGTATTTCCATTATATCACCCATGGTTGGGATCAGGTCCATCACGTAACATAAAAGGTCATAAGCATATAGAGACACCCAATGCTCCACCTCTCTCCTAATAATCCCTCTCAATTTACCCAAAGCCCTCAGAATGATGGCCAAAGGCTCTATCATCAATGCAAACCGGGGATACGGTACTCCTGTCTTATTCCCCTATTTAGTTGAAAATACTCCGGGCTCGTGGTATTAGTGTGGACACTCGCCGAGGGAGTCTTGTACAATAGGCATATCAGGAAACAAACTTGGGCCCCAACCTGCACCTCTCCAAAACTGCAAAAAAAATTTCCCTTTTAAATGCCTTTTGGCATCTAACGAGAAGATTACCTCTGATCTGGACCCTCAGATGGAGAAAGCACTGTATTTAGCAATCGCCACGCACTGATAACAATTACCAGCCTTTGACAAATCCTGCCTGATCTTCCCCAATTACCCGAGGAAGACAGGGTTCCAACCTCAGCACTAACACCTTGGCCAATGTCCATGTTAAGTAATGAAATAGGCAGTGCACCCACATTCTGCAGGGTCCTTGTCCTTTTTCAATAGAAGTGAAATCGATACCTGCATTCGGGTCACAAGCAAGGAACCCCGTGCTACAGAATCTTTGAACATCCCAATCTATAACCGCACCAGCTGTCTAGCAAACACCTTGTAAAACTCCACTAGGAATCCGTCTGGCCCCCGGGCCTTACATAAGACCAGAAGACATAGCAGCAGAATTAGGCCACTCAGATGAGAGAAAACCTTTGATCGTTTCACCGTGCCCCCAGACCCCTAACATTCCAAGTGACTAGTCTCATCGGGAGTCTCTCTAAACCACCCCCCCACCACACTAAATTCAGCTATTTCCACCGTGAGGAACTATCCCGTCTTCACTCGAGTCTGCTCCGCCATTCACTCATGGCTGATATTTTCTAATCCCCATTCTCCTGCCTTCTCCCCATAACCCCTGAGCCCCTTATTAATCAAGAGATGTTTGCATCCATCCTCACTGTCTAGACCTCCTCTGGGCCCAACGGTTCCAGCTCCTCACATTCCACCTTCCCCACCTTGGAAAATTCTAAGCCCTGCAAAACCTCCAACCTATCTGACCTCCCCCTGATGGCTCCGTACTATAAAGGTTCCTATAAAAAGTTTCAATGGCTCCATTAACTTTGTCCGGAGCAGACACCAGCCTGCCACCTGAATCTCTGACCTGGATAATCTCCTGGGAAGCCCCTGCTGCCTCAACTGGCAAGTCAAGGCGCAACTAGCCTTTTCCCCATATTCATAAGTAGCCCCGACCTCAAGCACGGCAACCGGCACACCGCCTTGTCCATATGTAACAGGAAGCATCTTCACCTTTTTCATGCTTGCAGATTTCTGCTGATTTGTATCTGTCAGCAGATACAAATCGATATCCATCCATCGAACCCCATGTCTGTTAATAACCCCACATCCAGCTCCGTGCCAGGCGCTGAGCCGAACATACTTCTAATACCAAATGTACTCAATAAGGTGCATGGTCTGAGATGACTATCAATGACACTCAGCTTTCCTCACCCCAGGAAACAGGAAAAAGTCTATCCGAGAACATTATGTACTGGGGGAAAAAAATGACCTCCAAAGGAGCAAATGACTTTGGCTTCAACTGGTCAAGTTTTAGGTTCAAAACACAATTCAAATCTCCCCCCAGAATTCATGTCCAAATCAGCTCCTGTGGCCAAAAATCTCATTAAAAGTATTACATCATCTCAATTTGGGGCATATACATTCACCAGCTTACCTTCCAGTGTCCCAGTGACTATCACATTCTTACCTCCCTGATCCGCTAATACGCTTCCCGCCAGAAAGCAGATCCTTTTGTTAATTAAAATTGCCACCCCCTGGCCCTGCTATCAAAGCCTGAGTGGAACACCTGGCTCACTCAGCCCGTTTGGAACATAGTCTGATTCCTCATCCACAGACGTGTCTCCTGCAAAAGCACCACATCGGCCCTTAAATTTTTCAGACGAGAGAAAACCTTTGATCGTTTCACCGTGCCCCCAGACTCCTAATATTCCAAGTGACTAGTCTGATCGGGAGTCTCTCTTAACCGCCCCCCCGCCACACTAAATCCAGCTATTTCCACCATGAGGAACTATCTCGTCTTTATTCCGAGGTCCTGAAGCCAAGGCCCACCCAAGATGGCTGCCAACGCCACCCATGGGGTGAGACAAAAAAAAAACGCTGGTCACCGTCAGAACTCTACCCCTACCCTCCCTGCCAACTCAAGAACTTTCAAAGTATCTCCCAACAAACGATGCTCCCCCCCCCCCCCCAAACAAACACAAGTTTTTCTCTTTTCTCATTTTCACTCCTCTTCCTCAGACTGAATGTCAGGGGCTGGTTTAGCACATGGCTTTGAAAGCAGACCAAGGCAGGTCAGCAGCACGGTTCAATTCCCGTACCAGCCTCCCTGAACAGGCGCCAGAATGTGTCGACTAGGGGCTTTTCACAGTAACTTCATTTGAAGCCAATTGTGACAATAAGCAATTTTCATTTCATTCATTTCAACAACCTGCTCACTGGTAAGCCCTAGAAGGTGCTGCTCCAAGAAATTGTCGCAAAAACACTCTCATGAACTCGTCTTCCAGGTTACCATTGCCAATTTAATTTGTCCAATCTATATGTAGATTAAAATCATTCATGGTTATTACCGCAACTTTCTTACAAGGCCCATTATTGCTTCCTGTATACCCTGCCCTACAATGTAGCTGCTGTTAAGGGGTTCTGTAATCTACTTCCAAATGTGACTTCTTACCTTTGTTATTTAACACCTTGATTTTTAAACTGAAGGCCATATCTCACTATTGTATAATGTAATCCTTAATTAACAGAGCTACCCCATCACCTTTTCCTAGCTCCTGTCCTTCTGGCACTCTGTTGAGACAGTCAGTACTAGCAGCTTGTTCGATCATGGTGTCCATCACAGCTGAGGTCAGTCTGTTCCTCAGCTGACGTGTTGAGTTTGGAGCATAGAACTGTCTTCTACATAATGATTATTATACAATGTGCTTTAAAACAGCTGAACGAGCTTTGACTTTCTGCGTGAAGCTGCTGCTTGGCAGCCTCATCATTGCATTCCTGACACTCGGGTATCAAACATCTCATCGAACTGAAGTGATGAAATGATCTTAGGTGCAGCTGCACTGCTGTGTAATGGTAGAGCTGAGTGTCAAGTTGCAAGGTCGAGGTGTTAATGACAAACCAGTCAAGTGGGCATTTGAACATGGGCAGTAAATTGAGTTATCCTGCACTCTGGGCAACCTTTCTAACTTATTGTGCATCATTGTTTCTGTGGTGTAGCTGGGTTCCTGAATCATTGCAGATTATTGTGGTCAATCTTGATTCTGCGATCTTATCACCATCCCCACAAACCCTGCCAGTTCCTTTTCTCTCCAGTAATCAGCTCGTGTCTCGGGCTTATCGGTTCTTTTAGCTGCTATAACTGAAACATTGAGAAAGTAGCCGTGGAGTGAGTGACAAGGATTTTTCAGCACCTTCCATATTCCAAAGGTTGGCGCCAAAGGTGTGAGATTGCAGGTCTACTCAGACATTGGCCTGCGTCCTACTGTTCCAATAGCAACACTTGTATTTATATAGTGCCTTTAATGGAACAAAATGCAATGGCAACAGGAGGAAAGCAGCGAGTGGTTCAGGTCTGGAATGTGCTGCCTGAGAGTATGGTGGAAGCAAGTTCAATTGAAGCATTCATAAGGGAATTAGACAGTTATCTGAAAAGGGAGAATGTACATGGCTACAGGGAGAAGGCGGGAGAATGTCACTATTTTCAAGAAGAGTCGGGTTGTTCTTCCCAGTGTCCTAGCCAATATCTGTCCCTCAAAAAACAAATTATTGGGTCATTATGACTTAGTTGTTTCAGGAAGATTATTGTACACAAATTGCTGCCGCGTTTCCTACAGTGACTACACTTCTAAATTACTTCACTGGCTGTGAAGCACTTTCCGATATCCAGTGATCATAGAACATAGAACAGTACAGCACAGAACAGGCCCTTCGGCCCTCAATGTTGTGCCGAGCCATGATCACCCTACTCAAACCCACGTATCCACCTTATACCCGTAACTCAACAACATCCCCCTTAACCTTACTTTTATTAGGACACTACGGGCAATTTTGCATGGCCAATCCACCTAACCCGCACATCTTTGGACTGTGGGAGGAAACCGGAGCACCCGGAGGAAACCCACACACACAGGGGGAGGACGTGCAGACTCCACACAGACAGTGACCCAGCCGGGAATCGAACCTGGGACCCTGGAGCTGTGAAGCATTTATGCTAACCACCATGCTACCCTGCTGCCCATGAAAGGTATCATGAAAGGTACTATAGAATTCCAAGTCTTTATTTGACTCTTTTACCCTGACTAAACTTGGATCTGAAGGACGTGTTCCTGTGAGACTGGGAATACAGGGCGGCATAGTGGCACAGTGGTTAGCGCTACTACCTGACAGCGCAAGGGACCAGGGTTCAATTCCGGCCTTGGATGACTGTGTGGAGTTTGCATGTTCTCCCCCATGTCTGTGGGTTTCCTCTGGGTGCTCCGGTTTCCTCCCACAGTCCCAAGATGTGCAGATGGGGTGGATTGACCATGCTAAATTGTCCTTTAGTGTTCAAAGATGTGCAGGTTAGGTGGAGTTACACGAGGAAGTGGGCCTCGGTAGGGTGCTCTTTCAGAGAGTCGGTGCAGACTCAGTGGCCTGAATTGCCTCCTGCTGCACTGTAGGGATTCCATGGAAAGTTCACTCCATTATCTTAAAGTTCTGTTTGAGGTTGTCCTCGTGTAAGATTGGTATATAGTGGGGCTATATTCAGCACTGAGACTGTTATGATCACCTGAGAGACCAATAACCTTTAAAAAGAAATATTAACTTCCAGTTTGTAGCTGAAAGCATGACACAACATGTTTCAAGACTTTTACTGTAACAAGCAAACTAGGAGCAACATTAACTAAACATTATCTATGTAGACAACTTATACTTCAAATAACCAAACAGAACTTTTCCCTTTTACATATAACACAACCCAAAAAATCCCACTTCACAATTATGCTTTCTCTTTCTCTTCGGTAGATATTCAATTTTCCAAAGTGAATCTTAAGTCCCTCGGGTGTACTTCTGATTTTTTCCTTTCTCAGCCTGGTAACCTTTAACTTCCAGAACTCTCATGTTGAGGGTTTTTCCTGGAGATTCTCCATCTAGCCTAAGCTAGGTGAATCTTCCAACTTATGTCAATTTGTCACAAATTTCATCCTTTCAATATGAGCTCAACCTCCCACTCGCATTCCTGAGAGGTGAACATAGTCACTTACGGTCTCTAGCTTCTCCCTCTCTCCTGGCAGACTAACTTGTCTGTCTGTTTCAAGAATATCTTTTCGGAAATCCCGTAACTTTATCTCACATGGAGGTCCTCCTGATTCTCTCCTTCTCAAAGTCCATCTCCATGGAAATGTGAATCACATGGACTGATTTATAAAGGCTGATTAAGTATTCTTTAGACTTTCAATTCTGTTTTATTTTGAAGTAAATGGACAGTATAAAGCAAAACTCTTACAACCCAACAATCTCAACACCATCCTGGCACTTTGGAGATTAGCTGTCTAACCACTGTAAATACAGATGCAAATGCTGCTACCATTGTCTTCTATATGTGGAGACGTTATACCTTCTTTCCAACAAAACAACCCAGATGTCCCGTTAATCTTTAACAGCCACATCACCTAGGCCTACTAGACATACTTCAGAACTAGCCCCTTCATTTTATCCTAAAAAAGACAGTTCCAAAACATAGTGATTTTTAAACCTCTTATTTGTACCAACCATTTGAGATTGACTCTGAAGCAGTAACTTGAATGGTTGGGACTGTGTTGCCCTTGATGTTTGCTAAAAGACAATGGCCGGATTTCTCCAGCTGTTCGCCTGGAAGGAAGGATTCTCTTCCCACCAGCAGAGCACCCTGCCCAGGAGTTTCCCGGCAGCATGGGGTGGCTTCAATGGGAATTCCCAGTGGCAGGAGCAGAGGATCCCACTGCCAGCGAATGGCGCACCACCTCCCATCACTGCGCGAGGATACGGAGATGGCTTAAGAAGGACTGAAAAGGTTCATCTTTACCCTGAAGCCTCTGCTGGAACACATAGCGTTCAAAGCTCTCGTTGATTTCGATGTCACAGTGGCTGTCGAACTTCAGCAGGACTGTTTTAAACTTTGTCTTGTCCTCGCCTTCAGCAAAGGTGAGGGAGTTAAGGATGTGGATAGCTTGGTCCCTGGCTGTAGAGAGGAAGAGAGCGATCTTCCTGGCATCCGTTGCGGCATCGAGGTCGGTGGCTTCAAGATACAGCTGGAACTTTTGCTTGAAAATCTTCCAGTTTGCACCGAGGTTGCCGGCGATGCAGAGCGGCGGGGGAGGGTGGACGCTGTTCATGTTACCGGATGGCTGATCGCTGATCTAAGGCAGATTATCTCAAGGTAGGTCCGTCAAACTCGAGCATGACTCACTGGTATCATGATATGTTGGGTAAGCTGGGTCTGCGAGGACTGCATTTACCATAGCAGTGAGAGAGACAGACTTCCAACACTTGAAGAAATGCAACTCGATTTTATTGAACTCTTAACTATCATACATACTTTAACTGTGGGTTGACACTATGCTGACTTGACTGGAGACCTGAGGCTAACCTGACCAGACTATCTTACTACCACATGATGTATGTTCTAGTTGTTGCTCAGGGGCTCTGACGGTCTCAGAGGCTGCATCCGAAGAGAGCGGGAAAACTAGTGCCCTCTGACTTTATAGTGGTCGTGTCTTGTCTGGTGATTGGCTGCCGTGTTCTTGTGTTCATTGGTCATCCTGTGTGTCAATCACTGCCTGTCTGTGCACCATATATATATACTTGTGTGTATATTATGACAAACCCCTCCCAATGTCTGATCAGCTTCATTTGTTCTTCTTATTCTTGGAGTGGATGTGAGGAGAGAACATTTGCTGTCTGCTTAGGCCTAGCTTATTTAATGCATTGTGGTTTCAAAACAACCAGCGCTGATTAACCTCATTTTGGGACTTCTTAATTCTGTTGTGTTTGATGGTATAGTAATAAGCAATGCAGCATTTAAGGTTGGAAAGCCCATGGAGATGAGGTGGTGGAGAGGGAACCAGTGCAAAATGGGAGGTGTGACTGCAGCCTAGGACTGCAGAGTCTGTCATGGTATCAGTGATTGATTATGAATGCGGAGAGCAGCCCTTTAATACGCAGTTTGTGCTCAGAATAGTGGAGCTGAAGCGCTGAATGTATTTTTTACACCTGGTGTATTTTATATTGATACAATTCTTGAAATTGTCCTTTTGCATTAAATGTTTGCTGGTATAAAGGGGACCAAGGCAACTGGAGCATTAAGGAATTTATGAAATTGTTTCCAAGGTTACTCAGTAAGGGTACTTGTTAATTAATAGATTGCTCCGGAAGCCTGAACATTATTTTACACATCCCTTGATTCCGAAGAATTCTGCTCAGTTAAAGCTGGGAATTCCAGTTAAACGATTGTCATCAGGAGTATGCAACGCTGTTATTTGTACTTTTACAGAATTTTCAATTTTCCTTTCACATGATGTGTTTCGCATCCTATTGTTCCACAGTAGTGCCTCATAGAATCCCGACAATGCAGAAGGAGGCCATTTGACCCATCGAATCTGCACCGATCCTTTTGAAAGATCACCCTACCCATTTTGTCTGGGCAGCACGGTGGCGCAGTGGGTTAGCCCTGATGCCTCACGGCGCCGAGCTCCCAGGTTCGATCCTGGCTCTGGGTCACTGTCTGTGTGGAGTTTGCACATGGGGGGGGGGGGGGGGGGGGATGTGGGTAGAGTTATTTTCGGAGGCTCATTGCAGACTCGATGTGCTGAATGGCCTACTTCTGCACTGTACTGATGTGACGATTCTGTGAAATTGTCTGGATTAACATCGGTGAATCTGACAGTGGGAGGTCAGAAAATGCATTGAATTACTCAGCCACCAGAGATTAATGAACTTCATTTGACAATGTCAGCCATTTCCCCTGCACGTACGCACACTCACCCATGCGCATACTTACCCATGCACATACTTATCCATGCGCACACTCTTCCATGCGCACACTCTTCCATGCGCACACTCTTCCATGCGCACACTCTTCCATGCGCACACTCTTCCATGCGCACACTCACCTGCGCGCGAACACTTGCTCAACCCGCGGGTGCCCTTGCATGCACACGGTCTCCCGCATATCGCACAAGCCCTCTCCCGCATGCCCAAGCACACATTCCCCCTGTATGCACATGCACTCACACACTCCACTCTTCCCCCTCGTGTGCGCACACATACGCTCTCCCACATGTGCACATGCTCTCCTGCCAGTGTACACAGCTGCACACCCGCGTGCAGACGCTCTTACACACACTGTCACATGTTCTTACACACTCATGCTCTTGCGCACTCTTTCGCGCGTACACATGCTCTCACAGACAAACTTGCTCTTGCATATGCTCTCACACTTGCACATGCTATTGCGCATGTACATACACATGCCCACATACTCTAGCATTCATATACTCTGATGAAAATGTTATTTTAATATTTTTGAAGATATAGTTTTGGTCTGTATATGTGATTAACTAAGCTGAGATCTGCGTGTCTGTGAAATTAAGACCGTCAAAAGGGCTAGATGTTAAAAGTTGGCATTTGAAGTGAATAGGGCCAAGTTGGAGGTCCTACAGGTAAACGCAACAAGGGTAGAAATTTGCATTAGGAGATAAGTGGGATGGGGGTTTTTAGCTATTGAATTTAAAATTGAAGGTAAGTAGGAGTTTACAACTCAAGGCAAAAGCAACCTTGAAATGTTAAGTATTATTTTGTCTGGGCAGCACGGTGGCGCAGTGGGTTAGCCCTGATGCCTCACGGCGCCGAGGTCCCAGGTTCGATCCTGGCTCTGGGTCACTGTCTGTGTGCAGTTTGCACATTCTCCCCGTGTTTACGTGCGTTTCACCCCCACAACCCAAAGATGTGCAGGCTAGGTGGATTGGCCATGCTAAATTGCCCCTTAATTGGAAAACATTAATTAGATACTCTAAAAAAAATTTAGATGTATTATTTTGTCCAAGAGTGGGGGAATAGTGAACATGAAATATTTTTATATTTTGACAGTTAAGTTCAGAGAAATGTTTGGAACAATGGCTTTAAAGATGAAAGAGGAAAACCATCATTAAGGAAAGGTTGGGAGCTGTATTGAGGGGAGTAGCTTTTTAAGACCCTGTGCCGTGTGCTGGAGAGAGTTGTAAAAAGAAGCAAAGTGAAGCAGTCTTCAACTATTCAGAAGGGTACCTGTTGTTTTCAGAAAGCAAGGTTTCTGTTCTAAAGCTTTTGTAATTCTCCACAGTGGAGTGAGGGAAGCCCTGTCATCTCAACAACAACAGTGGATGCCTTGTGGTAATATTACTGGGATTTTTATAGTGTAATTATCCATGGAGACTGTTGCCTAAAGGCGTGCTTCTTGTGTGATTAATCTGGTGAAGGCCTTTTGGGGAGATGTTTTGTAAGACTAATTTTAATTATCTAAATGTAATCTTGTCTGTTTAAGTTTTCTTTCCTTTATTTAATAAATGTTTTAATTTATGATTTAAAATGTGCAAAAGTGTTATTGGTAGTTGTGGCTCCTAACGTCAGCACACATAACTTCTCATAGTAAAAATACAAATTAAAAATCGTGAGAGTTTCCCTTTGGGTTTTGGTTAGCATGGCAATACCACCTGCCATATCATAGCAAAACTCACACACTCACATGTGCTCATGAACACTCACTCCTTAACACACACATACACATGCTTGTTCACATGCAGACGCACTCGTTTGCACATGTACACACTCGTTCACATGCAGACACACTGGTTCACATGCATGCTAACTCATGCCCACTTATGCACGTGTAGTCAGTCTTGATCACACGCAGACACACTCGCTCACACATGTACACTTTGTCATTGCACATATACTCATTCGCATGCAGACACGCAAGTTCTCACACACACAAACACTCATTCACATGCACACATACTTACACATATGCAAACACACTTGTTCATTGCACACATATTTGAACACAGACACACTCATTCACATGCACACACCCATTCACTCGCACACACACGTTGCAATAAAACACCACTACAGATTTTAAAAATGGACCAGGTTGACTCTTAAGTGGTTGCTAGAATTTTAGTGATTTCATGAGTGAACTGGTGAAACAAAGTATCATAGAAGAGGGTGACTCTGTTGCCTGCTCCTTTAGAAACCATGGGAATCCAGGGTAGAAATGCACTATTTTGCTAAACTGTAAACTCTTGGGACGGCCCTGGTGTGCTAACATGGGAGCAATGGTTATACAGCTTGCAACTGAGCCGTGACTTTCATTGTTGTTTTATCTTTTCCCCAGGCTTACTCTGTGTATGATGAGGACATTGGCTATTGCCAGGGCCAGTCATTCCTCGCTGCTGTTCTTCTGCTGCATGTGAGTAG
Organism: Scyliorhinus canicula; assembly: GCF_902713615.1. NCBI lineage: Eukaryota > Metazoa > Chordata > Chondrichthyes > Carcharhiniformes > Scyliorhinidae > Scyliorhinus > Scyliorhinus canicula. The sequence goes on along the minus strand of NC_052149.1, from coordinate 127,726,566 downwards.
ACTGTCTTACATATGAGAAATAATTGTGCTGCAATATGTGATGCTTCAGTCATGATTTCCAACCTGTCTCCACAATCGCTGTTCACATACCTGGTTGGGTAATAGGCCAATCAATGAGGCCAAGGTTCTGCAGTGGACATGTGGCCCAGGCTGAAACTCACCTCCATTATGTTTCATGTGAGAAGGTGCTCACATTTATCACATGACCTTCCAGACTGAAATGTGCAGGCTGGTAGGATGAAGATAAAAGGTAAGAAAGACTTGCCTTATGCAGGACCTGCCACAGCATGTCACAGTCCAGACATTTCAAGTACTTTTGCAATGCAGCTACTGTACTTGCCGCAGACAATTTACTTATAACAAGATTCCACAAACATCATGCAGGTTATGCGGTCATTGGCATGGTGCTGTTAATGGAAGCTTGTTGTTTGAATATTGATTGCCACGTTTCTTTCTCAATGACTGAATTTCAAAGTACTTATTCAGCAGGTGATTCTTACCTTAGATTTCTAATCTCTCTGTAGGCTTCTGGCACAAGTTCATTTGCACTCTTACGTTTTCGCACCTCACCATAATCCCTTGATTGTGATGCAAACACTTCACTAACTCGACCTACCAACTTTATTTGAACCAACACGACCCACATGATCTTTGGCCAATTCAGTTGCTGAGCCACTTTCTCAAATGAGCTAAATAAGGCTTTCATATCTTTCCCATCAAACCTTGGCAGTGCTTGAATATATTTAATCACATCCCTACTAAGCTTTTGAAGAGGAAGTGTTTTTTCCTTCCTCTAGACTTTCCTCAGCTTCTATCTTTAGCGGCAACATGTTCTGTTAATGGTCTCTTTGCAGTACTAGTTTCTGAAGTTCAATTTCTCCCCCTTTTCCTTTGTTTCTGCCATTGTCAATCTCTCTTTTTTTCCTTATCCCTTTCTTAATTTGTTAATCTTACCATTTCTAGCTCAAGATTCCTCCTTTCCATTTTCTTTTGAAAAGCCCTCTTTTTTCCTTTTTTGCCCTCTCTCTTTCCTTTACTACTGCCATTGCCAATTTCTCCTTTTCTTTCTTTTCCAATTTATTCAGCTCTATTTATTCCTTTCCATCTTTTTTCCTGCATTTCTAATTGTTTCATTTGTAATTGAATTCTAGCTAATTCCAATGATTCAGGCTGTGTCTCTGGCAAATTTAAATGCTGAGCGACTGCTTGTATTTTCTCTACCTTCCTCACCCCTTCAGATAAGGTTATCTGCAGTTTCTCCGTCAACCCCAAAAGTTTTGTTTTAATCACTCTTTATAAGCCAGCCTGAGTAATCTCTTGCACGCCAGGAAGTGTTTTGCAACTGAAAGAGTCATCTCCAGTCACTTCCTATTTAAACTTCAAAACCTGAAAGAAAGCAACTGTTCCACACACACTCACTGTCTTTAAATTCGATAATCTCAAGCCAAACAAGGAACTATATATTAATATTCCGATAAAGAGCCCCCAATTTTATTACGATCCCCAACCAGACCCCAACAATGGCTTTGGACACTGGACCAAAACCCCAATATTCTATGTTAATTTTTTAAGTCTGAGGAAAGGATACCTCGCTTTGGGATTGATTTCACGCAAAATGGGGATACGGTATATTAAAACAAACTTTATTACTAACACAGTCTTAAAATCTTTAACATCACATCATAAAATAGCTTACAATTTGCCTTTAAACAATGCTAATTAATACAGTGAAATAATGCAATAAAATGCTATCTTTCTTCCCATCAAACAACAAAAAACCCATCTCAGCTCTCAATCCACTGTTAAACACAGTTAGCACTCAAGAATATCTACTTTCCAGAGGTGGAAAGAGTATTTTGACACATCTTTAAAGAAAAGGCCTGAATCCTGTCAGAACTATGCAGAAACTCCGGTTGTATTGCTTCAGAAGCTACTTCAGCTTGTTTCAGCTCACCTTCTAACCACACTCTTCGGAACTACCTGGAAAGAAACTGCTAATCTATTTACAGACATTTATTTTAACTGAACTGAGATACTTGACTTCAGCTCACATCTCAATAGGATTTATTTTTAAAACGTGATGGCAGCAGTCATACACGCACTAACCAAGGCTTTTGTTTTTAAATACTTTTTATTCAAGTTTTCAAACATTTTCACCAAGAAAAACACAAAGAAATAAGAACAAACCCCCCCCCCCCCCCCCACCGTATACACAAATAATAAATTAACAGAAATAATTAACATGAAGGCAAATATACACGCCCAGTCAAGAAAAACAAACAAACAAACCCTCACCAGCCCCCATCCACCCCAAACTCCCCCCCCCCCCCCTCCCCTGGGTTGTTGCTGTTGCTGACCATTACCTAAAGCTCCACCAGGAAGTCTAGAAACGGTTGCCACCGCCTGAAGAACCCTTGCACCGACCCCCTTAAGGGAAATTTGACCCTCTCCAGTTTGATGAACCCAGCCATATCGTTGACCCAGGATTCCACGCCTGGGGGCCTCGCATCTTTCCACTGTAGAAGAATCCTTCGCCGGGCTACCAGGGACGCAAAGGCCTCTTTCACCTCCTGCACTCCCGGCTCCACTGTCACCCCAAATATTGTGAGCCCCCAGCCCGGCTCAACCCTCGAACCAACCACCCTAGACATCGTCTCCGCGACGACCCTCCAAAAGCCCTCCAGCACTGGGCACGCCCAGAACATGTGGGTGTGGTTTTCAGGGCTCCCTGACCACCTGACACACCTGTCCTCTCTCCCAAAGAACCAGCTCAGCCTTGCCCCGGTCATGTGCGCCCTATGCAGCACCTTAAATTGTATTAAGCTGAGCCTCGCGCAAGAGGAGGAGGAATTCACCCTCCCCAGGGCATCCGCCCACGTCCCCTCGTCGATCTCCTCACCCAACTCCTCCTCCCACTTACCCTTCAGTTCCTCCAACGAGGCCTCCTCCTCCTCTTGCATCACCTGATATGTTGCCGAGATCCTCCCCTTTCCAACCCACGTCCCCGAAAGCACCCTGTCCTGAACCCCTCGTGGCGGCAACAGTGGGAACTCCACCACCTGCAGCCTAACAAACGCCCTTACCTGCATATATCTGAAGGTGTTCCCCGGGGGGAGGCCGAACGTCCCCTCCAGCTTGCCCAGGCTCGCGAACTTCCCATCCACAAACAGGTCCCCCATCCTTCTGATACCTGCCCTGTGTCAACTCAGAAACCCTCTGTCCATTCTCCCCGGGACAAACCGGTGGCTCCCCATATCGGGGACTACACCGAAGCCCCCACCTCCTCCCGTGCCGCCTCCATTGCCCCCAAATTTTGAGGGTAGCCGCCACCACCGGGCTCGTGGTATTTCTCGTTGGAGGAAGCGGCAGCGGCGCCGTCACCAGCGCCTCGAGGCTCGTGCCCACACAGGACGCCATCTCCAACCTCCAACCTCTTCCATGCCGCCCCCTCCCCCTCCATCACCCACTTGCGTATCATCGCCACGTTGGCGGCCCAATAATATCCACAGAGGTTAGGCAGCGCCCCCCCCCCCCCATCTCTGCTCCGCTCCAGGAACACCCTTCTCACCCTCGGGGTCCCATGCGCCCACACGAACCCCATGACGCTCCTGTTGACCCGCCTGAAAAAGGCCTTAGGGATCATGATAGGGAGGCACTGGAACAAGAACAAAAACCTCGGGAGCACCAGCCCCAGGTACCTAAAACTCCTCTCCCGCCTTTTTTAACGGGAGCTCACCATTTCAGGTTATCAGCCGGATCAGGGGGCTACTCGCCCCCCTCCCCCGCCGACTAGCCATACCCCTTCCTAGGCCAGCCATGTGCCCACGCCCCCCGCACGCCCCGTTCCCCACAGTGGCAGACCCCCGCCCTGACCTCCTCTACCACCTCCAGCCCCCCCTTGGCCATTCCAGCAGAAAACCCGGTCCCGCCCCCCCCATTCCCCTCCTCCCACCCCCCTCCCAGCTCGGTCCCCCCCTAGCTGCGTTGCTCCCCCCATTGCACTCCCGTGAGTCAGCTGACTCCTGCTGACCCCGGCCACTCCCGCCGCACCATCGACCCCCCCCCCCCCCCAGTGTGAAGCTTCCCCTCCCCTCCCTTGCCCACAAGCAGGCTCACATCCTTCCCATTCCGCTCCCAGCGTGAGAAAAAGCCCGCCAGCTCTGGCCCCACCCCCTTCAATCCTTAGCGCGGGAAAAAGCCCGCGTTTTCCCCTCGCCCGGCCCCGCCTCTTCTGGCGCTGCACCCTTTTCAGGCCCAGTTTCACTATCTCCATCTCAGGCCACACACCCCCCGCGAGGCCCCATCAACCCCTACCGACCATCAACCCCCAAGGTAGTTACCTACACCCCCCCACGAGCCCATCCGGCGGGCCTAATCAGAAGAATGCAAAACAATGCCCTATCAATCCCCAAAAAACAAAGAAAGAACCCCCCCTCGGAACACAACACCATAATCCCAACCAACTGCGACCCATCGTCCCCGACCCTTAGTCCGAGTCCAGTTTTTCGGCCTGAACAAACGCCCAGGCCTCCTCCGGGGACTCAAAATAATGGTGTTGAACCTTGTAGGTGACCCACAGACCCGCCGGCTGTAGCATGCCGAACTTCCCCCCTCTCCTGTGCAGCACTGCCTTCGCCCGATTGTAACGGCCCTCTGCTTCACCACCTCCGCGCTCCAATCCTGGTAGATCCGGACCTCCGCGTTCTCCCACCTGCTGCTCCGCTCCTTCTTGGCCCACTTTAATACACACTCTCGATCAGCAAACCGGTGGAACCGCACCAGCACGCCTGCGGCGGCTCGCTGGGCTTGGGCTTCCTCGCCTGCACTCGGTGGGCCCCCTCCAACTCCAAGGGCCCCTGGAAGCGCTCTGCTCCCATCAACGAATTCAACATGGTGACCACATAGGCCCCTATGTCCGACCCCTCCAGCCCCTCCGGGAGGCCCAGGATCTGCAGTTTGTTCCGCCTCGACCGGTTCTCCATCTCCTTGAACCTCGCCTGCCATTTCTTGTGGAGCGCCTCGTGCGCCTCCACCTTCACCGCCTGGCCTAAGATCTCATCCTCGTTCTCCGAGACCTTTTGATGGTCCTCCCGGATCGCCGCCCCTTGGGCCGTCTGGGCCTCCAGCAGCTTATCGAGTGAGGCCTTCATTGGCTCCAGCAGCTCTGCTTTTAGCTCCTTAAAACAGCACTGGAGCTGCTGCTGCGCCCATTGCGTCCACGCTGCCTGGCCTTCGCCCGCCGCTATCTTGGTCCTCCTCCCTCGCACCTTTCTTTGCTGCAATGCCGCTTTTTTTAATCGCCCCACTCCTGGTCCAATCCATACACTATCAGGGGAATGTTGCTGTCCCCTTCCCACACCGGGAAACGTCGAACAAGCGCCCTAAAAAGAGCCCAAATGTCCTTTGCTAGTGGGAGCTGCCGAACGTGTGACTTAGCTCCGTATAGCCGCAACCGGAAGTCCCTAACCAAGGGTTTTAACCCAACCCTTACTGCACCAAATACATATAATACAATATATCTGAAATTCCTACATTCATCACATAAGCGTCAATGTTTAAAAGAAGTCACGTATTTAAGCCAAAGATAAGGAGATATTTTTCTCTGAGGGTTGTGAGGCTTTGGAACTCTCAAAAAGCAGTGGAAGCAGAATCTTTGAATATTTTTCAGGCAGAGCTGGATAGATTCTTGATTAACAAAGGGGTGAAAGGTTATCGGAAGTTTGCGCTTTCTCCCAGTGTCTGCGTGGGTTTCCTCCGGGTGCTCCGGTTTCCTCCCACAATATGGTGGGGGTAGATCTATGTCCTCAGGAATCAACTGAATATCACTGCAGTCACCTGGGTAAGTTTGTCCCATCGCACTATAACTGAAACAGCAGGAGCAATCCACCGTGAGCACAACTCTGCCCTGGCTCGGAAATAACTGGAGCTCTGAGATTTCTGTGCTCCGAGATTCTTCCAAGATGCCCCTGGGGGTTTGACCCGCGCCATCCTTCACTTAGCCTCCAGAAGATTTACTGAGGATGTTCCAGGGGGTCTATCAATACTTCCTCGATTAGAGCAGCCAGAAGCACATTTTTGTTCTTGTGAAGGCGGTAAAGAGAAAGTGCTGACATTTCTACAACACATTTCTCAACTGCAGCCAAATCTTGGTATTCGATATAGCTCTTGAAGGAATTTGAAATAGCTCTTGGGGCTAAAGGGCTCAAGGGATATGGGGGGGGGGAAGGTGGAATCAGGGTATTGAACTTGGATGATCAACCATTGCTGAGCCTTTGGCTTTGATTTTTATGTCATCATTGGCTACAGGAATAGTGCCAGAGGACTGGAGGATAGCAAATGTGGTCCCTTTGTTCAAGAAGGGGAGTAGAGATAACCCCGGTAACTATAGGCCGGTGAGCCTCACGTCTGTTGTGGGTAAAGTCTTGGAGAGGATTATAAGAGATACGATTTATAATCATCTAGATAGGAATAATATGATTAGGGATAGTCAGCATGGTTTTGTGAAGGGTAGGTCATGCCTCACAAACCTTATCGAGTTCTTTGAGAAGGTGACTGAACAGGTAGACGAGGGTAGAGCAGTTGATGTGGTGTATATGGATTTCAGTAAAGCATTTGATAAGGTTCCCCACGGTCGTCTATTGCAGAAAATACGGAGGCTGGGGATTGAGGGTGATTTAGAGATGTGGATCAGAAATTGGCTAGTTGAAAGAAGACAGAGGGTGGTGGTTGATGGCAAATGTTCAGAATGGAGTCAGTTACGAGTGGCGTACCACAAGGATCTGTTCTGGGGCCGTTGCTGTTTGTCATTTTTATAAATGACCTAGAGGAGGGCACAGAAGGTTGGGTGAGTAAATTTGCAGACGACACTAAAGTCGGTGGAGTTGTAGACAGTGTGGAAGGATGTTGCAGGTTACAGAGGGACATAGATAAGCTGCAGAGCTGGGCTGAGAGATGGCAAATGGAGTTTAATGTAGAGAAGTGTGAGGTGATTCACTTTGGAAAGAATAACAGGAATGCGGAATATTTGGCTAATGGTAAAATTCTTAGCAGTGTGGATGAGCAGAGGGATCTCGGTGTCCATGTACATAGATCCCTGAAAGTTGCCACCCAGGTTGATAGGGTTGTGAAGAAGGCCTATGGTGTGTTGGCCTTTATTGGTAGAGGGATTGAGTTCCGGAGCCATGAGGTCATGTTGCAGCTGTACAAAACTCTGGTACGGCCGCATTTGGAGTATTACGTACAGTTCTGGTCGCCTCATTATAGGAAGGACGTGGAAGCTTTGGAACGGGTGCAGAGGAGATTTACCAGGATGTTGCCTGGTATGGAGGGAAAATCTTATGAGGAAAGGCTGATGGACTTGAGGTTGTTTTCGTTAGAGAGAAGAAGGTTAAGAGGTGACTTCATAGAGGCATACAAAATGATCAGAGGGTTAGATAGGGTGGACAGTGAGAGCCTTCTCCCGCGGATGGAGGTGGCTAACACGAGGGGACATAGCCTTAAATTGAGGGGTAATAGATATAGGACAGACGTCAGAGGTAGGTTTTTTACGCAGAGTGGTGAGGCCGTGGAATGCAATACCTGCAACAGTAGTGAATTTGCCAACATTGAGGGCATTTAAAAGTTTATTGGATAAGCATATGGATGATAAGGGCATAGTGTAGGTTAGATGGCCTTTAGTTTTTGACTTCCCATGTCGGTGCAACATCGTGGGCCGAAGGGCCTGTACTGCGCTGTATCGTTCTATGCTCTATGTTCTATGATCATGATGAATGGCGGAGCAGCCTTGAAGGTCCAAATGACCTCCTCTATGTTTCTATGAAGTACTTTTGAAGTTCAGTCGCTGTTGTAATGGAGGGAACATGGCAGCCAATGTGGGCACAGCAAGATTCCACAAACGACAATATGATCATTACCAGATCATATGTCTTAGTGACGTTGGTTTAGGGGTAAAAATTCTCCCAAACACCTGGGTACTCCCCTGGTCTTTGAAAACTGCCATTGGAATTATTCACATCTGTCGGAGAAGCAGACAGGATCTGGATTTAGTGTCTTGTCCAATGGTCCAGATGTTGCAGTGCTCCTTTAGTACTGCACTCGGTGTATCAGCCTACGTTATGTGTTCAAGTTTCTGGACCCACAACCACTGACTCAGGAGGATGCTCCCCACTGGGCCACATCTGACATGAGTAGTTCATGCACTCTCATAAAGCCTTACAGGGACTGAATAACTGTGTGCAGCAAGCCCTTGTGCATCAACCATGCCACTCTGCAAACAGATTGTGTGTGTCTTTCTCCACATTGTTTTGATGCAAGAGAACTGTTTTCTTGAAGGTGGGATGTAATATTCATTTCTTTCTTGCCCAGTGTCTCCAGTTTCCCTTCTTGATCATTGAAAGTTGACCAGCTGATACTGCAGCGTGCAATAATGCTGTGAATTGAGGCTACAGCCAGTGCCTCCTCTTAGTGTTGTTAACGTTGGTGTGATGAATGTGCTGATGCCTGTGGAATCCTCAGTGGCAGTCCCTGATCTGAAAAACTGGCGTCTGAATTAGATAATCGCAATCTCTTTATTTTTAACCATTCAGGTTGAATCTTGTATTTGGAACCCAAATATTTTAGTGTATGTACACTTTCTGGTGTGTGTGCGTGCACGGTTCAGTCAGTGTGCGTGCACGGTTCAGTGTGTGCGTGCACAGTCCAGTGTGTGTGTGCACGGTTCAGTGTATGTGCGTGTGCACAGTTCAGTGTGTGCACGGTTCAGTGTGTGTATGTGCACGGTTCAGTGTGTGTACGGTTCAGTGTGTGTGTGCACGGTTCAGTGTGTGTGCGCGTATGGTTCAGTGTGTGTGTGCACGGTTCAGTGTGTGCACGCGTGTGCACGGTTCACTGTGTGTGTGTGTGCACGGTTCAGTGTGTGTGTGTGCACGGTTCAGTGTGTGTGTGTGCACGGTTCAGTGTGTGTGTGTGTGCGCACAGTTCAGTGTGTGTGTGCGTACACGGTTCAATGTGTGTGTGTGCGTGTACACGGTTCAGTGTCTGTGTGTGTGGGTGTACTATTTGGTGTGTCTGTATGCCGTCCAGTGTGCATGAATGCATTGTTCAATGGGTGCACTGTTCAATGTGTGCACTGTCCGGTGTCTGTGTGTGTGTCCATGCAGTGTCCGGTGTGTGCACATGTGCATTGTCCGGTGTGCGCGCTTGTGCATTGTCTGGTATCTGAGCGCTTACACTGTTCATTCTGTGTGTGCATGCAGTGTCCAGGCTGTAAGCACGTGCACTGTTCAATGTGTGTGCAGTGCAGTGTCTGGTCTGTGCACGATCTGGTGTATGTGTGTGCGTGCACTGTCTGGTGTGTATTTGTGCAGCGTGGTGTGTGCGCATTGCCTGGTGTGCATGTGCATTGCCTGGTGTTATCGCACGCTCACTGTATGGTGTATGAGTGTACTGTATGGTGTGTATTTGTACAGTGTGGTGTGCACGTGCACTGTCTGGTGTGTATTTGTGGACTGTTTGATGTGGAGGTATGCAGTAATGTGCACTGCACTCAGGCACCATGCAGTGCATGCAGACAACAGGCAGTTCACACAAACAGCGGGTATTGCTCATATACACTGGACACAGTACACACACCTAACAGTCCAAGTGCGCACAGGTCAGCGCAAGGATAAGCCACGCAAACCAGAAAGTGCTCGTTCAAACTTGAAAATGCACGCAAACAGCAGATATTGATCGCATATGCCAAGCAATGAGTGCACACTGGTGTGTGTGTGTGTGTACTTCCCGTTATGTGCGTATGTAAGCACTGTGCAATGTATGGGCATTTGTCTGTGTGTGTCTGTGCATTGCCCGATGTGTCTGTGTGCACTTCCCGACGTACGGGCAGGGGTGCGTGGGTTCACCGCCTTTACACAAATCTCGTCCTACATTACAACATTGACTACATTTCAACAATTCTTCCATAAGCGTAAAGCAAGTCGAGACATTCTGCGGATGTGAAAGAAGCCACTGAAATGCAAGTCTTTCTTAAAAGATGTTTATTAGAATAGGTTTTTTCACAGATGCTCTTTCAATCCATATGTGCAGATTGCAACAAATGCTTATTTTTGAGCGGGTTTCTGTTTGATTGGGGCCTCCTGCTGTGTTAGGTGGAGTGATGAGAGAATTGAGTCACCCAGACTGCACTCTATATGATAGAAAAACACCTGCAATTTTATTTTGTAAATATTTTTATTGAACATTTTAAAAATTATATACCAATGCAAAAACATGACACAAAAACAACAACAGTCTCCCAAGCCCCCTACACCCCCAACAGCTGAAGGTGACCAGCTTTTTAAAATACATAAAAAATGGTTGCCATCTTATATAGTACCTCCCAATCGATCCCCTCAGCATGTATTTAACTTTCTCCAAATACAGAAATTCCAGGAGGACCCCCAGCCACACCGTGGCACTGGGTGGAGAAGCTGACCTCTACTTCAGCAGAACGTACCTATGAGCAATCAGCAAGACAAAGGCTAATACATCTGCCCCCGCTCCCGTCTGCAACTCCGGCAACTCTGACATCCCGAATATGGCCTCTAGGGGACCCGGCTCTAGCTCCCTGCTGAAGATCGTCTGCCTGGTGCTCAAGAAAGAGTCCCAAACGTTTGCTAGTTTAGGACATGCCCAGAACAAATGTACCTGATTTGTTGGCCTCTCCTACCCCATCTTCTACCCCTTGAAACACCCGACTCATCCTTGCCCTTGTTAAGTGTGCCCCATGCACGACCTTTGGTTGTAGGAGCCTGAGCCCTTCACCCTCCACAAGGCCAGATACTACCTCCTCCTCCACTTCAACCCCCGAGCTGCTCCTTCCATTTGCCTTAATCCTCTCCAGCAAGGCCCCGACCTCCGCCAACAGTCTCGCATAGACACCTGAAGTTTTACCCTCCTCCAATCCAGCCAGCGACAGTATTTATCGACGTGGACAGCACAACCAGAAAACAGGCAAAATTTTGGACTTGCAAGTACCTGAATGCCACCGACTGCGAGTCCGTACCTCTTCACCAACTCCCCAACTGCTCCTCCAGGAACAAATCCCCCATTACTGCCAACCCCTTATCCCCCCATCCCCTAAACCTGGGATCCACCTTAGACGGCTCAAACACATGGGCCGGGATTCTCCCCTACCTGGCGGGGCGGGGGGTCCTGGCGTGTCAGAGCGGCGTGAACCACTCCGGCGTCGGGCCGCCCCAAAGTTGCGGAATTCTCCGCACCTTTAGGGGCTAGGCCCGTGCCGGAGTGGTTTCCACTCCGCTGGCTGGCGTGAACGGCCTTTGGCGCCACGCCAGCCGGAGCCGAAAGGTCTTAGCCAGCCGGCGGCTACTAACAGCAGCTGCTGATGTCATACCGGCGCATGCGCAGGGGAGGGGGTCTCTTCAGCCCCCGCCATGGTGAAGGCCATGACGGTGGCGGAAGAAAAAGAGTGCCCCCACGGCACAGGCCCACCCACCGATCGGTGGGCCCCGATTGCGGGCCAGGCCACCGTGGGGGCACCCCCCGGGGTCAGATCACCCCGCGCCCCCCCCCACAGGACCCCGGAGCCCGCCCGCGCCGCCAATCCCGCCGGTACCAGAGGTGGTTTAAACCACGCCGGCGGGAAAGGGCTGTCAGCGGCGGACTTTGGCCCATGGCGGGCCGGAGAATCGCCGCAGGGGGCCCGCCGACCGGCGCAGCGCTATTCCCGCCCCCGCCGAATTTCGGGGGGGCAGAAAATTCGGGACACGGCGGGAGCGGGATTGACCACCCGAAATGCACTCCACTCTTGCACAGTGCCGCCTTTGCTTTATTGAAGGCAGTTCTCCTTTTTGCCAAATCGAAAGTAATCTCCTAGTAAATTTTAATCATAGTGCCTTCCCACATTTACTCCCCCCGTCTGCTAGGCCCACCTCAACACCACCTCCTTTGCCTAGTAGCTATGCAAGGTCATGATTATCGGCGACTCATTCCCCCGCGGCTTCGCCGGAGTGATAGGTGGGACCTATCCAACTTCACGGTGGTGGTGGGAGGGGGGGGGGGGATTTAACTCCTCCCCCATCAGCTTCCTCTGAATTTCCACTGACCTCTGTTGGCCTTGGACCCTCCATGCCCTCCAGCAGCGTCAAATTCCACCTCCGAGATTGGTTTTCAAGGTTCTTCACTGTTGCTCTCAGGCCCCAATTCCAATCCTCCATTTCAGCCTCCTCCACTGCTCTCAATGCCTCACCCTCTTTGACATTCTTCCGAGCATCTCCCTTATCGGGGCCAGTCAGTCCTCCACCAAATGCTTGAAAGACTCCAGCATCTCCCTCCCTTGCATCTCTAAGTGTTTACTGAACTGCTGTTCAAACTCCACCGCCATCACCTCCATGAATATATCCACCGTTATATAGGCAGCCCCTCCCGCCCCATTCGGCTCCACCATCTTCCCTTCCCACACACACTTCATTGTGCTCTAACCTCCTGGAGGACTAGCGCTCGAATCTTCTCTTCCCATCCCTGATTTTTCCGCATGTTCTTGGCCATCCTCCACCAACTACTCTCGCCGGGGGCAACTTTACATGCAATTTTCCCCACACGAAACAGGTGAAAAGGGCCTCTCACTCAGGGCTCTGGCGGGAGCAACCCAACGTGCGACCTCCTCCTACATCCCTCCACTGGACGTCTCTCACATGTGTGTAAAGTAATTGGGTTTATGCTTGACATCTGCCCTGCTTTAGTCAGATAGCAGAGTGCTCCCATTTAATTTAATTCCTCTTCTTATCCCCATATCCTTCACTTGAAACATCCAGGGACCTCCATGGCTATTGGAAAATAGGTTCATGACATGTGGAATAAATATCTTTTCACAGATGCCGGAGGAGCAGGCGTTCTGTGTTTTGGTGAAGATCATGTACGATTACGGTCTCCGAGAGCTCTACAAGAACAATTTTGAGGGTCTGCATTGCAAATTTTACCAATTGGAGAGGCTACTCCAGGTAAAGATTGTACTTTTCCAAAGCAATGTACCACCACAAACTAATCTATCTTGATGTCCATTTACAATTCTGCAAGTTTATTAAATATCATCTTGTATTCTGTAGCAATCCTGCTCAGCGTTAAATATTGCATTTCAGTACAAGCTTTTCCATTTGGATTGCTATCCAGAATGAGGTGGATTTCCCTGCAGTGGCAAGTGATTTTCAAACATGCCACCTGAGTGTAGAGCTGGTACTGCAGACCACATTCCCTTTATGAAATCACTTTACACCGATGAAATCCCTTCGTAGTATTACGATCACGGACCAAATCCCAACAGTTGCTCAGATACCGGACAGAAACCCCAATGTTTTATTTAATTTGGAAGATTGTGAGGAAAGGTTAATTTGCTCCAGGAGTGATTCCATGCACAAATAAGGATTTGCAATATTAAAACAAACATATTATTAACGCAGTGTTACTAACTTCTACATCATAAAGACAAATCATTTCAATTACCAGTTAAACAATGCTTATCAATATGATGAAACAATAACCCTTAACTGCTATCTTTATCTCCACTCTTAACAACACCCATCTCAAGTCAAAATCCACTTTTAATCACATTTAGCAGACTCAGGAATACTGGCTGTAAAGAGATGTATTGGATAAACCACTTTGAGAAAGAGAGATCCTTCAGGAACTATAGAGTCATAGCTGCAGGTGCTTGCCTGAGTCGAACTACGAATTAATCTGCGGCCTTTCCAGAAACAGAAACTGCTCTCCACCCCGCTGACAGCTTAATTTTTATCGAAAAAGTTGATGAACGGCTGCCACATCTGAGCAAACCCCTTCAATGAACCCCTCAAGGCGAATTACATTTTCTCGAGTCTGAGAAACCCCGCCATGTCGCTAACCCACACCCCTGACTTCAGGGGCTCCAAGTCCCTCCATCCTTGTAAAATCCGTCTCCGGGCCACCAGGGAAGCAAAGGCCAGGACATCAGCCTCTCTCACCCCCTGGGCTCCATGCCCACACCTGGACTCGGCACCACCCTCACTTTTAAGACCTCTGACATGACGTCAGTAAACCTCTGCCAGAAACCCCTGTGCCTCGGACATGCCCAAAACATATGGACATGATTTACCTAAATGGTATTGAGAGCACAGCTTCTTGTCTGTTCACATTCCAATCTAAAAAACAAAACTGAAAAGAACAACGCCTGACTGCTTGAGCCCAGGCTCCTCCCATGAATTACATCATCTGACTAAAACGAAGGACAATGTTCCTAATGATCTACTTCCCAGGGAACCTTAATATAAACAAAAATCCATTAGCCCAACTTCATGGCTGGAATGAAATTTGATCCTACTTTTAAGATGCTTGAATTGCACCTCTGTCTCAAAACCTCTAGCTGCCTTTTTAACCAGGACTTGTAAAAACATGGCTGCAGTCACATACAGACCCAGGCGTTTAACCCTTACTGCACCAAATACATATAATGCAATATATCTGAAATTCCTACATTCATTACAGGAGTAAATGTGGATATGCATTTCCTGATTGATGTTGGTTGAGGGATAAACGCCAGCCAGGACACCAAGGAGGACACACTTGGTCTTGTTTGGAATAGTGGCCGTGGGACCACTAACGGCCACTTGAGAGGGCAGAAGGGGCCTTGGTTGAGCGTTTCTGCTGAAAGTCAGCACCTGCAATAGTGCAGCACTCCCTCAATGCCACAGTTAACTGTCAGCCTAGGACATGACACAAGTCTTTGGAGTGGGGAGCAAACTCATGACCAACTGACTCAGAGGCCAGACACATGACAGACACCGTTTCTAAGACTGTTAATCAAGAACCAGAGTGGAGGGTCGGAGATAAGAATAATTAACTTGTGAAAAGAGTCTGATTACAGCTGTTGATATGAAATTAAAATTCTGTATGAATCTGAATTTACATAAGTCAATGTGGACCTATTGAAGCAAATAATGAGAGCATTGGAGGGTTATCCACAGGATCAGTAATATGATTCTCTCAGTCGAGGAAGAAAGGAAATTGTAAGACAGATTCACTGCAATTATTTGTGTTAACAAAGTTTAAAATAGGTTTTCAACTGGTAGAATAAATTGGGACCTTTAAACTTACCGTATATACTCACGTATCATGCGATCTCGCGTATCATGCGACCCCTAAATTTTAGACACCAAAACATGATTTTATGCTATACCTCATATATCATGCGAGTCACTTTTTTGAGACACCAAATGAGATATCAAATTACGCCGTTAACAACCGCCGTAAACAACCAGCTGTTTTGCAGTTTCTAATCAAGGTAATAAGCAGTTAACTAACGCGTAACACATAACGGTCGAATACATTCTACCATTAGCCACCATGGAGAAAAGATCTGCCAAGAAATATACTGCCAAATTGAAGCTGCAAGTCGTTGCCAAAGCGGAACACAGCAACAACGTTAAAGCTGCAAAGCTGTTTGGTGTCGGAGAAAGCTGTGTCCGCAACTGGAGAAAACAGAAAGAGAAATTGATGGAAAGTCCTTCCTATAAATGCGCTAATCGCGAGTCGAAATGTCATTGGCCGCAATTAGAAGATAACGTCTCAAAGTGGGTGTCTGAAAATCGGGAAAATGGTTATATTATAACTCGATCTAAAATTAGACTTTATGCTTTACGAGAAGCAAGAAACATGGGCATTCGTGAGTTTACTGCAAGTCCTGGATGGTGTACGCGGTTCATGAAAAGACATGACTTTGTGTTAAGAAGAAAAACAAAAATTGCACAGAGACTCCCAAAAGAATTAGAAGAAAAAGTGACTAGTTTTCAAACATTTGTAAACATTAATGCCCAAAGTAAAATTTCCAAATGGTATCGTTGTCCATGTCCAAATCTTGCAACCATTATCGTTCATCCAACCTTTTTCATGGACATGGACAACGATACCATTTGGAAATTTTACTTTGGGCATTAATTTCCGTTTAAAGATAACCATTGGAGGAAGTTTCGTCCCATCTGCCATACACGTTAGTACAACCGTAAAATGTGTCTTTTCATGCCCTGTAGTTTTGATAAAAATACTTTTCTCACCGACTTTATTAACGGTTGAGTTTGATGGAATATCAAAATTCACGGGTGTTTCATCCATGTTTCCATGGATGAACAATAATGGTTGCAAGATTTGGCTGAAGAGAGTTTGGGAATCAAGAGCAGGTGGTTTACGACGCCCAAAAAGTTTACTTGTGTGGGATATGTTTAGGTCACATCGCGTGGATTCTGTTGTGAAAGCTGTTTGCGAATCAAACACCGATATAGCAATCGTTCCAGCTGGCTTGACTAGTGTCGTTCAGCCACTTGACGTATCCATTAATAAGCCATTTAAAGACAATATAAGAAAGAAATGGAATGACTGGATGATGGAAGGAGAGAAATCATTTACGAAGGGAGGGACTATGAAGGCTCCGGATTTGCCTCTACTGTGTTTGTGGGTAAAAGAAGCATGGGCTGAGATAGATGCAGATTTGATTGTTAAAGCATTTAAAAAATATGGAATAGCAAATGCTTTGGATGGAAGTGAAGATGATGCTATATTCGAAGATGCAGGAGAAGAGGATGAAAATATTGAAGACCTGGAAGATGATCATAAGAACATAAGAACTAGGAGCAGGAGTAGGGCATCTGGCCCCTCGAGCCTGCTCCGCCATTCAATGAGATCATGGCTGATCTTTTGTGGACTCAGCTCCACTTTCCGGCCTGAACACCATAACCCTTAATCCCTTTATTCTTCAAAAAACTATCTATCTTTACCTTAAAAACATGTAATGAAGGAGCCTCAACTGTTTCACTGGGCAAGGAATTCCATAGATTCACAACCCTTTGGGTGAAGAAGTTCCTCCTAAACTCCGTCCTAAATCTACTTCCCCTTATTTTGAGGCTATATCCCCTAGTTCTGCTGTCACCCGCCAGTGGAAACAACCTGCCCGCATCTATCCTATCTATTCCCTTCATAATTTTAAATGTTTCTATAAGATCCCCCTTATCCTTCTAAATTTCAATGAGTACAGTCCCAGTCTACTCAACCTCTCCTCATAATCCAACCCCTTCAGCTCTGGGATTAACCTAGTGAATCTCCTCTGCACACCCTCCAGCGCCAGTACGTCCTTTCTCAAGTAAGGAGACCAAAACTGAACACAATACTCCAGGTGTGGCCTCACTAACACCTTGTACAATTGCAACATAACCTCCCTAGTCTTAAACTCCATCCCTCTACCAATGAAGGACAAAATTCCATTTGCCTTCTTAATCACCTGTTGCACTTGTAAACCAACCTTCTGTGACTCATGCACTAGCACACCCAAGTCTCTCTGAACAGCGGTATGCTTTAATATTTTATTGTTTAAATAATAATCCCGTTTGCTGTTATTCCTACCAAAATGGATAACCTCACATTTGTCAACATTGTATTCCATCTGCCAGACCCTAGCCCATTCACTTAACCTATCCAAATCCCTCAGCAGACTTCCAGTATCCTCTGCACTTTTCGCTTTACCACTCATCTTAGTGTCATCTGCAAACTTGGACACATTGCCCTTGGTCCCCAACTCCAAATCATCTACGTAAATTGTGAACAATTGTGGGCCCAACACGGATCCCTGAGGGACACCACTAGCTACTGATTGCCAACCAGAGAAACACCCATTAATCCCAACTCTTTGCTTTCTATTAATTAACCAATCCTCTATCCATGCTACTACTTTACCCTTAATGCCATGCATCTTTATCTTATGCAGCAACCTTTTGTGTGGCACCTTGTCAAAGGCTTTCTGGAAATCCAGATATACCACATCCATCGGCTCCCCGTTATCTACTGCACTGGTAATGTCCTCAAAAAATTCCACTAAATTAGTTAGGCATGACCTGCCTTTAACGAACCCATGCTGCGTCTGCCCAATGGGACAATTTCTATCCAGATGCCTCGCAATTTCTTCCTTGATGATAGATTCCAGCATCTTCCCTACTACCGAAGTTAAGCTCACTGGCCTATAATTTCCTGCTTTCTGCCTACCTCCTTTTTTAAACAGTGGCGTCACGTTTGCTAATTTCCAATCCACCGGGACCACCCCGGAGTCTAGTGAATTTCGGTAAATTATCACTAGTGCATCTGCAATTTCCCTAGCCATCTCTTTTAGCAAATCAGTATGATCATATTGAGAACGTATTTGCTACTGGGTAGATGGCCCAACACTGTTACTAAAACCACTCTGGTGAGAAGTCCTGGTTCTAACCCCCTAGCAAAGGAAGTCTTATAAATTAGGAAAAGTCTCATTCATCCACATGAAAGCTTCAACTTGTGCCTGTCACATGATCATAGTTACAAACTCTGTCACAAACCTGCAGTTCTCCGTGTCGCTCTTTTAAAATGAAAGTGTTAAAAGAGCCAGTCAGCTAGACCCTTGTGTAGACACAATTGGAATCAAAGAAATAACAATTAATTTATTGAAATTAATTTCGTACAAGTGCAGAGGCCAATGTCGTTCCTGCTGATGGGGTAAAATCTCTTCATCTCAGACGGGAGGGTAAAATTTCCAATTGATGAAGCTTCCTGTGGGAATGTTTCACATGGGAATACTGCATTCCATTCATCTATGCTCCTGTCATCCATTTACAGGAATGGAGTGCAGTGTCTGGAAGTGAGCTGCATACGTTTCAGCTCTGATCTTCCAGTTCTGTCCCCAGCGAGCCTGCACTTCTGTACTCATACAGCCATGGAAAGGTCACAGCACAGAAGGAGGTCATTCAGATCATCCAACCTGGGTTATAACTCTACAAGAACTACTCAGCGAGTCCCATTTCCTCACCTTGTGGCTCTGCAATTTATTTCCCCCTTCCGCTGCTTATACAATTATCTTTGAGAGCTGTAATTGACCCTGCCGCCACCACAATGTCAGACAGTGAATTCTGATCCTAACTGCTGTCAGACAATGAATTCTGATCCAAACCGCTGTCAGTGAATTCTGCTCCTAACTGCTGTCAGACATTGCATTCCATCCTAACTGCTGTCAGTGAATTCTGATCCTAATGGTCAGACGTTTAGCTGCTGTTGTATAAAGGGTCAAAGGTTCTGCTCCTTTTCACCAACACCTTTATTTCACTTTAACAGACTCTGCAACAAAATTCTACAATCACATCACCTGACACAAAGGCCACCTGAAGCCGCTTTACACATCAGTGTCAATTATTGGATACTTAACATAAATGAGACAACTAATTGGAATGTCCCTTAACCCATTATTTAACAGTCTCCCCTTCTTTGGAGAAAAAAAAATTAGGTGAAAACAAAATTACAAGAAACTCAAAAACACACACGCAATTTCCCCCCTTCTTTTTTTTTAATTTTTGGAAGAAAAAAAAACAGTCACAGAAATATGCGCCCTTCATTAACAATATCCAAAAGTTTCTATGAACTAGCCTCTCGTTTTGTAAAACAGTCTGACAATTGATAGCTACTGTCGACCCATTTAATTTTTGCTATTTCCCCTCTGTCCAACATCTCCTTCAAACATGCAATGTCTATCCTTAACATTTTTTTCATTGACACTTTTTGTGGAGTGCACATTTTCCCACAGAGATTTATTGTCAATGTGACATTCAATGGATATATTACCCAAATCCCCTAATCCCAAAATTTCTGTCAATATATGAGATATATAAAAAGCCATATCTACCGCTTCTACAAGGCTTAACGTCTCAGCAGCCAAAGTGCTTTTGACCACTCTCTTTATTTTCTTTGTTTCCCACACAAGAGGGCAACATTTACCATTGTTCCCCAAAAGGAAAATTATAAAACCTCCTGCGCTTGAAACCCCATCACATAAATTTGCAAAGGAAACATCACTATAAACTATGAGTTTCAAGTGCCTCAGGTCACCTAAAACTGGGAACTTCAAAACACACTCCTGCATTTTTAGTTTGACCAACGCTTTATTTGTTCTTATTATGTCGTCCACTTTGGGATCATTCATTTTTGTACTCAACTCTAAGACATCAAAACTCACGTCCGGTCTAGTCTGTCCACCTAACCAATTCAGTTGCGCAATTAAACTTCACAGTTGCTCTTTTTCCATCTTTGAAACCATTGCTTTTTTTTGTGAAACCCGGCCATGACTAATTGCTATTGACTGATGCTTTCCAAATAAGACAGACTAAGTTGCCCCTAACGTAGTCTGTCCAATTTCCAGTCCAGTATATTTAAATGCACCAGAAGCCTGACTTCCAACCCTGAATTCTTTCCTCAAACCAGAGATTACAATAGCTTCGAAATCACCAGTCCCACCCCACAGAAAATCATTGACATGCATCATAAAGATGCCAGAAAGATTTCCTTTGTGGTGCTAGTAAAACATTGCCGGATCTGCTTTCAACTGGCAACAGCCTAACTTTAACAAAACTGACCTTACCAAAAAATACCAGACTCTAGATGCATAATTTGTTCAAATTCCAGAGTACCCCTTCTGTGTTAGCTGCTTCTTTAGGATGGAGAAAAATGTCTCTTTGGAGCTGATGCCCCTGCAAAAAGGAAGCATTTATATCTATAGATTTGCATTCCCATGCCTTTGTGGCTAACAGAGCCAAGAAGATCTTTAAAATAACCTTTCCTGTCGTAGGTGAATCTACCCTTAAATCCTGATCTTCTAAGTTTTCTTCAAATTCCCTTGCCACAAGCTTGGCCTTTGCCTTATAAGTTCCATCCGGAAGAACCTTTTCCGTGCAAATCCATCTGCGGGATAGAGCTCTTTGTCCCCTATCCGGTACTTCCGTGTATACCCCAAATTCACTCCAATTATGCAGTTCTTGTTGTTTGGCATCTTTGATAACTTTTTCATCTAATTTATTGGATGCCACCAAAATCTCACGTGCATGTGGGCTTCTACTCCTGTTAGTATTCGTAGTCTTACTCATGTTCTGAGACCTTGATAAACTACGTCCCCTCTCCCACCTGGTATCTCGTTTTGTACTGCTACTGCTTGATCTTTCCCTTCTGCTGTGGGATGCCCTTTCAATAGTTCTCGCCTTTTTCCTGCAGATCTGTTCACTATCCGATGTACTATCTAAACTGGCACTGCATTTCTGTTCCCTCCATTTTCGAACTTTGTGTTCCCAATCCATTGTCTTGACTCCCTCCCCTGAATGCTGTACATTCAACCAATGTTTATACTTTCCAGTGGCCTTCCCTGATCTACTAATAACAGTTGCATCCTTGCATTGACTAGACCCTTCTGGCAAGTATGTCACTTTTGTACCAACTTTTGGCAGTTGCCCTTTCGGAAAAATGGCCTGTTCTAATTCATCATGTGTTCCTCTACAGAAACCCTGTCTATATCAATTAACTGGTCCTCATAGTTCTGTAACATGTGCGTACCAGATGACTGTGGTTCCTCGTCATGTCTGTCAGCTCTGTATAAATTTGAAAATTTGTAGTCTGTACCCATTATCCTTGATGAATGTACCCTAACAGTTTGATTGCCATGTTGCAAAATAATTGTTTTGCCATCTATGCCTATGATCTTCCATGGGCCTTTCCATTCATTAAAATTGTCTCTCCTATAATATACTATGTCTCCTTGTTGAAAAACGGTATTTGATGGCCGTACGTTATGCCTTAAAACTCTGCGAATTCTTTCAGAGACGTCGGCTTCCATAAAAGCTTTTCTACAGCTCTGTAATGCATTTAAATGCTCAGCAAAGGCAGAGCTAATTGTAGTCCCTTTCCAAGCTGGACGCTGGTCATCCAAAATGGAAGGAATTTTAGGATTTTTACCAAACACTAATTGATAGGGACTATAGCCCCCAACCATCTGCAATGAATTCTTTGCACGTACCGCCCATGCTAAAGCTGAATTTAGCTTGCAAGTCGGTCTATCTGCCAAAATTTTCCAGAGCATGTCATCAATTACAGCATGGTTTCTTTCACAGACATCATTGCTAAATGGGCTTTCCGCAGCCATATTCATAACTGTGATATTTACATTTTCACAAATATCCCTAAACTCATCATTACCAAATTCTCCCTCATTGTCCGGAGGAATTTTGCCGGCAGGCCCATTCCTGTCCTGATCCATTTTTCCACGATTTGATCCAGAATTACTCTCTTTTCTTTACTTCATACAATCGTTGATTGACTAAATCTGGTTGCTAAATCTACAAAATGCAAAATAAATATATTATTGGCTTTATCCCAGATCTTAAGGTCCAAGGCCACAATGTTGTTAAAATCCCTGGCCAAAGGTAGGGTTACTATCGGTCATGCTGGTGTCCTTCTGTACTTCCTTCAAACGTCACAGCGATCACTAATCTGTACTATCAGTTTAGTGTAGTCTTCATCCTTTAATAAATGTTTCAGCCTCCGAGGAGACGGATGCGCAAATTGCCTATGCAGTTTTAATACAACAAGCTTTTTATCAGCTAAAGTCCCATTTTCAACTGCCATTAACACATCCTTAACAACTGTACTTGAAATATTATTTGTCAGTAATGGAATACAATAGTCTCCCGACTGTGTAAATTGTAAGTCCACCGTCTTTCCAAAAACGTTGCCTTATCCTGTTCTATATCATGTTTCATGTGTGCTTTCTTCATCGACGGTCTGCTCAGAAGCAAAGGTATCTCCGGCAATATTACAAGGGATCACCATTCTTTGTAGCGACTTCAGAGTATTATCATCTCCAAACCTGAAACTTGTGGAACTTTCAAATTCCTTAATCTTGTTACGATTTTCAGCATTCAAGGGGTCCAGGTAACATTTTAACCAGTCAATTCCACACACAGTAGATATGCAACCACTGTCCAATACAGCACAATTGATAGATTCTGCAACCAACACCCTCATAACCGGCGTAAAACTGCTTGTTAATAGGACAATGCCTTCATTCTGGCCACTATCTTTTTTCCTCTTCCGTGTCATGTGTCGCTTCAAACACTCTATTATAACGTGTTGGACAGTTGAAAGCATAATGGTATTGAGAGTCACATCGAAAACATCGATTTATCATGCCCCGTCCATTTCTGGGGTTCATCTTCCTATTGTAGGTTTTAACTGGGTTTCTGTCTTCATAATTTCCGGGTCCTGATCTCCTACTATAGTTTTGGAACTGTTCGTAACCGTACGATTTCACCAGCCTGTTAGTAGTGTATCTTCCATATTCTGCTTTATTGTAGGCTGACTTATTTAGGTCATCAGAGCCATCGGAATCGAATGTTTCCCCAGAAACTTTTTAAAAGCTTTTGTCATTTGATCGAATAAGGTATCCTTATCCGCAAACTGAACTCCTGTCAAAACCAGGAGCCTATCAATGTTGCTCACTCTAGCACAGTCAAGTAATTTAAAGGCCAACACAGACTGTGGAAATTCCAGGTTGTGTTTCTGCAGACTTTTATATAGTCTGCCAAATTCCATTGTATAGTCTTCAATGGAGAAATCCTCTATTTTCCGGAACCTATCAAAATCAAACCATGCTTCATACGCACTTAACAAGTCACCCTTTTTATAAATCTTATCCATATAACGTAATAGAGTCTGCAGACCTTCTTCTGAGTCTAACTCTTCCAATTCCAGCTCAAAAAACTTTTGCTCCAGATTTTACTGTCGTAAGGTAGAGAAAGAGCCAATGCCATACCTTTTTTTCTCTTTTCCACATAACTACTGCACTTCTCCATTGGTCATACGATCCCCTTTCAGAAAATAAGGGGGGGGTAGTCATATCCAGCCATCTTTATCCTAGGTTCAGCCATATATCTTTATTTTTCTTCTCACCCACTCCTTGGTTTGGTCTGGAAAAGTTGTATCTTTCAACCCTTCACATTTGCACAGCAACCATCGACTGCTACCATTTGTTAGACATTTAGCTGCTGTTGTATAGAGAGTCAAAGGTTCTGCTCCTTTTCACCAACACCTTTATTTCATTTTAACAAACTCTGCAACAGAATTCTACAATCACATCACCTGACACAAAGGCCACCTGAAGCCGCTTTACACATCAGTGTCAATTATTGGATACTTAACATAAATGAGACAACTAATTGGAATGTCTCTTAACCCATTACTTAACACTAACCATTGTCAATTAATTCTGATCCTAATCATTGTCAGTGAATTCTGATCCGAACTGCTGTCGGTGAATTCTGATCCGAACCGCTGCCAGACATTGCATTCCATCTTAACCACTGTCAGTGAATTCTGATCCTAACCACTGTCAGTGAATTCTGATTCTAACCGCTGTGAGTGAATTCTGATCCTAACCGCTGTCTGTGAATTCTGATCCTAACCGCTGTCAGTGAATTCTGATCCTAACCGCTGTCAGTGAATTCTGATCCTAACCGCTGTCAGTGAATTCTGATCCTAACCGCTGTTAGTGAATTCTGATCCTAACCGCTGTCAGTGAATTCTGATCCTAACCGCTGTCAGTGAATTCTGATCCTAACCGCTGTCAGTGAATTCTGATCCTAACCGCTGTGAGTGAATTCTGATCCTAACCGCTGTCAGTGAATTCTGATCCTAACCGCTGTCAGTGAATTCCGATCTAATGCGCTGTCAATGAATTCTGATTCTGAGCACTGTCAGGCAGTGAATTCTGATCTAAATCATTGTCAGTTAATTCTATCCTAACCGCTGTCACTGAATTCCGATCTAATGCGCTGTCAATGAATTCTGATTCTGAGCACTGTCAGGCAGTGAATTCTGATCTAAATCATTGTCAGTTAATTCTATCCTAACCGCTGTCAGTGAATTCTGAACCTAACAGCTGTCACACTGCATTCTGATCCTAACGGCTGTCAGACAGTGCATTCTGATCCTAACAGCTGTCAGACAGCATTCTGATCCTAACCCCTGTCAGACAGTGCATTCTGATCCTAACGGCTGTCAGACTGCATTCTGATCCTAACCACTGTCAGACAGTGCATTCTGATCCTAACAGCTGTCAGACTGTGCATTCTGATCCTAACCACTGTCAGACAGCATTCTGATCCTAACAGCTGTCAGACAGTGCATTCTGATCCTAACAGCTGTCAGACTGCATTCTGATCCTAACGGCTGTCAGACTGCATTCTGATCCTAACGGCTGTCAGACTGCATTCTGATCCTAACGGCTGTCACACTGCATTCTGATCCTAACGGTTGTCAGACTGTGCATTCTGATCCTAACCCCTGTCAGACAGTGCATTCTGATCCTAACGGCTGTCAGACTGTGCATTCTGATCCTAACAGCTGTCAGACTACATTCTGATCCTAACCACTGTCAGACAGTGCATTCTGATCCTAACCCCTGTCAGACAGCATTCTGACCCGAACCACTGTCAGACAGTGCATTCTGATCCTAACGGCTGTCAGACTGTGCATTCTGATCCTAACGGCTGTCAGACTGCATTCTGATCCTAACGGCTGTCAGACTGCATTCTGATCCTAACGGCTGTCAGACTGCATTCTGATCCTAACGGCTGTCAGACTGCATTCTGATCATAACGGCTGTCAGACTGCATTCTGATCCTAACGGCTGTCAGACTGCATTCTGATCCTAACGGCTGTCAGACTGCATTCTGATCCTAACAGCTGTCAGACTGCATTCTGATCCTAACCACTGTCAGACTGCATTCTGATCCTAACGGCTGTCAGACTGCATTCTGATCCTAACAGCTGTCAGACAGTGCATTCTGATCCTAACGGCTGTCAGACTGTGCATTCTGATCCTAACGGCTGTCAGACTGCATTCTGATCCTAACGGCTGTCAGACTGTGCATTCTGATCCTAACAGCTGTCAGACACTGCATTCTGATCCTAACGGCTGCCAGACTGCATTCTGATCCTAACGGCTGTCAGACAGTGCATTCTGATCCTAACGGCTGTCAGACTGCATTCTGATCCTAACGGCTGTCAGACAGTGCATTCTGATCCTAACAGCTGTCAGACAGCATTCTGATCCTAACAGCTGTCAGACTGCATTCTGATCCTAACGGCTGTCAGACTGCATTCTGATCCTAACGGTTGTCAGACTGTGCATTCTGATCCTAACCCCTGTCAGACAGTGCATTCTGATCCTAACGGCTGTCAGACTGTGCATTCTGATCCTAACGGCTGTCAGACTGCATTCTGATCCTAACGGCTGTCAGACTGCATTCTGATCCTAACAGCTGTCAGACACTGCATTCTGATCCTAACGGCTGTCAGACAGTGCATTCTGATCCTAACGGCTGTCAGACTGCATTCTGATCCTAACGGCTGTCAGACAGTGCATTCTGATCCTAACGGCTGTCAGACTGCATTCTGATCCTAACAGCTGTCAGACAGTGCATTCTGATCCTAACGGCTGTCAGACAGTGCATTCTGATCCTAACCCCTGTCAGACAGCATTCTGATCCTAACGGCTGTCAGACTGCATTCTGATCCTAACAGCTGTCAGACTGCATTCTGATCCTAACAGCTGTCAGACAGTGCATTCTGATCCTAACAGCTGTCAGACTGCATTCTGATCCTAACGGCTGTCAGACTGCATTCTGATCCTAACGGCTGTCAGACAGCATTCTGATCCTAACGGCTGTCAGACTGCATTCTGATCCTAACAGCTGTCAGACTGCATTCTGATCCTAACGGCTGTCAGACTGCATTCTGATCCTAACGGCTGTCAGACTGCATTCTGATCCTAATGGCTGTCAGACTGCATTCTGATCCTAACGGCTGTCAGACTGCATTCTGATCCTAACAGCTGTCAGACTGCATTCTGATCCTAACAGCTGTCAGACTGCATTCTGATCCTAACGGCTGTCAGACACTGCATTCTGATCATAACGGCTGTCAGACAGTGCATTCTGATCCTAACGGCTGTCAGACTGCATTCTGATCCTAACAGCTGTCAGACAGTGCATTCTGATCCTAACGGCTGTCAGACTGCATTCTGATCCTAACGGCTGTCAGACAGTGCATTCTGATCCTAACAGCTGTCAGACTGCATTCTGATCCTAACGGCTGTCAGACTGCATTCTGATCCTAACAGCTGTCAGACAGTGCATTCTGATCCTAACGGCTGTCAGACACTGCATTCTGATCCTAACGGCTGTCAGACAGCATTCTGATCCTAACGGCTGTCAGACTGCATTCTGATCATAACGGCTGTCAGACTGCATTCTGATCCTAACCACTGTCAGACTGCATTCTGATCCTAACCCCTGTCAGACAGCATTCTGATCATAACGGCTGTCAGACTGCATTCTGACCCGAACCACTGTCAGACAGTGCATTCTGATCCTAACGGCTGTCAGACTGTGCATTCTGATCCTAACGGCTGTCAGACTGCATTCTGATCCTAACCACTGTCAGACAGCATTCTGATCCTAACGGCTGTCAGACTGCATTCTGATCCTAACGGCTGTCAGACTGTGCATTCTGATCCTAACGGCTGTCAGACTGCATTCTGATCCTAACAGCTGTCAGACAGCATTCTGATCCTAACGGCTGTCAGACTGCATTCTGATCCTAACGGCTGTCAGACTGCATTCTGATCCTAACGGCTGTCAGACTGCATTCTGATCCTAACGGCTGTCAGACTGCATTCTGATCCTAACGGCTGTCAGACTGCATTCTGATCCTAACGGCTGTCAGACTGCATTCTGATCCTAACGGCTGTCAGACTGCATTCTGATCCTAACGGCTGTCAGACTGCATTCTGATCTTAACGGCTGTCAGACTGTGCATTCTGATCCTAACCCCTGTCAGACAGCATTCTGACCCGAACCACTGTCAGACAGCATTCTGATCCTAACGGCTGTCAGACTGCATTCTGATCCTAACGGCTGTCAGACTGCATTCTGATCCTAACGGCTGTCAGACTGCATTCTGATCATAACGGCTGTCAGTCAGTGCATTCTGATCCTAACGGCTGTCAGACTGCATTCTGATCCTAACGGCTGTCACACTGCATTCTGATCCTAACGGCTGTCAGACAGTGCATTCTGATCCTAACAGCTGTCAGACTGCATTCTGATCCTAAAGGCTGTCAGACTGCATTCTGATCCTAACGGCTGTCAGACAGTGCATTCTGATCCTAACGGCTGTCAGACTGCATTCTGATCCTAACGGCTGTCAGACAGTGCATTCTGATCCTAGCGGCTGTCAGACTGCATTCTGATCATAACGGCTGTCAGACTGCATTCTGATCCTAACGGCTGTCAGACAGTGCATTCTGATCCTAACGGCTGTCACACTGCATTCTGATCCTAACGGCTGTCAGACTGCATTCTGATCCTAACGGCTGTCAGACAGTGCATTCTGATCCTAACGGCTGTCAGACAGTGCATTCTGATCCTAACGGCTGTCAGACTGCATTCTGATCTTAACGGCTGTCAGACTGTGCATTCTGATCCTAACCCCTGTCAGACAGCATTCTGACCCGAACCACTGTCAGACAGTGCATTCTGATCCTAACGGCTGTCAGACTGTGCATTCTGATCCTAACGGCTGTCAGACTGCATTCTGATCATAACGGCTGTCAGTCAGTGCATTCTGATCCTAACGGCTGTCAGACTGCATTCTGATCCTAACGGCTGTCACACTGCATTCTGATCCTAACGGCTGTCAGACAGTGCATTCTGATCCTAACGGCTGTCAGACTGCATTCTGATCCTAACAGCTGTCAGACTGCATTCTGATCCTAAAGGCTGTCAGACTGCATTCTGATCCTAACGGCTGTCAGACAGTGCATTCTGATCCTAACGGCTGTCAGACTGCATTCTGATCCTAACGGCTGTCAGACAGTGCATTCTGATCCTAACGGCTGTCAGACTGCATTCTGATCCTAACAGCTGTCAGACAGTGCATTCTGATCCTAACCACTGTCAGACTGCATTCTGATCCTAACAGCTGTCAGACTGCATTCTGATCCTAAAGGCTGTCAGACTGCATTCTGATCCTAACGGCTGTCAGACAGTGCATTCTGATCCTAGCGGCTGTCAGACTGCATTCTGATCCTAACGGCTGTCAGACTGCATTCTGATCATAACGGCTGTCAGACTGCATTCTGATCCTAACGGCTGTCAGACAGTGCATTCTGATCCTAACGGCTGTCACACTGCATTCTGATCCTAACGGCTGTCAGACAGTGCATTCTGATCCTAACGGCTGTCAGACTGCATTCTGATCCTAACGGCTGTCAGACTGCATTCTGATCCTAACGGCTGTCACACTGCATTCTGATCCTAACGGCTGTCAGACAGTGCATTCTGATCCTAACGGCTGTCAGACTGCATTCTGATCCTAACGGCTGTCAGACTGCATTCTGATCCTAACAGCTGTCAGACTGCATTCTGATCCTAACAGCTGTCAGTCAGTGCATTCTGATCCTAACGGCTGTCAGACTGTGCATTCTGATCCTAAATGCTGTCAGACTGCATTCTGATCCTAAATGCTGTCAGACTGCATTCTGATCATAACGGCTGTCAGTCAGTGCATTCTGATCCTAACGGCTGTCAGACTGTGCATTCTGATCCTAACGGCTGTCAGACTGCATTCTGATCCTAACGGCTGTCAGACTGCATTCTGATCCTAACGGCTGTCAGACAGTGCATTCTGATCCTAACGGCTGTCAGACTGCATTCTGATCCTAACGGCTGTCAGACTGCATTCTGATCCTAACGGCTGTCAGACTGCATTCTGATCCTAACGGCTGTCAGACTGCATTCTGATCCTAACGGCTGTCAGACTGCATTCTGATCCTAGCGGCTGTCAGACTGCATTCTGATCCTAACGGCTGTCAGACTGCATTCTGATCCTAACGGCTGTCAGACTGCATTCTGATCCTAACGGCTGTCAGACTGCATTCTGATCCTAACGGCTGTCAGACTGCATTCTGATCCTAACGGCTGTCAGACTGCATTCTGATCCTAACGGCTGTCAGACTGCATTCTGATCCTAACGGCTGTCAGACACTGCATTCTGATCCTAACGGCTGTCAGACTGCATTCTGATCATAACGGCTGTCAGTCAGTGCATTCTGATCCTAACGGCTGTCAGACTGCATTCTGATCCTAACGGCTGTCAGACTGCATTCTGATCCTAACGGCTGTCAGACAGTGCATTCTGATCCTAACGGCTGTCAGACTGTGCATTCTGATCCTAACGGCTGTCAGACTGTGCATTCTGATCCTAACAGCTGTCAGACTGCATTCTGATCCTAACGGCTGTCAGACAGCATTCTGATCCTAACGGCTGTCAGACTGCATTCTGATCCTAACGGCTGTCAGACTGCATTCTGATCCTAACGGCTGTCAGACTGCATTCTGATCCTAACAGCTGTCAGACTGCATTCTGATCCTAACGGCTGTCAGATTGTGCATTCTGATCCTAACAACTGTCTGACAGTGCACACGTCTCCCATGTGGGGCCTTGTCAAATGCTTTGCTGAAATCCATGTAAACAACATCAACTGCACTACCCGCATCTACACATTTAATCACGTGCTCAAAAAATTCAATCAAATTTGTTAGGCATGACCTCCCTCTGACAAAGCCATGCTGACTATTCCTGATCAAACCTTGCCTCTCCAAGTGGAGATAGATTCTCTGCTTCGGAATTTTCTCGATTAGACTCGATTAAACTCGATTAGTTTCCCCACCACTGATGTGTGACTCACTGGCCTGTTCCCTGGCTTATCTCCACAGCCTTTCTTAAATAGTGGGACTACATTTGCAGTTCTCCAGTTCTCTGGCACCTCTCCCGTTACCAGAGAAGAATTAAAAATTTGGATCAGGGCCCCTGCAATCTTCTCCCTCGCCTCCCACAGCAACCTGGGACACAATTCGTCCGGACCTGGAGATTTGTTCACTTTTGTAAATGTCAAGAGTATTACAGTTTTATTGAGGCACCTAAGAATAGAACATGCTTCATGGAGAGAAGATGAATTTTATTGCACTTTCTGTTAATTTTCAAGTTGAAATGTTTTGTAATGTATTTTTACAAATTTTATGAATACAGTATGCTTTTGGGGAAAAAACTATCCATTGCACCACTTTGTCTGAATGGTAACTAGGCAAACTGCCAATGGCAATGTAAAGGTGACCATTTAAAGAACCCTCTTTCTCCATTGCAAAAAGCTGGTTGTTTGCTTTGTACCTTATTATCCTGTAAAATTAGAACATAGGAAGTAAGAGCAGAAGTCCTGCTTTGTTTGTGTGAACTCTTCTGTACTGTATAATAGCTGCCTGTTATTTTGGGGCGTGTGTTGGAGTCAATCCACTATATTGTTAATGTTTACAGGAACAGCATCCTGAACTCTACAATCATTTCTTGGATCTGAACTTGGAGGCACACATGTATGCTTCACAGTGGTTCCTCACACTCTTCACCGTCAAATTCCCTCTCTGCATGGTCTTCCACATCATCGATCTTCTGCTCTCTGAGGTAAGACTACTTGCTCGTTTCCTCACACATGCACTCACACACACTCATTCACACACGCACATTTGCTCATTCAAGCACACACATACACATGCTCATTCATACACATGTCCGCAGTCACACACATGCTCATTCATACACGCTCATTCACAGGCTCACTCACATAGGCTTCACGCGCTCATGCTCACAAACACGCTCACAAACACAATCTCATACACAGACTTGCTCATATAATCTCCACACGTGCATAAACTCACACTCACAAACACATGCGCTCATACCATTCACCTCGCTGAAACTCCCTTCCACTGTCACTCACATTTACATTCTCTCATTCGCTCACACTCTCAATCAGATGCTCTCCCTGCGACACGCACATACCCACAGAGAGAATCACACACACTGACTCACTCACACATCCACGCCGTGTGCACATGCATACACTTTTTTTATACAGTTACACTCTCACACATACAGTCACAGTTAAGTTGTTAGGATATCAGACCAGACCCCAATTTATGTTGGGATACCGGATGTGAAACCTCCAAAATTTGCAATTTGTAAAGCCGTGAGGAAAGGATACTTCAGCCCGGGAGGGATTCCATTAACAAATGGGGATCTTTTAAGTTAAATCAAACTTTATTTGAACACAGTATTAACTACATTGACATTACAGAAACAGCTCTACAATTCACAGTTAAACAATTCTTAAAATGTAAGGAAAAACTTTAACTTATGCCCTACACCTTTAATATAAATATTCCAACTAAGCAACCCCAATATAGTTCAAATGCCACTTATAAATAAAGTAAACAAAGCAGGAGCAATCTGAAAATCCTTCTGTTTTGTCAGACTCATATCCTTTGTCAAACAGTTGTTCAACTTAAATTGTTCAGGTGAGGGATAGGGCAGGGAAGTTGGTGGTGGCTCCAGAGCTGATTAACAAGGTTTTTGAGGAATTTTATGAGAGGTTGTACAGGTCAGAGCCACCTGGGAGAGACCGTGAAATGCAGGAATTTCTAGATCGGTTGGAGTACCCGAGGTTAGGGGAGATGGACAGGGCTACATTAGAAGGAGCAATAGTGGAGCAGGAGATAAAAGATGCGATTGGGAGGATGCAGTCAGGGAAGGTGGCGGGACTGGATGGGTTTCCGGTGGAATATGATAACAAATTCAAGGATAAGCTGGCACCCCTGATGGTGGGGATGTTTAAAGAGGTGATAGGGAAGGTGGTGTTGCCACAAACTTTGGGGCAGGCATCAATTTCCCTGTTGCTAAAAAAAGGTAAGGATCCAACGGAGCGTGGGCCATATAGGCCCATATCGCTTCTGAATGTGGACCCAAAAGTATTGGCGAAGCTACTGCCGGGTAGGCTGGAGGAGTGCCTCCCGAAGGTGATAGGTGAAGATCAAACGGGTTTCGTGAGAGGGAGGCAGCTCTTTTCAAACGTTAGAAATGTATTGAACGTCGTTATGGCACCAACAGAGAGGAAGGAAACAGAGGTGGTTGCAGCACTGGACGCTGAGAAGGCGTTTGATCGGGTAGAATGGGGGTACTTGATGGCAGTTCTGGAGTGGTTTGGGATTGGACCAAGATTTGTGAACTGGGTAAAGCTACTATATAAGGAGCCGAGGGCAAGTGTCCGTGCAAACAACATCAGCTCGAGATAATTTTCTCTACACCGTGGGACTAGGCAGGGATGTCCCATGTCCCCCCTGCTGTTTGCACTCGCGATTGAGCCGTTGGCCATCGCATTAAGAAGTTCGGGGGTGTGGAAAGGAATAGTGCGGGAGGGGATAGAACATAGGGTGTCCTTATATGCCGATGATTTGCTGTTATACGTGTCGGAACCGAGTGTGTCAATAGGGGGAATATTGGAGCTGCTTCGAGTGTTTGGGTCTTTCTCGGGGTACAAACTAAATCTAGACAAGAGTGGGTATTTTGTGGTGTCTCGGCCGGGGGTGGGGACAGGGGCGTGGGGGCTGCCATTCTGTAGGGCAGGGAGTCACTTTAGGTACCTGGGGGTGCAGGTTGCCCGGGAGTGGGGGGGGATCTGCAGGTACATCATTTCTAGTTTGGTGGGGAGAGTGAAAGCCGACCTGGCGAGGTGGGATGGTCTCCCTCTGTCACTGGCGGGTCGGGCACAGGCGATTAAAATGAACGTGTTGCCGCAATTTCTGTTTATTTTCCAATGCCTCACGATTTTTTTGCCAAAGGCTTTTTTCAGAGAGATTGAGGGAAGGATTACTTTGTTCATATGAGGAAGGAAGGTGGCCAGAGTTATAAAGGTGCTGCTACAGAGGGGAAGGCAGGCAGGGGTTTGGGTCATCCGAACCCTGATGCACTACTACTGGGTGGTGAATGTGGAGAAGGTGCGGAGCTGGGTCAGAGGGGTTGATTCCCAGTGGGTCAGAATTGAGGAGAGTTTCTGCAGGGGGTCGGGACTGAAAGCACTAGCAACAGCGCCGCTCCTGATAGCCCCGGGGAAATACTCAAGGAGTCCAGTAATAATACCTTCATTGAGAATTTGGAGGCAGTTTCGCCAACACTTCGGGTTGGGGGCAATGTCAAGGGAAATGCCGATTCGGGGGAACCACAGATTTGAGCCATGGAGGTGGGATGGAAATTTTCGGAAATGGGAGGAGATGGGGATTAAGACACTAAAAGATTTGTTTCTTAGGGGTCGGTTTGCAGGACTGAAGGAGCTGGAAGCAAAGTATGGGCTGGAGCAGGGGGAAATGTTTAGATACATGCAGGTTCGAGATTTTGCCAGAAAGGAGATACAGAGCTTTCCGGTGGAGTTCCACATTGCTGGAGGAGGTGCTGACGACAGGGGGACTGCAGAAGGGGGTAGTGTCAGCGGTCTACGGAGCTATTTTGGAAGAGAAGGCACCACTGGAAGGGATCAAAGCAAAGTGGGAGGAAGAGTTGGGAGAGGATATGGAGGAGGCGTTCTGGTGTGAGGTGCTCCGGAGGGTGAATGCCTCCACCTCGTGCGCGATGTTGGGGCTGATACAGCTGAGGGTGGTAAAAAGAGCACACCTCACGAGGGTGGGGATAAGCCGATTGTTTGAAGGAGTAGAAGATGTGTGTGAGTGGTGGGGAGTGGCTAATCATGTTCATATGTTTTGGTCCTATCCAAAGCTACAGTATTACTGGAAGGAGGTTTTTAGGGTAATTTCTGAAGTGGTGCAAGTGAAACTGGACCCAGGCCCCCGGGTGGCCATATTCAGGGTGTTGGATCAGAGGGTGCAGAGGCAGATGTTGTAGCCTTCGCCTCATTGATCGCCCGAAAGCGGATCCTGATGGGATGGAGAGCAGCCTCTCCACCCTGTGTCCTGGCATAGCGGGGGGGCCTGTTGGAATTCTTGACTCTTGAGAAGGTTAAGTTTGAACTGAGGGGAAGGATGGAGGGGTTCTACAATTCATGGGCATTATTCATCATGCACTTTCAAGAACTGGATAACATCGAACATTAGTTGGGGGAGGAGGGGGTGGGTGGGAGGGAGGGAGGGAGTGTTGGGGGGAGGGGGGCGGTGTGTGTTAATGGTGACTATGGGTGATTCCTGATTCCTATTTGTCATTTGTTTATGCGAACATGCGGGCTAATGTTTGGGGTTTGGTGGGTTATTGGTCTGGGGATTGACATATTTGTTAATGATTATTGTTTGTTGTTGGTGGGTGAAAAAGGAGAATAAAAAATATATTTTTTTTTAAACTTCAAGGAGCTGGTTACCATCAACTGCTAGGGGGGAGGGGAGGGGAGGAAGAGAGGGGGGAATGTTGGTTTGCGAGTTGGTGGTGGGGTGGGTTTGGGGGTTTTGTGTTGGTTTTATTTTGTAATGTTATGTGCTGTAAATGGTAAAATGCTAAAATCTGAATAAAAATACTTTAAAGAAAAAAAAACAGTTGTTCAACTAAAAGTCTTATATCAGACTGAAAAACTACAGTTGAACCAGGCTCCTCCATGGGGCAGCACGGTAGCATTGTGGATAGCACAATCGCTTCACAGCTCCAGGGTCCCAGGTTCGATTCCGGCTTGGGTCACTGTCTGTGCGGAGTCTGCACATCCTCCCCGTGTGTGCGTGGGTTTCCTCCAGGTGCTCCGGTTTCCTCCCAGTTCAAAGATGTGCAAGTTAGGTGGATTGGACATGATAAATTGCCCTTAGTGCCCAAAATTGCCCTTGGTGTTGGGTGGGGTTACTGGGTTATGGGGATAGGGTGGAGGTGTTAACCTTGGGTAGGGTGCTCTTTCCAGTAGCCGGTGCAGACTCGATGGGCCGAATGGCCTCCTTCTGCACTGTAAATTCTATGATGATGATCTATGATCTCCCATTAATTACACTATCTGTATTCCACTAAGATGTCCCATGACCTGGTTAGCGAGGACTAAATATATTCCCTCAAATTATCTATGCCCCAGGGAATCTCCTTCAATCAAAACAATGTTCCATTAGCCATCTCTCTGTAAACAAGTAAATGGTTAAAATTAATAATTATTTCACCTTTTGTGACAGCTTAATCACAGCTTTAGTAGCCACATTGCTTGTGTGTCTTTTATTTTTTGTTAAGTATTTTTATTCCAATTTTCAACGTTTTACAATAAAAAAACACCCAATATATTAAATCCCTGATGCAATAAGATCCCCTACCCTCATCCTCCCTACACAAGAAGACCCCATCTTCTCCCCCCCCCCCTTAACGGTCGACGGTAACCAAAATGCAAAATGAACAGACCCCAACTTTTGTGGAATGCATCATTCGACCCCCCCTCTCCCCGGCAAATTTTACCTTCTCGAGGGCTAAGAACTCCAAGAGGTCCCCCAGCCATGCCGAAGCTGACCTCTGCCCCAACTGAACCCGTCTGCGAGCAATCATCTGCCCCGCATCCGTCTGCAACTCCGGAAGGTCAGACACCCCGAATATGGCCTCAAGGGGGCCAGGCTCCATACCTATATACAAAACTGTTGAAATGGTGCTAAAACTGACCTCCAGCACATTTCCAGCTTTGGGCAAGACCAGAACATATGTACATGATTAGCAGGGCCCCTCCCACACTGCTCGCAGATGTCCTCTATCCCCTTAAACAGCCGGTTCATCCTTAACTTCGTCAGGTGTGCCCTGTCCGCCACCTTCAGCTGTATCACCCCAGCCTCGCACATGTGGTTGAGGCATTCACCCTCCGCAGCACCTCCCACCACAATCCCTCCTCTAACGCTGTCCCCAACTCATCTTCCCACTTTGCCTTGATGCCCTCCATGGACACATTAACCTCCTCCGGAATACAGAATACTCCCATAAATCGCCGAGACGATCGCCCTCTCCAGCCACCCCATTGACAGCACCTCCTCCAACAACGAGGAAGTGGGTGGTATTGGGAAGGTCGGAAGAACAAAGAACAATACAGCACAGGAACAGCCCCTTTGGCCCTCCAAGCCTGTACCGGTGTCATGATACCAATCTTTGCCAAAACCCTTAGCACTTCCTTGTGCCGTATCCTTCTATACCCATCCTATCCATGTGTTTATCAAGATGCCTTTTGAATGCCGTTAATGTATCTGCTTCCACAACCTCCCCTGGCAGCGCGTTCTAGGCACTCATCACCCTCTTCGTAAAAAACTTGCCTCACACATCTCCTCTAAACTTTGCCCGATGGTACCTTAAACCTCGTTACTGACCTCTCCACCCTGGGGAAGAGTGCCGACCCATCCACTCTATCCATGCCCCTCATAATTGTGTACACCTCCATCAGGTCACCCCCTCAACCTCTGTCTTTCTAATGAAAACAGTCCAAGTTGATTCAGCCTCTCCACATAGCTAACACCCTCCAGACCAGGCAACATCCTGGTAAACCTCCTCTGCACCCTCTCCAAAGTCTCCACATCCTTCAGGGACGATAAGGGAATAGTGTAGATGGGCTTTAGAGGGGTTTCACAGGTCGGCACAACATCAAGGGCCAAAAAGCCTGTACTGCGCTGTAATGTTCTATGTTCTATGTTCTGGTGGTGACCAGAACTGTGTGCAGTATTCCAAGTGCGGCCTTACCAAACTTCTATACGACTATAGCATGACTTGCTAGTTTTTATACTCGATGCCCTGTCCAATCAAGGCAAGCATTCTGTTTGGGGCATACTGTAGGGGCAGCGGGGTAGCATGGTGGTTAGCATAAATGCTTCACAGCTCCAGGGTCCCAGGTTCGATTCCCTGCTGGGTCACTGTCTGTGTGGAGTCTGCACGTCCTCCCCCTGTGTGCGTGGGTTTCCTCCGGGTGCTCCGGTTTCCTCCCACAGTCCAAAGATGTGCAGGTTAGGTGGATTGGTCATGCTAAATTGCCCGTAGTGTTCTAATAAAAAAAAAAGTAAGGTTAAGGGGGGGGTTGTTGTGTTACGGGTATAGGGTGGATATGTGGGTTTGAGTAGGGTGATCATGGCTCGGCACAACATTGAGGGCCGAAGGGCCTGTTCTGTGCTGTACTGTTCTATGTTCTATGTTGTTTTCTTGACTACCTCGTCCACTTGTGTTGCCGCCTTCAAAGATCTGTGGACCTGCACGTCTAGACCTCTCTGACTTTCTGTATTCCTAAGAGTTTTGCCATTTATGGTATATTTCCCCTCTATGTTAGACCTGAAGGGCAGTACGGTAGCACAAGTGGATAGCACTGTGGCTTCACAGCGCCAGGGTCCCAGGTTTGATTCCCTGCTGGGTCACTGTCTGTGCGGGTTTCCTCCGGGTGCTCCGGTTTTCTCCCACAGTCAAAGACGTGCAGATTAGATGGATTGGCCATGATAAATCGCCATTAGTGACCAAAAAGGTTAGAGAGGGGTTATTGAGTTACGGGGATAGGGTGGAAGTGAGGGCTTAAGTGGGTCGGTGCAGACTCAATGGGTCAAATGGCCTCCTTCTGCACTGTATGTTCTATGTTCTACCAAAATGCATTACCTCACACTTGTCAGGATTAAACTCCATTTGCCATTTCTCTTCCCAAGTCTCCAACCTATCTATGTCCTGCTGTGGGCAGCACAGTGGCGCAGTGGGCTAGTCACTGCGCCGAGGTCCAAGGTTTGATCCCGGCTCTGGGTCACTGTCCGTGTGGAGTTTGCACATTCCCCCCATGTTTGCATGGGCTTCTCCCCCACAGCCCAAAGATGTGCAGGTTAGGTGGATTGGCCATGCTAAATTGCCCCTTAATTGGAAAGAATTAATTGGGTGCTCTAAAATTTTAAAAAAAATCTATGTCCTGCTGTATCTTCTGACAATCCTCAACATTATCTGCCACTCCACCAACCTTGGTGTCATCCGTGAACTTACAAATCAGATCGGCTACATTTTCCTCCAAATCGTTTATGTATACTACAAACAACAGAGGCCCAAACACAGATCCCTGTGGAACACCACTGGTCACAACCTTCCATTCAGAAAAACACCTTTCTACTCATATCCTTTACCTTCTGTGACTGAGCCAGTTCTGTATCTATCTTACCACCTCATCTCTGATCCTGTGTGACCTCACCTTTTGTACCAGTCTACCATGAGGCACCTTGTCAAAGACTTTACTGAAGTCCATGTGAACAATATCCACCGCCTCCCCATATCAATTATCTTTGTCACCTTCTCAAAAAACCTGATCAAGTTAGTAAGTCACAAACTCCGCTTCACAAAACCATGCTGTCTATTGCTTTTGAGTCCATTTGTTTCCAAATGGGTATAAATCCTGTCCCAGAGAATTCTCTCCAATAATTTATCTACTACCGACGTGAGGCTCACCGGCCTATAGTTTCCAGGATTATCCCTGCTACCTTTCTTAAACAGCAGTGCCACATTAGCTATTCTCCAGTCCTCTGGGATCTCACCTGTAGCCAGTGAGGATATAAAAATGTCACTCAAGCCCCAGCAATTTCCTCCCTTGCTTCCCTCCGTATTCTGGGGTAAATCCCATCTGGCCCAGGAGACTTAACTACCTTAGTATCTTTTAAAAGACCCAATACCTCCTTTTCAATGTTAACATGATCCAGACTGTCCACACACCCTACCCAAGAATCATCTTCTACAAAGTCTCTTTCTTTGGTGAACACTGATCCAAAGTACTCGTTAGTACCTCGCCCATTGCCTCTGGCTTAACACATAGATCCCTCCACTGTCCTTAAGTGATCCAATTCTTTCCCTGGCCATCCTCTTGCTTTTTACATATGAATAAAAAGTTTTGGGATTCACCTTAATCCTACTTGCCAAGGCCTTTTCATGATCCCTTCTAGCCCTCCTAATTTCCTATTTTCTTTATACTCCTCAAGGGTTTCGACTGCCCCCAGCCTTCTAGACCGTGCAAAAGCTTTTGACGAGGTTCACAGTATCCCTCGTTATCGGCTCCCTAAACTTCCCATACTTATCCTTCATTCTCTCAGGAACGTTACTTTCCCGAATCCTAATCAGCTGTCGCTTGAAAGACTCCCACGTGTCCGATGTTGATTTACTATCCAACAGCCGCTCCCAATCCAAATTCTTCAATTCCTGTCTAATGTTATCGTAATTTGCCTTTCCCCAGTTTAGCACCTGAACGCGAGGGTTGCCCTCATCCCTGTCCAAAAGTACCCTCAAATTTACGGAATTACTGATGTGTAATTACTGAAATCTCAACCACCTGTCCAGGCCCATTCCCCAATACCAGATCCGGTACTGCCCCTTCCCTAGTTGGACTATCTACATATTGCATCAAGAAGGCTTCTATGCAAAGTCCCAAACCTGCATGTACCGAATACTCTGTTCCCGTGCCAGTCGAAACCTCTCAGTTAATTCTTCCAAGCTCGCAAAACGCCCTCCAGAAACAGACCCTTTATCTCCTTGACCCATCTCTCCTCCCATCCTGGAACCTCGCATCCATCCTGCCCAGCTTGAATCTGTGATTCCCCCTAATTGGCATCACCTTCGACCCTGCTCCCAGCCTAAAGTGCTGCCAGAACTGCCTCCAAATCTTCAGTGTGGTCACCACTACAGGACTTCCCAAATACTTCGATGGGGCCGTCGCCAGCATCCGCAACCCCAACCCCCTACATGAACCCACCTCAATCCTTACCCACAAAGCCTCCATCTCTCTATTCCAACCCCGTATTTTCTCTGCTTTCGCCATCCAGTAATTACAGAGCAAATTTGGGAGGCCTAATCTCTCTCTCTCTCACTCTCGCTCTCGCTCTCACTCTCCTCCCCATCCCTTCTATCCGGCATTGCCACTACCGCAGGCTCTGCCCATCCGGCTGGACCTACCCCATCCTCTAGTCACCATCAACCCCCACCCCACCCCCTTCCCAGAATCCCCCCCAGCCACTTCTTCTTGCAAACACCTCACCCAGTAGCATCCCCCCACCATTCACATCTCCTTGATCCATCAAAATCTGCCCAGCCAGGCTTCCACGACTGCAGTCCCTTCCCCTACCACACTCCCGTTTACTAGCCAACCTTCGTTTGCTAGCGTAATGATCCCTGCAGATCTCCCTCCTCCTCCTAGAAACACAGTCAGCAACCTAAACCCCCCCGCCCAAAACTCTCCATTCCACACTCCCATCATAAACAAACTTCAACCCTCCCAGCCATACAATCAGAGTGAGAAGAATACATCAACAGAAAGAAAAACACAAAAAAGAATAAACAAATATAAACCAGTGAGAAAATTAAAGAAAAAAGATCGCAGTCCACAACCATCCAAATCCAAATCCAAATTCATCTCAGCCCCAGTCCTTCAGCCTTCGCGAACACCTGCACCTCCTCCTCCGTCTCTAAATAAAAGTCCTTCCAGTAATGAGTCACTCTCAGCTTCGCTGGTTCTTTTTGCCAACTCCTCCATAAGATCTTATACGTTGCACCTTCCCATTTCACCTCTCGATTCTGATTCGCCCAACTCAAAACCTTCACCTGGAAGCTGTGGAAGTAGGCTATACAGTCCTCCGTGGCTCATTCGTTTTGGGCTTCGGTCGGAGTGACCAATGGGCCCTGTGTAACCCATAGAGGTAGGGCTTTCTCTTGTCTCCTCCCCCCCCCCCCCCCCCCCCCCCCATCAACTTGGCCGCAAAGTACTCGTTCGAACTCCGGCCCTCCACATCTTCGGGCAAGCCCACGATCCTCAAGTTCTGCCTCCACAACCTGTTCTCCAGGTCCTCCAGCTTGGTCCTCAGCCCTTTATTGATCTCCACCATCTTCCGCAGCTCCTCACCCGTTGAGGTGAACTGGTCGTTATGCTGTGACAATGTCTCCTCCACTCCCTTCATCTTCTCTCCTTGCTCCCGCACCTCCACCACATCTTCATCAAAGGCGCCTTTATCGGCGCAAGTGTCTCCTCCACCCACTCTTTGAGTGAAGTCATTATCTCTCTCCGATGCACCTCTACATGTTTGACGAACAGCCTTTCAAACTCCCCCGATACCATCTCGGTCAGAGTTTCAATCGTAATGGGAGCGGCCCTACCCGACGAGCCAGCACCCGCCATAGAACAGCACAGAACAGGCCCTTCGGCCCTCGATGTTGTGCCGAGCAAATGATCACCCTACTCAAACTCACGTATCCACCCTATACCCGTAACCCAAACACCCCCCCCCCCGAACCTGGAACCCTGGAGCTGTCTTCCCTGCTGCTGGGCTCATAGCAGCACTCGCCGGCGGACCTTCGCTCGCCCCCTTCCTTCCCTGACCTTTCTTCTGGAACTTCAACATTCCACCCATTCCTTAGAACTTCCCACATCAGATCATCCAAAAAGTACCTCTGAGACCAGGCATTAAGGTCCAAAAATCAAAGACTCCAGCAGGAGCCACTCAACGTGCGATCTACATGCCGCCACCGAATGCCTGTATGTTTTTGAACCAGGTCTTTAAATAACATTACTGCCACAAATATGAAATATAATACATAACCATTTCTACATTCATCACAAAATACCCAACACACACAGTAACCTAGACTTATATTCACAGTTACATGAAAATGTTCAAACAGAAACATACACCATACCCTTGTAAGCGTGTATACACATATGCAGCCGCATTTAAATTCATACACACAATCTTAGCACAATGTTCAGTACCATTCGTGGATCCCCAGCAACTGAAGCAGTCCATGTTTC
This sequence comes from Scyliorhinus canicula, assembly GCF_902713615.1. Taxonomy (NCBI): domain Eukaryota; kingdom Metazoa; phylum Chordata; class Chondrichthyes; order Carcharhiniformes; family Scyliorhinidae; genus Scyliorhinus; species Scyliorhinus canicula. The sequence continues at coordinate 127,684,040 of NC_052149.1, read as the reverse complement.
AAATGCAACAAGACCTGGACAATACCCAGGCTTGGGCTGTCAAGTGGCAAGTAACATTCATGCCACACAAGTGCCAAGCAATGACCATTTCCAACAAGTGAGGATCTAGCCATCGCCCCTTGAAATTCAATGGCATTACCATCAATGAATCCCCCACTATCAAAATCCTGGGGATTACCATTGCCAGAAACTGAACTGGACTACCCATATAAATACTGTGGCTATCGGAGCAGGTCAAATACTAGGAACTCTTCAGTGAGTAACTCACCTCCTGACACCCCAAAGTCTGTCCACCACCTACAAGGCACAAGTCAGGAGTATGATGGGATACTCTCCACTTGCATGGATGTGTGCAGATCCAACAACATCAAAGAAGCTCAACACCATCCAGGACAAAGCACCCCCATTGATTGGTATCCCATCTACAAACATTCACTCTCTCCACCACTGATGCACAGTAGCAGCCGTGTGTACCATGTTACTCCTGCTCCTGGGACATGTGTTCTAGGGAGGAGATGCTCTGGCTGATTTTGTAATTCAGCTCTTGGTCTGTAACATTGTAGGTAGCAGATGAGGAACGTATCGACCATGATAGAATGGCGGAGTGATTCGAAGGGCCGAATGGCCTAATTCTGCTCCTATATCTTATGAACTTATGAAGATGCACATGTGGGGCTTGCCAAGGCTCCTTAGGCAGTATCTTCGAAACATACAACCCTTGTCATCTAGAAAGACAAGAGCAGCAGATACATGGGAACCCCTTCACCCGGAGATTCCCCTCCAATTCACACACCATCCTCATTTGGAAATATATCATCGTTCCTTCACTGTTGCTGGGAAAATCCTGGAACTCATTCCCTAACAGTACTGTGGGAGTATGTACACAACCTGGACTGTAGAGGTTCAAGAAGGCAGCTCACCGCCAACCTCTGAAGAGCTACTCGGGATGGGCAATAAAAGCTGACCTAGCCAACAAGGTCCACAAAGTCAAACGCTCACTCCCATACACACTTTTAGCCACACACACACGCTCACACACCCTATAAGCATATTTATTCACGCAGTGTCTCACTCAATTACACACACTCAAATACACACAAAGTTACATAATTGCACCAGTGTAGAATGAGGCCATTTGGCCCATCATGTCTGTATTGGCTTTCCGAATGAGCAATTTACTGAGTTCTATTCCTCGGCCTCCTCCCTGTAACCCTGCACTTTCCCCTTTTCAGATAAGCCACTAATTCCCTTTCAAATGCTTTAATTGAACCTGCCTCCTCCACACTCTTGGGCAGCACATTCCAGACCCTAACCACTCGCTGTGTGAAAATGCTTTTTCTCATATCGTTTATGCTTCTTTTGTCAATTAGAACATAGAACAGTACAGCACAGAACAGGCCCTTCGGCCCTCGATGTTGTGCCAAGCATTGTCCAAAACCAAGATCAAGCTATCCCACTCCCTGTCATTCTGGTGTGCTCCATGCGCCTATCCAATAATCGCTTGAAAGTTCCTAAAGTGTCCGACTCCACTATCACAGCAGGCAGTCAATTCCATATCCTAACCACTCTCTGAGTAAAGAACCTTCCTCAGACATCCCTCCTATATCTCCCACCCTGAACCTTACAGTTATGCCCTCTTGTAACAGCTACATCCACCTGAGGAAATAGTCTCTGAACGTCCACTCTATTCCCCTCATCATCTTACAAACCTCTATTAAGTCGTCTCTCATCCTCTTCCGCTCCAAAGAGAAAAGCCCTAGCACCCTCAACCTTTCCTCATAAGACCTATCCTGCAAACCAGGCAGCATCCTGGTAAATCTCCTTTGCACCCTTTCCAAAGCTTCTACATCCTTCCAATAATGAGGTCACCAGAACTGCACACAATACTCCAAATGTGGTCTCACCAGGGTCATGTACAGTTGCAGCATAACCCCGCGGCTCTAAAACTCAAGCCCCCTTTTAATAAACGCTAACACACTATAGGCCTTCTTCACGGCTGTATCCACTTGAGTGGCAACCTTCAGAGATATGTGGACGTGAACCCCAAGATCTCTCTGTTCCTCTACATTCCTCAGAACCCTGCCGTCGACCCTGTAATCCGCATTCAAATTTTTCTACCAAAATGAATCACCTGGCAATTATCAGGGTTAAAATCCATCTGCCATTTTTCAGCCCAGCTCTGCATCCTATCAATGTCTCTTTGCAGCCTACAACAGCCCTCCACCTCATCCACTACCCCACCAATCTTGGTGTCATCAGCAAATTTACTGACCCACCATTCAGCCCCCTCCTCCAAGTCATTGATAAAAAACAGCAAAGGACCCATGACTGATCCCTGTGGTACACCGCTGGTAACTGGTCTCCAGTCTGAAAATTTTCCATCCACCACCACCCTCTGTCTTCTATGTGATAGCCAGTTACTTATCCAATTGGCCAAATTTCCCTCTATCCCACACCTTCCTTCATAAGGCGAGCTTTCTTCAAACACCTTACTAAAATCCATGCACATGACATCAACTGCTCTACCTTCATCTACACACTCAGTTACCTGCTCAAAGAATTCAATCAAATTTGTGAGGCAAGACTTACCCTACACAAATCCGTGTTGACTATCCCGGATTAAGCTGCATCTTTCCAAATGGTCATAAATCCTATCCTTCAGGACCTTTTCCATTAACTTACCGACCACCGGAGTAAGACTAACCGGCCTATAATTACCAGGGTCATACTTATTCCCTTTCTTGAACAGAAGAACAACATTCGCCACTCTCCACTCCTCTGGCCACTCTCTAGTCCTCTGTAAATTATTTTAAATTTGTGTCCTCTCATTCTTAATCCTTCCAATAGGAACAGTTTCTCCCTATCTACTTTGTCCAGACCCCTCATAATTTTGAAAACCTCCATCAAATCCCATGTCAATCTTCTTTCCCCAAGGAAAACAATCCCAAATTCTCCAATCTATCTTCATCACTGAGGTTCCCCTTCCCAGGAACCATTCCAGGATACACTCATGCCCATACACACACACACACAAACACACACTCATACATAAACTCACACACACAATCTTACACTCATTAGGAAATATACACACACACTCATATAAAAGCAGTTGAGACACCCTGGGATAGTGAGCGGTCAATTCCTGCCCCACTTGACCCAGAGTCACACGCAAGGGAATTAACCAATAATTCTTAGAAAACTACCAAAGTCTTTGGCCTTTGGCTGTCTAATAATTATCCTGGAATCATAGAATTTATAGTGCAGCAGGAGGCCATTTGAACCATCGAGTCTGCACCTACCCTTGGAAAGAGCACCCTACTTTAGTCCACACCTCCAGCCTATCCCTGTAACCCAGTAACCCCACCTATTACAGTCACTGGGTTTGTTAGTGTAAACAACTTTTATATATAAGAAGAACTATAATGAAATATGCAGCAAATACAACTGGTTAACTATTATCTAATTACTAATTGCCCACTTTAACTTGCACACCACCCTCTATATATACACACACACAAGACAGACAAGTACAGAGGGGAGGAAAGGGGCAAAAAATCATAAAAGGAAAAGAGTCTTTGTTTCAGATGGCTGTTTCCAGCACTTTGCTCCTCTTCAAACTTTGCTTTCAGTTCAAGAATTTTTATTGGAGATTCATTCAGGTCTCTGGAGTTTCAAAAATACAGCACTCACAGCCTTTCTGGAGGGAGCGATAGCAGATTCTTGTCTCTGTTTGCAGTCGGTTATGGTTGTCCTGTAGATTCATTAATTCGGGTTCTCTGCAGCTCCAGGAATACAGCACTCACAGCCTTTCTGGAAAGAACGCAGAGGAGAGAGAGAGAATCCTCTCCCTGTGCTTTCAAGAGTCAAAACCGAAACTCCTTGGGACTCTGCAAATCAATCCATTGGGATAGAATCCAATCACCACCTGTTACCGGGCAGAATATGGTCTTTTGGGCCAATTCATTAGCAACCAGTCAATCAAACAAACCAAGTACCACTCCATCTCTCTCTTTGGTGCCAACACGTCTGAGGCCTCTCGTTCAAACCAGCAGAGTGTTCTCTCCCATAACTTCTGAATTCCTCATTCCTCTCCTGCTTGACTTAGACATGCATGTCCATTATTTATTGCACTCATACATAAACACATGTGCATTCCTACATAAACACACACATCCATACATAAACACATACTAGAACTCCAACTCCTAACTTGAGAAAGGACATACTGGCACTGGAGGGTGTGCAGAGGAGATTCACTAGGTTAATCCCAGAGCTGAAGGGGTTGGATTATGAGGAGAGGCTGAGTAGACTGGGACTGTACTCATTGGAATTTAGAAGGATGAGGGGGGATCTTATAGAAACATTTAAAATTATGAAGGGAATAGATAGGATAGATGCGGGCAGGTTGTTTCCACTGGCGGGTGAAAGCAGAACTAGGGGACATAGCTTTTTAAGGGGAAGTAGATTTAGGACTGAGTTTAGGAGGAACTTCTTCACCCAAAGGGTTGTGAATCTATGGAATTCCTTGCCCAGTGAAGCAGTTGAGGCTCCTTCATTACATGTTTTTAAGGTAAAGATAGATAGTTTTTTGAAGAATTAAGGGTTATGGTGTTCGGGCCGGAAAGTGGAGCTGAGTCCACAAAAGATCAGCCATGATCTAATTGAATGGCGGAGCAGGCTCGAGGGGCCAGATGGCCTACTCCTGCTCCTAGTTCTTATGTTCTTATGTTCTTATAAACACATGTGCAGTCTTATATAAACACACAGCCACACTCCTACATAAACACACAGGCGCACTGCTACATAAATACACACAGACAAAAACTCACACGCTCCTACCTGAACACACGTGCACTCCTACATAAACACACATGCACTCCTACCTGAAGACACACTCACTCCTACCTCAACACACATGCACTCCTACCTCAACACACATGCACTCCTACCTCAACACACATGCACTCCTACTTGAACACACACGCACTCCTACCTGAATCCTTGGTTAAGGTAAAAGGAAACCATGTGAGAAGTGCTGTTCTGGATGATACATCATCAGAAGAGAAACTGGGATATTGAAATGGAGTCCTTACACCAAGGAGGGTATGGGGAAGAATCATTGAGGTAACTGTTGGTGGGCCTGTAATGAATATTGGTCGACAGCCTATCCCCAGACATGGAGACAGAGATGTCGAGGAAAGGAAAGGAATTGTCAAAGATGGACCAGGTGAAGATGAGAGAAAGTGGGAGCAAAGTTTTTCACTTCTGAGAAATTGTTAAAATGACACAGGGTGTCAAAAGTTGTGAATGTGGCAGGGAAGAGACTGGACAAGGGGAGACAAAATTGAGTCAAGACAGGAAGAAATGATTTCAATGGAGTAGAAATAGGCCGAAACAAAGGCTGAACCGTAGCAGTCCTGTTTACGTACTTTGGGAAGGAGAATTTCAGCATCAAAGGGTGGAGTCAGCATCCGTGTGATTGTATTCTTGCATGAGAGCCGAGAGCCAGCATCAGGCAGGACATATTAGACCAATCATAGTATAATAATCTCATATAAAATATTGAATGAACAGCTGTGAGCCTAGTAGAACCTTTTTCTGCCGTTTAAACAGATCACAAGGATTTAGGAATCAGCTACAAGAAGGTTAGGTGGATTGGCCATGCTAAATTGCCCTTGGTGTCCAAAAAGGTTAGGAGGGGTAATTGGGTTACGGGAACAGGGTCGAAGTGAGTGCTTAACGTGGGTTGGTGCAGGCTCGATGGGCCGAATGGCCTCCTTCTGCACTGTATGTTCGATGTCTATGTCTATATAATCCGTCCAGATAGTGTTGATGGTAACTCTCCAGGGCCTTGAAGTGGCGTCTGTAAGTAGTTCAAGTTTCTGAGCTGTATAGAAGAGTTGAGAGGACGACTGTTTTGTACACAAGAATCTTGGTGTCAGCACGGATGTCATGGTCGTCAAAGTCTCTCGTCCTTGGGTGTCTGAAGGTGGTGCTTGCGGATTGGGTACGATGTTGGATCTCCACATCGATGTCAGCCTTAGAGGAGAGATGGCTCTCCAGGTATGGGAAATTTTTCACATTTAGATGGGTTTCTCCGTTGATCTTGATGAAGGGAGGGACAGGTCTTACGCTGGGGCAGGTTGGTAAATAATTTGAGTCTTCTTGAGGTTGAGGCTGAGACTGATTCTTTGGAATGCTTCCGCAAAGGTGTCAAGCATTGCTTGGAGATTCCCTTCTGCAAGAGTGGAGATGGCAATGTCATCCGCATACTGAAGTTCCACGAGGGATATCAGTGTCGTTTTCTTAGATGTCGACCGGTTGAGGTGAAGGGTTTTTCGTCTATCCTGTAGACGATATCCGCTGCACTGGGAAGCTTGTTCTTGACAAGGTGAAGGATGGTGGCGATGAAAATGGAGAAAAGGGTGTGAGGCCTCAAAAGTACCATATTAACCATGCAACTGATGTTTGTGACCAGCCCATGACTAAAGCTACAGTGTGTCTCCGCATATCATTGGGCAATGAAATTATGAGTGCAGATTACGTGGGCTATACTTGTATTCATTTGGGTATAAAAGATTGGAGTGCTGTATTGAGGAGGTTAAGATTGTTAAATGATTTTATAGATTAAGAGAAAATATTTTCTCAGGTGTAGAGTCCAGGTCAAGGATGCAGAACCTTCATTTTTTCACTGAAAGGTTAGTGGAAATCTGAAAGTCTCCACAAAAAGCTGTCAATGCTTATTAACAATTGAAATTTTAACAGTAATTTTGGGCTTTTCACAGTAACTTCATTGCAGTGTTAATGTAAGCATACTTGTGACAATAAAGATTATCATTAGAAATTTAAAAATTAAGATAACTCATTTTTTGGGGTAAGGTTCATAGATCAATGAATTTACATTGCAGACTGTGCTACCGTGCCATCCATTAGATTACCAAGGGGTATGGTGCTAAATATGCAATTGATGTGATCAGGTGTAATCTAATGGAACGGTGGAACAGATTTGAAGGGCTGCATGGCCTCCTGTTGCTAACACGTAGTAGAGGTAAGAGAATTAAGAACACAAGAACTAGGAGTAGGCCATCTGGCCCCTCGAGCCTGCTCCGCCATTCAATGAGATCATGGCTGATCTTTTGTGGACTCAGCTCCACTTTCCGGCCCGAACACCATAACCCTTAATCCCTTTTTTCTTCAAAAAACTATCTATCTTTATCTTAAAAACATTTAATGAAGGAGCCTCAACTGCTTCACTGGGCAAGGAATTCCATAGATTCACAACCCTTTGGGTGAAGAAGTTCCTCCTAAACTCAGTCCTAAATCTACTTCCCCTTATTTTGAGGCTATGCCCCCTAGTTCTGTTTTCACTCGCCAGTGGAAACAACCTGCCCGCATCTATCCTATCTATTCCCTTCATAATTTTAAATGTTTCGATAAGAATTGACTCACCCTTCCTCACAATAGATTCTTCCGAGTGCCTAAGGATAGAGAGGAGCTCCCTCTCTTGCCATTCGGCCCATCGTGTCTGCATCAGCCCTTGGAAAGAGCATCCTACTTAAGCCCATACCGCCACCCTGTCCCCGTAACCCAGTAACCCCACCTGACCTTTTGGACACGAAGGGTAATTTAACATGGCCAATCCACATAACCTGCATCTTTGGTCTGTGGGAGGAAACCGGAGCACCCGGAGGAAACCAACGCAGGCACGGGGAGAATATGCAGACTCCGTACAAACAGTGACCCAAGCGAGGAATCGAACTGGGACCCTGGAGCTGTGAAGGAACTGTGCTAACCACTGTGCTACCGTGCCACCCATTAGATTACCAAGGGGTATGGTGCTAAATGGGTAATTGATGTTAAGGTACTGATCAGGTGTAATCTAATGGAACGGTGGAACAGATTTGAAGGGCTGCATGGCCTCCTGTTGCTGACACGTAGTAGAGGTCAGAGAATTGACTCACTCTTCCTCACAATAGATTCTTCCGAGTGCCTAAGGATAGAGAGGAGCTCCCTTTCTTGCCCACCTGGGAAGAGATTGATATTTAAGTATTGAAAGATTAGGAAGGAAAGGGAAAAAACTGAAAATTTCAACAATCCCACCTCGAGCAGATCATTCCTTGAACAGATTTTTCAGTCAAAATGGAGTTTTCATGCATGGAACGATCTGACTGGACTGTAAACAGAACAATACTTTTCACTGTACCTCGGTACACGTGACAATAAATCTAAATCAAATCCAAGTCGGTGTCTGTACCAGATATCTTTCATCCGATCCAGAAAGTGCCTCACCTTCTTCCACTGGACTGGGATTTTGTGGCCTGTACAGTTGGGCAGTGCTTGAAGATGCGCCGGCGCCTTGAGATTGTTACCAGGCCTGTTCCCTTATAGGGTGGGTACCTGCTGGAGTCAGCCACTACGAGCAGCAGCTAAATTGAGTGGGATTGAAGCTAATCGGGCTTGAATCTGGCGCTGACCAACTTCAAGTGTCAAGTTAAATTTGTAATTATTGTCACAATTCAGTTCGAACATTTCATGAGTCTTTGCAGGAAATTCATTAATATAACCGTTACAATCCTGGTATTGCCATTTTCGTGCCCATCATCTATTGTAACTTAAGCTGATGCTCTCATACATTACTGAGTGAATCATTTGAGACATTAAGCCAAAGCTGTCCTCACCCTGCCCATGTAACTGTCTAATTTTTTTAAAGCAAAATATTGTACCCGCCTCTCCCACTGCCTCTGGCAGCTCATTCCAGATGCTCACCACCCTTTGTGTGAAGAAATTTCCCATCTGATCTCTTTTGTATCTTTCCCCTCTCACTTTAAACCTGTGCCCTCTGGTTCTAGAGTCTTTGGGAAAAGATGTTGACTATCTATCTTATCTATGCCCCTTATTATTTTATAAACCTCTATAAGATCACCTACTACGCTCCAGGAAAAAAGTCCCAGCCTATCCAGCCTCTCAACAAAGAACAAAGAAAATTACAGCACAGGAACAGGCCCTTCGGCCCTCCCAGCCTGCGCCGATCCAGATCGTTTATCTAAACCTGTCGCCTATTTTCCAAGGATCTACTTCCCTCTGTTCCCCGCCCGTTCATATATCTGTCTAAGCTGCATCTTAAATTATGCTATCGTGCCCGCCTCTACCACCTCTGCTGGCAAAGCATTCCAGGCACTCACCACCCTCTGCGTAAAAAACTTTCCACACTCATCTCCCTTAAACTTTCCCTCTCTCACCTTGAAATCGCGACCCCTTGTAATTGACACCCCCACTCTTGGAAAAAGCTTGTTGCTATCCACCCTGTCCATACCTCTCATAATTTTGTAGACCTCAATCAGGTCCCCTCAACCTCTGTCTTTCCAACGGAAACAATCCTAATCTACTCAACCTTTCTTCATAGCTAGCACCCTCCGTACCAGGCAACATCCTGTTGAACCTCCTCTCTAAAGCATCCACATCCTTCTGGTAATGTGGCGACCAGAACTGCATGCAGTATTCCAAATGTGGCCTGACCAAAGTCCTATACAACTGTAACATGATCTGCCGACTCTTGTACTCAATACCTCTCCTTATAGCTCAGACTATTAAGTCCTAGTAGCATCCTCGTAAATCTCTTCTGCACTCTTTCTAGTTTAACAATATCCTTCCTATAATCAGCTGACCAGAACTGAACACAGTATTCCATGTGTGGTCTCTAATGTCTTGTACAACTTCAACAAGACGTCCCAACTCCTGCATTCAGTATTCTGACCAATAAAACCTGGCATGCTGAATGCCTTCTTCACCACCCTGTCCACCTGCGACTCCACCCTCAAGGAGCTATGAACCTGTATCCCTAGATCTCTTTGTTCTGTAACTCTCCCCAACTCCTTACCATTAACTGAGTAGGCCCTGCCCTGATTTGATCCACCAAAATGCATCACCTCACATTTATACAAATAAAATTCCATCTGCCATTCATCGGCCCACTGGCCAATTGGTCAAGATCCTGTTGCAATCTAGTATAACCTTCTTAACTTTCAGTTAACTTTCTAGTTGACTTTCAGTGCCTGAGAGGTTAGCTGGTAATAATGAACAAATATCACATCATTGAAAGGGTACTTGGACATGCAATGGCTTGTTTTGACTTTATGTGACAAGTTTAGTTTGTATCTGCCACACAAGTGCAAGAATTTCACATCCTTCAATGGTGAGGCAGACAGCAGGATGTGAATGGTGGAATGGTGCCTTTGCAAAAATAGCTTACTGATTCCTCGATTTAATTGCACATTTTCCTCACCTGAATTTACTGTGGCATTTCCTCATGAAAGGAGGCAGGATCTATTTCTTTTGCTGTTATTTTGACGGCAAATTATGGACCACACTATGGTACCTTCAGCTTTGACAAAGGGTCACCTGGACACGAAATGTGAGCTCTTTTCTCTCCCTACAGATGCTGCCAGGCATGCTGAGATTTTCCAGCATTTTCTCTTTGGTTGTGGGCCACACTATGACAGCTGCTACTCAGTTGGTAGCACCCTTGTCTCTGAGTCAAAAGGTTGTGGGTTCAAATCCCACTTCTGTACTTGAGTAGAAAATCAATGCTGAGACTCCAGTGTGAGGGAAGGCTGTACCTCAAGAGGTGCCCTTTTTAGGGTAAGCTGTTAGACCAAGGTCCCATCTGTCCCTTCAACCATAGAATTCCTACAGTGCAGAAGGAGGCCATTCAGCCCATTGAGTCTGCACCTACCTACTGAAAGAGCACCCTACCTAGGCCCACTTACCCATTCGATCTCCAAAACCTATAACCCCACCTAACCTGCACATCCCTGGACACTAAGGGGCAATTTAACATGGCCAATCCACCTAACCAGAACATCTTTGGATTGTGGGAGGAAACTGGAGCACCCGGATGAATCCCACGCAGTCATCAGGAGGACGTGCAAAAACCATACAGTCACCCAAGGCCGGAATTGAACCCGGGTCCCTTGCGCTGTGAGGCAGCAGTGCTAACCACTGTGCCACCGTGCCGCCCTTCAAGTGGGTTTAATAGATCTCACTGCACTATAGAATCTCAATCACAAAATTGTTAAAACACTGAAAGAGGCCTGTCATGTCTGCTCCGGTTCTCCGAATGAGCAGTACACCTGGTGCCACTTCCCCAGCTTCTCTCCATGGTCTTTCACATTCTTCCTTTACAGATAATAATCCAATTCCCTCTTGAATGCCTCGATTGAATCTGCCTCCACTACACTCTCAGGCAGTACATACCAGGTCCAATCATTTGTTGTGTGAAAAAGCTCCTCATCATGTCTCCAATTGCTTCTTTTGGCAATTATCTTCAATCTCTGTCGCTTTCATTCTCAATCCTTCCACTAATGGGAACAGTTTCTCCCTATCTACTCTGTCCAGACCCCTCATGATTTTGAAAACCTCCATCAAATCTCCTCTCAATCTTCTCTTCTCCAAGGAAAAGAAGTCCAACTTCTCCAATCTATCTTCATCGCTGAAGTTCCTCATCCCTTGTACCATTCTAGCAAATCTTTTCTGCTCTCTCTCCAGTGTCTTCATATCTTTCCTAAATTGTGGTGCATGGAACTGGACACAATACTACAGCTGAGACCGAACCAGTGTTTAGAAACGTTTAACATAGCCTCTCTGGTTTTGTGTACTCTGTTCCCATTAATAAAGCCCAGGATACTGTACACTTTATTAACTGCTCTCTTCACCTGTCCTGCTACTTTCAGTGACCTATGAACATATACACCCAAGTCCCTCTGCTCCCGCAACATCATCAAAGTTGTAACCTTTATTTTGTATTGCCTCTCCATGTTTTCCCACCAATATGAATGAATGGCTTTACATTTCTCTGCATTGAACTTGATCTGCTACCTGCCTGTTCATTTCATTCACTTGTCTACTTCCTTTTGAAGATGTACATTATTGTCCTCGCAGTTCACAAAGCTGACAAATGTCACATCATTTGAAAATCTAGTTCATTCATGTGAAGAGCAAGAGTCCCTATATTGCTCCCTGGGGAACTATAAAATCTCCTCCTGTCTGAAAAACATCCATTACTCACAGCTCTTTGTTTTCTGTCACTCAGCTGATTGCATTTCCATGTTATTACTGTCCCTTTTAGTCTATGAGCTATGACTTGTGCAGCACTTTATCAAATGCCTTTTGGAAGCCATGTACACCACTTCGACCACATTGCCCTCATCAACCCTCTCTGTTATTTCTTAAACACGATTTTCCCTTAACTAATCCATGCTGTCATTGCTTAATTAAACCACATTTGTCCCAGGGACTATTAATTTTGTCCTGAATTATTGTTTCTAGATGCTTTCCTGGTCACTGAAGTTAAATTGACTGACCTGCAGTTGATGGGCTTAACTTTGCACTCTTTTTTAAGCAGGGCAGTAACTTTTGCAATTCTCCAGTCCTCTGGCACCATCCCTGAGTCTAAGGAAGATTGCAAAATAGAACATAGAATTTACAGTTCAGAAGGAGGCCATTTGGCCCATCGAGTCTGCACCAGCCCTTGGAAAGAGCACCCCTATTAACCCCACACCTCCACCCCATCCCTGTAACCCAGCAACCCCACACAACCCCTTCGGGCACTAAGGGCAATTTAGCATGGCCAATCCACCTAACCTGCCCATCTTCGGACTGTGGGAGGAAACCGGAGCACCCGTAAGAAACCCACGCAGACACGGGGAGAGCGTGCAGACTCGGTATAGACAGTGGCCCAAGCCGGGAAAACTGGGACCCTGGAGCTGTGAAGTGACAGTGCTACCCACTGTGCTACCGTGCTGAAAATGATGGCCAATGTCTCCACAATTTTCATTCTCACTTCCCTCAGTATCCTTGGATGCATCTCATCCAGTCCTGGTACTTTATCAACTTTTAAATATAGAGAGCCTATCCAATACCACCTCCTTATCAATTTTAAACTCTTCTTGTGTCTGAATCACCTCCTCTTTTACCATGGCTGGGTAGCATCATCTTCCTTGGTAAAGATATACAAAGCATTAATTTATTACCTCAGCCATGCCTCCCTGTCTCCATGTGTAATTCCCCTTTCTGCTCCTTCATCGGCCATACTTCTTTTACCACTTTTTACGATTTATATATAAAGAGAATATTTTGGGATTCCCTCTATGTTAGCTGCCAGTCTGTTTTCATACTTTTTTTTGCTTCTCTTATTTGTTTTTTCCACTTGCCCTCTAAACCTCCTCTATTCAGTTTGGTTCTCCATTGTATTATCCTCCTGACACCTGTCATAAGCATACCTTTTTCCTTTATCTTAATCGCCATCTCTTTCATCATCCAGTAAGCTCTGGATAGGCTAGCCTTATCTTTCCCTTTCAAAGGAATATACCTTGACTGTGCCCAAACTATCTCTTCTGTAAAGGTTGTTGCGCTACCATTTCCCTCCCAGCCTTTGATTCCAATTTATTCAGTCCAGATCCATTTTTACCCCGTTGAAGTTGGCTTACCCTCAGTTAATTACTCTAGATTATTCCATGTCCTTTTCCATAGCCAACCTAAACCTTGTGATACAAAGATCACTGTTCCCTATATGTTCTCCAACTGACTCTCGATCCATTTGGCCTACCGCTTTCCCCTGAATCATGTCTTATAGGGTCTCCTTTCCTATTGGACTGGAAACACACTGCTGTAGAACGCTCTTCTGAACACACACTAGGAATTCTAGTCTCTTTCTGCCCTTCATGCAAATACTATGCCAGTCTATGCTTGGATAATTAAAGTCTCTGATATACATACTTTATAGTTCTTGTGCTTCTCTGTAATTTCCTTGCAAATTTGTTCTCTACATTTTTCCCACTAGTTGGCCTATGCATTGCACCAAGCCACTTTTTTTTATTCCTTAGCTCTAGCCAAACAGATTCTGTTCCTGACCCCGATCGAACATGCTCGCTCTCCAGCACTGCAATACTATCCTTCATCAATACTGCCATCTCTTGTGCTTTTCTCCCTTTCCTACCTTTCCCGAATACCTAGTATCCAGGAATATATATCCAATCCTGTATTTTTTAGCCAGGCCTCTGTTATAGCCACAACATTCCGGACTTAATTTTCTGTAACAAAGCTGGGCAAATTATTTAAGTATCAGTGGGGAAACATTTTGCAGACAGTGATCATGACTCCATTAGATTCAAGATTGTTATGGAAAAGGACAACAAGATCAACGTTCTAAACTGGGGGAAAGCCGATTTTAATAAGATCAGATATGATTTGGCCAGAGTGGACTGGGAGTAGACACTTTTGGGTAAATCTGTGACAAAACAGTATGACGCATTCAAGAAGGAAATGGGGAGAATACAGGGTCAACATATTCCAATCAAGAAAAAGGATGCGACCAACAAATCCAGTGAACCCTGGATATCGAGGAATATACAGCATTGGATAAGGAGAAAAAGGGAGGCGTAAGGCAAATATTGAGGGCACAAAACAGCAGAAGCCCTAGAGGCGTATAGAATGTGCAAGAGGGAACGTAAAAAGGAAATTAGGAGAGCAAAAAGGGGACATGAAAGGATACTGGCAGGTAAAATAAAGGAAAATACTAAATTGTTTTACAAGTACATTAATGGATCAGAAGGATAACTAGGGAAAGAAAAGGGCCCATTCAGGACGACAGTGATAATTTGTGTGTGGTGCCGGAGGATGTAGGTAGGATTCAAACTGAATACTTGGTGTTGGTGTTCACTCGTCAGAGGGATAGTGTGAGTATAAAAATCAGGGAGAAGGACTGTAAGAAAATTAAAGAGATTAACATAGGCAGAGAGGAAGTTCTGAGTGGTCTGGCAGGCCTAAAGGTAGACAAATATCTAGGGGCAGATGAAATATATCCCAGGCTGCTGAATGAGGCAAGGGAAGAAATAGCAGGACTGCTAACAATTTTCAATTCCTCTCTGGCCACAGGAGAGGTGCTGGAGGATAGCCAATTGGTACCATTATTCAGCAAGGGAAGAAGGGATAAACCAGGAAACTACAGGCCTGTCAGTTTACTCAGTGGTGGGGAAACATTTGGAAGCAATTCTGAGAGACAGAATTAATCTGCATTTGGAGATGCAGGGATTACTTAAGAATAGTCAGCATGGTTTTATTAAGGGGAGATCATGTCTGACCAACTTAGATTGAATATACAGTGCAGAAGGAGGCCATTCGGCCCATCGAATCTGCACCGACCCACTTAAGCCCTCACTTCCACCCTATCCCCATAACCCAATAACCCTCCTAACCTTTTTTTTGATTACTAAGGGCAATTTATCATGGCCGATCCACCTAACCTGCACGTCTTTGGACTGTGGGAGGAAACCGGAGCACCCGGAGGAAACCCACGCAGACACGGGGAGAACGTGCAGACTCCACACAGACAGTGACCCAGTGGGGAATCGAACCTGGGACCCTGATGCTGTGAAGCCACAGTGCTATTCACTTGTGCTACCGTACTGCCCCAACTTGATTTAGTTTATTGAAGAGGTGGCCAGGTGTGTAGATGAGGGAAATGCATTTGACGTAGTCTACTTAAACTTCAGCAAGGCTTTGATAAGGTCCCACATGGAGACTGATAGCGAAGGTAAGAGCCCATGGGATCCAAAGAAATTTGGCAAATTGAATCCAAAATTGGTTGTGTAGTAGGAAACAGAGGGTGATGGTAGAGGGGTATTTTTTTGACTGGAAGTCTGTGTCCATTGGGGTCCCGCAGGCATCAGATTTGGGACCCTTTCTGTTTGTGGTTTATATAAATGATTTAGATATGAATATAGGAGGGTTGATCAATAAGTTTGCAGATGATACAAAAATTGGTGGGGTGGTAAATAGGAGGATAGCCTTAGATTACAGGAGGATGTAGACAGGCTGATCAGTGGCAAATGGAATTCAATCTGGATAAGTTTGAGGTGATGCACTTGGGCAGGACAAACAAATCAAGGGAATACACGATAAATGGCAGGACCCTGGGAAGTACAAAGGATCGGAGGGATCCTGCTGTGCATGTACACCGGCCCCTTAGTCGAGCAGCTGGATACAGTGGTTAAGAAGGTATATATGGTATACTTTATTACCCGAGGCATAGAATTTAAAAGCAGAAACTTTTGTAAAATGTGAGTCAGGTCACAGGTAGAGTATTGAGGGGCGGCACTGTGGCGCAGTGGTTCGATCCCGGCCCCGGGTCACAGTCTGTATGGAGTTTGCACATTCTTACCGTGTCTGTCTGGGTCTTACCCCCACAACCCAAAGATGTACAGGATAGATGGATTGGCCATGCTAAAATTGCCCCTCAATTGGAAAATAATTAAAAGAGAAAAAAAAGAGTATTGTGTGCATTTCTGGGATCCACATTATCGGTGGGGTGCAATAGCACTGGAAAGGGTGCAGAGGAGATTTACCAGGATGTTGCCTGGGCTGGAGAGTGTTGGTTATGAAGAGAGATTGGATAGACTTGGATTGTTTTCTTTGGAGTTGAGGAGACTGAGGGGGGACATGATTGAGATGTATAAGATTATGAGGAGCGTAGATAGAGTATACAGGAAGAAACTTTTCCCTTTGGCGGAGGGGTCAATGACCAGGGGCTTTAGATTTAAGGTAAGGGGCGGGCGGTTTAGAGGGGATGTGAGGAAAACCTTTTTTACCCAGAGGGTGGTGGGAGTTTGGAATTCGCTGCCTGAAAGGGTGGTGGAGGCAGAGACCCTCATAACATTTAAGAAATATTAAGAAGTGCACTTGTGATCCCAGGGAATACAAGGCTATGGACCAAGTGCTGAAAAATGGGATTAGAATGGTTAGTTTTGACCGGTGTAGGCGCAATGGGTTGAAGGGTTTTTTCTGTGCTGTATGATTCTATGACTCTATCGTATTTCCACTTAGCAATATCACCAGTCTGAATGATCACACTCGGTGCATTCACGCATGATTTCAATGATGAACCCTGGCATTCAGGCCAATACTTATCACTGAATCAACTTCACAAATCAGAATGTCTGATCAGTGTCACATTCCTGTTTGTGGGATTTTGCTGTGTTCAATTTGGCTGCTGTGATTCCTACATTACAACAGTGACTGCACTTTGAAAAGAACTTCATCGGCTGTAAAGCACTTTGCCATGACTAGCTGGCATGAATGTCCTATATAAATGCAAGAACTTCTTTTTTAAGACTAAGTGTAATTCTGCCTTAAGTGGGGCCATGCTAGTTATTCGGAATGTGGCATTGAAATTCATATCTTTGACAGAATTTAACATATCGCAAACTGAATGAGGTAATTCAATCTGCCTCATAGATCAAAATGGCTCACTCCGATGTACCTTGCCAGGATTGTCAAGGTCATACAATCTGACAATGGTTTCAGATGAGGGAACCCATAGAATCCCTACAATGCAAAAGGTCATTCGATCCATCGAGTCTGCACAGAACCTCTGAAAGAGCACCCTCACCTAGTTCTATTCCCTCACCCTCTCCCCATAACCCCATCTAACCTGCACATCTTTGGACACCAAGAGGCAATTTAGCACAGCCAATCCACATAGAACATAGAACATAGAACATAGAACGATACAGCGCAGTACAGGCCCTTCGGCCCTCAATGTTGCACCGACATGGAAAAAATCTAAAGGCCACCTAACCTACACTATGCCCTTATCATCCACATGCTTATCCAATAAATTTTTTAATGCCCTCAATGTTGGCGTGTTCACTACTGTCGCAGGTAGGGCATTCCACGGCCTCACCACTCTTTGCGTAAAAAACCCACCTCTGACCTCTGTCCTATATCTATTACCCCTCAATTTAAGGCTATGTCCCCTCGTGCTAGCCACCTCCATCCGCGGGAGAAGGCTCTCGCTGTCCACCCTATCTAACCCTCTGATCATTTTGTATGCCTCTATTAAGTCACCTCTTAACCTTCTTCTCTCTAACGAAAACAACCTCAAGTCCATCAGCCTTTCCTCATAAGATTTTCCCTCCATACCAGGCAACATCCTGGTAAATCTCCTCTGCACCCGTTCCAAAGCTTCCACGTCCTTCCTATAATGAGGCGACCAGAACTGTACGCAATACTCCAAATGCGGCGGTACTAGAGTTTTGTACAACTGCAACATGACCTCATGGCTCCGGAACTCAATCCCTCTACCAATAAAGGCCAACACACCATAGGCCTTCTTCACATAACCTTAACATCTTTGGATTGTGGATAAAAATCGGAGCATCCAGAGGAAACTCACGCATTCGGGGAGAACGTGCAAATTCCACACAGTCACCCAGATCACTGGCGCTGTGAGGCAGCAATGTTAACCACTGTGCCACTGTGTTGCCCTTATTCCCATGAGAGACATTTTTTAGTTAGTCCAGTGTCCTGATCTTCAGCATCCTTCCTGGTCACCTGTCCCAGTTGTGGAGCACACTCTGTGCAAGGAAATACTTCCTGAGATCGGTTTGGAACTTCCTCCCGCAACTTGAAGGTTGCAAGAGGAAGGGCAGCATGGTAGCACAGTGGTTAGCACTATGGCTTCACTGCGCCAGGGTCCCAGGTTCGATTCCCCACTGGGTCACTGTCCGTGCGGAGTCTGCACGTTCTCCCCGTGTGTGCATGGGTTTCCTCCGGGTGCTTGGTTTCCTCCCACAGTCCAAAGACGTGCAGGTTAGGTGGATTGGCCATGATAAATTGCCCTTAGTGTCCAAAAAGGTTGGGAGGGGTTATTGGGTTACGGGGATAGGGTGGAGGTGAGGGCTTAAGTGGGTTGGTGCAGACTCCTTCTGTACTGTATGTTCTATGTTATACTGCTGCTTTGATCAATCTGAAAGAATTGACCTGGCAAAGTTCCTGAATTCTGCAGCGAGTTTATTTTGCATAACTCTTTCAGATCATCTGTTAGACATTCTTTTTAACTCTGAAGATCCCTCGCTGTATACCTCATAAACCCACTCATCCAAAAACTCAAGTTAATTAGTTAAATATCCTTATTTCCTTCATTAATCCACCTTCATCCAGCTGACTGACCTGTAGTTGCTGTGTTTATCCTTGCACTGTTTTTTCAACAAGTGTATCTAAGAAGTATATTGAGTATACTTAAGGCCCCTGATTGTCTCGCTTGGCCACTTCAGAGATAGGTAAGAGTCAACGACATTGTTATGGGTCTGGAGTCACATGTAAGTCAGACCAGGTAAATTTGGCAGATTTTCTTCCCTAAAGGACATTCGTGAACCAGGTGGATTTTTACAACAATAGTTTCATGGTCATTACCGAGACGAGCTTTCAACTCCAGGTTATTTTCTGCCACGGTGGGATTTGAACCTGTCTCCTTGCTGCATTGGGTTGGACCTCTGGATAGTAGTCCAATGACATTACCACCACACCATATCTCCCTCTGTCTCACCTGATCTAGTGACTTATCAACTTTTAAATACTGCCAACCTTTGTAAACTTATCTTGCAACATTAAGTTAGTTTCTGCAATATTAATAAAGGCCTCTGAGTCAAAAGCTGTATGTCCAAGTCCCACTCCAGAAGTAACTGGAGTATATATGTTTGGCTGGTGCTCCAGTGCATTGCTGAAGATTGCCGGAGATTTCTGACTTTTGAATAAGTTGTTTAAAATTGAGGCATCTTCTACCCATTCACATGGATGTAATCATTATTCAGAAAAAGGCAGGGGGCTCTCCCTGATGCTCTGAACAATATTTACCTCAACCAACAGCTAAAACACTGATGTTTGTGTGAGTTGCTGTCCACAAATTTGCTTCTGCCTTTTCGACATCATGACAGAGCATATACTTAAAAATGATTTCATTGGCTGCAAATTGCTTTATGAAGTACCTGATGTCATGAAAAGTGTGAGAAAGTATGTGGCTGTTTTTTTAGCTATAGGTGAATGAAGAGTCAACTAATGATCTTTCAATTTCCCCCTCAGTAAGTCGTATTTCATCCAGGAAGAGCTCATGCTTCCTATTTTTACTTAGACCATCTTTGTATTCAACACCATTTTGCTCTGATTATCTCAGGTCCATTACCCTGATGCACTCTGTATCCCGGTCATCTTCCAATTCAGAGTAACTTGTGAAATTAGCAATTAATTATTTTTTCTTGTAAGCAGCATTCTGAAATGTGTCTTGAGCTGTGAGAGGCGAGTGCAGTGGGTTAAGCCATTAGTGTCAATGACACAAAATCTTGGCAGTATTGTGAACTTTGAGGAGCATAGTGATAGACTTCAAGAGATCATAGACAGGCTGGTGGAATGGGCGGACACGTGGCAGATGAAACTTAATGCAGAGAAGTGTGATGAGATTAATTTTGGTTGGAAGATTGAGTCGAGACAATATGAATTAAAAGGTACAATTTTGAACGGGTGAAGGAGCAATGGGACCTGGGTGTATATGTGTATAAGTTATTGAAGGTGACTGGACTGGCTGTGATAGTGGTTAATAAGAAGTAGAGGATCCTAGGTTTAATAAACAGAGCACAAAAGCATCTGGGGAAACTGTGTAAACCACTGATTCGGCCTCAACTGGAGTATTGTGTCCAATTCTGGACATCGTATTTATGGAAGGATGCAAAAGCTTTAAAGAGAGTACAGGAAACAGTCATGAAAATGGTTCCGAGGATTAGAGACTTTAGTTATGAGGATAGATTAGAGAAACTGGGTTTGTTCTCCGTGGAAGAAGAAGGTTGAGAAGAGATTTGATAGAGTTGTTCAAACTCATGAGGATTCTGGACAGAATAGATTAAAAGTGTCCTCAATGGAGGAAGGGTCGAGAGCCAGACTGCTAAAGAAGCAGAGGTGCCATGATGAATAATGTTTTGAGGTAGCATGTGAATAGGTTCTGGAATGCACTGCCTGAGAGTGTGGTGGCGGCAGATCCAACTGTGGCTTTCAAAAAGGTAATTGGACAATTATCTGAAGAGGAAAAAATGCAGGGCTGCAAGGAAAAGGCGGGAGGAGTGGGGCTGAGCATAATGGTCCGAATGGCCTGCTTCTGTTTTATAATTATTGTATGATTCTTCTATGAATTGTATGGAGTTTAGTCTCAGAGGAATAGTCGGAACAGAAGCAGTGACATTTCCCTTCATTTATTTTGCTGCACCTTGTGTTTAAATTCTAGCTGTTAGCTCTGAAGAGGTGTTTAAGCTTGTTTACTGGATTCTTTTAAATATGGGCTGGTTTAAACTGGCATTAAGTTAATTGGATAAATAGATGGTGTGGCTTTGCCATAAACAGGAGGTGTGAGTGGCTGTTCTCCGATTGGCTGTGTGTTTTACCCTCTGGCAGACCAGCTATTGTGTAAATGAATAAGTATCAGTGTGAAACCGAGCAGTGAGGTCCTTGGGAGTGTGAAGCAGAGCAGTGTGAAGGTTATACTCATCGGGAAGTGCACTTGGCCATTTTTCAGTAATAAACTGTGTGAAGTAAGTAACCCGGGTTTGGCTCATCAGAGCCAAGGGAATCAAATGACTACATTTTGAACTGCAGGACAGGGAGTTCTCATAGTGGTTCATTTATATATATAACTCTGTTGTGAATTGTCAGTGTATCTAGGGCAGCAACTGTTACGCTAAGAATCAGAAAATGGGGTTTCTGAAGCTACGGATCTTTGTTCAAAGAGGACGAGGAGGTTCTGTAATATGTTCAGAATGTGGTTAGTCAAAGTTAAACGGTAGCACAGTGGTTAGCACTGCTGCCTCACAGCACCAAGGACCCAAGTTCAATTGGAGTTTGCGTGGAGTTTGCACTTTCTCCCCGTGTCTGCGTGGGTTTTCTCTGGGTGCTCCAGTTTCCTCCCACAATCCAAAGATGTGCAGGTTAGGTGGTTTGTCCATGCTAAATTGCCCCTAAGTGTCCAAAAGGTTTATCTTGGGTTGTGGGGATAGGGTGGTGATTTAACCCTACCTAGGGTGCTCTTTCAGAGGGGCGGTGCCGACTTGATGGGCTGAATGGCCGCCTTCTGCACTGTAGGGATTCTATGATTCTGTGATAAAGTTCAGAACAAGAGCAGGTTGACTATTCATGGGGACATCAGTGGGGGTGGGCGGTGTTAAAATCAGAACTCTCAGGTGCAAGTTATCCAAGTTACTGGGGCTGACCATTGGACACTGAGCAGGAATGAGATGTATAATGGTAATGACTCACTAACAGCCTATCCTAACATTGTTATACCTGAAGCAAAAATTTGGGAAGCCAGTAGGTGTTAAGAAGGAGGAGGGTGATGATAGTGGGAGATTTTGCAGTGCGGTACAGATACTGTTTCACAAAGGTTGGGAATCATGTGGGACTTCATAGTCAGCAACATGGAGTGTATTTCTGGCAGTCATGATGTGTAAGTCCTGAATTGTATATTGTCTATTTATTGTTAGAATGAATGGTGTCCTGGAGTGGCTGGCAAAAAATTCTGAGATGCAAAATGGAAGGGAGAGCATCCAAAAGATAGTCATCATTGGAATTGAGTTGTCTAGAATTGACAGGGTTTGAAAAAGTAGGGAGATGGTGTTTGATAAATCTCAGAACCACAGGCCTGAATGGGATAGTGATAATTGTTTTTTTTAAATCCAATGTATGAATGGTATACATGAATACAAAGTTGGTTAAAGGACCATCAACAAAGATTGAATGTGTCCGTGTGTTTCTTGGAGCAGAGAAGCTTTGCAAATTGTTTACCCCAGAGATCGATGCTGAGTTCACTTTTGAGCCTATGACATAAGCCTAGACTACAAGAGTAAATAAATGATACATTTGTACTAAAGTTTGTCTCAATTGCAATTAGAAAACTGTGTGAAGTTGTGACGCCTCTTGATAGAGAGTTAGCAATTTAAAATAGCCGCGATGAGAGTGAGAAATATTTTCAGTCTTATTGCACGGAATGCTTTGCCACAGGGAGTGTTTGAACCAGAGGCCATTGCATCTCTGATGGATACAGCGGCAAACATTTGCAGCAACGAAAAATATGGTAATCTGCTGTGGAGAGGATTAGTTTTGGATTTATCCAGCAAAGAGCTAGCACACGGTATCTCTGATCATCTCCCAGTTGCCTCCATTTCTCCGCTGAATTGCTCTCAGCCTTTGCTTAAACTTTTGACAAGAACCATCAGCCTCGTGGCTCCTCTGTCTGCAGTACCTCTGATGCCTTGGTGAGTAGAGGACGAGCTGCACTGTGATCACAGCTCTGTACAGTCAACTGCCTCTTGACTGTAGTTCAAAATTCCATTCTTGTTGATTGCTGCTCAGGGTTGTTTGGACATGTTCAACACCGAGCCTAATCAGCCACATAGTCTGTTTCAACTTCACTCTCCAGTACTATTTTTGGAAGTGGTATATTGCATGTTTCCCCCACCCATGTGCAATATTTTACATTCCACATTGTGAAATGAAAGACCTTGCCCAACTCTGTCATTTCTCAACTACCTCCTTTGATTCCATGGTGTCCCCTAGTTAGGGTTTATGTACAAATTTGAGATTTTGAATCCAAGACATTCATATAAATGAGAGACAGTAAAGTTCCTGAGACACTCTATGTAGTTCTCACCCCCACCCCCACTCCATTTAGCTCTGATCACATTGGTTTGTATCCTTTAACCAATTTCTCATCGTTTTGAGATTTACCCTGAATCCCGCAGTTTTGAGCTTAATTGCCTTTCAAACGTTGAGTTCACCATGTTACAGAGTTCCCACAACTTACTTCCTGAAAGAACAAAGTTGACCAGGTGGGATTTTTTTCCTTCCTGAATTCATGTTGACTACAACTAAACCAAGGACTCTGATGAACCCTTCCACTATTTTCTCTGAAATTGAAGGACGATTTCTGTTGTGTTACCTCTTTTTAAACATGGGCATCACACTAACTTGTTCCCTGGACAAATAGATTGGAAAACGTTAACTCCCAAATCTTCGCTCCTTCAGCTCTAATCTCTTTTTCAATCCCCAGTCTTTTTATCCCACCGTCATGTCTTCAAAGCTGCAAGTGCTCAATACCTTCCCTTAGCCTCTCCACCTCTTTCCTGTTTTAAAACCTAACTCTTTGACTAAAATTTTGATTACATGTCCTAGTGTCTCCTTCGAGTCAGTCATTGCAACCCAGAAGGCCTTTCCACCCGTTGAGTCCATGTTCGCACTCTGAAGAGAAATCCAATCCATCCATAGCCCTGGTAAAGCCTCTGTATCCACTCAAGGACATTTTACATCTTCCCGAAGTATACTGACCATAATGGATTGCAATACTACACCTAAGCTGAGCTTAAAATAAAAATGCATCTGACTGAGGACTGCGTTAGTCTGCTAGTGCTCCTGTGAGGAGGTGAATAGGGCCCACCATGGAACTGTACCTGTTGAGACCACCTTCAGGCAACGAGGGAAGTGGGATCCATGGACCTGTATCCCTGTGAAAGTCAGCACCTTCAGGAGAGGAGGGGAGTGGGGTCCTTGGAACTGTACCCCAGTGAGAGTCAGCACCTTCGGGAGAGATGTGGTGTGGGGTCTGTGGAACTGTATCCCAGTAAGAGTCAGCACTACCTTCAGGAGAGGAAGGGACTGGGGTCATTGCAGCTGTACCCCAGTGAGAGTAAGCACCATCGGGAGGGGAGTGGGTTTCATGGAACTGTACCCCAGTGACAATCAGCACCTTCAGGAAAGATGTGGCGTGGTGTTTGTGGAACTGTACTCCAGTGAGAACCAGCACCTTCAGGAGGTGTGTGGGGTCCATGGAATTGTACCTCAGTGAGAGTCAGCTCATTCAGGCAAGAGGAGTGGGGCCCATGGAACTACCCCAGTGAGAGCCATCACCTTTGGGAGGGCAGTGAGGTCTGTGGAACTGTACCCCAGTGAGGGCCAGCGCCTTCAGGAGGGGAGTGGGGTCCATGGAATTGTAACCCAGTGAGAGTCAGCACCTTCAGGAGTGATGTGGGTTAGGGTCTGTGGAACCATACCCCAGTGAGAGTCAGCACCTTCAGGAGAGAAGGGGAGTGAGGTGAATGGAATTGTACCCCAGTGAGAGTCAGCACCTTTGGGAGGGGAGTGGGGTCCATGGAGTTATACCGCAGTGAGAATCAGCACCTTCAGTCTAGTGGAGTGGGATCTGTAGAACTGTACCCTAGTGAGAGTCAGCACCTTCAGGAGGGGAGTGGAGCTAGGGATCTGTATCCTAGTGAGTGTCAGCCCCTTCAGTCTAGGGACTGGGCTCCATGGAACTGTACCCCTGTGAGTGTCAGCATCACCTTCAGGAGAGAAGGGTCCATGGACCAGTATCCCAATGAAAGCCAGCACCTTCAGGGGGTTGGGAGAATGGGGTCCACAGAATTGTACTCCAGTGAGGATCAGCACATTTAGGAGAGAACGGAAGTGGGGTCTATGGAGCTGTACCAGCAACTTCAGGAGAGGTGGGGGGGGGGGGGGGGGGGGGGGGGGCGGGGGGGGGGGGGGGGGGGGGGGGGGGGGGGGGGGGGGGGAGGGGGGGGGGGGGGGGGGGGGGAGTGGGGCCCATGGAACTGTATCCCAGTGAGAGTCAGCACCTTCAGGAAAGAAGGGGAGTGGAGTCCATAGAACTGTACCCCAGTGCGAGTCAGCACCACTTCAGGAGAGGAGGGCAGTGGAGTCCACGGAACTGTATCCCAGTGAGAGTCAGCACTACTTCAGGAGGGGAGTGGGGTCCATGGAACTGAACCCCCAGTGAGAGTCAGCACCTTTGGGAGGGGGGTGGGACCGATGGAACTGTTTTCCATTGAGTGTTCAGGAGAGGAGGGGAGTGGGGTCCATGGAAATGAACCCCAGTGACAGTCAGCACCTTCAGATGGGGAGGAGAAAACTCTAAGAGAATATATAGAACCTGGTTCTGTGCTGGTGACAATATACCTGCACCAAGTAATATATTTACGCTCTCTCCTCGGAATATCTGAGAAAGCAGGATGCTGGCTCTGCTATCGTGAACTTGCATCTGGTGATTCTATTCCTGGAAACAAGTTAATCAATGATAGAAAGCACATGACCTGAAAGTCTAGTTTCCATAATTCATGGAATTGGAATCGATAGTGTGACACTAACTGATATTACTTCTTTGTACAGCAGTTTCTGAGGCCATGATTTACTGAGAATATTCCATCTGTTTATGCAGCTAGTGCATGTCTCCCTCTAGTGGATTTCTCTTTTTTTGATATTTTAGTGGAATTGCATTCATGAGCCCATTGTTTTATTAATACTTTACAAAGAACAAGCTTATCAACAGCAGTTGTACAATGCTGGAGAAAAAATAAAATGGGATAGCTTTAGGTAACAACATTACACGAAAATTAATGCTGACAAATAAATAATTGTAACAGGGAGGAAAGATCCATTCCGGAAAAAAATCTGTTCATATTTCTTCTAAAGAAATCATAACTTGATCGTACGTTAGTCCTAAAAACTCCAGTGACCTGCATCAAGATGTTCAGTCAAACAAAAGAATAGGTTAGTAATTAAAATGATCATCGAAGCAGTTCCATCAGTTTGCTTCCCGAGTGACTGGTGTGGCGATGATGTGGATAGCCCCGGTTCCATCCACTGGCCTCCTTCGATGTTCAGCCAGTGGCCGTGGTGGGGGGGGTTTGTGGGTGGCTGATGAATATTCTTTCCAAAGTGTCATTTTTGAGGCTGCAGCTCCTGGATGGGATTCCATTCCTCTTTTCGCAAGGCAGCAAACAAGTAGTTGAGACTGGCGATGCCAAGGTTGACAGAGCCAAGAACTGTGGGTAATATAAAACCTCCAGGTACTGCGAGGCAAGCATGTAGAATAGCACAGACATAGTAATTCCGGGTTAAAGGTACAAACAATTTCACAACAGCTGCCAGAAAGCCCTGGCCTGGTCTTTCCAGAGTTGTTCCCTTTCTCCTCTTCCCTGTCGGATATTCCAATAAAATTACAAAAGCTCCAACAGAAATACCATAAGCAGCAAATTCCCAAGATTTGAATTAGGGTAACCAATCCACTCCAACTACACCTCCAATCAGCAAAATGAGTCCAGCTGCTAGAGTCTGTTGATTAGCCCACATTGTCCACTCAATCTGCCCCATGGTGCACACACTGGATACACTCCATAAGTCCTCTCAATCTCAGATAACTTCCTCGAGTGGATTTCTCCAACCACAGGAAAACCCTGAATTTTCTTTTCACCAATGTAGCTCAAATCTTTTGAATGGGACTTGAACACTCAATATTCTGAGTCCGAGGTGCCAGTGCGACCCACTGAACCAAGGTGGACAGCTAATGAACTGTGATCTCCTCCAGAGATCCCCAGCAGCACAGATGTCAGTATTCAGCCAATTTGATTCAGTCTGGATCAATGACATGGCGGGATTTATTAAGCTGGAGAAGGTCAAATTTGCCCTGAGAGGATCGGTACAAGGGTTCTTTAGGCGGTGGCAACCTTTCCTCAACTTTCTGGCTCAGCGATAGGGTACTGGGTCAGCAGCAGCAGCAACCCGGGGGGGAGGGGGGAAAAAGATGGGGGGGCGTTGACTTATGTTTATTTAATTTTAATTTATTTTTAAGTTCTCTTGTTGTATATTGGGTTTGGGGGGGTGAGATACATGGGTTGCTACGGTCTTGGGGGTGTTACAGTTATTATGGTGTTTTATTGTTGCTTTTCATTGTTTGTTGTTATATTTTCTGTAAAAAATTTCAGTACAAATTATTTAAAAAAAAAAGAAGTGGCTGAAGTCATACCTGGCACAAATTGAGATCTCGGTTCCAGGACATCACTGTAGGAGTTCCTCAGGGTAGTATCCTAAGCCCAAACATCTTAAGCTGCTTCATCAATGACGTTCCTAGGGTAACACGGTGGCGCAGTGGTTAGCACTGCTGCCTCACGGCACCGAGGTCCCAGGTTTGATCCTGGCCCTGGGTCACTGTCCGTGTGGAGTTTGCACATTCTCCCCGTATTTGCATGGGTTTCACCCCCATAACCAAAAAAGATGTACAGGGTAGGTGGATTGGCCACGCTAAATTGCCCCTTAATTAGAAAAAATTAATTGGGTACCCTAAATTTTTTTTAAAATAAAAAATCAATGACCTTCCTTCCATCATAAGGTCAGAACAAAGAACAAATAACAAAGAAAAGTACAGCACAGGAACAGGCCCTTCGGCCCTCCAAGCTTGCGCCGACCATGTTGCCCGTCTAGACTAAAATCTTTTACACTTCCGAGGTCCCTATCCCTCTATTCCCTTCCTATTCATGTATTTGTCAAGATGCCCCTTAAATGTCACTATCGTCCCTGCTTCCACCACCTCTTCCAGCAGCGAGTTCCAGGCACCCACTTCCCTCTGTGTAAAAAAAAACTTACCTTGTACACCTCCTCTAAACCTTGCCCCCTCCACCTTAAACCTATGCCCCCTAGTAATTGATCCCTCTACCCGGGGAAAGGGTCTCTGACTATCCACTCTGTCTATGCCCCTCATAATTTTGTAGATCTCTATCAGGTCCCCCCTCAAACTCCGTTGTTCCGGTGAGAACAAACCGAGTTTATTCAACCTCTCCTCATATCTAATGCCCTCCATACCAGGCAACATTCTGGTAAATCTCTTCTGAATCCTCTCTAAAGCCTCCACATCCTTCTGGTAGTGTGGCGACCAGGATTGAACACTATACTCCTAGTGTGGCCTAACTAAGGTTCTTTTTTAAAAAAAATAATTTTTTATTCAAATTTTCACATTTTCACAAAAAAGAAAACAATAACAGAAAATTCTAAGAACAAAAAAACAAACAACCCCCCCCCCACCTGCCCGCTGTAGATACAAAAGAGAAACAATAAATTAACGCCCGTCATTGGCAAAACACAGATATTCAACCCAAAACAAAAACAAAGAGACAACCCCCCCCCCCCCAAACAAAAACAAAGAGACAACCCCCCCCCCCCCCCCCCCCCCCCCGGTTGCTGCTGCTGCTGACCTTTTGTTTTTACCATTCTGCCAGGAGATCTAGGAATGGTTGCCATCTCCTGAAAAATCCCTGCACTGACCCCCTTAGGGCAAATTTCACCCTCTCCAATTTAATAAACCCCGCCATATCGTTGACCCAGGCCTCCACGTCCCCTCCTCAATCTCCTCACCCAGTTCCTCCTCCCATTTATTTTTCAGCTCCTCCACCGAGGCCTCGTCTACCTCCTGCATCACCTGGTACACTTCCGTGATCCTCCCCTCTCCAACCCATACCCCCGAGAGCACCCTGTCCTGGATCCCACGCGGCGGCAGCAGGGGGAACCCTGCCACCAGCCGCCTGACAAACACCCTTACTTGCATGTACCTAAAGGTGTTCCCGGGGGGGAGCCTGAACTTCCCTTCCAGCTCACCCAGGCTTGCAAACTTCCCGTCTATGAACAGGTCCCCCAGCCTCCTGACACCTGCCCTGTGCCAATTCAGGAACCCGCCATCAATTCTCCCCGGAACAAACCGGTGGTTCCCCCGTATCGGGGAACCCCATCGAGGCCCCCACCTCCCCCCGTGCCACCTCCATTGCCCCCAAATCTTGAGGGTAGCTGCCACCACCGGGCTCGTGGTATACCTCATCGGAGGGAGTGGCAGCGGCGCCGTTGCAAGCGCTTCCAGGCTTGTACCCACACAGGATACCATCTCCAGCCTCTTCCATGCCGCCCCCTCCCCGTCCATTACCCACTTGCGCACCATCGCTGCGTTGGCAGCCCAAAAGCCCACAGAGGTTGGGCAACGCCAGCCCCCCCCATCCCTGCCCCGCTCCAAGAACACCTGTCTCACCCTTGGAGTCCCGTGTGCCCACACAAACCCCGTAATGCTCCTGTTAACCCGCCTGAAAAAGGCCTTCAGGATAAGGATGGGGAGGCACGGGAACAGGAACAGAAACCTCGGGAGCACCGTCATCTTGACTGACTGCACCCTACCCGCCAAAGACAGCGGGAGCATGTCCCACCTCTTAAACTCCTCCTCCATTTGCTCCACCAGCCTTGAGGTTTAGCTTATGCAAGGCCCCCCAGCTCCTGGCCACCTGAACCCCCAAGTACCTGAACTAACTAAGGTTCTATACAGCTGCAACATGACTTGCCAATTTTTATACTCAATGCCCCGGCCAATGAAGGCAAGCATGCCATATGCCTTCTTGTCTACCTTCTCCACCTGTGTTGCCTCTTTCAGTGACCTGTGGACCTGTACACCCTGATCTTTCTGACTGTCAATACTCTTGAGGGTTCTACCATTCACTGTATATTCCCTACCTGTAATTAGACCTTCCAAAATGCAGTATCCCACATTTGTCCGGATTAAACTCCATCTGCCATCTCGCCACTCAAGTCTCCAAACGACCTAAATCCTGCTGTATCCTCTGACAGCCCTCGTCACTATCCGCAATTCGACCAACCTTTGTGTCGTCCGCAAACTTACTAATCAGACAAGTTACATTTTCCTCCAAATCATTTATATATACTATGAACAGCAAGGGTCCCAGCACTGATCCCTGCGGAACACCACTAGTCACAGCCCTCCAATCAGAAAAGCATCCTTCCATTGCTACTCTCTGCCTTCTATGACCTAGCCAGTTCTGTATCAATCTTTCCAGCTCACCCCTGATCCCATCTGACTTCACCTTTTGTACCAGTCTACCTTGAGGGACCTTGTCAAAGGCCTTACTGAAGTCCATATAGACAACATCCACTGCCCTACCTGCATCAATCATCTTTTTGACCTTTTTGAAAAACTCTATCAAGTTAGTGAGACATGACCTCCCCTTCACAAAACAATGCTGTCTCTCACTAATACGTCCATTTGCTTCCAAATGGGAATAGATCCTGTCTCGAAGCATTCTCTCTAGTAATTTCCCTAACACCGACGTAAGGCTCACAGGCCTGTAGTTCCCTGGATTATCCTTGCTACCCTTCTTAAACAAAGGAACAACATTGGCTATTCTCCAGTCCTCCGGGACATCACCTGAAGACAGTGAGGATCCAAAGATTTTTGTCAAGCCCTCAGCAATTTCCTCTCTAGACTCCTTCAGTTTTCTGGGGTAGATCCCATCAGGCCCTGGGGACTTATCTACCTTAATATTTTCAAGACGCCCAAAACCTCGTCTTTTTGGATCTCAATGTGACCCAGGCTATCTACACACCCTTCTCCAGACTTAACATCCACCAATTCCTCCTCTTCGGTGAATACTGACGCAAAGTATTCATTTAGTACCTCGCCCATTTCCTCTTGCTCCACACACAGATCCCCTCCCCTGTCCTTCAGTGGGCCAACCCTTTCCCTGGCTACCCCCTTGCTTTTTATGTACTTAGAAGTGAGTTGACTGCACAATGTTTAGCACCATTTGCTGCAACTTAAATACTGAAGCTGCCCATGTCCAAATGCAGCAAGGCTTGGACTGACAAGTAGCAAATAACATTTGCGCCACACAAATGTCAGGCAATGACCATCTCTAATGAGAGGATCTAACCATTGTCCGTTGACAATCAATTGCATACTATTGCTGAATCCCCCTCTATCAGCATCTAGGGGGTTACCATTTTTCAGAAACTGAACTTGACCAGCCTTATAAATACTGTGGCTATAAGACCAAGTCAAGGGCTAGGAATCCTGCAGCACGCGACTCACTTCCTGACTCCCCAAAGCTAGTCATCCATTTACAAGGCACAAGTCAGGAGTGTCATGGAATACTCGCCACTTGCCTAGATGAGTGCAGCTCCAACAACATTCAAGAAGCTCAACGCCATCCAGGACAAAGCAGTTGGCTTTATTGGCGGCACAGTAATTAGAACATAGAACATGGAACATACAGTGCAGAAGGAGGCCATTCGGCCCATCGAGTCTGCACCGACCCCTTAAGCCTTCACTTCCACCCTATCCCCGTAACCCAATAACCCCTCCTAACCTTTTTTTGGTCACTAAGGGCAATTTAGCATGACCAATCCACCTAACCTGTACGTCTTTGGACTGTGGGAGGACACCGGAGCACCCAGAGGAAACCCACGCAGACATGGGGAGAACTGGGGGGCCCCTACAGTGGTTAGGGGCCTCACGGTAGCATGGTGGTTAGCATCAATGCTTCACAGCTCCAGGGTCCCAGGTTTGATTCCCGGCTGGGTCACTGTCTGTGTGGAGTCTGCACGTCCTCCCTGTGTGTGCGTGGGTTTCCTCCGGGTGCTCCGGTTTCCTCCCACAGTCCAAAGATGTGCGGGTTAGGTGGATTGGCCATGCTAAATTGCCCGTAGTGTAAGGTTAATGGGGGGATTGTTGGGTTACGGGTATACGGGTTACGTGGGTTTAAGTAGGGTGATCATTGCTCGGCACAACATCGAGGGCCGAAGGGCCTGTTCTGTGCTGTACTGTTCTATGTTCTATGTTCTAACTTGCAGACTCCGCACTTACAGTGATCCAGCAGGGAATCGAATCTGGGCCCCTGGCGCTGTGAAGCTGCAGTGCTATCCCTTGTGCTACCGTGCTACCCTTTTTTTTTCTTCACTGGAAGAGTTTATAGAACAGTACAGCACAGAACAGGCCCTTCGGCCCTCGATGTTGTGCCGAGCAATGATCACCCTACTCAAACCCACGTATCCACCCTATACCCGTAACCCAACAACCCCTCCACCCTCTCTCCTCCCCCCCCCCCCCCCCCCCCCCCCCCCCCTCCAAGTAAGTGTGCATAGCCAAGTAACAAAGGGGCAGCACGGTAGCATGGTGGTTAGCATAAATGCTTCACAGCTCCAGGGTCCCAGGTTCGGTTCCCGGCTGGGTCACTGTCTGTGCGGAGTCTGCACGTCCTCCCCGTGTGTGCGTGGGTTTCCTCCGGGTGCTCCGGTTTCCTCCCACAGTCCAAAGATGTGCGGGTTAGGTGGATTGGCCATGCTAAATTGCCCGTAGTGTCCTAATAAGTAAGGTTCAGGGGGGTATTGTTGGGTTACGGGTATAGGGTGGATACGTGGGTTTGAGTAGGGTGATCATTGCTCGGCACAACATCGAGGGCCGAAGGGCCTGTTCTGTGCTGTACTGTTTTATGAAGGCGGCATTGATGGACCTGGTGCTGCGAAAGAGGTGGACCAAGTATCAGTGGGGGATCATTTGGGTAAGAGTGATCAATGTATCATAAAGTTTAGATTAGTAATGGTGATGAGCAATCTTGTCATCCTGCCTTCTGTGAGAGATGAGAGAAATACAGCCTGAACTTTGAAGTCCGATGAAATGGCATCGGGGGAGCCTGAGTGGGCTGTACAAAATTATCTGGGACATGGATCGGGGCAATAGAATGAAACTTATCCCTTCATAGAGGGTCACTAACCAGGGCGCACAGATTTAAGGTAAGGACATGAGATGCAGAAGGGATTTGAGGAAAACTTTTTCACCCAGAAGGTGGTGAGAATCACTGCCTGAAAGAGTGGTAGAGGCGGAACCCTCACAACATTTAAGCAGCATTTAGATGAGCACTTGAAATGCCATAGCAGACAAGGATACGGACCAAGTGCTTGACAATGGGATTAGAATAGGCATTTGGCTGACACTGACATGGGCCAAAGGGCCTCTTGTACTGTAAAACTCTGACTCTATGCACTATTCTGATGGTTGAACAAGACAATTCTGGAAAGGCCAAGTCTGTCTCGCATGAAGTTGTCCCTAGTTGGTGATGCGGGATGATCGCTGCTGCCTCCTTTTTTGTTTTGCAGGGCTGGCTCCTGTTTTAGAGCTTCTGAAACCACATGACGGTGGTGAACTCCTGCTCACAGCTCGTGCATCGAACACCTGCTAAACTTTCCCACTGTCATGATTGATGTCTTTTTTACAGCATCCTTTTTAATTGGAGTTTTGGGAGTTCTGGTGGTTCCGGGGCACAGCTGCCTCCCTGTATGTCCTATCCTTCAGGCTGCTTCTGTCTTCCATCTAAGCACATGCCCAAGCCAGCAAAGCCCTCTTTGCTTGAATAACTCTGCCTGCTTGGCATGTTTGCCCTAGAAAGGACTGCATCATGATGAACCTTTTTCCCCATGTGATGCCAAACATGCGTCATAGATACCAAAGATAAAAAATTATTGAGCCTTTGTTCTTGGGTATTAGTTGTCCAGGCTTCGCTGTCACCCAGCATGTGCTGTGGATACTGACCTTGTAGATAATTGTTTTGGCCCTATGGATCTGTTTGTTCATCAACCAAAGTTGGTGGGCTGCCTTTCCAATACATCTGCTGAGCTCTTCATCAGGAAGCAGGTTGTCTGTCTGTCCCTGTAGATCCAAGAGAGCAGAATTTGCTAACTGCTTCCCGTGGCGTGTTGTTGCGTCTGATCATTGGTGGAGACACAACACCCTGTCCCATAACTACAGTTCTTTGACCATGAGGTGCGGGAGAGTATGATACAAGCATAGGACTGAAGATCCATGAATCTTATAGAGCTGGTCGTCTATCTGGGCAACTTGTTCAAGGAACAATCTGCAGTGGAACGTCTAAAATGGGAGATGAAGAACTTTAGTAGGATGAGGGGATCTAGCCAGGATGGGGGAGTGAACCAAGGTAAAGTGCTCTTCAAGAGGGTCAGTGCAGACTCGATGGGCCAAATGCCCTCCTGCAATGTAGGCATTCTATGATTCTATAATAGTAAGAAAGGGGTAAGATGTGGGGTGTGTCCTTTTTAGGGCAAAGAATATGACTTGACTTAGAGGTGCAAAGCTAGAATATTAAAGTACTTTGTATTGGTTTTTATGAAATAAGAGACTAGTGGCAAATCATGAGTAGAAGTGGAGATGGTAGAGGTAATGGATGCGGCAAATATTTTGAGGCAGGAGGTACTGGAAAGGCTGCCTATGCACAGCTAAGACAACCTGCATCCCAAGTTGATGAAGGAATTTGTAGAGACAGTGGAAGGGATTGGCATAATCTTCCCTAGATACATGGAGGTGCTGGAGCAGTGATGGACAATCTAGGCTAGTGAATGGCCCTCCTTCACCTCAGTGTGCCGCAAGATTGAAATCAGACTTGTTCACTAACTATGACCCCATGAATAATATTTAATATGAGCGGCATGGTAGCACAGTGGTTAGCACTGTTGCTTCACAGCGTCGGGGACCCGGGTTCGATTCCTGGCTTGGTTCACTGTCTGTACGGAGTCTGCATGTTCTCCCTGTGTCTGCATGGGTTTCCTCCGGGTGCTCCGGTTTCCCCCCCCCCACAAGTCCTGAAAGACGTGCTGGTAGATGAATTGGACATTCTGAATTCTCCATGTTTACACGAGTAGGAGCCGGAATGTGGCAACTAGGGAATTTTCACAGTAACTCCAGTTAATGTTAGCCTACTTGTGACACTAAATATTATATTATAATCAGATTATTATTACTATAGCTAGATTTAATACAGACTGTATAGAGTTATAGAAAATGCTTCATCATTTATGTATTAATGGAACTGTCATCAACTTCAAAAAAGTCAAAACAAATATATAGACTTTGAACGCAAAGGGAGTGCACAGCTCCCACAGTCAATATTTGAGCAATCAGCACGCACTCGCTTCACTTGCCCTTGCTTTCTGTGCGAATTACTTGAGTCATAGCGTCAGGAAAAAAATGACATGGACAAATATCAGTGGAACTTCACAACCTTGCACATGGACAACGGTCAACAAATGTCTCGTGGGCCGAACTCCGAACCCAGATGAGCCACATGTGATCCCCGGGCCACAGATTGCCCACCACTGGTCTAGATTAGAGGATTGAAGAGTGAGAAACATAATAACCTTATTCAGGAAAGCTCTAGTAATTGCTGGCCCGAGAGACCTTTCAGCAGACACTTGGGAATATTGATGGATTTGTAAATGACAAATTGTGTTTGACAATGAGAAGGTTGGCAGAGGTGGTTGAATGTCTGTATGGGTTTGTAAGAAAATATTTGACAAAAGTACCAAATAAAAGGCTGGTAAACAAAATTGAGTCAAGAGGAAGATCAGGGTCAGCATGGTTAAAAAATTGACTTAAGGACAGACGACGGTGATTTGTGGTAAATTATTATTTTTCCCATAGACACAAGAAATAGGAGCAGACCATTTGGCCCATCGAGCCTGCTCCAACATTCAATACGATCGTGACTAATCTTGGGCTTCAACTTCATTTTCCCGCCCGTTCCCCGTACCTCTTAATTTCCCCGAGAGACCAAAAACCTGTCAATCCCAGCCTGGAATATATTCAACAATGGAGAATCCAGAACCCTCTGGGGTCGAGAATTCCAAAGAGTCCCATCCCTTTGAGTGAAGAAATTTCTCCTTAGCTCAGTCCTAAATCCTGAGACTGTGACCCCCGTGTTTTAGATTGCCGAACAGCGGAAACAATCTCTCAGCATGCACCCCATGAAACCCCTTCAGAATTGTGTAGGTTTCAATGAGATCACCTCTCATTCTTCTGAACTCCAGAGAATATAAGCACAATTTATTCAGCCTCTCATCACAGGACAACCTTCTCACCCAGGGACTAATCTAGTGAACCTTCGCTGTACCGCCTCCAATGCAAGTAAATCCTTCCTTAAATGTGGAGATCAAAATTACACACAGTATTCCAGATGTGGTCTCACGAAAACCCTGTGAAATAGTAGCAAGATATCTTTATTCCTGTAATCCAATCCCTCTGCAATAAAGGCTAACATACTATTTGCATTCATAATTGCTCGCTGTACCTGTATGCGAACTTTCTGCATCCCTTGATCAAACACACCCCCAAGTCTCTTTGAAAATAATTTTTTATTATTGTCACAAGTAGGCTTACATTAACACTGCAATGAAGTTACTGTGAAAATCCAGTAGTTGCCACACTCCGGCGCCTGTTCGGGTTCACCGAGGGAGAATTCAGAATGTCCAATTTACCTAACAGCCGTCTTTCGGGACTTGGAGGAAATGGGAGAATCTGGAGGAAACCCATGCAGACACAAGGAGATGGTGCAAACTCCGCACAGACAATGACCCAAGTCGGGATTCGAATCTAGGACCCTGTGCTGTAAAGCAACATTGCTAACCGCTGTGCTACCATGCCGCCCCATTAACACTTACAAAGTTTCACACTTTAAAAAATATATTCTGCTTTTCTATTCTTAAAATCAAAGTAACTTCTCGACATTGTTCATCTGTCTGTATCCCTTTGTGGCGTCTTTTTGACCTCCTGACAACTACCTTACCACCAAGCTTGGTATCATCAGCAACCACAGATACATTACCCACTATTTGTCAAATAGGGCACAGGCTAGCAGAATGGGGAGGCAAGTGGCAAATGGAATGTAATACAGAGAAGTGTTGAGGTGATGTATTTTGTAGAAGGGATGAGGAGAGGCAATATAGGCTGGGTGGTACAGTTCTACGTAGTATGTAACAACAGGGGGAGCAGGGGTTTCACAGTCTTTGAAGGTGACAGGATTTAGGGAGTATGTGAGATCTTGAGCTTTAGAAGTAGCTGTATTGGGTATGAAAGCAGGGAAGTTATACTGAACCATTCTAAAGCTGTGATAAGGTTTTGGTCAACACATTTTAGGAAGGATGTAATGTTTTGAGGGTGTAAGGTTCTCAGAATGGTTCTCTGATGGAATTCAGCTACACCTTTTGGTTGGAGAAGTTGGGATTTTTCGCTGTGAAGCAAAGGAGATTGGAGGGAGATTTGATAGAGGTGTGCAAGATTATCACAGGTTTAGATGAGGTAGAAAAAGAAAAAGGCTCCCAATAGCTATTACAATCCTGGAGCAAACCCAGCAGTGGCTAGGATACTGGGCAGAAACCCAATATTTTATTTTAATTTTGCAAGACTGTGAGGAAAGAATACCTCGCTCCAGGAGTGATTTCACGAAGAAATAGGGATATGGTATTTTTTTTTAACATCGCACAAGAACAAAACCTACGTTACCCCTTATACAATGCTAATCAACACAGTGACACATTAACCCTTAATTACCATTTTTTCCCAACTCAAAAACAAAATCAACTCCGATCTCAATCCACTTTTAAATGCAGTTAGCACTCAGGAATACTTTCTGTACAGAGGTGTCTTTTGAGATTTTGAAAAGATAGACCTGACACCCTTTCAAAACAATGCAGAATGCCTGGCTGTATTTCTTCAGAGCCCTCTCAGCTTGCCTTCCAGTCACAAACTAAAATTCTCTGGAAACCTCAACATCTGGCTGCTTCAGCCCCTGGCTCCTCCCATTCACTGCATCATCTCACTATACTGAACACAATGTCTCGAATTAACTACTCCGCAGGGAACCCTCGTAATAAAAACAAAAATCCATTCGCTCAAACTTTTACGATGGCTTTAACTGCACCCCTGGCTCCCAAAGAGCTGAGCTGTCTTGCGAGCCAGGATTTTTTAAAAGCCCTCCTTCACCAATCATACAAGTACTAATCCAGGCTTTTAACCCTTACTGCACCAAATACATATACTGCAATATATTACGATCCCAGACCAGACCCCAACAGTGGTTTGGATACTGGACAGAAACACCAATATTTTATTTTAATTTTATAAAACTGAGGAAAGGTTACCTTGCTCCTAGAGGGATTGCACAAAGAAATGGGGATATGGTATATTAAAACAAACATTACTAACACTATATTAAAATATCTTTAACATTACACCAGAAAATAGCTTACAATTACCCCTTAAACAATACTAAGCAATGCAGTGGCGCAATGACGTTTAATTGCTAACTTTATTTAATTTTATTTGTTCCTGGTACGTGGGAGTCACAGGCTGGGCCGGCATTTATTGCCCATCCCTAATTGCCCTTAAGGGGGCAGTTTAGAGTCAACCACATTGCTGTGGGTCTGGAGTCATATAGGCCAGACCAGGTAAGGATGGCAGATTTCCTTCCCTAAAGGACATTAGTAAACCAGATGTGTTTTTACGACAATCAACAATGGTTTCGTGGTCATCATTAGACTTTTAATTCCAGGTATTTCATTGAATTTAAATCCCATCACTTGCCTTAGTGGGATTCGAACCTGGATCCCCAGATCATCAGCCTGGGTCTCTGGATTACTTGTCCAGCAACAATACCACTGTGCCCCTGCCTCCCCTAATCCCACTCAAACAACAAAACCAATCTTGGCTCTCAATCCACTGTTAAATGCACTGAACTCTCAGGAATATCTGCTTTACAAGAGATGTCTGTCTCCTCTCCTTTGAATTTTGACATGGCTTTAAAGAAAATACCGGAATCTTGTAAGAACCTGCAGAAACTCTGGCTCTATTTTTTCAGAAGCTGCTTAGAACATAGAACATAGAACGATACAGCGCAGTACAGGCCCTTCGGCCCACGATGTTGCACCGACATGGGAAGTCAAAAACTAAAGGCCATCTAACCTACACTATGCCATTATCATCCATATGCTTATCCAATAAACTTTTAAATGCCCTCAATGTTGGCGAGTTCACTATTGTTGCAGGTAGGGCATTCCACGGCCTCACCACTCTGCGTAAAAAACCTACCTCTGACGTCTGTCCTATATCTATTACCCCTCAATTTAAGGCTATGTCCCCTCGTGCTAGCCACCTCCATCCGCGGGAGAAGGCTCTCACTGTCCACCCTATCTAACCCTCTGGTCATTTTGTATGCCTCTCTTAAGTCACCTCTTGACCTTCTTCTCTCTAACGAAAACAACCTCGAGTCCATCAGCCTTTCCTCATAAGATTTTCCCTCCATACCAGGCAACATCCTGGTAAATCCCCTCTGCACCCGTTCCAAAGCTTCCACGTCCTTCCTATAATGAGGCGACCAGAACTGTACGCAATACTCCAAATGCGGCCGTACCAGAGTTTTGTACAGCTGCAACATGACCTCATGGCTCCGGAACTCAATCCCTCTACCAATAAAGGCCAACACACCTTAGGCCTTCTTCACAACCCTATCAACCTGGGTGGCCACTTTCAGGGATCTATGTACATGGACACCGAGATCCCTCTGCTCATCCACACTGCTAAGAATTTTACCATTAGCCAAATATTCCGCATTCCTGTTATTCTTTCCAAAGTGAATCACCTCACACTTCTCTACATTAAACTCCATTTGCCATCTCTCAGCCCAGCTCTGCAGCTTATCTATGTCCCTCTGTAACCTGCAACATCCTTCCACACTGTCTACAACTCCACCGACTTTAGTGTCGTCTGCAAATTTACTCACCCAACCTTCTGTGCCCTCCTCTAGGTCATTTATAAAAATGACAAACAGCAACGGCCCCAGAACAGATCCTTGTGGTACGCCACTCGTAACTGAACTCCATTCTGAACATTTGCCATCAACCACCACCCTCTGTCTTCTTTCAACTAGCCAATTTCTGATCCACATCTCTAAATCACCCTCAATCCCCAGTATTTTCTGCAATAGACGACCGTGGGGAACCTTATCAAATGCTTTACTGAAATCCATATACACCACATCAACTGCTCTACCCTCGTCTACCTGTTTAGTCACCTTCTCAAAGAACTCGATAAGGTTTGTGAGGCATGACCTACCCTTCACAAAACCATGCTGACTATCCCTAATCATATTATTCCTATCTAGATGATTATAAATCGTATCTCTTATAATCCTCTCCAAGACTTTACCCACAAAATATGCTTCTCTTCCAATCTCTCAATTCTGCACTGCTTGGGGAAAAAACTGCTAATCTGTCTCCAGACATATCTTTAACTGAACTGCAGTGAGAGCAGGTGCTTGGCTTCTGCTCACAGCTCAATCTGAAACTCAACCAAATTGCTTTTTTGCAAAATGCCTGACACCTTAGTTCCTCCATTAGTTACAACATCTTACCAAGCTAAATGTATCTAATTAACTCCTCGGGGAACCCCCTTAATCCAAACAGACTCCATTCGGCCAATCTTTTACAATGCATTAATTGCACCCCTGGCTCCCAAAACCTTGCAAACCAGGATTCTTAAAAAACTTGATTACAGCAGTCATACGCACATGAACCCAGGCGTTTAACGCTTACTGCACCAAATACATATAATACAATATATCTGAAATTCCTACATTCATCACATAGCTAATAGCACAAGGATGAGTGGACACGGATTTAAGGTTTTGAGCAAGTGATAGGGGGAAACATGAACAGTAACTTTTATACGTAGCGAGTGATGATGACTAAGAACCTGATGCCTACGAAGGTGGAGAGGATGAATGTTTTGAAATAGCAATTGGATGGGCATTTTGGGGAAATAACTACAGGGATAGAGCTGGGGAATGGGGCTGACTGAATTGATCTACAGAGAGATGACATGGACTCAATAAATTAAATGCTGTTCCATCCTGAATTGGAAATATATTGCCCATTCCTCCACTGTCACTCGGTCAAAACCCTGGAACCTCCCTCCCTAACAGCACTGTGTGTATACCTACACTACATGGGCTGTAGCAGTTCAAGAAGGCAGCTCACCACCACCTTCTCAAGAGAATTGTGGTTGGATAATAAATGCTGGCCTAGCCAGAGATGGTCACACATTTGATCAATTGGAAGAAACCAAAGGATTGTGTCTGAGAGCAGGAATCTGTCCATTTCAGAACTACGTAGATGCTAATATTAATCACACCAGAGGTTTAACACTGGGTGTCTAACTCCATTTATACAACATCTCGTCAAGTGTTCCAAAATGCTTCATAGAAGTTAGATCATCCAAAGCTGGGTGCTGAGCCAGAAATGATGATTCATGGAATGAAGATGTCAGAGGAGGAGAGAGGTGGAGGGGAAATTAGGTTGCAGGCATTGGAGAGGAGGATGCTGAAAGAAGTTGGGAATGCATAAGGCAGCAGAATTGGGGAATAAATAGTTTGTGGGGATGGAGGAGGTTACAGAGGCAAGGAAGGATGAGATCATAGTGTTATAAACCAATGGTTTCCTGGTTGACTTTTACAAAACATTTGCACCTGCTCCCGCCACAAACCTGTGGGAGAATTTCACAGAATCACTAGCGAGGGGCACCCTTCCACCAATGCTAACACAGGCCACCATATCACTGACACCCAAAAAATACCCCTCCGAATGTGGATCATATACATCCATTTCGCTGCTCAATGTGGATGCAACAATACTCGCAAAAGTCCTGGCCAGGAGACTGGAGAACTGTGTACCAGAGGACCATACTGGCTTTGTCAAGGGTAGACAGCTAACTGAATATCATGCGGCTGCTGAATGACCCCATTGGCGAGAGAACACCAGAGGTGATCGTCTCCCTGGACGCAGAAAAGGCCTTCGACAGAGTCAAATGAAAATACCTCGTTGAGGTACTGGCGATCGCCCTACGAGACGCGAGAGGTTGGAAGATATTCAAAGAGGAGGCAGAGCGCACTGAGTCTCACTCTATGCGGATGATCTGCTCCTCTACATCTGGGACCTGCAAAACGGCATGAACAATATCATGAAGCTTCTGGAAGAGTTCTGTGCCTTCTCCGGCTGCAAACTCAACCCGGGCAAAAGTGAGGTCTTCTTGATGAACCCGAGAGAGGGAGGGGCAGAGCTGGAGGGTCTCCCATTTAAAATGGGGGGTGGGGGGTGGGGGGGGGGGGTGGTGTGTGTGTGTGAAGGTGTGAAGTCAAGAATCCCTAAGACAACGCTGCAGAGGAGAAGAAGCATGGGAGTCCTAGCCCTCACAAACTTGCAATACTACCACGGCCAAGACAGAGAGTGGATGGGTAAAGGAACCAAACATGGAACGGGTGAGGATGGAGGAGTCCTCATGCACGGGAACGACCCTCCACTCCCTCGCCACGACAGCGCTCCCTTCTCCGCCGGCAAAACACTCAATCAGCCCAGTGGTAGAACCTGGAACCAGATGAGACAACACTTTGGTTTAACCGAGGCGTCCACCATGGCCCCCATCTGCGGAAACCACAGACATCCACCAGCCATGCTCGAGCCACCTTTAAGGGGCTCACGGTAGCATGGTGGTTAGCATCAATGCTTCACAGCTCCAGGGTCCCAGGTTCAATTCCCGGCTGGGTCACTGTCTGTGTGGAGTCTGCACGTCCTCCCCGTGTGTGCGTGGGTTTCCTCCGGGTGCTCCGGTTTCCTCCCACAGTCCAAAGATGTGCGGGTTAGGTGGATTGGCCATGCTAAATTGCCCGTAGTGTAAGGTTAATGGGGGGATTGTTGGGTTACGTGGGTTTAAGTAGGGTGATCA
The DNA here is from genome assembly GCF_902713615.1 of Scyliorhinus canicula. Lineage (NCBI taxonomy): Eukaryota > Metazoa > Chordata > Chondrichthyes > Carcharhiniformes > Scyliorhinidae > Scyliorhinus > Scyliorhinus canicula. The sequence continues at coordinate 127,640,941 of NC_052149.1, read as the reverse complement.
TTGCTCGGCACAACATCGAGGGCCGAAGGGCCTGTTCTGTGCTGTACTGTTCTATGTTCTATGTTCTAAGAGGTGGAGATAGGACGGAGGGGAACACCAGCGGTTAGCGACTTGTACACAGGGAACAAACTTGCGACCTGAGAAGAGCTGACGAAAAGACTGGAACGGACAGGAACTCCGACATTTATAAGTCAAAAGCTTTCTCCGCAAGGACACAACGAGGTACCCTAGGGCCCCGAAAGACACTATGTTGGAGGAGCTACTGGATGCGGAAAGTGTGGAAGAAAGGAACTGCAGAGACATATACGGATTACTTTAGAAAGGACTCGTTTCCCACTGGACGGAACAAGGGAGAAATAGGAGGAAGAGTTGGGGATAAGGTGGGGATTGTGGAGCACTGAACAGGGCCAACTCCACCTCCTCCTACGCCAGGCTCAGTCTCATGCAGCTTAAAGTGGTGCAGAGAGCATACTTGACAAGAACCCAAATGAGTAGGTTCTTCCTGGAGGTGGAGGATAAATGTGAACGGTGCCAGGGAGGTCCGGCCAACCACACCCACATGTTCTGGGCCTGCCCCATACTTGTTGGGTTTTGGACAGCTTTCAGGACAACCTGCATCGAGGTGATGTCCAAGGTTGTGGGGGTGAGAGTGGAGCCGTGCCCGAGAGTGGCAGTCTTCAGGGTGTCGGACCAGCCAGAACTACACATGGGGGAAGAGGGCTGCACCCTTGCATTTGCTTCCCTAATCACCTGCCGGAGAATCCTGCTCAGCTGACAATCAGCAGCACCATCTACACCTGCAGACTGGCTGGCAGACCTATCGGAATTTCTCCACCTGGAGAAGATCGAGTACACCATCCAAGTGTCGGAAGATGGCTTCCACAAATCGTGGGGGCCATACGTCAGCCTGTTCCAAGACCTGTTCGAAGCCAACAACGGATAGGACGGGAGGGGGTGGGGGGAACGCGGCAATCACCAGGGCCACTGAAAGTAGACAGGAACGGGGGTGGGCGAGGGGAACTTTAACCCTGCCCCCAACTTAAAATGCTGCCAAAATTGCTTCCATATCTTCAACATGGCTACCACCACTGGGCTACACGAGTATTTCCCTGGAGCAAACTGGAGTGGCGCCATGCCAGTACCCTCAATCCGAACTCATACTAGAGCCTGTCTCCATCCTTACCCACAATGCCTGCGGCTCACTACCCCAGACCTGCACCTTCTCAGCGTTCATCGCCCAATAGTAATACAACAGATTTGGAAGAGCCAAACCCCCTGACTGTCGCCATCTCTGAAGTACTGTCTTCTGAATCCTTGCTACCTTTCCTGGCCAGGCAAACAACAAATTTTTTATTTTTTATTTTTTTTTGAGTTTTTTATTTAACACAAATTTGTAACAGTTACAGAGAGCCTTAACATAGTGAAAACGAACAGTGGGAAAGAATAAACATGTTAATAAGGCACTTCCCCTGCCAGCACTGTTTGCCCATTCCACACGTGTTCAACTAAACTCTAAACTAACGTGGCTCTAACACCCCCCCCCCCCCCCCCCCCCCCCCCCCTCCCGGCCTACCCTGCCCCCCGAGTCAGCCCTGCGGGCAAACAACAAAATTGACCGTTCCACCCCCATAAAAAATGAATTCAGCAAAAAGACTGGTAAACACTGGAACAAAAATAAAAACCACAGCAAGATATTCATCTTTACTGCCTGCACACAGCCTGCCAATGATAGGGGGAGGCTGCCCCATCTCAACAAATCTGCCTTGTCCCTACCCACCTAGCCTGGACAATTCAGCTTACAGAGTCGGGCGCAATCTCTAACCACCTGCACCCCCAAATACCTGAAGTGAGTAGTCGCCACACACACACACACACACCAACCACCTCGCCCCATCCATGATCTGAACAATCCCTCACAAGGCTACCTGCCGGCGTAGTTGTCCCACCAACAAGTGACTGGCCTTCACCCATATTCTTGTACTGCACCATTCGCCCACCTCAACTGACCACGCCTGCAGTTCCCTTCCAGTGACCAAAAGCTCCGGAGTGGGTCTTCTGCATACTTTCAAGATTTTATCTATCAGCTGCTGCCTCTCCTCTCTTGCCTCCCCATCCACATGTGCCTTCCCTATCCGCCTGCGCCTTATACGAGATGATCTTACCAGCACCGCCTCCCCATTCTTATTGAAACCCCATACAATGTGTGTGCATGCATGATTTTTAAAGAATTAACAATAACGGGTACATTTTTTTGAATGGCACATTTGAGAGGTAGTATCGCACCTGCTGGGATCACGGATTCTAATGTTTTTCCAGCCAGAAATGGATAGGAAATTAGCGCATTTATTCCTAGCTTCTCATCACCCATCACAGTCTTGACCACAAGGGATTGGGTTAGATTGCCAGCACAAGTTATCCTTGGAACCACACAAACCTGTGAATTTTTACCCCAGTTGCATGCAATATCAATTGCTCCAAGAGCTTAATCAATTTAACATTATACAGTTAAGATCTTTTCCAAATGGTAACAAGCCGCATGTTGATGATCATAGAAAAGTTACTGCACAAGAGGGAAACCATTCGGCCCATCTTGTCCATGCCAGCCCGAGGACACCCAGGTGCCCTGTCTAATCCCACTTCCTGAACTCGGCCCATAGCCCTATATCTTGCAGCATTTGAGGTGCAGATCCAGGTACTTTTAAAAAAGAAAAGAGTTTAGGGTCTCTCCCTCCAGCACCAACTCGGGCAGTGAATTCCAGACTCCCACTATCCTGTGCGTAAAAAAAAAAAAATCCTTCCTGTCCTCTCTACATCTTCTGCCACTTATCTTGAATCTATGTCCCCTGTTTCTAGAATTCTCAACCAAAGGAAACTATTTTATCCTGTCCACTCTAAATCTTCCCCTCATAATTTTGCACACCTCAATTAAGTCACCCCTCAGCTTTCTTTGTTCCAAGGAAAATAACTCCAACCTATCCAATCTCTCCTCATAGCTACACTTTTGAAGCTCTGGCAACATTCTTGTAAACCTCCTCTGCACTCAGAGCAATTACTTCCTTCCAGTAATGTGGCGACCAGAACTGGACACCATATACCAGTTGTGGCCTCACCAGTGTTCTATACAATTCCAACATTATATTCTTTTCTATTCTATACCTCTGCCAATGATGGAGAGCATTCCGTATGCTTTCTTTACAACCTTGTCTACTTGTACTGTTGCCTTTAGGAATCTGTGTACTTGTGCGCCAAGATCTCTGATGGAGTAAAACGAAGAAATGTATAAAGAGTCTTGTGTGGAGCTTTATAAGGTGGAATTCAATTTTTGCAAACAAATTAATTGAATACAAGTCCGATTTTGAAACTGTGCTGTATGTACTTTATGGTTATTGAAGCTAAGAGAAAACTTAAAGATAAATATTTCATTTTACCTTTTGTACTATTTGCACTGACGTGTTTAATGTATTGCCTCACAAAAATGTGTACTCTAGTAATAAAAATGTCTGTGATGGTAAAGGTTATCAGTTCCTTGCAACCCTAAAATGTCTGCAGATTATCAAATGTGGCTCAAGGCTGAGAAGGTTTGGCCACCCCTGTGCTATAGGAATAGAGATAGGGAAAGACGTTTGTCCTTAGCTGGCTATGTACAAAACATAGGTGAGGCGCTGGAGCTTTCTGTAATAGTGACTGCAGTGTGACCTCGGAGTATTAACACTGGCTCCTCTCTTTTTCAGGGACTCAGCATCATTTTCAATGTGGCACTGGCTCTATTGAAGGTAAGGTGGAAAAATGGAATTAAAACTTTGCTTTAATTATGCCCTCATGTCTGTCCTTGGCCTGCTACAATGTTCCAGTGTAACTCGACGCAAACTGGAGGAACAGCATCTCATCTTCCAGTTAGGCACGCTACAGCCTTCTGGTCTCAACATCAAATTCAGAAACTTCAGATGATTAGCTCTACCCCCACCTCGACCCATTTCATTTTAACTGTGTTTGACCATATCTTTCTTTCTTGTCTTAATATATAATTAACCCCCCCCCCCATCTTATCCACCTTTCCTTACCCTTTCTCCTCTATGCTTCCCCCCCCCCCCCCCCCCCCCCCCCCCCCACACACACACACACACATCTACAGTTCATCCTCTGATGTTAGTTTCTCTGCTGTTTGGCCTTTCACACCTTTTGTTCTCTCTGGGGACTGCCATTAGCACTCTTTCCCCTTGCTTTTTATGGCCATTGCAGTAAGAAGTCTTACAACACCAGGTTAAAGTCCAACAGGTTTGTTTCAAACACGAGCTTTCGGAGCACGTCTCCTTCTTCAGGTGAATGGAAAGGCTTGTTCCAGAAATGTTTATATAGACACAGTCAGAGATGCCCCGGAATGCGAGCACCTGCAGGCAATCAAATCATCAAAGATGCAGAGAGAGAGGTAACTCCAGGTTAAAGAGGTGTGAATTGTCCCAAGCCAGTTCAGTCGGTAGGCCTCTGCAAGTCCAGGCTTGTTGGTGGGGGCCGAATGTAATGCGACATGAATCCCAGATCCCGGTTGAGTCCGCATTCATGCGTGCGGAACTTAGCTATAAGTTTTTGCTCAGCAATTTTGCGTTGTCGCGTCTCCTGAAGGCCTCCTTGTAGAATGCTGACCCGGAGATCAGATGATCTCCGGGTCAGCATTCTACAAGGAGGCCTTCAGGAGACGCGACAACGCAAAATTGCTGAGCAAAAACTTATAGCTAAGTTCCGCACGCATGAATGCGGACTCAACCGGGATCTGGGATTCATGTCGCATTACATTCGGCCCCCACCAACAAGCCTGGACTTGCAGAGGCCTACCGACTGAACTGGCTTGGGACAATTCACACCTCTTTAACCTGGAGTTACCTCTCTCTCTGCATCTTTGATGATTTGATTGCCTGCAGGTGCTCGCATTCCGGGGCATCTCTGACTGTGTCTATATAAACATTTCTGGAACAAGCCTTTCCATTCACCTGAAGAAGGAGACGTGCTCCGAAAGCTCGTGTTTGAAACAAACCTGTTGGACTTTAACCTGGTGTTGTAAGACTTCTTACTGTGCTCACCCCAGTCCAACGCCGGCATCTCCACTTTATGGCCATTGGCACCCGGTTTCCCTGGGTTTCTGCGGCTATGACTCATCTTTCATTCTCACTCCACAGTATAAATATTTCCCACTTTCTCTGTCTGTTAGCTTTGACAAAGGATCATCTGGACTCAACATTAGCTCTTTTCTCTCCCTACAGATGCTGCCGACCTGCTGAGATTTTCCAGCATTTTCTCTTTTGTTTGGTTTAATTATGTTGGATTTCTGAATCCTCATCCAAACCAACTCTATCACCCATTCACTTGAAATATCTCCTGTAAGCTGGGGTCTATTACCAACTTTGTATAAATAGGGATTGTCACACCTTCATACATACAACACAAGTTCCTAAAGGAGAACCTTGTTATTGATGATATGAATGTTACTGGAGTGAAGTCTGATGACTTACCACAGACTGATGTTCTTGGACCAAACTTGCTATTTGTGTACTCTTGGATTAGTGTGTCTTTGTTTTTCAACATTTTGCTTTTGAATGGAAAATTGTCTTTGACAACCTGTGACCATCAAAAAATGTGTCTGTTAATCTGTGCCATTTGTGGTTGGAGCATCTTCACGACATGGGTAATTCAAGAAGGTGATTTACCACCACCATCACCAAGGGCACCTCGAGATGGGCAATAATTGCTGACCTACCCAGTAACGCCCACATCCTGAGAATGAATGAGGAAGAACCCAATGCTTTAGCCTCCGAGCACAAACATCCCCTGCTGCTCAATGGCCAAGCTGTTTCCCTGATATGAAAATGTGGGAACTGAAAGAAAGTGGTGGCGCTGAGGAAGGCTACATTTCATCTCCGGGAATTCACTGAGCAAGCACAGAAATGCAGGGGTTAAAGTGAGAAAATTGGAGTGAATCCGGGGTTCAAAAGCACAATTTATCAACCTCTGCCATGGATAAGGTTAGTTTCTAAAAATCCCCTTGGATCCAAAGTGTCGACTTTCTGGTGCAGAGAAGGGCTTTGCGTTATCTCCCCTATTCACTCCGATTTTCTCATACTACTTCAGTTCTGCCATTTCATCTTGATGCATCACTTTCAGCTTCTATATTAATTATATACTCATTGCTACCTATTGACACCTTGGTAACAATACATTTGCATAATTTCCCCAATCCAGGCTATTGCAACACAACTATCATAGCCTTCAGTGCAACAAAGATTGTTGGAGACAGCAACCCATGAGTACCTCTGCCAGTCATTAAAAAAGCTCTTGGTCCGCTTGATCAGCATCCAATCCACATTAAACATTCACCCCGTCCACCAATGTCTCACAGCAGCACCATCTACAAAATGCACTGCAGCAAGTCACCAAGACTCCTTCGACAACGCCGTGCAAACATGCAACCTAGAAGGAAAAGGGAGTCACAATTTGCACACGGCTCAGATAATAATCCAGAGCATTCTTAAAGAGGGTACCCGACTGTGCAGCTGGCACGTCCTGCCCTGCCTACGTGATGCCTCAAACCAAGCCTCCAGATTCAGAGTGCCAGAAAATCTGAAGTTAAAACTCGATTGTGCATCTGGAGAGATATACGCTGGGTTTCCGTCTGAACCTGACACTCCCTGACATATTTTGGTATATTTCCCCCCACCCCCGTATCCAAACGACTGTGTTGCCTGCCCGGTGTCAAGGTTCGGGACATCTGCTCTGGATTGGAGATAAACTTGCAGTGGGAGCAGGAGGATCATGTTGCCATGGTCCATGGAACCAACAACATAGGTAGAACTAGGAAGGAGGTCCTGCATAGAGCATGTGAGGAGCTTGGCGCTAAATTAAACACAGAACCTACAAGGGTATAATCTCTGGATCATTACCTGAGCCGTGTGAAAATTGGAATACACTATTTAAAATTAGCGAGATGAATATGTGGCTTATAGACCGGTGTGGGAGAAGTGGGCTTTGGTTTGTGGGGCACTGGCATCAGTACTGGGGACAGTGGGGGCTGTAGCGTTTGGCCGGCCTACATCTGAACCATGCTGGGACCAGTGTTCTTGCAAAACGCGTAACTAGGGCAGTAGAGACAGCTTTAAACTAAATAGAACAGTGGGGAAGGTGGGGTGGGTTGCGGGATATGTAGACTTATAAAGCAATAGGATATGAGAGGTTGAATAAACTTGGTTTGTTCTCACTGGAACGAAGGAGGTTGAGGAGCGACCTGATAGAGGTCTACAAAATTATGAGGGGCATAGACAGAGTGGATAGTAAGATACTTTTTCCCAGGGTAGAGGGGTCAATTACTAGGAGGCATAGGTTTAAGGTGCAAGGGGCATGGTTTAGAGGAGATGTACAAGGCAAGTTTTTGACACAAAAGTGTAGTAGGTGCCTGGAACTCGCTGCCGGAGGAGGTGGTGGAAGCAGGGACGATAGTGACTTTTTAAAAAATATATTTTAATTCTCCTTTTTCACATTTTCTCCAGAATTTACACACACCAACAATAAATAATAATCAGCAACATATATGTCAATCCCCATATCAATAACAACGATCCCATCCTCCCACCAACCCCCAAACATCAGCCCGCATGTTTACATAAAAAAATGACTAAAAGGAATCAGAGATTACCCATAGTCACCCTTAATACACACAGCCCCCACCCTCCCACCCACCCCCCCCCAACTAATGTTCGATGTTATCCAGTTCTTGAAAGTGCATAATGAATAATGCCCATGAATTGTAGAACCCCTCCGTCCTTCCCCTCAGTTCAAACTTAACCTTCTCAAGGGTCAAGTATTCCAACAGGTCCCCCCGCCACGCCAGGGCACAAGGTGGAGAGGCTGCTCTCCATCCCAGCAGGATCCGCCTTCGGGCGATCAACGAGGCGAAGGCTACGATTTGTGCCTCCGCAACCGTTTCCAACCCTGGCTGGTCCAACACCCCGAATATGGCCTCCCGGGGACCCGGTCCAGTTTCACGAGCACCACCTTGGAAATTACCCTAAAAACCTCCTTCCAGTACTCCTCTAGCTTTGTACAGGACCAAGAAATATGAACGTATTTAGCGCCCCCCCCCCCCCCCCGCAACGCTCACACACATCTACTTCTTCAAAGAATCGGCTCATCCTCGCCCTAGTGAGGTGTGCTCTGTATACCACCTTCAGCTGTTCAGCTGTATCAGCCCCAACCTCGCGCACGAGGTGGAGGCATTTATTCTCCAGAGCACCTCACACCAGACCTCCTCCTCTATAACCTCTCCCAACTCTTCCTCCCACTTTGCTTTGATCCCTTCCAGTGGTGCCTTATCTTCCAAAATAGCTCCATACACTAACACTACCACCTTCTCCAGTCCCCTTGTCGTCAGCACCTCCTCTAGCAATGTGGAGGCCGGTTCCTCCGGGAAGCTCTGTATCGCCTTTCTGGCAAAATCTCGAACCTGCATGTATCTAAACATTTCGCCCTGCTCCAGCCCATACTTCGCTTCCAGCTCCCTCAATTATTTTAATCACCTGTATCCGACCCGCCAGTGACAGAGGGAGACCATCCCACCTTGCCAGATCAGCCTTCATTCTCCCCACCAAACTAGTGATATTGTACCTCCAGATACCTAAAGTGAGTCCCTGCCCTACGGAATGGCAGCCCCCCGACCCCTGCCCCCACCCCCGGCCGAGACACCACAAAATACTCACTCTTGTCCAGGTGCAGCTTGTACCCTGAGAAAGACCCAAATTACCCCTATCGACACACTCTGTTCCGACACATACAGCAGCAAGTCGTCGGCATATAAGGACACCCTATGCTCTATCCCAGGGGTGGGCAAACTTTTCCGTGCAAGGGCCACATTCAGAAATTCACAATTCACAAAGGGCCGCATAGTATATTAAGTAAAATAATTACTTCACCCGGTTATGATTCTGGGCGCCTCATATAGAACATAGAACAGTACAGCACAGAACGGGCCCTTCGGCCCTCGACGTTGTGCTGAGCAATGATCACCCTACTGAAGTCAACGTATCCACCCTATACCAGTAAGTAACCCAACAGCCCCCCCCCCATTAACCTTAAAAAAAAATTTTTTTTTTAAATAAAAATTTAAAAAAAAATTTTTTTTTTTTTTTTTTAATGACTTGGTGGGCCGCAGAAATACCTTTGGCGGGCCGCATGCGGCCCGCGGGCCGTAGTTTGCCCACCCCTGCTCTATCCCCTCCCGCACTATTCCTTTCCATGCTCCCGAATTTCTTAATGCGATGGCCAACGGCTCAATCGCAAGTGCAAACAGCAGGGGGGACATAGAACATCCCTGCCGTGTCCCATGGTGGAGAGAAAAGTATCTCGAGCTGATGTTGTTTGTGCGGACACTCGCCTTCGGCTCCTTATATAATAGCTTTACCCAGTTCACAATTCTTGGTCCAATCCCAAACCGCTCCAGAACTGCCATCAAGTACCCCCATTCTACCTGATCAAACGCCTTCTCGGCATCCAATGCCACAACCACCTCTGTTCCTTCCCTTCCGCCGTTGTCATAACGACGTTCAATACTGTCTTAATGTTTGAAAAAAGCTGCCTCCCTCTCTCGAACCCCTCACCTATCACCTTTGGGAGGTACTCCTCCAGCCTCCCCGCCAGTACCTTCGCCAATACTTTTGCCTCCACATTCAGAAGTGATATGGGCCGATACGACCAACACTCCGTCGGATCCTTATCTTTTTTTAGCAACAGTGAAATCGATGCCTGCCCCAAGGTTTGTGGCAACACCCCCTTCCCTATTGCCTCTTCAAACATCCCCACCATCAGGGGTGCCAGCTTATCCTTGAATTTTTTATAATATTCCACCGGAAACCCATCTGGCCCTGCCACCTTCCCCGACTGCATCCTCCCAATCACATCCTTTATCTCCTGCTCCACTATTGCTTCTTCTAATGTAGCCCTGTCCCCCTCCCCTAGCCTCGGGTACTCCAACCCATCTAGGAATTCCTGCACCTCACGGTCTCCCCTGGGTGGCTCTGACCTGTACAACCTCTGATAAAACTCCTCAAAAACCTTGTTAATCAGCTCCAGGGCCACCACCAACTTCCCTGCCCTGTCCCTCACCTGGAGACTTTCCCTTGCCGCTGCTTCCCTCCGGAGCTGACCTGCTAACATACTGCACCCCTTGCTTGTCTCAGTTGGCGAACCGCCTTCCTGGTGGACAGACAGTCGAAGCTTGCCTGTAGTTCCTTCCTCTTTTCCAGCTTCACTGGGTCCCCATCTTCTGCATAACTCCTATTTATCTCCAACATCTCATCTATTACCCTCTGCCACTCCAACCTCTCCTCTTTGTCCACCGTGGCCTTAAACAAAATTACCTCACCCCTCACCACCGCCTTTAGAGCCTCCCAGACAACTGCCTTCGACACCTCACCCGTACAGTTGAAACCTACATATTCCTTAATTACTGTTTAAATTTTCTTACAGAACAATTGGTTCCCCAAAAGCCCCACATTCAGTTTCCACCCCGGTCTCTGCGCTACCCCTTTCTCCAGTACCATATCCACCCAATGCGGAGCATGATCTGACACTGCAATTGCCGAGTATTCCGACCCCTTAACCCCAGCGAACAAAGCCTTCCCCACCACGAAAAAGTCGATCTGCTAGTATACCTTATGGACTGCTGAGAAAAACGAGTACTCCTCGGGTGCAGAAACCTCCAAGGGCCCACAGCTCCCATTTCCACCATTAGCCCAGCCAGCGCCTTCGCCCCCCCCCCCCCCCCCCCCCCCCCCTCCCTCTGATGGGGCCAGTGAGTGCGGCCGTGACCTGTCCAACTTTGGCTCCTCCACCAAGTTCCAGACTCTCTCTCCCCCCCCCAACTATCATTTCGTGTGTGTCCAAGTCAGGGATGGCCCCGAACACCTTTGCGAATCCCACATCGTCCCAATTGGGACCGTATACACTTAACAGCGCCACTAACCTCCCCTCCAGCGCCCCTGTCACAATCACACATCTACCCCCCTCTTCTGCCACCACCTTCGCCATTTGGAAGCGTACCCTTTTGCCGACCATTACCGCTACCCCTCGAGCCCTAACGTCAAATCCAGAGTGAAACACTTGACTAACCCAGCCCTTTTTAAGTCTCACCTGGTCCTTCACCCTCAAGTGAGTCTCCTGCAGCATTGCCACATCGACTTTCAAACTTTTAAGACTCTTGACCGGTCCTCCTAACCCTCTCACGTTCCACGTGTCTATCCTAACTGGGGGCTCTCACCCCCCACCCCCCGACCCTTCTTATCCACCATCATCATACCACTGGGCCCTGCCCCATAAGCCTGACCCGCCCCTATCCATTAACAACATTGAACACCTCCTCCCCCCCCCCTCCCAAGAACACCCCCCTACATTTCCTCTTGAAAAAACATCTCCCAACATCAATCCCTTCCCCTCGCTTGCCTCATAGGCCCATTGAAACCTGCTAACCAGGCTCCAATGTCCGCAGTCCAGTATCTTATGTACCTTGATCACATCCATTCTGATCCGTCTAAATTGCAGCAAGCATAATCTCTCCTCATACATCAGCTCTTTCATCAATCTAGTGAACCTCTTATGAACTCCAATGCCACCACATACTTCCTCAAATAAGGAGACCAAAACGGGACACAAAACTCCAGATGTGGTCTCACCAACACCCTATACAATTGCAACAAAACTTCTCTCCTTTTAAACTCCAGTCCTTCTGCAATAAACGCGAGCATTCCATTTGCCTTTGTAATTGCATGTTGTACTGCACAGCAACTTCCTGCAATTCATGAACCAAGATACCCAGATCCCTCTGCCTAGACGCAATTTCCAGGAGATTGTCCAATATTTTCTGTTTGTGTTAGGGATGAATGATGCCCGTTTCAATCACTGTTTTATCTACATGGAATCATTATTAATGTTTGGTAGGTTATTCTCAAAACTCTTCCCAAATTATCCAGGAAGACACTGAACCACAGGTCATACATTAGGTCACATCTGCAAGTTAAAGTTTTGAACACCTAGTATTTCTATCTGCAGCAGTGTAATCAGAGTTATTGAGTGGTTGAGCAACACATCACTAAAAAGAACTAATGATACACCAGTGGCTTCAATCCCTAAGCATCAATGGAGGACAGCCTGCTGCAATGACTTCCAACACTGGAAGCAAGGACACTCCTCTCTCTTTTTTCATAATCCAAAGAATGAATGGATTACACTGTAACGACACCTTGGGCTAGTGCATGGTTGATACCAGCCCCACAGACCTCCGAGTCCCAAAACAAGTGAATTAACCAATAATTTGTTTAATGTTTGCTGAATCTTTGGCCCCTTGACTGCTCAATAAGTTATATCTACCAGGTTTGTAAGGTTTTTTTATAAACATTTTATTGAGGTATTTATGGTTTTATAACAACAGAAGAAACAATATACATACAAATATAAACATAGTGCAAAAGCCGTCTTCCTTTCCACATTTTCTAACACACTACTCTAAACTAAACTAAACCCCAGCAACCCCCCCCCCCCTGCTGATGGTTAATTTTCCCCAAATAAGTCCACGAATGGCTGCCACCTCCAAACAAACCCTAACATTGACCCACTCAGGGCGAACTTGATTTACTCCAGACAGAGGAAGCTAGGATTGTCAGTTAGCCAGGTGTCTGACTTCGGGGGCTTTGAGTCCCTCCACGCCAATAATATCCGTCTCCGGGCTACCAGGGAGGCAAAGGCCAGAACATCTGCTCTTTCTCCTCGAAAATCGCCACCTGTGGACTCGGTGCCACCCTTGTTTTTAACACCTTGGACATGACATCCGCAAACCCCTGCCAGAATCCCCTAAGATTCGGGCATGCCCAGAACATATGGACATGGTTCGCTGGTCCTCCCGCACACCTTGCGCACCTACCTTCTATCCCAAAGAACCTGCTCATCCAGGTCAGCGTCATGTGGGCCCGGTGAACGACCTTAAACTGTATCAGGCTGAGCCTGGCACATGTCGTGGATGTGTTGACTCTACTCAACGCGTCCGCCCAGAGACCATCCTCTATCTCTCTTCCTAATTCCTTTTCCCATTTGTGTTTCAGCTCCTCAGTCTACGTTTCCTCTGACCCCATGAGTTCCTTGTAAAGGTCCGAAACCCTCCCTTCTCCCACCCACATCCTGGAAACTACCCTGTCCTGTATCTCCCTTGGCGGTAGGAGCGGGAAGGTTGAGACCTGCCTGCGTAGGAAGTCCCGCGCCTGCAGGTACTTAAACTCATTCCGTCCTGTCAATTCAAATTTCTCCTCCAACTCCCTCAGGCTGGGAAAGCTCCCGTCTAGAAACATATCTCCCATCCTCTCGATCCCTGCTCTCTGCCCTCCATCTGGCCTTCCCGGGGCAAACCGGTGATTATTGCAGATTGGAAACCAGACCGATGCTCCCACATGTCTTCTCCATTGCCCCCAGACTCTCAGGGTCACTACCACCACGGGGCTGGTGGAGTACCATGCCGGCGGGAGCAGCAGAGGTAACGCCGTTACCAATGCCCCCAAACTAGTGCCCTTGCATGATGCCGCCTCTACTCACTCACCACCCCCCCCCCACCACCACCCACTTCCTATCATGGCTATATTTGCCGCCCAATAATAATTGGGCGCTCCAGCATCCCCTTTTTTACTTGCGGGGTCTTACCCGTCCATACACAGCCAGTGATCATCTGATTGACCCGTTTAAAAAAGGACTGTGGAATAAAGATGGGGAGACACTGAAACACAAACAGGAATCTCGGGATGACCGTCATTTTCACTGTCTGTACCCTCCCAGCCAGTGATAACGGGAGCACGTCCCACCTTCGGAAATCTTCCTTCATTTGGTCTACTAGTCAGGCCAGATTTAACTTGTGTAGCCGTTCCCATTCCTGTGCCACCTGGATACCTCGGTACCGAAAGGTCCGCCCTACCACTTTAAACGGCAGCTTCCCCAATCGCGCCTCCTGCCCCCTTGCCTGGATCGCGAACATCTTAAATTTCATGTTCAATTTATAACCCGAAAACCGGCCAAATTCCCCCAAAATCCTCATAATTTCTTATGGATCTGAAACATATCTGAAAAGCAGGTCGTCTGCGTATAGTGAGACTCTGCGCTCCACTCCCCACCCCCCCCCCCCCCGGACTAGCCCCTTGAGGCTCTCAGCGCAATTGTCAGCAGCTCTATGGCCAGCGCAAACCGCAGTGGGGAGAGGGGGCATCCCTGCCTCGTCCCCCGGTGCAGCCTAAAATAGTCCGATGTTAACCTGTTCGTCTGTACACTCGCCACGGAAGCCTGATACAGCAATCTGACCCAGTCGATGAAGCCTCGTCTAAATCCGAACCACCCCAGTACCTCCCACAGATATTCCCATTCCACCCGATCAAATGCCTTCTCTGCGTCCATTGCGACCACTACCTCCACGCCCCTACCCTCTGGGGGCATCATGATCACATTCAGCAACCTTCTTAACCTTCTTATGTTGGCCGCCAACTGCCTACCCTTAACGAATCCCGTCTTCAATCCTAGAGGACAAGATTTGGCCAACAGTTTGGCGTCTAGATTTAGTAGGGAGATCGGTCTTTTGGACACGCATAGCTCCGGGTCCTTGTCCCCCTTCAGGATCAGTGAGATAGCGGCCTGTGACATCGTCGGGGGAAGCACCCCTCGCCTCATTAAATGTCCTCATCAACAGCGACCCCAGTATCCCAGAGACCCTTTTATAAAACTCCACTGGGTACCTGTCCAGTCCCAGCGGTTTTACTGACTGCATGGCCTTCAGCCCTTCTGTTATTTCTTCCAGTCCGATTGGGGCCCCCAGCCCTTCTACCAACCCTTCGTCCACCTACAGGAACCTCAGCCCCCCCTAAGAATTGCCTCATCCCTTCCGACCCAGCTGGGGGTTTTGACTCATAGAACCTGCTGTAAAACTCCTTGAACACCTTGTTAATCCCTGCTGAATCTCCGACCATGTTCCCATCCCTGTCCCTTACTTTCCCAATCTCCCTGGCTGCCTTCCTCTTTCTGAGCTGCTGCACAAGCATTCTGCTGGCCTTCTCTCCATATTCATAAATTGCCCCCCTCGCTCGCTCCACTGCCTTCCCTGTAGTTAACAAGCCAAACTCCGCCTGTAGCCTCCGTCGTTCCCTTGGAAGCCCTGCCTCTGGGGTCTCCGCATAACTATAACTCCTGTCGACCTGTAGTATTTCCCTTATCAATTGGTCCGTTTCTGCTCTGTCTGCCTTCTCCCTGTGGGCCTGTATCGAGATCAGCTCCCCTCTAGTGCCTCCCAGACCATTGCAGCCGAGACTTCCCCTGTGTCATTAACTTCCAGGTAGCTCTGGATACATTTCCTCAGCCGCCCACACACCACCTCATCCGCTAAAAGTCAAACATCCAGTATCCAGTGCGGGCGTTGGCCACCCTCTTTGCTCACCTGTAGGTCAACCCAGTGCGGAACATGATCCGAGACCGTGATCGCTGAATACTCCGTGTCCACTGCCCCTGTCAGTAAAGCTCTGTTCAGGATAAAAAAGTTGATCCGGGAGTACACTTTACACACATGTGAATACAAGGAGAACTCCTTCACTCTTGGCCGCCCAAACCTCCATGGGTCCACCCCCACACCCCCACCCCCATCTACTCCAGAAACCCATTTAGCTCCTTTGCCATTGCTGGCACCCTGCCTGTCCTTGAGCTCGACCGGTCTAGCCCTGGGTCAATGACTGTGTTAAACTCCACCCCCCCAATGACGAACTTATGCAAATCCAGGTCCGGGATCTTCCCCAACATCCTCCTTATGAACTCCACATCATCCCAATTTGGCACGTACACATTCACGAGCACCACTGGCAGCCTTTCCAGCTTCCCACTAACCATAATGTAACGGCCTCCCACATCCGCAACTGTTCTTCCCACCTCGAATGACACTCGCTTGTCAATCATTAACCAGGATCGGGACCCCTCTAGTCATTCAGAGTCTAGCCCCGAGTGGAAAACCTGTCCGATCCATCCCTTCCTTAATCTAATCTGGTCAGTTACTCTAAGGTGCGTCTCCTGTAACATTGCCATATCCGACTTTAGTCCCCTCAAATGCGCGAACACGCATGCCCTCTTAACCGGCCCATTTAGCCCTCTTACGTTCCATGTGATCAGCCTGGTGGGGGGCCTCTGCCCCCCCCCCCCTCCGCCAGTCTCCAGCCCGCGCCCCACACATCCGCAGGCCGCCCATGGGCAATCCCCGACCTTCTTTTTGTCCCACAGCAAACGCTCCTCCCCTGTCAGCAGAACATGTTCCCCCCCCCCCCCCCCCCCCCCCCCCCCCAGTAACAGCACTATGCAAACCACCCCCTACAACAGGCATAACATCTGCCCACCGTGAGCTTGCCCACCCAGTTAGCTTACTGGCCCCCGCCCATGGCACCCCTATTGTTCCCTCCCCCCACTCGGACACACAGTGGACTCCTCATGAGCGCTTTGTGAGCCCTGTCCACCTCCAAGGGCCGGGTGAACATCCCATCCCCCAGTAACTTCTCGAACATGCCCGCTATGTATGCCCCAGCGTCCGTTCCTTCGGATCCCTCCGGGAGACCAACGATTCTCAAGTTTTGCCAGCGGGACCTAGTCTCTAGTTCCTCCACCTTCTCCAGGAGCCTTTTCTGTTGGTCTCTCAGCATCCCCACCTCCAACTCCATGGCAGCTTGGTGCTCCTACTCAGTCAGTGCCTTCTCCACCTTCTGGATCGCTCGATTCTGAACATCCAGTCCAAGTTCCAGCCACGCAATCAATTCCTTAATCGGGTCCAAGCATTCCTGCTTCTGCTAGGTGAAGCCTTCCTGTATGAACTTCATCAGCTGCTTCGTCGACCGCTAGGTCGTTGTCCGCCATGCTTTCTCCAGCTGCAGCCGAAGCCGAAGCCTTCTCTGTTCGCCTATTTCTTCCTTTGTGAGCACTTCTGGTCCACCTCTCCATGCACCGATGTAGGATTTCTCTTCACAATTGCATCCACCATCAATTTTCTGAATCAAATCCGACAAGAAATCGTGGAAAAAGGTCCAAAGGTCTGACCTGAGCGGGAGCCACCAATTGTGCGACCTACTCCTTCATAGCCGCCACCTGAAGTGGCCAGGTTTGTAAGTTGAACACAAGCTGTTCGTAATACAGTTGAAATATGCAATAATAATAATGGCCAGTTAATCTATCTCCCTTCTCCCTTCTGACAGAAACATTCATCCAGTGTTTCCAGGCTGTAGTGTTAGGGGGAGTCACTTTAACTTTTATTACCCTAGGGCAGCATGGTGGCCTAGTGGTTAGCACAGCCGCCTCACGGCGCTGAGGTCCCAGGTTCGATCCCGGCTCTGGGTCACTGTCCATGTGGCATTTGCACATTTTCCCCGTGTCTGCGTGGGTTTCGCCCCCACAACCCAAAAATGTGCAGAGTAGGTGGATTGGCCACGCTAAATTGCCCCTTAATTGGAAAAAATAATTGGGTAATCTAAATTTATATTTAAAAAAAACTTTTATTACCCTGGGCCTTCATTCAGAGGAACAGCCTCAGGACAGTTGCTTCTTAAGACTCTCAGTCTCACCTTCTCCCCAGCTTCAGCCTGTGTTTTAAATTTATCTGGTATCTAATCTCACCAAAATGTCCCCCAACTTGACTGAGGAAAAACAGAGCATCAAAGAAGCAGTTTCCGCGGGATTTTTGAGAGGTCTGTTAACATTTCAGTGAGTGAAACCCAATGAGTTCCCTCCAGCTCTGCCTTCAGGAATTAAACACTTTCAGGCTGGATAGAGAGGAAAAGCTGGCTGGATCAATTTTCTTGAAGAGAGCTCCAGCAGAGGAGTTTCTCCATTGCTGGATTTTTAAAACTGAAATCAAGACCAATCCTACTGCCTCTGCAAAACATTCTAGAATAGTCAGCACCAATGAGCATCAAGTATCAGCAAAGGTGCTGTCAATTGAGATCACTCATTGGCCACCAGCCAAGTCCATCATCGCTGATATCAGACCACAACATTGCATCCTGATTTGTCTTGGGGTCGGAGGTCAACCAACAGTTTACCAGCCGCTCGAATTAAAGTCGAAGTCCATCTTAAAGGCATAGGTACATTAATTGTCCATGTACAAAACTTGAAATAGCAGAATGACAGAAATTTAATGGAAAAAACAAGGGACAAACCGGAATTAACAGGAGGATCCTTACAACACAGACAGTGCTGAGTATTAACTAAGCAATGATCATATTTTAAGGCTGCAAATTAGATATCCCAAAATAAATTCCCTTCATGTCTGACAAGTTTACAGTTTGTGCAGCCAGTCCACAAAGTAGCTCAAGTCTACAGGTGACTGGCAACTTTCAAATCTTTTTTTAAAAATGTTTTTATTCTCCATTTTCACATTTTCCTTCACAATTTACACCCCACCCACAGACGGTAAACGGTAACAAATACAAAATCAATCCCCTTAACAATAACACGATCCCATCTTCCCACCACCCCAAACAACAGCCCACCTGTCAATATATGCATCCAATAAAACAAACCCTCCCACGGTGGAAACAAAAAACAAAGGAGAAAAAGAAAAAGGAGTCTGGGACCGCCCATGGTCACCATAGAGTCCACTCCCCCCCCCCCCCCCACACTCAACTCCACTCCATCCAACCTCTGAAAGAGTACCGTACATGATACCCAAGAGTTGTAAACCCCCCCCCCCCCCCCCCCACCTCTCCAACTCCTCCCGTCCACTGCTTCTTGTAAACCTCCTCCCCCCAACCTCTGTTCCTTCTCCCCAACTTTCCATCCCGGCTAGACCACTCGGACCCTGTTCTGCCAGGCTCCGATGGTCGCAGTCCCTCCCCCCACCTCACTCCCATTCACTGGCCGGCTTAAACCGGCCAGGATGGAGGCCCCCGCCCGGGTCCCTTTCTCCTTTGCCCGGCCCTAGGAAAGCCCAGAAATCCTCTTTTAGCACACAAGCCCCGCATATCCACCTACACCCCAAAGAACCCTCACTTCAAGTGAAAGTCCCATCACTTCCCTTGTCCAAATATATACAACATTGGCTCCTTTGGCCCATACACCCGCACGCAGTGAAACAAAAAAAGAAGAAAATGCAGTCATGAGGTTACATCGGCACATGGCCATTTCTCAATTTCTCAGTTCTGCCACAGTCCTTCTGCCTTCGCAAACTTCTCTGCTGCTTCCGCCGTTCCAAAATAAAAGTCCTTGAGCTTCTAAGTCACCCTCAGCTTCGTATACCAGCTCCAGCCCACTGCACCACCTGCTTCTGCTTGGCCCAGCACAGGACCTTCTCCTTCACACTGTACCCAGCACAGTCACTACCCTTGGCGGCTCACTCGCCTTTGGTACAGGCCTCCACGACCGATAAGCCCGATCCAGTTCATGTCGGGAGGGATAGAACAGTACAGCACAGAACAGGCCCTTCGGCCCTCGATGTTGTGCCGAGCAATGATCACCCTACTCAAGCCAACGTATCCACCTATACCAGTAACCCAACAACCCCCCCCCCCATTAACCTTATTTTTTAGGACACTACGGGCAATTTAGCATGGCCAATCCACCTAACCCACACATCTTTGGACTGTGGGAGGAAACCGGAGCACCCGGAGGAAACCCACGCACACACGGGGAGGACGTGCAGACTCCCCACAGACAGTGACCCAGCCGGGAATCGAACCTGGGACCCTGGAGCTGTGAGGCATTTATGCTAACCACCATGCTACCGTGCTGCCCTCCCCCTCCCCCAATAGTTTCGCCAGCATCGCGGCAAAATACTCAGTCGGCCTCGGCCCTTCAACTCCTTCGGGCAGCCCCACAATCCTCAAATTCTGTTGCCTGGATCTGTTTTCCAGGTCTTCCATTTTTTCTCGCAGATCTTTGTTAATCTCCATCACCTTCCGCATCTCCTTCCCCATGAAGGTAAGTTGATCACCGTGCTGCAATAATGTCTCCTCCACTTCCTTCAGCGCCTCCTCTTGCTCCTGCACCTCTCCTTGCTCCTGCACCTCCGCCACTGCACTCGCCACCGCCGTCGTCACCGGGGAAATCGCCTCCTCCACCAGCACACTCAAAACCTCCCTCATCTCCTTCCTCATTGTCTCCATGTATTTTGTAAACTGCCTTTCGAATTCCGCAGCCATCACCTTAGTTATTTCTTCAGCCGTAAGCAATGCGGCCTCCCCGGTGCTGCAGCCTCCATTTTCCTTGGTGACCCCGCGGTGACCTTTCCACTCCCCGACGGACCTACAGCTGTTTTTTAGACGGCTGTTTTTTTGCTCCTCCTCGACATTTTCCTTTAATGTGCCTCCTCTGTGACTTCTCCCTGCTTTTGCCTCCTCCGTGGACCCTGGTACCGGGCTTAAAGCCCCGAAAATGCCGTTCCCGAATGGAAGCCCTCCATTGCGCGGCTGCCTCCCGCCCACCGTCGCCAGAAGTCCGGCAACTTTCAAATCTTACATGACTTTGATCCTTACGAGTGGCCTGGTTGAACCAATCCCCTCTCGGAGACGGGCATTATCTACTGGAGTGCTGAGAAATGAGCCATTTTTACTGCAGTTATCCGTTGCTACTTTGTTTCAACTGAACCCACCTTACACACAAATAATGTTCCGCACTGGATTCACTCTCAACTCGGATACTTATAAAGTTTGTTAGGATACCAGATTAGAAACCCCAAACAATTTGTAATTTATAAAACTGAAGAAAGGATACTTCACCTCAGGAGTGATGACTCTGACCAATAGGTATTTCTTGTGTTAAAACAAAGTTTAATTTAAACGCAGAACTGACCACATTGACATCAAAGAAATAACTTTACAATTAACAGTTACAGTTCTTAAATAAAAGGAAATACTTTAACTCCCTATCTACACCTGCCACTATATACATTCCAACAAAGCAACCCAATACAGTTCATAATCCACTCGTAAATAAAGTTAGCAATCAGTGTTACTTGATCTCTGTGCAGCCATTGAAAGAGATACTTTCAGGAACATTCAGAAAATCCTTCTGTCTTGTTAGACTCTAATGCTATGGGCGACATGGTAGCACAGTGGTTAGCACTGTTGCTTCACTGCTCCAGGGTCCCAGGTTTGATTCCCGGCTTGGGTCACTGTCTGTGCGGAGAGTCTGCATGTTCTCCCTGTGTCTGCGTGAGTTTCCTCCAGGTGCTCTGGTTTCCTCCCACAAGTCCCGAAAGACATGCTGTTCGGTAATTTGGACATTCTGAATTCTCCCTCTGTGCACCCGAACAGGTGCCAGAATGTTGGGACTAGGGGCTTTTCACAGAAACTTCATTGCATAAGCCTACTTGTGACAATAAAGATTATTTTTTTAAACTGCCAAAACCACACAGACCTGGCGCCTCCCATTAACTCCATCATCTGCATCCCACTACAATGCCCCATGATCTGTTTAGCTAGGACTAAACACCATCCCTCATTAATTATTGACATCCCAGAGAACCTCCAAAAACATAAACAATATTCTATTAGCCATCCCATAAACAAGTAAATGGTTAAAATCCATGATTACCTCACCTTTGACACCTTAATTACAGTTTTAGTAGATATACTACCTGTATGTATTTTAAACTAAGGTTCTTAATAACATTACTAAAACAAAATATAAAATATAATCTATAACACATTCCTACATTCACAAGTTAAGCAACAGTTCTGAGTGTCCACCCTTGAGTGAGACATGCTCTGAGATTGGATCCTTCTATCTTGGGACACTTGATGAGTAGACTGACTGTAGACAAACTTTGGTATCTGCTTGACACTTATTTATTAGTACTACATCTAAACAGGTTACAGAGTAGGCACTTTGCTCCTAGGCATGACTGTAATCGCCCTTGCACGCTCTCGTCTAAGACATGACTGATGTCTGTAATACTACATCATCTAAGTCATACATCAGCATTTCCTATCTATTAACCCCTTAGAAAAGACAAGCTAACTCAGTATTTTACTCATCCAAATACACTGTACCTTTTAAGATTCCTATCTGCACCTATTAGTTAAAGAATGTTACAGAAGAAAGACACCTAAGTGAACTAGCAGAGAATCTCCTGAATCTATAAAGGCTGAAAGACATAGTCATCTTTTTCAGAAGCGATTAAGCTATCAGTTGTGTGACCAGTCTAAGAAGCATGAAGCTCTCTATTTTTATACCTTTCTCGTGCTCCCTACATTCACTTACCAATTGGGATGGTGCTGGTGTCTGAACATCTCACTCTCACCTACCCCATCTTCGGTCAATACAGCCTGATAATTGTTGGGCCTTGTGGTTCTCGTTGAATCACTGGGGAATGGCTTTCCCACCTCCACACCTATCTTGTGATTTTTTTTCCACATAAGTGGAGAGAGGCTACATTGTGATGTTTCATTAGGTGTGACCCAACTGGTTTAAGTTGTGGATAATAGCTTTTCACACGAGTATGGGATGCCTACTACCTGACACAGATCTTCCTGATGTAATTAACATAACGGTTTTATAATGTTCCCATATTTCTTTCGGAAACAGTGAATAATGTTACGATGGACTAAATCAGGGCAGGGTTAGAACCACAAGAATATTTCTACTTGTAGCTAAGTTCAAAACAAAAGTTATAATTGTTATAATTGTAAGATGAAGACAAACCGATCAAATAAAAAGGTAATTTCTGTACTGAGTGATGAGAATCTAGAACTCATTGATGCATGGGATGGCAGAAGCAGGTAGTATCAGTGCTTTTGAGACTGTTGCAATTCCAGCATCATAAACCAAAATAATTAAATATACCGACTGAACCTCAAGATTTCACTTTTTATAACTTACATTAAAGTAAGTTAAACAAATTGGGGGCAGCACAGTGGTGCAGTGGTTAGCACTGCTGCCTACAGCATGGAGGGCCCGGGTTCAATCCCAGTCCCGGGTCACTGTCTGTGTAGTTTGCACATTCTTCCCGTGTCTGCGTGGGTTTCACCCCCACAACCCAAAGATGTGCAGGTTAAGTGGATTGGCCATGCAAAATTGTCCCTCAATTGGAAAAAAATAATTGGGTAACTCTAAATTGAAAAAAAAAACATGAATTAACAGGCAAATGATTCCTCAAGTAAAAAAAGTTGATTAAATTTTGATAGTCGATACAACAAAAATGCCTATTACACAGCCACAAGCATCTGGACACACTCCACACAGTTGGCATCACATGCAATTCCAAAATTCTCTAACTTGGTACGGACAATCTCTCACTCAATCGATTCAGCCTCGAGTTGCATTCACCTGCAGCTGAATTCCACCGGAGGTCCCTGTATAGGGTTAAACCCGACCAGGCATATGCCTGTGAACCCTCTCTCACTTGGATCACATCAGCCCTGATGGCTTAGTTTTCCAGAGTTCCTTTTCGACTGACCGACCAACCAACAATACCTGGTTCACGATCATAGAATCCCTATAGTGCAGAATGAGTCCATTCAGCCCATTGAGTCTGCACCAACCCTCTGAAACAGCACCCTACCAAGGCCCACACCCCTGCCCTATCCCCGTAACCCCTCCTAACCTTTGGACACCAAGTGCTAATGTAGCATGGCCAATCCTGCACATCTTTGGATCTGCTCCTTTGGTGTGAACTCTCAGCCCTTTCACATGCCTCTCACATTTGCACTGCTTTTTACGATTTTGTCCCACTAAAGTCAGTCATGTACCCCTTGCCCAGGATCTTCTGGAATTGTATTTTGCTCTTCTTGCAACCTTTTCATAGAGAGCTTGCTTCTCTTCACACATTCTGTATTCCTCTCTGCTTTTGCTTTCTGTCTGCAGCTGGGTGCGGACAGTTCTCCTGTCTTCTTTACAGCAATAGCGTATTTCTTCTCTTGGTGTTCCCATACTGCAGAGCTTCTTTGTGTCTGTAGCTCTACTTTGTGTCCACTGGCCACAGGGCTTTAACTTCCTTCAGGTACTCCTTCCAAGTTGAGGGTCGCCAAGTCGTGTAGACTAGACTAGTTGTACCCGCCCCACCCCCTTGTCTTTCCAATGATTTTCCTGCATTTTAGGGGCCTGAGATATTCTGCTTATTTCCTGAAAATCCTTAACTTGTGTTCTAGTTAACAGTCTCTTCCGTTTCAATGGTAAGTGCAGGGAATTGGGTCCATGCACATATGCACTATGTGGAATTCTTTGTATAGATTGCTTCTTCCCTACTCACCTAATGAAACACCTGATGTCTAGCTTCTTCTTCAAATTCTCCTTTTCTTGGTTCCTTGGCCAGCCCCATCTCCCACAAATGTACCTTGTTGCTCCTTTGGATAGAAGGTGCGGTCCAGCAGACTCCTCTGTAACTCTCCGTCATGGTTTGTCCTTTTATATTGTTCTAGTCAAGTATACCCTTTTATATATAGAATTATTATTTGTACAAATCTCCAGGTGGTTACCCAGCAAGGTCATTGGTTTTTCCCTTAACTATTTTATCTGTCCCCATCATTGTTGCTCAGGTTAGTGGTTTTTCAGAACTATTGTTTTACTATCTTTCGGGAGTCTGACTGACAGATTGTAACTGTCTTGTGGTCTGAGGTATCTAGGTTCCGTATTTGTGTGGAGTGAGTAATCTTCCACTTTTTCTTTGTTCTTCTTTAAGGGGTCACGATTTCAGGGTGAGAGGGGGAAAGTTTAAGGGAGATGTGCGTGAAAAGTTTTTTACGCAGAGGGTAGTGGGTGCCTGGAACGCTTTACCAGCGGAGGTGGTAGAGGCGGGCACGATAGCATCATTTAAGAGGCATCTAGACAGGTATATGAACGGGCGGAACAGAGGGAAGTAGACCTTGGAAAATAGGAGACAGGTTTAGATAAAGGATCTGGATCGGCGCAGGCTGGGAGGGCCGAAGGGCCTGTTCCTGTGCTGTAATTTACTTTGTTCTTTGTTCTCTTTGTTCTTTTGAAGCATTCAGAATGATTCATGATGCAGGATGACCATAAGACATAGGAGCAGAATTAGGCCATTCGGCCCATCAAGTCTGCCCTGCCATTCAATCATGGCTGATATATTTATTATGCCCATTCTCCTGCCTTCTCCCCATAACCCCTGATCCCCTTAAAGCTTTCTGGTCTTGCAAAACAAGATTATTATTTTCTTTTAAATGTTTTTATTAAGGCATTTATAATTTTAACAATTTTCAAGAGGAATAAAAAACAAAGTAAACAACACCCACCCAAACCAGCTAACATGGCTTACATACACAATTCCCCAATCCTCCTTTCTCACAAACCATTTCCCACCTTATCAACCATCATGCCTCCCTCTTTCCCTTTACTCCCCATCCCTGCTGACAGCTTAATTTTCCCCAAAGAAGTCGATAAGTGGCTGCCACCTCCGGGCAAGCACTAGCGTCAATCCTCTCCGGACGAACTTGATTTTGTCAAAAGCCTGAGAAACCCAGCCATGTCACTAACCCATACCCCTGATTCCGGGGGCTCCAAGTCCCTCCACGCCAATAAGCTCCGTCTCTGGTCTACCAGGGAGGCAAAGGCCAAAACATCAGCATCTCTCGCCCCCTGGACTCCTGGGTCTTCTGACACCAAAAAATGCTACCTCTGGACTTGGAAACACCCTTACCTTCAATACAGTGGACGTGACATCGGCAGATCCCTGCCAAAATCTCCTAAGCCTAGGACATGCCCAAAACATGTGGACATGATTCGCGAGCCCATTCGCATACTGCCCACACCTATCCGCCATCCCTTCAAAGAACCTGCTCAGTCGGGCCACAGTCATGTGCACCCTGTGGACCACCTTGAATTGTATCAGTCTAAGCCTGGCACATGACGAGGACGGGTTGACACTACTCAGGGCATACTCCCACAACTCAACCTCCCCCTTTCGCTTTACTTCCCCTACCTGGGCTCCCTCCCAGTCCATGAGCTCTTTATAAATTTCCGATACCTTCTCCTCCCCCACTCCAATTTTCAACACTACCTTGTCCTGTACCCCCTGAGGCGGCAGGTGCGGAAAGGTCGAAACTTGCCTTTGTGCAAAGTCCCTTACCTGCAAGTAGCAGGGCCCATTCCCACCAGACAGCTTGAATTCCTCCTCCAATTTCTAAAAACACGGAAACCTCCATTAATAAACAAATCCCCAATCTGCTCGATCCCAGCCCACTCGCTGCCACCCCCAAATCCCCCCCCCCCGGAGCAAACCGGTGGTTGCCACAAATTGGTGCCCACACCGAAGCCCCCTCCACCCCATACTTTCCGCCACTGTCCCCACACCCTCAGGGCAGCCACTACTACCGTGCTTATGTATTACCGAGCCGGCGAGAACGGCAGAGCCGCCGTTAATAATGCCCCTAAACTCGTGCCCCAACATGAGACTGCCTCCACCTGCTCCCACATCGACCCCACTTCCTGACCACTGCTATGTTTGCCACTCAATAATAGTTTATAAAATTCGGTAGGGCCAGCCCTCCCCACCCGTTGACCCGCTCCAGCCATACCTTCTTCACCTGCGGGGTTTTACCCGCCCACATAAAACCCAGAAATCACCGCATTTACCCTCTTGAAGAAAGCCTTGGGGATAAAAATAGGAAGGCTCTGAAATATGAACAGAAACCTCAGGAGAACCATCATTTTCACCGTCTGCACCCTCCCCGCCAGTGACAACGGGAGCACATCCCACCCTCTGAAGTCTCCCTTCACCTGCTCCACCAACAGAGGCAAATTCAGCTTGTGCAGCTGCTCCCACTCCTGCGCCACCTGGATGCCCAAATATAGAAAGCTCCCCCCCCCCCCCCACCTTGAACGACATCTCCCCCAATGTCATTTCCTGCTCCCTCGCTTGGATTGGAAAGACCTTGCTTTTACCCCAAAATATCTTTCCTTAGATAAGGAGACCAAACTGTTCAGTTTTCCAGGTGTGGTCTAACTAGTGCCTTGTTTAGGGGCTGGTTTAGCACAGGTCTAAATCGCTGGCTTTGAAAGCAGACCAAGGCAGGCCAGCAGCACGGTTCAATTCCCGTACCCGCCTCCCCGAACAGTAACTTCATTTGAAGCCTACTTGTGACAATAAGCGATATTCATTGTATAGTTTTAGCAGGACTTCCCTATTTTTATATTCCATTTCCTTTGGGATAAAGGCCAACATTCCATTTGCTTTCTCAATTGCCTGCTGAACTTCCTTGATTAATGCATCCAAGCAAGATGTCTATTTTATTGTCGACCTCGATATTCCTCCATGCTGCCCACCTTGAGGGTGAAGAACAATGTCTGATCCCTCCTCCCCTGCTTAATCAATTGTGCAAATTTATAGTTATCCATATGATATACACTGAAACCAACACATCAAGAAAGTAAAAACAGTTCAGTCAGGCGGTTATGTGCTATCGTAGGTGTGTTCCCACATGATATACTAAATTCCACCACTCAATCCCCTAATTCTATTTGTTGCTAATCTACCTTGTTGCCCTGCTTCGACTCTGCCAGGTGCTAGGTGAATACTGTATTTGGATCAGCTGGAGGGATAGTGCAGGAATTGGGCATCAGCCAATGTAGCCTCTGCCTGAAGTGAAATGTTGACCTGTTTCTCAGTTACATTGCGAACTTGGACCCATATAAGGATTGTGGTCTCCCACCCATGTCATTTCAGTATAGGGGTCAGGCAGAAGGAAGGACTAATTGTTTGGAACCAGTCACACCCCCACAAATGGTGACGTGGTATCTAATCTTATTTTGATTAAGCTGACTCCGTGCTCCACCAATGAGTAGTCACCGAAAGATACATTCTGGACCCTCTGCACCTATCCTGAATCCACAGGGTGATGCATTCTTCTGGAGCATATACCAAATCATCTACTTATCATCTAAAGGATGAAATTAAATCACTCGCAGGCCCCTTTTTCTAATGTCCCCATTGACTCTGGACTATAGACTTCCTTCAGTTTTCCATTATTATGCGGTATGGTCAATAGTGGGGGCAGAGCAATTGTTCCCTTTGTGGTATTACAATGTTTCTTAACCGTATCTATACTTACAGGCTTAAGCTTGTAATTTGTTTCAGTCTATCAATTGCGGAAACATTGATAGAACATAGAACATAGAACATAGAACAGTACAGCACAGAACAGGCCCTTCGGCCCTCGATGTTGTGCCGAGCCATGATCACCCTACTCAAACCCACGTATCCACCCTATACCCGCAACCCAATAACCCCTCCCCTTAACCTTACTTTTTAGGACACTACGGGCAATTTAACATGGCCAATCCACCTAACCCGCACATCTTTGGACTGTGGGAGGAAACCGGAGCACCCGGAGGAAACCCACGCACACAGGGGGAGGACGTGCAGACTCCACACAGACAGTGACCCAGCCGGGAATCGAACCTGGGACCCTGGAGCTGTGAAGCATTGATGCTAACCACCATGCTACCCTGTTGCCCCTAGCAATAGCTGCTACTTTTCATCAAAGTTGCCTTGGCCTGTTGGAAAACCATGCTGGAAAACTTAGTCTTTCCAACCCGGCACGGTAGCATAGTGGTTAGCATTGTTGCTTCACAGCTCCAGGGTCCCAGGTTCGATTCCCGGCTTGGGTCACTGTGCAGAGTCTGCACGTTCTCCCCGTGTCTGTGTGGGTTCCTCCGGGTGCTCCGGTTTCCTCCCATAAGTCCCGAAAGATGTGCAAGGTTAGGTGGATTGGCCATGCTGAATTGCCCTTAGTGTCCAAAAAGGTTAGCTGGGGTTACTGGGTTACAGGGATAGGGTTAAGGCGTGGGCGTAATTGGGGTGGTCTTTCCAAGGGCCGGTGCAGACTCGATGGGCCGAATGGCCTCCTTCTGCACTGTCGATTCTATGATCTCTAAACAAGCCTCAATGGGGTTTCTAAAATATATCTTTCACTCTGCTTTACACTTCCAGTTCTGCTGCTCGATACTAGTTCTGTCACAGTACTACGCCAGATCGCAATCACAGAACTGTTACAGGGCAGAAAATGGCCATTTTGCCCTCCCAGCTCTCCGAGCACCTTTTCCCACCTTTTGCCAATAACCCTTCCCATTCTTCCTGTTCAGACAACAGCCTGACCCCCTTTCAAATGCTTCAATTGAATCTGCCTTCACCACATACTTAGGTAGTGCATTCTAATCCAAGCCACTCGCTGTATGAAAAGATTTTTCCTGATATCACTACTGCTTTTACTAATTATTTTACATCTGTGTGCACTCACTCTTGATTCTTTCACTAGTGGGAACAGTTTCTCCCCATCAACTCTGCCTAGACCCTTCGTAATTTTGAATATTCTATATAACCTCTTCTCCGCCTTCTTTTCCCAAAGGAAAACCATCCTGACTTCTCCAATCTATCTTGATAACTGAATTTCCTCAACTCTAGAACCACTCTCGTGAATCTTTTCTGTGCACTGTCTTAATACCCTCACATT
Organism: Scyliorhinus canicula; assembly: GCF_902713615.1. Classification (NCBI taxonomy): domain Eukaryota; kingdom Metazoa; phylum Chordata; class Chondrichthyes; order Carcharhiniformes; family Scyliorhinidae; genus Scyliorhinus; species Scyliorhinus canicula. The sequence continues at coordinate 127,611,464 of NC_052149.1, read as the reverse complement.
ATTCCTAAACCCCAGGACTGTGGACATAATACTCCATGAGGCCAAATTTGTGACAGAAATGTTCTCTCTGCCTCTATTAATAGACTCCCCTGATGAAGGAGCTGTGCTCCGAAAGCTGGTGATTTGAAACAAACCTGTTGGACTTTAACCTGGTTTTGAAAGACTTCTTATTGTGCCCATCCCAGTCCAATGCTGGCATCTCCACATCATGGCTGGGAATCACCGATATCGTGCCCAAATGTTGACGGCGGCGTCAACGGGCCTCCAGGCCCAATAGTTCTCCTGTTCATCGGGGGCTAGAACGCAGCCGGAGTGCTGTGCGCTGCTCCGTAAGCCGGCCCTATGCAGCCGGCATGGGTCCGTGCATGCACGCTGTCTCCACGCTGCGCATGCGTGCAGTTGCCATCTCTGCGCCGGAGCGGAGCAACATGTCGGCGACCGAACAGCTGGCTTGCGTGGCAGGAGGTAGGCCCCCTCCAGATCGCGGCCGCCTGCCAATCGGAAGCCCCCGATTGCGGGCCTGGACCCCGTGGAAGCCCACCCCGCCGGAGTCAGATACCCCCGCCCTCCACCAGGACGTCCACATCCGGGGGCCCATTTCAGCGGCTCCCAACCGGCGCTGTGGAGACCGCGTGGGCTGATTGCCGTCGATTCTCCGGTCGCTGGAGAATTAGCGGTCTGGCGGCGTGGCGGGATTCTCCAGCTCTCCCCCGGTGAATCTCCGACCTGCTCAGAGAATCCCGGCTCATGTCTATGAATAAAACCCAGGATACTGTGTTTTATTAACAACTCTCAACCTGACCTGCCACCTTCAATGACTTGTACAGATATACATCTAGGCTCCTCTGCTCCTACACTCCCTTTTATAGCTGTACCCAGTTTTTTATACTGTCTCTTATTTTGGTAGGAAGAACATGGGATCACTTCACACTTCTCTGCATTAAACGTCATCTGCCACCTGTCCTCCCATTCCACCAACTTGTCTATGTTCTTAGAAAGAGCACTCTACTTAAGCTTACCCCTCCATCCTATCCCAGTAACCCCACCGAACCTAACCTTTTGGACACTAAGGGGCAATTTAGCATGGCCAATCCACCTAATCTTCACACCTTTGGACTGTGGGAGGAAACCGGAGCACCCGGAGGAAACTCATGCAGACATGGGGAGAGCGAGCAGACTCCACACAGTCACCTGAGGCCTGGCTCCTGGAGCTGTGAGGCAGCAGTGTTAACCACTGTGCCACCATGTTGCCCCAGTTCTGCACAACCTGCTAACAGTTCTTCTGAGTTTTGTGTTATCTCAAATTTTGGAATTGTGTTCTGTGCACCAAGTTCTAGGTCATTAATATATATCAGATGCATACTAAATCATTCATTTGGTTCTGAGATTGGACTTAAATATGCATGGTGTGATTGGGAAATGTGCACATGACAAAAAAATTGGCTCTAGTTGGTACTAAAAAGGAGAGCTCTTGCCTCCAGAATGGAAAAGTGGCAAATTAATTCTCAATAAATGGGAAGATATTGAGAGAGGTTGATGAAGTGAGGAACTTTGCAGTGCATGTTGTTCACAGGTCCTCGAGGACAGGTGGACAAGGTTCTTTTCTTTTATTGGGCGAGGTATTGAATACAAAAGCAGAGATGTCATGTGGAACTGTATAAAATGCTGGTTAGGCCACAGCTGAGGTTTTGTGTGCAGTTCTGGTCATCACATTACAGGAAGGACCTTCTTTCTTTGGAGAGAGTACAGAGGAATTTATAAAAATTTTGCCAGGGCTTGAAAATTGCAGTTATGAGGAGAGATTGGATAGGCTAGTGTTTTCTTATGAATAGAGTGCGGGGTGACCTAATTGAGGTATAAAAAGTTATGAGGGGCCTACACAGGAAATACCTGTTTCTCTTCGCTGAGGGGTCAGTTACCAGGGGGCATAGATTAAGGTGATTGGTAGAAGGATTAGAGGAGTCATGAGGGAAAACCTTTTTCACCCAGAAGGTGTATGTGTCTGGAATTCACTGCTTAAATTGGTGGTTGAGGCTGAGATGCTCAACTCATTGAAAATGTACCTTGATCTGCATCAGAAGTGTTGGAACCTGTAAGGCTGAGGACAGGGTGCTGGAAAGGACTAAAATGAGCAGCTCGTTTCTGGTTTCTCTTTTCTTCGCTTGCACAGGTGTACGTGATGGGCTGAATGACCTCTTTCTGCACCGTTGGTTTTGTAGTAAATGCCATGCACCATAGTAAATGCCATACTACAATGAACAAAATAATATGGGCAATCATGTCACTGCAGAATAATCTGACATGCAAGGAAAAGCCCTGTTAGCGCAGACACCTATTGCACAAGGATAGAGTACCCAATTCATTTTTACGAATTAAGGGGCAATTTAGCGTGGCCAATCCACCCACCCCGCACATCTTTGGGTTGTGAGGGCGAAACCCACACAAACATGGGGAGAATGTGCAAACTCCACAGGGACAGTGACCCAGAGCCGGGATTGAACCTGGGACCTCGGTGCCGTGAAGCAGCAGTGCTAACCACTGTGCTGCCCTTATTGCATAAGGATAACCTGATTTTATGTTCCCAGGGATAATCTCAATACATGAGGGTTTAAAAACAGAGAGGTCCCATTATAGTGAAAACTTCCAACAACAGCCACAAATCTGGGAGTTTTGGCAGTCCGGTTGAGTATGTGCTGCATTTACCTAGGGAATGGGAATAAAGGAGAGCTTGGTGTGCGAGAGAGGCTGGATTGCTGAACAATGGGAGTCTGACTGTTAGCTGTGCTCTGCAGCTTTAGCAAAGGAAACAGTCTGCAGGGGGTGGTCAGCATGTCAATGGGGGTGAGCCAGCTGGGAGCCGAGATGGCTCAGTACAACCCTCTCCCGTTTCCAGACAGCTCCCGTGAGGTATGGGCTTGCATGCTCATTCACTGGCTGCCTCATTACACATTCACAGCAACGCTGAGAACAGCAGCCTTCACGTTTACAGCCAGAGGCAATGAGCTCACCGACTACATTAGCAGGAGCAGCTCTGCCTCAGCTCCTCAGCGTGGATCTCCAAAGTGCTGTCATTCTTTCACCGACGACACCATGCCAACAAGCTCCATGCTAACTCAGTGGAAGGGGCAAGACTGCTGAATTAACAACCCCCCCCCCCCCCACCCCACCCCCACCAATTTCTCCCATTTGCTTTGACTCCTGAACCAGCAAACTGGATCCGTCTTGCTTCCTCCTGACAGAAGAGGGGCTTCCCTGTTCCGCCCCTTCCCTCTCGACTGTGCAGAACCCCCGCTCCAAAGCCCAAGAAACACAGGATGACGGCCACAAGATGGTGAACGAGTATGCCTGCCGGCTGCTGGATCTGCTAGGGATGGGTCATCGCTTGTTTGTACCTCGGCTGCTGCCGGTGAGCATCTTTTCTCAGAGAGGTTGAGGCTAGGCGGGGGTGAGATGGGAGGACTGGCAGGAGGCAGAGGCCTGCAGCCTGGAATTAATGACGTTTGCTGAGAATTATTGAGCTATTGATGGCTGCCTGTGGGTGGCCCTCAATCATTAAAAGCAGTCAGATCCTTGTAGCTGCAAGCCCAAGTCTGTATGCAATGTAACACAGTCAGAAGTCTTTGCACCCTCTCTTATATGCACATTATGCTGCTTGAAATATTGAGCTACTGTTTTTTTTCATTTCCACAACTTGTTTAACGGTGCATTTATCTCTGGCTGGCAGGCGCTCATCTCCTCGGCTGCTGTTCCTAAATTGTTGCTTGTCTGTGTTCTCCCATGCAATTGCTGAAGCACGGAAGTTTTCTTTGTACCATTCTTCTTGCGATGGTTTTGACAGTGCATGCACTGAATATGCAACCCTGTGCACATCGGAGCAATCACACCCCTTGGGAGTTGCCTTTCCTTTCATTCATTGTGTTAATTAGCGAGGAGATTGCTGTGTTGTGCAGTCGTGCGAGTGCACCCTGCTCCTGTTTGTGAGTGGGGTGTGGTACTGCCACTGGCATTGAAGCTGGTAGGGTTCGGACTACCTTCTGGATGTGGGTTGTACTGCTAAGCCTCAGGTGGCACTGCCAGGAAACCCGACGCTCCCCGATCTCTGGCTGCTTTTCCTCAATAATTTGAGTTCTCACTGATTTAAAAGCTAAAATCTGATTGGGATAGCGACTGCCTCTCCGGACCTCCCTGACCTGCAGTATGCAGGCCTGTGAGTGCAACAGGCATTGTTAACTGTAAAGCTCAATAACATACCTATCAGAGGCGGGGCATAGAACCAGACAGCACTGACCTGGCTCATTTACAGCAAAATATGGGCTGAATGCAGCTTCCAATCCTGATTTTATAATCCCAGTTTCCCAAGTCCTTTACTAATTACTCACTGCCAATTGGTGCAAATGGTGACAATTCAAAGTTTATTGCAAAATCATTAGATTCGGGTTTAGCCTCATTGGCTCAAGGGAGAGAATGTTAATTGTGAGATCCGGTTGGGTTGGGTTTTGGAGAGGATTGTGGGATCATGGCTGCTTGGGGAAGGGTTTAATTGAAGAATCCTGTTGGCTCGGGGTAGGGGGTAATTGCAGAATCCTGTTGGGTAGGGGGTAATTGTAGAATCTTGTTGGCTCAGGATAGGAGGTAATTGTATAATCTTGTTAGCACGGGGTGAGGGGTAATTGTAGGATCTTGTTGGCTCAGGGTGGGGGTAATTGTAGAATCCTGTTGGCTCGGGGTAATTGTAGAATCCTGTTGGCTCGGGGTGGGGGTAATTGTAGAATCCTGTTGGCTCGGGGTGGGGGGTAATTGTGGAATCCTGTTGGTTCGGGGTAGGGGGTAATTGTAGAATCTTGTTGGTTCAGGATAGGGGGTAATTGTATAATCTTGTTAGCACGGGGTGAGGGGTAATTGTAGGATCTTGTTGGCTCAGGGTGGGGGTAATTGTAGAATCCTGTTGGCTCGGGGTGGGGGTAATTGTAGAATCCTGTTGGCTTGAGTGGGGGTAATTGTGGAATCCTGTTGGCTCGAGGTGGGGGTAATTGTGGAATCCTGTTGGCTCGAGTGGGGGTAATTGTGGAATACTGTTGGCTCAGGATAGGGGGTAATTGTATAATCTTGTTAGCTCAGGGCGAGGGGTAATTGTAGGATCTTGTTGGCTCGGGGTGGGGGTAATTGTAAAATCTTGTTGGCTCGGGGTAGGGGGTAATTGTAAAATCTTGTTGGCTCGGGGTAGGGGGTAATTGTAAAATCTTGTTGGCTCGGGGTAGGGGGTAATTGTAGAATCTTGTTGGCTCGGGGTAGGGGGTAATTGCAGAATCTTGTTGGTGAGGGGTAATTGCAGAATCTTGTTGGCTCGGGGTGAGGGGTAATTGCAGAATCTTGTTGGCTCGGGGTGAGGGGTAAATGCAGAATCTTGTTGGCTCGGGGTGAGGGGTAAATGCAGAATCTTGTTGGTGAAGGGTAATTGCAGAATCTTGTTGGCTTGGGGTGGGTGTAATTGAAGAATCTTGTTGGCTCGGGGTAGGGGGTAATTGTAGAATCCTGTTGGCTCGGGGTGGGGGTTTATTGTAGAATCTTGTTGGCTTGGATGGGGGTAATTGTAGAATCTTGTTGGCTCGGGGTGAGGGGTAATTTCAGAATCTTGTTGGCTCGGGGTGGGTGTAATTGAAGAATCTTGTTGGGTAGGGGATAATTGTAGAATTCTGTTGGCTCGGGGTGGGGGTTTATTGTAGAATCTTGTTGGCTTGGGTGGGGGTAATTGTAGAATCTTGTTGGCTCGGGGTGGGGGCAATTGTTGAATCCCGTTGACTCGGGATAGGGGGTAATTGCAGAATCTTGTTGGCTCGGGCTGCAGGTAATTTATGAATCCTGTTGGTTCGGAGTAGGGAGTGATTGTGAATTGTGGAATCCTGTTTGTTCGTAGCAGGGGGTAATTGTGGAAAAGAGTCGAGCCCTGATCAGTCTTTTGTGATGTCAGTTCTAATTTCTGGTACTACCCTCGTTAACCTTTCAGTCCTTTCTTCGCTTATTTTTAAAACTTTCTATGGCAAGGTTTCCCAAAATGTTTTGAGCTGCGGAACCCCAAGTGACGACCCAAGCGCATTGGGGAACCCCAAGCATTCTCATAATACCAATGCCCCATTTTTGCCCCAACATCGGTGCAAATACAGAAATCAAATGTAAACATGTTTGTTTTCTAGCAATATCTATGTCTATATATTAGGAAAGGACACACAGTCACAAATACATTCGCTAAGCCACCCATCCATGGTCCTTTAACATTAATCTCACGTGCTGTAAGGACTCCTTACATTCTCCCAGTTTCTTCACCTCCGGCACATCTGTTCCAATGTGCCACTTTCCAAAACGGCACTGCTGACATGTCTTCATACTTCCTTAATCGTGGTTTCCCACCCACTGTGGTCGACAGGGCTCTTAACTCTGTCCGACCCATCTCCCACAACTCTGCCCTCACCCCTTCCCCTACCACCCAGAACCAGGATAAGGTCCCCCTTGTCTTCACTTTTCACCCACCAGCCTCCACATTTAAAGAATTATCCTCCGCCAATTCCATAATGATGTCATCACCAAACACATCTTCCCGTCACTTCCCCCTGTCAGCGTTCTACATGGACAGTTCCCACTAGGATGCCCTGGTCCTCCACTCCATTACCCCCAATACCTCACCCTCTTTCCACGGAATCTTCCCATGGATTTGCAGAAGGTGCAACACCTTCCCTTTACCTCCTCCCTGATCAATATCCAAGGCGTAAACACTTTTCAGGTGAGGTGCATTTCCTTCAATCTGGTCTATTGCATTTGCTGTTCCCATGCGATCTACTCTACATTGGAGTGACTAAACGCAGACTGGGTGACCACTTTGCAGAACCCCTTCGGTCCGTCCGCAAGCAGAACCCAGACCTTCCTGTCGCTGTCATTTCAACTCACCGTCCTCCTCTCACATCCACATGTCTGTCCTTGGCCTGCTGCAATGTTTCAGTGAAGCCTGGCGCAAACTGGAGGCACAGCACCTCATCTTCCAATTAGGCCCACTACAGCCTTCCGGACTTAAGACTGAGTTCAGGAACTTCAGACTGTGAACTCTCTCCTCCAACTTCATCCATTTTTATTTCAATCAATTGATTTTCATTTCTTCTATCAATCTGTTTTTTCCCCCTCACCATTGTCCCTCCTCCACCCACTCCACCCCACTTGGGCCATTTATTCCCTGTTTCTAGTTGTCCTTTGCCACACTGCTTACCCTTTGTTCTGTCATTAACACATTTTGATTTCTTAAGATGCCATTATTGTCATTAACACATTTTGATTTCTTAAGATACCACTATCAGCATGCTCTTGGTTTGATAAAAACATTTACATTCCCTTTGTCTTTCTGTCCATGGCATTTTTGTCAATCTCCATTTTGCTGGCCCTCTATCCAGCCCCACTGCCCCCCCCCCCCCCCCCCCGCCCCCCACAGTATAAATCTGATCCTATTTCCAGTTCTCTCTAGCTTTGACAGTCATCCAGATTCAAAACATTAGCTCCCATCTCTCTCCACAGATGCTGTCAGACCTGCTGAGATTGTCCAGTATTTTTTTTTGTTCAGATATAAGCATCCGTAGTAATTTGCTTTTATCCCCTTGCATTAAGTGCTGACATGCCATTTGTCTTGCAATTTCTTTTGCCGAGATGCTCACCTTTTGTGTTTTTTGCAAATGCACATCAATTACCACTGAGCATCAATATTTAGACGTTCCAGCACATTAAAAGGGATCTTTTACAATTTCTATCTACACCAAAGTGCATCAATCTGATTGCCGCCGGCTCCCGCTTTTCAATCCTTGCTGTTGGCCATAGACTTTTCTGCCCAACAGCAGTGAGATGGAATAAATCAATCAAATGGTCCAATCAGAGAAAGAACTCTCTGAATGCTGATAGGCTGACTAGTCAGCCTATCAGCATGCAGTGCGCCAAGTGGCCTTGCCAGTCACGTGGTGGACACCAGCTCTGCAACCCGCTGGAGACCCTTCACGACCCCCCCAGGTGTCTGTAGACCCCAGGTTGGACACCATGTTCTATCGTAAAGATTCTATGTAATTTTTTTTTGTTACTGGGATTGTGCGTTCTGATCAATAGAAAGCTAAATTGAGGATTTATTACAGTTTTGTGCTGTAATTGTGGAACCTCTTTAGGTCAGAGCTGAGTTTGTGGAATCCTGCCATATCAGAGTTGTGAATGCGGGATCGAAGCAGATCAAACTTCTGTATATGAGGGGTGTAAATGCTGTGTTATCATCAGTCAGCACTCGCCAACAAGATCTGAGATCTGCATTTTAGAACCTAAGTCACCCAAACCTATTAAATCAAAGGATACTACAACCCTTGAGTCTTTTGAGGGGCAGCGGGAGGTGGTGGGAAGACAGATTGCTTGATTTCCGAAATTTAGAAGAAGTCCATAGAAACCCTCCAGTGCAGAAGAAGGCCATTCGGCCCATTGAGTCTGCATCGACTGGAAGAGCACTCAACCTAGGCCCACTATGACCCTAACCTGTCTTTGGACTGTAGGAGGAAACCAGAGCACTTGCAGAAAACTCACGCAGACACTGGGAGAAAGTGCAAACTCCACACACAGTCACCCCAAGGCTGGAATTGAACCCGGATCACTGGGGCTGTGAGGCAGCAGTGCTAACCACATTACCGCCAAATAATAATGCTATCGTAATAATTGATGCAATAGTGGAGAACTGTTGAGGCAAAAATGATCACACCATGGGATAGGGATTCTATGATTCTACGGTTCAGTGTAAGAATAGAAGAGGATAAAGACTTTGAGGGTGGTAGAGCAAAAAGGCAACTGGATCATTAGCAAATAAAGGGGAAAACTGCAGTGGAAAATATTCCAAATGTAAAATTGATGGAGGAAAAATAATGTACTCTTAACAGGAAAAAGGTGTCTGCAAAGATGAGCGACATGGGTTTGAAACAAAACTGATTTAAAAGGGAGGTGTTTGATGAGTTAAAAATCATGAGGAATCTAGAGTGTGTAGGCGTCATCTGAAAAGGGGATTGATTGAATATAAAAATAGGCCAACGGATAATATAAATGAAACAGTAAAGCGTTGTAAAATATAAATTAGAGAACCGTTAAAGAAAAGGTAGGGCTCTCTGTAATGAAAGTGAATCTAATTTTAGAATGTGATAAATATTTCACATTTTTTTAAAAGACATATGGTGACAATGTAGGTGTTTTGGAGAACAACTGTTGGAAATCATGGTGGAAATGATAATGGTTCTGAACAAAAAGCATAACCCGAGGTGGGTAAGTCATCAAGCCGCGAAGCCAGGCATCCTGAGCTGTTGAGGTTGGAGAGAAGATCTCAAAAGGCTCTGGCCACAATTTTTCCATCATTCCTAAATATGCCGATTGTGGTATTGGACTGGAGAATGGCTGGCAGAACACTTCAAATCTCAAAAGATAAACCAGGTAACTAACTTGGTCCAGTGTCGAGAATAGCCAGCATGGATTTGTTAAAGCTAAATTTAATAGTATTTTGTAAGACATGACTAATTGGATTCATCATGGAATACAATTGGTGTTGTCGTATGGATTTTCAGGTTTTCAAAAATGTCAACAAAATTCTCTGTTAAATGAGAAAGTGTAAGAGCACAGATAGGAGGTCTGTTGATGGACAGGAAACAGTTTAGAGTGAAGGAGTATGGTTCGGATTGGAGCAGGGTTGGCAGTCTGTGCCCTGGGGTCTGCACATTTATTCTCAGGACAAAAAGATGGTTTGATCGCAGGTATTAAAAAAAGTATCGAAATTTGCATATGACACATGCAGGATGTTGGCAACAGTGAGGGTGGCGGGGAGTTGCAGGAAGACACATATGAGGTCTGAATAGGCTGTGACTGAACACTTCAGGAAGAAGCAGATAAGGTAACAGAATGGCCAAACAAATGGTAACTTAATGTGGATAAGTTGAGCTAATGCAATTGGGAGGAAAAATCAGGAATGGGTGCATACGGTGATTGGAATTGGCAAATTAATTTCAATATAGAAACACAGAATTCCTACAGTGCCGAAAGTGACCAGTCGACCCATCAATTCTGCACCAATCCTCTGAGCGACCTACCTAGGCCCACTCCACACCCTATCCCTGTAACCCCATAACCTAACCTCCACATCTTTGGACACTAAGGGGAACTTTAGCTTGGCCAATCCAGCTAGCCTGCTCATCTTTGGACTATAGATAAATGTGAGGTATTGATAGGAAGAATCATAAGGCCAAATACACTTTGGAAAATGTGAGTAAATGGGATAAAACAGCAACGGCTTCTAAGGATGCAAAAACTCAAATCTCATAAAGTAGGGACGGGTAATAAGCTCATTTTTTGAAAAAAACAAAGAACAAAGAAAAGTACAGCGCAAGTACAGTACACTAAAAGCTTCTACACTTCCGGGGTCCGTATCCCTCTATTCCCATCCTATTCATCTATTTGTCAAGATGCCCCTTAAATGTCACTATCATCCCTGCTTTCATCACCACCTCCGGTGCAGCAAGTTCCAGGCACCCACTACCCTCTGTGTAAAAAAAACTTACCTCGTGTATCTCCTTTAAACCTTGCTCCTCAAACCTTAAACCTACGCACCCTAGTAATTGACCCCTCTACCCTGGGAAAAAGTCTCTGACTATCCACTCTGTCTATGCCATAATTTTGTAGACCTCTATCAGGTCGCCCTTCATCCACCTTCGTTCCACTGAGAACAAACTCAAGTTTATTCAACCTCTCCTCATAGCTAATTAAAGAGGCCAGTGTTATTAACAATTAAAACATGGGTTCATTTCTAGGAGGATAGAATTGATGAGCATAAGAATTGTTAAAACCTGTTTAAAATGTAGACATCGCCACATTCCCAGAGGACCATAGGCTGCTCTCTCCTTTTGAGAGAGAGAGCTGACTGGTGGTGATTTAACCTGAGGCCACCATGCTGAAGGCGAGGGGAAAGGTTAAGAATCTGGGGCCTTTATGAATAACTTCAGCCAATACATGAATTGAACCTGCGCTGTTGGCATCGCTCTGCATCACGAACCAGCCATTCAGCCAACTGAGCTAACCGGTGTGCTTCATAATATACAAAGATATAAACTAAGAGCAGGAAGAGGCCACTCGGCCCTTCAAGCCTTCTCCGCCAATCAATGAGATCAAGGCTGATCCGATTGTAATCTCATCACCCCCTTTCTTACCAAGAATCCATCTAGTTCTACCTAAAAAATATTCAAAGACTCCGCTTCCACTGCCTTTCGAGGAAGAGAGTTCCAGGGACACTCAAATCTCCGAGAAAACATTGCTCCTCACCTCTGTCTTAAATAGGCAGCACGGGCATGGACCAGTTTGGCCAAACATCCCATTTCTGAGCTGTGACATTATATGATATTAAAGATGTGATTTCACTGGAGGGCATGCAGAGGAGATTCATCAGGATGCTGCCTGAGGGTGTGAGCTATGAGGAAGGATTGAATAGAGCTGGGCTGTTTTCCTTGAGCAGCGAAGGCTGAGTGGGGATCTGAAAGGTGTACAAGACTAGATGGGGTGAATAGAATGGCACTTTTACATTAGTAAACGGGTCGATAACCAGGGGCATAGATTTAAGGTAAGAGGTAGAAGGCTACGAGGGGAGTTGAGGAGAAACTTTTGCACCCAGAGGGTGGTGGGAGTCTGGAATTTGCTGCCTGAAAGGGTGGTTGTGTCAGAAACTCTTGTGACTTTTAAGAAGTATTTTGATATTCACTTGGTGCTGTGATGGCCTTCAGGGCTATGGGGAATATGCTGGAAAATACAGTCAGATCCACAATGGACATGATGGGCTGCATGGCCTCTTTCTGTGTTGTATGAATCTATGCAGATAAACATTAGTACTTAAAAGGTTCAAATAATTTACTGAAATGTGACCAGGCCAGTGTTTGTTCAGGGGGTGTGTGGGGACATCGCTAGGTAGGCCATCCCTGATTGCCCTTCAACTGAGCAACAGTGAGGACAGTTAAGAGTCAGTCATATTGCTGTGGCTCTGGAATCACATGTAGGCCAGACCAGGTAAGGATAGATTTCTTTCCCTAAAGGGACATCAGTGAACTAGCTGTGTTTTATGACAATCAATTGTCATAATATACTTTTTTTTAAATAAATTTAGAGTACCCAATTCTTTTTTGTCCCAATTAAGGGGCAGTTTAGCATGGCCAATCCACCTAGCACATCTTTGGGTTGTGGAGGTAAAACCCACGCAGACACTGGGAGAATGTGCAAACTCCACACGATCAGTTACCCGGGACCGGGATCAAATCCGGGTCCTCAGCACTGTGAATAATTAGAACATAGAACATAGAACATAGAACAGTACAGCACAGAACAGGCCCTTCGGCCCTCGATGTTGTGCCGAGCAATGATCACCCCACTTAAACCCACGTAACCCGTAACCCAACAATCCCCCCCATTAACCTTACACTACGGGCAATTTAGCATGGCCAATCCACCTAACCCGCACATCTTTGGACTGTGGGAGGAAACCGGAGCACCCGGAGGAAACCCACGCACACACGGGGAGGACGTGCAGACTCCACACAGACAGTGACCCAGCCGGGAATCGAACCTGGGACCCTGGAGCTGTGAAGCATTGATGCTAACCACCATGCTACCGTGAGACCCCTAACTTTTAATTCAAAATTTTTATTGAATTTGTTAGGGTACACGGACCAGACCCAATTTATATTAGAAAACCAACGATACCCCAAAAATCTTTCAATTTGTAAACTGAGGAAAGGATACTTCGCTCGAGGATTAATTCCATTGACAACTAGTGATCTCTCATATTCAAAAAACTTTATTAACAACACAGGATTAATTCCATTAACACCCAAGGAAAAAAACAACTTTTCAATTAACAGTTAAACAGTTCTTAATAAAAAAAAAGGTCTTTTGAGCTTATTTTCCCATCTACTTCTGAACTTTCAATTAAGCAAAATCCACACACCCAGGTCAAATGCCACTTATTAATACAGTTAACATTTAGTGGTTTATAGGTTTATTAGTGGTTTATAGGCTTATTCACAAAGTCCTTGGGAGAGAAGCTTTCAGAAGTCAGTTTGAGAAACACACACACCTCCTATCCTCAGAACGCGGAGCAGAACCTGCAAAATGAAACTAAAAACAGACATACGGCAGGACTGAAAACAAAACTAAAAACAGACCCAGCCCGTTTCAGAGTGACATCACAGCCTGTCTAGTTGTTAACCCCTTCATCACAGCTTTAGCAGGCACATAATTTGGATACCTTAACCTAAATTAATTCATTAACATGACTGCAACAGACGCATAATACACTACATATAAAAACATTCCTAAATTCATCACAAATTCAAATTTCACCATCTTCCATGTAGGTGTTATGAGTTTCCATTGGAGCAGTGAAGGCCAAGAGTAGGTTTTGAAAGCTCTGAAGAAAGGAGGCACTGTTTTCTCAGTTTTGAGAAAGTCAGCGACGGGATCGTCGATCTAAAAGTCATCAGAGGGAGGAAACGTTAGGAGACATTTCTCTACATTTCAAGGGTTGTTAGAAAATGCATCGCCACAGTGCACATTTAAGACCTAGCTTATCGTTCCTCATAAGGGAAAAATTAAAATGAGATTTCCTCCAGAATGCATAGTAAATTTTTTGTTATCTGGCACTTTAATGTCAATAATTCTCTATTACCCGGAAATTCTGAAGTCAGGTCTGTGTTTTGATTTTGATTGGAGATGTCTGATTGGAGATGTCTAATTCGCGCACATAGTTGTTGTCGGTGGCTTGTCCTCACTCTGGTCTCAGCCTTCCATTCTCTGGAAAACCATGTTCCTTCAGCATTGCTCACTAATAATAATAATCTTTATTATTGTCACGTGTAGGCTTACATTAACACTGCAATGAAGTTACTGTGAAAATCCCTGTGTCGCCACACTCCAATGCCTGTTCGGGTACACTGAGGGAGAATTCAGAATGTCCAATTCACCCAACAGCGCATGTTTTGGGACTTGTGGGAGGAAACAGGAGCACCCAAAGGAAACCCACGCTGACACGGGAGAACGTGCAGACTCAAGTTACCACCACACATCACCTGTTCCACCAGGGGCCCAAATATCCTGGACCACTGCTACACAAATATCAAACATGCCTACCACTCTATCGCCCGCCCACACTTTGGCAAATTTGACCACAAGGCTGTGCTCCTGCTCCCGGCTTATAAGCAAAAACTGAAGCAGGGAGAATCTGTCAAAGAAAGTCGTGCATTGTTGGTCTGAGGAATCGGATGATCTCCTACGGATCTGCTTAGAGTCAGTGGACTGGTCAGAATTTAAAAACTCTGCGACCAGCCTGAACGAGTACGCCACTATAGTAACTGACTTCATTAGTAAGTGTGTAGAAGACTGTGTGCCAAAGAAGCAAATCCGCATGTTTCCCAACTGGAAACCCTGGATGAACAGGAATGTCCACTGCTTGCTGAAGTCTAGGTCTGAGGCGTTCAAGTCAGGCGACCCTGACCTCTACAAGAAAGCCAAATATGATCTAAAGAAATCCATCAAAGATGCCAAAAGACAGTACCGGACCAAGCTCGAGTCCCAGGCTAGCCACACGGATTCCCGCCGTCTATGGCAAGGTCTGCAAGACATAACAGGCTACAAGATGAAGGTATGTAAAATCGTCGGCTCCAACGCACCCCTCTTTGATGAGCTCAACGCATTCTATGCCCGCTTTGAGCAAGAGGTCAGCGAAAGCGAACCCTCCACCCCAGAAGCCGCGGATGAATTTGTATCTGAGATCACCATTGCAGATGTCAAAGCAGCCTTCTCGAAGGTCAACCCACGGAAAGCCACTTGCCCGGATGGGGTACCCGGACGAGCACTCAGGTCTTGCGTGGATCAGCTGGCGGGGTTATTCGCAGACATCATCAACCTCTCTTTACAACAATCTGAGGTCCCTATCTGCTTCAAGAAAACGACCATCATCCCTGTACCAAAAAAAGTCAAGCAGCATGCCTTAATGACTATCGTCCAGTGGCTCTGACACCTATCATCATGGAGTGCTTCGAAAGGTTAGTCATGGCACCAATCAACTCCAGGCTTCCAGATTGCCTTGATCCACTACAGTTTGCCTACTGCTGCAACAGGTCCACAGCAGACGCCATTTCCATGGCCCTGCACTCAACACTGGATCACATAGATAACAAAGCCACCTATGTCAGACTCCTATTTATCGACTACAGCTCAGCCTTCAACACCATCATTCCTACGAAACGCATCTCCAGCCTCCGTGGCCTTGGCCTCGGCTCCTCCCTCTGCGACTGGATCCTGAACTCTCTAATCCACAATCAGTAAAGATAGGCAACAACACCTCCTCCACGATCATCCTCAACACCGGTGCCCCACAAGGCTGTGTCCTCAGCCTCCCAATATACTTCTATATCACCTGTGACTGTGTGGCCAAATTCCCCTCCAACTCGATTTTCAAATTTGTTGATGACACCACCGTGGTGGCTCGGATTTCAAACAATGACGAGACAGAGTATAGGAATGAGATAGAGAATCTGGGGAACTGATGCAACAACAATAATCTCTCCCTCAATGTCAACAAAACGAAGGAGATTATCATCGACTTCAGGAAGCGTAGTGGATAGCATGCCCCTGTCTACATCAATGGGAACGAAGTAGAAAGGGTCGAGTGCTTCAAGTTTTTAGGTCCCCAGATCACCAACAACCTGTCCTGGTCCCCCCATGCCAACACTGTAGTTAAGAAAGCCCACCATCTACTTTCTCAGAAGACTGAGGAAATTTGGCATGTCAGGTACGACCCTCACCACTTCTACAGATGCACCATAGAAAGTATTCTTTCTGGTTGTACCACAGCTTGGTATGGAGTCTGCTCTGCCCAAGACCGTAGGAAACTATAAAAGGTCGTGAATGTAGCCCAGTCCACGATGCAAACCAGCCTCCCATCCATTGACTCAATCTATAATTCCCGCTGCCTCAGAAAGGCAGCCATGGGGCAGCACGGTGGCGCAGTGGATTAGCCCTGCTGCCTCACGGCATCGAAATCCCAGGTTCGATCCTGGCTCTGGGTCACTGTCCGTGTGGAGTTTGCACATTCTCCCCATGTTTGCGTGGGTTTCTCCCCCCACAACCCAAAGATGTGTAGGTTAGGTGGATTGGCCATGCTAAATTGTCCCTTAATTGGAAAAAATTAATTGGGTACTCTAAACTTATTTAAAAAAAAGAAAGGCAGCCAGCATAATTAAGGATCCCACGCATCCTGGACATACTCTCTTCCACCTCCTTCCGTCAGGAAAGAGATACCAAAGTTTGAGGTCACGTACCAACCGACTCAAGAACAGCTTCTTCCCTACTGCCATCAGACTTTTGAATGGACCTACCTCGTATTAAGTTGATCTTCTCTCTACACCTTGCTATAACTGTAACATTATATTCTGCAGTCTCTCCTTCCTTATGTGCAGTATGCATTGTTTGTACAGCATGCAAGAAACAATACTTTTCACAGTATACTGATACATGACAATAATAAATCAAATCAAAGACTCCACACAGATTCACACGCTCCCGCACCTCTCTCAAGACCTCAGCAACCACTTGATTACCCTGGAGCTTTCCGATTTGGATTAAAATGCGGACATCTTAGCTAACTGGCACCTCCCCCCTTCCAGGAGCGCGATATTCCTGTAATATTTTGGAATACAATATATGACTAATTTAAGACATGGGGCGGCATTCTCCCCTACCCGGCAGGATGGGGGGTCCCGGCGTAGGGGAGTGGCGCCAACCAATCCGGCGTCGGGCCTCCCCAAAGGTGCATATTTCTCCGCACCTTTGGGGGCTAGCCCCGCGCCGGAGCAGTTGGCACCATGCCGACTGGCGCAAAAACCGGCGCCAGCGGCCTTTCAGGCCCGGCGCCGGGGCTGGCTGAAAGGCCTTCGCCGGTTCGCGCATGCGTCACCACCGGCGCATGCATGCTGCGGGTTTCTCTTCCGCTTCCGCCATGGCGGAGGCTGTGGCGGCAGTGGAGGAGAAAGAGTGCCCCCAGGGCACTGGCCCGTCCGCTGATCGGTGGGCCCCGATCGCGGGCCTGGCCACCGTGGGGGCAGACCCCGGGGTCCGATCGCCCCGCGCCCCCCCCAGGACCCCGGAGGCCCGGTCGTGCCGCCGATCCCGCCGCCACCAGAGGCGGCGGGAGAGGCCTCCCAGCGGCGGGACTTCGGCCCATCGCGGGCCGGAGAATCGCCGCAGGGGCCTCGCCTCGCAACGTGGCGAGATTCCCGCCCCCGCCAATTCCCGGGTGGCGGAGAATCTCTGCCACGGCGGGGGCAGGATTTTCGGCGGCCGCAGGCGATTCTCCGACCCTGCTGGGGGTCGGAGAATTTCGCCCATGATGCGAATGTTTAATGTGTTTGGGAAAAACAGGTGACTTGATTCCCAAAGCTTTTCCACGCTGTTGTTTTCTCACCCCATGTCTGCTATTTTGTTGAGTAATTAGTGGAGATTGATCACAATGCAAGTCAATAACCCTATTATCATTGTAACTTGTAACTACCAGAACAGTAAACAGAGAACTCACTGGACTTTGGTCTTTTTGTGACTAGCATTTCCAGTGTACCATTGAACCTAGTCAGAGGAAAATGAATAATTTATTGGATTATGCATTTATGAATACAGTGTTTCAGTGAGCGAATGAGATCCTGGCATTGCTCCAGCTGGAGCTTGGCTATCTGTGCTGTAAGCAGACATGATTCCATCATAACAACAAACGTTTTGTCTGGAAGTTCACTCCAAACCAGAGACTTGTATATGACACAAGCCTCCACTCCCAGTGCAGTACTGAAGTAGCGCTGCTCTGTGAGCACTGCCGCCTTCCAGATGAGGCAATAAACTGAGATCCCATCTGCAACAAAATCCATGCTGACTATTCCGAAGAACCGTTGAGTTTTCCCTGAGCCTTGGCCAATATGCACAACCATGTATACAAATGGGTAAATTTAATTCCCTTTTCAAAAAAGAATCTATTTTACTCAGCCTTGAAATTGTTAAATAACCCTGATTCCACTGCTCTCCTAGTGACCTTCTGAGAGAAAATGCTTCTCCTCATTTCTGACTCAAGTGGGAGATCCCTTATTTTTAAACTGTGTCCCCTCATTCTGATCTCTCCATTGGAGGGAACAGGATCTTATATTTTGCAATTCGGTCACCTCTCATTCTTCTAAACTCCAATGGATACAGGTCCAACCTGTCACTAAAATAAATTTATTAAAACCAGTGATCTAGTCATTTATCTTGTTGCTATTTGTGGGAGATAAATTAACTGCCTCATTTTTTTACATCACAACAGTGACAATACTTCAAAAGTAGTTGGTTTTTAAGCACGTTTAATGTCCTGAGGCCATGAAATATACTATATAAACTTGCCATTCAGTATCTAGGTTTTTTTTCCCTATCCTTGTGCTTTAGTTTAGATGTTGCAGATATGATTTTCTTTTTTCCATACTGTTTATTATCTTCCACACCTTGACAGGGTATGTGTTTTCTGTTCCCCTTTCGAAAAACCATATTTTCTGTAATTTTTTTATTTTTCAATGCGAGAGCAGCATTGTGACTCTTTTATAAACTACCTTCAGGGCCAGTGATGTGAATTGTATATAGTATTTGAGGTGTGGTAACGCTACATAGTTTAAACATGACCATGCCTGGCTTGTATTCTTGTACTATGTTGTTCAACATTCCACGAGCCTGGTTGATTTCTGCTCCACCACAGTCACAGGAAGACATTGAGCATTGGGTCCACTAAAACCCCACAAAGCCTTTCCGATACATCCTTAAGATGTTTCAACAATATTGAGAAGGTGTGCTGAGCTGCCTTCTTGAATCGCTGCAGTCCAAGTTGTGTAGGTAGACCCACAGTGCAGTTAGGGAGGGAGTTCCAGGGTTTTGACCCAGTGACAGTGAAGGAATGGCGATACTGCTCTGAGTTAGGACGGTGAGTGACTTGGAGGGGGACTTCCAGGTGGTGGTGATCACAAGTATCTGCTGTCCTTGTCCTTCTAGATGGTAGTGGTTTAAAAAAGGAGAATGGGTTGACATTCAAGTATTGACTGGCCGGTCAGCCAAACTTTGGTGTTGGACAAATTATTGGAGCAAACTCAGAGATAGTATACATTGTCATGTATCAAAGCATACATTGACCAAGGACTGTCAGCACAAATTTTGGAAAAGGAATTTTGGGTTTCTGAGTTGGCAGGGAGAAAAGGTGAGGGTAGTACATTTGATGTAGTCCACATGGATTTTATCAAGATTTTTGACATGGTCCCACATGGCAGACTGGCCAGAAATGTAAAACCACATGGGATCCGACCGCAAGAGGTGAGCCAGATAAAGAAAATATTGACTCAGTTGCAGGAAGCAGTGTAATGGTTGACGGGTATTTCCAGTGGGGTTTCACAGGGTTCAGTACTGGGTCCCTTGTTGTTTGTGGCATACCCCTGTGATTTGGACTTAAATGTCAGCTGCGTATGTAATAAGTTTGCAGATGATACAGAATTTGGGGCAGTACGGTAGCATAGTGGTTAGCACAGTTGCTTCACAACTCCAGGGTCCAAGGTTCCTTCCTGGCTTGAGTCACTGTCTGTTGTGGAGTCTGCCTGTTCTCCCCATGTGTGCGTGGGTTTCCTCCGGGTGCTCCGGTTTCCTCCCACAGTCCAAAGATGTGCAGGTTAGGTGGATTGGCCATTCTAAATTGCCCTTAGTGTCCAAAAAGGTTAGGTGGGGTTATGGGAATAGGGTGGAGGCATGGGCTTAAGTAGGGTGCTCTTTCCAAGAGCCGGTGCGGACTCGATGGGCCAAATGGCCTCCTTCTGCACTGTAGATTCTATGGCCGCGATTCTCTGCTGCCCACGACGGGTCGGAGAATAGCAGGAGGGCCTTCCCGACATTTTTCCCGTCCTCCCGCTATTCTCTTTCCCCCCCCCCCCACATCCGCCCCACGACACGGATCGCTGCTCGCCATTTTTTACGGCGAACAGCGATTCTCCCCAGGCTGATGGGCCGAGTTCCCAGGCCTTTACGGCCGTTTTCACGAACGCAAACACACCTGCTCTCACCGTTCGTGAAAACGGCCGCAAAGTGCCGTCCCGGACAACCATGGCACCGATTGGCACGGCCGCACTACGGCCGTGCCAAGAGTGGCATGGGCCTGCAATCGGTGGGCACCGATCGCGGGCAGCGGATCCGATACCCGCGCACTATTTGTTCCTCCGCCGCCCCGCAGGATCAGTCCGCGGGGCGGCTGAGGGCCATGACGGCCTGCGCATGCGCGGGTTTGACGCATATGCGTGATGACGTCATCCGCGCATGCGCGGGTTGAAGCCGTCCAACCCGTGCATGCGCGGCTGACGTCATCGTGCGCGTCAGCCACCGTGACGCTTGGCGCGTGGGCTTAGCGACGGTCGCTAAGCCCGCGATGCCGTGCTTCACAGGGCCGCGCTGCTAGCCCTGCCCGGGGGGGAGAATCGGGTCCCGGGAGGGGGCACGGAGGCTGCCGTGAAACACGGCCAGTTTCACGGCAGCCTTTACGACTCGCCGCATTTGTGGAGAATCGCGCCCTATGATTCTATGTGGTTGACAGTGAGGAAGAAACCTATAAGCTTGCAAGAATGTATCAATGGATTGGTCAGATGGACAGAAGAGTAGCAAATGATATTCAAAATCATGAGGGGCCTCGACACAGTTGATGGAGATAAATAGTTCCTGTTGATGGAAGGGTCAAGAACCAGAGGACATAGATTTAAGATGATTGGCAAAAGAACTAAAAGTGACATGGTGGACAACATTTTCACACACTGACTGGTTAGGATCTGGAATGTTCTGTCTGAGCGTGTGGTGGAGACAGATTCACGCAGTGAGTGGTGAGGATATGGAATGCACTGTCTGAAAGTGTGGTGGAGGCAGGTTTAATTATTTCCTTTCAAAAAGGACATGGATAAGCACTTTGAGGGAAAAGACTTGCAGGTAAGGGAATTAGATGGGGTGGTGAGATTAGCTAAATTGCTGCTGCAGGGAGCTGTCATGGAGCTGATGGGCCAACTGGCTTCCTGTTCTGTATCCCTTCTATGATTCTAGAAGTAATGGATTTGTGGAGGGTAAACAGGTGAGGGACAACACATTAAATGGTAGGATACTGAAAAGTGTAGAACCAAGAGACCTTGGAGCTCATATCCACAAATTCTTGAGGGTAACAGGACAGGTAGACAGGATCCTACCCTTATAATTTAGGCTTATAATATAAAAGCAGGTCCCGCTCACCAAATTACTGGAAGGATGAACTGAGAACACATCTTCATGACAATATTAAAACATCAGTGGAATTGGGTAAAGGACAGAAAGCAGAGTAATGGCGAATAGCTGTTTAGTAGACTGAAATATACACTAGTATCCCCCCAGAGGTTAGAATTTGGAGCACTGTCCATTTTGAAATATATTATTGAACTGGTCCCGGTATAGGTGACACAATTTAAAAGTTTGCAGACGAAATAGAAGCTGGAAATTGCTCACCACCCCAATCTCTGTTACCGAGCAGACAATTCCAGCCCTCTCCCTGACAACTGCCTGAGATTAAACCAGATTGATCGCAACCTTAATGTCTTCTTTGACCCTGAGGTGACCTTCTGACCATGCACCACGGCATCACTAATGCTATCTATTTCAACCTCAGCAACATTGCTCGGCTTCACCCTGTCTCAGCTCATCTGCTGCTGAACTCCTCATCCAAATCTTTGTTGCATCCAAACTTGAGTATTCCAATACACTCCTGACCAGCCTCCCATATTCTACACTTTCTAAACTTCAGATCAGCCAAAACTCTGCCTAAAATACCTTGACCCATCACTGCTCCCAGCTAAGCAAGGTTTAGATTTTTAAATTCTTATCCTAGTTTTCAACACCCTTGTTTGTGTGATCTCCACAACTCCCTGATATCTCTGATCATCTCATTCTGGCCTCTTGATCATCCCTAATTTTAATTAAAGTCAGAGTTTTACAGCACAGAAAGAGGCCCTTTGGCCCAACTTGTTTGTACCGGCCATCAAGCGTCTATCTATTCTCATCCCATTTTCTAGCACTTAGTCCGTAACCTTGTATGCTATGCCATTTCAAGTGCTCATCTAAATGTTTCTTAAATGTTGAGGGTTCCTGTCTCTACCACCCTTTCAGGCAGTGAGTTCCAGATTCCCGCTACCGTCTGGGTGAAAAAGGTTTTGCTCAAATCCTCTCTAACTTTCCTGCCCCTTAACTTAAATCTGTGCCCCCTGTTTATTGACCTCTCTACTAAGGGGAAAAGTTTCTTCCTATCAACCTGATCTATATCCCTCATAATTTTATATATTTTGGGTGGCGCAGTGGCTAACACTGGGGCTTTATGGCGCCGAGGTCCCAAGTTCTATCCCGGCTTTGGGTCACTGTCCATGTGGAGTTTGCACATTCTCCCCGTGTTTGTGTGGGTTTCGCCCCCCCCCCCCCCCCCCACAACCTAAAAGATGTGCAGGATAGGTGGATTGGCCATGCTAAATTGCCCCTTAATTGGAAAAAAAATGAATTGGGTACTCTAAATGTATTTTTAAAAAATGTATGCACCTCACTCAGGTCCCCCTCAGCCTTCTCTGCTCTAAGGAGAACAACCCCAGCTTAACCAGCCTCTCTTCATAGCTAGGACTCTCCAGCCCAGGCTTGGCGTCCTTTCTAGTGCAATTACTTCCTTCCTATATGTGATGACCAGAACTGCACACAGTACCCTGCCTCTGGATGAGCATTTTGTACAGCTCCATCATAACCTCCCTTCTCTTATATTCTATGCCTTAGTAATGAAGGCAAGTATCCATATGTCTTCTTAACCACATTATCTCCCTATCCTGCTGTCTTCAGGGATCTTTAGACATGCACCCCAAGGTCCTTCTGATCTTTCATACTTCCTGGTGTCCTACCATTCAGTGAGCAAGATTTACCGAGTGTGTTTTCGGGTGGCAGGGGTGGCCCACCAGCCTCTAATTACCTGTTTTCTTCCCTACTTCCCTTCTTGAAAAATGATACCACATTAGCTGTCCTCTAGTCCTCTGGTACCTCTCCTATGGTCAGAGAACTTTTGAAAATTAACCTCGAGCCCTTGCAATCTCCTCTCTTGCCTCTCATAGCAGCCCACTAAAACCACTAACACTTCTTTCTCCCCCCTCTTTGCTAATCTGTCCACTGTATATATATAATTTACAGTGCAGAAGGAGGCCATTTGGCCCATCGAGTCTGCACCGGCTCTTGGAAAGAGCACCCTACCCAAGGTCAACACCTCCACCCTATCCCCATAACCCAGTAACCCCTCCCAACACTAAGGGCAATTTTGGACACTAAGGGCAATTTATCATGGCCAATCCACCTAACCTGCACATCTTTGGACTGTGGGAGGAAACCGGAGTACCCGGAGGAAACCCACGCACACACGGGGAGGATGTGCAGAGTCCACACAGACAGTGACCCAAGCTGGAATCGAACCTGGGACCCTGGAGCTGTGAAGCGATTGTGCTATCCACAATGCTACCATGCTGCCCCATCTTGCCCTTGACATGCTTATAAAACACCTTGGGGAGTTTTCTTTATTTTGTTTGCCAGTGTTTTTTCATGCCCCCTATTCACACTCCTAATTTCATTTAAGTAACCCTCTGCACTCTATACATCTCGAGGGCATCCACTGTTTTGAGCCTCCTGAATCTGTCATAATCTGTTAGGAATTATTTAATTCCCCAGCATTTGAGTTAGAATTGGTACTTTAATTATTTTTATTGTTTAATAGATTTCCCTTAATGTTTAAATAGACTGCACATAATAAACTTCTTGCATTCAGCTTTGCCATATTCCCTTGTCTCTGCTCTGCCTTCCAGATTGACTTGGTTTTTCTTCCATATTTGGCTTTACATCAACCCCCTCCCCAAATTGTACCCCAGTATACATAGACATACAGACACACACACACACACACACACACACTCACACTATTAACAAACCTCCCCACAAGGATGTTGGTCCAATTCTGGTTCAGGTGCAACCCGTCCCACTTGTACAGGTCCCAACTTCCTCAGAAACGGATCTAGTGATCCAGGAAACTAAAGCCCTTCCTCCTGCACCACCCATTCAGCCATGCTCTATTCTCCTATTCCTGTACTCAGGAGCACGTGGCGCTGGTAGTAATCTGGAGATTACAACACGACTAATGGCTCCGCCATTGGTGATTGTGCCCTCCATGCCAAGACACTAAGCTGTGCTATTTCTCCCTGGATGTCTCCTCTTTCCTCCTTTGAGGCATTTTGTAAAACCTACCTCTTTTACCAAGCTTTTGGCTATCTGTCCTGACACATCTTTGAGCGGTCTGTGCCAAAAAGTGTTTTAAAGGAGCAGAGATAGAGGTGAGCAGATGTGGGGCGGAAATCCCAGAGCCAAGTGCCAAGGTAACTGGAGTCATAGCTAGCAATAGTAGTGATGACATTTGGGGATTTAGAAGAGACAAAGTTGTTGAATTGTTGTCGGACTGAAGGAGTTGCAGATAGGAGGGGTTTGGCTCTGGACACATTTGAAAACCAAGATGAGCAGAGCCTTAACATTTCAGGTTGTGCATCAATGAATTGTGCAAGACCCTACAGCTTTTGTGTTTATGGCTGACCTAGACTTGCTTGCCAGAACTGTCAGTGATATTTACCAAAGCTTTGGTCTCCAGAAGCGTCACTTCTCTCATTTCAATGAGCTCTGCTAAAGGGAAGCTAATTTGTTGAGATTTGTGATAAGTAAATTGAATAAAACCTCATGGATTGTACATTCAAGTTGCAGCTCATTTTCAGTTTCCCTTTCCTAGACATCTAAGGAGGACCTGCTCCAGGCTGACTTCGAAGGGGCATTGAAGTTCTTCCGTGTTCAACTGCCAAAACGCTACAGGGCTGAGGAAAATGCCAGGAGATTAATGGAGCAAGCCTGTAATATAAAGGTAAGCAAATGAGTAGATGGGAGTCATGGAGAATACATAATCATTGTTTGGCATAAGCACATTTTCATGACAACGTAATAAACTTGTTAACAATATTAAAGGATAAGTGGCAGCATGGATATGACATTGGCTGAGGGACAGAAAGCAGAGTAGCGGTGAAATGTTCTTTTGTAGATTAAAATATGCACGGGTATCCCCCAGGGGTTAGAATTTGGAGAACTGCCCATATTAATAACCTGGACTTGGATTAGGCAACACAATTTTAAAGTTTGCAGATGAAACAAAAGCTGGAAATTGCTCGCCGCGGCAAACTTTGCTCCTTCGCTGCCAATTCCAAATCTCTCCCTGACAAACTTTTTTAAAAGATTTTTTTTAATTGCTGTTTTTCAATTTTACAGAGTGATACATTTGTACCCCCGTTGGTTTCCTCCTCTTCCGCCTTTTGTTGCAGGTCTTGGGGGCGGGCGGGAGTGTGCTTTCTCCCCCTTTCCCCCCCTTGCCCCCATGCCTGTCTCTGTGGCTCCCCTGGGTTTCCTCCTCATCTCCTCCCCCCTTCTCCTTTTGTACCTCCTTGTAGTGTGTGTTCTTGTCCGCTCTCTCTCTCTCTCCCTCCCTAGTCACTGTTGGCCTCAAATAGATCTTGGAGGCCAGTAAGGTAGCACAGTGGGTTAGCTCTGCTGCCTCACGGTGCCGAGGTCCCAGGTTCGATCCCGGCTCTGGGTCACTGTCCGTGTGGAGTTTGCACGTTCTTCCCGTGTTTGCATGGGTTTTGTCCCCACAACCCAAAGATGTGCAAGGCAGGTGGATTGGCCAGGCTAAATTGCCCCTTAATTGGGAAAAATGAATTGGGTACTCTAAATTTATAAACAAAAAAAACAGGTCTTGAACAGGCCAATGAATTGCCCCCACACGTTGTGGAAGCCCTCTTAAGACCCTCGGATGGTGAATTTGATCTTCTCCAGGTGGAGAAGTTCCGCCAGGTCTACCAGCCAGTCTGCAGCTGTGGGTGGTGCTGCTGATCGCCAGCCAAGCAAGATTCTCCAGCGTGCGATTAGGAAAGCGAAAATTGTTCCGATACCCCGAAGACTGCCACTCGTGGGCACAGCTACACCCTCACCCCACAACCTTGGACATTGCCTCGAAGAAGATTGTCCAGAACCCTACAAGTCTGGGGCAAGCCTAGAACATGTGGGCGTGATTGACCGGGCTTCCCTGGCATCGTTCACATTTGTCCTCCACCTCCGTGAAGGACCTGCTCATTCGGATTCTGGTTAGGTGTGCTCTGTGCAACATGTTGAATTGCATGAGGCTGAGCCTTGCACATGAGGAGGTTGAGTTGAGTTGAGTTGGCCCTACTCAGTGCTTTGCTCCAGAGTCCCAAACCACTTCCATCCTCAATTATACAAGTCCTTAAGCACCTCATTCAACCTCACTGCGTCCAGGACCACATCCCCACCATATCTCTCCATATCTCTCTGGCCGCCTCCCTTTTCCTCAGCTGCTGTGCTCGCATTCTACTGGCCTTTTCCCCATACTCGTACACCGCTCCCCTTGCGTTCCTCAGTTGTTCCACCGCCTTCCCTGTAGATAACAGCCCAAACTCCGCCTGTAACCTCCTCCGCTGCTACCCTACAGTAGCCCCGCGTTCGGGGCTTCCGAATATCTCCTGTCCACCTGGAGTATCTCCCCAACCAACCTGTCTCTCTCTGCTCGTTCTACCTTTTCTCTATGGGCCCGTATCGAAATGAGCTTCACTCTAACCACTGCCTTCAGAGCTTCCCACACCGTTGCTGTTGAGACTTCCCCCGTATCATTTATTTCCAAATAGTTCTGGATGGACATGGTCACCCGCCCACACACCCCCTCATCTGCTCATAGTCCCACATCCAACCTCCATGACGGTCGCTGCCCTCTCTCCATACTAACTCGTAGATCCACCCAATGTGGTTCATGATCCGACACCGCGATTGCCGAGTACTCAATATCAGCCACCCCCGGCAGCAGAGCCCTGTTCAGGATAAAAAAGTCGATCCGAGAATATACTTTGTGGACATGGGGGGAAAAAAGAAAATTCCTTCAATCTTGCCATCCGAACCTCCGTGGGTCTACTCCCCCCACCTGCTCCTTAAACCCCTTTAATTCTTTCGCTACGGCTGGCCCCCTCCCTGCCCTAGATTTTGACTGGTCCAATCCTGGATCAATGACTGTATTGAAATCTCCCCCCATGGTCAGATTATGTGACTCCGGGATCTTACCTAACACCCACCTCATAAATTCCACATCATCCCAGTTTGGTGCATATACATTCACGAGTATCATCCGCATCCCCATAAGCTTTCCACTCACCATAATATACCTGCCTCCCACATCTGACACGATTCTCCCTGCCTCAAATGCCACCCGTTTGTTAATCAGGATCGTGACCCCCCTGGTCTTAGAGTCCAGCCCTGAATGAAATACCTAGCTGACCCACCCCTTCCTCAATCTGGTCTGGTCTGGTCTATAACCTTTAGGTGTGTCTCTTGTAACATTGCCACATCTGCCTTCAATCGCCTCAGATGCGCGAACACACGAGCCCTCTTAATCGGCCCATTTAGCCCTCTGACATTCCAAGTAATCAGCCTGGCCAGGCCCCCCCCCCCCCAGTAACAGCACCAGAAACCCAACACCCCCATATCAAACTTATCGCCTGCTCATCCCCCACTGCGCTTCCATGAGCTGGCTCAGACATTGTCAAACTCGGGGGCGCGACTCGTGAGTGGGTCGCGGGCGGGTGTCGGAAGGGTTGCGGAGCCGTCTGTCGTGGTGCTCCAGATCACGCATATCCGTGCGCAGCAGCCAGCTTTTAATAATGTCGGCTGCAAGCGGCCTTCAAAATGGCCGGGAACAGATAAAAAAAAAATTTGGCCGCACTGCGCATGCATGCCCATTCATCGGTGTGCATGCGCAAAACTATGCACATGCGCACCGATGATCAACCACGCATGCGCAGTGTGGCCGCATTTTTTTTATATGCTCGCAGCCTTTTTTTCAAGTTCGGGGGGCTAAAGGGACCCAAAACCATGTCCTCCTTTTTTGTCAGCAACAAACAAGGCAAGAGAAAATGGGGGGGGGGGGGGGGGGGTCGCGCAGGTTGGACGGCGTGGGTCGCGAAGGTCGGCCGGCGTAGGTCCTGAAGGTTGGCCGGTTGGTAAAAATGGGTCCCTGAAAAATAATTTGAAGAACACTGAGCTAGCTAACCTAGCTCGCGTGGCAGCTCCTGCCCATGGCACTAGACATTCTATCTCCCCATTGTTCTCCCTCCCTCCTCTTGGACATACATATTCAAAGCATCACAGTCCCCAGTAAACAAACAGGAGAAAAAATCCCTCCACCCAACTTCCAATGGAACAAAGTTAACTTTTACATTTCTGAGCAGCTGCTGAAACATCTTATCACAACGAAAACCAAAGAAAAAAGGAAGGGGCAAACAAAAATAACCCCTTGTTACAGACAGCACTGCATATTCAATGGTGGGTCGCACAGGTTGGACGGCGAGCCCTGTTAAATCTGGCTCGCCTTCTGGCCAGTTCTGCCCCCAGGTCTTGATAGATGCGCAACTCACAGTCCTCTCATACGCAGCTCTGTGCCTGCTTGGCCCACCGCAAAATCTGTTCCTTGTCCAGGAACCGATGCATTTGCACTACCATCGCCCTCATCTCGTGGCTTCCTTCACGACTCTATCCACTCTGTAAATGCACCACCTCCCATCAACTTTTCTAGCATACTTGTCACATATGCCCTTGCGTCCGAACCCTCACTGCCCTCAGGGAGGCTGAAGATCCTCAGGTTCTGTCTTCTGGACCTGTTGTCCTACTTCTCCTGCAACCTTTTCTGGTGGTCCTTCATCAGCCCCACCTCGACCTCCAAAGCGGTTACATGGTCCTCTTGCTCGGCCACCTTTTCCTCCACCTTCTGAATCACCTGTCTATGGGTTTCTGAACGCTATTCCACCCGATCAATCGATGCCTTAATCTAGTCCAGTGTATCTTTCTTTAGCTTGGCGAAGCTCTCCTCAAAGAACTTCACCAGCTGTACCGTCGACCACTGTGCCACAGCACCAGGGTCCTGTGACTCCACCATGCTTTCCTGCGCTGCCGGCTCTGCATGCGTCTTCCTTGCTTGATTATGTCTCATTACACGGCCACTTCTAGTCCACTGCTCCATACACTGGTGGGGGTTTTCTCCTCACTGTCTCACTTTTCACCGATTTATCCAGTGAAATTCCGAAATAAACAGGAGAAAGGTCCAAAAGTTTCATCACAAACGGGAGCTACCAAATGTGCAACCTCCTACTCCATGGCCGCCACTGAAAGTCAGAGCTAGATAGATTCTTGAATAACAGGGAGGGGGGGGGGGAGACATGAATTGGAATTGAGGTTAAAATTGGACCAACCACGATCATACTGAATGGCGAAGCAGGATCGAGGGGCCTAGTGGCCTACTGCTCCTAATTTGCATGTCCGTATATCTTCAAGACAATCTCGTCCAAAGGTAAACTCGGTGATGCAACGAGGCTGTTAAATCGCAAGATTTGCAACACTCAGAACGCCTCGCAAGATTTAACGAGATCTTGCGAGATGTCTCGATCTGGATCTCACTTTCGGCAAATTCTCCCACAGTCCGGGACCTAATGGCCTCGCCTAGGAGACATTGTCATGGTACCGTTTAGCATTGGTCCACATCATGGACATGGGGTAATGGCACGGGGGGAGGGCAGTTGGTCTCCCAGGCCATTAGAGTCCCTGAGCGGTTGGGCTTTGGGCAGGGTGGTACCCTGGCACTCCTGGGCACCTTGACACTACCAGCCTAGCACCTCGGCAGTGTCACCTGGAATGCCTGGCAGGACCACCCTGGCAGTACTGGGTGGCAATGCCAGGCTGGCAAGGGCACTGCCAGGCTGGTAGGAGCAGTGCCAGGCTGGCAGTGCCAAGGTACCCACATGCCAGGTTGCCTGTGCCAGGGATCCGACCGGGGGTGTCCTTTCTTTACGAAGTGGGGGGAGGATGGGCTCAAGGACCCCCTCGTACCGATTCATGAGTTATCTTCCTGCATTGACGAGCTGAGGTTGTAAGCACAGGAAGTTAGGGAAGTGCGGCCTCAGCTGGGCATTCCTTACCAAGGTCCAAAAAACCCGGCAGAGTCCCATTTGATAGCGGGGTCATTCTTAGCACTGCAGGCACATAGAAACATCCAGCTATATGTATCCAAAATGGGACTCTGTTTTTTGTGCGTTAAATCAGAAGACAGAAAAGAAAGAGACTTCCATTTACTTGGTGCCTTGCATGACCTAAGGATGTCTCAAAGCACTTTGCAACCAATCAAAGTACCTTTTTGAAATGAGGTTACTGTTGTGAATGTATGAAATGCAACAGCAAATTCACACCCAGCACACAGATCCCAAAAACAGCAATATAAACCAGATGTGCTACTTGTTAGTAAGATCGAAGCACATGGATTCCAGGGGCAGTGACTGCATATGAGACAAAGGACAGCAAGCAAATAGTGGTGAATGGATATTTTTCGAACTGGCGCAAATATGCAGCTAGAGATCCAGCAACTCCCTATGGCCCCATCTATTGTCACTCCTTTCTGAAGCCTCTCCCTGGTTATATTCCTCATCCTCAGTGATTTCTCAGTTCACCATGTCACCTCTTCACATATTTCACTGCCGCCTCCTCTCTCTTCACATTGACCGCCATCCACAAACCTTGCCATCTCACATGACCTCCATACTCCCGCACAATACTCGGCGCACATAGAGCTCCAACCAGTGCCTTGTATCTGTTAGCTCACGCATCCTAACCCCAGTTCCTGCACCTTCTGTCCTCCATAAAGCACTCCGTTATCCTCATTTGGTTAACTCCACATTCACATCCATTTGTCACAATGATTTATCCAACCACTCCCTCTTCACTACCTTTTTGATGCCGAAGTTAGCAGAACTGTCTTTAATCCTTCCATTTTGATCATTCCCCTTGTGTAGCCCCTATCTTCGCTCACTGGAATCCATTGGGTGCAAAGAGAGTTCCCATGCAGCTGTGGCAGTGTTGCTAGTCATCAACATTGCTAATCCTCACATCCTGTTGAAGATCACTACATTGTGGTCAACATTCCTTGTTGGGGCAGAGGGGACAGACCTCCATCTCTCTGTACACTGTCAGGCCTCTTGTGGTTTTGCTGGGACATTTGAGTAACAAAGCAGTTGCACGTTCTGCTTAAATTATATGTGTCTTCCTAGTTGGTAGTGGTTGTAATCTCCTTGCTGTCCTCCTACACTCTCCTTTACTCTCGATGTCCTCCCCAGCATTTGTTGCTACCTCTGCTTCTCGTCATCAAAACCTCTAGAGAGCTTAGTTTATTTAATCCTTTTGAATGTTACAGGATCTATCTACTTATTCTCTCAGCTGACCCTAACATTTAGATGCTGTTCCACCTCTTTTCCTGTTCATCTTAACTTACCTGAATATCCTTGGAAACTGAATTAAGACCATAAGAAATAGTAACAGGAGTAGGTCATTCGGTCCCATGAGCCTGCTCCACCATTCAATAGGATCATAGGATCATGGCTGATCCGACATTCCTCATGTCCACTTTCCTGCCCTTTCCCCGCAACCCTTGATTCCCTCACTGATCAAAGTTCTATCGATTTCAGCCCCCATAGCTCTCTGTGGCAAAGAGTTCCAAAGACTCTCAACCCCCTCCTCATCTTAGTTTTGAATGGGCACCAGAGATTATGCCCGCTGGTCCTAAACTCTTCCATGTGTCCTCTCAGCATTTACCCTGTCAAGCCCCTTAAGAATTCTGTACGTTTCAATGAGATCACCTCTCATTCTTCTAAATTCCAATGAGTAGAGTCCCAACCTGTTTAACCTTTGCTCATAAGATAATCCCACCATACCAGGGGTCACCCTAGTGAACCTTCTCTGAACTGCCTCCGTGAAATAATATATTTCCTTAAATAAGGGGACCAAAACTGCTCATAGTATTTCTGATGTGGTGTCACCAGTACCTTGTACAGCTGGGGCAAGACTTCCCGACCCTTATACCCCCTTGAAATAAGGGTCAACATTCTATTGGCCTTCCTGATTACCTGCTGGGCACCTGTGTCTAGCTTTCTGTGTTTCGTGCACAAGTACTTCCAAGTCCCTTTGTGTTGCAGCTTTCTGCAGTTTTCCTCCATTTATCTCTATCTTCCACACTTCACCCTCTTTCGGATGATCTTTTTGTTTCTTTCTTCATGAGGCTTAAACTGTGCTGTGTGTTTCTGATGGGTGCAACCAGTGTTTGAGTTGCCCTCTTGTCCACTTTCTGGTTTAACATCACACTCCATCAGCCTTGTGAAGGTTCCAATTTCCTTTCACTCACCTCACCCATTTGATTCACTCCCTGATCCTCACTCTCTCCTCCTTTAAGATACTCTTTTAAACGTGGCCCTAAAGCTTTTGTTCACCCCTCCTTTCGCATCTGGTATGGTTCAATAGCAAATGTTGTTTGATAACACTCCTTAAAAGTGCCGTGTGACATTTTACTAACTTACAGGTGCTAAATAAATGCTGGATGGCGTTCATACTTTTAATACACCAGAACCTGGATTGTTACAAGTCTCGGGGGGAGGTGGGGGAAGGGGGAAGTTTCTACAACATTTAGTTGGTCAAGTTTCAGTTTTGCTTTGGGTGCCTTAGCCTGCATTTGCTGATCCTGTTTCTTTCTATAGTGCAGATTTATATGTTAGAGAGAGGGACTGATTGCAGATTACACCGTGAACTGTTGTGTCAGCACCCTGTGTTTTATTCTCGGTCTGTTCCTATCCCTGTGCTGGAAATGTTCGACTTTGTTTTATAACGGCAGCTCTGCCTTTAGGTGTTTTAGAGATTGACGTCCAAAATGCAAAAGACTGACTCTGTTGTAACACTGCTAAATGGAAGAGATTTTATATTGAAGAGCAAGAGTCTGAATAATAACATAGGCGTGAAAAAGATTCTAACACCACTCCAATGTTAATTCCCTGAGCAGCTTTCTCCTGTTTTCACTGTTCCTAAGGCACCTTCTTGTAACCTAGCAACCAGTAATTGGCCCCTTGTGAAAACCTGATCTGAAAACAGAAGGAATTGAACACTGAGGAAGTCTAATCTCGGCAAATGGAATATCCAAGATTTTAAACATTAATCTCGTCAGCTCGGCATGCTTTAATTTATTTAACAGGCCAAACAATATAGAGAATAATGGCATTTGAAGGTGTTCCTAGTCTCAAACCGGTCCATACGTCGCCAGTTTCACTCATTTACAATCCGCACCCTCAGGCATTCCGTACTTTTGAGTCTCTATTTGTGCAGTTTATGCGATTAGAGGTTGGCGAGGGGTGAACAGGACAGTAATTCTGACAGGATATATGTTCCTTACATCAACAGGATATATGTTCCTCACATCAAGGTTCTGCAGGTGAAGGTACTCGGTGCCACGTTATATGCATCTACTTTTTGAGCACCAGTCCAGTTCATTTTAATAATTATGTAAATGATGGGTCCTGTTAGCAGCCAGTCTATGTTTCCAACCTTGCCCTTTGAGACCATATGAATCATCCTTGGGCCTTAAAAGAAGTGTGTGATGC
Source organism: Scyliorhinus canicula (assembly GCF_902713615.1). Lineage (NCBI taxonomy): Eukaryota > Metazoa > Chordata > Chondrichthyes > Carcharhiniformes > Scyliorhinidae > Scyliorhinus > Scyliorhinus canicula. Next base: position 127,577,721 of record NC_052149.1, on the reverse strand, counting down.
AATATTGATGCATTGGTTTTAATTTTCCAAAACTCCCTAGATTTGGGGAAGGTCCCAATAGATTGGAAGTCGACCTATGTAACTCCATATGGAGGGAGACAGAAAGCGGTCAGTCGGCTTAACATCTGTTATAGGGAAAATGTTAGAGGCTTTTATTAATGAAGTTATAGCAGGGCATTTGGATAAGTTCATGGCAATCGTGCAGAGGCACCATTGTTTTGTGAAAGAGAAATCATGTTTAACCAACTTGTTGGCTTTCTTTGAGGAAGTAAGATGTGCTGTAGCTAAAGGGGAACCAGCGGATGTACTGTACATAGATTTCCAGAAGACGTTTGATAAAGTGCCACATCAAAGGTTGTTGTGGAAAATAAAAGCTTGTGGTGGAGGGGGTAATATATTGGCATGGATAGAAGATTGGCTAACTAACAGAATGCACAAAGTAGGCAGGGTGTAATGAGTGGTGTGACACAAGGATTAGTGCTGGGACTCAACTGTTTAGAGTTTATATAAAATGACTTGGATGAAGAGATGGATGGGAAGGTTGCCAAATTTGCTAATGACACAAAGATAGGTAGGAAAGTAAGTCGTGAGTGAGACATGAGGTATAGGTCTAGATAGGTTAAGTTATGAAGAGAGATTGGATAGACTGGGGTTGTTTTCCTTGGATCAGAGGAGACTGAGGGGGGACATGATTGTGATGTATAAAATTATGTGGGGCAAAGATAGAGTAGACAGGAAGAAACTTTTCCTCTTAGTGGAGGGATCAATGACCAGGGTGCATTGATTTAAGGTAGGGCAGGAGGTTTAGAGGGGATGTGAGGAAAAACGTTTCCACCCAGAGGGTGGTGGGAGTTTGGAACTCGCTGCCTGAAAGGGTGGTGGGGGCAGAGACCCTCATAACATTTAAGAAGAATTTCGATGTGCACTTGCGATGCTGAGGCATATAAGGCTGTGGGCCAAGTGCTGGAAAATGGGATTAGAATAGTTAGGTGGCACAGACGCGAAGGGCCTTTTCTGTGCTATAGACCTATGTGAGTGGGTAACAATCTGGCAAATGGCGTACAATGTGGGAAAATGTGAAATTGTCCATTTTGGCAGGAAGACTGAAAAATAAGCACAGACAATGACCCAAGCGGGAATCTAACCCGGGACCCTGGTGTTGTGAAGCAACAGTGCTAACCACAGTGCTACCATGCCACTCATAATTAACTTCGCTCATTACTTGCTGTACCTGCAAACTAGCTTTTTGTGATTGATGCACTAAAACGCACACATCACTCCAAATCTCTGAGCTCTGCAATGTCTCCTCAATTAGATCTTATTTTTTAGTCTTGACAAGTTGGATGTGGAGAGGATATTTCCTCTTGTGGGAAAATCTAGAATTAGGAGTCACCGTTTAAAATGAAGGGGTGGAACTCTCTGCTCCGCCTGCAGCGGAATTCTCCATCCCGCCGGCTGGCCATAGGGGTTTCCCATTGTGGACAGCCCCATGCAGTCGGGAAATCCCTGGTCGTGGATGCACTGCCTGTGCAACGGCGAATCCTGCCAGCGGAGAATCCAGCCTGAGGAGTCTCCCATTTAAAGTGGAGATGAGGAGAATTTCTTTCACTCAGAGGGTTGTGAGTCTTCGGAACTCTCTGAAACGACAGTGGAAGCAGACACTGTGAATATTTTTAAGGCACAGGTGGATAGATTCTTGGTAAACAAGGGGTTATTGGGGGGGGGGGGGGGGGGGGGGGGCCTAGGCGGGATGCAGATTTGAGGTTACTATCAGATCAGCCTTGATCTTGTTAAATGGCAGTACAGATGCGAGGGGCCAAATGTCCTGCTCCTTGTTCCTATGTTCAAATCCTTAAGGACCCATTTTAGCTGAGGGAGAGACACATGACATGAGGCCCACAAGCAACAAGATCTGGACCATATTGAGGCCTGGGCTGACGAGTGGCAAATAGCATTCACCCCATCAAATTGTCAGGCAATGGCCATCTCCAGCAAGAGAAGATCTAAACGTCATCCCTTGGCATTCAATGGCATTACCATCGCTGAATCCTCTACTATCAGCATTCTGCGGGTTACCATTGACCAGAAACTGAACTGGACCAGCCATATACTGTGACTACAAAATCAGGTCAAATTCTGCACTCCTGACCCCCCTTCTCCTCTTTCCCCCTCCCCCCCCTCTCTCTCTCTCTCTCTCTCTCTCTCTCTCTCTCTCTCTCTCTCTCTCTCTCTCTCTCTCTCTCTCTTTCCCCCCCCCCCAAAAGCCTGTCCATGCAAAAGGAGTTTCTAACTCTGCAACCTCTGCCACCTGGAAGGACAAGGGCAGCAAATGCATGGGAACACCACCACCTGGAAGTTCCCCTCTGATGTACACACCACCCTGTCCTGGACATGTACTCCTATTTGTTTACTGTCTCTGGGTCAAAAGCCTGGAACTCCCTCCCTAACATCACTGTGGGTGCACCTACACCATATCGATTGCAGCGGTTCAAGAAGGCGGCTCACCACAATCTTGGAGGACAAATAAATGCATATCTAGCCAGCGACACATCCCAAGAACAAATTAAAATGTCGACCAGGGGATGTACAGGTGCAATTTCAGGAAGCAAGGCTGAGGAAATGAGGGGAGTGTTCCAGCATGTGAATAAACAGTCTGGAAAAAACATTCCTACCTGGCTTTTCAGGCCTCAGCTGCTCCGCACTCCAGGTTGGTGAAATCAACCTGGCTGACAGTATCTTTCACAACTTCAGGATGTCCCAAAGCGCTCAGCAGACAAGGTGTTTTTGAAGTACAGTCCCTGTTGTAATGTAGGAAATGGAGCAGCCAATTTAGCACAGCAACTTTATTTATCCAGCGCCTTTAATGTAATAAGGTAGCCCAAGATGCTTTGCACGAGCATTACGGGGGTGACGGGCTTGGCATTGGAAGGATTTGGAAACAACACTTGAGTGTTTTAAAATCCAGGGGGGTTGTTTAATCAGGAGATAAATGCAGGTCAGCAAGCAGAGTGGGTTATGGGTGAACAGGATATGGTTCGTGTTGGGACACTGGCAGCCGCATTTTGGATAACCTCCAGTTTGAAAGGTAGAATGTAGAAGACCAGCAGCAGTGGGTTGGAATAGGCAAGTTTAGAGCAAACCAAGATACACTGAGGCACAGGGTGGAATCAAGTGATGTTTCACATGGGATTATAAGTGGTCTTTGTGATGGCTCTGAAAGAAGTTCACTTCGGTCAAACATGATGATGATTGCGAACATTTTATTCAGCATGGACTTGGTGGCAGGTACCATGTGGTGTAGGTGCACCCACAGTGATGTTAGGGAGGCAGTTCCAGGCTTTTGACCCAGAGACAGTAAACAAGTAGGAGTACATATCCAGGACAGGGTGGTGTGTACATCGGAGGGGAACTTCCAGGTGGTGGTGTTCCCATGCATTTGCTGCCCTTGTCCTTCCAGCGTTGGTTATCCCAGCATTTAGTTGGGGAAAATTTCTGCTCATTCACTTCTGGATGTCATAGAAACAATTTTGAGACTGGTGGGGATGGGGGAGGGGCTGTTCCGAGGATTTGATGGTGAGGTGGAACTGGTTGCCGTTCGCTTACATGCTTTGTTTTTGGTTGCTGTCACTGAAGAGCAGTATGTAGATATGAAATAGAAGGGGTCACGTATACATCTTTGGACGTCACCGAGGCTAACAGTACAGGATTGGGATGAGCAGCCATTCAATCGATTAATTGGCTGTGAATAGTTAAGGCCGTAACCAGGCAAGTGTAATCCCAACAAGCTGATTAACAGAGGGAGAGGTGTTGGAGGAAGACGAGGGTGATCGGCTGCATCAAAGGAAACAGACTGGTTTGAGAAGAGATGGTTTACTATGGTCAGATAGCAAAAATCACAAATGACATCCTAAGAAGTGTTTTAACACTGGCAAGGTAGAAACCTGATTGGGAGAAATTCAGCATGGAGATCCAAGAGGATGGGCATAGACTTGGGATGCGGTGACATGTTTAGTGATTTTGCAGAAGTTTGATATGGGGTGCTAATTTGCAAGGACGGAGAATTCAAGGGTTGTTTATTTTCCCCAAAGGGGTGATGAGTGGACTGCACCTGAAGAGAGAGAACAATTAATAAACTAACCTGGGGGCCAGAAAGGCAAAATCAGTGGGCAGCAGTTTACGGTCTGGTGTAAGAGGTGGATCTTGTGGACAAGGTTAGCTTAGCGAGAGCATGAGAGAATTGAGGGAAAAAAAACTAGAGAGAAATGTTTGAGTTTCGGGCTCGTGTAGAGGAACCTTTGAAGATGTTTAAAGAATAAGAGTCTTCAATAACTGGGCGGGTCAAAAATTGTTGTCATAGGGCAGCACGGTGGCGCAGTGGGTTAGCCCTGCTGCCTCACGACGCCGAGGTCCCAGGTTCGATCCCGGCTCTGGGTCACTGTCCGTGTGGAGTTTGCACATTCTCCCCGTGTTTGCGTGGATTTCGCCCCCACAACCCAAAAATGTGCAGGCTAGGTGGATTGGCCATGCTAAATTGCCCCTTAATTGGAAAAAACTAATTGGGTACTCTAAATTTAAAAAAAAAAAATTGTTGTCATGAACAAAGCAACACGAGATTAATCACCAACCACGGTCCAAGTGCACTTTTACCTTACACTGAATGAGTGCAGGAAAAATGCCTTTGTTACCAGTAGTCTGTAATTACTGTTGTAGTTGATGCTCTGCATTTATTTAATTACTGCTTAATAAACCTGACTAACAGTGTGGAGCCCGAGCCACAGTGTGATGAGGAATACATCCAATTATACAGCACATAAATAGGCCATTTGACCCAACCAGTCCAAGCGAATGTTTATGCTTCAGTCTCGTGGCTTTCTCCATCATGTATCTACCCTTCAAAGCATCTATTCTATTCTTCACCTTGAGGTAAGGTGAATCGAGGGGGGAGGTGGTGTAGTGGTAATGTCACGGGACTAGTAATTCAGAGGGCAGGCTAATGCTCTGGGGACTCTGGTTCATATCCCACCATGGCAGCTGTGGAATTTAAATTCAATGAATAAATCTGGAATTAAAAGCTCATTAATGATGACCATGAAACGATTGTCATAAAGCCCCATCTGGTTCACTAATGTCCTTCAGAGAAGGAAATTTGCCATCCATGCAGACCAGGTAATGGCCTACATGTGACGCCAGACCCACAGCAATGTGGTTGACTCTTAAATGGTCGCTCAGTTCAAGAGCAATTAGAATGGACAAGTGTCGGCCTTGCCAGCGATGCCCACATCCCATGAAAGAATTTTTAAAACTCCATATAATCACAAGTTGTGCATTCTTACCACTGAGTAAAGCTGTTTTCCTGAATTCCTATCGTCTGCTTCTATTCATTTTTTAAGAAGTAAATTTAGAGTACCCAATTATTTTTTTTCCCAATTAAGGGGCAATTTAGCATGGCCAATCCATCTACCCTGCGCATCTTTTGGGTTGTGGGGGTGAACCCCACGCAGACATGGGGAGAATGTGCAAACTCCACACGGATAGTGACCCAGGGCCATGATTTGAACCCAGGTCCTCAACGCCGCAGTCCCAGTGTTAACCACTGTGCCGCCATGCTGCCCTCGCTTCTATTCATGGCCTTGAATATTAAACTCTCATTTTCTCAATAGCTGCCCTATTAAACTCTTCATCGTTTTAAACCTGTCTGTTAGGTCGCTTATCGGGCTTCATTTTTCTGGCGAACAAAACATTTACCCTTGCACCGTTTGGAGTCGAGGGAAATATGTAGAAACATGTGACATATCCCTCTGACTAAAACACAAATGACGAGGGTTCTCTGTTCAACCTCTGGGTCTGCTAAATTTCCAAAATGCTCAGCAAGTGAAGACTCACTCCAACTGTGAAGCTTGCTTACTGAGTGGTCTGTGTTTGCTGAACCAGAGGAGCATATGGAGTGTGGAAAGCCAGGATACAAGGTCTAATTTGCCAGTATCAGGAAGGGAAAGCATGTATCAGGATACCGAGGAAGTTGTAACTAGTCCAAGAGGAGGGAATGGAGGCAGTATTGGAGCCAGGGAGATTGGTCTGGGACGCACTGGTGATTTCCTGATTCTGCCAAACTATCATCCAGATGATACCAAGAGAAACAATTTGCAATAAATGTCTGAGTTTACAAATTTACTTTTGTCCAATTTGCACTTCATTAGCTGCAAACTACTCTGCGATATAATGGAAATCTCTCATTGTTTCTTTTACCTTTCTGCTGTATCTGAGGTGCCAGGGTGGCAAGGTGTTTGCACTGTTGCTTCACAGCGCCATGGTTCCAGGTTCGATCCCCAACTTGGGACACTGACTGTGCGAAGTCTGCACGTTCTCCCTGTGTCTGCCTGGGTTTCCTCTGCGTGCTCTGGTTTCCTCCCGAAAGACGTGCTTCGAAGGTGAATTGGATATTCTGAATTCTCCCTCAGTGTACCAAAACAGGTGCCGGAAAGTGGCAACTAGGGGATTTTCACAGTAACATCATTGCAGTGTTAATGTAAGCCTACTTGTCACAATAATAAAGATAATTATATGCCACCCTCCCACTGCTGATTGCTCTACATGACCCTTTCCAATGTAAAATCTTCATGCTAGGAACCAATAAAGTATAGAGAATTGATTACGTGACTTTCCATGCTGTGATGCTGCTCCTGCTTCTGATCTAGTTCCTCCTGAATGTATTGTCAGGCTGCTGTTCTTTACTGTGGTTGTGCCATTGCTACTGGGTTAGACAGTTCTGTAAAGCAAGTCGAAGCTGGCACGGCACTTCTCTAGTAATGTGTCCCTTCCGGACCTCTGTACAGGTTACTTTACAATCTGGCCAAGAGCTGTCTTTAGTATCTTGATGAGGCGTATAATAAGTACCTCTCCCTTTCCCTCTCTTGCCCATGCCAGTCCTCTCTTTCATTCCCCCTTGCCCTCTCCTCTTACTCCCTCTCTCTCACTCCTCATTGTGTGCCTTGCTCTTACTCTCATGGTCTCGCGATCTCACTCTTTTTCTCCTATTGCCCATTGTTTCCTGCTTTTTCTCTCCACTTGCACCACCTCTCTCTTTCTCTCTCTCTTTCTTTCTCTCCCCCTCCCCCCCGAGCTATCCTCCTTCCTCTCTCGCTCCCCCTGCAATGCCCCTCCACTCTTCCCTGCGCCTTCACCCTCTCGCTCCTTCTGGGCTGCCCTCCTAACTTTCTCTCCCCCTGCTTCATCCCATCTCTCTCTCGTCCTGCTCCACCCTCCTCTCGCTCTTGCTCCCCCTCACTCGCATGCACTCTCTCTCGCACCCTCTTCTCCTCCCCACCTACGCAGCCTTCCTCTACTCACCCCACCCCCCTCTCCTCTCCCTCCTGTGCCACTTGTAGTGATCTGTATATCTGTTGGTATGTAAAGGGTTAACAACTATATCATAATGTTAGACAACAACTAGATGGCAGTACTAGATTCAGGTATATAAACTGAACCTGGAAGATCATCCCTCTTTCTTCGAACTAGGAGTGACTAGACAGCAGAGTGTTGGAGATATAGCTTAGTTGGCACGTGTAGTTAAACATAGTTAATACTTCTTCTGATCACTTTAGCAGCAGTTATAGTTCTGGAGAGTGAACAAACTCATTCGTATTTATATTTGTTATTCATTAAATGTTATTTGCTTTAAATTGAAGACTGATAGTTTCATTGAACTACAACTATTCTGGGAGTAAGCAAAGAGTAACAACGTATTACAATCACGTAATAAAACACCGCCCTCCTATCATCTCCCCCCACACTGCCCTCTTCTCCCTTTCCTCCTGCCATGCCCTCCTCTCATTGTGCCATTGTGACAGGCCATGTGATGAAGCTGAATATTATATATTTCCATTTTGAGATGGTATAGACTTGGTGCTGATGGTGTTCGCATGCAACTGCTGGCCTTGCCTTCTACATAGTGGAAGTGGTGGGTTCAGGAGGTGCTGCCTCCTTAAATCTTTGCTCCATTGACACTGAAGTGCAGCCCTATGCTGGAAGTTTATGATGACAGTTCTGCTCCATAGAATGAGACTCAAAAGACCTTTGTTGTTTTGATAAATGCCTTTTCCTATTGCGACTCTGCTGTTTGTACTGTGAGTACTAAGCTGAGTGAATTGCATGGTATCGCTTCTAACGCTGCGTCTCACTACATAATACACGTCTGACAAATTCACTTGTAGTCTAACCTGAGAATATTAACCCTAAGCTTGCTGTGGAAAACTGACTGATGAGAACTTCAACCTGTTGATTTTCAGGCTGGTGTGCAACACTGTCCCATGATCCTGTGTGAAATATTACATGTGGCCGGGTCTGGAACACTAAAAAAAAACAAAGAATCTTCTCTCTCTTAAGCAGGCCTTTGGGGTTGAGGATGACTTGCTTCTCCTTTGGTTTGATGAGTTCCAAGAAGTCCATTGTATGATCCGCAGCTTCTGCCACACCAGCACGGGGCTGGTGATGTTTGAAGGGTTGGGTCATTGAGTTGTTTGTATGCCCCCCCCCCCCCCGATGCCTTACTTCACTTCTGCACATACCCGATGAAGTCTCAATGTGTATGGTGGTGTATTTCCAGGTGCTGCACCTCCATTTTGGTCAGGCACACCCCATGAGTCGGCGGCGATGGTTGACCTGTTCTGGGATTCTTTGCAGACATTCCTAAAGGGATTCCGTTGTCCATGTGGGGTCTCCTGCCAGGACTGAGTTCCATGTAGGAGCAGTTGCTTCAGGAATGTGGTGTCAGGCATATGAATGACATGTCCTGCCCAACGGAACTGGTTTGAGTGATTAGCACCTCAATACAAGGCAGATTGGCTTGGGACAAGACACTATCATTCTTGCAACTGGATTTGTAGGATCTTGTGAAGACACCATTGGTGATACTTCTCCAATATTTTCAGGTGCCTGCTGTAGGTTGTCCAAGGCTCTGAAGCGGATAGAAGTGCAGGGATCCCTGCTGTCAATAAACCATGACCTTTGTCTCGGGTTTGGGATCCTGGTCCTCAAATACTCTTTTCCTCAGTTGGCTGAAGGCTTGACTGGTACAGTGTAGGCGAGGAGGAATTTTGTCATCTATGTCTCCCTTTGTCAGGAGGATGCTCCCAAGACCCAGAAAATGGTTCACTTTTTCCAGGATTTCGCCGTGATCTCAACCAACATGCGGGAGCTGGTTCGAAGAAGGCTTTCTGGGTATTTGGTGAAAGGCCTATATTCTCATATGCTTCAGAGAAGCAAACAAGCTGAAATTCAGTTTGAGTGAGCACAGGACCAGCATCACCTGCATGCTGGAGCTCAATAACTGAAGCTGGAGTGACTTTGTTTTTGGACTGATGGCAGTATAGGTTGAAAGTTTATCATAGTGCCTTTCATGGCCACAGAAAGTACTTTTGAAATGGAGCATCTTTTGGAATATTGCCCTGATCTGATGTGGAATGCTCCAATCATCAGCTTGTCTGGAATACTGATTCATGAGTGTCTCCTGTTCAGGTTATCTTGTACAAGAACAACATACACTGTGGGCTGACCCGCTGCAAAGCCAAGTGTCTGCTTGAACCTCTGGGCTGGTTTGTAGCTAGGAAATTTGCCCACTTGCCAATGTTCAGAAGTTGACGTGGAGATGCCGGCATTGGACTGGAGTGAGCACAGTAAGAAGTCTTAGACTTCTTACAGTGTTCAGAAGCTCAGCGGTAAAGCTTTAGGGACCAGTTTCTCTCACCATGCGGTTCAGTGTGCTACAGGCATTACCATCTACCACATTCACGCCCTGTCACTTTTAATCTCGGTTGAGTCTGGATCTAACTTGTTCTGCACCAGGCCTCTGAGTTAGATGCAGAGGGAGCTTTATTCTGTACCTAACCACATGATACATGCTTAATGTCAGCCTCGGTCCAGTGGATAGCACACATGCGTCTTGAGTCAGAATGCCGTGGGTTCAAGCGTCACTGGCAAAGAGTTGACTGCTTGATCCTGGCTGATATTTTTGTGCAGTTCTGCACTGTCTGTGGCATCTGTGGGAGAAATGTTAAACCAAGGCCTGCCTTGTCAGGGTGAATGTGAAATGTCTGAGCAATATGTGAAGAACAGGAGAGATTCTGAGAAAATCTGAAACCTTGACCCTGAGTAAAAAATGCGAGAATCTTCCGTTGCAAAAGGCCCTTCGGCCCGCCGAATGCAGGTCACAGCTGTAGTGCATGCTGAAAGAGTGTTGAGATGAAGATGCTGTTGTATATTATGACTCCTGTCCTGTGAGTTACAGTGTTTCCCTGTTGGCTCCTTCCCCATGGGCTTCTGGACAGTGATACGTGGGGGAGAGGCAGGGGAAAGATTTTATCCTCGCCCCATTCTCATGTGAATACTTAATACTCACTGGATTCCTCTCTGTTCTATGCTAATACAATTGTTGGATTGAGAATCTGTTCATGTCCTGTGCCCAAGAGCCCATTATCTGGGCTGACAATCCTGTGCAGTACTGAGGGAGTGCTGCACTGGTTGAGGTGCTGGCCTTGAAAGGAAATATTAAACCAATGTTGTCTGTCCCCTCAGGTGGGTGTAAAGGTTCCCATGGCACTATGTGAAGAAGAACAAGGAAAGTTCTCCCCGGTGCACTGGCCAGTATTTATCCACTAACCAACATCACAAATGCACCATCTGGCGATTGATCACAGTGAGATCTTGCTGTGCACTAACGTGGTTGTGTTTCTGACAACACTTCACTCGTATTTAATTGGCTGTAAAGCACTTTAGGAAGTCTTGACATCATGAAAGGCACTAACTTAATGCAATCAATTCTTTTAGAATACCTAGAAGGAGGCTATTCGGTCCATTATGTCTGCACCGACCCTTTGAAAGAGCACCTGACCAAGGACCACTCCCCCACCCTATTCCCTTAACCCCACCGCATCTGCACATCTTTGGACACTAAGGGGCAATTTTAGCATGGCCAATCCAACCTGCATATTTTTTTTCTTTCAGCTCTTTGAGAAGTGTTGAACTGTTAAATAGCTGCAGATTATCCAACAAAATAGTTTCCATCCCTGCCCCCCAGATAATCTGTAAAGTGGACTAATCCTCCTGCAGGAGTAAGTGTTGCCGAATTAACATCAATTGCTTTTGCCTCTGAGTTTTACTGTATCTAAGTTACATTGAGGAGCAGTATTTCTCATTACTTTGACTGCTGTGACATTGAGCTGTGGAGGGCCGCTCCTCTCTTTCTGCAGCTCATTAACCTGCCCTCAGGAACTGATGGACTGAAACAAGCCACTCCTTAAAAGAAAGCACGTGAATTTGTGAGGAATGCGGAGCATCTGAAAGCTTGCTTTTGATTGCTGCTGCTGCTTCCTGGTATCCACACTGGCTGTGAAAACTGCAACCAGCTTCGAGAGAGAGTGGGAGGGGAAACTGGCTCCAGCTCTTTGAGGAACAGGTGGCCCACTTCGTGAAAAATGGTGTGCGTATGTTCCAGAACCTCCTGACGTCCTGCTTCGCCTGAAGAACCTGTTACTCCTCTCTTTCTACAGGACCTGAGAGAGATTGCGAGACTAGTCAGGTGGATCCATCGGGAAATCCTCAAACCTGGAATCTATAAGACACCTGCGATGGGAGAGATAGGCACCAGGAAATAGTTAAGTCTGTTTTGAGGTAGCCCTGGGTCAGTTCCCTTATGATTGCACTGCTGTTTTTTTTTAAAGTAAAGGCTGCGAAGAGCCTCCAAGTTTGTGTGTAAGAGTTAAATGTGGATGTGTGGACTGAAACCTCAGTCTCCGCAGCTGCTGCCCTCGAGTTTTTCAAAGACAAATACCCAGAGTGTCTCCTTTGACTGTCTAAGTGCTGTGCGAGCCTTGCCCTTTTGAGGAAAGGCACACTGGAGAATCATGAGCTAGAACAGGCAGGCGGGCAATGCTAACAAACGCCCCCCCGCCCCCATCATCCCCACTTTTAAATTCTGGCAGAAAGCGAGCAGGAAGTGGTCAGCAAGCTGCAGTCGAGGATCTCCTTCAGTGGGCGTGCTCAACTCGAGAGATGAGACGGCATTCCATTGACTTCGGCTCCCCGTCCCTCAACCTCTTTTCGTCTTCTGAATTCTGACTGGCAACCGGAGAATTGGACTTCGGCACAAATGTGGAGAGAGAGAGAGCGAGCAGCTCGTTAAATCAAACTCTGACTCTTCAACAATTTGGTTTCTGTCGATGGGGAGACGGTGTGCGTTCAACTGGTGATGGAGTCTCTGATGCACAACCCATGATTCAAGTAGAAAGGACAGATCTTAATCAGCTTTCACCACCACTAGTTTCTGTGCCCAGAGTGGATGCAGCACAGACTCTTAAGCCTCGTGATACTTTTCCCTATATTTAGGTTTTCTTTATTTATTTAATTTATTTTTATTCAACACTTTTCTGTCAAAATGATGGAAGAGGTTTCGATAACGGTAGCCTACGATGCTCATGTCTTCAGTCAAATGGATGAAGAGGACACTTTGGCCAATATGGTCGCAACCACGAAGCCCAGGTCAATGGTAGGTTATTGCAAATGCAGGTTTAGTCGATAAAGCAGGGTGATACCCTGTCAAAATATGGATTACATTTGGAGTTTGTACGTTCTCCCCATGTCTGCATGGGTTTCCTCCGGGTGCTGCGGTTTCCTCCCACAGTCCAAAGACGTGCAGGTTAGGTGGATTGGCCATAAGTTGCCCTTAGTGTCCAAAAAGGTTAGGAGGGGTTATTGGGTTACGGGGATAGGGTGGACGTGAGGGCTTAAATGGGTCGGTGCAGACTCGATGGGCCGAATGGCCTCCTTCTGCACTCTACTATGTTCTACGAGTGGGCCGAGATGGAGTGCTCTTTCGAAGGGGCGGTGCAGACTTGATGGGCCAAATGGCCTCCTTCTGCACTGTAGGAATACTATGATTCTTCTGTGATACTAATGAGAGTTCAAATCCCCACTTTCTGGCAGTTTTCGAATTTAGATTCAGGAATAAAAAGCTTGTATCAGTAAAAGTGACCGTGAAGTTGTCAGATGGAAATTCAACTGGTTCGCTGATGTCCTTTAAGAGGGTGCTGTGCTGTACTGTTCTATGTCTATGTTGAAACTGGCTGTCACCATCCAGTCTGGCCTATTTGTGATTCCAGGACAACACCATGTGGTTGACTCTTAACTTTCATTTTCATTTCATTTTTTTCAACTGCCCTCTGAAGTGGCCTTTAAGTCATTTCATCTATAGATGAGCAGTAAATGCCATCCTTGAGCGATGACTGCAACCCAAGGATGAATTTTTAAACTAAACGCCGGTATTGTTTCTATCATAAATAGGATCTCCCAAAGTATTGCAAGGTTCCCCTTTAACTGAGTTAGAGTGTGATATCCTGAGGTTTCTGAGGTTACCAACAAGTCTTGTGAAAGAGCGGGTGCTTATTTTATCTCGTACAATGCAGAGTGCAGGCTCTAATTATAACAGTTTAAACTTCAGTAGTAAACAGGTGACTTAATTCCTGCTGCAATCTCCGCACTCACTGCCAATACCACACCTGCCAGTCTTTGATTGTATTTTGAAAGGAAAAACAACTGAATACATTGGGGGATTAATTTTTATTAACTTCCATACTCCCTTCTTAACTTGAAGACGCTGGAAAGATCTAAGATACAGTCCCACAGACCCTACTCTCCTCCTCTCCTGAAGGTGCTGACTCTCACTGAGGTACAGTTCCACAGACCCCACTCCCCTCCTCTCCTGAAGGTGCTGACTCTCACAGGGATACAGTTCCACAGACCCTACTCTCCTCCTCTCCTGAAGGTGCTGACTCTCACTGAGGTACAGTTCCACAGACCCCACTCCCCTCCTCCTGAAGGTGCTGACTCTCACAGGGATACAGTTCCACAGACCTTACTCTCCTCCTCTCCTGAAGGTGCTGACTCTCACTGGGGTATATTCCATGGATCCCACTCCCCATTGCTCCTGCAGGTGCTGATTCTCACTGGGGTACAGTTCCATGGACCCACTCCCCTTATCTCCTGAAGGAGCTGACTGTCACTGTGGTACAGTTCCATGGACCCCACTCTCCTCTCCTGAAGGCGCTGTCTCTCACTGGGGTACAGTTCCATGGTCTAACTCACTTTGTTTCCTGAAGCCGCTGACTGTCACTGGGATACAGATCCATGCACCACACTGCCCTCCTCTCCTGAAGGTGCTGACTCTCATTGGGGTACAGTTCCATGGACCCCACTACCTCATCTCCTGAAGTTGCTGACTCTCATTAGGGTAGAGTTGCATGGACCACACTCCCTCCTCTCCTCAAGGTACTGACTCTCTCAGGGGTACAGTTCCACGGACCCCTCTCTCCTCCCCTCCTCAAGGTGCTGACTCTCACTGCGTTACAGTTCCATGGACCTCACTCCTGCCCTCCTTTGACCAAGAATTTTGTGATGTGGAGATGCCGGCGTTAGTCTGGGGTGAGCACAGTAAGAAGTCTTACAACACCAGGTTAAAGTCCAACAGGTTTGATTCAAACACGAGCTTTAGGAGCGCAGCTCCTTCCTCGGGTGAATGGCGAGGTATGTTCCAGAAACATTTATATAGACAAAGTCAGAGATGCTGGACAATGCTTGGAATGCTTGCAATGCATTCCAAGCATTGTCCAGCATCTCTGACTTTGTCTATATAAATGTTTCTGGAACATACCTCGCCATTCACCCGAGGAAGGAGCTGCGCTCCGAAAGCTCGTGTTTGAATCAAACCTGTTGGACTTTAACCTGGTGTTGTAAGACTTCTTACAAGATTTTTGTCACCTGCTGAGAAATATTTTGCCCTTTGAAATCTTCTGGCTGAAGTAGAATTTACAATGCAGAAGGAGGCTTTTCGGCCCTTCGAGTCTGTACCGGCTCTTGGAAAGAGCACCCTACCCAAGCCCACACCACCCTATCTCCATAACCCAGTAACCCTACCCAACATTAAGGGCATTAAGGACACTAAAGGCCAATCCACCTAACCTGCACATCTTTGGACTGTGGGAGGAAACCGGAGCACCCGGAGGAAACCACAGACAGTGACCCAAGCCAGAATCGAGCCTGGGACCCTGGAGCTGTGAAACAATTGTGCTAACCACTATGCTACTGTGCTGCCCTACCTCCTGTTGGGCTATTTGTCCTCTCTGACGGAGATGGTCCAGAAGAACACTTAAGTCTCTCTCATGATCCTCTTCTTCAATGGTGGCCAACAGAATGTCATCCACATACTGGATAATGGTGGAGGGCAACTCAGGAAGTTCCTTCAAATGGTTCTGTGAGGCCATTATGAAAACCCTGTGGTAGTCTTGTCCAGGTGTACTGTGCTGTTGAATGGTAAAGGCAAACCATGGTTGCACTTCCTATGCTAGTGGTACCGACGAAAAGCCATTGGTCACGGCTAGAACTGAAAACCACTCAAGGTCTGGTGTTAGGGCATTAAAAACGGTGGAAGGGTCAGTCACCAAAAGTGGCTTTCTTATCAATACATAGCTTCGTCTTTCTGCAGTCAACCGTCAGGCACCATGTACCATTTGCCTTTTTTATAGGCCAAACTGGGCTATTCGATGAGTTGTATGTTTTAATCAATACACCCCTTTCCTCCAGTTGCTTTGCTACTGGTACTATTCCCTCGCCTTCTAATATCTCCTTATTTCCTTACCTGGCTCGATGCCAAATTTGTTTGATTACATTCCTGTGAACCGTTGGGATGTTTTATTGCATTAATGGTGCTATGTAAATGCAGGTTGCTGTTGACCTGATGGTGCTCGAACAAAAGAACAAAGAAAAGCACAGCACAGGAACAGACCCTTCGGCCCTCCAAGCCCATGCCAACCATGCTGCCCGACTAAATTACAATCTTCTACACTTCCTCGGTCCGTATCCCTCTATTCCCATCCTATTCATGTATTTGTCAAGTTGCTCCTTAAATGTCACTATCGTCCCTGCTTCCACCACCTTCTCCGGCGAGTTCCAGGCACCCGCTACCCTCTGTGGGGGAATAAAACTTGCCTCGTACCTCTCCTCTAAACCTTGACCCTCGCACCTTAATACTATGCCCCCTAGTAATTGACCCCTCTACCCTCGGGAAAAGCCTCTGACTATCCACTCTGTCTATGCCCCTCAATTTTGTAGACCTCTATCAGGTCGCCCCTCAACCTCCGTCGTTCCAGTGAGAACAAACCGGGTTTATTCAACCGCTCCTCATAGCTAATGCCCTCCATACCAGGCAGCATCCTGGTAAATCTTCTCCACCTGTGTTGCCCCTTTCAGTGACCTGTGGACCTCTACTGTGCTGACTCCATTGAAGTTGGCTTGTCTCCAGTGGTTTAGGAAAACAATCCTTCGACATTGAATCAAAGGGCTTTGACCTGCATGCGTGGGCACGGTGCACTGGATTGTCAACTTCTTGCATAGCTTCAGGTGACATCCAGAACTGACTTGCGTTTCACTCTCAATATAGTGTGGCAGAGCTTTCAACCTTCCGAAAACTTGGTGAAATCATGGAGCTTGAAGAATTTTTCTAATGCTATTTTTAAATGCAGCCCCAATCTTTCGATCCCCTCCCGCCTGCAGCTACCCCACCGTGGCCTCCGAACCCCCCATTCGAGCACCTCCCTCAACCCACCTATTATGGGTAAGGCACACCTGGACCTGACCCCTGGCATGGGCAACCTGGCACCTGGGCCCTTTGGCACTGCCAGGCTGGCAGCGTGATGATATCTGGGTAGCAGTGGGAGTGCCAGGCTACTCCCATGCCCTGTCCCTAACCACTCGGGGGTCTATAATGGCCTGAGAGCCCCTCCCCATTCCCCTGGTGCAGTTACGACTGGTCCATGTTTGTGGAAACCAGTGCTAAGTGGCGTCTTGCTGATGTCCTCTAGGTGCGGCCGTTGGGTCCCAGGCGGCGGGAGAATCCGGCTGATGCATATTTAAATGAACTTAATGGCTTTTTTAAATATGCTGATCCGGACCACGCCCAGTGAGGGCAAGATCCAAATTGTGACGTCGCGCAAGGTTCGGTTGCATCTCGAGCGTCGCGCATCTTGTGATATTGAACGGCCTTGCCATGACATCAAGCCAGGTGCGACGAGGCTGGTAAATCGCGCCCATGATTAGTCAATCTGCTTTATATAATCAACAGAACACTAAGCAGAGTAACAGACTATAAGGAAATCTTGTCTCCTTCATCTAACTTCACTCTGAAAAGAAGTTTCCTGCCCTTTTTGTGTGTTGACTGACTTGATTTTAGCATTATCCTTCTTTCTCCATACCTTCTAATTGCTACAATACTGACCTCCCACATTTTGACTTCAGGCCTGAGGGCTGTCCCTCACAGGCCATCATTCCAATCCTGGCAGTATGTCCACTCCCTGTTTTATTTTCTCTGTTGGCACCCAGCGGGCAGATTGTCCCTGACCCTTCCAATGATTCTGCTCTTTTGAGTGTGTGGGTTGAAGCGATCATCTGCTAATCTCATTGCTTGCTCTCACTGCGCATTCTATAACGCCAAAATGGAAAATAAGCTGTCACAAAGTTAGATGGGGATTGTGGGGGTGGGGTGGATACAAAATCTGCAAAGATGCATAGATAGGTTAAGTGAGTATGTACAAGATTGACTGAGGGAGTACATTATAGAAAAATGTGAGGTTATTCACTTCAGTAGGAATAAGAAACGTTGGGTGCAATCTAACAAACGTTTCTCTTTTTTTAATAAACATTTTATTGAGGTATTTTTTGGTATTATAACAACAACACTATAAACAATGTACATGAAACTATAAATATAGTGCAAAAGCCATCTCCCTCGCTTACAGGTCCCACCTTTATTAACCCCCCGACTCTAAGCTAAACTAACCCCACCCCTTCTGCTGATGATTATTTTCCGCAAAGAAGTCGATGAATGGTTGCCACCTCAGGGCGAACTCTAACAGTGACCCTCTCAAGGCGAACTTGATTTTCTCCAAACAGAGAAAGCTAGCCATGTCCGATAGCCAGGTCTCCGACTTTGGGGGCTGTGAGTCCCTTCAAGCTAATAGTAACCGTCTCCGGGCTACCAGGGAAGCAAAGGCCAGAACATCTGCTCTTTCTTTTCCTGGATTCCCGGGTCTGCCAACACCTCGGAAATCTGGACTCAGCGCCACCCTTGTTTGTAACACCGTGGACATGACATCTGCAAACCCCTGCCAAAATCCTCTAAGCTTCGGATATGCCCAGAACATGTGGACATGGTTCGCTGGTTCTCCTGTACATTTTGCACACCTATCTTCCACCCCAAAGAATCTGCTCATCCAGGCCACCGTCATGTGAGCCCGGTGAACGACCGTAAATTGTATCAGGCTGAGCCTGGCACATGTTGTGGACGCGTTGACTCTACTCAACTCGTCCGCGCATAGACCATCCTCTATCTCTCCTCCCAGCTCCTCCCACTTGCGCTTCAGCTCCTCGGTCTGCGGCGTCTCCTCTGACCCCATAAGTTCCTTGTAAATGTCCGAGACGCTCCCTTCTCCTACCCACCCTCTGGAAACTACCCTGTCCGTCCACTGCCCTTAGTGGCAGGAGTGGGAAGGTTGATACCTGTCTACATTGAACGTCCTGCACCTGCAGATATCTAAATTAATTTCCCCTCACCAACACAAATGTCTCCTCCAGTGCCCTCCTACTCAGAATGCTACTCTCTATAAACATATCCCCCATCCTCTCAATCCCTGCTCTCCGCCATATCCGGAACCCCCCATCCATACTTCCCGGAGCAAACCGGTGATTATTACAGATTGGGGACCAGACCGATGATCGCTCTGCTCCTGCATGTCTCCTCCATTGCCTCTACTCTCAGGGCCACCACCACCACTGGTGGAGTACCGTGCCGGCGGGAACGGCAGAGGCGCAGTTACCAACGCCCCCAAACTGGTGCCCTTGCATGAAGCCGCCTCCATACGCTCCTATGCCGACCCCTCCCCCCACCACCCACTTCCTATTCGCCGCCCAGTAATAGTTACTAAAATTTGGCAGCGCCAACCCGCCCTCTCCCCAACTCGGCTCAAGCATTACTTTCCTTACCATCGGGGTCTTGCCCGCCCAAACAAAGCCAGAGATCACTTTGTTGATCCGTTTAAAAAAGGACCGTGGACTAAAGATGGGGAGACATTGAAACACGAACAGGAATCTCGGGAGGAAGGTGATCTTCACCGGCTCCTCCGAGATTGGGCCACCATTTTGAAAGGGTGACCTGATTTCCAAGTGAGCTGGACGGTCTCCCACACCCTCCATCCATGGGCAATGGCACCCCCCACACACATGGGGGGTTCGCAGAAAAATACCTCGGTACACGTGACAATAAACAAATCCATCCATCCAATGCAGAAAGACAAATGGATTGTTAACCTTTTATTGCGAGGGAGTTAGAGTACAAGGTTAAGTATGTATTGCTGGAATTGTACAGGATTTGATGAGGCTACACTTGGAGAACTGCATAGGGTTTAAGTCACTGTGTAAGGAAGGATATACTTTCCTGAGACGTGGTGCAGTAGAGGTCACGTTGATTTCCCGGATGGAAAAATTGTCCTATGGTGAGCGCTTCAGCAATAAGATTGGTAAGAGGCTGTTTATCCGGGCTGGAGAATAGAATTAGGATTCATAATCTCTGGTTCAGAGGCCAAAAATCAGGAGTCAACAATTTAGTGCTGAGATTTCCAGGGCAGCACGGTAGCATGGTGGTTAGCATAAATGCTTCACAGCTCCAGGGTCCCAGGTTCGATTCCCGGCTGGGTCACTGTCTGTGCGGAGTCTGCACGTCCTCCCCGTGTGTGCGTGGGTTTCCTCCGGGTGCTCCGGTTTCCTCCCACAGTCCAAAGATGTGTGGGTTAGGTGGATTGGCCATGCTAAATTGCCCTTAGTGTCCTAAAAAATAAGGTTAATGGGGGGGGGTATAGGGTGGATACGTTGGCTTGAGTAGGGTGATCATTGCTCGGCACAACATTGAGGGCTGAAGGGCCTGTTCTGTGCTGTACTGTTCTATCTATTAGAAAAAAATTCTTCACTCAAGGTTGTGAATCTTTGGGATTCTCTACCTCAGTCGTTCAGGATATTCAAGGCTGATAAGGGTGGCACAGTAGCACAGTGGTTAGCACTGTTACTCCACAGTGCCAGGGTCCCAGGTTCAATTCCCCGCTGGGTCACTGTCTGTGTGGAGTCTGCACGTTCTCCCTGTGTCTGAGTGGGTTTCCTCCGAGTGCTCCGGATTCCTCCCATAAGTCCCGAAAGACGGGCTGTTCGGTGAATTGGACTTTCTGAATTCTCACTCAGTATACCTGAACAGGCACCGGCATGTTGTAACTAGGGGACTTTCACAGTTACTTCATTGCAGTATTAATGTAAGCCTACTTGTGACACAATAAAGATGATTATTATTATTATGTTTGAAGTCTGTAGGATCTACAGATTGACGATAGGCCAGAGAGTAGTTGAGGTCGAAGGTCGGCCCTAATAGTATTGAATGGCAGAGCCAGCTTGCGTATGGCCGACTATTTTTCTTCTTGTCCAATTTATCCATTATGGGGCAGCACAGTGGTTATCATTGTTGCTTCACAGCACCACAGACATGGGTTCCATTCCGGCCTTGGGTGACTGAATGTGAGGAGTTTGCACGTTCTCCCTATGTCTGCACAGGTTTCCTCCAGGTGACCCGGTTTCCTCCCACCGTCCCAAGTTGTGCATGTTAGGTGGATTGGCCATGCTAACTTGCCTCCTGGTGTCCAAAGGTTTGGTGGGGTTACAGGGATAGGATGGGGGAGTGGCCTTGGGTAGGATGCTTTGCAGAATCGCATACCGTACATAGGGAAGGAAGGAGAAGGTAGCATGGTGGTTAGCATAAATGCTTCACAGCTCCAGGGTCCCAGGTTCGATTCCCGGCTGGGTCACTGTCTGTGCGGAGTCTGCACGTCCTCCCCGTGTGTGCGTGGGTTTCCTCCGGGTGCTCCGGTTTCCTCCCACAGTCCAAAGATGTGTGGGTTAGGTGGATTGGCCATGCTAAATTGCCCTTAGTGTCCTAAAGGCACTGACTGAAGAAGGTAGAAGAGAGTATGTCCAGGGTGCACGGGGTTATTAAGGCATAATTAAGGAATTATGCTGGTTGCCTTTCCGAGGCAGCGGGAATTATAGACTGAGTCGATGGATGGGAAGCTGGTTTGCATCGTGGACTGGGCTACATTCACGATCTTTTGTAGTTGCCTGCGGTCTTGGGCAGAGCAGGATACATACCAAACTGTGATACAACCAGAAATAATGCTTTCTATGGTTCATCTGTAGAAGTTGGTGAGAGTCTTAGCTGACATGCCAAATTTCCTTAGTCCTCTGAGAAAGTAGAGTCGTTGGTGGGCTTTCTTAACTATAGTGTCGGCATGGGGGGGGGACCAGGACAGGTTGTTGGTGATCTGGTGACCTAAAAACTTGAAACTCTCGACCCTTTCTACTTCGTACCCATTGATGTAGACGGGGGCATATTCTCCACTACGCTTCCTGAAGTCAATGGCAATCTCCTTTGTTATGTTGACATTGAGGGAGAGATTATTGTTGTTGCACCAGTTCACCAGATTCTCCATCTCATTCCTGTACTCTGTGGTGTCATTGTTTGAAATCTGTCATCAGCAAATTTGAAAATAGAGATGATGGGGAATTTGGCCACACAGTCATAGGTGTTTAAGGAGTATAGTAGGAGGCTGAGGACACAGCCTTGTGGGGCACCGGTGTTGAGGATGATCGTGGAGGAGGTGTTGTTGCCTATCTTTACTGATTGTGGCCTGTGGGTTAGAAAGTTCAGGATCCAGTCGCACAGGGAGGAGCTGAGGCCAAGGCCATGGAGTTTGGAGATGAGTTTTGTAGGAATAATGGTGTTGAAGGCTGAGCTATAGTCAATAATTAGGAGTCTGACATAGGTGTCTTTGTTATCTAGGTGTTCCAGTGTTGAGTGCAGGGCCATGGAGATGGTGTCTGCTGTGGACCTGTTTCAGCGGTAGGCGAACTGTAGTGGATCAAGGCAATCCATGAAGCTGGAGTTAATTCTACCTTTCGAAGCACTTCATAATGATGTATGTCAGAGCCACTGGACGATAGTCATTAAGGCACGCTGCTTGGCTGTTCTTTGGTACAGGGATGATGGTCGTCTTCTTGAAGCAGATAGGGACCTCAGATTGTTGTAAAGAGAGGTTGAAGATGTCTGCGAATACATCTGCCAGAGGTTCCGCGCAAGACCCGAGTGCTCGTACGGGTACCCCAACCGGGCCAGTGGCTTTCCATGGGTTGACCTTCGAGAAGGCTGCTCTGACATCTGCAGTGGTGACCTCAGATACAAGTTCATCCGAGGATACCAGGGTGGAGGGTGTTCTCCCGCTGACCTATTGCTCAAAGCGGGCATAGAGTGCGTTGAGTTCATCAGGATGGGGTGCGTTGGAGCCGGCGATTTTACATGCCTTCATCTTGTAGCCCGTTATGTCTTTCAGACCTTGCCAAAATCGGCGCGAGTCCGTGTGGCTAGCCTGGGACTCGAGCCTGGCCTGGTACTGTCTTTTGGCATCTTTGGATTTCCTTTGATCATCTGGCTTTCTTGTATAAACCCGGGTCGCCTGACTTAAACACCTCAGACCTCGACTTCAGCAAGCAGTGGTTATCTCTGTGCATCCAGGGTTTCCGGTTGGGAAACACGTGGATTTGCTTCTTTAGCGCACAGTCTTACACAGGATTACCATGGAGTTGAATTTAATTGAAGAAAAGAAGAGAGTTCAAGGTTGGATCTTTGGGTAATTGTGGAATTGAGGGGAAGAGGAAGCACTGTTAGAGATGCTCTGGCCTAGAATGGAAAACAGTGAGAGCAGTCTCACTGTGACTGGCCCTACATCAAGCACTGAATGGCCTTCATATGACCACCTCATATGTGCTGGACCTCGGCCTTATAAATCTATTGCGTCCAGCTACAATCTCTGCTGGTGGCAGAGCGCCATCAGGCGTGTCTCTGTGGATCTTCTGCCCTCCATTGTCTTACTGAGGCGGAAGGTTGTGGTTTCACTGCAGGAATTTGAGCATATAATCCAGGGTGGCGCTGCAGTGTTGGATGTGATGTCTTTCGAATGAGAGACCACCGCGGTCTGTGCCTGTAAGTGGATGTAAAAGATCTCAACACTATTCGAAGAAGAGCTGGGGTGATCTCCCTCGAGTCCTGGCCAATACTTACCCTTCAAAAAACATCTCAAATATTTTATCATCTAAAATTAAATTAAAATATTAAATATATTACAAATGTAAACCGGTCATTATCACATGGGGGAGCTAGCTGTGTGAGCATTGGTTGCCATATTTCCAACAATACAGCAGTGACTACACTTCAAAAGTACTTCATTAACGGAAGTATTTTGGGACACCATGAGATTACGAAAGATGCCATATAAATGCAGTCACTTGTTAATTGTGATGAGACAGGGTCCCTGTTTCATTACAAAGAATGAGCAGACGCAATAGATTTATAAGGCCGAGGTCCCGCACATATGAGGTGGTCATATGAAGACCATTGAAAGTCCTTGATCCAGGCCAGTGACTGTGGTTTGAATCCCTTTCAGTGTCATGCAGAGAGACACATTGCTGTATAGGATGGATTATGCTGTTGCGAAGTGTAAGGGCGAATTTAAGAAATTGTAGAAGATACAATGGCAAAAAGGTTTTTCAAGTGCTTCTCTGCGGAGTTGCTGAGTCATGCAGACCAGGATCTGTGTTGACTAAATCCCAGCCAGGGAGATTACTGGAGAAAATCTGCTGAATGTTTGTTACTCTAGTGCACGTGGCGCAGCCAATACAGGTACTGTGTGTGTGTGTGTGTGCATGTGTGCCTTGGGCGGGGTGAGGCCAGGCGAGGCTCAGGGCACTCTGAAGGCTCACAAATTAGTGTTTATTTGGGCAAAACAGTGGCAGCCGAGCACTGCCAGGGGTTTACATGTGAGGGCAGACTAAGATGGGGAGGTGTGTCCAGGACAGCATAGAGGAAGAGGCGGATGTGGATGCCTGGGACAGTGCCAGAGGGAGAGGGGGATGTGGGGGCCCTGGGACAGTGTCAGAGGGAGAGGGGGATGTGGGGGACCTGGGACAGTGTCAGAGGGAGATGTGGGGGCCCTGGAACAGTGTCAGAGGGAGAGGGGGATGTAGGGGCCGTGGGACAGTGTCAGAGGGAGAGGGGGATGTGGGGGCCCTGGGACAGTGTCGGTGTCAGAGAGGGATGTGGGGGCCCTGGGACAATGTCAGAGGGAGAGGGGGAATGTGGGGGGCCCTGGAACAGTGTCAGAGGGAGAGGGGGATGTGGGAGGCCATGGGACAGTGTCAGTGTCAGAGGGGGATGTGGGGGCCCTGGGACAGTGTCACAGGGGAAGGGGGATGTGGGGGCCCTGGGACAGTGTCAGTGGGAGAGGGGGATGTGGGGGCCCTGGGACAGTGTCAGTAGGGGAGGGGGATGTGGGGGCCCTGGGACAGTGACAGAGGGAGAGGGGGATGTGGGGGGCCCTGGGACAGTGTCAGAGGGAGAGGGGGATGTTGGGGCCCTGGGACCGTGTCAGAGGGGGATGTGGGGGGGACTGGGATTGTGGCAGAGGGGGATGGGGTGGGGCCGGGGCAGTGGGAGATGGGGCTGGGGCAGTGGGGGATGGGGTGGGGCTTGGGCAGTGGGGGATGGGGTGGGGCCTGGGACATTGGGGGGAGGGGGACCTGGACGGGTGGGGGGGGGGAGACCCGGGGGGGTGGCTAAGGTGTGGATATCATCCAGACAGTGGTGGTGGGTGGGCTGTATGTGGGGAAGTGGTTAAAGTGGGGTGGGGAGGCCTGGTGCAGTGGCTGCCAAAGGCAGTATATTAATACAAATTGGTATTGAATCCCACCATTTGTGTCTAACTGGAGATCATAAACAGACCATTCCACCATGGTCGATATTGTACGCGCCATTATTCCTTTCCTCTTAAAATGTGTCAACGCTCACTTGGTAACAGGGAGCTGCTGATTTATTGCTCCCTCGTATCCCCGCAACTGAGATTGAGTTAATTTGACACTAAAGAGGGCTAAAAACAGGAAAGTAAGCCTGAATCTGAAACCCAGTTACTCAATGCTGTAACTAGCCAGCCAGAACAGCACCTAATGGCAATGTTTTGTGGAGATGGAGCCACTCAGCTTCTGCCCCGAGTCGCTCAGTAGTGAGTCTTTAATCAGCGGCAGCAATGTAACTTACCCTGGTTAGTATGGTCCACTGTCTCTGCACCTGAACTTGTGAAATGTCTTGCAGTGAACAGCTTGTTGAATCATCTAAATTGGTTCTCTGTTTAAGACAGGTGCTGGGTAAGAGAATTTTGTGAGCTGCACCAAGGCATTGGCTTTGTCAGCTGTTTACAGTGCATTACAAACGCAGGGGGAAATGTGATCCATCTGTAAGAATTAATTTCTTAAATCCCTGATGGATTTGATTGTGAGTGCAGGTGTTGATGTGATCATAGTCACAACTTTTGGTTTCAACCATGTGTATATGCAGACTCCTGTGTTTTTCAGTAAGGGGCTTAAGGGAAAAGTGCTAATCAGACACCGTGTTAAACCAGTAAGATTGAGTGAGGCATTACTGATAATAACACCAAGTGACAGGCTAGATATTTCCCAGCAGGAAATATTGTCTATATTGTACGTTTCAGGATGGCCCAAAGTGGCTGACAGCCAATGAAAATTGTCACTTTGTTTTGTAGGCAAACATGATAGCCAAGTTGTACATAGTAAGACCCCACAAACAGCAACGTGATGATGATCAGATGGAAGCTTAATCCCAATGTTATTAAAAACCTTGCATGAAGCTGTAGTGGGATAGAAATGACTGCATTTTCTGAGACTATAAGAACCAGGAGTAGGCAATTCAGGGCTTCGAGCTTGCTCCCCCATTCAATACGATCATGACTGTTCTCATCTCAAACTCAACTCCACTTTCCTTTTTTTAAAGTGTATTTGCAGATATTAGTTCAGCCCACTTCCCCACCCTATCTCCATTACCCCACCTAACCTGCACACCTTTGGACTATGGGAGGAAACCAGAGCACCCAGATGAAACTCACACAAACATGGTGAGAAATTGGACTGTGGGAGGAAACCGGAGCACCTGGAGGAAACTCACGCAAACACTGGGAGAAAGTGCAAACTCCACACAGACAGTCAACCAAGGCTGGAATTGATCCCGGATCCCTGGTGCTGTGAGACAGCAGTGCTAACTGTGCCGTCCCATAACTCCACTTGCCTGCCTGTTCTCCATAACCATTCAACCCATTACTAGTTAAAAATGTGTCTTTCTCCTCAAATTTACTCTGTCCCAGCATCCATTGCACTCTGGAATAGTGAATTCCACAGATTCATGACCCTTTGAGAGAAGTAATTTCTCCTCATCTGGTTTTAAATTTGCTATCCCTTATCCTGAGACTATGACCTCTCGTTCTAGAGGAAACATCCGCCCCACATCTGCTTTGTCAATACCTTTCATCATCTTGTATACTCAAATAAATCTCCTCTCATTCTTCCAAACTCGAGAATGTAGGTCTAAACTACTCGATCTCTCTTCATAAGACAAACCCCTCATCTCTGGAACCTCCTCTGAACTGCCTCTAATGCAAACCACGTCCTCCCTCAAATAAGGGAACCAAAACTACACAGTATTCAGATTGCGGTCTCACCAATGCCTTGTATAATTGCAGGAACGCTTACCAACTTTTGAACTCTATTCCTTTAGTCATAAATGCTAAAATTCCATTTGCCTTCCTTATTACCTGCATGCCAATTTTCTGTGATTCATGAACGAGGGCACCCAGATCCCTTTGCAACAAAGCACTCTGAGGTTTCTCTCCATTTAGATAACAAGTTGCCTTTCCATACTTCCGCCCAAAATGGATAACCTCACCCTTATCCATGTTAAGAGAAAGTGATATCTTTATAGTTTTCCTCTCAAAACCACCTGCATTAACTATCTTCTCATCCTTGGTGATTTCAACCTTCACTCTGGGGTGGGGGGGTAGAAAAATATTGAGCAGTGGAGCCAGGGTGGGGTGGGGAGGGAGAGGGTCAGGGTAAACTGCCCCCTCAAAAGGCCCAACACTGCTCCCAAGCAACCCTTGCTGCTCCTGAGCATACACACATGCAGCTGTGCACATCTGCTCACGTGCACTCAATCCCCCACCTGGACATAAACCTCTCCCCCTGGTGAGCTCCACAAGCATTTCAGAGGGCTAATTTAAAATTAAGGAAACAGCAACTCATTGTTTGGTTATACACAATCGAGGTTTCATGTCCACTATTTCTCCATAATTGAACTGATAAAGCTGCTATCTTTCTGCTATTAGAGCTGAATATTACAGTTCAAATCTCTAAGTACAAAGGTCACAGCGTGGTTCTTTTCCTGAAATAAGTTAGTCATACGTGTTCTGTTTTCAATATTTCTAACAAAGTCAGGTCGAGCCAGAGGCTGCAGCAATAACTGGATACATTTGAATATTACCACTGGGAACATAAAGACTTGCAAAGGCATGGCTGTTGGTAACAAATGGGCTCGCCCCTTTCTTCGAGATCAGCCCCAGTTGCTTCACTCCTAATCATATTCCTCAATCTTATCCCTGTCAATGTTAACCATGGCTCAGTTGGTAGCATTCGTGTCGGAAGACCCTGGGTTTCAGCCCCATTCTGAAAACAGGAAAAGAAAATCTAGGCTGACACTTCCAGTGCAGTTCTGAGGGAGGGAGTGCTGCACTCTTGGAGGTGCTGGGTCTCAGTGAGACATTGAACCAGGCTTGTCCAATCTTTTCACGCCATGGGCCACATTTTCAATTTTTTTCTCAATCCCAAGGCCTTTTACGTAAACTAATTTGGCAGGGGAATGGGAACCGGATTTGTAGTCCAGCAACTAAGGTAGCCGATATTCAGGATGCCAAAGCACGTAGTGATGCAGTGGGGAAGGTAACACTGACAAAGGAGAGTACTTGCAGGCAAGGATATGGGTTGAAGTGTGTATACTTCAACGCAAAAAGCATCAGGAATAAGGTGGGTGAATTTAAGGCATGGATCGGTACTTGGGACTACGATATGGTGGCCATTACAGAAACTTGGATAGAAGAGGGGCAGAAATGGTTGTTGGAGGTTCCTGGTTATAGATGTTTCAATAAGATTAGGGAGGGTGGTAAAAGAGGTGGGGGTTTGCATTGTTAATTAGAGATAGTATAACAGCTGCAGAAAGGCAGTTCGAGGAGGATCTGCCTCCGGAGGTAGTATGGGTTGAAGTCAGAAATAGGAAAGGAGCAGTCACCTTGTTGGGAGTTTTCTATAGGCCCCACAATAGCAGCAGAGATGTGGAGGAACAGATTGGGAAACAGATTTTGAAAAGGTGCAGAAGTCACAGGGTAGTAGTCATGGGTGACTTCACCTTCCCAAACATTGAGTGGAAACTCTTTAGATCAAGTAGTTTGGATGGGGTGGTGTTTGTGCAGTGTGTCCAGGAAGCTTTTCTAATACAGTATGTAGATTGTCCGACCAGAGGGGAGGCCATATTGGATTTGGTACTTGGTAATGAACCAGGGCAAGTGATAGATTTGTTAGTGGGGGAGCATTTTGGAGATAATGACCACAATTCTGTGACTTTCACTTTAGTAATGGAGAGGGATAGGTGCGTGCAACAGGGCAAGGTTTACAATTGGGGGAAGGGTAAATATGATGCTGTCAGACAAGAACTGAAGTGCATAAGTTGGGAACATAGGCTGTCAGGGAAGGACAGAAGTGAAATGTGGAACTTGTTCAAGGAACAGATACTACGTGCCCATGATATGTATGTCCCTGTCAGGCAGGGAAGAGATGGTCAAGTGAGGGAACCATGGTTGACAAGAGAGGTTGAATGCCTTGTTAAGAGGAAGAAGGAGACTTATGTAAGGCTGAAGAAACAAGGTTCAGATATGGCGCTGGAGGGATACAAGGTAGCCAGGCGGGAACTGAAGAAAGGGATTAGGAGAACAAAGAGAGGGCATGAAAAATCTTTGGCAGGTAGGATCAAGGAAAACCCCAAGGCCTTTTACACATATGGGAGAAATATGAGAATGACTAGAGCAAGGGTAGGTCCAATCAATCAAGGACAGTAGCGGGAGATTGTGTATTGAGTCTGAAGAGATAGAGGTCTTGAATGAGTACTTTTCTTCAGTATTTACGAATGAGAGGGGCCATATTGTTGGAGAGGACAGTGTGTAACAGACTGGTAAGCTCGAGGAGATACTTGTTCGGAAGGAAGATGTGTTGGGCATTTTGAAAAACTTGAGGATAGACAAGTCCCCCGGGCCTGACGGGATATATCTATGGGAAGCAAGAGATGAAATTGCAGAGCCGTTGGCAATGATCTTTTCGTCCTCACTGTCAAGAGGGATGGTACCAGGGGATTGGAAAGTAGCGAATGTTGTGCCCCTGTTCAAAAAAGGGAATAGGGATAACCCTGGGAATTACAGGCCAGTTAGTCTTACTTTGGTGGTAGGCAAAGTAATGGAAAGGGTACTGAGGGATAGGTTTTCTGAGCATCTGGAAAGACACTGCTTGATTCGGGATAGTCAGCACGGATTTGTGAGGGGTAGCTCTTGCCTCACAAGTCTTATTGAATTCTTTGAGGAGGTGACCAAGCATGTGGATGAAGGTAAAGCAGTGGATGTAATGTACATGGATTTTAGCAAGGCATTTGATAAGGTTCCCCATGATAGGCTTATGCAGAAAGTAAGGAGGCATGGGATAGTGGGAAATTTGACCAGTTGGATAACGAACTGGCTAACTGATAGAAGACAGAGAGTGGTGGTGGATGGCAAATATTCAGCCTGGAGCCCAGTTACCAGTGGCATACCACAGGGATCAGTTCTGGGTCCTCTGCTGTTTGTGATTTTCATTAATGACTCGGATGAGGGAGTTGAAGGGTGGATCAGTAAATTTGCAGACAATACGAAGATTGGTGGAGTTGTGGATAGTCAGGAGGGCTGTTGTCGGCTGCAAAGAGACATAGATAGGATGCAGAGTTGGGCTGAGAAGTGGCAGATGGAGTTTAACCCTGACAAGTGTGAGGTTGTCCATTTTGGAAGGACAAATATGAATGCGGAATACAGGGTTAATGGTAGGGTTCTTGACAATGTGGAGGAGCAGAGAGATCTTTGAAAGTTGCCACTCAAGTGGATAGAGCTGTGAAGAAGGCCTATGGTGTGCTAGCGTCCATTAGCTGAGGGATTGAATTTAAGAGCCGTGAGGTGGTGATGCAGCTGTACAAAACCTTGGTAAGGCCACATTTGGAGTAGTGTGTGCAGTTCTGGTCGCCTCATTTTAGGAAGGATGTGGAAGCTTTGGAAAAGGTGCAAAGGAGATTTACCAGGATGTTACCTGGAATGGAGAGTAGGTCTTATGAGGAAAGGTTGAGGGTGCTAGGCCTTTTCTCATTAGAACTGAGAAGGATGAGGGGTGACTTGATAGAGGTTTATAAGATGATCAAGGGAACAAATAGAGTAGACAATCAGAGACTTTTCCCCCGGGTGGAACAAACCATTACAAGGGAACATAAATTTAAGGTGAATGGTGGAAAATATAGGGGGGATGTCAGAGGTAGGTTCTTTACCCAGAGAGTAGTGGGGGCATGGAATGCACTGCCTGTGGAAGTAGTTGAGTCGGAAACATTAGGGACCTTCAAGCGGCTATTGGATAGGTACATGGATTACGGTAGAATGATGGGGTGTAGATTAATTTGTTCTTAATCTCGGACAAAAATTCGGCACAACATCGTGGGCCGAAGGGCCTGTTCTGTGCTGTATTTTTCTATGTTCAAGCAGCAGGTGGACAAAGATTGGAAATATATAGTTTGGTTCAACGTTAAGCATTTAAAAAACATTTTGAGGTAGGAAGAAAGGCAACGAGGGGCGCGCAAGATGGCGCAGTGGTTACTGCTACCTCAGCGCTGAGGACCCAAGTTCTATCCTGGCCCCAGGTCATTGTTCATGTGGAGTTTGCACATTCTCCCTGTGTTTGTATGGGTCTCGTCCCCACAACGCAAAGATGTGCAGGCTAGGTGGATTGGCCATGCTAAATTGCCTGTTAATTGGAAAAAAAACAGAATTGGGTACTCTGAATTTATATTTTTTTTTAAAGGAAGAAAGGCAACAACTTCCTAAGCAATAAATTGATAATTTAAAAAAAATTATTAATTAATAAAGATGGCCATTAGTGTACGTGTGTGTGTCTGGCTCACTCTTCATCCTGAGCGCTCACTCTCCCTCACCTCATAGCACACACAACTCCTTCAGAATCTTACTGTATTTCACGCTGGCTCTGTGGGCTGGTTATGGAGTCACGGCGGGATTGTAACCGGCGGGCTGTGGATTACCGTGCATTAAGCCATGCTGCCTTGAATGAATGGAAAAGATCCAACAACGAAGGAGAGCAGGGGAGTTCTCCCCTGTGCCTGACCAGCATTTTTCCCTCAATCCATTTCACAAAAATCAAATTATCTGCTCATTAACACATTGCAGTTTGTGGGATTTCACTTTGCACAAATTAGCTACTTGGTGTCCACTGAGTTATAACAGTGAGTAACTTCCAAACGTAGTTCATTGTTGCAAAGTGCTTCAATGCCACCCGCTGGTCATGAAAGGTGCTGTAGAACAGTGATTCTCAAACTATCTGATGTGGCGGACCGGCAGTTTTTTTTTTCAATGTGCCAGGGACCGACAGTCTCCCGTGGTGTTGAATATCACTACTGTCTCTTTCTTTTCTGGAAACACTCCACGTACCGGCAGACGATGGCTCGCGTACCGGTGCCGGTACGCGTACCACACTTTGAGTAGCACTGCTGTAGAATGTCTGTTCATCTCTCTTTCCCTTCACAGTCTGCATCTTGAGACTCACCACTTCCCAGGTAATTGAACACACCATTCTATCGTACCTTAAAAACTTTCCACCTGACTCGTGTTATAATTTTGAAATCTAAAACAGAGTACAGGGAACACTCAGCAACTCAATCCGTCTGTTACAGGAATCTGATAGTTATCATGTCAAAAAGGCCATCCCAAAGGGTTGAAGTGCTCTCTTTGGGGAATTGAATGGCTTGAAGAGTGCGTAAGTGGAAAGCAGGGGATGCTCAAATGGCTGAGGGCATATTTCTCGTGAGACAATAAAAGGCTCAATGAGAGGAATTCGCAACATTTGCAAAACATAAGGGGGTGTGTGAGTGGTGTAGTTTGTGAGGTAGGTAGAAAAGCTTGGAGTCCTCTGTTGGGCATCCTGATGTGCTACCTCCCCTCTTCTTTCCACCGATAGACTGATCTGCTGAGTACTTCCAGAACTTTCTGCCATTTCATGCTTCATAGAATTTACAGTGCAGAAGGAGGCCATTTGGCCCATCGAGTCTGCACCGGCCCTTGGAAAGAGCACCCTACCCAAGCCAACACCTCCACCCAATTCTCATAACCCAGTAACCCCACCCCACCTTTAGGACACTAAGGGATATTTATCATGGCCAGTCCACCTAACCTGCACATCTTTGGACTGTGGGAGGAAACGGGAGTACCCGGAGGAAATCCACGCAGACACGGGGAGAACATGCAGACTCCGCACAGAGTGACCCAAGCCGGGAATCGAATCTGGGACCCTGGAGCTGTGAAGCAACTGTGCTAACCACCATGCTACCGTGCTGCTTTTGTATCTATTTGTATTTGTTTGTTTATTGTCACATGTACTGAGGTACAGTGAAAAGTATTTTTCTGCGAGCAGCTTAAACAGATCATTCAGTACCTGAAAAGAAAATACATAATAGGACAACACAAGGTACACAATGTAAATACTTAAACACAGGCATCGGGTGGACCATACAGGAGTGTAATATTAATCAGGCCAGTCCATAAGAGGGACGTTTATGAGTCTGGTAACAATGGGGAAGAAGCTGTTTTTTAATCTGTTTGCGCGTGTTCTCAGACTTTTGTATCTCCTGCCCAATGGAAGAAGTTGGAAGAGTGAGTAAGCCAAGTGGGAGGGGTCTTTGATTATGCTGTCCGCTTTCCCAAGGCAGCGGGAGGTGTAGATAGTCGATGAACGTGAGGCGAGTTTATGTGATTAGGCTGTGTTCACGACTCTGAAGTTTCTTGCGGTATTGGGCCAAGAAGTTGCCATACCGGGCTGTGATGCAGCCAGATTAGGCTGCTTTCTATGGTGCACCTGTAAAAGTTGGTAAGTGTCAGTGTGGACATGCCGATTTTCCTTTGTTTCCTGAGGAAATATAGGCGCTGTTGTGCTTTTTCGGTGGTAGCGTTGACATGGGTGGATCAGGACAGATTTTTGGTGATGTACACAACTAGGAATTTGAAACTGCTCACCATCCCCGTTGATGCAGACTGGGGCGTGTACAATACTTTGGTTCCTGAAGTTAATGACCAGCTCTTTAGTTTTGCTGGCGTCGAGGGATAGATTGTTGTTGTTACACCACTCCAGTAGGTTCTTTATCTCACTCCTGTATTCTGAGCTCAAGATCCGACCCACTATAGTTGTGTCGTCAGCAAACTTGTAGATGGAGTTGGAACCAAATTTTGCCGCACAGTCGTGTGTGTACAGGGAGTACGGTAGGCGGCTAAGTGCACAGCCTTGCGGGGCCCCGGTATTGAGGACTATCGTGGAGTAGGTGTTGTTTATTCTTACTGATTGTGGTCTATGGGTCAGGAAGTCGGGGATCCAGTTGCAAAGGGAAGAGCCAAGTCCCAGATTTTGGAGCTTTTTCTATCTAGCGCTCCCTAGTGTTTGGATCATTTACCTCTATCAGTTACCTCAATGTTCTTCAGAATTTCTGTTTGATCATGCCAAAATACCTTCTTTTTTTTTAACATAATTTTTATTGGAATTTTTTACAGAAAATATACAACAACAAACAATGAAAAGCAACAATAAAACACCATAATAACTGTAACACCCCCAAGACCGTATCAATGCATGTATCATACCACCCCCCACCCCCCCCCCCCCCCAAACCCAGTAAACAACAAGAGAACTTAAAAATAAATTAAATAAGCAAACATAGTCAACATTCCCCCCCCCCCCCCATTTTTTTCCCCCCCGGGTTGCTGCTGCTGACCCAGTACCCTATCGTTGAGCCAGAAAGTCGAGGAAAGGTTGCCACCGCCTAAAGAACCCTTGTACTGATCCTCTCCGGGCGAATTTGATCTTCTCTAGCTTAATATAACCCGCCATGTCATTGATCCAGGTCTCCACGCTTGGGGGCCTCGCATCCTTCCACTGTAGCAAGATCCTCCGCCGGGCTACTAGGGACGCAAAGGCCAGTACACCGGCCTCTTTCGCCTCCTGCACTCCCGGCTCCACCCCAACCCCAAAAATCGCGAGTCCCCAGCCTGGCTTGACCCTGGATCCTACCACCCTCGACACCGTCCTTGCCACCCCTTTCCAGAACTCCTCCAGTGCCGGGCATGCCCAGAACATATGGGCATGGTTCGCTGGACTCCCCGAACACCTGACACACCTGTCTTCGCCCCCAAAGAACTTACTCATCCTAGACCCGGACATGTGGGCCCGGTGCAGCACCTTGAATTGGATGAGGCTAAGCCGCGCACATGAGGAGGAAGAGTTAACCCTCTCCAGGGCATCAGCCCATGTCCCATCTTCGATCTGTTCCCCCAGTTCCCCCTCCCACTTAGCTTTCAGCTCCTCTACTGACGCCTCAAAATCCCTTCTCAACTAAAGGAAACTATCCCTTCCTAAACCTTTCTTCGTAACCAACTTCATACTTATGACAATAAAAGATTATTATTATTATTAATCTCTTGTCCGCCAGAAATATCTTTCTCCACTCTCTTCCCACTCTGAAAGGCAATAACAATTTTCTAATGACCATTGCTGCACACGATATACCAGATGATGCCTTGCATAGAGAAAATAAAGTCCCCAATTCTTATCATACCCAATCTAAATGGGTTAGCTTAAGACGGCAGGTTACACAAACCTATCTTGATGACTAGAAGATTCAGTTGTGAACTAATTAACATGTTTAAAATTATTGGAAGAGTTGCTAAGAAATATAGAAACATACATTTGGGTGCCGGCACCCAAATGTATATTCACCTCCCCAGTCTCCACCCCCCCCCCCAACAGTTGCCCACTTATGTGTTGTAAATAATTTTGCCACGTGTGCAGAGTTGCTGCTGTTGAGCTGGTGCACAATAGTCAGTTGTTCTATTTTACTTTTTAATGTATTTTTTTTATTATTTACTATTTTCTTTTCTTTGGTATGTTTGGGTGTGCCCTTCTCTTCTATATATGTGTGCGTATATATATATATGTGTCTCTTATCCTGTGTACATAACGGTAAATATACTTTGTTCAAAAACCCAATAAAAAACATTTATATAAAAAAAGAAATATAGAAACTACTTTTTCTTGAGGGTGAAGGTTCAGAACAGCCTTAAAATTAGAGCTAGGACATGGTGATGTCAGAAGGGCAGTAAGGGTTTTACAGAACTAAGATCGGTACATGGAATTAAAATGCAGAGCAGCCACAATCTAATTGAATTTAGGAACAGAGGGGCTGAATGGCCTGTACCTATTCCAATATTTGTTTTACTACTCACAACAGATCCTCACTGTGAGTAAGAAAGCTCCGTCACCCCCCTCATGGTTTTTGCTGCCTGTGGCATGTGTAACAATACATAAATCTTTGATGGATGGGACTGACCAACGCGGGCTACCAGCATCCTGCAGCAACACTGACACCTGCAGGCTGAGCTTTGGCATTGACATTCTTCAGACGTGGGAGACAGCGAGTGCTGTACAATTTCCACTAACACCCCTTTCTCTTTCAATCTCTCCAGGTGCCAACAAAAAAACTGAAAAAATACGAGAAAGAGTACCAAACAATGAGAGAGCAGCAAGCACAGCAGGAAGATCCAATCGACAGATTTAAGGTAGGGGAAGAACGCTACCGGAGTGAGGCTGCGCAAAGCTGTCTGGTAAAGATAACAGTGTTGTCAATGCACTGATGCAAGAGGCTTGGAATTCCAGATACCAGTGATTGCGATGACCAAGTCTATGCATCTGAAGTCTGTGTAATACAGATCACATTCTTCTCTCAGGTGAAGATATGCTAGGCTGTGGGGAAGGAACTGAGTGGGAACATGATGAAGAGCAGAGTGCTGTTCTGCCAGATCTGGTGCTGCCCTTTGAGCTGGGCGCAACCTGCAGCCCATAAACAAACAGAGCGAAAATAAATAGCTCAGGACTAGCTTCATTCACAATAGGGAGGTTGGAGAGGAATTTCCCAGACTTTTATTTCCCCTCACATTGGGCTTGGCATCTCTCCCAGGAGATCACATGGCCCGTCAATATATTGTGGTACGCAAGGTACTTCACAATGTCAAAGATTGTGATGCGCATGACACCCCGTTAACATCCTGTATCCGCAACCCCTTTGAGTCGGTGAACAAGAGGAGTTTTGGTTAGCACTGCTGCCTCACAGCACTAGGGACCTGGGTTCAATTCCGGCCTTGGGTGACTGTCTGTGTAGAGTTTGCACATTCGCCCCGTGTCTGCATGGGCTTCCTTCGGGTGCTCTGGTTTCCTCCCACTGTCTAAAGGTGTGCAGGTTAGGTGGGATTACGAGGATAGGGCGGGGGGAGTGGACCTTGGGTACTGTGCTGTTTCAAAGGGTTGGGGCAGAGCCAATAGGCGAAATGGCTGCCTCCCGTACCATAGGGATTCTATGAATAGTTGTTACAGTCGAGGATATTTTTTAATTTGCTCATCGTTAGCTAGGCCAGCATTTATTGCCCATCACTTATTATGCACTTCCGAACACCACAACACGGGGTTTGCAGAAAGCCCAGGGACCAGATCACATCAGTAATAACAGTCTGTTTTATCTGATCCTGAGCACTGGGTGTAAATTCAAACTAAATTTAAGGAAGGACCTATAATGAGTGAGTGGCCAGTCTATGGAACAGGCTTCCTGGAGAAAGCAGACAATATTGATTTATTCAAATGCAAGTGAGTTTTCTTTTATAAGGTAATTTGAGATAATGGAAACTTGAGACTTGATGTGGTAAATAGAGAGTCATTGGATGTTTACATTTTTCCCAAAAAGCACATGATGAGTGTGTTACGTAACACTACCATAAAGGAAAAAAAAAGGACTGTATTCCTAAAACACCTTTTTATAGTCACCACTTGTCCTGGACCACTGACAACCAGTTAAGCACTTTCCAAAGCGCAGCCACTGCATTTTGGGAAACACAGCAGTAAATTTGTCAGAAGATAAGTCTATTTGTATATTTAGAATCAGCAAGGCAGGCAGCATCTATCAATAACCTTAGTGTCACAAGTAGGCTTACATTAACACTGCAATGAAGTTACTGTAAAAATCCCCTAGTCGCAACATTCCGGCGCCTGTTCAGGTACACTGAGGGAGAATTCAGTGTATCCAATTCACCTAACAGCACGTCATTCGGGACTTAGAACATAGAACATAGAACAGTACAGCACAGAACAGGCCCTTCGGCCCTCAATGTTGTGCCGAGCCATGATCACCCTACTCAAACCCACGTATCCACCCTATACCCGTAACCCAACAACCCCCCCTTAACCTTACTTTTTGTAGGACACTACGGGCAATTTAGCATGGCCAATCCACCTAACCCGCACATCTTTGGACTGTGGGAGGAAACCGGAGCACCCGGAGGAAACCCACGCACACAGGGGGAGGACGTGCAGACTCCACACAGACAGTGACCCAGCCGGGAATCGAACCTGGGACCCTGGAGCTGTGAAGCATTTATGCTAACCACCATGCTACCCTGCTGCCCCTTGTGGGAGGATTGCGGAGGAAACCCACATAGATATGGGAGAACATACTGTGGAGGGAGAAACAGAGTTGAACTTTTGTTGAAACATCATTGGGCTAAAACCTTAACTCTATTTTTCTTTCCACAGATGCTGTCTGATCTGGCAAATAGTTGCAGCATTCCCTGATCTTATTTCACATTTGCAGTATTTTGCTTTTGTATCTGTTTAAACAACATTTGTTATAAGAGAAGTATTGGCCAGGACACTGGGGCAAACTTCCCTATTCTTAAACAATCACAGAGCACTATTTCTTTTTTTAAATAAATTTAGAGTACCCAATTCATTTTTTTTCCAATTATGGGGCAATTTAACATGATCAATCCAGGTACTCTGCGCATCTTTGGGTTGTGGGGGTGAAACCCAGGCAAACACAGGGAGAATGTGCAAACTCCACACGGACAGTGAACCAGAGCTGAGATCAAACCTGGGACACAGTGGCGTGAGGCAGCAGTGCAAACCACTGCGCCACCGTGTTGTCCCAAAGCACTATTTCTACCTCCGCCTGTGAGGGCAGATGGTTCTATATTTCATCCAGCACCTTTGACTGTGTCAGCCTAGATGTAGTGCTTAGGTCTCTGGAGTGGGTTTGATGCCTTCTGGCTCTGGGGAAGCTGCTGCCCGCTAAGACAAGGCTATCTGTGCTGGATCTTGTTGTATGGTTAGAACAGTGGTTCCCATCTTCTAAACACCCCCCACCCATCCCTGTCAAGTGTGCCACGAAGAAAGATTCAAAATTCATGTAATTAAACGAAAACTCATCTTCGCCTTCAGCTCAATGATTGGCATCTCCAAAACCCAACAAATCTTGGGGATCCTGAGCAGGCTGGGAAAGAGCCGCACATGCATGGTTTGGATTTCTTTTTGTTGGTCCGGCCCATGCGTGGAGCTGAAGGCCATGGTCCCATTGTTCCTGCAGCAAAAGCGAAATCTTAAAAAGGGGTCAAAAACCCTGGGAGAAGGAGACAGGAAGAAGTAAAAAAAAAAAAAGAGAGAACAGAGAGCAGTTAAAATCAAAGCTCCCCGTAAGGGAGGAAGACAGAGAAAACAGGAGGTGTGCTTCAGTTTTTTTGTGTATAGAGACGTGACATGACAAAAGTTGGAAACCACTGGGTTAGAAATTGGAGGAAATTAATATGTTTTAATTTGTTCTTCGGATGTGAGCATCACCGGCAAGATCAGCATTTATTGCCTATCTGTTATTGTCCTTCCCAAAAATGAATAATCACTGAAGGATTTATTCCCTCTCATGTACCCAATCATCTTCAGTGCAATTCTATCGGTGATTTCTAAACTCACTGTGGAAGCGATGAGCATGGCACAATCCTTGTCGTCAATGTAGGTTTCTTTATGAAACCCAGTTGGGATTTGTTTTAATGGGACTGATTCTTCCACACTTTCCCACCTCTCATCCTGATCTGGTTAATTCTTCCCGTTTCCTTCTCTTCTTTCAGTTCATTTCATTTCAGTAAAGCCTCTGACACTTCACGGATGTGTACTTGAAACTCGCCTTCCACTCAAAGAAATAGAGAAGCTCCCATCGGTTAAGTAGGAGGAAGACTAATATTGGCCGCAATCCTGGACTATGACCACCTGTTTCTTGTTCAAAGGATTCCTTGTAATCTGTCAGCATGCATCCTGGCCTGAGCCATTGGAAGGAAGTACGCAGGGTGCGGGTTAACATGATGCGAACAGCGGCAAATTTGAAGCTAGTGTTTGTGTTGAATGTACATTTTGACCTCATTGCTGTCCTTTACATGGTAATGATGAAAGACTCCTCTTGTTTGGACAGCCTTTATCACCTGATGATATTCAAAAATATTTTGTTCGAGTTCGTTAGGACTAGTTTGTAGGTCCTACAAACAGCAGATGAATGATTGGACACGTTTGTTTCCTTTTTAATATGACATTGGTTAATGTTGGCCAGGATATGGGGGGAAATTCCCCTGTTTTATTTTGAATGGAATCTTTCATATCCACCTGAGAAAGCAGGTGGCGCCTCAGTTTATCAATGCGGAAAATAGTGCCTGAGATGGTGCAACTTTCATCTGGAGTGCACCAGGGTGTCATCCTGGATAATGTACTTTAGTCTCTGAAGTAGGGTGTGCTGCCATGACCATCTAACCTCGGAGATGAGAATGCTCCACTGAGCCACGGCTGGTAACGGCGTAAACTGGGTCCTCCCTTCTGCCAGGAAGGCGGACACTATTTCGGGTTAAAGGGCCCATCCCACTTGTTAAATCTGGATTTTGCCCGCTTCACACACTGACAGGTCTGTGGTGCACTTCTCATAGTCACCCCAGAAACGCCCCTCCATTCCATTACACCTGTGCAGGTCAAAAACAACCAGCTAACCTATTCTAATCCCATTATTATTTTCCAGCACTTGGCCCATAGCCTTGTGTGCCCTGGAATCGCAAGTACACATCTAAA
This sequence comes from Scyliorhinus canicula, assembly GCF_902713615.1. Lineage (NCBI taxonomy): Eukaryota > Metazoa > Chordata > Chondrichthyes > Carcharhiniformes > Scyliorhinidae > Scyliorhinus > Scyliorhinus canicula. Next base: position 127,537,341 of record NC_052149.1, on the reverse strand, counting down.
CACTTCTTAAATGTTAGGAGGGCCTCTGACTCCACCACCCTTTCAGGCAGCAAGTTCCAAACTTCCACCACCCTCTGGGGAAAATAGTTTTTCCTCACATCCCCTCTAAACCTCCTTGCCCCTTACCTTAAATCTATGCCCCCTGATCATTGACCCCTCCACCAAGGGGAAACGTTTCTTCCTATATACACTATCTATTCCTCTCATAATTTTATACGTCTCAATCATGTCCCTCTCAGTTATTTCTGATGCAAATAAAACAATCCAAGTCTATCCAATCTCTCTTTATAAATAAAACTCTCCAGCCCAGCCAACAGCCTGGTAAATCTCCTCTGCACCCTTTCCAGTGCAATTACATCCCTCTTTTTTTTTGTAAATTTAGAGTACCCAATTCATTTTTTCCAATTAAGGGGCAATTTAGCGTGGCAATCCACCTACCCTGCACATAAGAACATAAGAACTAGGAGCAGGAGCTAGGAACTAGGAGCAGGAGTAGGCCATCTGGCCCCTTGAGCCTGCTCCGCCATTCAATGAGATCATGGCTGATCTTTTGTGGACTCAGCTCCACTTTCCGGCCCGAACACCATAACCCTTAATCCCTTTATTCTTCAAACAACATCTTTGGGTTGTGGGGGTGAAACCCACACAAACACAGGGAGAATGTGCAAACTCCACATGGACAGTGACCCAGAGCTGGGATCGAACCTAGGACCTCGGCACTGTGAGGCTGCAGGGCTAACCCACTATGCCACCGTGCTGCCCATTCACATCCCTCCTATAATGTGGATTCCAGAACTGCACACAATAATCTAGCTGTGGCCAAGCCAACATTTTCTACGCTCCAGCATAACTTCTCTACTTTTAAACACTGCCTCGGCTAATAAAATAAAGTATACAATAGGCCTTTTTTTCCCCCTGTTATTAAAAATGTTTTTAAGTACACAATTCATTTTCTTTCCAATTAAGGGGCAATTTAGTGTGGCCAATCCACCTACCCTGCACATCTTTGGGTTATGGGGGTGAGACTCACGCAGACATGGGGGAGAATGTGCAAACTCCACATGGACAATGACCCGGCATCGAACCCTGGTCCTCAGCGTTGTGAGGCAGCAGTGCTAACCACTGCATCACCGTGCCACCCCACATTAAACCTTCTTAACTACTGTACCTGTTCTGCTACCTTAAGGGACCGGTGTACATGCATACCAAGATTCCTCTGATCCTCGGTGCTTCCCAGATTCCTGCCGTTTATCATGTATTCCCTTGCCTTGTTTGTCCTGCCCAAGTGCATCACTGCACTCTTATCCAGATTGAATTTGATTTGCCTCCAATCAGCCCATTTGGCCAGCCTGTCTATATCCTCCGGTAATCGCGGGCAGCACGGTGGCATTGTTGCCTACGGCGCTGAGGACCCGGGTTCGAAACCCGGCCCTGGGTCACTGTCTATGTGGAGTTTGCACGTTCTCCCCGTGTCTGCGTGGGTTTCACCCCCACAACCCAAAAGATGTGCAGGGTAGGTGGGTTGGCCACACAAAAATTGCCCCTTAATTAGAAAAAATAATTGGGTACGCTAAATTTAAAAAAAAAAAATATCCTCCGGTAATCGAAGGCTATTGTCCTCCGTTTACCACCCCACCAATTTTCATATCATTCGCAAGCTTACCGATCAACACTCGTACTTTCTTATCTAAATCATTTATATAAACCACAAACAGCGCTCTCCCCAAACAGCCTTGATGTATTGTTAACTCGACGAGAATCAAACTGGCTTAATCTATACAAGAGAGGAGCAGAATATGAGTCATATATGATGCTCCAAAGCACAGAATGGAAACTTCTCCATGTTTATGCGGGCAGTGTACCTAAAATAGATGTTTTATAATAATCTTTATTGTCACAAGTAGGCTTACATTAACACTGCAACAAAGTTACTGTGAAAAGCCCCTAGTCGCCACATTCCGGCGCCTGTTTGGGTCACAGAGGGAGAATTCAGAATGTCTAAATTACCTAACAGCACGTCTTTCGGGACTTGTGGGAGGAACCAGAGCACCCGGAGGAAACCCACGCAGACACTGGGAGAACATGCAGACTCCGCACAGACAGTGACTCATGCCGAGAATTGAACCTGGGACCCTGGCATTGTGAAGCAACAGTGCTAACCACTGTGTTACCGTGCCATTTTAGCTTCACTCTTGATTGTCTTTGCCGACTGCATTCATCATGTGACATTTCAATCCGACATGATCTACACAGACTAAACCAGTGCCTCAAATTTCTGTGAAACCTTTTCAGAATGCTCTTTTTTTTTGTACTCCTCATTTTCCTCCTCTATGATTGCCTCTGTTCTTTCACTCCATCCCAGTTCCACAGGAATCAACTGTCCAGCCAAATAACTGGACTTCAATATCCCACAGTGTGTAAAGTGAGAATATGGTGTTGTATCTTGGGTCCTACCTCTGGACCAGATATAACTACAATCAACACAAGAGGGTGGATGTCTTCTAATCAGAACATCATCTTTTTTGGATAATCAATATTGCAGCTTGAAAAGCTGTCATTAACTGCTGGTTAATGGTGAATGGCATCAAATGCAATGACACAAATGCATCAATGTCTTTCTTGTTGTGTTCCTTGTTTCTAATGAAGTCACGGCATGTCCGTTGCTGCTGATAGCACAGTTCTTCAATGTTTCTTTCCACGCTTTTTGAAATTAAGTAGTTTTGCAAACATGTTTTGATGTGGTCCGTATACCTTGAGCAGTTTGCCCCAGCAGAGGCTAAATGCGCTCTCATACAGCTACCAGCCTTCTTTAAAAACAATGCAATATTTTTGTAGCTATGTTGAAATTGGTCTGGAGCCAGGTTCTTATAAGTACTGTCTTTGGAAGTTTTTTTTTAATGGAATGCTAATTTGTAATAAAATTAATCTGTGACATTTTGTAGGTCATTAGCTGTGTTTATCAATGAGATATTGATAGTTAATACAACCCGGCCCACTTATGAATGAGCCTTCAGATTGTTCGGGTGGATCTAAGCTATTGTAATGCTCTCTCTGCATTACTCCAGTTAACTTAGTTTCTCCGCGTAAACAAAGAGTTGCTGCCAGGTTGCTTAACTCTCATTCTACTGGCAGAGGGAGGCGTTGAGGCTAAATCCATCATAAATATCAAAACATCACTCTTCAGGCACAACCATCTCCATTGATTAATCATTTGGACCATCATTGCTCTAAAAGCAAACTTCAGCCTTCTCTAGCATAAGGAGAACTATCCAGAGCAAATTCCCAAATGTGTGATAGTTCAGCAGCACTACCGGATCACAAACCCGGCCTGACCAGCAGCCTGGGCTAACTCAAAATGAAATGATGATCCATATTGGATGTCTGTTCACAGGGAAAGTGAACCTGCATCAGCAAGACATCTCAAACCAGCTACTGGGACATTTCAAACTAACAAAATACAACTAACAAACAAACAGCAACAATCTCCACACTCAATTAAATCATAACCCAGAAAATAAATGAAAAAGAAACCTGTTAATCTCCTTCTATACTACATATAGACTCCACCAAATGATGGAACTTACTGCCGTGAATGTTCCTCAGTCTCAAAATTGCAATGCTCTTCATGTCCCCGCTCCCTGAGAAAGGGGGGGTTTCTGTTCTTAATGTCCCCTAACTCTCTGAGGGAGTCGCCGCTCTTCATGTCCCATCATTCTCAGTGGGAGTAGCTCCTACTAAGGTCCACTCGCTCTCTGAGGGGTGTCAGGGGCTGTTTAGCACTGGGCTGAATCGCTGGCTTTGAAAGCAGACCAAGACAGACCAGTAGTATAGTTTAATTCCTGTACCAGCCTCCCCGAACAGGTGCCGGAATGTGGCGATTAGGGGCTTTTCACAGTAACTTCATTTGAAGCCTACTTGTGACAATAAGCAATTTTTTTTCATTTCCGTGCTCTTAATGTCGCCTCACTATGAGGGAGCCGCCGCTGTTAATGCCCTCTTTGTTGCTTTCACTTAGTTTCTGGAAGGTTTGTAACATTACCCATTCTTGGCTGTACTGACAAGCATGGTAAGGCCTGGCATGTCTCACACTTCACCACCATCAGGCTGAGGGCTTAGGTCTTCTCAAAAGTGTTTGGGACACAGTACAATTACCCTGACAGATAGCAACCTGTGTGAGGTACATACGAATTAGGAGCAGAAGGCCATTCAGCCCCTGAAGCCTGCACCACTATTCAATAAGATTATGGGTGATCTGATTCTCACCTCAATCCCACATTCCTGCCTCCCCCCCCAAAATAACATTTAACCCCCTTGTTAATCAAGAATCTATCTTGCTCTGCCTTAAAAATATTCTAAGACTCTGCTTCCACGGCTTTTTGAGGAAGAGAGTTCTGAAGGATCACGACCCTCCTCATCTCTGTGTTAAATGAGCGGTGCCTTATTTTTATGCAGTGACCCCTAGTTTTAGGTTCTCCCACAAGGTGAAGCATTCTCTCCACATCCCCCACAGGATTTTAAAGATTTCAATCAAGTCGCCTCTTGCTTTTCAAAACTCCAGTAACTCCAGTGAATGCAAGCCTTACCTTTCCAACCTTTCCTAATAAGACGGCCCGCATTCCTGGTATTAATCTGGTAAACCCTCTCTGAACTGCTTCTAATGCATTTACATCTTTCTTTAAATAAGGAGATCAATACTGTACACAGTACTCCAGATGCGGTCTCACTAGTGCCCTGGAGAAGTGAAGCATAACCTCTACTTTTGTAATAAATTCCCCTCACAATAAACAATAACATTCTATTAACTTTTCTAATTACATGCTGTACCTGTATACTGGCCTTTTGTGATTCATGCACGAGGACATATAAATTGTAAAATGATGAGGCCCCGGCACTGATTCCTGTGACACACCACTCATAACATCCTGCCATCCAGAAAAAGTCCCATTTATGACAACTCTGTCTCCTGTTCGCTACCCAATAGTCTATCCATCGTAGTAATGTTACCCCCTACACTATGAGCTTTTATTTTACTTTTTTAAAAATTTAGTGTACCCAGTTATTATTTTTCCAATTCAGGGGCAATTTAGCATGGCTAATCTACCTACTCTGTACATCTTTGGGTTGTGGGGCTAAGACCCACTCAGTCATGGACAGAATGTGCAAACTCCACACGGACAGTGACCCGGGGCCGGGATCGAACCCGGGTCCTCAGCGCCATGAGGCAGCAGTGCTAACCACTGCGCCATCGTGCTGCCCCTGAGCTTTTATGGGGCCCCTTATCAAATGCCTTCTGGAAATCTGCAGGACATCTACCAGTACTCCTTTATCCACAGCACATGTGATAACTTTCAAAGAAACCCAATAAATTGATTAAACGTGATTTTTCTTTCACAAGACTATGTTAACTGTGCCTGATTTCCTAAAATGTTCTAAGTGCCCTGTCACAACATCTTTAATGATAGCTTCTAACATTTTCCTCTGACAGATGTTAAGCTGAATTGCCTGTAGTTTCCTGCTTTCTGTCTCCCTCCCTCCCATTTTTAATAATGGAACCTTTCCTAAATCTGGGGATATTTGGAAAATTAAAACTAGCACATCAATGATCTCTAACCACTTCTTTCAAGATCCTAGGATGAAGTCCATCCAGATCCAAGAATCTGTCATCCTGCAGAGCAATAATTTACTAATTTTCTGAGTTCCTCCCTCCCTTCCATTTCCTGATGTTACTGGTTTTCTCTATAGTGAAGATCGATGCAAAATATATCCGCCATCACCTGACTTTCTATTATCAATTCCCCAGACTCACTTTGTATCGGACCAACGCTCACTTTGTTAAAGTATTTTTTTAATAGCCATAGAAATTCTTCCTATCTGTCTTTATAGCTATAACTATTTTTCTCTCATGCTCAAATTTTTCCCTCGTTTTGTCATTCTTTGCTATTGTTTATATTCTGTGCAATCTTTTGACCTGCCGCTCGTCTTTGTGCAATTCTATACATTTCCTTTAAATTTGATACTGTCTTTAACTTTTCCAGTGAACCATGGATGGTGGGTCCTCCCCTTGGAATTTTATTTTCTCATTAGAAAGTATCTATTCTGTGTATTAACTGATCACTTAACCTCATTTACCAGTTTGCTTTATCTAGCACTGATTTCATGCCCTCAAAATTTCCCTTCTGTAAGTTTAAAATACTAGTTGTAGACCCACTCTTCTCTTCCTCAAACTGAATATAAACCTCCCTCAAATTGAATGTAAAATTCAATCATATCTTGATTGCTGCTACCTAGGGGTGCCTTTCAATTAATCCTAACTCTTTGCAGAATATCAGGACCAATATAGACTGCTCTCTGCTAGGCTCCAGAATATGCTGTTCTAAGAAACTTTTCTGAAAACATTCTATTAACTCATCATCCATGCAACCATCTGATTTTTCCAGTCTATATGTAGATTTAAATCCCCCATGATTATTGCTATACCTTTCTGACAAGCTCCCATATTTCTTCTTTACAGTGTAGTTAGAATTAGGGGGCCTATACACCACTCCCACAAACAACTTCTTGTCGTTATCATTTCTAATCCCAGCCCAAACTGCTTCTACATCCTGGTTTCCTGAACTTGGGTCATCCCTCTCTCGTGAGCTACTACCATCATGAATTAACAGAGCCATCCCTTCACCTTTTCCAAACTTCCTGTTGTTCCTAAGTGTCACATCCCCTTCAATATGCAGGTCCCAATCTCTGTCATCCCATAGTCATGTCTCTATAATGGCTATCAAATCGTACTTGCCCATTTCAATTTGCCCCATTTCTACTTGCGCTATCAGTTCATCTGTTTAGTTTCAAATGCTACGCACATTTAGATTTATTCTTTTATTATTTTTCTAACATCTGTTAATGTACTTTTAGGTCTGTACTTTCTGTCCCTTCCTCTCATGGTCTGTTTATTGTTTCCCATTGCTCTCTTGCCTTGTTTCTACTCTCTGGTTTACCGCATCTTGCCACATTCGATTCCTTGCCCCCACTATTTAGTTTAATCCTTCTCTGCTTCCATAGTTATGTGGCTCACCAGCACCGTTCAGGTGTCGACCACCCCAAAGTTACAGATCACAGCGATTGAATAATGAAGTATTATTGACCTTTGCAGCAAAGGAGAAGATTTCTGCAATCTGTGGTGTTGCTGTAGAGTCAGTTCTCCAAGAGGAGGAGTCAGTACAGGCACAGAGACATGAGGGGAGAAGGTGTGGGGAGGACAAATAAAATAATAGAAACTTGCATTTCTATTGCATCTTTCGTGACATCAGTACATCCCAAAGCGATTTACAACTGAGGAAAGGAGTATTTGAGTACGAGGATCTCAATTCCAAGACTAAACTCATGGTTTACTGGACAACAATGATCCCTGCGCTTCTACCTGCTTCGGAGAGTTGGGCATCCTAAAGCAGGTACCTCAAAGTACTGGAGAAGTATCACCAGCGATGCCTTGACAAATCTTCCAAATCTAATATCAAGCAAGATGGTCTAACAGCAGCATCGTGTCTCAAGACAATGTGCCAAGTGTTGAGGCACTAATCACTCAAAAGCAGCTCCGCTGGGCAGGACAAGTCATCCGTATGTCTGATGGCAGACTCTTGAAGCAACTGCTCATAGCTGGAACTTGGCCACAGCAAGAAATTCCCAGTACAGTGGAATTCCTTTTGGAATGTCCTCAAAGCATCTCTGCAGTGGTCAAATATTCCAGCTGACTGTGGGAGCCCTGCTTGTGACTGATCAGAATGGAGACTGTTTACTCAGGAAGGCACTGAACAAATCAAAAGACTTCATTGGGAAATGTGAAGCTGAGGTGGCAGAGAGAGCATACAAATCTCCAAACAACTCATCTACCCAGCCCTTCAAACATCACCTGCGTCACGTGTGGCAGAGGCTGCGGATCATGCATTGGACTTCTCAATCATCTTGGAACCCTCAATCATCTCGGAACCTATCGAACCAGAGTCTTTTTCTCTCCTTTACAGATAAGCCCTGTAAATAAATAACTTCCTTGTGATAAGTACTATTAATCAACAGCAACCTGTATTTATAGAACACCTTTAATGTCGGAAACCATTCCACGGTGCTTCATGGGTGTTTACATAGAACAGCACAGAACAGGCCCTTGGGCCCTCGATGTTGTGCCGAGTAATGATCACCCTACTCAAACCACGTATCCACCCTATACCCTTAACCCAACAACCCCCCCCTCCCCTTAACCTTACTTTTTAGGACACTACGGGCAATTTAGCATGGCCAATCCACCTAACCCGCACATCTTTGGACTGTGGGAGGAAACCGGAGCACCCGGAGGAAACCCACGCGCACACGGGGAGGACGTGCAGACTCCGCACAGACAGTGACCCAGCCGGGAATCTAACCTGGGACCCTGGAGCTGTGAAGCATTTATGCTAACCACCATGCTACCGTGCTGCCAATCAGGCAATGGTATGACATTGAGCCACATAAGGAGATATTAGATCTGATGGCCAAATCTTTGGTCAGAGAGATGGGTTTACAGAGATCTTGAGAGATTTAGGGAGCGAATTCCAGAGCTCAAGGAAAACACAGCTGCCAGTGCTGAGGTGAAGAAAATCCGGGATACGGGAAAGTCTAGAATAGGAGGAGAAGGGGGACATAGAGATAGGGAGGGATTTGAAAATAAGCGACTGATCTATTGTGTTCTGAGCTGCTGATGTCGCCGAGACCTGAGGCTGGATTCTCATAAAATGGGACTATGTCTCCATGCCGGCGTAAAAACACTAGCATTTCACTGGAGTTTCCTATAATAAAGATCAGCCAATTCACTCACCGGCAGGGTGCTAGCAGGGACCCAGAGTGATTCATGCAGCATTAGCTGAGGATACGGGCCCTTGCACTTCCAGTTTTGAGTCTGCGCATGCGCCCTGCGGTGGCCTCCAGCGGCCGCACCGAGTGCCATGGTGGACTCGGACCGCGGAGGCCCCCCACCAGGGCAGCCGCGAACTAAGTCTGCAGCCACCACACGAGCTCCCTGAACGGCAATAGGTGGTTCGAACCACGGCGTTGGGATCTCGGCCGGTCGTGAGTGGAGGATCGCTGGACGGGCCTCTGGTAATGGCCCCCAGCTGTGCGGAGCACTCCGCGACCATGCCAATTCCCGGGTCCTGGACAATCACCGGACTGGCGCCGAGCCTGATTTCGGCATGAAATTGGATTCTCCGCCCCTGCACCAATGCGATTTTGGCGCCGGGCTGCGGAGAATCCAGCCCCAAGTCTTCTCAATGGGAATTGGGGAAATGGAGTTACAAATTACTTGGCAGCCAGAGGCCACAGGCTGCCACAGACTGGCTGCAAAGCAGATTCTGTAACTGGGAGCTGCATAGGGTAAGAGAGCAATAACAACTTCTGATCAATCTCTCCAACCTGGGAAAGCCCAATCACAGTGCTATTTACACTCTTCACAGGCCGTTACAACAGATTAAACAGTTAACTACAACTTGTAGCAATTTTAACATTTTCCAAAGGAGATTTATAGAAAACATAGAAAATAGGAGCAGGAGGAGACCATTCGCCCCTTCACGCCTTACCCACCATTCATTATGATCATAGTTGATCATCCAACTCAGTAGCCTAATCCCACTTTTCTCACAAATCCTATGACCCCCTTTGCCCCAAGTGTTATATCTAACTGCTGCTTGAAAGCATACAATGTTTTGAGCTCATCTGCTTTCTGTGGTAATGAATTCTGCAGGTTCACCACTCTCTGGGTGAAGAAATATCTCCTTGTCCATGTCCTAAATGGTCTACCCCATAAATTCAGACTGTGACCCATGGTTCTGGACTTCCCCACCATTGAGAACATCCTTCCTGCATCTACCCTGTCTAGTCCTGTTAGAATTTTATAGGTTTCTATGAGATCCCTCCTCATACTTATGAACTCCAGCGAATATCTAACAGCCTCAAACTCTTCTCATACGCAAGTTCTGCCATCCCAGGAATCAGTCTGCTGAACCTTCGCTGCACCATCTCAATGCCAAAAACATCCTTCCTCAGATAAGGAGACTAAAACTGCCCACTATACTTAGAACATAGAACATAGAACAGTACAGCACAGAACAGGCCCGTCGGCCCTCGATGTTGTGCCGAGCAATGATCACCCTACTCAACCCCACGTATCCACCCTATACCCGTAACCCAACAACCCCCCCCTTAACCTTACTTTATTAGGACACTACGGGCAATTTAGCATGGCCAATCCACCTAACCCGCACATCTTTGGACTGTGGGAGGAAACCGGAGCACCCGGAGGAAACCCACGCACACACTGGGAGGATGCGCAGACTCCGCACAGACAGTGACCCAGCCGGGAATCGAACCTGGGACCCTGGAGCTGTGAAGCATTTATGCTAACCACCATGCTACCGTGCTGCCATGTGTGGTCTCACAAAGGCCATGTACAATTGCGGCAAGGCATCCCTGCTCCTTGACTCTAATCCTCTCGCAATGAAGGCGAGCATATAATTTGCTTCTTTACTGACTGCTGTACCTGCTTGCTTACCTTCAGTGACTGGTATATAAGGACACCCAGGTCTCGTACATTCCACTTTCTCTTTCTATAGCCATTCAGATAATCTGCTTTCCTGTTTTTGCTATCAATGTGGATAACCTCACATTTATCCACATTATACTGCATCTGCCATGCATTGGCCCAGTCACTCAGCTTGTCGGGATCACACTGACGTATCTCTTCATCCTCTTCACAGCTCACCCTCCCACCCAGCTTTGTGTCATCTGTAAATTTGAAGATAATATATTTAGTTCCCCCGTCTAAGCCATTAATATATATTGTGAATAGCTTGGGTCCAGCATCGATCCCTGTAGTACCCACAAGTTACTGCCTACTATTTGGAAAAGACCCATTTATTCCTACTCTTTGTTTCCCGTCTGCCAAACAGTTTCCTATCCATGTCTACACTACCCCCAATCCCATGCGCTTTAATTTTGCATGCTAATCTGTTATGTGGGACTTTGTCAAAAGCCTTCAGAAAGTCCATATAAACCACTGCCCCCTAGTTACATTCTCGAAGAATTTGGTAGATTTGTCAGGCATGATTTGCCCTTCATGAATCCATGCTGACTCTGTCCGATTATGCCACTGTTTCCCAAATGCTCTGCAATAAAGTCTTTAATAATAAATTCTAGAATTTTCCCCACCACTGATGTCAGGCTTACTGGTCTATAATTCCCTGTTTTCTATCTACCTCCATTTTTAAATAGTGGAGTTATATTAGCTATCCTCCAATCTGCAGGGACTGTTCCAGAGTCTAAAGAATCTTGGACTGCATCCACCATTTATTGAGCCACCTCCTTAAGAACTCTGGGATATAAATTATCAGGTCCTGGGGATTTATCGGCCTTCAATCCCATAATTTCCCCAACACCATTTCCATACTAATACTGATTTTCTTCAGTTTCTCCCTCTCACTAACCCTGTATTCCCCAACATTTCTGGTATGTTATTTGTGTCATCCTTTGTGAAGACAGAACTAAAGTATGTATTTAGTTGGCCAGCATTTCTTTGTTCCCGTTATAAATTTCCCTGTTTCTGACTGTAAGGAACCAACATTTGTCTTCACCAATCTTTTTCTCTTCACATACCTTTGGAAACCTTTACAGTCAGTTTTTATGTTGTCGTCGTCGTCTCCTCCTCCTCTCCCCCCCCCCCCCCCCCCCCCCCCCCCCCCCCCCCCCCCCCAATCGTTCCCTTGGTCTTTTTTTGCTGAATTCCAAACTGTTCCCAATTCTCAGATTGCTGTATTTCCTGGCCAACTTGTATGCCTCTTCCTTGGCTCTAATACTTTCTCTAATTTCCCATGTAAGCCATGGTTTTCCCACTTTACTTTTGCACCAGGCAGGAACAAAATATTGTTGCAGTTCCTCCATGTGCTCTTTGAATGTTTGCCATTGCCTATCCACTGTCATCCCTTTAAGTAATGTTCCCCAATCCATCATAGCCAACTCATGTATCTTGCCATTGTAGTTTACTTTAGATTCAGGTCCCTAGATTCAGAATCAACTACGTCACTGTCCATTTTGATGAAGAATTCTACCATAATATAGTCGCACATCCCCAAGGGGCCTTGCACAACTAGATTGTCAGTTATCCACTTCGCATTGCATAGTACCCAGTCTAGGATAGCCTGTTCTCTAGTTGATTCTTCAACATATTGGTCCAGAAAATCATCCCATATACACTCCAGGAATGTCTACTCTATGCTACTGTTATGAATTTGATTTGCCCAATCTATATGCAGATTAAATACAGATATTTCTTTATAGCATTCATCTCTAATTTCCTGTTTAATGCCATTCCTAACATCAACATCATCAAATAATATCTGACACCAAGCCACATACGGTGATGGTAGAGGAGGCGACCAAGATTGTGGTGAAAAAGTTAGGTTTTAATCTTAAAGGAGAAAGATCAGATGGGGAGAAGGAGGGGTTTAGGGAGGGAATTCCAGAGCTTGGAGACCAGGCAGCTGAAGGCACAGCCACCAATGGTAGAGCGATTCTGATCAGGAATGTACAAGAGGCCAGAATTAGAGGAGCGCAGATATCTCGGAGGGTTGTGATAGGGAGGGGCGAGGACATGGATGAGAATTTAAAAATAAGACATTGCTTGACCAGGAGTCAATGTGGGTCAGTGAGTACAGGGGGTGATAGGGGAATGGGACTTGGTGAGAGTTCAGACTGAGACACCAGAGTTTTGGATGAGCTCATGTTTCCGGAGGGTAGGATGTGGGAGAGCAGCCAGGAGTGTATTGGAATAGTCACGTCCAGAGGTAACGGAGACATGGATGAGGGTTTCTGCAGCCGATGAGCTGGGACTTCCTAATATTTAATTGGAGGAAATTTCTACTCAACCAGCACTGGATGTTAGCCAAATAAGCAATCTGATCATTTTGAGACCGCAACAAGTGATGTGACAGTGAGATAGAGCTGGGTGTCAGCGCATAAGTGGAGTGATAAGTGATAGTTTTTTTTGGGTGAAGTCACCATGGGACGGCTTGTAGATGAGAAATAGGAAGGGGCTAAGGATTGATCCTGGGGAGGGGGGTGGGGGGGGGATGGGGGGGGGGGCACCTGAGGTAACAGTATGGGAAGAGAAGCCATTGCAGTTAATTCTCTGGCTATGATTGGTTAATGTCAAAAACCCAGTAGGAACTGTGAAGCAAAAGCTGGCATTTAAATAGCTTATTTCGTGACTTCAGATTGGCCGAAAGCATTTTATATCAATGATGTGCTTTTGAACCTGTACTGCAGGAAATGCAGCAAGTAATTAATTTCTGCACAGTCAGATCCCATAAGAGAACTGAGGTAATGACCAGATAATTTGTTCTGTTGGTGTTGGTTGAGGGATAAATATTGATCAGACGCTGGGAGAACTCCCCTGCCCTTCTTCAACATAGTTTCATGGGATCTTCGACATCTGTCCATGATGGCAGACATTTGCTTCTACTTCACCTCTTCAGATGAACGTCACCTCTGACAGCGCAGCACTGCCTCTGTACTGCATTGGGATTGTATATGGGCAGACCCGTCAACTGTACTATGTACAGTAGATGTGATCGCCTCAAGGATTGGTTTGGTTTGTGTTTGACTGACAACTCCTTTTTAAATTTCAGTGTCTTTATATTCAAAATCTCTTTGTCACTTTGTTGTGGAATATTAAAGACAAACAGGTTAGGATTGGCCACGCTAAATTTGCCCCTTCATGTCCAAAACGTTAGGTGGGGCGAGGGTGAGGACGTGGGGATAAGTAGGATGCTCTTTCAGAGGGTCGGTGCAGACTCAATGGACTGAATGACCTCCTTCTCCACTATAGGGATTCTATGTTTAGCGAGATCCCTGGGGAAAGGCAGTTAGTTGAAGAACCTCATAAAAAGATCGGCAGACATGGGTTTATAATCAAGAAAGATTAATAAATATTAACAGTAAGGACATTTCTAAAAGATTAGATCAGCTCCTGTGGTTGCAATCAGTGGTTTATTTGTTTGAGAAAAGCCTGATACCTTAAATTTAAAGATGATATTTAGTATGAGTCTTAGACAGTAAACACTGTGCTGCTTCCAATCAGTAGCCGCCAAATGGGATATACAGTCCCTTTCACATGGTGAGGTATTGCTAACTCCTACTGAAGTTTCTCACCAAGGGTAAAAACAAAATGTAGGGATTTGGGAGTTGCCTGTTTGGGTTGCCTGGAATCTTGCAATCTTTCTCTCTCCCTCTCTCTGGTTTAGCACACTGGGCTAAATCGCTGGCTTTCAAAGCAGACCAAGGCAGGCCAGCAGAACGGTTCAATTCCCGTACCAGCCTCTCCGAACAGGCGCCGGAATGTGGCGACTAGGGGCTTTTCACAGTAACTTCATTGAAGCCTACTCGTGACAATAAGCGATTTTCATTTAATTCTATCCTGCAGGCTCTCTCTCTCTCTGTCGATCCCGTAGTCTGCCTCTCTCTGTAGCTCTCTCTCGACCCCACGGTTTCTCTCACCCCTTCTACCCCACAGTTTCTCCCTCCTTTATCCCACAGTCTCCCTCTCTCTTCCTCTCTGTCTCACAGTCTCTCTCCCCCACCCCCCGATCCTGTGGTGTCTCTCCCTATCCTGCAGCCTTCATCTCTCTCTTTCTCCATCTCTCTACCTCGCAGTCTGTCTCTCTTTATTCCGGAGTCTCCCTCTCTATCATGCAGTCTCTCTCCTGCTCTTTATCCCACAGTCAGTCTCTCTCTCTCTCTCTCTCTCTCTCTCTCTCTCTTTCTGTCCTGCAGTCTCTCTGTCCCACAGTCTCTCACCCCCTCTCTATTCTACAGTATCTCCTATTCCTGAACCCCTTTTCTCTGTGTCTTGCTATCTGTTTCATTGCTATTTTCTTTCTCCAGCCAGCTCCGTCTCTGTTTTGCTCTGAAATTCTAACTCCCTCATTTCTCTTGTTGCTCTGTCTGTCCCTTCCATTTACCCCACTCCCTCTGATCTTTTTCCCTTTATCCTTTGCACCCTGGCTGCGCTGACTACTGTGAACAGGTTCACTTCTCTCATCTTATCTATTATAGAGTGACTGCATCACCTGACCATCACTTCTCTGTTGCTCTCAGTATATTTGTGTCTCTGTGGTTTTGTTGTCTCTCTGAGGTTCCCTCTCTCTGTACCATGTTCCATTATTGTGTGTTTTCATAGAAGAATCTATAGAATCCCTACAGTGCAGGAGGAGGCCATTCGGCCCATTGGGTGCAGCCCAACCCTCTGACTGAGCACCCTAACTGGGCCCACTCCCCTGTCCTATCCCCGTGACTCCATGTACCCTGCACATCTTTGGACTGTGGGAGGAAATCGGAGCACCTCGAGGAAGCCCACGCAGGCATGGGGAGAACGTGAAAACTCCACATAGACCGTCATCCGAGGTTGGAACTGAACCCGCGACCCTGGCGCTGTGAGGCAGCAGTGCTAACCACTGTGCCACCCGTATTGCACAGTATTTTCTTTGTCATCTGCTGCTGGGTGTCCTTATCATTCTGTTCCACAACCTCTGTCTCCACTGCTTTGCTGCTGATGCCATTCTACAACGAGCAGCTTCCTTGAGACCACACAACCCATGGTCACAAGACCTCCAATGCCCTCAAGGACAGCTTCACTCCTCCATGACCTTCAACGAGACATATTTAAAGATGCAGTTGTCTCTGTACCCAGGCCACGTGACGTGGAGTGGAGGGAGGGAAGGAAGCCTGTGACTCTGGCTGAGGCCTCGGTTCTGCGACTGGGGTGAGGTGTTCCAGGCTCCATAGCTGGGTCCTGCTGAGGAACCCTGCAGATGAATCCTTTGCTGTTGGCTGAATGACCGAATCCCTGTTGATTTATTCTGTACAGCGGGAGAATCGGAGGCTGCAAGAGGCCAGTTTGCGCCTGGAACAGGAGAACGATGACTTGGCGCATGAGCTTGTGACCAGCAAGATTGCCCTGAGGAGTGACCTGGATCAGGTGAGGCAAATAATCAATTTAGACTGTGTACAATACCTACATGTACAAAGGTTAGAAATAAAAGGAAAATCTTGCCTTTCTGTTGCACCGTTCATAACTGCAGGATGTCCCAATCGGATTTTCAGTCAATTAAGTACTTTTGAACTGTATTGTTGGAAAGCACAGGTCAGTCAATGCACCGAGAACTCTCATGAATGTCAGTATGATAACGACCAGATCATCCATTTTGGTGACTTTGATCAAGAGATCGGTTCTCAATCGTACCGAGACAACTTTTACATCCATCTGAGAAGGCGGTGGGAGGGAGGCTACTTAATGAATGTCTCCCCTCCGACAGTGGTCTCAGTACTGCACTGCTGTGTCAGACTTCATCACTGTGCTCGTGTCTCTGACGTGGGATTTGAACCTGTAAGGGTCTGGCTGAAAGTTGTGTGCACAGCCACTAAAGCATGGTCACCAGTGCTGCAGCCTCAGCAGAATGTCATGCGATTAATAACTTAGAAAGCTGGGTCTGGTTCATGATGACTGCTTAGGAGTCTTGGATTGAATGAAATTCTACACCAATAGCAAGGTGCATTCACCCCGGAGATTGGGTAAAGTGCTGGAATGTCAGATGAAGATTGATTGAAGTCTACTCTCAGTACACTGGCGCTGTGCTTATTTTCGCCACACAGATTGAAGACAAGGCAGATGTCCTCAACAAGGAACTCTTGCAAACCAAACAGAGGCTGGTGGAGACTGAAGATGAAAAGAGGAGGCAGGAGGAGGAATCAGCGCAGGTATGTAAAGGAGAGGAGTCTGAGAACATGAGGGAGGGACTGGACACTGGGTAGCGGGACCCGAGCTCTGGGAGAGGGACGGAGGCCTGGGCTCCGGGAGAGAGCTGGAGGAAGCTACGGGAGAGGAAGGCTGGAGGGAGGGAGATCAGGGGTGGAATTCTCTGATAATGGGGCTATGGACCAACACCTGCGGGGAAAATGGGCGCGAATCACTCTGACTCTCCTGGAGAAAGTCCAGAGTGATTCTCCATTTTGCAGGGCCCCGGAGTAGGGCTTGCAGTTCCGGCTGCCGATACGGGGCCCTGCACTTCCGGCCGGGGGTCTGCGCATGCGCGCGGCAACTGCCTGCGGACCGGCCCCGACAATATAGACCCCCCCCCCGAGATCGCGAGTGCCCGCTGATCTGCGGTCCCCAATCGCGAGCTTGGCTGTCCTGGAGCCCCCCCCCCCCCCCCCCCCCCCGTGACGGATCCCCCACGCCCCCTACCAGGGCGGCCGCAACTTAGTCCGCAGACTCCACTCTGAGCTCCCGCCGGGTGGAACCATGAGTGAACCACGCCAGCGGGAACTCGGCCAGTTGTCGGCGGAGAATCGCCGCGGCGGCCTCTGTAAATGGCCCCCAACCAGCACCGCGTCGACCGCGCATGCGATTGCCGCCGATTCTCCGGATAATCACAGGAGCAGTGTCGGACCCGACCGAGGGTCTGACGTCCATACTATTGCAGCATGGAGGCACAGATAATCCCGGCACTGGACTCTGGGAGAGGGAGGGAGACCCGGGCTCTGGGAGAGGGAAGGAGGGAAACCCGGGTTTCGGGAGAGTTAGGGAGGGAGACCCAATCCTTGTTTATATTGTTTGATATCGATTGAACTTGTGCCTTTGTTATTTGATTTGGCCAACACAGATTAAGGAAGTTTTCCGTAGGGAGTTAGAGAAAGCTGAATATGAAGTCAAGAAAACCAGTGCCATCATCTCCGAATACAAACAGGTATTTACAAAGAGACTGTAAGTTTAAACATTCTGCATGTTCTGCCAGATTGAAGGTGAGCAGATTGTGTTTAAAGTGTCAGTGTATTCTTTTGAAAAGTATTTTAAATGGAATTTTAACACTTAATATCAAAATTTACACAACACATAAATAAAGAGGAAATAAAACAGAACAACAACAACCACATCACAACATTTATATCCCATGTTGTCACCGCGTCTGTGACCACAGTCCTCATAAACATGTTTCCCTGTACATAGTTACAAAGAGAACATTTTATTTACGTTTATCTTGACAGGAAAAGTCATGTTGAACCGTTGATTTTAGAGGATAAGTAGGATGTTCTGCCTCCCTGGTTCTTTACGTGTGGTAGGGCCTGTGTCCCTCCAGGCATAGGGCCTTCCTCCCCATCACTCCACTCTGTCCTGCATGTCCTTCCCTTCTCCCAGGCGGTCCGTCCCCCCATCCTCGAAAAGGTTGGTAAACCTTCTCCACATGTCGTGGCATCTCCCCTCGGACCACCTTTTTAAAAATAAGTTTAAAGTACCCAATTCTTTTTTTCCAATTCAGGGGAAATTTAGCATGGCCAATCCACCTTCCCTGCACATCTTTTGTGTTATGTGAGTGAGACCCATGCAGGCACAGGGAGAATGCGCAAACTCCGCACGGACAGTGACCTGGGGCCAGGATCGAACCGAGGTCCTCGGCGCCATGAGATGGCAGTGCTAACCACTGCGCCACCATGCTGCCATAGCCCCTCAGACCCCCTGATTGAGATTTTATTTTTTCTGGTTTCAGGAATTCAGCCAGATCTGAGAGCCATTCCGAGGCTCTGGGTGGCGCTGTCAACTTCCATCCTAGCAGAGGTCTCCACTGGGCGATCAGAGAGGCGAAGGCCAGGGTGTCCTCCCCTTTCCCTGTGAAAAGCTCTGGATGTTCTGACACCCTGATGACCTGGCTCCATCTTAACCACCACAACCCTGGACATGGCTATCCAGAAAACATTGAGTTTGGGGCAGGACTAGAACATGTGGGTATGGTTTGCCAGTCCGCCCGACACCGCTCACACTTGTCCTCCATCTCCGGGAAGAATCCACTCATCCTTTTTTTGGTTAGGTGTGCTCAGTGCCCTACCTTGATCTGCACCAGACTTAGCCCTGCGCATGATGAGGTGGAGTTGATCCTGTGCAGTGCCTCGACCCAGAGTCCTCCCCCATCTACATTCCCACCTCCTCCCCCCATTTCTGTCACATTTCGTTCAGTGGGATGCTGACCTTTTCCATGAGTCGGCCATATATGACTCTTTCTCCCCCCTCCAGACAAAGGCCATGATTAGCTATAAACCCTGGTGAGGAGGCGGCATGTGGGTCAGTGGTTAGCACTGGGACTGCAGCGCTGAGGACCCAGGTTCAAATCCCGGCCCTGGGTCACTGCCTGTGTGGAGTTTGCTCATTCTCCCCATGTCTGAGTGGGTTTCACCCCCACAACCCAAAGATGTGCAGGTTAGTTGGATAGGCCACGGAAAATGGCCCCTTAATTGGGGCAAAGAAATAATTGGGTACTCTAAATTTATTTTTAAAAACCTAGTGAAAAGTGATTTTGGTATGTTGATCGGGAGCGACCTGAATATGAAGAGGAATCGGGGCAGCATTTTCATCTTAATCGTCTGTACCCTTCCGAAGTGAGTCCCATCTTTGTAGGTCCCTCTTCACCTCCTCCGCCAGGCAGCAGTGGTTCCACTTGTGGAGCCTTACCCAGTTGTGAGCTACCTCTATGCCCAGGTACCTGAGCTTGGCGCGGGTCATCTTAAACAGTAGTTCCTCCAGCTCCGCTGCACCCCCTCAGGGGCTCACCGGGAAGATTTCGCTTTTCCCCAGTTTGCGTTTGTAACTTGAGAAGGCATCAAACTCTCTAAGGAGTTCCGTTATCTTTCCTATGCTGGCCAGGAGGTTCGACCTAGAGGAACAGGTCATCTGCATTGGGTGGAACTCTGTGCTCCCTGCCCCCTCTTCAAATACCTGTCCACTGCTCTGCAATCTAAGAGCAATTGCCAGTTGCTCAATTGCCAGTGTGAACACAAGTGGGGATAATGGGCACCCCAGCCTCGTTTCCCTGTATAGCTGAAAGTATTCGGTGCTGGTGGTGTTTGGCCACACGCTCGCCATGGGAGAGTTGTCCAGAGGTTTCACCCACGTGGTGAACCCTCCTCCAAATCAAACCATTCAAGCATCTCCATGTGGTACCTCCATTCTGCTCGATCAAAGACTTTCTCGGTGTCCAGGGAGACGACCACTTCTGGTGTCTCCTCCCCGATGGGGTCATTATTACATTCAACTGTTTGCTGTTAACGAACCCAATCTGATCTTCCGCGATCACTTCTGGCAAGTAACCCTCTAGGCGCATCGACAGTGCTTCACCAGGACTTTAGCGTCAGTGTTTAAAAGAGTGACCGGTCTGTATGATCCACACTCTGTCAGGTCCTTGTCTTTTTATGGGGGAATCAGTGAGATCGAGGTCTGTGCCAGCGTGGAAGGCAGGGCCCCTTTCGACTGGGAATCATTTTTTTTTAAAAATAATTTTTATTGAAATTTTTACAAAATATAAACATCTCAACTATATTAACAAAACAACTGCGGTAACACCCCAAGAACAACACCCACCCATCTTCAAACGCAACTACAAACAAAAGAACACCCACCCAACAAAAGGGAAAGAGATAACACCCGCCACATCCCACAAACCCATGTACATTTAAAATGTGAGGTCTTGCACTTTGGAAAAAAGAATCCAAGCATAGACTACTTTCTAAACGGTGAGAAAATTCATAATGCCAAAGTACAAAGGGATCTGGGAGTGCTAGTTGAGGATTCCCTAAAGGTAAACATGCAGGTTGAATCTGTGATTAAGAAAGCGAATGCAATGTTGTCATTTATCTCAAGAGGGTTGGAATATAAAAGCAGCGATGTGCTACTGAGCCTTTATAAGGCTCTGGTTAGGCCCCATTTGGAGTACTGTGTCCAGTTTTGGGCCCCACATCTCAGGAAGGACATACTGGCACTGGAGCGTGTCCAGCGGAGATTCACACGGATGATCCCTGGAATGGCGGGTCTAACATATGATGAACGGCTGAGGATCCTGGGATTGTATTCATTGGAGTTTAGAAGGTTAAGGGGAGATCTAATAGAAACTTACAAGATAATACATGGCTTAGAAAGGGTGGACGCAAGGAAACTGTTTCCGTTAGGCGTGGAGACGAGGACCCGTGGGCACAGCCTTAGAACAGAAATGCGGAGACATTTCTTCAGCCAGAGAGTGGTGGGCCTGTGGAATTCATTGCCGCGGAGTGCAGTGGAGGCCGGGACGCTAAATGGCTTCAAGGCAGAGATAGATAAATTCTTGATGTCGCGAGGAATTAAGGGCTACGGGGAGAATGCTGGTAAGTGGAGTTGAAATGCCCATCAGCCATGATTGAATGGCGGAGTGGACTCGATGGGCCGAATGGCCTTACTTCCACTCCTATGTCTTATGGTCTTATGGTCTACACAGGCCAGAACACCGGCCTCTTTCGCTTCCTGCACTCCCGGCTCCACTGCAACCCCAAAAACTGCGAGTCCCCAGCCTGGCTTGACCCTAGATCCTACCACCCTCGACACCGTCCTTGCTACCCCCTTCCAAAATTCTCCCAGCACTGGGCATGCCCAGAACATATGGGCATGGTTCGCTGGGCTCCCCGAGCACCTAGCACACCTGTCTTCGCCCCCGAAAAACCTACTCATCCTTGTCCCAGTCATGTGGGCCCTGTGCAGCACCTTGAACTGTATGAGGCTGAGCCTCGCACAGGAAGAGGAGGAATTCACTCCCTCCAGGGCGTCCGCCCACGTCCCCCCCTCAATCTCCTCACCCAGCTCCTCTTCCCATTTCGACTGTGAATCATTGAACATCTCCCACAGGTGCAGGGCTAGCACTGTTGCAAAAGTCTACCGGGAACCCATCTGGTCCTGGCGCCCTCCCTGACTGCATGGAATTAATGCATTCCATGATCTCATCCAACCCTAGCGGTGCTTTCAGACCTTGCTTCTTGTTCTCCCCACCACCAGTATATCCAGTCCATATCGAGATGTACAGGACTCAATAAATATTTGCAACAGCTTCATTAACCTTATTTGGGACCGCAGCCATCCTACCATTCCTGTCCCTGACTTGCACTATTTCTTTCGCAGCATCCTGCTTCCTTAGTTGATGCGCCAGCATGTGGCTGGCCTTGTCTCCATGTTTGTGAATCGGCCCCTGTGACTGGCGGAGCTGGTGGACTGCTTTCCCCGTGTAGAGCAGATCTAATTCCATTTAACCTTTTTCCTCCTCACCAGCAGTTCCACAGTTGGGGCCGCGGAGTACCGCCGATTCACATGCAGTATGGAGTCAGTCAACCGCTGCCTGGTTATCCTCTTCTTCTTTTCCCTAAGGGAAAATAAGCTATTATTTCCCCCCCCCCATTATGATTGCAGGTTACGTAATCGCAATGGCTTGGGATATTTTTGTACAGAATTCCTTATCGATGAGGAGGGCTGTATCCAGCCTCCATGGTGGGCGTTGGGCCGGCCTTCTTCAACCTCATGTCCATGTAGTACGGTGCGAGGTGGGAGATTACGATTGCGGAGTATTCCGCCCTCACTTCCCCTGGAAGCACCATTTTCCCTATGATGTAAATGTCTGTACGAGAGTAGGCCATGTGCACATGGGAGAAGAAGAATAACTCTGTTTCCCTTGGGCGGTTGAACCTCCATGGGTTGACCAGGGAGAACCGGTGGATGTGGTTTATTTAGACTTTCAACAAGGCCTCACATAGCAGATTCATATGTAAAGGTAAAGCGCATGGAATTATGGGTAGTGTCTTGAGATGGATAGAAAGCTGATTAGCAGACAGGAAGCAAAAGTTGGAATAAATGGGTCTTTTTCTGATTGGCAGGCAGTGACCAGTGGGGTATCACAGGGATCTGTGCTAGGACCCCAACTGTTCACATTATATATGAACTATTTGGACAAGGGAACTTAATAAATGTATTATCTCCAAATTTGCAGATGATACAAAGTTGGATGTGAGGGTGAGCTGTGAGGAGGATACAGAGATGCTTCAGCGGGATTTACAGGAATAGAGATGCAATTGTATAGGACATTGGTGAGGCCACACCTAGAGTATTGTGTGCAGTTTTGGTGTCCTTATCTGAGGAAGGATGTTCTTACTATGGAGGGAGTGCAGCGAAGGTTTACCAGGCTGATTCGTGGGATGGCAGGACTGCCATATGAGGAGAGGCAAAGTCGGTTAGGATTATACTCAATGGAGTTTAGAAGAGTGAGAAGGGATCCCATAGAAACTTACAAGATTCTAATAGGATTAGATAGGGTAGATTCAGAAAGAACGTTCCCGATGGTGGGGGAGTCCAGATTTAGTGGTCATAGTTTGAGGATAAGGGATAACATAGAACATAGAACATTACAGCGCAGTACGGGCCCTTCGGCCCTCGATGTTGCGCCGACCTGTGAAACCATCTGAAGCCTATCTGACCTACACTATTCCATTTTCATCCATATGTCTATCCAGTGACCACTTAAATGCCCTTAAATTTGGCGAGTCTACTACTGTTGCAGGCAGGGCGTTCCACACCCCTACTACTCTCTAGAGTAAAGAAACTGCCTCTGACATCTGTCCTATATCTACCACCCCTCAATTTAAAGCTATGTCCCCTCGTGTTGGTCATCCCCATCCGAGGAAAGAGACTCTCACTATCCACCCTATCTAACCCTCTGACTATCTTATATGACTATCTTAGGGGCCTCACGGTAGCAGGGGCCTCACGGTAGCATGGTGGTTAGCATCAATGCTTCACAGCTCCAGGGTCCCAGGTTCGATTCCCGGCTGGGTCACTGTCTGTGTGGAGTCTGCACGTCCTCCCCGTGTGTGCGTGGGTTTCCTCCGGGTGCTCCGGTTTCCTCCCACAGTCCAAAGATGTGCGGGTTAGGTGGATTGGCCATGCTAAATTGCCCGTAGTGTAAGGTTAATGGGGGGGATTGTTGGGTTACGGGTATACGGGTTACGTAGGGTTTAAGTAGGGTGATCATTGTTCGGCACAACATCGAGGGCTGAAGGGCCTGTTCTGTGCTGTACTGTTCTATGTTCTATGTCTCTAGGAAGGCACCTCTCAGCCTTCTCCTCTCTAACGAAAACAACGTCAAGTCCCTGAGCCTTTCCTCGTAAGACCTTCCCTCCATACCAGGCAACATCCTAGTAAATCTCCTCTACACCCTTTCCAATGCTTCCACATCCCTCCTATAATGTGGTGACCAGAACTGCACGCAGTACTCCAGGTGCGGCCGCAACAGAGTTTTGTACAGCTGCAGCATGACCTCGTGGCTCCGAAACTCAATCCCCCTACTGATAAAGGCTAGCACACCATATACCTTCTTAACAGCCCTATTAACCTGGGTGGCAACTTTCAGGGATTTATGTACCTGGATGCCGAGATCTCTCTGTTCATCTACACTACCAAGAATCTTGCCATTAGCCCAGTACTCTGCATTCCTGTTACTCCTTCCAAAGTGAACCACCTCACACTTTTCCGCATTAAACTCCATCTGCCACCTCTCAGCCCAGCTCTGCAACTTATCTATGTCCCTCTGTAACCTATAACATCCTTCAGCACTATCCACAACTCCACTGACCTTCGTGTCATCTGCAAATTTACTAACCCATCCTTCTACACCCTCTTCCAGGTCATTTATAAAAATGACAAACAGCAGTGGCCCCAAAACAGATCCTTGCGGTACACCACTAGTAACTGAACTCCAAGATGAACATTTGCCATCAACCACCTTTCTTCTTTCAGCTAGCCAATTACTGATCCAAACCGCTAAATCACCTTCAGTCCCATACTACCGTATTTTCTGCAATAGCCTACCGTGGGGAACCTTATCAAACGCCTTACTGAAATCCATATACACCACATCAACCGCTTTCCCCTCATCCACCTGTTTGGTCACCTTCTCAAAAAACTCAATAAGGTTTGTGAGGCATGACCTACCCTTCACAAAACCGTGTTGAGTATCGCTAATCAACTTGTTCTTTTCAAGGTGATTATAAACCCTATCTCTTATAACCTTTTCCAACATTTTACCCACAACCTTTAGGACTCAGGTGAGGAGAAACTTCTTCACCCAGAGAGGGGTGTATCTGTGGAATTCACTGCCACAGAAAGTAGTTTGAGGCCGCAGAAAGTAATTTGAGGCCAAAACGTTGTGTAATTTCAAGAAAGATTTAGATATAACTTTTTGACCAGGCTTGTGCCACTGCTGGAGCAATCTGTGGGCGCAGTTTACCTCTGGGGGCTTGGCAAAGCCCTCCTCGCCAACCAGCTTCCTGAGCATCGCTGCTAATACTCCATGGGATTCCTCCCCTCCATGCTCTCTGGTAGCCCCATGATCCGCATGTTTTGCTGACATGATCTATTTTCCTGGTCATCTACTTTTTCCCCTCAGTCCTTCCTGACTCCTGACCAGCCTCGTCACCTTGGCTAGGTGCTGCAATCCGATCACCCTGATCCATGGAGGCTTTCTAGAGGTCTCACGTTGTTACCTCTTGGGCCACAAACCTTCACTCCATTTTCCCCATACCCTCATTAATGGAGACTGTCGCAGCCTCCACTGCCACCCTCACAACTTCAATGAGATCCTTCTTCATTGCCTCCCTGAGTGTCATCACCTTGGAGGTGATGAAACTCATCATTTTTGCCATCAGCGCCCGAGTGTGCGTTGGAAATTCCGTGGGGGCGGCCGTCGCTGGTTCCGTGCTGCTATGCGGGCTTATCTGCCCCAAGGCTGAGGTTTCTCTCTCCTCATTTGCTGCTTTTCCGGCTGGGTTGCTGGTTCCTCGGCATGTTGGTTGGCACTGCTGTTGATGGGGGGTTGGGGTTCGGGGGATTTTCTCCCCTTTCGTGCCCGTTTGTTGGGGTAAAACGGCCATAACCCAAGTTCTTGGACGAGAGCCACCTTTTGTGCGATCGCTCAGCTCATGGCTGCCACAGGAAGTAAAAGTGTCAGTTTATTGAGTGGGTGTTTGAGGCTCCGAGCATGTCTGGGACTTGTCTGTATTTTTTTGCCTGTTTCAATGGTCTGACAATTCCAAACCAGCTCAAAACTCTGCAGTTTGTTGGGCCCAGCTCTCCGGTTTATTCCAACATAAAAAGCTGGATCACAAGTGGTGGAACCTTCCTCCCGGTCCGGAAGGTCTCCCCTCCCCCAGGCAGTGTTGCACAAGTCTGAAGGGTCTCTCTCCTGCATTTGTCTTTGTGTTCCTTCATATTGTAAGGTCTGTGGTACATTGTGTGACCTCTTAAGTGTATTACATAGAACATAGAAATGAAATGAAAAATGAAATGAAATTGCTTATTGTCACAAGTAGGCTTCAAATGAAGTTACTGTGAAAAGCCCCTAGTCGTCACATTCCGGCACCTGTTCAGGGAGGTTGGTACAGGAATTGAACCGCGCTGCTGGCTTGCCTTGGTCTGCTTTAAAAGCCAGCTATTTAGCCCTGTGCTAAACCAGCCCCTGAACATACAGAGCAGAAGGAGGCCATTTCACCCATCGAGTCTGCACCGACCCACTGAAGCCCTCACTTCCACCCTGTACCCGTAGCCCAATAACCCCTCCTAACCTTTTTTGGTCCCCGGTGTCCCCGGTCTGGAGGATTCTTGACCATACAGTGTCTCCCCGGTCCAGAGGGCCCCACCCTCCTCCAAATGGTGTTGTTACAAATAGCCCCACCTTCCAGCCGGTGACCATCGGAGTGGATTGTGTGGGGTAATAAGTATTGTGGTTCAGATTTCGCAATGGGCCTGAGGACCCCCGCTCTCCCACGCACTCCTCTCCTGTGTAGCACGGTAGCTTAGTGGTTAGCACAATTGCTTCACAGCTCCAAGGTCCCAGGTTCGATTCCCGGCTGGGTCACTGTCTGTGCGGAGTCTGCACGTTCTCCCCGTGTGTGCGTATGTTCCTCCGGGTGCTCCGGTTTCCTCCCACAGTCCAAAGATGTGCAGGTCAGATGGATTGGCCATGCTAAATTGCCCTTGGTGTCCAAAATTTCCCTTGGTGTTGGTAGAGTGGGGTTACTGGTTTGTGGGGATAGGGTGGTGTGGGCTTGGGTAGGGTGGCCTTTCCAAGAGCCAGTGCAGACTTGATGGGCCGAATGACCTCCTTCTGCTCTGTAAATTCTATGATATACTCATTTAGCATGTTGACTAACAGGAACAGCAGTGACTCTCTCTCTCTCTCCTCTGTCCAGATTTGTTCACAGTTGAGTACACGGTTGGAGAAGCAGCAGGCGGCAAGTAAGGAGGAACTGGAGATCGTGAAGGTAGGAATCAGCTGGCTATTAGTGAGCAGTACAAGTCAGGAATGTGATGGAATATTCCCCACTGGCCTGCATGAGTGCAGCTCTAACAGCACTGAGAAGCTCAACACCATCCAGGACAAAGCAGACGCCTGGTTGGCTCCGCATCCACAAACATTCACTCATTCCACCACCGACACACAGTGGCAGCCATGTGTACCATCTACAAGATGCACTGCAGCAACTCACTAAGGTTCCTTTGACAGCACCTTCTAAACCCACAACCACTACCATTGAGAAGGACAAGAGCAGCAGATGCCTGGGAACACCACCACCTGGAGGTTCCCCTCACAAGTCACTCACCACCCTGACTTGGAAATATATTGACCGTTCCTTCACTGTCGCTGGGTCAAAATCCAGGAACTCCTTCCCTAACAGCATTGTGGGTGCCGCTACACCCAGGGACTGGTGCGGTTCACCACCTTCTGAAGGCAACTGGGGTGGGCAGTTTGGAGGGTTACATTACATGCACAGGTTGCCTAGATTCAGGTTATATATACTCACATTCACTAGATTGAGGGGAAAGCTGACTGAGGTGTTTAAAAAGATATTAAGGGTTATGGGGCAAAGGCAGGTCTGTGGAGTTAGGTCACAGAGCAGCCACAATCTCATTGAATGGCGGAACAGGCTCGAGGGGCTGAATGGCCTACTCCTGCTCCTATGTTTCTAAATGCTGGCATAGCCAGCGAAGTTAACTTGCTGTGAATTATTTTTTTTAAAAAGCATCTAAATGGCCCACTCCTGCATTTGTCTTTGTGTTGCTTCATATTGTAAGGTCTGTGGTACATTGTGTGACCTCTTAAGTGTATTACATAGAACATAGAAATGAAATGAAAAATGAAATGAAATGAAAATTGCTTATTGTCACAAGTAGGCTTCAACTGGCCTGCCTTGGTCTGCTTTAAAAGCCAGCTATTTAGCCCTGTGCTAAACCAGCCCCTGAACATACAGTGCCGAAGGAGGCCATTTGGCCAATCGAGTCTGCACCGACCCATTGAAGCCCTCACTTCCACCCTATCCCCGTAACCCAATAACCCCTCCTAACCTTTTTTGGTCAAAGGACAATTTATCATGGCCAATCCACCTAACCTGCACGTCGTTGGACTGTGGGAGGAAACCGGAGCACCCAGAGGAAACCCACGCAGTATTAGTAAACATCCAAATACCCAGTGACATCAGGACAGAATCACTGGAGTTTAACCAGTTAAATCGACCATGCAGAGTAGTACTATAAGATGTCGGAGCATAAGTAGACCATTCGGCCCATCGGATCTGCTGCACCATTCAATGAGATCGTGACTATCCTCAACTCCACTTTCCCACCTTATCTCCATTACCCTTGATTCCCTTGCTTATTAAAAATCTGTCTATCTCAGCCTTGAACATACTTAACAACCCAGCCTCTACAACCCTCCATGGTAAAGAATTCCTGCCTTTAGCCCAATCCGGATAAGTGTGAGGTGATGCACTTGGGCATGACAAACAAAGCAGGGGAATACATGGTAAACTGCAGGACCATGGGAAGAACTATGGATCAGAGGGACCTTGGTGTGCATGTACACCGCATCGGAGCAGGTGGATACAGTGGTTAAGAAGACATATGGTATACTTACCTTTATTAGCTGAGGCATAAAGATTTCATTACCCTCTGAGAGAAGAGATTCTTAATTGTGCGACTGTTTACTCTGAGATTATGCCCTCTGGTCCTAGACTCTCTCACAAGAAGAACCAACCTCTCAGCATCTACTCAGTCAAGGCCTCTGAGAATCCTAGACGTCTCAATAAGGTCACCTCTCATTCTTCTAAGACCCAATGAGTACAGGCCCAGAGCTCTGATAGAACATCTGCTTGGAACTCGAGTCAGTCTTGCTATTGTAAAAGAAAATGCTAGATAAACTCAGCCAGTCTGGTCGTATCTGTGGAGAGAGAAATCGGGCTAACGTTTTGAGTCTTTGGAACTCTCTATCTTCCACTTGAAACAGTGCCATCTTCAAGTCACCTCATCCCCAGGCGATCTTCACTCCAAGCAACACCCTCATTGTGAGTTGTGGGATTGAGCCCTCTCTAGCAGCAGGGTAGCATGGTGGTTAGCATAAATGCTTCACAGCTCCAGGGTCCCAGGTTCGATTCCCGGCTGGGTCACTGTCTGTGTGGAGTCTGCACGTCCTCCCCCTGTGTGCGTGGGTTTCCTCCGGGTGCTCCGGTTTCCTCCCACAGTCCAAAGATGTGCGGGTTAGGTGGATTGGCTATGCTAAATTGCCCGTAGTGTCCTAAAAAAAAAAGTAAGGTAAAGGGGGGGGGTTGTTGGGTTACGGGTATAGGGTGGATACGTGGGTTTGAGTAGGGTGATCATGGCTCGGCACAACATTGAGGGCCGAAGGGCCTGTTCTGTGCTGTACTGTTCTATGTTCTATGTTCTAGATGAACCAAGCTCAGAATTCAGTGTGCCAGTACCTTGATAACCTCCTCCGAACCGCACCCTATGCTGTAGGATATACAGCTTTGGGCTTTTCGAGAAACTCTGACAGACCCCATTCTGATGAAAGGCCATTAACTTGAAACTTTAACTCTTTCTCCCTCCACAGATGCTGTCCAGCATTTTCTGTTTTTATTCTTTAAAAGCTAATGGAATATCAGCCTGTACCTTGGGCGCTGGAATAGAAACAAGCGGAAGCTTTATAAAACTCCTCCTCCAGAGACTGAGCACAAGAATGGTGTCTATCACTCCAGCGCGGTCCCGAGGGAGTGCTGCACTGTTGGCGGTGCTGCCTTTGGGATGTTGCATTAACTAAGGCCTCCTCTACCCTGCTCAGGGGCGTGTAAAAGATCCCATGTCAAGGAGAGCAAAGTTTGTTCTCCCTGGTATTCTCAATTATCCCTCCGCCAACGGACATCACATTGCTGTTTATGGGATCCTGCTGTGCTGAGATTGGCTGTCTATGTGCCAACAGTGACTATCCTTCTAAAGCACTTCATCGACTGTTTTAAAATGCCTTGGGATCTGAGATAGTGGAAGGCGTTATTTAAATTTAAGCCTTCTTCGGGTCTGGGCACCATACCGCAAGAAGCATTTGTGTCTGGCTTTGAGCAGGGTAAAGTCAGCAGAATGATTCTGGGGTTTAGAGGGTTACATTACGTGCACAGGTTGCCTAGATTCAGGTTATATATACTCACATTCACTAGATTGAGAGAAAAGCTGACTGAGGTGTTTAAAATGGTCAATGGATGTGATAGGTTTGAGAGAGAAATGATTCCCTCTGGCGGGGGAGTACCGAACAAGAGGGAAAGTAGAGAGAATTTCACAAATTGGATCCAAAGTTGGCTGCGTGGCAGGAAGCAGAGGGCAATGGTCGAGGGGTGTTTTCCTGACTGGAAGCCAGTGTCCTGCGGGTTCCCACATGGATCAGTGTTGGGATATTTGCTGTTTGTGTTATATAAATAATTTAGATATGAATGTAGGAGGGTTGATCTGTAATTGTGCATATGATATGAAAATTGGTGGGTGATAGTGAGGAGGATAGCCTTGATTACAGGAGGATATAGACTGGCTGGTCAGATGATCTGATCAAATGGGTGGCACGGTGGCGCAGTGGTTAAACACTCTTGTCTACGACACTGAGGACCTGGGTTCGATCCCGGCCCTGGGTTACTATCTGTGTGGAGTTTGCACATTCTCCCAGTGTCAACGTGGGTTTCACCCCCACAACCCAAAGCTGTGCAGGTTAGGTGGAGTGGCCACACTAAATTGTCCCTTAATTGGAAAAAAATAATTGGGTTCTCTAAATTTCTTTTTTAAAAAACAACAAAAACAAAATGGGCCGATCAGTGGCAAATGGAATTCAATCCGGATAAGTGTGAGGTGATGCACTTGGGCAGGACAAACAAGGCAAGGGAATACATGATAAATGGCAGGACCCTGGGAAGCACCGAGAATCAGTGTGCATGTCCACCGGATGGTGGGAATGTGGAACTCACTGCCTGAAAGGGTGGTGGTGGCAGAGATCTAAATACTTCTATTTAAGAAATATTTAGCTGCACACTGCGATCCCAGGGCACACAAGGCTATGGGCCAAGTGCTGTAAAATGGGATTAGAATGGTTAGGTGGTTGTTTTTGCGCGGCGCAGATGCGATGGGCTGAAGGGCCTTTTCTGTGCTTATGGTTCTAAGACTGTACGGACCTCATGCAATATAGAGCCAAGACAGCTGGATGGAATTCAGATACAAATCAGCAATGATATATTGAACAGGCCGTGTTCAGCAACAGCTTTTACTTATTTATTTATTTATTCTTGGGCTGTGAGCATTGCTGGCCAGTGACTATCTCTCGTCTCCTTTCTAGTCCTCACCTCTCTACGACCTCTTACTAAGTCACATTAAACCCTTACCCAGGTAATGCAGTGGTGACTGATGACCCGTGAGTAAGATTCACTGAAAACTCAGCAATTAGTCTAATGTGGTGTAGACCATTACAATAGGTACAACATAGGGCAGCATGGTGGCGCAGTGGGTTAGCACTGCTGCCTCACAGCGCCGAGGTCCCAGGTTCGATCCCGGCTCTGGGTCACTGTCCGTGACCCATTGGAATTGGAAAAAATGAATTGGGTACTCTCAATTTATTTTAAAAAAACAATACATACAACGTGAGAGGCTGGCCAGGAACATGTTGGAATAGTCGAGTCCAGAGGTAACAACAGTACCAATGAGGGGGTCAGCTGAGGTTGAGCTGGAACAGAGTGATGTTACAGGGGGAGAAATTGGCAGAACATGTGGTCAGAAATTCATCAGCTCACCAAGGCTCCTTCGACAGCACCTTCCAAACCTGCAACCTCTACCACCTCGAAGGACAAGGGCAGCACACACATGGGAACACCACCACTTTCAAATTCCCTTCCAAGCCACGCAGCCTCCTGTCTTGGAAATATATCGCTGTGCCTGGCTCAAAGTCCTGGCACTCCCGAACAGCACATATGATTTGGAGTTGGGGACCAAGTGCAATGTGTCTAAGTTTGCAGACGACACTAAGATGAGTGGTAAAGCAAAAACCACAGAGGATACCGGAAGTCTGCAGAGGGATTTGGATAGGTTAAGTGAATGGACTAGGGTCTGGCAGATGGAATACAATGTTGACAAATATGAGGTTATCCATTTTGGTAGGAATAACAGCAAAAAGGGATTATTATTCAAATGATAAAATATTAAAACATGCTGTTGTGCAGAGAGACCTGGGTGTGCTAGTGCATGAGTCGCAAAAAGTTGATTTACAGGTGCAAAAGGTGATTGAGAAGGCGAATGGAGTTTTGTCCTTCATTGCTAGAGGGATGGAGTTTAAGACTAGCAATTGTATAAGGTGTTAGTGAGGCCACACCTGGAGTATTGTGTTCAGTTTTGGTCTCCTTACTTGAGAAAGGACGTACTAGCACTGGAGGGTGTGCAGAGGAGATTCACCAGGTTAATCCCAGAGCTGAAGGGGTTGGATTACGAGGAGAGGTTGAGTAGACTGGGACTGTACTCTTTGGAATTTAGAAGGATGCGGGGGGATCTTATAGAAACATATAAAATTATGAAGGGAATAGATAGGATAGATGCGGGCAGGCTGTTTCCACTGGTGGGTGAAAGCAGAACTAGGGGGCATAGCCTCAAAATAAGGGGAAGTTGATTTAGAACTGAGTTTAGGAGGAACCTTCACCAAAGGGTTGTGAATCTATGGAATTCCTTGCCCAGTGGAGCAGTTGAGGCTCCTTCATTAAATGTTTTTAAGATAAAGATAGATAGTTTTTTGATGAATAAAGGGATTAAGGGTTATGGTGTTCGGGCCAGAAAGTGGAGTTGAGTCCACAAAAGATCAGCCATGATCTCATTGAATGGTGGAGCAGGCTCGAGGGGTCAGATGGCCTACTCTTATGTTCTTATGTCACGGGGACTGCAGCTGTTCAAGAAGGTGGCTCAGCACCACCTTCTCAAGGGCAGTTAGGGAATGGACAATAAAAATGCTGGCCTAACCAGTGAAGCCCACATCTATTAATGATATTTTAAAATAAAATCAAACAACACAGACCCTGTTGCCTGCTTTGTGAAAGATATTTGGTCCTTCCTTTTCAATTATATATACACTTCCATTCTGGCAACTGTATTGAATCTATTTCAAACACCTTTTCAGGCAGCGCCTGTCTGACTATAATTGCAGGAGGATGGAAGTATGATTGGGGGAAGCGAGAGATGTAGAGTAAAGCATTAACATTTCTGATGCTGATGTATTAATGATGTCAGATCACAGACTCGGGCGTCAGATAGATCGGGATGAAGGAGACACTCCAACCCCGTATAGGGATCCAAATGTGTGAACACTTGCTGCAAATAGAGGATTGGTTCTCAGAAACTACAGAACCAAGCAGTGTCCTTTTAGAGAATAGACAATCCCCCAAACCCCCCTCCCACATGGCAGCTGGTAGAACTTTAATTCAATTCATAAAATCTGGTAATAGTCACCATGAAATTATCATCAATTGTAAAACGTCGAAAGATGTGTAGGTTAGGTGGATTGGCCATGCTAAATTTCCCCTTGGTGTTAAATGATGTGCAGGTTAGGTGAGGCTACGGGAATCGGGTAGGTGCTTTTTCAGAGATTCGGTGCAGACTTGATGGGCTGAATCTACAATCCTTTCCTGGGCTAACTGACATGAGTCTAAACTTACAACAATGGGGGCCAGAATTCTCCGGCCGTTCGATGGCAGCAGGATTCTCTGCTACGGCCCACGGGTTTCCCGGTAGGGGACTCCTATTGACAGCAGAGGGAGGGGAGAATTCTGACGCCAGCGAAAGGCACGCAGCCTCCCACTGCTGCGAAACGCGGCTGGGAGGCTGGAGAATCCTGCCCGTGGATGACTCTTTAAATTTTCCCTGCAGTAGAAACATAGGACTGAGGAGCAGGATTGGGCCCTTTGGCCCTTCAAGCCTACTCTGCCTTTCACTACAACCATGGCTGATCTAGTTGGGGTCTCAATTCCATTTTCCTGCCTACCCCTAATAACCCTCGACTCCCCTTGTCTGTCAAAAATCAGTCTAACTCCGCCGTGAATAAACTCAACAATCCAACTTTCTGGGGAAGCGGATTTCACAGACTAATGACCCTAATATTTAGGTCCCAGCTCTGGCCACCCTGCAGCCATGTCTTTGTGATGGCTCTCCGGTTACACATATTTATTTCTATCTATGCTAACAATTCATTTATTGTGTTACAAATGCTGCGCACATTCTGACTCTCGGGCTTTAACTCAGTCTTTTCTCCACTATTGCAGCGGCCTAGCCAGTCACTCAGTTCAAGGGCAATTAGGGATGGGCAATAAATTTTGGCAACCCAGTGACACCCATATCCCATGAAGGAGTAAAGAGACCATTCAGCCCCTTGAACCTATGCCGCCATTTTTATGTGATCATGGCTGATCTGTCTCTTCACTTCATTGACCTGCCTTGCTTCCATAACACACTTTACCCTTGTCTTAGAGAAATTTATTGAGCTTGGTTTGAAATGACCCCTAGCCACAGCAGCCCTTTGGGTTCCATGTTTCCACAATTCTGTGAACATTGTTTCCTGATGTCACCCCCTGAACAGCCAGCCTATAATTTTACGGTGATATCTGTACCCCTGGCAGAGGGGTGGTATGAAAATATTTCTGCTGGGTTAATGAAAGCCCTTTGCCAGCGTCTTTACTGAGTGATCTCTCTGTTCAATTGCAGAGTAAAGTGATGTCCTGTGATCGGTGCTGTGAGCTCTTCAGGAAGGATGGAGAGTTCCAGCTCCCAGAGCAAGGCCAGGATCTCTCAGACCAGGATGTGGACGAGGAGAAGGAGCTTCTGAAGAAGCAGCTGAGGGAGATGGAGCTGGAGCTGGCACAGACTAAACTGCAGCTGGTGGAGGCCAAGTGTAAAATACAGGTACCTGCCCAAAATGGGGGCTCCACCTGCACCTGGAGGACAGGGAGTGAAAGGGGGTGCCCAAGGAAGGGAGCGGGGGTAGGGGAAGAGATGAGGCAGAGGGGTGGGTGAGGGATGGGGCAGAGGGGTGGGTGAGGGATGAGGCAGAGGGCAGCAGGAGAGATGTGGGAGAGTGGTAGGGGAAAGGATGAAGGAGAAGGGAAGGGATGAGGGAGAGGCAGGGGAGGGAGAGGGACCCGGGGGATGAGATGAGGGAAAGGGGCCTGGGGGGAGAGATGAGGGAAAGGGGCCTAGGGGCCCTGGGGCGAGAGATGAGGGACAGAGGACCGGGGGGAGAGACGAGGGAAAGGGGCCCTGGGGAGAGAGATGAGGGAAAGGGGCCCGGGGTGGTGGTGGTGGTGGTGGTTGGGGGGGTGGGGGGGGGTGGGGGGGGGGGGGGGTGGATGAGGGAGAAGGGTAGTGGGGAGGATGAGGGGTAGGGGAAGGATGTGGGAGATGGTCAGGGGGGGAGGGGGTTGTAGGATGAGGGAGAGAGGCTGGGGTGGAGGATGAGGGGGAGAGGTCAGGGAGGGAGAAGGGCCGGTGGGGGAGGATGAGGGAGAGGGGCCAGGGGGAGGATGAGGGAGAGGAGCGGTGGGGGCGGATGAGGGAGAGGCGCCAGGGGGAGGGAGAGGGGGGGCGGGGGGGTGGAGGATAAGGCTGTGTGTGTGAGTTCAGGGTCTTCTCCTGCTCTGTGTATGTATAAAGGGTGGTCTCCGGCTGGATGTGTGTGTACAGGGAGGTCTCCTGCTCTGTGTTTTGGGCCAGCACGGTAGCACAGGTGGATAGCACTGTGGCTTCACAGTGCCAGGGTCCCAGGTTCGATTCCCCGCTGGGTCACTGTCTGTGCGGAGTCTGCACGTTCTCCCCGTGTCTGCGTGGGTTTCCTCCGGGTGCACCGGTTTCCTCCCATAGTCCAAAGATGTACAGGTTAGGTGGATTGGCCATGATAAATTGCCCTTAGTGACCAAAAAGGTTAGGAGGGTTATTGGGTTACGGGCATAGGGTTACGTGAGAGCTTAAATGGGTTGGTGCAGACTCGATGGGCCAAATGGCCTCCTTCTGCACTGTATGTTCTATGTGTGTGTGCAGTGTGGTCTCAGGCTCTGTATGTGTCTGTGTGCAGGGTGGTCTCTGGCTGTGTGTGCAGGGTGGTCTCTGGCTCCGGGAACGCGTACAGGGTGATCTCTCGCTCTGGGAACGCGTACAGGGTGGTCTCTGGCTCCGGGTACGCATACAGGGTGGTCTCTGGCTCCGGGAACGCATACAGGGTGGTCGCTGGCTCCGGGTACGCGTACAGGGTGGTCTCTGGCTCCGGGTACGCGTATAGGGTGGTCTCTGGCTCCGGGAACGTGTACAGGGTAGTCTCTGGCTCCGGGAACACGTACAGGGTGGTCTCTGGCTCCGGGAACGTGCACAGGGTGGTCTCTGGCTGTGTGTGTCTGTGTGCAGGGTGGTCTCTGGCTGTGTGTGTCTGTGTGCAGGGTGGTCTCTGGCTCCGGGAACGTGTACAGGGTGGACTCTGGCTCCGGGAATGCGTACAGGGTGGTCTCTGGCTCCGGGAACGTGTACAGGGTGGTCTCTGGCTGTGTGTGTCTGTATGCAGGGTGGTCTCTGGCTCCAGGAACGCGTACAGGGTGGTCTCTGGCTCCGGGAACGTGTACACGCTCTGGTGTTGGTGACTATCTCTGGGTTGATGAATTAGTTACAATCACTGTTTTCTGTTTCTATCTTTCACAGGAGCTGGAGCATCACCGAGGGGCTCTCCTCAACGAGATCCAAGCTGCCAAAAACTCCTGGCTAAGCAAAACTCTCAATTCGATCAAAACTGCCACTGGCACCCAGCCCCCTCCTCCTCCGCCTACCCCTCCCAAAGAAAGCACATAGTCCCCTCCTTCCCCTGATGGTGAGGGGTCAGCAGCCTGAGTACTACCACCTCAACTCTTAGCAAACACTCGCATACCGTCCTCAAGACTGACAGCTTAGGATGATCTGCTCAGCTTTCACTTCAAATACATCCTCATTATTTAATCCAACCTTACTATTTGTTAGTTTGTACAACAAGAGATGTTATTGCATTTTGGAAACAATACCTTGTCAGTTTCTTTGGAATCAGTAGTTGATTGTTAATGTCATTGGTTAAAATAGTGAATGGATCAATTCTACAGGCAGCTTGAGCAATGAGGGCCTGTCAGCAAATGGTGTTTGTTGTTTAGTCTTCCTGTCTGGACTGGCTGTGGATGTTCCTCATTCACTCTCTCTCAATCCCCCCCCTCACTCTCTCTCAGACCAGCCCCCCCCCCACCCCCTCTCTCAGCCCATCCTCTCTCACACACTCTCTCTCTCTTCTCTCTGCCCCCCCCCCCTCCCTCTCTGCCCCCCCTCTCCCTCTCTGCCCCCCCTCTCCCTCTCTGCCCCCCCTCTCCCTCTCTGCCCCCCCCTCGCCCTCTCTGCCCCCCTCTCTCTCTTGTACCCTCTCTCTCTTGTACCCTCTCTCTCTGAAGCCCTTCTTTCTTGCTCAATTCCTTCTCTCTCTCTCGCTCAGTCCCCCTCTCCATCTCGCTCAGTCCCTCCCTTCTCTCTTGCTCAGTCCCCCCCTCTCTCACTTTCGCTCAGTGCCCCCTCTCTCGTTCAGTCCCTCTCTCTCTCTCTCAATCCCCCCCCTCACTCTCTCTCAGACCAGCCCCCCTCTCTCTCTCTCTCTCTCCCTCTCGCTTAGTCCCCCTCTCGCTCAGTCCCCCCTCTCTCCCTCTCGCTCAGTCCCCCCTCTCTCCCTCTCGCTCAGTCCCCCCTCTCTCCCTCTCGCTCAGTCCCCCCCTCTCTCCCTCTCGCTCAGTCCCCCCTCTCTCCCTCTCGCTCAGTCCCCCCTCTTTCCCTCTCGCTCAGTCCCCCCCTCTCTCTCTCCCTCTCGCTTAGTCCCCCTCTCGCTCAGTCCCCCCTCT
The DNA here is from genome assembly GCF_902713615.1 of Scyliorhinus canicula. Classification (NCBI taxonomy): domain Eukaryota; kingdom Metazoa; phylum Chordata; class Chondrichthyes; order Carcharhiniformes; family Scyliorhinidae; genus Scyliorhinus; species Scyliorhinus canicula. The sequence goes on along the minus strand of NC_052149.1, from coordinate 127,499,175 downwards.
CTCCCTCTCGCTCAGTCCCCCCTCTCTCCCTCTCGCTCAGTCCCCCCTCTCTCCCTCTCGCTCAGTCCCCCCTCTCGCTCAGTCCCCCCTCTTTCCCTCTCGTTCAGTCCCCCCTCGCTCAGTCTCCCTCTCTCTCTCTCCACCTCTCTCTCTCTCTCCCTCTTGCTCAGTCCCCCCTCTCTCCCTCTTGCTCAGTCCGTCCCCTCCCTCTCCCTCTCGCTCAGCCCCCCCCTCTCTCCCTCTCGTTTTCACGTCCCTCCCTCTCCATCCACTCTCGCTCAAGTCCCCCTCCGTCTCTTGCCTCGTCCCTCTCTCTTCTTGCTCAGTCCCCTCTACCTCGCCTCAGCCCCCTCTCCCTTCTCTCTTTTCGCTCCAGTCGCCCCCCTCTCTCGTTCACTCCCTCTCTCTCTCTCTCGCTCCGCCCCCTCTCTCTCTCCCTCTCGCTCAGTCCCCCCTCTCTCCCTCTCGCTCAGTTCTCCCCTCTCTCCCTCTCACTCAGTCCCCCCCTCTCTCTCTCTCTCTCTCGCTCAGGTCCCCCCTCTCCCTCTCGTTCATGTACCCCCTCGCTCAGTCCCCCACTCTCTCTCTCCCTCTCGCTTAGTCCCCCTCTCGCTCAGTCCCCTCTCTCTCCCTCTCGCTCAGTCCCCTCTCTCTCCCTCTCGCTCAGTCCCCTCTCTCTCCCTCTCGCTCAGTCCCCTCTCTCTCCTTCTCGCTCAGTCCACCCTCACTCCCTCTCGCTCAGTCCCCCCTCACTCCCTCTCGCTCAGTCCCCCCTCACTCCCTCTCGCTCAGTCCACCCTCTCTCCCTCTCGCTCAGTCCCCTCTCTCTCTCACTCAGTCCCCCCTCTGTCCCTCTCGCTCAGTCCCCCCTCCCTCTCTCTCTCTCTCTCTCTCTCTCTCTCAGTCCAGATTGATAGTACCCTGCTGCTCCCATCAATTAACCCCCAAAACTGGAGATGCTTTGCTCAGGTTGGTTCTCAAGCCTCACTGTCACTCTCTGGACGCACTGTCTGACACACTAACTGGGCTGCTTGGATCCTTCTGCAGAACAGGCCAACATTCTTCCCTTTCACTCTTTACAAACTGGTGTTGCGCGGACACGGCAGAGAAACAGCTGAAAGACTCCATTTGCACATTGTACAAAGAACAAATAAATGATCTATCTTGTTTCTTTAATTTTCAAACAGGTTCGATTTGAAAATAGTTAAAAATAAGGGAAATTTATGCTTAGACTTACAGTCTGTTGACCTGGTCAACAGACGTCTTTAGTTTGTGTGTTTATCTGTAAAGCCAAGTTGCTCTCCCTGGTTGGTCAGTGCTACGGCCACCTCGGGGGCAGCTTGTATTTGTAACAATTGTATTTTCAACAATAAACTAACTCACTGTGACTTGTGTCTGCCTGTGTTCTATCATCGCTCTGCAGTGCGCATCCTTCCGATAGCTACACAGTAAGATCAATTGCTTCCATTTCATGTTCAACAGGCCATTCAATTGGCATCATTTGTAGGACTCCAGACGTATCATCAAACCTTTGGCTGCAGTCCGTGGGAGAGAGCTGGGGATGTGGGACTAAAGCACCGAGTACAGTCACTCAGTGACTGCTCAATGCTCTTCATAAACAGCTTCCAGTTTATACACAAACCAATCACAGAATTCCAATAATCTGGGTCTCAGATCACCAACTGTTCCTGATGTAGCGCCTTCCCCGATTCATCACCAACTATTCCCTACAGACAGCACTGAGTAACACACCCACTCTAGGAGACATGCACCCATGTTGGAAGGAACTTGCTAAAATCCTGATCTGTTTCTTGTTCCTCATTTAATGCCTGTCCTATTGGCTGGTTTTAAAATCATTAACTTTTGTTTTTGAACTGAAAATCCCAGCTGCAAGCTGCAATGTGGACTGATCCAGCAGATCCCCTCTGATTCAGTATGCTCTGTGGCATAGCTGGTAATGTACTGTTGATGGACTTGGCAAGCAGCCAATCAGCCTGTTTGAAATCTGGGCCTTGGACAGATTCTCATTTTTGATTGGTGGACTTTGGATAAACTTCTGGAACAGGAGAAGCAAGTCCCATTTTGTCAGCTCTGAAAGTTCCACGCAAGAAGCAGCTTTAAGGCACACGCTCTCAGCTTTCTCTCTCCCAACCACACCTGTGGAAGGCACTCCTATTTAAAGGACTGCAGACAGTAACCAGACCTGTGAAAACTGCAAGCAGGTTCTCCCACCAGGTCTGTAACAATTTAATCCTCTGTCTGAATGACTGGGAAAAGCCCAGTCTCAGAACTCGCATCACGATACAGCCAGAATCTCTGCACAGAGTAGATAAGCAGTTGAATGTCAGAGTGGATTAAAAATCTGCTGTAAACTCGAAAGTAGAAAACTCCAGTACTATCTCAGGGAGACAGAGTCCATCTGGTGGTCGCATGATAGAATTGCACAGATTTGAATCTCCAGAGAAGGCAATTCTAATGGATGGTAGTTCTTAAAAAGATCCAAACTCACTGATGGTTTGAAACACCTCTCATTCTGAAGAGATCACCGCCTACAAGGGCCTCAACATCAGCAGCAAAGACCGTCAAATCTCTCATACCCTTTTAATCCCTGTTTTTAATCTTTTCCCAACCCCTCCTACCATTTGTCTTGTATGTGTCTGGGTGGAGGGTGGGACAGGGTTGACTTGGGAACAAAGATCGCGAGGTTCTGAAATACAGTCAGAAACCTTGGCAGCATTGTTATTTTCACTGTCTGTACCCACCTGCCAGTGACAGCGGCAGTACATCTCACCTTTTAAAGTCCACCTTCATCTGCTCCACCAGCTGAGCCAAGTTCAATTCATGCAACTGCGCCAAACTCCACGCCACCTGGATACCCAAGTGTCTGAAACTCGCCCCCACCACCCTAAAGGGCACGTTCCCTAATTTCCTTTCCTGCCCCCTGGCCTCAATCGAGAACACCTCACTCTTTCCCATATTCCCCCAGGAAACAGTCCTCAATTTGCGATGTCAACAGCTTCGCCAATAACTTGCCGTCCACGTTCAATAGTGATATTGGGCGGTACGACCCACACTGCTCTGGATCCTTATCCTTCTTTAAATCGGAGAGATGGAAGCCTGTAATAATGTCGGAGGGAGTTCTCCCCTCTCCCTTGCTTCATTATACTCCCTCAACAGCAGTGGCCCCAGGTCTGCTCCAAACATTTTATCAAACTCTACCGGGAATCCGTCCAGCCCTGGGACCTTCCCTGCCTGCATCATCCCCATACTATCCATCACTTCCCTCAGCCCAATTGGGGCCCCCATCTCTGAACCAGCTCCTCCTCACTTTGGGAAAAACGAACCCATCCAGCAACCACCCCATCCCCCTCCTCCCCGGCCAGAGGCTCTGACTCATAGACCCTCCTATAGAATGCCTCGAACACCCCATTCACCCCCTCTGGATCCATCACCACCTTGCTCTTATCATCCCTAACTCCCTCGCCGCCTCTTGCTTTCTCAACTGATGGGCCAACATCCTACTCGCCTTCTCCCCATACTTATACACTGGCCCTCTGTCACTCCACAGTTGCCCCACCGCCTTCCCCATAGAAACTAGCCCAAACTCCATCTGGAGCCTTTGCCTTGTCAACAGCCCTGTCTCCAAATATCTCCTGTCCGCCCTCAAAATCTCGTCCACCAGTATTCCCTCCCCCCCCCCCCCCCCCAGCTCCGTTTTCTCCCTATGCTCCCGAGTTGACATGAACTCTTCCCCGACAGCAGCCTTGAGTGCCTCCACCAGTGTTGCGGCTGTGACCTCCGTCATGTCATTCAGCTTCAAGTGGCCCTGAATGGCAGCCCTCACCCGCTCACACAGCCACTCATCTGCCAGCAACCCCACATACAGCGCACCCCCCCCCCCCCCCACTCTGGGAGTACACCCAGTGCACATGGGAGGAATATGAAAACTCCTTCGCCCGCCGCCTCCCAAGCCTCTCCGAGTCCACCCTCCATGCACTGCATAAACCTCCTGAACTCCTTCACCACTGCTGACACCCTCAACGACTTGGGACTCGACTGGACCAAATTAGGATGAATGACCATGTTAAAATCCCCCCAATAATCAACCTATGTGCGCCCAAGTCCAGAACCTTCCCTAACACCCGCTTCATAAAATCCATTTAATCGCAATTCGGGGATTCTCCAGGTCCTCCACCTTCTCCCTCAGCCTCTTCTGGCTCTCCCACATCACTCCCATCTCAGTCACCAATGAGGCCAACTGCTCCTCATGCTCCTTCATCACCTCCTCCACTTTCTGGATCACCTGGCCCTGGGACCCTGATCCCAGATCTCAATGGTTCTGACAACCTGGCTAGGTCTTCCAGGGTCGCTTTCCTCTGTTGCTGAAATTTATTATTCAGGAACTCTGCCAACTGCTCCGTCGACCACTGGGCGGACAGCATGCCCTCCGCTATCTTTACCTGTGGTGCACCACAAAGTCTCTCCTGCTCTAGCTGCTATTTTTTCCTTACACCACTCCTTGTCTGCGGATCCATCCTCCAGCCACACCAGAGGAGCATTACCTTCCCCAGGCATTCCTCTACTTTTTGCCCTCAAATACTTTGGCCTTTGAGCAGGAGAGAGACCAAAAAAAAACGCCTTGAGCGGGAGCCTCCAAATATGTGACCAGTCGCTCCACAATCACTGCCGAAAGTCCATGATTTGCTTTTCATAAAACCATGTTGACTCTACTAATTACCTTGAACTCATTCAGGTGCCCTGCTATGGCTTCTTTAGTAATAGCTTCTACCACTTTCCCTATAACATGTTCAGCAACAGGCCTGGAGTTTCCATTTCTAATGTGGGCTAACATGGCAACCAGGCAGGGAGGATGGGTGATCAGCAATTTAATGGGAATAGGATGAAGGAACAGGAGGTGAGTCTCATGGACAAGATGAGCTCAGAGAGGGCATGAGGGGAGATAGGAGAGAAACTAGAGAAAGATGTGAGTTCAGGGCCCGGGCATGGGGGAGAATTAGAGGAAGTTTGTCCAGACGGGCGAGTGACCGGGAGGGACGTGGCCGAGGCAGCTGATTGGATCGTCTCAATCTTAGTGACAAAGACGTCCATGAGCCCCTCCCACTTGTTGTTGGAGGTGAGGGTGGAGGGGACAGGGGAGAGGGGTTTAAGAAGATGGTCTGCAGTTGAGAAAAGAAGCCGGGGTTATCTTTACATTCCAGGATGATCCTGGAATAGTGAACAGTTTTAGCAGATGGGAGTAGGAGCCGGGAGTGTTTGAAGTGGTCCAGCCGGATCTGACAGTGGATGGATAAACCAGTTCTCCACCATATCCTTTCAAGTTTATGTGCCTTGGATTAAGTGAGTGGATATGAGACCGTAGCAGGGGGAACGGCCAGGGTGAGAGAGAGTAATGGTTTTATTGGGAACAAGGATATCAAAGGTGGTGGTGAGGGTGAGGTTCAGTAAATCAGTCGTTGAAGAAATGTTGTGGTGGGGGCAGCACGGTGGCACAGTGGTTAGCATTGCTGCCTACGGCGCTGAGGACCCGGGTTCGGATCCCGGCCCTGGGTCACTGTGTGGAGTTTGCACGTTCTCCCCATGTTGGCGTGGTTTTCACCCCCACAACCCAAAGATGTGCAGGTTAGGTGGATTGGCCACGCTAAATTGCCCCTTGGAAAAAATAATTGGGTACTCTAAATTTATATTAAAAAAAAAGAAATGTTGTGGTGATCGGAGGGCCAGAGACAGATAGTTGGGATTTTGAAAGTGCCTGAGTAAGTGAATTGGGGAATAGGTTTTCCCAGGGATGGATACAGAAGGGGGTTGGGTTGGGGTGTGGAAGGGGGATGTGGGTGGGGAGTGATAGAAGGAAGTGATCAGTGATGGTCTTATCTGTGATTGAAACTATGGGAGTAGTGAAACCTTGTGAGATGGTCAGGTCAAGGGGGAGGTGGGGAATATGGGTTGGAGAATTGTGATTGTGATGATTTAATCCCAGGAACTTTCAGTTTCTTTTCTGATTTGAATCTTGTAAACTCAGAGATTCCAAATAAAACTGATCATTTAAAAATGATTGATAAATGTCTTTGAATCCAATCTTCTGCTGATGTGTCATTGAATGACAGGCCAACCAACCAATCATGACAATTACTTGCTGAAATGCAGCCAATCAGCTGATGGGGAGGAGGGATATTTCCAAAGCACACACGAGACACAGACTGAATATTCTTAATGTTTATTACCTTTTACAGATTTACATTGTCAGAAGAAAGACTTGAATAAACAGCCCAGCCAGAGGAAGCTGGAGTAATTCACAGGGAGAATGGAGGTTTTTTAAATACTTGCTGAGATTTTCTCAATGAGAATCCTGTCCCTTTAAACTAAACCTTAAATTGTAACTACAGGGTGAGCAGGAAGGAGGTCTGGTTTCCTGAAGCAGAGATTTCAGCGTCTTAGAGAGGTTTTACTTGGCATCATGATTCTGCACTGTCCCATCAAACACTCCCAGGACAGGTACAGCACAACATTAGGTACAGAGTAAAGTTCCCTCTACACTGTCCCATCAAACACCCCCAGGGCAGATACCGCATGGAGTTAGATACAGAGTACAGCTCCTTCTGTACTCCTTCAGTAATGTGCCTTAACCCCTGCCCCTCAGAAGTGTCTCAGACCCAGTCCCGAGAAGGAAGAGAGTTGTACGTCAGTGCTGACAATGACCTTTGCCCTCCCAGCTCACCCCTGTTCTATTTAAAGTTGTGTCTCCTCTGTGGACTGTCTCTGACACTCTACACACATTCTGATCTCCTGATGCTCTTGCTGAGGGCAGAGGAGAGGCTCACGTGGGTGAGGGCACAGGAGAAGCGGGCGTTGGACTCCCAGGCAGAGCCAGAGAGGGTCAGCAGGCTGCTGACACTGTAGGTGTTGTCCGAAGCTCGCAGGTAGTTGCTGGTCTGAACCCCGTCCGAAATGGCTGCACCATCCTTCTTCCACTCCACCACCACCTCATCGGGATAGAAGTGATTGGCAAGGCACATTAGGGTGGCAGTGCCCTTAGTCTTGACCTCCTCCTGGGAGGGGGGCAGCAGGATCAGTGTGGGTTGTGAATTCTCACGGGCTGGAAGAGAAAAGAAGGAATTTTAATCCTGGTGTATTTATGAATCGCGTGTACATTGTGAATTTTTTTCTATATTTTGTCTGGTGAATATACAGCAGAATAAGTCAGTATAAATTTCAAAAGTGAAAATCTTCCTGACTAACCTGACTGAATATTGTGAGGAGGTAACAGAGTGAGTAGACAATGGGAATGTAGTCAATGCGGGGCATCAGTTTCCCACCACGTTGTGCCCGGCTCTGCAGTGGGCACAATGTGGGCATAGCAGGAGAGCCCCAAATCGAGATCTGGTGGGCGGGAAGTCTCAGGTGAGTTATCTGACTCATGGCACCCAGCGTGAGCTGGATCATGGCCTCGCTGGCTGTGATCCATGTAATGATCGAGATCGCGGCTTCCTTTCTGAATGACCTGTGAGGAGCCGATCCTGCTGCCGAGCTCAGTTTCCCAGTGCCGGAGAAATTTTGAAGTGTCGCCCTGACGGGAGAAACTCCCCTAGGTCCCAGAACGTGGCTGAGTGCTACTGGAATAGTGGTCTCCATCTTGGCACTGCAGCCGTCATTAAACACGGCGTCAAACACACCCAAAACCAGACTTAGGCATTTTCCCAGGGAATCGTGACCATAATTTACCTCGATTTTCAAAAGGCATTTGATAAGGTGCCCCAAAACAGACTAATGAATGAATCAGAGAATATTGAGTTAGAGGAAATGTGATGGTATGGATTGCTCGCGGTCTTCAAAACAGAAAGCGGAGATGGGAGTAAAGGGTGGTTATTCAGAGTGACAACGTGGGGAGTGGTGTTTCGTGCATATTTATGTGTTCTGTGTTCTCAGTATTTCTTTTTTTAAATAAATTTAGAGTACCCAATTCATTTTTTCCAATTAAGGGGCAATTTAGCATAGCCAATCCACCTACCTTGCACATCTTTGGGTTGTGGGGGCGAAATCCACGCAAAGACGGGGAGAATGTGCAAACTCCACACGGACAGTGACCCAGAGCCGGGATCGAACCTGGGACCTTGGCGCCGTGAGACTGCAGTGCTACCACTGCGCCACCGTGCTGCCCTGTTCTCAATATTTCTGTGTGCTCTGTGTATATTTGTGTACTCAGTGTATATTTATATGTTCTGTGTATATTTATGTGCTGTGTATATTGGTGTGCTCTGTGTATATTTGTGCGTTCTGTGTATATTTGTGTACCCTGTGTATATTTGTGTGATCTGTGTATATTTGTGTGTATATTTGTGTGTTGTGTGTATATTTGTATGTTCTTAGTATTTCTGTGTACTCAATGTATATTTATATGTTCTGTGAATATTTATGTGTTCTGTGCATATTTGTGTGCTCTGTGTATATTTGTGTGTACTCCTTGTATATTTGTGTATTCTCTGTGTATATTTGTGTGCTCTGTGTATATTTGTGTGCTCAGTGTATATTTGTATGCTCCGTGTATATTTGTGTGCTCTGTGTATATCTGTGTGCTCTGTGTATATTTGTGTGCTCTGTATATTTGTGTGTTCTGTGTATATTTGTGTGCTCTGTATATTTGCGTGCTCTGTATATTTGTGTTTTGTGCATATTTGTGTGCTCTGTACAGATGTGTGCTCTGTATATTTCTGTTTTGTGCATATTTGTGTGCTCTGTATATTTGTGTGTTCTGTGTATATTTGTGTGCTCTGTGTATATTTGTGTGCTCTGTATATTTGCGTGCTCTGTATATTTGTGTTTTATGCATATTTGTGTGCTCTGTACAGATGTGTGCTCTGTATATTTCTGTTTTGTGCATATTTGTGTGCTCTGTATATTTGTGTGTTCTGTGTATATTTGTGTGCTCTGTGTATATTTGTGTTCTGGCTATATTTTCCAAGATTTTCCAGCCTGGCCATGGTATGACTCGCTGCACGGGATTCGACAGTCCAGTGACTTTCAGCAGGACCTGGATGGTGGGTTGGGCTGGAATCTGACCAGTCCCCCTATTAATATAGCCAGGACACCTTATGCTTTATTAACTGCTCTCAAATTGTAAAAGGTAAAGCCGCCACAGTCCCCGATGTCCACAGACTGCTTTCCCCTTTGAGGGGGAGAACTGACTGGCGGTAATTTACCCTGACCATTACCGCACTTGAGGCAAGGTTGAGAAGGCGCGGCCTTCATGAATGACCTCAGCCAGTACGGCAATCTTCAATTACTTTTCTTCTTTTTTTAAAAAATAATTTTTATTGAAAAATTTTGAATTTATACAACAATAACGCACCACAGTAAAATACCAAAAATAACAATAATATTAACAATCACAAACATTCGCCCCACCTCCATGAACAACACAGCATTTTAACAGCAATGCAAATTAGCACAATATAAAGTAACAGAGTAGACACTACAATAAGGAACCCCCCCCCCCCCCCCCTCCCCCCCCCCGGGTTGCTGCTGCTATTGACCAAGTTACCTATCTTTGAGCCAGAAAGTCCAGAAAAGGCTGCCATCGTTTATAGAGCCCTTGTATTGATCCTCTCAGGGCAAATTTGACCCTTTCCAATTTTATAAATCCCACCATGTCACTGATCCAGGTCTCCACACTTGGGGGCCTCGCATCTTTCCACTGCATCAAGACTACTAGGGACGCAAAGGCCAGGACACCGGCCTCTTCGCCTCCTGCACTCCCGGCTCTACCGCAACTCCAAAATTCGCGAGTCCCCACCCTGGTTTGACCCTGGATCCAACCACCCTCGACACCGTCCCCGCCACCCCCTTCCAGAATTCTTCCAGTGCTGGGCATGCCCAGAACATATGGGCGTGGTTCGCTGGACTCCCCGAACATCTGGTGCACCTGTCCTCACCCCCAAAGAACCTACTCATCCTAGTCCCGGACATGTGGGCCCGGTGCAGCACCTTAAATTGGATGAGACTAAGCCTCGCACATGAGGAGGAAGAGTTGACTCTCTCCAAGGCATCCGCCCAAGTCCCGTCCTCTATCTGCTCCCCAAGTTCCTCCTCCCATTTAGCCTTCAGCTCCTCCACTGACAACTCCTCCACCTCCTGCATTACCTTATAGATGTCAGACACCTTCCCCTCTCCGACCCACACCCCCGAAAGCACTCTGTCCATTATCCCCCGCGACGGCAGCAGAGGGAATCCCTCTACCTGTCGCCTAGCAAACGCCTTTGCCTGCAAGTATCTGAACATGTTCCCTTGGGGAAGGCCAAATTTATCTTCCAGATCCCCCAGGCCTGCAAACCTCCCGCCAATAAACAGGTCCCTCAATTTGCTGATGCCCGCCCTTTGCCACCCCCTAAATCCCCCATCCTTGTTCCCCGGGATGAACCGATGGTTGCCACCCAGTGGAGCCTCCATCGAGCCCCCTGCTTCCCCCCGATGCCGTCTCCACTGTCCCCAGATTCTTAGGGTCGCCGCCACCACCGGGCTCATGGTAAACCTCTTAGGGGAGAGCGGCAACGGTGCCGTTACCATGGCACCCAGGCTCGTACCTCTACATGACGCCATCTCCATTCTTTTCCACGCCGCCCCTCCCCCTCCATCACCCATTTACGCACCATTGACACATTGGCTGCCCAATAGTACCCCAGAAGGTTGGGCAGCGCCAGCCCGCCTCTATCCGTCCTTCGCTCCAGGAACACCCTCTTCGCTCTCTGAGTCCCATGTGCCCACACAAAGCTCAAAATACTGCTGGTCACTCTCCTAAAGAAGGCCCTGGGGATAAAGATGGGCAGGCACTGAATAAGGAACAAGAACATCGGAAGCACCGTCATTTTGACGAACTGCACCCTCCCCGCCAATTATAATGGCAGCATGTCCCACCTCTTGAACTCCTCCTCCATCTGATCTACAAGTCTGGTGAAGTTATGCTTGTGAAGAGTCCCCCAGTCCCTGGCCACCTGCACCCCCAGGTACCTAAAACTCTCCCCTGCCCGCCTAAGCGGGAGCCTACCAATTCTTTCCTCCTGGTCTCCAGGGTGCACCACAAACACCTCGCTCTTGCCTAAATTTAATTTATAACCTGAAAAGGTCCCAAACTCAGCCAGCAACTCCATCACTCCCGGCATCCCTCCCACCGGGTCCGCCACATACAGTAACAGGTCATCGGCATACGACACCCTATGTTCCTCTCCACCTCGCACCAAGCCTCTCCACCTCTCTGAATCCCTCAACGCCATCGCCAGAGGCTCGATTGCCAGTGCAAACAACAAGGGGGACAGGGGGCAACCCTGTCTGGTCCCTCGGTAAAGCCGGAAGTACTCCGACCTCCTCCTATTCGTGGCCACGCACGCCATTGGGGCCTCATATAGCAGCCTTACCCATCTAATGAACCCTTCACCAAATCCAAACCTCCCCAACACCTCCCATAGGTACCCCCACTCCACTCTATCGAAGGCCTTCTCCGCATCCAGCGCCACCACTATCTCTGCCTCCCCCTCAATCGCCGGCATCATGATGACATTCAACAATCTCCGCACATTCGTGTTCAGCTGCCTTCCCTTCACGAAGCCTGTCTGGTCCTTGTGCACAACCCCTGGCACACAGTCCTCTATCCTGATAGAGGACCTTAGCATCCACGTTGAGGAGAGATATGGGCCTGTATGAACCACACTGCTGGGGGTCCTTATCCCTCTTTAAAATTAACGAGATCAGCGCCCGCGACATCGTCGGGGGCAAAGTCCCCCCTTCCCACGCTTCATTGAGTGTCCGCACCAGCAAGGGGCCCACTAGGCCCACAAACTTTTTATAAAATTCCACCGGGAACCCATCCGGCCCCGGTGCCTTCCTTGACTGCATCTGCCCGATCCCCTTAACTAGCTCCTCCAGCTCAATCGGCGCACCCAACCCCTCCACCTTCTACTCCTGCACCTTCGGGAAAGAAAGCCCGTCAAGGAACCTCTCCATTCCCCTCCTCTTCCCCGTTGGCTCCAACTGGTACAGTTCCCCGTAAAAGTCCTTGAAGACCTCATTCACCTCTACCCCCTTCTGCACCACATTCCCACTCTTGTCTCTCACTCCAGCAATTTCCTTAGCCGCATCCCGCTTGCGGAGCTGATGAGCCAGCATCCTACTCACCTTTTCACCATGTTCGTACACTGCCCCTTGTGCCTTCCTCCACTGTGCCTCTGCCTTTCTAGTGGTCAGCAAATCAAATTTAGCCTGTAGGCTGCGCCTCTCCCCCAACAGTCCCTCCTCTGGTGCCTCTGCATACCTCCTGTCCACCTCCAGCATCTTTCCTACCAGTCTATCCCTCTCACTCCTCTCGCTCCTCTCCCTGTGTGCCCGGATGGATATCAGATCCCCACGAATCACTGCCTTCAGGGCTTCCCAGACCATCCCCACCTGAACCTCCCCCGTATCATTCACCTCGAGGTACCCCTCAATACTTGCCCGGACCCTCCTACACACCTCCTCCTCCGCCAACAACCCCACATCCAACCGCCACAACGGACGTTGGTCCCGCACCTCCCCCATCTCCAACTCTATCCATTGCGGAGCGTGGTCGGAGATTGCAATGGCCGAATACTCGGCCTCCTCCACTCTCGGAATCAGTCCCCTACTCACCACGAAGAAATCTATCCAAGAGTAGACCGTATGTACGTGGGAGAAGAAAGAGTACTCGCGTGCCCTCGGCCTCACAAACCTCCATGGATCCACCCCACCCATCTGATCCATAAACCCTCTCAGTACCTTGGCCGCCGCCGGCCTCCTACCCGTCCTAGAGCTGGACCGATCCAGTGAAGGATCCAACACCGTATTAAAGTCCCCCCCCCCATGATCAGACCTCCCACCTCCAGACCCGGGACCCGTCCCAACATACGCCTCATAAAGCCCGCATCGTCCCAATTTGGGGCATACACACTAGCCAGTACCACCTTCTCTCCTTGTAGCCTGCCCCTAACCATAACATACCTACCCCCCTTATCCGCCACCACCTCCGATGCCTCAAACAACACATTTTTCCCCACCAGAATCGCCACTCCCCGGTTCTTCACATCCAACCCAGAGTGGAAAACCTGCCTCACCCATCCCTTCCTCAGGCGGACCTGTTCCGCCACCTTCAGGTGGGTCTCCTGAAGCATTGCCACATCTACCTTTAGCCCCTTCAGGTGAGCCAGTACCCTCGACCGCTTCACCGGCCCATTCAACCCTCTCGCATTCCAGGTGACCAACCGGATCAGAGGGCGTCCCGCCCCCCTCCCCCGTTTTCAATTACTTTTCTATATTAATTCAAGCGATATGGGTGTCACAGGCTGTTTCAGCATTTAATGTCTGTCCTTAATTTCCCCTTGAGAAGGTGGTGGTGAGCTGCATTCCTGAACCATTGTAGGTACACCCACAGTGCAGTTAGGGAGGGAGTTTGAGGATTTTTGACCCAGTGACAGTGAAGGAACAGCAATAATTTTCCAAGTCAGGGTGGTGAGTGATTTGGAGGGGAGCCTCCAGGTGGTGGTGTTCTCAGGTATCTGCTGCTCTTGTCCTTCTAGATGGTATTGGTTCTGGGTTTATAAGGTGCTGTCTGAGGAGCCTTGGTGAGTTCCTGCAGTGCATCTTTAAGATGGTACACATGGCTGCCACTGTTCGTTGGTGGTAGAGGGAGTGAATGTTTGTGAAATGGGTGCCAATCAAGTGGTTGCTTTGTCCTGGATGGTGTTGAGCTTCTTGAGTGTTGTTGGAACTGCATTCATCCAGGCAAATGGAGAGTATTCCATCACACTCCTGACTTAGGCCTCTCTGACCTGCCCTGGTAGCCACAGCATTTCTATGGCTAGTCCAGTTCAGTTTCTGATCAATGGTAACCCCCAGGATATTGATTGTGGGGACTCAGTGATGGTAATGCCATTGAATGTCAAGGGGCGGTCGTTAGACTCTTTTTTGTTTGAGATGGTTGGCATGAATGTTACTTGCCACTTGTCAGCCCAAGCTGGATATTGTCCAGGTTTTGCTGCATTTGAACATGGACTGCTTCATTATCTGAGGAGTCGTGAATGGTGCTGAACATTGTGCAGTCATCCGCAAACATCCCCACTTCTGACCTTGTAGCTGGAAGGAAGGTCATTGATGAAGCAGCTGAAGATGGTTTGGCACAGGACACTATCCTGAGGAACCCGTGCAATGATTGTCCTGGAGCTGAGATGATTGACCTCCAACAACCACAATCCTTTGTGCTGGTTAAACACCAACCAGCAGAGAGTTGTCTCCCGATTCCCATTGACTCCAGTTTTCCTTGGTTCTTGATGCCACGTTAATGGCAGTAACATTCTCTTCATATGTGCACATATACACCCATTTCCTCTACATCTGCACCCCCTATATAATTGTAACCTTTATTTTGTATTGTCTATTCATGCTCTTCTTACCCCGAGGGTGGTGGGGGGCGGGCTCTCTCTGTTACAGGGACTCCTGTGGGGGGGGGGGGGGGACTCTATTATAGGGGTTCCTGGGGTGGTCTCCCTATCGCAGGTTTCCTTATGGGGGGGGGGGGGGTGGCTTTGCGGGGTTCTGATAGAGATGGGGTGGACATGTAATGCATTGTGGGTGCGGAGGGTGGCCAGGATTTTGCAAAATAATGCATGGCAAGGAATACGAGGGATTCCGGAGGGAATCCCCCTGTCGGGACCCCATTTTGAGCGGGCAGCCTGATAACAAAGTCTCATGGCCAGCCACCCTCCACCTCGCATCACAAGTCAGCACCCAGCTCCCGATTTCCTGGGTGCCCCTCCACCAAGTACAGGGGTTAACAAGACCTGCCTCTCCCCCTCCCCCAGGACTCCTTAACTAGGGAGTCACCCCCAGGGCCCCCATTAATAGGGAGAACCTCAGGGAGCCCCTTAATAGGGAGACCCCCTTAATAGGGAGACCCGCAAGGGACCCCCTTCATAGAGAGACCCCCTCAGGGACCCCCTTAATAGGGAGACCCCCCCAGGGAACACATGCAGCTGCACGGTAGCACAGTGGTAGGGCAGCATGGTACCACAATGGTTAGCACAGTTGCTTCACAGTTCCAAGTCCCAGGTTTGATTCCCAACTTGGGTCACTGCCTGTGCCGAGTCTGCACGTTCTCCCCGTGTCTGCGTGGGTTTTCTCCGGGTGCTCCGGTTTCCTCCCACAGTCCAAAGATGTGCAGGTGAGGTGGATTGGCCATGATAAATTGCCCTTAGTGTCCAAAACGTTTGGGTGGGGTTACTGGGTTAGGGTGGAGATGTGGGCTTGGGTAGGGTTCTCTTTCCAAGGGCTGGTGCAGACTCAATGGGCCGAATAGCCTCCTGCACTTTAAATTCTATGAATAAGGAGATCCCCAGGAGCCTGCTTAATAGGGAGACCCTCTTAATATGGAGACCCTCTTAAAAGGATGACCCCCAAGGGAACCCCCTTAATAGGGAGACCTGCAAGGCACCTCCTTTATACGGTGACCCCTCAGGGACCCCCTTAATAGGGAGACCCCCCAGGGAACACATGAATAGGGAGACCCCTCAGGGACCCCCTCAATAGTGAGGCCCCCAGGTACCCCCTAACCCGAGACCCCTTATCCAGAGGGACCCCTTAACTAGATGGACCCCTTAACCAAAGCCCACCCCACCCCTCAGGGTCCTCATAACTACAGGGAGCAGCGCCATGGACCCCCTGACTAAAGAGAAATAAGTGCATTTAATCAAGTGTGTTATTTCAGTGCATTTACCAGTCTTTGATGTGGTTGATGTTTGTGAACATTGGGGTTTCAGCACTTAGAGTGACTCATCCATGAAGGGAGATGAATGAATCAAGGCTGCAGTTGTTTTGTGAAAGCTGTCAATCGCAGGTAACTACTTGAAATGAATGAATGGTTTGCAGCTAATTGATCTGAGGGGTTTAAACACAGGTCACAGCTTTTCCCCTTCCAGAGGATGTAGGAGTGCCGAAGAATAGGGTGCCTGGCCTGCTAAATGGATGCAGATGGATCATTATGGCCCATTTGCATTTATTTACATCCTCCCGCTGGCGTGCGGGCGCAAATCTCGACCCCGCTGCCAGTGGGGTGGTCAGAGCATCAGGTTTCTATCATCGCCTGGAGGCGCCCGGTGCCAATCCTGATTTTTAGGCATCGGGGACCACGCTACCATGCCAGCGGTGGAGAATACAGACCACTGTTGAGTGATCTGGGTATCTCTGCATCGAGGAACAAGAAGAAATTAGGAAGGCCAATGGAATGTAGGTCTTCATTCCAATGCTACAGCAGTACAGCCCATTGGGAAAATCATACCTGGACTATTGGGAACAGTGTTGCTCTCCTTATTTACTTGCATTGGATGCAGTTCAGAGAAGGTTCTCTTGGCTGATTCCTTTGATGAAGGGGTTGTCTTGTGAGGAAAGGTTGAGCAGATTAGGTTTGTACTCGTGGAAGTAGAACCAGCTCGGCACCATCTTCACAAGAGCAATCGGGGATGGGATATAAATGCTGGTCTAGCCAGTGAAGCCCACCTCCCTTAATGAAAAATAATCAACAAGGATACTGTGGGAGTTCCCAGTTTTCAAACAGAAAAGAAAGATGTGTGTTTATATTGTGTATTTCACACATTAGAATCTCCTAAAGACATTTACTGATAATGGAGGACTTGGCTGACAACACTCACTGTTATAATGTCGGAAATGTGACAACCATAAGACATAGGAGCAGAATTAGGCCACTTGGCCCATCGAGTCTGCTCCGCCATTCAATCATGGCTGATATTTTTCTCATCCCCATTCTCCTGTCTTCTTCCCATAACCCGTGATCCCCTTCTTGGTCAAAAACCTATCTATCTCTGTTTTAAAGACACTCAGTGATTTGGCCTCCACAACCTTCTGCGGGCAAAGAGTTCCACAGATTCACCAACCTCTGGCTGAAGAAATTCCTCCTCATCTCTGTTTTAAAGGATTGTCCCTTTAGTCTGAGATTGTGTCCTACAAGTGGAAACAGCCTCTCCATGTCCACTCTATCCAGGCCTCGCTGTGTCCTGTTAGTTTCAATAAGATTCGCCCCTTATCCTTCTAAACTCCAACGAGTACAAACCCAGAGTCCTCAGCCATTCCTCATATGACAAGCTCTTCATTCCAGGGAACATTCTTGTGAACCTCCTCTGGACCCTTTCCACATCCTTCCTTAGATACGGGGCCCAAAACTGCTCACAATACTCCAAATGGGGTCTGACCAGAGCCTTATACAGCCTCAGAAGTACATCCCTGGTCTTGTATTCTAGCCCTCTCGACATGAATGCTAACATTGCATTTGCCTTCCTAACTGCCAACTGAACCTGCATGTTAACCTTAAGAGAATCATGAACAAGGACTCCCAAATCCCTTTGTGCTTCTGATTTCCTCAGCATCTCCCCATTTAGAAAATAGTCTATGCCTCCATTTCTCCTTCCAAGTGCACAACTTCACACTTTTCCACATTGTATTCCATCTGCCACTTCTTTGCCCACTCTCCTAGCCTGTCCAACCAGTTCTGCAGCCCCCTTGCTTCCTCAATACTACCTGCCCCTCTACAGATCATCTGTATCATCTGCAAGCTTAGCAACAGTGCCTTCAGTTCCTTCCTCCAGATCATTAATGTATATTGTGAATGGTTGTGGTCCCAGCACAGACCCCTGAGGTACACCACGAGTCACCAGCTGCCATCCTGAAAAGGACCCCTTTATCCTCACTCTCTGCCTTCCGCCAGTCAGCCAATCCTCTATCCATGCCAGGATCATACTCTTAACACCATGGGCTCTTAACTTATTTAACAGTTTCTTATGCAGCACCTTGTTAAAGGCCTTCTGGAAATCTAAATAAATCACATCCACTGGTTCTCCTTTGTCTAACTTCCTTCTTCCTTAAAGAACTTGAACAGATTTGTTAGACATGACCTCCACTTGATGAAGCCATGCTAACTCAGTCCTATTTTATCATGCGCTTCCAAGTATTCCACGATCTCATCTTTAATAATGAAGTCCAAAATCTTACCAATGACCGAAGTCAGGCTAACCTGCCTATAATTTCCTGTCTTGTGCCTCTCTCCCTTTTTAGACAGTGGTGTTACATTAGCCACTTTCCAGTCCTCTGGGACCCTTCCTGCCTCCAGTGATTCCTGAAAGATCATCACCAATGTGTATGTCACAACATTGTAGTACATCCCCAAATTACTTTCAGATATATTGAACTTTATTAAGGGAAACATGTGTTTGTAAAATAAATACAAATAAAGACACTGACGTTCATTTTCAAATCCTCTCTGGCCAGAGGTGAGGTGCCAGAGGACTGGAGGACACCTAATGTGTTATCAGGCTGGGGTTGTACTCCTTGGAGCAGAGAAGGCTGAGGAGGGACCTGATTGTGGTGTAAAAGGTTATGAGGTGCGTAGATCGGGTGGAAAGGAAGAAGCTTTTCTCCTTAGTAGAAGAGTCAATAACCAGGGGACATAGATTTAAGGTAGGGACAGGAGGGTTCGAGGGGATTTGAAGAAAACCTTTTTCACCCAGAGGGTGGTGGGAATCTGAAACTCACTGCCTGAAAGGATGGTAGAGACGGGAAACCACACAAGAAGCATTTAGATGAGTAATTGGAACACCATGGCATACAAGGTTTGGACCAAGTGCAAGACAATGGGATTAGAATCATGGAATCAATGAATTTACAGTGCAGGAGGCCATTTGGCCCATCAAGTCTGCATCGGCCCTTGCAATAGCACCCTACTTAAGCCCATGCTTCCACCCTATCCCCATAACCCAGTAACCCCACCTAACCTATGGACACTGAGGGGAAATATATCATGGTCAATCCACCTAACCTGCACACCTTTGGACTATGGAGGAAACCAGAGCACCCGGAGGAAACCCACGCAGACACGGGGAGAATGTGCAAATTCCACACAGACAGTCATCCGAGGCTGGAATTGAAATCGGAACCGTGGAGCTGTGAGGCAGCAGTGCTAACCATTGTGCCACCATGCCCAATAGACAAGTGCTTGATGGTCGGCGCAGACATTTTGGGCTAAAGGGCCTCTTTCTGTGCTGTAAAATTTTATGGACGCAATCTAACCAAAGTGGAACAGAGTCCCGAGACAATGCCAGCGCCGGGAAACACCACGCTGTCTATCGGGACTTTGTTTCAATTCGGGACTTCAGCGGGGAACGTCTTGCCGAGGCCACACCCGTTTCCTGCACTGAGGAGCTTCGTTCGCTGAAACTCCTCAGTGCAGGAAGAGATTGGGACGCCATTTTTAAATGGTGTCCTGATCTCTCGACCCCCTAACATGAGCCCCGAAACCCCCATGCCCCAACTACAAGAGGTCCCCTATAAGGGGTCCTCAGGGCCCCACCTCACCCATGCAGCACCCTGGGCCCAATCCCAGGCATGGGGTTAATGCCAGACTGGCACGCTGACAGTACCCTGTCAGCACCATCTAGACACCTTGGCAGTGCCAGGTTATCAAGGTGGCACTGCTAGGGTGCCAGGCTGGAATGCCCAGCAGTGCCCCGAGGGCAAGTATCTGGGGACCTCCGATCACCTGGGATACTCCCACATGTGCCATTCCATCTGGTTCCCATTTGTAGGGATCAGCACTGAAAGTTGCTCACCCAAGATCTCGAAGGCTAAGGGGTTAGATCCCAGGGCCTTAGATCCAGCGAGTGCATATTAGAGT
The DNA here is from genome assembly GCF_902713615.1 of Scyliorhinus canicula. NCBI lineage: Eukaryota > Metazoa > Chordata > Chondrichthyes > Carcharhiniformes > Scyliorhinidae > Scyliorhinus > Scyliorhinus canicula. The sequence goes on along the minus strand of NC_052149.1, from coordinate 127,479,428 downwards.
GAGACTAAAGAGAAAATGCTGGAAAATCTCAGCTGAGCTTTGACAAAAGGTCATCTGGACTTGAAACGTTAGCTCTTTTCTCTCCCTACAGATGCTGCCAGACCTGCTGAGATTTTCCAGCATTTTCTCTTTGGTTTCAGATTCCAGCATTCGCAGTAATTTGCTTTTATTTTAGTGTGAGACTAGCTGTCTTACTCTAATATGCAGATTTGCCAGATCGTGATCCCACCCACAATGGACGGGATTCAGATTGCGGCGTCTCATGAGATCACGTCAGATCTCGTGAGATGTGGCAAGCTGGATAGATTCCGGAAGAGGGTTCTCCCAGCATCTACCGGGTGTGCTGCACTGCCTTTCAAGCGCAACTGGCTGGTAAATCGTGCCCTACATCTCTATGACTGAGCCAAGATGGTCGAGAATTTAAAGTGGCTACCTTCTGGGAAATCCCTTTGTGGATCACACTTGACTGACTAGTCCCGACTGAAGATGGAATGTTGCTCCTGAAAGGTGTCAGGGACTTCATCAAACAGGGTTAGAAACGGAGATAGAAAGGATGCAAAAGAGTGAATTTGACCTCCAGTGGTTAAGGAGACTATGGAGACTGATTTGTCACATCTGAGCAGACATCTAAAACCCATTTCCTGTTGTGTTTTCTCTCAGAATGTGGAAATGGTCTGAGTTCAAAGTAAACTGACTCTGGGGAGAAAGACATGTCTGTTTGTTGGGAAATGGGTTAAATAGCTAAATGCACATTTGGCCTGAGTGCACTGGTGTGTCAGAGTGTGAGTGACACAGAAACAAGAAGGCAACCAAGTCAACCCAGCAAAAGACAAACAGACAAAGGCTCTCTCTCCTGCTGTTGCTGGGAGAAAGTTCAGCAGCCATAACCATCGAAAGAAAATTGGACAGCTATCCAACCACCCTGCAGAACCCATTGTCTCCAAGCTAACTGGTAAACTGTCAAAGCCAGCTCTACCGGAATCATCCAACTTAATGGCTGCAACATTGTGCCGTCCACACACACAGACAAGTCAAAGATGGATTTGTATTTATTTACCTTTTATCTGTACTTTTAACTTTTCATTTCTGGTCAGGATGTGTAACGATTTTATTATTTTCTCGGGTTTTTAGTAACTCATCAACTTATTCAAGAAAGCCTAGTTAAATTGGCTCCTTCTAAAAATTTATTATAGTTGGACTGCTCAAGGTATCCACAGCGAAAGGGATCCATTTTAAATTAAGCTTGTTGCAACCAACTGAAGGTGGGATTGAATAAAGAAGGGGAGCCAACTAATACCTCCTCACCCGGGAGCAAAACAAAATTGGGGTCCCAATCCAGAAGTTAACAAATGAGGAAACCTCGTCTGAAGACTTGTCATAACTTGTACACAGCAAGATCTCACAAACAGCGATGAGATAAATGAGCATTTCTAGTAAAGTTGCTTTGAGGATAAATATCGGACTGTACTCGACCCAAAGAGAAAGTAACTGAGAGTCTCCCCAAAAGCCTGGAACACTGAAGCCACTGGATTGTGAGCCCTGCTGGACCTGTTTGTCATCAGAACTTTGCTAAGAGATAAGCAGGGAGTGGAGAGAGCAGAGTTAAAGCTGGGGGAAGTGGGACTTCGGTGTCTCACTGTGCTGCTGCTGCTGCTGTGATCAGTTATATCAGAGAGTGTGACAGGGAGCCAGAGCTCACATCAAACTCTGCCCGTGTCTGTCACACGCAGACTGACAGGAGTCTAGTGAGTGATTTCACTCCATGGTCCAGGAATGTGAACACAGTCTGCAAACGTCCAGATCTCCTCCACACGGTGGGTAAAAGCTGCTTACTTATATCTTGCTGCTTAAAGGGGGGGAATGGAACTAAAGAAATACAGCTGGGCACCCTGTTCTACACAGTGTTCTTCAATGAACCATTTCATTCACTGCAGCTCCCCACTAACACCTTCAACTATTCAGCATTTGTGTTTGAGAAAGTTTCAGTATTGAAAGGGTTAATAACGGAGGATTGGGGTTTACTTACTCAGTCTGAGCTTGGTTCCTTTACCGAACGTAAGCCACACTGACAGCTTCCAGTGCAGGGGCTGTACAAAAACCTCTGCTCTCTGCTTCACTCACTCACTCTCACCCTCTCTCTGTCTCTCTCTGTGTCTCTCACTCACTCATGTCTTTCTCTCTCACTCTTTCTCACTCTCTGTTTCTCTCAATGTCTCTGTGTTTTGTTGGGAGAGTTTAGAATTCTATCTTTGGATCATAAATCTTTCAGCTGCTCTTCATATGTGGACATGGAGAGTAAGATGGAAACTTGAGGCCTTCAGTGAGCTGTGGACACCACAGGGACTGGAGTGTGTAGTGGACGGTGAGAATCATTTGTACAGTTTCCTTTCTTGTGTTTATTATATAATATAAAACTGTGGGATGTGTCAGTACAGGAGGTGGGATTGTGTGTCTATAATATTTTATATAAACTGTGGGATTTGTCAGTACAGCAGGTGGTGCTGTGTGTATTGAGGTTTTTGTAAGGCCCTATATCACTGTGTATGGGGAAGCTGCTTCCTTGCTGACAGTAATAATCAGCGACATCCTCATTCTGCACATTGCTGATTGTCAGGGTGAATCGTGTTCCAGATCCACTGCCGGTGAATCGTTTGGATGTTCCTGTGAATCGGCCCACTGCATTATAGATCCGCAGAGTGGGTTTTTGACCTTCTCGCTGTTGATACCATTCAACATCACCAGTTGCATCCTAACTGGCCGTACAGGTGATGATGATTGTCTGGCCCATGCTCACTGACAGCACCGGGGGAGACTGGGTCATGATGATGTCTCCACTGATACCTGAGGGGTAATAGAGAAACAGAGTGAAGTAAGAACTGTCACAGAAAGAGCCTGTACAATGAGATATTGTTGGAGACACTGACTGTTCCTCTGCTTTCAGCATTTTCCCTTCAATCACAAGTCAGTAGAATTGGATTGAAATGGAGAGCAGGAAAATATTCAAGGTGGAAGGAGAGAGATTTGTACCTGCGATGCAGAATGCCAGAGGCCAGATCAGCTGGATGGCTGAAATCATGGTGTCTGCTCCTGTCCCTGTGCCTGGTTACTGATAAACTCTCCCTTCACTGGGCTCTGCTTTATAAAGCTGCAGCCTGTGAGAGTCTGACTGCCCGTTCCTCAGTATGTAAATGGTATGAGGCAGAGACACTACGTCAGCACCTTCACTTCCTCTTCCCACTCACTCCAACCCTCACTATCTTCCTCAGACTGTCTCTCTCTCTCTCTCTCTGCCTTGTTCTTCCTGCAATGTTCCATGTTTGCACTCACCCCCTCTCTTTCTCTCCATGTCTCTCTCTATCTTTCCCCTTCACTTTATCTTTCTTTTGTCCCTCTGTCTCCTCCTCTTTCTCTCTCTCCTCCAGAAGAGGGAACAACCACCTGATAGCCACCCGATCAACTCCACTCACAATCTGATATGTCTCAATAAGATCATGTCTCATTCTTCAAAGCTTCAATGGATTTTTTCCCCCTTGTTTTTATTTTCCGTTCCTCTTGTAATAAATACCAACATTCCATTTCCCTTCCTGATCACTTGCTGGATCTGCAGACTAACGTTTTGTGATTCATGTACCAGGACACCCAGATTCCTCTGTAGCAGCCAGTTCCTCAATCTCTCTCCATTTAAATACTTTACTGCTTTTCTATTCTTCCTGCCAAAGTGGACAAGTTCACATTTACCCACGTTATACTCCAAAATGTAGGGTAGTGCCCATTTGTGTGTGGGGGATGACATTGGCCATGGGTGGGTGGGGGGGGGGGGGGGGGGGGGGGACGACCCACAAGCTGACTTTGAGATTGGGGCATCCTTTCCAGGGAACTCAGGCTCGATCTCTGAGTTCAGCTCCCCAGTGATGAGAATAATTCTAAGTGTGAGGTAAACCGGTGAAAAACTCTCCAGAGCCCAAAAGGGTGACTAAGTATGGTTAGATAGCGGTGGGAACTCGCCGACAGAGGCAGGTGGAAACTCCCAACAAAACCCGCCACAAATGACACTTAGAGACATTTCTGTTAAAATGCGCCCATAGATTGTGAATAGTTGAGGCTCCAGCATTGATCCCTGTGACACTCCACTAGTTGTTACAGTTTGCCAAGCTGAAAAAGGCCCATTTATCCCCTCTCTCTGCTTCCTGTTAACTAACCAATCCATTATCACAGCGGTTAACACAGTTGCTTCACAGCGCCAGGGTCCCGATTTCGATTCACGGCTTGGGTCACTGTCTGTGTGGAGTCTGCACATTCTCCCCCTGTCTGCATGGGTTTCCTCCGGGTGTTCCGGTTTCCTCCCACAAGTCTCAAAAGACGTGCTTGTTATGTGAATTGGACATTCTGAATCCATGTACCCGAACAGGGATTTTCACAGTAACTTAATTGCAGTGTTAATGTAAGCCTACCTGTGACATTAATAAAGATTATTATTATTATCCATGCCAAGATGTTACCCCATACACCATGAGATCGTATCTTGTGTAGTAACATTTGATGTGGCACCTTATCAAATACCTTTTGGAATTCCGTGTTCTTTACATCTACAGGTTCCCCTTTATCCATCTTGTGACTTCTCCAAAGATGGACAATCACACATTTATAACATAAAGAAACTGCTGCACATCAACTGTTCTGTCCATATCCCACTATACCCTCCAATAGGGACCAGCAAACATGGGCCTCCTTTCCACTGGACCCTCCAAATGGGACCAGTAAACAAGGGACTCCTTCCCACTGGACCTTTCAATAGGGACCAGTAAACATGGGCCTCCTTCCCACTGGACCCTCCAATAGGGACCAGTAAACATGGGTTCCTTCCCACTGACCCTCCAATAGGGACCAGTAAACATGGGCCTCCTTCCCACTGGACCCTCCAACAGGGACCAGTAAACATAGGCCTCCTTCCCACTGGACCATCCAATAGGACCAGTAAACATGGGCTTCCTTCCCACTGGACCAGTAAACATGGGCTTCTTTCCAACTGGACCCTCCAATAGGGACCAGTAAACATGGGACTCCTTCCCACTGGACCCTCCACCAGTAAACATAGGCCTCCTTCCCACTGGACCCTCCAATAGGGACCAGTAAACATGGGACTCCTTCCCACTGGACCCTCCAATAGGGACCAGTAAACATGGGACTCCTTCCTACTGGACCCTCCAATACGGACCAGTAAACATGAGCTTCCTTCCCACTGGACCCCCTGGTCCTCCAGGAGCTGAGTTTCAGGCTCCGCATCCTGTCCACCACAGAGGCTTCTTATTTCCATCTCCATAACATTGTCCGTCTCTACACTACATCAGCCCCTTGCGCACAGAAACCCTTATCCCGGCTTGTCCTGCCTCCTAACTCCATTATTCCAATGTTGTCTCCTGGCTTCCTTCATCCACGCTTCATAATCTCCAACTTGTCCCAAATCCAGTGGGTCCAGACCCTGTCTCACAAAGTGCCATTCCAGCACTCCCCCTGACCTCACTGACCTGTTAACCCTGACCTCATTGACCTGTTAACCCTGAGCTGTTACCCCTGACCTGGCTGACCTACAACTCCTGACCTCATTGATCTGTTACCCCTGACCACTGAACTGTTAATCCTGATGTTGCTGACCTAAACCTCTGACCTCACTGACCTCCAGTTCCCTCCATGGCCTCACTCCTCCCTACCTCTGTGTCCTGCTGCAGATTCACATTCCCTCCCTCACCCTTCCATCCTCTGACTCTGGTCTCCTGCCCATCGCTACTTCCTTCATCCCACCATTGACAGCAGAGCCTTCAGATGCTGAGGCCCTGCATGGAGTTTGCACTTTCTCCCTGTCTCTGCATGGTTTCCTCCGGGTGCTCTGGTTTCCTCCCACAATCCAAAAATGCGCATGTTAGGTGGATTAGCCATGATAAATTGCCCCTTAGTATCCAAATATGTGCAGGTTAGATGGGGTTATAGGGTGGGGGGCCTGCCTCATTGGTTTCTCTTTCAGAGGGTTGATGCAGATCCGATGGGCTAAATGGCCTCCTTCTGTACTGTAGGAACTCTATGGTTCTATGCTCTCTGAACTCTCACCCTTAATCCTTCCCCCTTTCCAGGTCTCTCTCTCCTCCATCAAACTCCATCCGTTCACCCAATCCTTTGATCAATTGTCCTAAAGTCTCCCCATCCCCTCCTCCATTCCCCTTATTGTTGATCTGTGAAACATATTGGGATGTTTTGTACATATTTTTAAAAATATTTTTATTGAGAGAAGAATTTTACGTATAACAGAGCACATAACATCAACATGAAGTAGAGAGCACAGAGTCTCGTTCTATGTGGATGACCTACTCTTCTAGATCTCGAACCTGCAAAACAGCAAGGAGGGAATCATGGCGCTCCTGAAAGAGTTTGGCACCTTCTCGGGCTACAGACTCAATCTGACCAAAAGTGAGATCTTCCCGGTGAACCCGCAAGGGGGAGGGGCAGAGCTGGATGGATTGCCATTTAAACAAGCCCGACACAGATTCCGCTACCTGGGGATCCAAATTTACCATGACTGGACACGGACCCATAAATGGAACCTGCAGAGGTGGGACATGCACCCACTCTCCCAAGCAGGGAGAATGCAAACGATCAAGATGAACATATTGCCCAGGTTCCTCTTCCTGTTCAGATCCATACCGATCTACATCCCTAAGGCCCCATCTCTAAAACCCCCGAGAAATCCCGAATCCCCCGAAAGGTCCTGCAGAGAACCGGGGGGGGGGGGGGGGGGGGGGGGGGGGAAGCGGCTGGCCTTCCCAAACATGCAATATTACCACTGGGCGGCAATCGCAGAGAGGGTAAAGGGATAAAGAAGCCAGAAGCCGAGTGGGTGTGAATCAAGGAGTGCTGTGGCACAGGATCCTTCCCCCGAAGACTGGCCATGGCTACGCTCCCATCCACACCGTGCAAATACTCAACGAGCCCAGTGGTGGTAGCAACACTCCGGTCGTGGAACCAACCACGGCAGCTCTTCAGATTAACCGAAATGTCCATCTGCAACAACCATAAGTTCACTCTGGTGACAATGGGCGCCGCCTTCAAATGGTGGTGACAGGACAGGGGGACACTGACAGTTAGGGACTTCTACGCAGACAACAGACTGACAACACTACAGGAACTAACAGACGTTCCAGCTGACCGGGGGTGGGGGGTTGCTAGCTCAGACATGCAGGTAAATTTCTTAAGTAAGGAAACAAAAACATATCCACGACCCCCGCAACGATCGCTGTTGGAGGACGGACTTATCGGACGTGGACATCTTAGGGAGGGGGAACCGTGGCGACCTGTATGGGCAACTAATAGGAAGGGCAGGTAGACCACTGGACGAGACAAGGGAAAAGTGAAGGAAGACCTAGGGTTTGAAATAGGGTGGGGACTTTGGAGCGAAGCACTGCACAGGGTCAATTCCCCCCCCCCCCCCCCCCCCCCCCCTCCCCGCATGCACAAGACTTAGCTTAAAGCAGCTGAAAGTGGTGCACAGAGCCCACTTAACCAGAAGAGGGAAGACCAATACGAACGGTGCCAAGGGAGCCCGGCCAACCACGCCCACATGATCTGGTCTTACCCCAGACTAGTAGGGTACTGGACAGCCTTCTTTGTGGCAATGTCCAAGGTTGTGGTGATGAGGGTGGAGCCATGCCCGAGAGTGGCGGTCTTCGGGGTATCAGACCAGCCAGATTTCTTCATGGGGAGGAGGGCTGACACCCTTGCCTTTCCCTCCCTGATCACCAGCCCGAGAATCCTGCTTGCTTGGCGATCAGCACCACCACCCAAAACTGCAGACTGGCTGTCCAACCTATCGGAATTTCTCCAGGTAGAGAAAATTAAATTTGCCATCCGGGGGTCGGAAAAGAGATTCCACAAAACGTGTGGGGAGCATTCACCCAGTTGTTCCAAGATTGTTTGTTGCCAACAGCCAATAAGACAGAGGAAGGGAGATGGAAGCCATGGTACAATAATGAATGCAAACAAAAGAGGGTGGGGGGGGGGGGGGGGGGGGGGGGGTGAGATTTGGGGATATAAACAGGCATTGAGCCCAACCACGCCCAGCACATTACATCATACATGGTTCACACTAACCAATCAGGAACTGGATATAAGAACTGATGAGAGCACGCCTGAGGACTAGAAGGGGAGGGGGTCAGGAAAAGGGGGAGAGGGAAGGAGGGAGGGAGGGGGTCCAGCTAGAAATAAACGTCGATTGGAGAACGTAAAGCAAGAAGCTGTAACTTTTGTAAATAACGAAAGACAACTGATGTAAATAATGGAAGATGACCGATGTATATATTTTTGTTTTCAATGTATGTTCACACCATTGTTCTGTATAATATCAAAAAATCCTTAATAAAAACGTTTTAAAAAATCAACATGAAAACAAACAAAAAGGATACTTACAGAGTGCAATGTTAGGGGAAATGAAGGAACAGAGCAGGGAGCAAGGACAAAACCGACCGATGCCAACGGGAGACCCAAGAGCTCTTGTAGAGCAGATATCTAACTGTGTTCCCTTGAGATAGAGCCTACGTACAGGTGTTGGAGCCCCTGTTTGTGAGCCCCTGGCGATCGGCTGCCACCGCTGCGTAGCTTTGCCCCCCCGTTATAGTTTCCCCCTGGCACTGAACTGTACTGGGAATGGATCGGGTGGGCTTGTTTGGCGTTGGCCTGCCGTGATTAGGACTCACCGTTGTGGTCAGTTCTTGCCCTTTGTCCCTTCTGTTGTGTTCTGTGTTATAACCGTGGTAATGATTTACACAGAACATCTAGTTCTTTAACTAGAAAAAATGATTTATTAACAAACACATGGTAAGATAATTAACAGACTATAATAGAGACGATGGCTACTAAATGCATTCAGTGAATCCTCCCGGAGCTACTCGAAGTGCGACTATCCTCTTGTACGACTTACTACCAACTGGTGGGCGTCGCAAGTCACATGGTAGATCTCTATCGCCACCAGCTGATTAGAGGTCACATTGGTAACTATATACAGGCATATCACCACACCTTCCAGGTCTGGGGAGCAGTAGGTCGCCAGGGTCGCCACATCCAAGCACCAGGAGGAGTTGATGAGGAGGCAAACCCCTCCACCCTTCGCTTTGCCTGAAGATGCCGTGCGGTCCGCCCGGTGAATAGAGAAGCCTTCAGGTTGTATGGCACATACCTTATACCTTGCTCTTTTGGCTCCTTTAAATTCAGCTGTACTTGGCCAGGACTGCCCCAATGTCTTGATAGACACGGACTCAGTGCCCTTCCCACATGCAGGACTGCGTAGTCTGTGCCCCGTTCAGGATCCGTTCCTTGTCCTGGAACTGCTGGAGATGCCGATAATTAGGCTTCGATGGAGCGACCTGTCGACTATGTCCACTTTGGGGCTTGGGGAAGCTTTCATCCCCGACCAGCTTACCCTGCATCCGTGCCACGTAGCCTGTTGGGTTTCTGCCCTCGGTGCCCTCCGGTAGCTCCACAATCCTGAGGTTCTGACAGCGAGACATGTTCTCTTGGTCCTCCACCTTCCACTTGAGCGCTCCCTGGGCTCGCTTCCAGCGGGTCGATTGGTCTCCTTGGTCGGTGGCTGCCTTCTCGAGAACTCGCACCCGTCGTCACCAGCGCCTCTTTGAAGGTGTCCGCAACCGCTGACTTTACCGTTGCCATGATTTCTTTCTTTATGGTGTCTGTGTATTTTAGGATCTCCTGTGTTGGGAGCTCCATCCATTGTCCTATTGGTGAGTAAATTGGTGTTTGTCTCGGCGGCATTCCTCTCTCTCCCATGACTTTCTCTGCCTCACTCCCCCTGTCTGCAGCTTCATCCTTCCTTTCCCGGCTCTTGCTGCCCTCTTTATCTTTTCGGCCCCTTTGCATGTTTGCGGGCATACCTTGGGCCTGTGGTGCTTTTGGGGGAGGGTGGGAAGGGTTTTATTTGGCTCAGAGGCCAATCTTCAGGTCTAAAGTAATTAATCTGAAGTTTAGAGGATAGACACCTTTCCTGTGACTGCCCAGCACACCCGCACCCCCGGAAGTCAGAGGTTTTATACATTACGGCACAAGATAAATTCAGGTTGTGCGGGGAATTTTGGTTGGGGACAGAATTGGACAAAGTGGTGATGGTTCCTGTTGTCAAATATCCTGGCGACAGGGTCCAGACTTCCACACACAGAATAGAGAAGAGGCTGAGGCTACACTTTGAAAAATGTATTCATTCATGTGATGAGGGTGTCACTGGCTGGATCAGCATTTATTGCCCATCCTTAATTGCCCCTGAAGAAGTGGTGGTGAGCTGCCTTCACTGAGCACTGAGTCCATGTGGTGTAGGTACACCCACTGTGCTGTTAAGGAGGGAGGTTCAGGATTTTGACCCAGGATGATGTGATTTGAGTCACACAAGGAAACCTCCAGGTGGTGGTGTTTCAATATATCTGCTGCTCCTGTGCTACTAGATGGTAGTGGTTATGGGTTTGGAAGGTGCTGTCGAAGGAACCTTGGTGAGTTACTGCAGTGCATCTTGTAGATGGTACATAAGGCTGCCACTGTGCGTCTGCGGGGTAGGGAGTGAATGTTTAAACTGGTGGATAGGATGTTAATCAAGCAGCTGTTTTGTCCTGGATGGTGTTGAGCTTCTTGAGTGTTGTTGGAGCTGCGCTCATCCAGGGAAGTGGGAGTATTCCATCCCACTCCTGACTTGTGCCATGTAGATGGTGGACAGGCTTTGGGAGGTCAAGAGGTGAGTTACTCATTGTAGGATTCCTAGCCTTTAACCTGCCCTGGTAGCCACAGTATTAATGTGGCTTGTCCAGTTCAGTTTCTGGTCAATGGTAACCCTCACAATGTTGATTGTGGGGATTCAGCAATGGTAATGCCATTGAATGTCAAAGGGTGGTGGTTAGATCCTCTCTTGTAGGAGATGGTCATTGCGTGGCACTTGTGTGGCGCGATTGTAACTTGCCACTTCTCTGCCAAGGTCCTGCTTCAATATCTGAGGAGTCGTGAATGGTGCTGAACATTGTGCAGTCATCTGCAAACATCCCCACTTCCGACCTTATGATGGAAGGGAGATCATTGATGAAGCAGCTGAAGATGGTTGGATCTAGGACACTACCCTGAGGAACTCCTACAGTGATGTTCCCATTGACTCCAGTTTTGTTTTGGCTCCTTGATGCCAAACTCGGTCAAGGGCAGTCACTCTCACCTCACCTTTGGCATTCAGTGCTTTAGTCCAAGGCTATAATGAGGTCAGGAGCTGAGTGACCCTGGCGGAACCCAAACTGAGCGTCAGTGAGCAGGTCATTGCTGAGTAAGTGCTGTTTGATAGCTGATGATGACTCCTTCCATCACTTTGCTGATGTCCGAGTGTGGACTGATGGGGCGGTAATTGGCTAGGTTGGCTTTGTCCTGTTTTTTGTGTACAGGACACAGCTGGGCAATTTTCCACATTGCTGGGTAGATGCCAGTGTTGTAGCTGTACTTGGCTAGGGGTGTGACAATGTTCTGGAGCACAAATCTTCAGTACTACTGTATTGTTGGGATGTTGTCAGGGCCCATAGCCTTTGCAGTATCCAGTGCCTACAGCCTTTTCCTGATATCACGTGGAATGAATCCAATTGGCTGAAGCCGAGCATCTGTGATGCTGGAGACCTCCAGAGGAGAACAAGATGGATCATTCGCTCGGCCCTTCTGGCTGAAGATTGTTGTGAATGCCTCAGCCTTGTCTTTTGGGCTGAAGTGCTGGGCTCCTCCATCATTGAGGACGGGGATATTTGTGGAGTCCCCTCCTCCAGTGGGGCGTGGGGCAATCTGGCACTGGGGAGGGTGCCCCCACGGTGGCCTGGCCCGTGATCGGGCCCCACCAATCTGCGGGCGGGCCTGTGCCATGGGGGCACTCTTTTCCTACGCGCCGACCATCAGCCTCCGCCATGTTAGACGCGTAGGTGAAACCCCACCCTGTGCATGCGCGGGGTTGACGTCAGCAGCCGCTGACGCTCTCCTGCATGCGCGGACCCGTGCTGGCCGGCGGAGTCTCTTTGGCCCCGGCTGGCGTGGCGCCAAAGGCCTTCCATGCCAGCCTGCCGGGCGCCAACCACTCCGCACCCTTAAAAGTGCAGGCCTAGCCGCTCAAGTTGCGGAGGATTCTGCACCTTTGGGGCGGCCCGACGATGGAGTGGTTCACAGCCACTCCGTCCCGCCAAGTAGGGGAAAATCCCGCCCATGGGATCAGGAGGAGGCCATTCAGCCCCTCGAGCCTGTCCCACCATTCAATTAGATCATGGTCAATCTGAATCTTAACTCCATTTCTCCAGCTTGCTCCATGACCCTCAATAACCTTGTGTAAGAAAACCCCATCAAGCTCAGTTTGAACATTTTGAATTGACTTCAACAGCTTTTTTTCAGTGAGAAAGTTCCAGATTTCCACAAGTCTTCAAGTGAAGAAATGTTTGCTGACATCAGTCCTGATCGGCCCAGCTGGAGTTTGAAGATTCGGTGTCCTTGTTCCCGGTCCGTTCACCAGAGGACTTTGTTTCTCTCCGCTCAGAATTCTCCGTTGCTGTTCCCTGCCTGACCACCAGGGGGCATCGTTTATCTCCGCTCAGAATTCTCCGTTGCTATTCCCGACTCCTCCACCAGAGGGCATCGTTTCTCTCCGCTCAGAATTCTCCGTTGCTGTTCCCGGCTCCTCCACCAGAGGGCACCGTTTGTTTCCGCTCAGAATTCTACGTTGCTGTTCCCGGCTCCTCCACAAGAGGGCACCGTTTGTCTCTGCTCAGAATTCTACGTTGCTGTTCCCGGCTCCTCCACCAGAGGGCACCGTTTGTCTCCGCTCAGAATTCTACGTTGCTGTTCCCGGCTCCTCCACCAGAGGGCACCGTTTATCTCCGCTCAGAATTCTACGTTGCTGTTCCCAGCCAATTGTACAGAATCTGATCTCCCGCTGCCTGTGTGACTTTGGGGGCGTCTCACAGGCAGCACGGACATTCCGTTTTGCTGGATTTCTCATTCCAGGGCGGGATAACAGGAGACGGGAGCATTGGCAGTTTGAATAGTGAGCAGTTTCGGTGAGAGTTTGCTGCTGGATTATTGCTGAGGTTTCAGCTGGATGATTTGCTTTGGGAGCTTTTCATTAAGGACACTTTTGTTTCATTAACTCTCTGGGAGGATTTCTGGTGAGTTCAGCCTTCAGTGCAGGAGACACTGCCGTCTGCATCTCTGCAAATGGGGTTTGTATTCCCTGCTGGTGAGACTTCCTCTGAAGAGGGGAGAGGGGCAGAAGGGAGAGGGGGCTAGGTGTCTACGGGCAGCGTCCCAGGGAGCGTCCTGTGGGAGGAGAGGTGCAGGCACAGGGCCAGTAGGGATTGAGGGCTGAAGGGTCTGCAGAAGATGCCACTGTCCTGCTGCCAGAATCCACAGGCAGTAATCCAGCTCCCTCAACATTTCTGAGGTCCCGAGCTGAAGCAGGCTCCCTCCGCCTTTCCCGGGGGACTGTGGCCAGATGATTGGGTAGATTATCTCCAAGTGGACAGCCAGGCACATAACCCTCAACAATTTAGCCTCCGGATCGGCCCAGGGGTCAGTGGGGGATCAGTGTGGAGTGTCTCATTCACCTGTCCACAGTTGTATCAAGCTGGTCACTGACACTCTCTCCAGATGGGTCAGGACATTCAATCATTTCCGGATGGACGAAGCCAGCAAGGCTGAGATAGCCAGAGGCTTCACACTAATCGCTGGGTTCCCACACATTCAGGGTGTCATAGATACACTCATACAGCCAGAGGGTCAGCTGGGTGCATTCATGAACAGAAAGTGCCTTCGCTGCATGAACGTGCAGATAGTCTGTGATCACAAGACACAGATCCTGCAAATCTATGAGAGATACCCTGGCTCCCATGATGTCTGCACCCTGTGACACTCCCAGTTGACAAGGCTGTTCATGGCTCCAGCTCAGCTGGATGGTTGGCTGCTGGGAGATGTGTTGTTCCTTGTGTCTTAATGAAGCTCGTAGTCTCAAAGTTGGAGAAGATGCTTTATTGTGAATTTGTTCTGTCTTCAGAGCTTAACTTACAGCTACCTCAAATGCTGCCTGCCTGTGTCTGCCAGTCCTGCTGCCAAGGCCCCTTCTGTGAAGTGTGTCCTCACTTCCTGTCCCTGTGTATTTATAGCTCTCCCGTGCTCCCTCTAGTGCTTGCTCAGTTGTATTGCATCTACACTGATACACAACCACCACAAGAGACAACGGATATCCCAGGAAAAGGTGGCTCATGATATCACTCCGTCATCCAAGGGCCATGGTGGAGGAGAGATACAACATGTCTCTACAAGGGCGAAGATGAGGTTCTGCTGCTTGGACTGATCAGGGTGAGCACTTCGATATCCTCCAGAGCGCGTGGCTTATAGTCACTGTCTGCCTTCTCTGCACAATCTGCCCCTGGCAGGGGTTACCCAATGGAGAATGAGGTTAGTGAGGCAGCTCCATAGGTCACAGCGGATGAATCTACTGATGGATCTGATGAGGAGCCAGGAGACACAAGGTGAGGGCGTGGAGGTAGAGGTGAGGAAATTCAGGGAGGCAGGAACACCAGGGGGGCCTGGATTCAGAGCGTCAACCTCACCCCAAGAGCACAGCTTCCTCACCAAACATTTCTGGCCCTCGCCCCCCCTGGTATCGAATGACAATCTCTGTCAGAAAGTTTACATCCCCTCCCATCTCTCCCACCACCATGTCCAGCACCAATGGAAAACATGAATAATGCTCAGAACATTCAAACAAAATCAATATGTATTTATTTTCAGAGTAACAAATCAAGAACGTAACATACTCTAACAATCACACAAAAATCACATATCACACTGAGGAACTGAAAGAATCTTCGGCGGACCATCCTTGTAAGGCAAGGCTATAACCTTGCGTTTGAGAGAGCTGTGTCTTGGTGCCCCTCCCTATTCCCGCTACCTCCCTCCCCCTCTACCTCCCTCTCCCGCGACTACACTCCCATCACTCCCTCTCTCCCCCGTTCACTCCCCACATGCCCTCCCTTCCTGCTCACTCCCTCCCCTCACTTCTTCCCCTCGTTCCCTCCTGCTTCCTCCTTCCCTTCTCCCCCTCCCTTCCCTCCCTCCTTCCCTTTCCCTGCTCCCTCACCCCTCTGCTCGCACCCTGCCTCCTTCTCCGCGCCCTCTCCCTTCCCTCCCTCCCTCCTGCGCTCCCTCCCTCCCCGCGCTCCCTCCCTCTCCATGCTCTCCCCTCGCTCCATCTCCGCGCTCCTTCCCTCCCCTCCCCTTGCACCCTGCCTCCCTCCCGCGCTCCCTCCCTCCCCGCGCTCCCTCCCTTTGCTCCCTTCCTCTCCATGCTCTCCCCTCGCTCCATCTCCGCGCTCCCTCCCTCCCCTCCCCTCGCATCCTGCCTCCTCCACGCTCCCTCCCTCCCCGCTCTCTCCCTCCCTGCGCTCCCACCCTTCTCTCACTCCCCTCCACCCCTTGTTCCCTCCTTCCCTTCGCCCCCTTGCTCCCTCCCTCACCTCACTCCCTCCCTCCCCTCGCTCACTCTCCCCTTGCTCACTCTCTCCCCTCCCTCCCTGCTCCTCCCTCCACTCGCTCCCTCCCCCTCCCTCCACTCTCCCCCCCCCCACATTCCCTCCCTCCCCCCGATCAGACTCACTGACACCCACAGTGGTCACAAGGCTCACTCTCCGCATGGACTCGTCTGTGCAGAGACCACGGCACACAGACCCTCAGGGATCTCCGTCAAATCTTCCTGCCCATCCCACTGTACATCCAGCATCTGCCGACTGATTGGCAACTCCAGAGGCTGATCAGCAGCCTTGGACTCAGCGTGACCCTGACTTCCTGCAACCCTCCGACTGCCGGCACCCTGCTCACTCCTCCTCCGCCAGCTCCTCAGGTCAGTGTGTCGTGCCCTATGCCCTGTGCAGTACCATCGGACCAAAGGATTGAATGGTCACTGACCTGCCTGTATCTCAGCTGGTGCCTGGTTACAAGAGAGGGGGTTATGCTGGTGGATCTGTCCATTGCTCGACCTTGGGTGACACGCGGTGGTCCTCTGGGTCCCGGATCTTGAGGATGGCTCAGCTGAGGGAGGAAGACAATATGTCAGAATTATCAATCTTCACATAGTCAATGTGGAGTCTGGATGGACTGGTGAGACTGTGGGCAGCTTTATCATGGGGGCATTGTGATTGGAGGATCACTGGGGCCTCTCGCTAAGAAGTTCTCATTTGAGAACTAGCGTGCCCAGCGAGTTGATGCTGAGGCCTAACTGATGCTAATTGTTATACCCTCTGCTGGACGGCTCCCTGAGATTCCTCACCAATCCCTGGCAGCCATCGGGGAAATGCCTCTGCTGAAGTTAAACCACCAGGTTTCCATTGAGCCGGTGCCCGCCATACGCCCCATATGCCCGGCCCTGTTGGTACCAATCTCTGGGCCCGATTCACACAAGCCACCCTTTAATTGACTGTCCAGTGTGACATCACGAGTCAGATGCGAGGGCAGCCAGGAGCAGAAATCACGGCTATTTCCGGTCCCGTCAATCACACGGCAAACACGTGAACAAAACCGGATCCCCTCAATCACGCAGCGAACATGTGAACAAAACCGGATCCCCTCAATCACGCACCAAACACATGAACAAAACCAGATCCCCTCAATCACGCACCGAACATGTGATCAAAACCAGACCCCCTCAATCACACACCAATCACGTAAACAAAACTGGACCCCTCGAGCAGCGCATGGCGCAGTGGTTAGCACTGCTGCCTCACGGCGCTGAGGACCTGGGTTCGCTCCCGGCCCCTGGTCACTGTCCATGTGGAGTTTGCATATTCTCCCCATGTCTGTGTGTTTAACCCCTGCAACCCAAAGATTTGCAGGCTAGCTGGATTGGCCAGGCTAAATTGCTCCTTAATTGGGAAAAATAAATTGGGCATTTTAAAGTTAAAAAAAACCAGACCCCTCAATCACGCACGAAGCACGTGAACAAAATTCAGACCACGAGGAATAAGATGGAGACAGACAGAGAGAGGGAGAGAGAAAAACTGAGAGGCAGATACTGAGAGGGAGGAAGAAAGATAGAGAAGGGAAACTGAGGGACAGATACTGATGGAGAGAGAGAGAGGGAGGAAAACATACTGAAGGAGACAGACAGGAAGACAGAGAGAGAGAGGAAAACTGAGGGACAGTGTTATAACTCACATGGTCTCAAAGGGTAGGGATTATCCACTGCATGTGGAGTTTGCAGAGAATACGAGCTCCTAGATAAGGTGGCAGGGAGACCCTTAACACAGTTCATGTGCCTTCGTTTAAATAGAGTCAGCAAGTTAGGCACCGATGAGAGGAGACCCAGTCGGGAACTACTGGAGCTGTATATAATAGTTAACATGTTAAATAAAATAAACTTTGTTTTCTCCACAACTCAGTGTAGCTTCCTTTCATTGTCCCTTACAAAAGAAATATACTGAGGGAGGGAGGCGTAGAGAGAATGAGGGACAGATATTGAGGTAGAGAGAGAGGGAGATTGAGGGAGAGATACTGAGGGAGGGAGTGAGAGAGGGATTGAGAGACTGAGGGAGAGATACTGAGGTAGAGAGAAAGAGAGAGACCGAGGGAGAGATACTGAGGGAGGGAGTGAGAGAGGGATTGAGAGACTGAGGGAGAGATACTGAGGTAGAGAGAGAGAGACTGAGGGAGAGATACTGAGGGAGGGAGTGAGAGAGGGATTGAGAGACTGAGGGAGAGATACTGAGGTAGAGAGAAAGAGAGAGACCGAGGGAGAGAAACTGAGGGAGGGAGTGAGAGAGGGATTGAGAGACTGAGGGAGAGATACTGAGGTAGAGAGAGAGAGAGAGACTGAGGGAGAGATACTGAGGGAGGGAGTGAGAGAGGGATTGAGAGACTGAGGGAGAGATACTGAGGTAGAGAGAGAGAGAGAGACTGAGGGAGATATACTGAGGGAGGGAGTGAGAGAGGGATTGAGAGACTGAGGGAGAGATACTGAGGGAGGGAGTGAGAGAGACTGAGGGACTGAGGGAGAGATACTGAGGGAGGGAGTGAGAGAGGGATTGAGAGACTGAGGGAGAGATACTAAGGGAGGGAGTGAGAGAGACTGAGGGACTGAGGGAGAGATACTGAGGGAGGGAGTGAGAGAGGGATTGAGAGACTGAGGGAGAGATACTGAGGGAGGGAGTGAGAGAGGGATTGAGAGACTGAGGGAGAGATACTGAGGCAGAGAGAGAGAGAGAGACTGAGGGAGAGATACTGAGGTAGAGAGAGAGAGAGAGAGAGACTGAGGGAGAGATACTGAGGGAGGGAGTGAGAGAGGGATTGAGAGACTGAGGGAGAGATACTGAGGTAGAGAGAGAGAGAGAGACTGAGGGAGAGATACTGAGGGAGGGAGTGAGAGAGGGATTGAGAGATTGAGGGACAGAGACTGTGGTAGAGAGAGAGAGAGACTGAGGGAGAGATACTTGTAATGATATCTAGACAGACATGTAACTAAAGGGTTAATCATAACACCTAGCTGTGGCACTGCCACTAGAGGACATTACAAGACCCACTATATAATGAAGCTCCCAGAAGCTCTAGCTCTCTTTCCATACAGGAGTAACCAGATAACAGCAGTGTAGTACAGAGGATCTCAGCCTAGACACCACGTGTAGCTTAGATACAGGGCAGAATTCTCCGCAACGGCCGACGCTGTTGTGAAACCCGGAGTGTTTCACGACGGCGTCGGAGGCCGCTCCTCGCCCCCTATTCTCCCCCCCCCCAGGGGGCTAGGAGTGGCGTTTCGTCAAACTTAAGGCGGCGCGCCGAGAATGACGTGGCCGGCGGCGCCTAATGATGTCAGCCGCGCATGCGCAGGTTGGTCGGCTCCAACCCGCACATGCGCGGTTGCCGTCTTCCCCTCTGCTGCCCCACAAGACGTGGCGGCTTGATCTTGCACGGCGGCAGAGGGAAAGAGTGTGTCTCTTGGAGACGCTGGCCCGACGATAGGTGGGCACCGATCGCGGGCCAGTCCCCTCCCGAGCACGGCCGTGGTGCTCAATCCCCCTTCCGCCCCCCCACAGGCCCCAAGCTCACCTTTCACGCCATGTTCACGCCGGCAGCGACCAGGTGTGGTTGCCGCCGGCGTGAACAGGTCGGGAACGGCAGGCCGCTTGGCCCATCCAGGCCGGAGAATCGGCGACCCGCAATTCTCCGGACGGCGTGTCGCAAAACGCAAAGCGCCATTTGGGGAGGGGGGGAGGGGTGGGAGAATCGCGGGGGGGGGGTGCCAGAGCGGCCCTCCTGCGATTCTCCCACCCGGCCTGGGGAGCGGAGAATTGCGCCCACAGTTTATCCAGTTATTTCTCCTGCTTTATTGCTAGAGTTAGTTCAGTGGAGTGTCAAACTTATTTGTTAGTTTTATCATTACGTCAGTGTCTCCAACAATATCTCATTGTACAGGCTCTTTCTGTGACAGTTCTTACTTCACTCTGTTTCTCTATTACCCCTCAGGTATCAGTGGAGACATCATCATGACCCAGTCTCCATCAATGTTGTCATTGAGCCTGGGCCAGACAGCAACCATCACCTGTACGGCCAGTCAAGGCATTGGTGATAATTGTGCTTGGTATCAACAGCGAGAAGGTCAGAAACTGGTTCTACTGATACATGATGCAAGAACTCGACTCACAGGAATATCCGACCGATTCACCGGCAGTCAACAGACCAACACATTCACTCCAACCATCAGCAATGTACAAAATGAGGATGTTGCTAATTATTACTGTCTGCAAGATGAAGCCTACACAGTGATACAGAGCCTTACAAAAACCTCAATACACACAGCCCCACCTCCTGTACTGACACATCCCACAGTTTACTATATTATAGAATAAATACAAGAAAGGAACCTGAACAAATGATTCTCACTGCCCACTACACACTCCAGTCCCTGTGGTGTCCACAGCTCACTGAAGGTTTTCCTCCATGTCCACATATGAAGAGCAGCTGAAAGATTTATCATCCAAAATTAAAATTTCCCGGCAGGATTCTCTGTCGGCAGGACCCTCCGCTTTGCCGGCAGTGCGCCCACACCCGCGGGTTCACCAACGGCGTGGGGTGGACAGAATGGGAAACCCCAGGCTGGATTCTCCGTTTTTGGGACTATGCCCCCATGCCATCGGGGAAACTGTCTTTTACACCAGGAAAACTGGCATCAAAAGGCCACAGATTCCCTATTTTGCTGGGTGCTAGAGGCCAGCTGTTGTAGAGCTGCCGATACGGCCCCCGCACTTCCGGGTTAGAGGCCTCCAGCGGCCGTACCGTGCTCCATGGCGGACTCAGCCCACGGACCTGGACAGGCAAAATAGTGCCCCGCATCGGCCGCTCACACGCCCCGGACCGTCCGTACACATTGCCCCCAGCCCCAAATGGAGCCTCCCCCCTGCCCGCCGATTGGCCCTCCCCCGACTGTGGCGGCCCTGGACTGAGTCCTCAGCCACCACGCGAGGATCTCAGATGGTGGGACGATGTTAGAACTTGGCCGGTCGGGGATGGAGCATCGCAGGGCAGGCCCCAGGCAATGGCCTGATTTTCGGCAATGGTAATGATACGCCGATTCCCGGGGGGTGGGGGGGGGGGGGGGGGGGGGGGGGAGCGGAGACTTCCGAAATAGGCACCGGTCCCGATTCCGTCCGCCAAAACGAATTCTCCGCCCCGTGACCAAATGCAAAGTTCTGATGACAAATAGGTCCAGCAGGGCTCACAATCCAGTGGCTTCAGTGTTCCAGGCTTTTGGGGAGACTCTCAGTTGCGATTCTCAGAGAGGCTGGTTAGGCTGGGGTTGTTTTCCCTGGAGCAGGGAAGGCTGAGGGGGGAGCAGATTGAGGTGTCCAAAATTCTGAGGGGCATCGATATGGTGAATAGGAGGAACCATTTCTCCTTAGCAGAGGGCTTAATAACTGGGGACACAGAGTTCTGGTAAGGAGATGGAGTTTTAGAGGGTATTTGAGGAAATACTTTATCACTCAGAGGGTGCTGGGAATCTGAAACTCACTGTCTGAATATGTGGTTGATGCGGGAACCCTCACAACATTTAAGAAGTATTTAGATGAGCACTCGAAACGCCATAATATATAAGGCTACGGAAAAAGGGATTAAATAGATAGGTAGTAGCTGGTCGACACAGACATGATGGGCTGAACGGCCCCTTTCTGTGTTGTAAAAGCTCTATAACTCCTGTTACTTTCTCCTCCTGTTGAGTTCAGACTGATATTCATCTCAGAACCAACCTCACTACAAAATCCGTCTATTTTCAAACCATTCATGGGCCGTGAGCCTTTCTGGCGAGGCCAGTATTTAACGTCCATCCCTAATTACCCTTGAGAAGGAGGTGGTGAGCTGCCTTCTTCAACCCGCCGCAGGTGATGTAGGTACACCCACAGTGCTGTTAGGGAGGGAGTCCCAGGGACACTGAGAGAACGGTGAAGGATTTCCAAATCAGGATGGTGAATGATTGGAGGGGATCTTGCAGGAGGTGATGTTGAGTTGATGTTGATGAAGGTCCTATCGAAGGCGCTTTGGTGAATTGGTGCAGTGCATTTTGTAGATGTGCACACTGTTGCCTCTGTGCGCCCATGGCTGAGGGAATTCATTTTTATGTTGGTGGTTAGGACCCCGGTGCCAATCAAGTGGATTGATATGTCTTATATATCGTGTTGAGTTTATTGAATCATGTTGGAGCTGCGCTCATCCAGGGAAGTGGGGAGTATTCCATCACACTCCTGACTTGTGCCTTGTAGATGGTGGACAGGCTTTGGGGAGTCAGGAGGTGAGTTACTCACCGCAGGATTCCCAGCCTCTGACCTGCTCTTGTAAACACAGTATTTACATGGCAACCCCCAGGATGTTGACTGTGGGGTATTCAGCGATGGTAATGCCATTGAATGTCAAGGGGCGATGGCTAGACCCTCACTTGTCAGAGATCATAGAATTTACAGTACAAAAGGAGGCCATTCGGCCCATCGAGTCTGTACCGGCCCTAACAAAGAGCACCCCACTGAAGCCCACGTATCTACCCTATCCCCGTAACCCCCACTTAACATTTTTTGGACACTGGGCGCAATTTTGGACACTAAGGGCAATTTAGCATGGCCAATTCACCTAACCCACACATCTTTGGACTCTGGGAGGAAACCGGAGCACCCAGAGGAAACCCACAGAGGCACAGGGAGAACGTGCAGACTCCGCACAGGCAGTGACCCAAGCTGGGAATTTGGACCTGGGACCCTGGTGTTCTGAAGCAACAATGCTAACCACTGTGCTACCATGCTGCCCTGCCCTGCAAATGGTCACTACCTGGCACTTGTGTAGTGTGAATGTTATTTGCCACTGGTCATCCGAAGTCTGGATATTGTCCAGGTCTTGCGGCATTTAGTCAGTGAATGGCACAGAAATGAATGCATTACCAACCCCGATTTGAAGTGTGTCTGGGTTTTGCTGCACATGGACACAGAATGTTTTAGTCTTGCAGGAGTTGCGAATGACTCGGAACACTGAACCATCATCAGTGAATATTCCCACTCCTGATCTTACTTTGGAGGGAACGTCATTGATGAAGCAGCTGAAGATTCTTTGTACTCAGACACGACCCTGAGGAACTCCTGCAGTAATGTCCTGAGACTGAGATGGAATGGAAAGCGCTTATTGTCACGAGTAGGCTTCATATGAAGTTACTGTGAAAAGCCCCTAGTCGGCACATTCCGGCGCCTGTTCGGGGAGGCTGTTACGGGAATCGAACCGTGCTGCTGGCCTGCTTGGTCTGCTTTCAAAGCCAGCGATTTAGCCCTGTGCTAAACAGCCGGCGGCTCGATCAGCTGTGCTGGAGTGGCCCCGTGATGACTGCCCTCTGAGTTCATAGTCTAATTCGAATTCCTCCGCTAAATTGTCCGAGCGCGGAGTTGCCGATTGGGCCCGTGGATCGCACGTGGTGGACGGCGAGGATGATGGCGTCCAAGATGGCGGCCCCCATGAGTCGCAAGTGGCGGGCGGCGAGGAAGATGGCGTCCAAGATGGCGGCCCCCATGAGTCGCATGTGGCCGGCTGCGTGGTGGAGGTTTTCCAAGATGGCCGCCCCCCATGGATCGCATGTGGCTGGAGGGGGCGGAGTCGGGGCATAGGCCGCAGCGTTTCAGGCCCCGCAGGGCTGCGAGTGAGGTGAGTGATTACTGCGAGTCGCTGGGGAGTTGGAAGCTGGGGCCCTTTTAGCGAGGCACACTCTTGCGTAATGGCCTTTCCGCCCGCAGCTGCTGCAGGTCGCGTTGCGGGCCGGGCAGTGCTGCCGCGGGTGCTGGCTCTGGCCGCAGAAATGGCAGGCTGGAGCAGCATAGTCGTTTGGCTGGAGCAGCATAGTGGCTGGCTGGAGCAGCATAGTGGCTGGCTGGAACAGCATAGTGGCTGGCTGGAGCAGCATAGTGGCTGGCTGGGGCAGCATAGTGGCTGGCTGGAGCAGCATAGTGGCTGGCTGGAGCAGCATAGTGGCTGGCTGGAGCAGCATAGTGGCTGGCTGGGGCAGCATAGTGGCTGGCTGGGGCAGCATGGTGGCTGGGCGGCCGCGTAGCACAGGCCTGGGGGAGTCGCTGGTCGGGGACCCATGATTGGGTCGCGGGGTCCGCGGGGAATGAGTTAAGGCTGCGGAAGGAGACCTCCATCGTGGTAGCAGCTTCCACAGTCGTTTCTAAGTCCTGGGCCCCCTTTTCCAGCAGTCGTTGGCGCACCTATTTGGATCTGAGGCCCGCTACAAAAACATTGTGTACCGCCAATTCCCTGTGTTCAGCCGCAGTAACCGCTTGGTAATTACAGGCATTGGACAAATTATTAAGTTCTCTTAGGAATTCGGCGAGTGATTCCGTAGGCCGCTGACGGCGAGTCGTGAACACATGGCGAGCGTAAACTTCATTAATGGGCCTTACATACATTTTTTCAAGAACTGCTAGCGCTGCAGTATATGAACTGGCCGAGTTTAGTTGCGTAGAGATTCTGTGGCTCACCCTCGCGTGCAGTTGACTTAGCTTCTGATCCTCTGTAGTTTTGGCTGTGCTCGCTTCGGCCAGGTAGGCCTTGAAGCACCTGATCCAGTGGGAAAAGATTTCTTTAGCCCTGCATCCTGCGGGTTGAGTTCCAGGCGTCCAGGCTTGAGGGCCGATTCCATAATCGATCTTTACTGTTCTTAAGTCAATTAAATTGATGGAACCATCAATTTACTAGCCACGTGTTTCCGATGTGAATCTAGGCTTTAATCGACTTACTTCAGAGTCAGCCTGTTACCTGTCGATGAACTCGTAGTGAACTCAGGCTGACTCTGGACATGGGTATTTATACAGCTGCACTAGGGGGAGGAGTCGTGGGCGGAGCCAAGGGTGGAGCCCAGCACAAGTTCCTGAGTACTCCCAGCGCTACTCCCCGTAGTGGTAGGATAGCGCTACTGCGCTTACAAAGACAGTGTGAATTAACATATATACATCTATATTACATTCACCACAACAGCCAATCAGAATCCTTTGTGAAATGTGTTGCTCCAAGTCTGCTCGAATGTTCTGGGATAAAGTTTTCCAGATCTGTGTGTGATCTGAGGTTTTTTAATGTTCAACCTGTTCCCTCAAACATACTGATCAATAGTACGAGCTTCCTGACTGGTTAACAGTCACTTAAAGGGACATTGCGTCTTTAAATGCTCTCACTATTAACCATTTCAGTGCTGAATTTGTAGTAACCTTCTTTACAAATGTTTCAGAAACATTTCAAAATGATTTAACCGGTTTACACCTAACGTTCCCTCTGACACTGAACCAATTTCAAGATTCATGCCCTAAAACTGTCCAAAACTGCCCCTTTTCTTCTTGGGATTGTTTTGTGCTAGTTAGAAATGTTCCTCTGAATGGATTGTCAGAATTCAGGATCATCTATACATTGACATTGATTTGATCCCAGTTAATATTTGGGAAGTTGAAATCCTTTACAATGGCAGCGATTAAAATTCCTGCTTTTCACTTTCAGGCCGTGAGAATTCACAACCCACACTGACCCTGCTGCCCCCCTCCCTGGAGGAGGTCAAGACCAAGAACACTGCCACCCTGGTGTGCCTTGCCAATCACTTCTATCCCGATGAGCTGGTGGTGGAGTGGAAGAAGGATGGTGCAGCCATTTCGGACGGGGTTCAGACCAGCAACTACCTGCGAGCTTCGGACAACACCTACAGTGTCAGCAGCCTGCTGACCCTCTCTGGCTCTGCCTGGGAGTCCAACGCCCGCTTCTCCTGTGCCCTCACCCACGTGAGCCTCTCCTCTGCCCTCAGCAAGAGCATCAGGAGATCAGAATGTGCGTAGAGTGTTAGAGACAGTCCACAGAGGAGACACAACTTTAAATAGAACAGGGGTGAGCTGGGAGGGCAAAGGTCATTGTCAGCACTGAATTACAACTCTCTCCTTCTCGGGACTGGGTCTGAGACACTTCTGAGGGGCAGGGGTTAAGGCACATTACTGAAGGAGTACAGAAGGAGCTGTACTCTGTATCTAACTCCATGCTGTACCTGCCCTGGGAATGTTTGATAGGGACAGTGTGGAGGGAGCTTTACTCTGTATCTAACCCTGTGCTGTACCTGTCCTGGGAGTGTTTGATGGGGACAGTGTAGAGGGAGCTTTACTCTGTATCTAACCCCGTGCTGTACCTGTCCTGGGAGTGTTTGATGGGACAGTGTAGAGGGGGCTTTACTCCGTATCTAATCCCGTGCTGTACCTGTCCTGGGAGTGTTTGATGGGACAGTGCAGAGGGAGCTTTACTCTGTACCTAACCCTGTGCTGTACCTGTCCTGGGAATGTTTGATGGGACAGTATAGAGGGAGCTTTACTCCGTATCTAACCCCGTGCTGTACCTGTCCTGGGAGTGTTTGATGGGACAGTGCAGAGGGAGCTTTACTCTGTACATAACCCTGTGCTGTACCTGTCCTGGGAATGTTTGATGGGACAGTGTAGACTCGTGATGCCAAGTAAAACCTCTCTAAGATTCTGAAGACTGTCAGCTGTACAAAAATAATGTGACCCTCTGAAGTCTGTGCTTCAGGAAAGCAGACCTCCTTCCTGCTCACCCTGCAGTTACAATTTAAGGTTTAGTCACTGTTTAAAGGGACAGCATTCTCCTGTTATTGAGAAAATCTCCACAAGTGTTTTAATAAACCTCCATTCTCCCTGTGAATTTCTCCAGCTTCCTCTGGCTGGGCTGTTTATTCAAGTCTTTTCTCTGACAATGTAAATCTGTAAAAGGTAGAGGAAGCCGAGGAGCCGGAGCGGGAGCGGAGGAGCCGGAGCGGAGGAGCGAGGAGGAGCCGGAGGAGGAGACGAGGAGCCGGAGCGGGAGCGGAGGAGCCGGAGCGGAGGAGCCGGAAGCGGCGACAGGGGGGCCCAACAGCAGCAGGTCCATCCCTCTCCCTCCCCCCCCCCCACGCGACCCAGGAGCGGTGCGGCGGCGGCGGCCCCTCTTCTCTCCCCCCCCCCCCCCACGCGGGCCAGGAGCGGTGCGGCGGCGGCGGCCCTCTTCTCTCCCCCCCCCCCCCCCACGCGGGCAGGAGCGGTGCGGCGGCGGCGGCCCCTCTTCTCCCCCCCCCCCCCCCCCACGCGGGCCAGGAGCGGTGCGGCGGCGGCGGCCCCTCTTCTCTTCCCCCCCCCCCCCAGCCAGCAGCGGGGACCCCCCCCCCCAGCCAGCAGCGGGGACACAACCCCCCCCCCCCCAGCCAGCAGCGGGGACACAACCCCCCCCCCCCAGCCAGCAGCGGGGACACAACCCCCCCCAGCCAGCAGGGGGACACAACCCCCCCCCCCCCCCCCAGCCAGCAGCGGGGACACAACCCCCCCCCCCCCCCAGCCAGCAGCGGGGACACAACCCCCCCCCCCCCAGCAGCAGCGGGGACACAACCCCCTCCCCCCAGCAGCCGCGGGACCCCCCCCCCAACCAGCAGCGACCACCGGCCCCCCCCCAACCAGCAGCGACCACCGGCCCACTCGCCCCTCCCCCCCCCCCCCCCCAACTGCTGTGACCACCACGTGGCAAGCAAAGGGACTCTCTCTCCTGGTTGAGTGGGGAAAAAAGAAAAAAGAGACTTGTATTTCTGTTCTTCCCAAAAGAAAACTGGTAAAGAGAAAAGGGGTAGGGGAAATAAATTAAAAAAAAAAAAATATAATATATATATATATACTATATAGTATAATAATAAATAAAATAAAAATAGGGTGCGGAAAAGGGGGAAAAAAAAGAACAAGGAGAGAAGAAAAGATGAAGGGCAAGGGGGAGAAAAAAGTGCCAGAAAGGAGCCAAGAGAAAGGGGGCACCGGAAGTAGACTGGGCAAAGGGAAAGCCAGCTCGGGCGAACGAGTCAACACGCGAAGCGGCGGGAAGGATGCTTCGCCGCATCCAGAAGAGCTGGACGGGCGGGCAACCTCCCCTGGGGTTAGAGGGGGGCGTGAATTGGAAGGAAGCCTTTGCCGAGGTGGTGAGGGAGCAGCTGCAGGCATTCAAGGCAGAGTTAAAAGCAGACGCAGAGGCCGCAGCACAGGCAGCAGTGACCAGGGCCATGTCAGGGGTGCAGCAGGTTCTGACCAGATTGGAGAAGAAAGTGGATGCCCAAGGGAAGATACTGGAAGCCAAGGGAAGATACTGGAAGCCCAGGGGGCAACCATTAAAGAGCTGGAGAAGGCAGCGACTGACGCGAGCGACCGGGTCATATCCTGGAGAGGGGAATGGTGAAACTGAGTGCAACACAGGGGAGCCTGAAGGGCAGGGTAGACGACCAGGAGATCAGCTCGAGAAGGCAAAATATCAAGATAGTGGGCCTGCCAGAGGGGATAGAGGGTAGAAATCCCACAACATTCGTGGCTGCGATGCTGGGCTCCTTAGTGGGGCGGGAAACTTTTCCCACCCCACCGGAAATGGACAGAGCTCATCGGTCACTGCGCCGAAGCCCAAGGAAGGGGAAAAAAACCGAGAGCAGTTATAGCCAGACTGCACCGGTACCGGGATAGGGAGACAATCCTGCGCTGGGCCAAGGAGAATAGAGCCTGCAATTGGGACGGGCACGCCATCCGAATCTACGAGGATTTTGGAGCGGACATAGCTAAGAGACGGGCGGAGTTCAACAGAGCGAAAGCAGCTCTCTATAAGAAAAGTACGTTTTGGTATGCTGTACCCAGCAAAACTCTGGGTCACATACCAACACAAGGAATATTCTTTACAGCCCCTGCCGAGGCGAATAGATTCGTCGAGGAGCACGGGCTGGAAAAAACGCCATGGGAAGTAGGGACGAGGGGCCCATGGCAAGGAGACACGTCATGCCGACGGGGGGGTGGGGAGGGGCGAGGCAAAGCCAGCCCCTCCCCCTGGCAGGAACACCAGAACGGGAAAACAACCAATGCCCTTAGGGCCCGCTCCAGGTGGGAGGCCAGGCCCCGGCACGATGGAACGGCGTAGAGTACTGGAGAGGGAGAGGGAAGCGGGACAGCAACCTCCGAGAGGGGGAGCCACCGTGCTAGCAGGAAAGGTAGCGAAGGGGCGCGCAACAGAGCAGGGCCGCAGCGCACCCCAAACAGGGGGAAGGCGCCAGGCAGGGAGGGGGGGAATCACCCATCAATAGGTGGGAAGAGCAAATGGGGACATGAATGGGGAGGAGGGGCAATGGAGGGGTACACAGGGGTATCCCCGAAAGGGATAGAGCGGGGGGGGGGGGCACCCGGGGGGCGAGAGACCAGGGAGGGGAAACGCAGGGACGAAGGGACAAAGAGGCCAGTACGGGAATAGGGCCACAAAGTGCCACAGACAAGGGCTCGAAACAGGGAACTGCTGCAAGCACCCACCCAGTACGGTCTGTGGGTGAAGGGGCCCCCCGGAGTGCAGGGGACTACCCGCGTGGCGGACACAAAGTGGACGGCCATGGCGGGTGTCCCCGGGACAAGGGGGAACCCCGGAGCGCAGGGACCCGACCGCATGGGGAGAGCAGTGATAGTGGACATCCTGGACGGCCCCCTAACATAGGGAAACCCCAGAGGGCAGGGGCGCGTCCACCGGACAAATATGGTTAACCCCACAGGAGCAAGGGGGCAAGAAGCCCCCCACCAGAATAGTCACCTGGAACGTAAGGGGACTTAACGGCCCAGTGAAGAGATCTAGAGTCCTCACCCACCTTAGAAACATGAGGGCCCGACATAGTCTTCCTCCAGAGACGCACTTGAGGGAGCAGGACCAACTGCGGGTAAGAAAGGGCTGGGTGGGACAAACCTATCATTCCTGTTATGGGGCAAGGGCCAGGGGGGGTGGCGATCCTGATTGGCAAGAGGACAATGTTTAGGGCGACAAAGACGGTTACGGACCCAGGGGGACGGTATGTCATGGTCAGCGGGGCCCTGGATGGGGCGCCGGTAGTTCTAGTTAACGTGTACGCGCCCAACTGGGACGACACGAGCTTCATCCAAAAGACCATGGCAGAAATCCCGGACATAGCGACGCACCGACTAATCATGGGGGGGGACTTCAACTGTGTACAGGACCCAACGACGGACAGATCAAACCCCAGAACGGGGAAAACCTCAAACATGGCAAGGGACTCAGCCACTATATGGAGCAGATGGGAGCAGTAGACCCCTGGAGATTCGCCCACCCGGGGGAGAAAGAATTCTCTTCTTCTCCCCCAGTACACAACGTGTACACCAGAATTGACTTCTTTGTGGTGGGGAAAACGGTGCTTCCAGAGATAGACAAGGTGGAATACTCCGCAATTGTGATATCAGACCACGCTCCACACTACATGGATGTGCGGCTAGAGACGGGAAGGGCCCCAGCGCCCCAAATGGAGGTTGGACGGTGCCTTACTAGCTGACAAGGCCTTCAGCGAAAGGATAGCGCAGGCCATAGCGGAGTACACTGAGATCAACCAAAACGGGGAGGTCTCACCCTCCACGTTCTGGGAAGCGCTTAAGGCCGTACTAAGAGGGGAAATCATAGCCTACAAAGCGCAAAGAGATAGGGAGGAAAGGGTGGCTAGGCAGAAGCTGGTCGACTCCATACTGGAGGTAGACCATAAATACTCCGAGGCCCCGACTGTAGAACTCCTGGCGGAGAGAAAAGAATTACAAAGGAACTTTGACCTGCTCTCCACCAGGAAAGCAGTACACCAACTCTCGCCAGGCACGCGGGGCCCTATACGACACGGAGACAAAGCCAGCCGCCTGTTGGCCCACCAGCTGAGAAAGCAGGCAGCCAGCAGAGAAATTGCGCAAATCAGAGATACCAGAGGCACGTTGGAAACAGAACCAGAGAAGATTAACAAAACCTTCAAGGCCTTCTACCAAGAGCTGTACACCTCAGAGCCCCCAACGGGGAAGGCTGGGATGAACCGGTTTCTTGACGGACTGAACATACCAGTTGTGGGAGAGGGCAGAAACGGGATCTGGAAGCACCACTAGCACTGGGAGAGATCATGGAGAGCATTAGCTCCATGCAGGCGGGGAAGGCGCCGGGACCAGGACGGATTCCCGGCGGACTTCTACAAAAAATTTGCGACAGCGCTGGCCCCGCACATGCGGGAGATGTTCACAGACTCGCTAGCTAGGGGCACGTTGCCACCCACGTTAGCACAGGCCTCAATCTCGCTGATACCTAAGAAAGACAAAGACCCAACGGAATGTGGGTCATACAGACCCATATCTCTGCTGAATGCAGACGCCAAAATACTGGCCAAATCCTAGCCAAAAGGCTAGAAGACTGTGTACCTGAGGTGGTCACAGAGGACCAGACGGGCTTTGTCAAAGGTAGACAGCTGACCGCGAACATCAGGCGCCTGCTGAACGTGATAATGACCCCCTCCGGGGAGAGAACACAAGAGGTGATCGTCTCCCTGGACGCAGAAAAGGCCTTCGACAGAGTCGAATGGAATATACCTCATAGAGGTACTGGAGCGGTTCGGGCTTGGAACAGGGTTCACCAGCTTGGGTAAAGCTCCTGTACAACGCTCCCATGGCGAGTGTACAGACCAACAATACCAACTCCCAATACTTCCAGCTGCACAGGGGCACCAGACAAGGATGCCCACTGTCCCCGCTGCTGTTCGCACTAGCAATCGAACCGCTAGCAATCGCGCTCAGGGCAGCAAAAAATTGGAGGGGGATCCGAAGGGGAGGTAGAGAGCACAGAGTCTCACTCTATGCGGATGATCTGCTCCTCTATATCTCGGACCCACAAAGCAGCATGGACGGAATCATCGCGCTCCTGAAAGAGTTTGGAGCCTTCTCGGGCTACAAACTCAACATGAGCAAAAGTGAGATCTTCCCATTACAACCCGCAAGGGGGGGGGGGGGGGGGCAGCACTAAAGGGGCTTGCCGTTCAAACAAGCCCGACATAAATTCCGCTACCTGGGGATCCAAATAGCCCATGACTGGAAAGGGATCCACAAATGGAACCTCACCAGCCTGACGGAGGAAGTTAAAAAGGACCTGCAAAGATGGAACACACTCCCGCTCTCCCTCGCGGGGAGAGTTCAGACGATCAAAATGAACGTACTGCCCAGGTTCCTCTTCCTGTTTAGATCCATTCCGATCTACATCCCCAAGGCCTTTTTCAAAGCGCTGGACAAACTCATCATGGCGTTCGTATGGGGGGGTAAAAATGCTAGGATCCCAAAGAAGGTCTTACAAAAAACAAAAACCAGGGGAGGGTTTAGCCCTCCCGAATCTACAATTCTACCACTGGGCAGCAACAGCCCGAGCGAGTAAGGGGATGGATCCAGGAGCCAGAAGCTGAGTGGGTGCGTGCGGAGGAGGCCTCCTGCATGGGAACCTCCCTCCGGGCCCTCGCCACGGCAGCACTCCCATCCCCACCCAAAAAACACTCCAGCAGCCCAGTGGTGACAGCCACCCTCCAATCCTGGAACCAACTGCGGCAGCAACTTGGCCTGACCAAAATGTCGAACAGGGCTCCCTATGCAACAACCATAGGTTCAAACCAGCACTGCCCGACGCCACCTTCAAAAGGTGGAGGCAGGACGGGGGGACACTGCCAGTCAGGGACCTATACACGGACGACAGGATCGCAACACTGGACGAACTGACAGAGAAATTTCAGCTAGCTGGGGGGAACGAGCTACGGTACCTGCAGCTCAAAAACTTCCTACGAAAGGAGACAAGGACGTACCACAACCGCCACGACAGACACTACTGGAAGACCTACTGGACGCAAGTATCCTAGAGAAAGGGAACTGTAGTGACATGTATGACCGACTGGTAGATAGGGACGACACCGTACTGGACGCAACAAGGAGGAAATGGGAGGACGACCTGGGGATGGAGATCGGGTGGGGACTCTGGAGCGAAGCACTGCATAGGGTCAACTCCACCTCCACGTGCGCAAGGCTCAGCCTGACGCAACTAAAAGTGGTACATAGAGCCCACTTAACAAGAAACCGTATGAGTAGGTTCTTCCCGGAGGTGGAAGACAGATGTGAACGGTGCCAAAGAGGCCCGGCCAACCACGCCCACATGTTCTGGTCCTGCCCCAGACTCGTGGAGTACTGGACAGCCTTCTTCGAGGTAATGTCCAAAGTGGTGGGAGTGAGGGTGGAGCCATGCCCGATAGTGGCGGTCTTCGGGGTTTCAGAACAGCCAGATCTATTCCTGGGGAGGAGGGCGGATGCCCTTGCCTTTGCCTCCCTGATCGCCCGCCGTAGAATCCTGTTTGGCTGGCGGTCAGCAGCACCGCCCAGAGCTGCGGACTGGCTGTCCGACCTCTCGGAATCTCTCCAAATGGAGAAAATCAAATTTGCCATCCGAGGGTCGGACGACGGCTTCCACAGAACGTGGGAGCCATTCATGCAACTGTTCCGGGACCTATTTGTGGCCAATGTACAAGAGGAAGAATAGTCGGGGGAAGGTAGCGGGAGGGGGGGGGGGGGCTACAGGTTCGTTACGGGGGTTCGATGGCTAGCTAAGGCCCAAAACCAAGCTAAATAAACATGTTGAGGGGGGGGGGGGGGGCGCAGTTACTACTACGAAGATGCTTACCTGTAATATGTATGTTAATTTTTGCGTGTTTGTTTTTGTTTGTTTTTTTTTTCTCTCTCCTAACAATTTGTAATTTGTTCAATATAAAATACGAAAACTGAATAAAAACATTTATAAAAAAAAAGAATATTCAGTCTGTGTCTCGTGTGTGCTTTGAAAATGTCCCTCCTCCCCATCAGCTGATTGGCTGCATTTCAGCAAGTGATTGTCATGATTGGCTGGTTGGCCTGTCAATCAATGACACATCAGCATAACATTGGATTCAAAGACAATTATCAATCATTTTAAAATGAGCAGTTTTATCTGGAATCTCTGAGTTTACAAGATTCAAAACAGAAAAGAGACTGAAAGTTGCTGGGATTAAATCATCACAATCACAATTCTCCAACCCATATTCCCACCTCCCCCTTGACCTGACCATCTCACGTGGTCTCACTACTCCCATAGTTTCAATCACAGATAAGACCATCTCTGATCACTTCCTTGTATCACTCCCCACCCACATCTCCCTTCCACACCCCAACCCTACCCCCTTCTGTATCCATCCCTGGAAAAACCTATTCCCCAATTCACTTACAACGGCACTTTAAAAATCCCAACTATCTGTCTCTGGCCCTCCGATAGCGCCAGATTTAAAACTGAGATGAGGATTCACTACTTCTCACAGAGGGTGGTGAATTTGTGGAACTCGCTGCCCCATAGTGCGGAGGAATCTGAGTCATTAAATGGTTTCAAGATGGACATAGATATATTTCTGATAAAACCGGGTTAAAGGGATATTGGAACAGGAACCCCGCTGCCTGCCCTGGTGGACCCTGTCCACATTGAAGTGAATGTATTGAGCCAACCGGGTGTATGGGGCCTCTTTGATGGCGTGGATGTACCTGTGCACTGAGCTCTGTTAGAATTTGGTCAATTCCCTACTTGGTGCCTGGAAGGAGCCCTGGTGTAAAACGTTCAGGGTGGCCGTCACCTAGTCGACCACCGGGAGCGGAAGTCCTCCCCCATTTCCCCTGGTGCCAGGTATGCTGTGATCCTGCAGATATGTCGCACTGTCTCTCTGCTCAGCCGGAGTCGTAGACATGTGCTGTTGGCACACATGAGGCCTCATGTGGCACCTCCTTTGCACCTCTTCCTCCTTGGCTAGTTGGGCGGCTGGCTCTCCCTCCTCAGCTGCTGCTCCTCCGCTGCTGCTTGGTCCCCTGCTGCTGCCTCCTCCTCCTCGAGCAGCTCCAGCTCGGACAGCCGCAGGGCATCTCCCAGGGCTGCGGCGACCAGCAGGAAGGCCACCATTGCTGGCTGAATTCCAATATCCATTGACTGCAGGGGGTGAAAGGCCAACATCTGAGCATGGTGTATACCCTTACACCCAACCACGTCCAGTGGGCTACACAGTGGCCCCGACTGGCACTGCGGACCCTGCCCCCCCCCCCCCCCCCCCCCTCCCATCTCCACACTCTGAGCTGCTGGGATGGACATCGGCCTGGCTGGCTGGGGAGGTGGGGGGCTTGCCAGGAGCAGGTGGGGGGGGGGGTTGACAGGGGAATGGGCCGTGTGGCTGGGCAACCCCCCATGGGACTGGCATGGGGCAGTGCCAGCTGACTGTACCCCTGGAAGCAAGGGCGGGCGCTTATGGGGCCAGGGTGTGGAGAGGAGGCGTGGGGGGCGGGGAGGGGGGGAGAGGGGGGGAGGAGACATTCAGGACAGGGTTTGCAGTACAAGCCGGGGCCACCGGATAGCCCGTTGGACACGGTCGGCTCAATACATTCAATTCAATGTGGACTGAGTCCACCAGGATGCCCAGGCAATGGGGTTCACCGCTATCGCCGAGATGCCCCGGGTCCAGGGGGTGATCGCCGGGATGCATGCCCCCTGACGAGCACCTGCAGATGACAGGCCGCTCTACACAAACCGAAAGGGGTTCCACTCGATGAACGTCCAGCGGATATGTGACCATCGGCTGCGCATCGTGCACGTCTGCGCACGATACCCGGTCATTATGCACGACACCTTCATCCTGGCACACTCGATGATTTCTGGCATTGTTTTAACACCTCCCTCACCCAAGCCCGGCTGGGGGATTGCCTCCTGGGCAACTGGACGACTGCGGTTGTGGCTGATGATGCCGATCCGAATGCCACAGACCGACGCGGAGACCCCCTACAAAGACGCCCAGGCAGAAACCAGGGGTGTGATTGAGCATCAGGGGGGAGTGACGTGCCGGAGGAGGAGGATGGCGCCAAGCCTCATCCGATGAGGAGGATGTGGGGGAGGTTCAGGATGGGCAGGGCATAAGGCCCAGGCTGGCATAGAAGGCCGCACAATGTGTGTGCCAGGGCCAACGTGCATGGGGCACTCTGATCACTGCCCTGCGGAGTCGCCAGCATGGGCTCCATCACCACCTCCTCCCTCGGGGTGCCTCGACCAGCACCTGCACAAAGGCCATGGACATGTTGATCCACAGCCAAATTCCTCGTCTCCAATGCTTCAACCGCGTATGCCACCCGTGCGGTGTTGGCCTGGGTGGCACGAATGGTCGACACTACCTCCTGCTCCTGCTCGTGGTTGGCCTCCTGCAGGTGCTGCATGCTCGCCGACATCTCCTCACGTAGTCCCTGGCTCTGTGACTGCATCTCCACGATCGATGGCAGCTAGTTCCTGGGGTCAAGCTGCCCTCCGACCGTCCGCCCCCTCGGGAGTTCCTACCTCCACTTGATGTCAGGGAGTATGTGTGTGGTGGGCACCAAGAGGTGTCCCAGGAGCCTCTTCAATGACCGAGGTGAGAGTCTCTGTGATGGCGGTGGGTGTTGGAGACGCTGGGATGGAAAGTCAGTGTCATCCCCGGATCCAAGCTCCGGGGTGTCTTGGCATAATGTGGCTCCCGTCTGTGTCCATGTCCTTGTCACTGGCCGGCACACCGGGATGGGAGGGGTTGTGGCACTGGCAGGGTGCAGGGCACACCAAAAGGACCTGACCCATTACCAGCAGGTCCCGCATGACAACACATAATACTACCGTGGCCTGGGGGGAGTGGGGGTGGTGGGGGGGAAGGATGCTGTGGTGGGGGTGTGGGGGTGGGGGGGAATGGGGGTGGTGGGGGTAAGGATGAGGTGTGGGTGGTGTGGGTGTGAGGGTTGGGGGGAGGTGAGAGTGAGATGGTGTGGATGAGGGTTGGGGTGAGTGTGGTGCAGGGGTGGGGATGAGGGTGGTGTGGAGGTGAGGGTGAAGGTGGGGGTGTGACTTGAAGTGAGGGTGGGAGTAAGGGTGGTGTGGGGGGCAGAGTGGGGGTGAGGCTGGAGGTGAGAGTGGGGTTGAAGATTGTGCAGGGTTGAGGGTGGCGGCGAGGGTGGGGATGAGGATATATGGGGGTGAGGGTGATGTGGGGGTGAGGGTTTTGGTGAAGGTGGGGATAAGGGTGGTGTGAGGGTTGGGGTGAGGGTGGGGTGAGGGTAGGGGTGAGGATAGGAGTGAGGGTGGGGGTGAGGGTAGGGGTGAGGGTGGGATGAGGGTAGTGGTGAGGGTAGGGGTGAGGGTAGGGGTGAGGGTTGGAGTGAGGGTTGGAGTGAGGGTGGGGGTGAGGGTTGTGTAGGGTGGGGTTGAGGTGGGGGTGAAGAGGATAGGGGTGAGGGTGGGGATGACAGTGGTGTAGGGTGGGGTTGAGGTGGGGGTGAGGATAGGGGTGAGGGTGGGGGTGAGGGTAGGGGTGAGGGTAGGGGTGAGGGTTGGAGTGAGGGTGGGGGTGAGGGTTGTGTAGGGTGGGGTTGAGGTGGGGGTGAGGGTAGGGTTGAGGGTGGGGGTGAGGATTGAGGTGGGGGTGAGGATAGGGGTGAGGGTGGGGGTGAGGGTGGGGGTGAGGGTTGAGGTGGGGGTGAGGATAGGGGTGAGGGTGGGGGTGAGGGTGGGGGTGAGGATAGGGGTGAGCGTGGGGGTGAGGGTTGAGGTGGGGTTGAGGTGGGGGTGAGGATAGGGGTGAGGGTGGGGGTGAGGTGGGGGTGAGGGTGGGGTTGAGGTGGGGGTGAGGGTGGGGGTGAGGGTGGTGTAGGGTGGGGTTGAGGTGGGGGTGAGGATAGGGGTGAGGGTGGGGGTGAGGGTGGTGTAGGGTGGGGTTGAGGTGGGGGTGAGGACAGGGGTGAGGGTGGGGGTGAGGGTGGTGTAGGGTGGGGTTGAGGTGGGGGTGAGGGTAGGGCTGAGGGTGGGGGTGAGGGTGGGTGTGGGGGTGAGGGTGGGGTTGAGGTGGGTGTGAGAATAGGGGTGAGGGTGGGGGTGAGAGTGGTGTAGGGTGGGGTTGAGGTGGTGGTGAGGGTGGGGGTGAGGGTGGTGTAGGGTGGGGTTGAGGTGGGGGTGAGGATAGGGTTGAGGGTGGGGGTGAGGGTGGGGTTGAGGTGAGGGTGAGGATAGGGGTGAGGGTGGTGTAGGGTGGGGTTGAGGTGGGGGTGAGGGAGGGGGTGAGGGCGGTGTAGGGTGGGGTTGAGGTGGGGGTGAGGGTGGGGTTGAGGTGGGGGTGCGGATAGGGGTGAGGGTGAGGGTGGGGTTGAGGTGGGGGTGAGGGTGGGGTTGAGGTGGGGGTGAGGATAGGAGTGAGGGTGAGGGTGGGGTTGAGTTGGGGGTGAGGATAGGGGTGAGGGTGGGGGTGAGGGTGGGGTTGAGGAGGGAGTGAGGGTGGGGGTGATGGTGGGGGTGAGGCTGGGGTTGAGGTGGGGGTCAGGGTGGGGGTGAGGGTAGGGGTGAGGGTGGGGTTGAGGGTGGTGTAGGGTGGGGTTGAGGTGGGGGTGAGGATACGGGTCAGGGTGGTGTAGGGTGGGGTTGAGGTAGGGTGAGGATAGGGGTGAGGGTGGGGGTCAGGGTGGTGTAGGGTGGGGCTGAGGTGGGGGTGAGGATAGGGGTGAGGGTGGGGGTGAGGATGGTGTAGGGTGGGTTTGACGTGGGGGTGAGGATAGGGGTGAGGGTGGGGGTGAGGATGGTGTAGGGTGGGGTTGAGGTGGGGGTGAGGATAGGGGTGAGGGTGGGGGTGAGGATGGTGTAGGGAGGGGTTGAGATGAGGTGGGGGTGTGGGTGGGGGTGAGGGTGGGGGTGAGGGTGGTGTAGGGTGGGGTTGAGGTGGGGGTGAGGATAGGGGTGAGGGTGGGGGTGAGGGTGGGGGTGAGGGTGGGTTGAGCTGGGGGTGAGGATAGGGGTGAGGGTGAGGTTGAGGTGGGGTGAGGTGGGGGTGAGGGTGGGGGTGAGGGTGGGGTTGTGGTGGGGGTGAGGTTGGGGGTGAGGGTGGGGGTGATGGTGGGGTTGAGGTGGGGGTGAGGATAGGGGTGAGGGTGGGGGTGAGGGTGGTGTCGGGTGGGGTTGAGGTGGGGTTGAGGTGGCGGTGAGGGTGGGGGTGAGGGTGGTGTAGGGTGGGGTTGAGCTGGGGGTGAGGGTGGGGGTGAGGGTGGTGTAGGGTGGGGTTGAGGTTGGGGTGAGGGTGAGGGTGAGAGTGGGGGTGGGGGTGAGGGTGGGGTTGAGGTGGGGGTGAGGATGGGGTGAGGGTGGGGGTGAGGGTGGGGGTGAGGTGGGGGTGAGGGTGGCGTAGGGTGGGGTTGAGGTGGCGGTGAGGATAGGAGTGAGGGTTGAGGTGGGTGTGAGGATAGGGGTGAGGGTGCGGGTGAGGGTGGTGTAGGGTGGGGTTGAGGTGGGGTGAGGATAGAGGTGAGGGTGGGGGTGAGGGTGGTGTAGGGTGGGGTTGAGGTGGGGGTGAGGATAGGAGTGAGGGTTGAGGTGGGGGTGAGGATAGGGGTGAGGGTGGGGGTGAGGGTGGTGTAGGGTGGGGTTGAGGTTGGGGTGAGGATAGGGGTGAGGGTGGGGGTGGGGTTGAGGTGGGGGTGAGTTTGGGAGTGAGGGTGGTGTAGGGTGGGGTTGAGGTGGGGGTGAGGATAGGGGTGAGGGTGGGGGTGGGGTTGAGGTGGGGTGAGGATAGGGGTGAGGGTAGGTGTGAGGGTGAGGGTGGGGGTGAGGGTGAGAGTGGGGTTGAGGTGGGGGTGGTTAGGGTTTGACCCGGGGAATCGCTACTCTGCGGGTTCTCACTTTCTCGCCCACTGCCGACCTCCACCCGGCGATTTCCCTTTCTTCTGTCCCGCTGGACACATCCAGGGCCCTCTGCTCTCCCACGGTGAGGGGCCGCCGGTCCTGTGTTCCCCTCCAGGTTTCGGCCAGAGGTTATATAGAACGATACAGCGCAGTACAGGCCCTTCGGCCCTCGATGTTGCACCGACATGGAAAAAATCTAAACGCCATCTAACCTACACTATGCCCTTATCATCCATATGCTTATCCAATAAATTTTTAAATGCCCTCAATGTTGGCATGTTCACTACTGTTGCAGGTAGGGCATTCCACGGCCTCACCACTCTTTGCGTAAAAAACCCACCTCTGACCTCTGTCCTATATCTATTACCCCTCAATTTAAGGCTATGTCCCCTCGTGCTAGCCACCTCCATCCGCGGGAGAAGGCTCTCGCTGTCCACCCTATCTAACCCTCTGATCATTTTGTATGCCTCTATTAAGTCACCTCTTAACCTTCTTCTCTCTAACGAAAACAACCTCAAGTCCATCAGCCTTTCCTCATAAGATTTTCCCTCCATACCAGGCAACATCCTGGTAAATCTCCTCTGCACCCGTTCCAAAGCTTCCACGTCCTTCCTATAATGAGGCGACCAGAACTGTACGCAATACTCCAAATGCGGCCGTACTAGAGTTTTGTACAACTGCAACATGACCTCATGGCTCCGGAACTCAATCCCTCTACCAATAAAGGCCAACACACCATAGGCCTTCTTCACAACCCTATCAACCTGGGTGGCAACTTTCAGGGATCTATGTACATGGACACCGAGATCCCTCTGCTCATCCACACTACCAAGAATTTTACCATTAGCCAAATATTCCGCATTTCTGTTATTCTTTCCAAAGTGAATCACCTCACACTTCTCCACATTAAACTCCATTTGCCACCTCTCAGCCCAGCTCTGCAGCTTATCTATGTCCCTCTGTAACCTGCAACATCCTTCCGCACTGTCTACAACTCCACCGACTTTAGTGTCGTCTGCAAATTTACTCACCCATCCTTCTGCGCCCTCCTCTAGGTCATTTATAAAAATGACAAACAGCAACGGCCCCAGAACAGATCCTTGTGGTACGCCACTCGTAACTGAACTCCATTCTGAACATTTCCCATCAACTACCACTCTCTGTCTTCTTTCAACTAGCCAATTTCTGATCCACATCTCTAAATCACCCTCAATCCCCAGCCTCCGTATTTTCTGCAATAGACGACCGTGGGGAACCTTATCAAACGCTTTACTGAAATCCATATACACCACATCAACTGCTCTACCCTCGTCTACCTGTTCAGTCACCTTCTCAAAGAACTCGATAAGGTTTGTGAGGCATGACCTACCCTTCACAAAACCATGCTGACTGTCCCTAATCATATTATTCCTATCTAGATGATTATAAATCGTATCTTTTATAATCCTCTCCAAGACTTTACCCACCACAGACGTTAGGCTCACCGGCCTATAGTTACCGGGGTTATCTCTACTCCCCTTCTTGAACAAAGGGACCACATTTGCTATCCTCCAGTCCTCTGGCACTATTCCTGTAGCCAATGATGACCTAAAAATCAAAGCCAAAGGCTCAGCAATCTCTTCCCTGGCTTCCCAGAGAATCCTAGGATAAATCCCATCCGGCCCCGGGGACTTATCTATTTTCACCTTGTCCAGAATTGCCAACACTTCTTCCCTACGCACCTCAATGCCATCTATTCTAATAGCCTGGGTCTCAGCATTCTCCTCCACAATATTATCTTTTTCTTGAGTGAATACTGACGAAAAGTATTCATTTAGTATCTCGCTTATCTCCTCAGCCTCCACACACAACTTCCCACCACTGTCCTTGACTGGCCCTACTCTTACCCTAGTCATTCTTTTATTCCTGACATACCTATAGAAAGCTTTTGGGTTTTCCTTGATCCTACCTGCCAAAGACTTCTCATGTCCCCTCCTTGCTCGTCTCAGCTCTCTCTTTAGATCCTTCCTCGCTTCCTTGTAAATATCAAGCGCCCCAACTGA
The DNA here is from genome assembly GCF_902713615.1 of Scyliorhinus canicula. Classification (NCBI taxonomy): domain Eukaryota; kingdom Metazoa; phylum Chordata; class Chondrichthyes; order Carcharhiniformes; family Scyliorhinidae; genus Scyliorhinus; species Scyliorhinus canicula. The sequence continues at coordinate 127,438,203 of NC_052149.1, read as the reverse complement.
AACTTCACGCCTCATCTTCACATAGGCCTCCTTCTTCCTCTTAACAAGAGATTCCACTTCTTTGGTAAACCACGGTTCCCTCGCTCGACCCCTTCCTCCCTGCCTGACTGGTACGTACTTATCAAGAACATGCAATAGCTGTTCCTTGAACAAGCTCCACATATCCAGTGTGCCCAACCCTTGCAGCCTACTTCTCCAACCAACACATCCTAAGTCATGTCTAATGGCATCATAATTGCCCTTCCCCCAGCTATAACTCTTGCCCTGCGGGGTATACTTATCCCTTTCCATCACTAACGTAAAGGTCACCGAATTGTGGTCACTGTTTCCAAAGTGCTCACCTACCTCCAGATCTAACACCTGGCCTGGTTCATTACCCAAAACCAAATCCAATGTGGCCTCGCCTCTTGTTGGCCTGTCAACATATTGTGTCAGGAAACCCTCCTGCACACATTGTACAAAGAATGACCCATCTAATGTACTCGAACTATATCTTTTCCAGTCAATATTTGGAAAGTTAAAGTCTCCCATAACAACTACCCTGTTACTTTCGCTCTTTTCCAGAATCATCTTCGCCATCCTTTCCTCTACATCCCTAGAACTATTAGGTGGCCTATAGAAAACTCCCAACAGGGTGACCTCTCCTTTCCTGTTTCTAACCTCAGCCCATACTACCTCAGAAGAAGAGTCCCCATCTAGCATCCTTTCCGCCACCGTAATACTGTCCTTGACTAGCAGCGCCACACCTCCCCCTCTTTTGCCCCCTTCTCTGAACTTACTAAAACAACTAAACCCCGGAACCTGCAACAACCATTCCTGTCCCTGCTCTATCCATGTCTCTGAAATGGCCACAACATCGAAGTCCCAGGTACCAACCCATGCTGCCAGTTCCCCTACCTTATTTCGTATACTCCTGGCATTGAAGTAGACACACTTCAAACCACCTACCTGAACACTGGCACCCTCCTGCGAAGTCAAATCTGTGCTCCTGACCTCTATACTCTCAATCTCCCGTACCCTAAAACTACAATCCAGGTTCCCATGCCCCTGCTGAATTAGTTTAAACCCCCCCAAAGAGCACTAACAAATCTCCCCCCCAGGATATTGGTGCCCCTCAGGTTCAGATGTAGACCATCCTGTCTATAGAGGTCCCACCTTCCCCAGAAAGAGCCCCAGTTATCCAGAAATCTGAATCCCTCCCGCCTGCACCATCCCTGTAGCCACGTGTTTAATTGCTCTCTCTCCCTATTCCTCATCTCACTATCACGTGGCACGGGCAACAACCCAGAGATAACAACTCTGTTTGTTCTCGCTCTGAGCTTCCATCCTAGCTCCCTAAAGGCCTGCCTGACATCCTTGTCCCCTTTCCTACCTATGTCGTTAGTGCCAATGTGGACTACGACTTGGGGCTGCTCCCCCTCCCCCTTAAGGACCCGGAAAACACGATCCGAGACATCACGTACCCTTGCACCTGGGAGGCAACATACCAAACGTGAGTCTCTCTCGCTCCCACAAAATCTCCTATCTGTGCCCCTGACTATTGAGTCCCCAATTACTAATGTTCTACTCCTTTCCCCCCTTCCCTTCTGAGCAACATGGACAGACTCCGTGCCAGAGGCCCGTACCCCATGGCTTACCCCTGGTAAGTCGTCCCCCCCACAAGTATCCAAAACGGTATACTTGTTACTCAGGGGAACGACCGCAGGGGGTCCCTGCACTGACTGCTTCTTCCCAGTCCCTCTTACAGTTACCCATCTATCTCCAGTCTTTGGTGTAACTATTTCCCTGAAGCTCCTATGGCCGGGTTTCTCCTAGGGGAGGGGGGTTGAACAAAAAGCGTCAGTGTTAGACAGTCCGATGCAAGCAATACTGCTTGTAGCTGGTGGCTCAGTGGCCACGGCACCCGGCCATGTTGGTGCAGGCGGGGGGGGGGGGGGGTCCGGCCACTTTCCGGGTTGGGTGGGTAGTTACGGGTGTGGGTGACGGGGTTTAATGCCAGGGCCACAGTGCTGCCTACTCACCCTGGCCGCCCTGAGGAGGTTGTGCAGTTTCATCCGGCACTGGTGGCCAGTCTGGATGGTGTTGCCCACGGCGCTGACCGCCTCTACCCCCTGTGTCCAGGAATGGCAAATGGCAGCGGCTGGCGGCCTCCTTCCCGGGCAGGGGTACAGGATTTGACCACCTCTCCTCCACTGCATCATGGAGGGTCTCTAGCTCGGCGTTTGTGAATCTCGCGCCGTTGTCCTTGCTGCCATCTTGTTGTCTGTGATGGTGTGTGTGGGGAGTGCAGTGTGTTTATGCAGCTGCAGCTTGTCAGCCTCCTGAGTGTCAATCACAGTCCCGGCGAATCCGGCACCGTTTCTCATTGGAATCGATTGTGTTCCACGTGGCGCCGATGCTAGCTCCTCCACAGTCGCTGAATCGGTCCCGGTGCGGGGACAGTTTTGTTGTTGTGGAAGTCCACCAATCCTGCCCCAGGGTCAACACTTCGTCTCAGGGACGGAGAATCCAAATCGTGCATTTTTTGGATATGGATTTTGGGAATTCAGGTGATGGGAATGTGGTGGGTGGATGCACGAAAGGTGGCACTCCTCCTAAAAACCCGGAATTAGGCTCTTTTACTCAAAGTGGCCCGCAAGAACAGGGGAAAAAGTATCTCCCAACCCTATCCAACAGCAGCACAAGAGACAATGCTGAGCATCAGCAACTCCAGAGGCTGGAAAGAGACAAAAAGCGGCAGAAACCAGGGGAAACAAGCGGTCAAGACGGCAGCGCACGAGGCAAAGAAACACCAGCCACACCAGAACGAGAGGGACCGACATACAGCACACGGGGCTCCAGACCAAGATCATGTGACCAGCGACTCCCATATAAGGGAGACACATCCCACCACCTTCAGGAGAAGATTGAGGGGGTAATAAGACATACAAGTGATTGGTCGGTGCTGGATGAAGATTCCATGGGAGTAGTTAGCAGACTCCATGATAACGTGCTCTATACAGTATCAGTTTGCTATCTTCCCAAACCAGACTCAATAAAAGATTCTGGTTTGGACAAGTCACAGTGTTTGGTAAATTCCTTTGTGAAGTACAAAGGGTGCGATTCTCCGCTCCCCACGCCGGGTGGGAGAATCGCTGGGAGGGCCAGGCGACTCACGACACGCCCCCCTTGCGTCCCGCTCGCCGTTTTTCACGACGACCGGCGATTCTCCGACCCGAATGGGCCGAGCGGCCTGCCGTTCGCGACCGATCACGATGGTGGCAACCAGACCTGGTCGCTGCCGTTGTGAACATGGGCGCCAAATGCTCGTTTGAAGCTTGTGGGGGGTGGAGAGGGGAGTGAGCACCACGGCCGTGCTTGGGAGGGGACTGGCCCGCGATCGGTGCCCACCGATCGTCGGGCCGGCGTCTCAAAGCGACGCACTCTTTCCCCTCCGCCGCCCTGCAAGATCAAGCCACCACGTCTTGCAGGGCAGCGGAGGGGAAGACGGCAACCGCGCATGCGCGGGTTTGAGCCGTCAGCCATCGTGACGTCAGCCGCACATGCGCGGATTGGAACCGGCCAACCTGCGCATGCGCGGCTGACGTCACTTAGGTGCCCCTGTCGCATCATTCTCGGTGCGCCACCTTGACGCAAGCGTCAAGGCCCGGCGGCCGAGAGTTATGGAGCGCCGCTCGTAGCCCCCCGGGTGGGGGTGAATAAGGTGAGGGGAGCGGCCTCCGAGGCCGTCATGAAACTCGGCCGAGTTCACGACGGCCTTCCCGATTTTTCACGGGAGCGGAGAATTCCGCCCAAAGGACCAAACACAACGGGCGGGATTCTCCGTTTCTGCGACTTAGTGTTGACGCCAATGGAGAATCTGTGGACTTTTACCACAAGAAAATAGGCGCCGCACCTGCACCGATTCCTCTACCGGTGAGGGGCTAGCACTGGTGCCACGTGCCCATGAAAAACGGTGCTGGATTTGCCTGGCCCGTGATGGACACTGGCAAGATTGACAAGCTGCAGCCGCGCATTAACATACACCTCCCACACACACACACTGATCGGGGCCGAAAAGAAGGGACAGGTTGTGCTGGAGGCCCATACAGCTGATGGGCTGGCTGGGGCCAGAGTGGGGGTCACCTGTACAACCCCGGGCATCAGGTTTAAAGCGAGCTGTCAGCGGCTCTGCCGGCAGCGGGAATGGTATTGCATGCCCACCCCCTCCCCCTACACCAACACTGTGCTACATACAGGGTAGCAGTGGTTAGCACTGTTGTTTCACAGCACCAGGTTTGATTCCCAGCTTGGGTCACTGTCTGTGCAGAGTCTGCACGTTCTCCCCGTCTCTGCGTGGGTTTCCTCCGAGTGCTCCGGTTTCCTCCCACAAGTCCTGAAAGACATGCTGTTAAGTGATTTGGACATTCTGAATTCTCCCTCCGTGTACCCGAACAGGCACCATAGCGTGGTGACTTTCACAGTAACTTCAGTTACTAGTGGTGTACCGCAAGGATCTGTTTTGGGGCCACTGCTGTTTGTCATTTTTATAAATGACCTGGAAGAGGGTGTAGAAGGATGGGTTAGTAAATTTGCAGATGACACGAAGGTCGGTGGAGTTGTGGATAGTGCTGAAGGATGTTATAGGATATTTAGCTTATCCAAGATATTTAGCTTACCCCCAAGGAAGTAGCTTATGCTACGTCAAGAAGCATAACAAAACAGGTCGGACAGACTTACTTATCAGACAAGCTTTGACAAAAGGGCGAGGGGGGGTGGCCATATTATTTACAAACGAGAAGCACTCACAGCGACGGTCGCAGTGATGGACCCAGCAGGCCGATACGTGATGGTTAGTGGGATCCTGGAAGAGGTGCTTGTAAACATAAATGGGATGATGCTGACATCATTAAAAGAAACAATGGTGAGACCCATGACCTACCAGCTCATCATGGGGGGAGACTTCAGCTGCGTACAGGACATAAAAACAGACAAATCCAGCTCTAGAACAGGAACCAAACCCTGGGAGGGGGGTGGTGGGGAGGGGGGCGGTGGGGGGTGGGAGGGGGTGGTGCTGGACCTGTGGGGTTGCAACCATCTTCTTCTTCTCCCACGTTTATAAAATCTACTCCCGTATCGACTTCTTTGTAGTGGGTAAGTTGGTGCTTCCAGGGATGGTAGGGGCGGAATACTTCGCAATAGTCATCTCGGACCACATGCCACACTACATGGATGTGAAGTTGGAGATGGGTTGGGCCCAGCATCTCCTACGGAGGTTGGACACGGCCCTCCTCACCGACAAGGTGTTTTGTGAAAGAATGTCACAAGCCAGCAATGCGTATGTAACCTGTGCCTAAAACGGGGAGGTCTCACTCTCCATGTTCTGAGAGGCACTGAAGGTAATGATCAGGGGGGAAATAATAGTGTACAGATCTCTGAGAGAATAGGAAGGAAAGGGTGGCTAGACAGCAGCTGGTCGACTCCATATTGGAAATGGATCGGAGATACTCCACTGCCCGGAACATGGAGCTGCTGGTGGAGAGGAAAAAAACACAAATGGAATTTGACCTGCTCTCCACTGGGAACGCAGTGAACCAGCTCTGCCACACAGGGGCCTTCTAGGAGCACGTAGACAAGGTCAGTCGACGACCAGCACACCAGCTGAGGAGGAAGGTCGCCACAAGAAAGTTAGCACAGGTGAGGGATGGGAACAGTGACATTGTGGTTAGCACTGCTGCCTCACTGCTCCAGGGACCTGGGTTCAATTCCAACCTTGGGTGACTGTGGAGTTTGCACTTTCTCCCCGTGTCTGCGTGTGTTTCCTCCGGGTGCTCCGGTTTCCTCCCACAGTCCAAAGATGTACAGGTCAGGTGGATTGGCCATGTTAAATTGCCCAGTGTGTCCAAAAGGTTAGGTGGGGTTACTGAGTTACAGGGATAGGGTGGAAGCATGGTCTTAGGTAGGGTGCATTTTCCAAGGGCTGGTGCAGACTTGATGGGCTGAATGGCCTCCTTCTGCACTGCAGAGATTCTATTCTATGGTAGGGTGGTCATGGCTCCAGACGAGATCAGCAGAGCCTTTGCAAACTTTTACTCGGGGACTGTACACCTCCGAGCCCCTGGCGAGGGACTGGAAGATGAAACAGTTCCTCGACAGGCTGGACATACCAGCTGCAGGGGCGGAAAAGAGACAGAGATTGGAAGCAGCATGAGGACTGGGAGAGATTGTGGAATGCATAAATGCCATGCAGCCAGGGAAGGCAGCAGGACCGGATGGGTTCCCGGTGAATTTCTAGAAGAAGTTTGTGGCAGCACTGGCCCCGTACCTGTGGGACGTGCTCAATGACCCGCTGTCGAGCGGTCCTGCCGCCCACGCTGGCACAGGTCTTGGTCTCGCTGATCCCCAAAAAAGACAAAGACCCAATGTAGTGTGGGTCATGCAGACCTACCTCGCTCCTGATCCCTGATGGGGAAGTCTTGGCAAAAGCTCTGACGAGGCGACCGGAGAGGCACTTGCCAGATGTGATCGTGGAAGACCAGACCGGGTTTGTCAAGGGTAGACAGTCAACAGCAAACATCAGACGCCTGCTGAATGTGATTGTGCCCCCACTCGGGGAGAGAACACCAGAAGTGATCGTCTCCCTGGATGCTGAGAAAGTCTTCGATCGAGTGGAATGGAGGTACCTCATGGAGGTGCCTGAAGAGTTTTGGTTTGGGCCAGTGTTCACTTTGTGAGTCAAACCTCCACAGCGCTCCCATGGAGCGTGCGAACAAATGCCACCAGCTCAGAATATTTCCAGCTGCACAGAGGCGCGAGGCTGGGATGCCCGTTGTCCCCGCTGCTGTTCACTCTGGTAATTCAGCCACTGGCCATCGCTCTCAGATCAGCAAAGGGATGGATGGGCATTCCAAAGGGAGGCAGGGATCACAGAGTCTCAATCTATATGGATGACCTGCTCCGATACGTCTCGAACCACCTAGCCAGCATGGGCAGGATTATGGAACTCCTGATGGAGTACGGAGCCTTCTCGGGATACAAATTAAACCCGAGCAAGAGAGAAATCTTCCCCGTGAAGCCCTGGGGGGGAGGAGCAGAGCTGGGGACCCTGCCATTCAAACTGGTCCAAACCAAGTTCAGGTAGCTGGGGATCCAGATAGTCCACAATTGGGCACGGCTCCATCAGTGAAACCTAACCAGCCTGATGAGGGAGCAGAAGTGGGACCTACAGGGATGGGACTCACTCCCGCTCTCCCTGGCGGAAAGAGGGCAGAAGATAGAAATGATCCTTCTGCCGAGGTTCCTCTTCTTCTTCAGATCACTCCCGATCTTCATCCCTAAATCCTTCTTCACCAGAGTGGATAGACCGTTCATGGCCTTCATCTGGGCTGGAAAGAACCCGCGGATACAGAAAATCATCCTACAGAGAGTGCAGCACATGGGAGGCTTGGCTCTGCCAAACCTCCTATTCTACCGCAGGGCAGTGAACACACAGAGGGTGTGAGGCTAGTTGGGAGAGCCTAAAGCAGAATGGGTGCAGATGGATGAGGCCTAGGATATGGGGATGTCCCTCTGGGCCCACTGCCCCACTCCCAGCCCTTCCACCACATACTCAGGGAGCCCGGTGGTAGTGGCCACATTAAGGACCTGGAACCAGCTCAGGCACCATTTCAAACTCAGTAACATGCCCCATCTACAGAAACCATTGATTTGCCCCAGCAAAGATGGACACTACTTACAAAGTGTGGAGAAGGACGCAGGGTGCTGACAGTAAGGGAGTGCACGGACAGTAAAATGGCAACCCTGAGGGAACTAGCGGAGAAGCTTCAGCTCCTGAAACAGAACAAACTCCTCTACCTCCAGTTACGGGACTTCCTAAACAAGGAGACCACAACATTCCCCCAGATACCCTGACAGACTATTAGCCCAGGACCAACTAAGGGACGGTGAATGTGCCAACATATATGGACGACTGTTAGGAGAGGTAAGGGCCCCAATGGATGAAACATGAGAAAGATGGGAGGAATAACTAGGCCTAGAGCTAGAAGGAGGGCTCTGCACAGGGTGAACTCCACCTCCTCATGCGCAGGGCTCAGCCTAACGCAACTAAAGGTGGTGAACAGGGTATACCTAACTAGAATACGCATGAGCAGGTTCTTCCAGAGGTGGAGGACAAGCGTGAGCGGTGTCAGGGAGATTCGGCCAACCACACCGACATGTTCTGATCCTTCCCCAAACGCATTGGGTTCTGGATGACCTTCTTTGAGGCCATGTCCAGGGTGATGAGGGTGAAAATGGAGCCATGCTACTTAGGGGCGGCCTCTGGTGTATCGGAGCATTCCAAGCTCTTTGTGGGGAAAGGGGCCGACAGCCTGGCCTTCACTACCCTGATTGCCCAGCGGAGATGTCTGCTCAGATGGAGGACGGCAGCGCCACCTAGGGACTCAGACTGGCTATCCGACCTAGCGGAGTCCCTGAAACTAGAAAAATTAAAATTCACCATCGGGGATCGGATGAAGGGTTCGCTTACACATGGAAGCAATTCACCAGACACTTTGAAGACCTGTTGATGACCAGCAACTGGAGGGGGGCGGGGTGGAGGGGAGCAGGGGGGAGGCAGAGAGTGAGGTGGGGGAGAGGAATAATCAGAGAAGGTAAGAGGGGGACGAGGGGTGTGAGGTTAGAGGGGGGGGGGGCGGGGGAGAGGAGGGGACACCTACACCACAGCAAAGAGGAGGGGAAATCGTCACAATACACTGGGGGCGGGGGGGGGGGGGGGGGGGGGGGGGGGGGTGAGGGTGCCCACAAACGACAACACAGCAATGCTGCCATACAAAGGGCTTAACTGCGCTGTCACTCCACCCTGGGGTGCGATGCGCAGTGAGTATCTCCCGCCTCAGGTTACAAAGGGGCAGCTCGGACTGTTTCTGTACAACGCTGGTTACTCAAACGTAAAGACAACTTATCTCTTTTTTCGTATTTCTTTTCTTTTAGATTTTTTATTCTTTGAAGACACGAGTGTATATTTCGATCACATTTCGGGTAAGTATAGTAAAAGGGTGTAAGTTATTTATAACCTTTCTTATAGTTGATACAACTGTGTATTGATTAGATTTGTCTGTCATGAACAGAAAACTTCAATGGAAACATTAAAAAAAAAGGAATGTACAAGAGGCCAGAATTAGAGGAGCGCAGATATCTCGGAGGGTTGTGGGGCTGGAGGAGATTCCAGAGATAGGGAGGGGCGAGGACATGGAGGGATTGGAAAACAAGGATGAGAATTTTAAAACCAAGACATTGCTGGACCAGGAGCCAGTGTGGGTCAGTGAGCACAGGGGGTGATAGGGGAACGGGACTTGGTGGGAGTTCAGGCTGGGACAGCAGAGTTTTGGATGAGCTCATGTTTCCGGAGGGTAGGATGTGGGAGAGCAGCCAAGAGTGTTGTGATACCGTTAATTCATTGTGAGACAGTGAGAACGAGTGAACATTAGGCTTTAATATCCATGAACTCGCCTGCCAGAGTCGACTGTATAAATGAGTGCCACCCACAGGTGGCCGGACTGTATATGGCCCCGGTGAGGGCGGAGCCAGAGGCGGAGTACAGTACCTGGAAGTAGCTTGTATCATCACTTCCAGGTCATGGGTCACATTATTATACAGGCAGTACAGACAGCTCATGCATTAGGTGAATTGCATTCACCACAAGTGTATTGGAATAGTCACGTCACGAGGTAACGGAGACATGGATGAGGGTTTCTGCAGCCAAAGAGCTGAGAGAAGGAGGTGGGTCTCATGGACAAGATGAGCTCAGAGAGGGCACGAGGGGAGATCGGAGAGAAACTAGAGAAAGATGTGAGTTCAGGGCCCGGGCAGGGGGGAGAATTAGAGGAAGTTTGTCAGGTGGGCTCGTGGAAGGGAGGGATTCCAGATAAAACTGATCATTTTAAAATGATTGATACATGTCTTTAAATCCAATCTTCTGCTGATGTGTCATTGATTGACAGGCCAACCAGCCAATCATGACAATCGCTTGCTGAAATGCAGCCAATCAGCTGATGGGGAGGAGGGACATTTCCAAAGCACGCACGAGACACATACTGAATATTCTTAATGTTTATTATCTTTTACAGATTTACATTGTCAGAAGAAAGACTTGAATAAACAGCCCAGCCAGAGGAAGCTGGAGAAATTCACAGAGAGAAAGGAGGTTTATTAAAACACTTGTGGAGATTTTCTCAATAACATGAGAATCCTGTCCCTTTAAACAGTGACTAAAACTTCAATTGTAACTGCAGGGTGAGCAGGAAGGAGGTCTGGTTTCCTGAAGCAGAGACTTCAGAGGGTCACATTATTTTTGTAAAGCTGACAGTCTTCAACGTCTTAGAGAGGTTTTATTTGGTATCACGAGTCTGCACTGTCCCACAAACTCTCCCAGAACAGGTACAGCACGGGGTTAGATTCAGAGGAAACCTCCTACTACTCTGTTCCAATAAAGTGTCTTAACCCTTGACCCTTGGAAGTGTCTCAGACTCAGTCCCGAGGAGGAAGAGAGTTTTAATTCAGTGCTGACAATGACCTTTGTCCTCCCAGCTCACCCCTGTTCTATTTAAAGTTGTGTCTCCTCTGTGGACTGTCTCTAACACTCTACGCACATTCTGATCTCCTGATGCTCTTGCTGAGGGCAGAGGAGAGGCTCACGTGGGTGAGGGCACAGGAGAAGCTGGCGTTGGACTCCCAGGCAGAGCCAGAGAGGGTCAGCAGGCTGCTGACGCTGTAGGTGTTGTCCGAAGCTCGCAGGTAGTTGCTGGTCTGAACCCCGTCTGAAATGGCTGCACCATCCTTCTTCCACTCCACCACCAGCTCATCGGGATAGAAGTGATTGGCAAGGCACACCAGGGTGGCAGTGCCCTTGGTCTTGACCTCCTCCGGGGAGGGGGGCAGCAGGGTCAGTGTGGGTTGTGAATTCTCACGGCCTGAAAGAGAAAATAAATAATTTTATTTGCTGCCATTTTAAGGTATTTTAAATTCCCGAATATTAACTGAGATCAAATCAGTGTCAATTTATCGATGATGAAGAATTCTGACAATCCATTCCGGGGAACATTTTTAACCAGTACAGAACAATCCCAACAAGAGGAGTAGTTTTGGCCATATTTAGGGAATGAATCTGAGCAGGTGAAGGGGTGTCAGTGGGGCAGTATTTGGGTAATAGTGATCATAATTGAATGAATGAAAAAAATGAAAATCGCTTATTGTCACGAGTAGGCTTCAATGAAGTTACTGTGAAAAGCCCCTAGTCGCCACATTCCAGCGCCTGTCCGGGGAGGCTGGTACGGGAATCGAACCGTGCTGCTGGCCTGGTTGGTCTGCTTTAAAAGCCAGCGATTTAGCTTTGTGAGCTAAACCAGCCCCTGGTTCAGTTAGACTTAGAGTAGTTATGGAAAAGGGTAAAGATAGACCAAGAGTAAACGTTTTAAATTTGTGCAACATTGCTAGAGGATAACTAAGAATGAATCCTTTGACAAGGTGCCGCATAGGAAACTGTTCAGTAAGTTAAGAGCCCATGGTGTTAAGGGTAAGATCCTGGCATGGGTAGAGGTTTGGCTGACTGACAAACTAGGAGCAGGAGTAGGTCATCTGGCCCCTCGAGCCTACTCCACCACTCACTGAGATCATGGCTGATCTTTTGCGGACATTCCTGCCTGAACACCAGAACCTTTTATTCCTTTATTCTTCAAAAAACTATCTATCTTTATCTTAAAAACATTTAATGAAAGAGCCTCAACTGCTTCACTGGGCAAGGAATTCCATAGATTCACAAGTTCCTCCTAAACTCAGTTCTAAATCTACTTCCCCTTATTTTGAGGCTATGTCCCCTAGTTCTGCTTTCACCTGCCAGTGGAAACAACCTGCCCGCATCTATCCTATCTATTACCTTCATAATTTGTTTTTAGAAAATATTTTATTGAAGCATTTATAATTTTCACAATTTAACACATTAACATTTCCTAAACAACTGCGTGGGCCGACACATGCAGAAAACCTAAAAAACAATGTACCCTACTGCCCACGCCCTATTCCCTAATTACCCGTATACTGAGTTCCCTGTCCTTATCTAACACTGCCATGCCTCCTATTTTCTTCCCCCCCCCCCCACCTTTACTGCTGATGTTCAATTTTCTTTGAAGAAGTTGATGAACGGTTGCCATCTCTGTTCGAACCCCTGAATTGATCCTCCCAAGGCGAACTTGATTTTCTCCAGACTGAGAAACCCTGCTATATCACTGACCCACACTCCTGACATTGGGGGCTCCGAGTCCCTCCATCCCAGCAAAATCCGTCTCCGGGCCACCAGGGAGGAGAAGGCCAAGACATCGGCCTCCCTTCCCCCCTTGGCCCCCGAATCATCCAATACCCCAAATATTGCCAGTTCTGGACTCGGAGTTAACCTCCCTTCCAGGACTTCTGACATAATGTCCGCAAATCCCTGCCAGTATCCCCTCAACTTCGGACATGCCCAGGACATATGTACATGGTTCGCCGGGCTACCCCCCAACTGCCCACATCTATCCTCCACCTCCTCAAAGAACCTGCTCATCCGGGCTATCGTCATGTGGCCCAGTGGACCACTTCGAACTGGATCAGGCTAAGTCTGGCACACGACGAGGATGAATTGACTTTCTTCAAGGCTTTTTCCCACTTTTCCATTTTCAGCTCTTTTCCCAGCTCCTCTTCCCACTTCCGCTTCACCTCCCTGATCGGGGCTCCCTCCCACTCCATGAACTCCTTGTATATCTCCGAAATCCTCCCCTTTCCAACCCAAGTTTTAGCATCACTTTATCCTTAGTCCCCTCAGGGGGAGGCGAGGGAAGCTTGGAACCTGCCTTCGTACAAAGTCCCGGACCTGCAGATATCGAAATCCATTTCCGCCCGGTAGCTCAAACTCCTCCTCTAGTGCCTTCAAGGTCGGAAAACACTCCTGAATAAATAAATCCCCAAATCTCTCGATCCCTGCCTGCTGCCACCACCTGAAGCCCCATCCAGCCATCCCGGGATAAACCGGTGATTGTTACAGATCGGAGACCACACTGATGCCCCCTCCAATCCCATGTGCTGCTTGCATTGCCCCCACACCCTTAGGGCTGTCACCACCACAGGGCTCATAGAATACCGAGCTGGCAAGAATGGCAGGGTAAAGCCTCCACACTCCTACCCTTGCAGGATGTCGCTTCCACTCACTCCCAGGCCGACCCCTCCCCCACTATCCACTTCCTGACCATCAATATGTTGGCCACGACTCTTGGGGTTTTCCCCGACCATACAAAACCTGTAATTGACATGTTTATTTTTCTTAAAAAAGCCTTTGGGACAGAAATGGGAAGGCATTGAAAAAAGTAAAACAGTCTTGGGGGGACTGTCATCTTTACCGTTTGGACCCTTCCCGCTAACGTCAGCGGGAGCGTGTCCCATCTTTCGAAATCCCCTTTCATTTGGTCGACCGCTTTGCCCAGATTTAACTTGTGGAGCTGCCCCCACTCTTTAGCCACTTGAATCCCTAAATAACTAAAACTCCTCCACCACTTTAAAAGGTAACTCCCTCAGTCTCCTTTTTAGCCCCCGTGCCTGGATCACAAACATCTCGCTTTTTACCATATTCAACTTGCAGCCTGAAAATAGCCCAAATTTTGCTCGTACCTCCATGGTTTTGGTCATTCCACCCACCGGGTCTGTAACATAAAGCAGCAAGTCATCCACATAGAGAGAAACCCTGTGCTCCACGCACCCCCCCCCACCCCACCCCACCCCCCACTCACTATCACCACCATCGCCCTCGGGGGCTCACAACCCTGGGGCTTGCGCACATGTGCCCTGTGAGCCCAGTCCACCTCCAACGACCTGTCGAACGCCTCTGCCCCCTTCATTTTCTCGAACATCTCCACAACCTACGCACCGGCATCCGATCCTTCCTTTCCCTCTGGCAGACCAATGATCCAAATGATCTGCCTGCGGGAACAATTCTCCAGGTCCTCCACCTTTTCCAGCAGCCGCTTTTGCCGATCTTGTGAAATACCAATTTGCCATCCCAGTGCCATCCCAGTGCTCCTCTTGTTCCGTCGCCTGCTCCTGTAGTTTTTGGATTGACTGTTCCTAGGCCGTCACTGTCACCTCCATCCGGTCGACATCCTCCTTAATCAAGGCTACCACCTTGGTCAGGTCCTCCGCACACTCCTTACGGTACTGGACGAACTTCTCACCCAGGTATGCTGCCAACTTATCCATCGACCATTGGACCGATGGGGCTGGATCTCGCTTCTCTGTCATTGCAGCCACCAAGCTCAGATCCTCACTTACAACCAACTTTTGATTCCTTCTTTTGCGATTATTTTTTGAACGTAATTCCATTGGATCGGGGTTGCCTTTTCCTCCTCTCACTTTAATCCACTTATGTTAGAAATAATTTCCGCAAAAATCCAGTTTAAAAGCCGTTTAAAAAACCACCAAGAGTGGGAGCTGCTAACTATGCGACCTTTCACAGCATGGTCGCCACCAGAAGTCCGTTCCCTTCATAATTTTATATGTTTCTATAAGATCCCCCCGCATCCTTCTAAATTCCGAGTACAGTCCCAGTCGACTCAACCTCTCCTCATAATCCAACCCCTTCAGCTCTGGGATTAACCTAGTGAATCTCCTCTGCACACCCTCCAGCGCCAGTATGTCCTTTCTCAAGTAAGGAGACCAAAACTGAACACAATACTCCAGGTGTGGCCTCACTAACACCTTATACAATTGCAGCATAACCTCCCTAGTCTTAAACTCCATCCCTCTGTGGAAAAGAGTGAGGATATGCACTTTGGAAGGTGGAATGGAGGCATGGACTATTTTCGAAATGAGGAAATGTTTAGGAAATCATAAGCACAAAGGGACTTGGGAGTCCTTCTTCAAGATTCTCTTCAAGTTAACGTACAGGCTCAGTCGGCAGTTAAGAAGGCAAATGCAATGTTAGCATTCATGTCGAGAGGACTAGAATACAAGACCAGGGATGTATTTCAGACTTTTTAAAGCTCTGGTCAGACCGCATTTGGAGTACTGTGAGCAGTTTTGGGCCCCGTATCTAAGGAAGGATGTGCTGGTCTTGGAGAGGGTCCAGAGGAGGTCCACAAGAATGATTCTTGGAATGAAGAACTTGTCGTATAGAAACAGTTGAGGACTCTGGGCCTGTACTCGTTGGAGGTTTGAGGAGGAGGGATCTTATTAAAACTTACAGGATACAGCGAGGCCTGGATAGTGGATGTGGAGAGGATGTTTCCACTTGTAGGAAAAACTAGAACCAGAGGACAGAATCTCAGACTAAAGGGACAATCCTTTAAAACAGAGATGAGGAGGAATTTCTTCAGCAAGAGGGTGGTGAATCTGTGGAACTCTGCCACAGAAGGTTGTGGAGGCCAAATCACTGAGTGTCTTTAAGACAGAGATAGATAGGTTCTTGATTAATAAGGGGATCAGGGTTTATGGGGAGAAGGCAGGAGAATGGGGATGAGAAAAATATCAACGATGATTGAATGGCCGTGCAGACTTGATGGGCTGAGTGGCCGAATTCTGCTCCTATATTTTATGGTCTTATGAATTGGCCGATTAGAGAGAAAATTTAACGTGTGTGGAGGTGGAAGACATGGAGATGGTTCTTAATGAATAATTTACATCAGTTGTCACAAAGCAAAGGGACAAAGCAGATATTGTAGTTCAGGAGGAAGAGAATTGTGAAATATTGGATTTGATAAAGATAGTGAGAAAGGAGATATTAATGTGTTTATCATCTTTGAAAGTGGTCCGGGTGAAATGTATCCCAGGCTGCTAAGGGAAGCAAGGGAAGAAATAGCGGAGGCTCTGGCCATTATTTTCCAATCCTCTCTGACTACAGGCGTGGTGTCGGAGGATTGGAGGACTGATCATGTTGTACCGTTGTTTAAAAAGGGAGGAAGGGACAGACTGAGTCATTACTGACCAGTCAGTCTAACCTCAGTGGTGGGAACATTATTGGAAATAATTCTGAGAGAAATTAGAATCATCATTGAGAGAGACACAGTTCAATCAAGGACAGTGAACATAGATTTGTTAAGGGAAGGTCGTGTCTGACTAACGTGATTGAATTTGTTGAAGAGGGAACAAGGAGGGCTGATGAAGGGAGTGAGTTTGATGTTGACAACATGATTTTACAAGGATTTTGACAAAGTTCCAATGACAGACGGGTCTGAAAATTAACAGCTGATGGAATCCAAGGGAAAGTGACAAATTGCATTTCAAATTGGTTCAGTGTCAGAAGGTAATGTCATTTTGGTTAAATCATTTTGGAATGTCACTTCACAAAGGATTCTAATTGGCTGTGAGATTAGAAGGCTCGAGATTTCATTTCAAACTTTGCCGCCCACCCCTGGGCTGAGATCAAGGGCGAGGCTGCAATTAGTCTCAGTGTCTGGGGGTCAGACAGGGTCACTGCTCCCAATGACCCTGTGACCTCTGGAGTGCAAGACTACGAACAATGGGCTAGGGTCAGGATCAGGAATCTCCAACGTCAAAGAAAAACTTGGATTTCAATAACAGCTGTCACCATCTCAGAATGTCCCAAAGTTACAGCCAGTTGTGCACAGCAAGATCCCAGAGAGCAGAGTGACATTGACCAGATAATCAAATTTTTAGTGAAGTTGACTGAGGGATAAATATTGACCAGGACACCGGGGAGATCTCTCCTGCTCTCCCTCTAATTGTGCCATGGGATCTTTTACACCCCCTGAGAGGGCAGACATCAGTTTGCTTCATCTGAAAGACAGCACCTCTTTTTAAAAAATAAATTTAGAGTACCCAATTATTATTTTTTACCAATTAAGGGGCAATTTTGCATGGCCAATCCATCTAACCTGCACACCTTTGGGTTGTGGGGGTGAAACCCATACAGATACGGGGAGAATGTGCAAACTCCACACAGACAGTGGCCCAGGGCCGGGATTCGAACCTGGGCCCTCAGTGCCGCAGTCCCAGTGCTAACCACTACGCCACATGCCGCCCCTGAAAGACAGCACCTCTAAGAGTGCAGCACTCCCTCAATAGGGGCTGTTTAGCACAGGGCTAAATCGCTGGCTTTGAAAGCAGACCAAGGCAGGCCAGCAGCACAGTTCAATTTCCGTAATAGCCTCCCTGAACAGGCGCCGGAATGTGGCGACTAGGGGCTTTTCACAGTAACTTAATTTGAAGCCTCCTTGTGACAATAAGCGATTATCATTTTCATTTTATTTTTCATTTTCATTCTGCACTGGAGTCTCAGCCTGGATTATGTGCTCAAGTCTCTGGGGTGGGATTTGAAGCCACAACATTGTGGCTCAGAGGCGAGAGTGATACCCACTGTGGCACGGCTGACACCTCATGCTCCAATAGGCTGCCATGTTCACCCTCCTGGCTCACACTTGGTAGCACGGTAGCATTGTGGATAGCACAATCGCTTCACAGCTCCAGAGTCCCAGGTTCGATTCTGGCTTGGGTCACTGTCTGTGCGGAGTCTGCACATCCTCCCCGTGGTTGCGTGGGTTTCCTCCGGGTGCTCCGGTTTCCTCCCACAGTCCAAAGATGTGCAAGTTAGGTGGATTGGACATGATAAATTGTCCTTAGTGTCCAAAATTGTCCTTAGTGTTGGGTGGGGTTACTGGGTTATGGGGATAGGGTGGAGGTGTTAACCTTGGGTAGGGTGCTCTTTCCAGGAGCCGGTGCAGACTCGATGGGCCGAATGGCCTCCTTCTGCTGTGTAACTTCTATGATCTATGAATGAGGCAACTTGGGGAGGGTGGAGCTGTTCCCCAGCCAGAGAGAGTGTCTTCAGGGGAGAGATGGAGAGCAGATTATAGTCTCTGAAGTCCAGAGAGGGGGGGGGGGGGGGGGGGACACAGCCAGCGATGCACACAACACATGAAACAATAAAAAATATCTCCAGGGATTTTCAGGAATATTGGATCAGGGATAAATATCGGACTGAACTCGACCCAAAGAGAAAGTAACTGAGAGTCTCCCCAAAAGCCTGGAACACTGAAGCCACTGGATTGTGAGCCCTGCTGGACCTGTTTGTCATCAGAACTTTGCTAAGAGATAAGCAGGGAGTGGAGAGAGCAGAGTTGAAGCTGGGGGAAGTGGGACCTCGGTGTCTCACTGTGCTGCTGCTGCTGCTGTGATCAGTTATATCAGAGAGTGTGACAGGGAGCCAGAGCTCACATCAAACTCTGCCCGTGTCTGTCACACACAGACTGACAGGAGTCTAGTGAGTGATTTCACTCCATGGTCCAGGAATGTGAACACAGTCTGCAAACGTCCAGATCTCCTCCACACGGTGGGTAAAAGCTGCTTACTTATATCTTGCTGCTTAAAGGGGGGAATG
Organism: Scyliorhinus canicula; assembly: GCF_902713615.1. NCBI lineage: Eukaryota > Metazoa > Chordata > Chondrichthyes > Carcharhiniformes > Scyliorhinidae > Scyliorhinus > Scyliorhinus canicula. The sequence goes on along the minus strand of NC_052149.1, from coordinate 127,419,812 downwards.
GAACTAAAGAAATACAGCTGGGCACCCTGTTCTACACAGTGTTCTTCAATGAACCATTTCATTCACTGCAGCTCCCCACTAACACCTTCAACTATTTAGCATTTGTGTTTGAGAAAGTTTCAGTATTGAAAGGGTTAATAACGGAGGATTGGGGTTTACTTACTCAGTCTGAGCTTGGTTCCTTTACCGAACGTAAGCCACACTGACAGCTTCCAGTGCAGCGGCTGTACAAAAACCTCTGCTCTCTGCTTCACTCACTCACTCTCACCCACTCTCTGTCTCTCTCTCTGTCTCTCACTCACTCATGTCCTTCTCTCTCACTCTTTCTCTCTCTGTTTCTCTCAATGTCTCTGTTTTTTTGGGAGAGTTGAGAATTCTAATTTTAGATGATAAATCTTTCAGCTGCTCTTCATATGTGGACATGGAGAGTAAGATGGAAACTTGAGGCCTTCAGTGAGCTGTGGATACCACAGGGACTGGAGTGTGTAGTGGACGGTGAGAATCATTTGTACAGTTTCCTTTCTTGTGTTTATTATATATTATGTAAAACTATGGGATGTGTCAGTACAGGAGGTGGGACTGTGCGTATTGAGGTTTTTGTAAGGCTCTGTATCACTGTGAAGGGGAAGCTTTGCCGTTGTGCACAATAATAATCAGCGACATCCTCATTCTGTACGTTGCTGATTGTCAGGGTGAATCGTGTTCCAGATCCACTGCCGGTGAATCGGTCGGATGTTCCTGTGAACCGGTTTGTTGCATCATAGATCAGCAGAGCCGGTTTCTGACCTTCTCGCTGTTGATACCAAGCAACATAACTGCTAACAGATTGACTGGCCGTACAGGTGAGGGTTGCGGTCTGGCCCAGGCTCAATGACAGCACCGGGGGAGACTGGGTCATGATGATGTCTCCACTGATACCTGAGGGGTAATAGAGAAACAGAATGAAGTAAGAACAGTCACAGAAAGAGCCTGTACAATGAGATATTGTTGGAGACACTGACTGTTCCTCTGCCTTCAGCATTTTCCCTTCAATCACAAGTCAGTAGAATTGGATTGAAATGGAGAGCAGGAAAATATTCAAGGTGGAAGGAGAGAGATTTGTACCTGCGATGCAGAATGCCAGAGGCCAGATCAGCTGGATGGCTGAAATCATGGTGTCTGCTCCTGTCCCTGTGCCTGGTTACTGATAAACTCTCCCTTCACTGGGCTCTGCTTTATAAAGCTGCAGCCTGTGAGAGTCTGACAGCCCGTTCCTCAGTATGTAAATGGTATGAGGCAGAGACACCACGTCAGCACCTTCACTTCCTCTTCTTCTCTCTCACTCCCTCAGTTTCAGTCCCTCGGTTTCTGTCTCTCCCCTCCTCACTCTCTGTCTCTCTGTCTTGTTCTTCCTGTCTCACTGTACCTGCTTGCTCTCCCCCTCTCTCTCTCCCTTGATAGCTGTTCCTCAGTCTCTCTCTCTCTATCTGTCTCACTCGTTTTCTCGCTCATTTTTCCACTCTTTCTTCCTCCCATTCTTTGTCTCTTTGTCCCTCTGTTTTTCCATCTGCCTGTACCCCAGAAGACGGAGCAACCTCCTGGTATCCAGTCACTCAGTCCCCTCAGGATCTTATATTTCACTGAAATCTCTTTTCTTTGCTTTAAACTCCAGTCGGTTCGGGCCCCCTGTCCAAACTTTCTTCCGAAGATAAACCCGTCATCCCAAGAATGAGTCGAGTGAATCTTCTCTGAACTGTTTCGAATACAATTATATATTTTTCAAATAAGGAGACTGAAACTGTACACATTATCCCAGATGTGGTCTCACCAGGACCCTGTACAGCTGCAGTAAAACCTCCCTGTTTTAATTTTCCGATCCTCTTGTAATAAACACCAACATTCCATTTCCCTTCCTGATCACTTGCTGGACCTGCAGACTAACGTTTTGTGATTCATGTACCAGGACACCCAGATCCCTCTGTAGCAGCCAGTTCCTCAATCTCTCTCCATTTAAATACTTTACTGCTTTTCTATTCTTCCTGTCAAAGTGGACAAGTTCACATTTACCCACGTTATACTCCAAATGTTTTCCCACTCACACACAGTCTCTATCTCTTTGCAGACTCTCTACCTCCTCCTCATAACTGACTTTCCCACCTATCTTAGTGTCATTCGCACATTAGCTACATTCTCTTCCTTCAATAATCATTGATGTAGATTGTGAATAGTTGAGGCTTCAGCACTGATCTCTGTGCCATTCTACTAGTTACTACTGGACAAGCTGAAAAATTTATCCCCTCTCTCTGCTTCCTCTTAACTAACCAATCCATTATTCATGTGGAGATGTTACCCTGGACACCATTGACTTTGAATTTGTGTAGTAACATTTAGAACATAGAACATAGAACAGTACAGCACAGAACAGGCCCTTCGGCCCTCAATGTTGTGCCGAGCCATGATCACCCTACTCAAACCCACGTATCCATCCTATGCCCGTAACCCAACAACCCCCCCCCCTTAACCTTACTTTTATTAGGACACTACGGGCAATTTAGCATGGCCAATCCACCTAACCCGCACATCTTTGGACTGTGGGGGGAAACCGGAGCACCCGGAGGAAACCCACGCACACAGGGGGAGGACGTGCAGACTCCACACAGACAGTGACCCAGCCGGGAATCGAACCTGGGACCCTGGAGCTGTGAAGCACTTATGCTAACCACCATGCTACCCTGCTGCCCTTTATCAAATACTTTATCAAATACTGCTTGGAATTCCATGTACACCACATTTACATGTTCCCCTTTGAGGTGTCCACCTTTTGAAAGTCACAAGGTGGACAATCACACATGTATTACATAAAAGAATTGCTCCACATTCATAGAATTTTTTTGTTTTACAGTACAGAAGGAGGCCATTCGGCCCATCGAGTCTGCACTGGCTCTTGGAAAGAGCACCCTACCTAGGCCCACATCTCCACCCTATCCCCATAACCCAGTAACCCCACCCAACGCTGAGGGCAATTTTGGACACTAAGGGCAATTTAGCACATCCAATCCACCTAACTTGCACATCTTTGGACTGTGGGAGGAAACTGGATCGCCCGGAGGAAACCCACGCACACACGGGGAGGATGTGCAGACTCCGCACAGACAGTGACCCAAGCCGGGAATCGAACCTGGGACCCTGGAGCTGTGAAGCAATTGTGCTAACCACTATGCAACCGTGCTGCCCTTACCATTGACCATGGTCCCCAGGTTCCACTGGACCCTCCAATAGGGACCAGTAAACATGGGCCTCCTTTCCACTGGATTCTCCAATAGGGACCAGTAAACATGGGCCTCCTTCCCACTGGATTCTCCAATAGGGACCAGTAAACATGGGCCTCCTTCCCATTGGGCATCCAGTAGCTGAGCTTCAAACTCAACATCCTCTCCATCAAGGAGGCCTCTTATTTCCATCTCAACACCATTGTCTGTCTTTACACTAAAGCAGCCCCTTGAACACAGAAACCTTTATCACTGCTGTCCTACCTCCTCACTCCATTATTCCGATGTTCACTCCTGGTGACATGGTAGAACAGTGGTTAGCACGGCTGCCTTACAGTACTAGGGACCCAGTTTCTATTTTGGCAATGGGTCACTGTCTCTGTGGAGTTTGCACATTCTCTCTGTGTCTGTGTGGGTTTCCCTCCGGGTGTTCCAGTTTCCTCCCACAGCCCAAAGATGTGCAGGTTAGGTGGATTCACTGTGGTAAATTGTCCCTTAGTATTCAAAAAGATGTGCAGGTTACATTAAGGGGTTAATGGAATAGGGCGGGTACTGAGCTTGGGTGAAGTATTCTTTCAGAGGATCGGTGGGGGTTCGATGGGCTGAGTGGTCTCCTTCTTCACTGTAGGGATTCTGTGATCCACACTCCATAATCCCCAACCTGTCCCAAATGCAGTGGGTCCAGACCCAGTTTCATTCCAAACTACCCCTGACCTCATTGATCTATTATCCCTGACTTCACTGAAATGGTTGTCACGATCTCACTGACATACTCCATTGACCTTGTTGGATGGGGTGTCAATCAAGCTGGCTGCTGTATCCTGGATGGTGTTAAGCTTCTTGAATGTTCTTGGCGTTGCAGTTATCATTGCTTGGCATTTGTATGGCACAAATGTTATTTGCAACTTGTCAGCCCAACCATGCATATTGTTTAGTTCTGCATTTGGACATGGACTGCTTCTGTATCTGAGGAATCGTGAATGGTGCTGAACATTGTCCAGTCATCCGCGAACATCCCCAATTCTGACCTTATGATGGAAGAAAGATCATTGATGAAGCAGCTGGTTCCAATCCTTCATAGTATCCTGTGCCTTTAGTCATTTCTTGATATCACATGGAATAAATGAAATTGGCTGAGATACTGGGGATCTCAGAAGAAGACTGAGATTGATCATTCAGTTGGCATTTTTGGCTAAAGTAGAGGTGGAGCTGATGCTTCCTCTTGTGGGCATTCTAAAACGAGAGGTCATAATCTTAGAATAAGAGGTAGCAAATTTAAAACAGATTTGAGGAAAAACACAAGAGGAAGCATCAGCTCCACGTCTACTTTATCCATACCTTTTAGCATCTTGTATGCATCAACGTCGAATCAGACTACAGGAGGGAGATAAATCACTTGGTTGCTTGGTTACTGAAAACAACCTCTCTCTAAATGTTGGAGAGACCAAGGAACTGATCATTGACTTCAGGAAGCGCAGCACGACACACACTCCCGTCTGCATCGATGGCTCCGAAGTGGAGATGGTCGATAGCTTTAAGTTCCTGGGGGTCACCGTCACCAACAGTCTGTCCTGGTCCACTCACGTTGATGCTACAGTCAAGAAAGCCCAACAACATGTCTACTTCCTACGGAAGCTAAAGAAATTTGGCATGTCTGCATCGACTCTCACAAACTTCTACAGATGTGCGATAGAGAGCATCCTATCCGGCTGCATCACAGCCTGGTATGGCAACTGCTCAGTCCAAGATCGCACAAAACTGCAGAGTGTGGTGAACTCAGCCCAACGCATCACACAAACTTGCCATCCCCACATTGATTCTGTCTACACCTCCCGCTGCCTCAGGAAGGCAAACAGCATTATCAGAGACCCCTCCCACCCAGGCATTGCCTTCTTCCAGACCCTTCCATCAGGCAGAAGGTACAGAAGTCTGAAGACCCTCACATCCAGACATAGGAACAGCTTCTTCCCCACAGCTACAAGACTCCTCAACGACTCCTCCTCGGGGGATCCGTTCCCGATGCCCTATGCTGCTCTTGCTCATGTATTTGCTTTGTTTGGCTCCTTGTTCCGCACTGTAACCAATCACTGTTTGTCGATGTACAATTATGTGTCAATGTTCTCTGTTGATTATTATTTTTGTCTACTATGTGCGTACTGTGTACGTTCCCTCGGCCGCAGAAAAATACTTTTCACTGTACTTCGGTACATGTGACAATAAATTAAATCAAATCAATTAGATCTCCCCTTGTTCTTCTAAACTCTGGAGAGTATGGGCCTAAACCTATACCAGAGTATACCTAGAGTATAATATACCTAAAGTATAGGGCAGCACGGTAGCATTGTGGTTAGCACAGTTGCTTTCACAGCTCCAGAGTCCCAGGTTCGATTCCCTGCTGGGTCACTGTCTGTGCAGAGTCTGCACGTTCTCCCCGTGTGTGCGTGGGTTTCCTCCGGGTACTCCGGTTTCCTCCCACAGTCCAAAGATATGCGGGTTAGGTGGATTGGCCGTGCTAAATTGCCCTTAGTGTCCAAAGAATGTTAAGTGGGGGTCACTGGGCTACAGTGATAGGGTAGATATGTGAGCTTCAGTAGGGTGCTCTTTATAAGGCAGGTGCAGACTCAATGGGCTGAATGGTCTCCTTCTGCATTGTAAATTTTATAAACTGTTCAATCTCTCCTCATCTCTGGAATCAATCTAGTGAACCTCCTCTGAACAGCCTCCAATGCAAATTTGAAACAGATTTGAGGAAAAACTACTTCTCCCGAAGGGTTGTGAATCAGTGGAATTCGCTACCCCAGAGTGCAGGGGATGCAGGGACAGTGAGCAAATTTATGGAGGAATTAGACAGAATTTTAATTGGTAATGTGCTGAAGGGTTATGGAGAACGGGCAGGACGGTGGAGTTGGGGCTATGATGGGATCAGCCATCATCACATTGCTTGGGAGGCTAACTTGCCTACTCCCTCTCCTAGGTCATGTGATCGAGGGAGGAGATGCTCTGGCTGATTTCGCAATTCAGCTCTTAGTCTGTAACAGAGTAGGCAGCAGATGAGGAACATTTCAGCCATGATAGAATGGTGGAGCAGACTCCATGGGCCAAATGGCCTAATTTTGGTCCTATATCTTATGAACTTATGAACTTGTGAAGTGCCACAGGGATCAGTGTTGGGTCCACAATTATTTACAATATATATAGTAACGACTTGGACATGACAGGAAAGCAACATGCTGATTGATTGATGAGTATGAGACACTGTGTCTAAATAGTTGAAAGTTAAATAACTGAAAAAGACAATAGTTAGGGAACGAAGCTTGGAGGATAAAGGAGGAGTGAATCTGAAAGCAGAACCAGGAAATCAAAAGAGCTGATTGGGTGAATATATTTATATATTCTATGAGCAAGAGCAGAGAAGAAGGGACTTAGTTAATATTGGTTAATACCAGTTAATATTATTTGATATTAAAAAGATAAATTTAATTTAAAGGGTAAGGCATGACAGCAGAGCTCCAAGCCACGGTCTGTTCTTCTTACTCCATGAGGGAGACCAGGAACGTTTCTAATTCCCAGGACCAGCACGTGTGCAGGAAGTGTCTCCAGCTGCAGCTCCGGGTTTCAGAGCTGGTGTAGTGGCTGAGGACACTGTGGAGTACCCGTGAGGCAGACAGTATCATGGATAGCATGTATAGAAGTGGCCACACCGCAGGCACAGATTCCACAGGCAGGAAGGTGACCAGCAGGCTGAGCAAGTGATCTAGGCAGACAGTGCAGGAATCTCCTCTGGCCATTCCCCTACAAAACAGATATAAAGCTTTGGATATTGCTGAGGGGAATGACCTCGCAGGAGAAAGCCGCAGCAGCCAAATTTGTTAGTACCACGGTTGGTTCTGCTGGAGAGCGGAGGAGTAAAATGTGTGGGAATGCAATAGTTATAGGGATTCAAGTGTAAGGGGAGTAGATAGGCATTTCTGTAGTCACAAACGAGCCTCCAGGATGGTATATTGCCTCCCTGGTGCTCGGGTTAACGATGTCTCAGAGAGGTTGCAGAACATTCTGGAGGGGGAGTGTGAACCGCCAATGGTCATGGTACACGTCGGTACCAATGACATAGGTAAAAAAACGATGAGGTCCTCAAGGCCGAATATAGGGAGTTAGGAATAAAGTTGAGAAGTCAGAACTCACAGGTAGTGATCTCAGGATTATTACCAATGCCACGTCAAAGTAAAAATAGCAGGATATATCGGATTAATACGTGGCTGAGGAGATGGTGTGAGGGGGAGGGTTTCAGATTCCTGGGGCTTTGGGATTGGTTTTGAGGGAGATGGGACCTTCACAAACTGGGCGGGTTACACCTGGGCAGAACGGGACTGATGTTTTTCGTGTGTGTGTGGGGGGGGGGGGGGGGGTGTGGGGGGGGGGGGGGGGGGTGGGGGGGGGGGGCGTTACTTGCTAGAGCAGTTGCGAAGGGGTTAAACTAATATGAAAGGGAGGTGGGAACTTATGTAAGGATTCAAAGCAGGGGGAATCATGAACAAGAGAAAAAGTCAGCAGGAAGAGTAGGAAAAGTGATAAGCAGAGAAATCAATGGCTTGTATCAGATAATAACACTGTAAAAAATTGTAGGGACGGGACAAGGAACGTTGAAAGAACTAGCGTTAAGGGTTTTTTTTCATAGAATTTACAGTGCAGAAGGAGGCCATTCGGCCCATCGAGTCTGCACTGGCTCTTGGAAAGAGCACCCTACCCAAGCCCATACCTCCACCCTATCCCCATAACCCAGTAACCCCATCTAACACTAAGGGAAATTTGGACCCTGAGGGCAATTTAGCATGGGCAATTCACCTAACCTGCACATCTTTGGACTGTGGGAGGAAACCGGAGCACCCGGAGGAAACCCACATACACACGGGGAGAACGTGCAGACTCCACACAGACAGTGACCCAAGCCGGGATTCGAACCTGGGACCCTGGAGCTGTGAAGCATTTGTGCTAACCACTATGCTACCGTGCTGCCCTACTACCGTGCTACCGTTTTGTACCTGTACGCGTGGACCATTCAAAATAAAATGGACAAATTAGTTGCGCAGATGCATGTAAAGGGATATGATAGTTAGGATTATGGAGACATGACTCCAAGGCGTGACCAAGGATGACTTTAATCTGCACATAGATTGGGTGAGTCAAATTAGTACAATAGAGGAGGAACTTCTGAAGTATATACGGGATGGTTTTCAATACATTGAGGAACCAACCAAACAGGGAATTATAGACCAATGAACCGAATGTTGGTAGTAAGGAAGTTCCATCAGCAAGGATTTGATAGCATAGCATTTGGAAAGTATGGTTTAATCAGACAAAGGAAACAGGCCATCGTGGACTGGGTGTTGTGCAATGTGAAAGGATTAGTTGGCAATCTAGATGTGCGAGAAACCTTCGGGATGCATGACCATAATATGATAGAATTCCTCATCAAGATGGAAAGTGAGGGAATTGATTCTGAGGCTAGGTTCCTGAATTGCCCTAAAGTTAACTATGATTGTATGAGACATGAGTTCGCTATGACGGACTGGGAAACATTACTGAAACGGACAGCGGATAGGCAATGGATGGCATTCTAGGAACGAATAGGTGAACTCCAAAAGTTGTTTATTCTTATTTGGTGCAAGAATAGAATGGGAACTGTGGCCAATCCATGGCTTCAAGGGAAATTAGAGATAATATTCGATTCAAAGAAGAGGCATACAAATTAGCAAGAAAAATCAATAGACCTGAGGATTGGGAACAGTTTAAAATTCAACAAAGGCAGACCAAGGGATCGATCGAGAAAGGGAAGATATAATATGAAAGTAAACTAGCGGGGAACATAAAAGTGACTGTAAAAGTTTCTATAGGTGTGTAAAGAGAAAAAGCTTGATAGCAACGGGGAACCAAGAAATAGCTGAGGAACTAATTTATACTTTGCTTCTGTCTTTCCAAAGGAAGACATGAATAATGTACCGGAAGTTCTGAGAAACACAAGTTTCAGTGAGGAGCTGAAGGAAATTAGTATTAGTAAAGAAATGATTTGAGGGAAATTAAGGGAGTGAAGGCAGATAAATTTCCAGGGCCTGAAAATCTTCATCCCAGAATTCTTTAGAAACTGCCCGAGAAATAGTAGATCAATTTTGAAAATTCTTTGGACTCTGGAATGGTTCCTACAGATTGGAGGGTAGCTAATGGAACCCCACCATTGAAAAAATGAGGTAGAGAGAAAACAGGGAACTATAGACCAGTGAACCTAACGTCAGTAGCAGGGAAGTTGCTGAAGTCCATTAACAAGGATTTCATAGCACAGCATTTGCAAAGCAGTGGTGTAATCAGACAAAGTCAGCATGGATTTACGAAAGGGAAATTATGTTTGGCAAATCTACTGGAATTCTTTGATGACGTAACTAGTGGAGTTGACCAGGGAGAACTGGTGAATGTGATTTATTTAGACATTCAGAAGGTATTCAACAAGGTCTCACATAGCAGATTACTATGTAAAGTTAAAGTGCATGGGGTTGCAGGTAATGGCTTGAGATAGACAGAAAGCTAGTGAGCAGGCAGGAAGCAAAATGTTGGAATAAATGGGTCTTTTTCCAATTGGCAGGCAGTGACTAGTGGGGTACGGCAGGGATCTGTGCTAGGACCCCAACTGTTCACATTATATATTAAGACCAGGCAATTTCAAAGTCGGGGTCACGACCCGCAGGTTGGTATCGGGTGTGTCGGAGAGCTGTCCATCGTGGCGCTTCTGATAGCGCAAATTCGTGCGCAACAGCCGCAGCAGCTGGCTTTTAACAATGCCGGCTGCTGGCGGCCTTCAAAAAGGCCACGACCATATAAAAAAAATGCAACTGCACTGCGCATACATGACTGCTCATCAGTGCGCATGCACAAAACTATACGCATGCACACCGATGAGCGGTACGCATGCGCAGTGCTGTCGAATTTTTAAAATATGGTTATGGCCTTTTTGAAAGCCGCTTGCAGCCGGCATTGTTAAAAGCCGGCTGCTGCGGCTGTTGCCCACGAATTTGCGCAATCGGAGACGCAGAAGATATTTTAAACAATTCTATGTAATCTGCCTGCCTGAAGAGAGGCAGAGAGCAGGTCACGCCTCCCGAATGCCAACATCACATGCTTTGGGTGTGATTGCGATTCCTCCATTTTGTCAGCAGCAAACAGGGTAAGAGAAAATGGTGGGTCGCGAAGGTCGGCCGGTGTGGGTCACAAAGATCAGCTGCGTGGGTCGTGAAGGTCGGCCGGCATGGGTCGCAAAGGTTGGCCGGCATGGGTCGCAAAGGTTGGCTGGCGTGGGTCGCAAAGGTTGGCTGGCGTGGGTCGCAAAGGTTGGCTGGCGTGGGTCGCAAATGTTGGCCGGTTGGTAAAAATGGGAACCTAGAAAAAAGTTTGAAAAACACTGATTTAGACGATGGGACTAAATGTATTATCTCCAAATTTGCAGATGGTGCAAAGTTGGGTGGGAGGGTGAGCCGTGAGGAGGATGCAGAGATGCTTCAGCGGGATTTGGACAGGCTGCGTGAGAGGGCACATGCACGGCGGATGCAGTATAATGTGCATAAATGTGAGGTTATCTGTTTTGGTAGCAAAAATAGGAAGGCAGACTATTATTTGAATGTGTGTAAACTGGCAGAGGTGGATAGCATCGAGACCTTGGTGTCCTCATGCATCAGTCGCTGAAAGTAAGCGTGCAGGTACAGCAAGCAGGAAAGAAGCAAATGATATGTTGGCCTTTATAGCGAGAGGTTTTGAATTCAAGAATAGGGATGTTTTACTATAATTTTATAGGGCATTGTTAAGCCACATCTGGAATTTAGTGTGCAGTTTTGGTGTCCTTATCTGAGGAAGGATGTTCTTGCTATGGAGGGAGTGCAGCAAAGGTTTAGCAGACTGATTCCAGGGATGGCGGGACTGTCATATGAGGAGAGATTAAGTCGGTTAGGATTATATTCATTGACGTTTAGAAGAGTGAGAGGGGATCTCATAGAAACTAATACATTTCTAAGAGTATAAGAAGGGGAGATTCTGAAAGAATGTTCCCAATGGTGGTGGAGTTCAGAACTAGGGGTCATAGTTTGAGGATAATGGGTAAACCTTTTAGGACTGAGGTGAGGAGAGATTTCTTCGCCCAGAGAATGGTGAATCTATAGAATTCACTAGCACAAAAAGTAGTTGTGGCCAAAATCTGGTGAAATTTCAAGAAGGAATTAGATATAGATCTGGGGATAAAGGGATCAAGGGATATGGGGGAAGGCGGGGTCAGCGTGTTAAACTCATAATGAACTCGGGGGAGAAAGTTCAAAGGGCTGAATGGCCTCCTCCTGCTTCTATTTTCCATGTATGTTTCTGAGTTTGGACGAGGGAAGTGAGTGTACTATTGCCAAGTTTGCAGAGACACAAAATAGGTGGGAAGGCAGGTGGTGTGGAAGACACAAAAGGTGGGATTCTCCTGAATCCGCACAATGGCCCAACGCCGGTGTAAAAAAACGGTGTGAACCACTCTGGCGTCGGGCCGACTGGAAGTTGCGGAATTCTCCGCACTTCCGGGGGCTAGGTCAGCACCGGAGGGGTTGGCGTCACACCAGCCGGTGAAGGAACTGTGCAAGTTAGCGCATGCGCAGAACTGCCGGCGTGGTTCAGCGCATGCGCAGACCGGCCAGCGTATTCTAGCGCATGTGCATGGGAGTGTCTTCTCCGCGCCTGCCATGGTGGAGCCCTACAGGGGCCAGAGCAGAAGGAAGGAGTGCCCCCACGGCACAAGCCCGCCCGCAAATCGGTGGGCCCCGATTGCGGGTCAGGCCACCATGGAGGCCCCCCGCGTCCCCCTAAGGACTGCACCAGCCAATACCTGCCAGGTCCCACCATGTGGGACCATGTCCATTTCACGCCGGTGGGACTGGCCAGAAACCGCCGGCTCTCAGCCCATCGGGGCCTGGAGAATTGCCGGGGGCGCCACTACCAACGGCCCAGACCGGCGCGGCGTGATCCCTGCCCAAAAACCAGCGGCGGAGAATACGGCAGCCAGCGTCAGAGTGGTGGGGCGGGATTCACCCCGCCCCCCGGGGATTCTCTGACCCGGCGAGGGGTCGGAGAATCCCGCCCAAAGTGTCGACAGAGGGATATCAACAGGCTAAGGGAGGGAGTGGGCAAAAAACTGACAGATAGAATATAATATAGGAAATGTGAAAATCTACACTTTGGTAGGTAGAATAAAGGAGCTGAATATTATTTAAATAGAGAAAGACTGCAGAAAGCTGCAGCACACAGGGATTTGGAGGTTCTCGTACATAAATCACAAAAAGCTAATATGCATGTTCAGCAGGTAATAGAGAAGACAAATGGAAATTTGATCTTTATTTCAAGGGAATGGAGTATAAAAATAGGGAATGTTTGCTAAAATAACGGGCGGGATTCTCCCTCTAGCAGCACCTGAATCGGGAAATGTGATCGGGCTGAGAATCGCATGTCAACTTGAAATCGTTGCCGGCGCCAGGCGTCAAACAGAATGCCATATGTCGGTCCCTCGACTGCAACGTGAATGCATTCTGCGCCGCACGCCAGCGTGGGCATGAAAATTATACAGCAAACACAATTGATATATCATTAATGGGCCTGCTGCAGCATCTTCCAAATCTCCAGTGATGCTTTGCCTCCGTAAGGAGGAATTACCGATGGTTAGGTTCACTTGCAGTGTTTAAAATGAGGAAGCAGATGGTCTGGCTGCTGAGGGTATGGGAAGGGGTACAAACAGTGCCAGCATTGCTACAGTGTGCTGACAGAGGCATCTGTGGCATGCAGATTGGTGAGGATGAGGTCAAGTATGTTTTGCCCTTGTGTTGGTTCCATAATCAGTCGCATCATATCCGGTCAAGCAGCTATGTCCTTCAGGACCCAGCCAGCCCGGTCTGTGGTGGTACTACCAAGCCACTCTTGGTGATGGACCTTGAAGTCCCCCACACAGAGCATATTCTGTGCCCTTGCCACCCACAGTGCTTCCTGCAAGTGGTATTCAACATGGAGGAGCATTCATTCATCAGCGGAGGGAGAGGGCGGTAGGTGATAATTAACAGGAGGATTCCTTGCTCATGTTTAATCTAATGTCATCAGTCTACATGGGGTTCAGAGTCGATGTTGACAACTCGCAGGCTGTCCCTCCTGACTGTATACCTCTGTGCTGCCACCTCTGCTGATGGTGGTGTCTGGGACATTATCTGTAAGGTATGATTCTGTGAGTGTGACTATGTCAGGCTGTTGCTGACCAGTCTGTGGGACAGCTCTCCCAATTCTAACACAAGCCCCCAGATATCAGGAAGGAGGACTTTGCAGGGTCGACAGGGCTGGGTTTGCCGTTGTTGTTCTGGGGTCTATGTCGATGTCGGGTGGTCTGTTCGGTTTCATTCCTTTTAGAATTTTCAGCGGTTTGATACAACTGAGTGGCTATTTCAGAGTCAACCACATTGCTGTGGGTCTGGAGTCACATGTAGGCCAGACCAGGTAAGGACGGCAGATTCCCTTCCCTAAAGGACATTAGTGAACCAGATGGGTACGTGCGACAATCGACAATTGTTTCATGGTCAATATTTCTGAGACGAGCTTTTAATTCCAGATTTATTTATTGAATTTAAATTCCACCCGCTGCCATGGTGGGATTTGAACCTGTGACCAGAGCATTAGCCTGGGCCTCTGGATTACTAGTCCAGTGACATTACCACTACACCACGGCCTCCCCCACATTGTGCTGTGAGGCTCCATGGAACTGTATCCCAGCTTGAAGTGTCCCTCAGGAGGGGAGAGGGAATGTTCGGAGCCCTGAGCTCCATTTCCCAGCCCAGGCATTTTGTCTTCCAATGAATGAATTAGATGCCAATTTGGAGCCAGGTTAGGGACAGTCTCGTGCTGTGGACCCAGGTCTACAAGAGGCAATTGGAGATATCCCTGAAAGGGAAAGATTTGCTGGGTTATGGGGATAGAGAGGGGGAGTGGGACTAATTGGGTAAGTCACAGCACAATGGGCAGAATGGCCTCCTTCTGTGCTGGAAGATTCGAGGTAGTGGACACGGTTCACAGTTTTCTCCCGTGTCAGTAACAAACATCCAGCTGCTCTGAGCCCCTTCTTTCACTTCCTCTGTTGGTTACGTTTCAATCTTCCGATCTGACAGTCTTTGCTGTTATTTTTTACACTGGGGGTTTCTGCTGTGGTCTGAATCTCTAACAATAACTGTCCAATCAGTGACAAGAACAGCAGCTAAGAGCAGTCAGGACTGAGGAGCCAGGCTCACTGGGAAACACATTGGGAAGATCAAAGCCATCGCCTTCAGCTCCCGATACAAACTCCATCCCTCTCCCTGAGCTGTCTGCTGCTCAACCAGACTCTTTACAACATTGGCCTCATCTTTGACCCCAATCTGAACCCCCCAAATCCTCCACATCACAAAGTTCAGCCACTCCCCCCGAGAATTGGAATGTGCCGATTACACAGAAGGAGATGTTTCACAAACAGGGAGGAGACGAGTGAAAGACTTGGGCAGAGTAGAGACAGATGAGTGAAGGGACAGATAGGTGAGTGACACAATTCAATGTCAAGGAGTTTGAGATGATGGTTTTTCGGAGGAAAAGTAATGGAAAGATGGTGAAGGGTGTGTAGAAGCAGAGAGAGCTTCAATTCCATCATTCCTCAAACATAGAAATGCAGCTTGATAAAGCCTTGAATTCAAATGATCAACAGTGTTACGACTCGAAAAACGACAGGTAGTAGAAACCTGGAATCCAAACCGAGAATTCACTGCTGAAGGTGTCTCCCTCCGCCATTCCCGGGAGACTGTGACCTGCACAGGCCGAATGATTGGGCCGGAGACCATCTCCAACTGTGTGGCTAGACACCCAATGCCATTGGCTCTAATTGGCACGGTCACCCTCAACAATTTAGTGTCCGGATCGGCCCAGGGGTCAGAGGGGGGTCTGTGTGGAGTGTCTCAATCACATGTCCACAGTGGGCAGCACGGTAGCATTGTGGCTAGCACAATCGCTTCACAGCTCCAGGGTCCCAGGTTCGATTCCGGCTTGGGTCACTGTCTGTGTGGAGTCTGCACATTCTCCCCGTGTGTGTGTGGGTTTCCTCCGGGTGCTCCGGTTTCCTCCCACAATCCAAAGATATGCAGGTTAGGTGGATTGGCCATGATAGATTGCCCTTAGTGTCCAAAGTTGCCCTTAGTGTTGGGTGGGGTTACTGGGTTATGGGGATAGGGTGGAGGTGTTAACCTTGGGTAGGGTGGTCTTTCCAGGAGCCGGTGCAGACTCGATGGGCCGAATGGCCTCCTTCTGCACTGTAAATTCTATGTAATCTATGTATCAAGCTGGTCACTGACACTCTCTCCAGATGGGTCAGGACATTCAATCATTTCCGGATGGACGAGGCCAGCCAGGCTGAGATAGCCAGAGGCTTCACACTGATACCTGGGCTGCAGCACAAGGAGGAGAGAATGGACAGCAACCTCCTTCCATCTGAGATTCCTCCCTCTGAGTGTCCGACCTTCCTCTCAGATACACCCCTCCCTGAGCCCCATCCCTCCCTCTGAGTGTCCGACCTTCCTCTCAGATACACACCTCTCTGAGCTCCATCCCTCCCTCTGAGTGTCCGACCTTCCTCTCAGATACACACCTCCCTGAGCTCCATCCCTCCCTCTGAGTGTCCGACCTTCCTCTCAGATACACACCTCCCTGAGCTCCATCCATCCCTCTGAGTGTCCGACCTTCCTCTCAGATACACACCCCCCTGAGCTCCATCCATCCCTCTGAGTGTCCAACCTTCCTCTCAGATACACCCCTCCCTGAGCTCCATCCTTCCCTCTGAGTGTCCGACCTTCCTCTCAGATACACACCTCCCTGAGCTCCATCCCTCTGAGTGTCCGACCTTCCTCTCAGATACACACCTCCCTGAGCTCCATCCCTCCCTCTGAGTGTCCGACCTTCCTCTCAGATACACACCTCCCTGAGCTCCATCCTTCCCTCTGAGTGTCCGACCTTCCTCTCAGATACACACCTCCCTGAGCTCCATCCTTCCCTCTGAGTGCCCGACCTTCCTCTCAGATACACACCTCCCTGAGCTCCATCCTTCCCTCTGAGTGTCCGACCTTCCTCTCAGATACACACCTCCCTGAGCTCCATCTCTCAGAGTGTCTGACCTTCCTCTCAGATACACACCTCCCCGAGCTCCATCCCTCTGAGTGTCCGACCTTCCTCTCAGATACACACCTCCCTGAGCTCCATCCATCCCTCTGAGTGTCCGACCTTCCTCTCAGATACACACCTCCCTGAGCTCCATCCTTCCCGCCGAGTGTCCGACCTTCCTCTCAGATACACACCCCCCTGAGCTCCATCCCTCCCTCTGAGTGTCCGACCTTCCTCTCAGATACACACCCCCCTGAGCTCCATCCATCCCTCTGAGTGTCCGACCTTCCTCTCAGATACACACCTCCCTGAGCTCCATCCCTCCCTCTGAGTGTCCGACCTTCCTCTCAGATACACACCTCCCTGAGCTCCATTCCTCCCTCTGAGTGTCCGACCTTCCTCTCAGATACACTCCTCCCTAAGCTCCATCCATCCCTCTGAGTGTCCGACCTTCCTCTCAGATACACACCTCCCTGAGCTCCATCCTTCCCCCTGAGTGTCCAACTGGAGTATAATGAAAATGTGCAAGGATGGAACAAAAGCAAAAATAAAAATTTTTCACATGACGATCAGCGAAATAACATATTTACAATTTTAAAAATGACTCGTTACCAATGAAGACACACTTCATAATCCAGTCTGTGTACTGTTGCATGTTTTGCTATGGGTGCAAAACGCGTTTATTGGGGTGTATTAACTTGCCTCTGTTAAAGGCCGTGTGCTTAACACCACTAGGCTCTGTATATGTATTTTTCAGCTCAGGAGTCGCCAGATGCCGTATAGACACCTCACAAATATTCCAAGGTCAGGTTCAAAGTAATAAAACGATACACCGATTAGTAAGTTCCAAACGATCAATATTTATTATACAATTATAATAAATACGCATGCACACACTAAGGGACTAAGCTATGACTAAACTAAGCAATCAGAATACTTAACTACACAGGAACAGGCAAGGTCAGGGAGCGAGGCCTTCGTCCCGGTCTTGGTCTGCAACCTTCAGAAAGCGTGCTGGTCACTGGGGGTCTAGCGGGCTTGGTTCGCGTAGCGAGCATCGTATTGGCACTTACGGTTCGGCGGCTGGTGCTCAACGGCCGGAGTCAGGATACAGGATGGAGTTCTTGGTCAAAGCCGGAGCACGAAACAACAGACAGGACCATGTGTGGGGGTCTACTTTTATAGGGGTCCCCAATGTCCTTGCCTTTTCCTGGGCGGGCTTTACCTTCAGGTATCGATTGGATCGCTTCCAATCGATATCTTTTGAATTCCTCCAATGTGAGGGTCTTTCTCGATGGTGGGGGCGGTTTCTATAGTGGATACTTCTGGTGCCGCTCTGTCTGGACATCCACTCAAGTATCTTATTCAAACCCAAATGTTGCCATTGTGTGTGCCTAGATCTGGACTGCCTCATTAGTATGTAAAACGTTCTGCCATTATCACCTTTGGTTTGAGATCTTCCACCTGGCCAGAAACTGGTTTTGCTGCTTGCAAAATGCTAATGAGTGTTTGCAGGCTGCTTGCCTTGGCTAAACTGTTTTTCCCTGCAGTCTTAGCGATTCTCCATTTTGTTTAGTTCAGTGTCCATTTTAGGTGGCTACAGTACACAGGTACATTACACTTCACAATCCTGTCTGTGTACACAGGTACATCACACTTCACAATCCAGTCTGTGTACACAGGTACATCACACTTCACAATCCAGCCTCTGTACACAGGTACATCGCACTTCACAATCCTGTCTGTGTACACAGGTACATCACACTTCACAATCCAGTCTGTGTACACAGGTACATCACACTTCACAATCCAGTCTGTGTACACAGGTACATCACACTTCACAATGCTGTCTGTGTACACAGATACATCATACTTCACAATTCAGTCTGTGCACACAGGTACATCACACTTCACAATCCAGTCTGTGTACACAGGTACATCACACTTCACAACCCAGTATGTGTGCACAGGTACATCACACTTCACAATCCAGTCTGTGTACACAGGTACATCACACTTCACAATCCAGTCTGTGTACACAGGTACATCACACTTCACAACCCAGTATGTGTGCACAGGTACATCACACTTCACAATCCAGTCTGTGTACACAGGTACATCACACTACATAATCCAGTCTGTACACAGGTACATCTCACTTCACAATCCAGTCTGTGTACACATGTACATCACACTTCACAATCCAGTCTGTGTACACAGGTACATCATGCTTCACAATCCATTCCGTGTACATAGGTACGTCACACTGTGTGTGTAGTCGATGGCACCCTGCACCATGGGGATGTCCACTATCCTGGTAAACCCTGTGTGATCTCTGCCAGCTTCTATCTGTTCAGAGGGAAGACAATGAAGTTTCCCTCTCAGGAAACTTGGAAGTGTTTCTGTCACTTCTTTGATTCAGTTGTAGATGGTGAACTGTGAGCTGTTGGCTATGTTGCCTGTTCCAATCTGGAAGTTTAGTTGACAGGACTGGTATCGAAAGATCGAACAAGGGACTGAGTACAGTGCTGACCATATACAGCTGTGAATAGACACATGACAGAGCTAAGACCAGTCTAGAGAAATGCTGCAACATGTAAGGACCTATTATGGGTTTTTAAAAACATTTAGAGTACCCAATTATTTCTTTCCAATTAAAAGCCAATTTAGCGTGGCCAATCCATCTACCCTGCACATCCTTGGGTTGTGGGGTGACACACGCAGAAAAGGGGAGAATGTGCAAACTCCACACAGAAAGTGACCCAGGGCCGGGATTGACCCTGGATCCTCAGCGCCGTAGGCAGCAGTGCTAACCACTGCGTCACCGTGCTCGACCCAAGTATGGGTTTGACGTGAGATAAATGAACTGATTTTGTATTTCATCAGTTGAGGTTTTCTTATCTCTCCATGTCCTGTTCAGCAATGAATATCTGTGAAAGCTGTTACTGTTATCATTGCTGGGATTGTCACCTCTGAAACTATCCTTGGCCAAGGTTTCCATCATGCCGATAATATTGACAACAATTTCAATCATGTCAAGAAAGAGCTCTCTAAACTTATTAATGAATGTCATTTGTTGGAAAATCGTTTCATTTATTCCGCTTCAGATCGAGTGACTCAGTGCAATAAATCATTATTGACCATTTCCTAGTGTCAGGTGTAGTGAGAGACATGGTGCAGTAAAACGGTATTGACCGTTTCCTAGTGTCAGGTGTAGTGAGAGACATGGTGCAGTAAAACGGTATTGACCGTTTCCTAGTGTCAGGTGTAGTGAGAGACATGGTGCAGTAAAACGGTATTGACCGTTTCCTAGTGTCAGGTATAGTGAGAGACACGGTGCAGTAAAACGGTATTGACCGCTTCCTAGTGTCAGGTGTAGTGAGAGACATGGTGCAGTAAAACGGTATTGACCGTTTCCTAGTGTCAGGTATAGTGAGAGACCCTGTGCAGTAAAACGGTATTGACCGTTTCCTAGTGTCAGGTGCAGTGAGAGACATGGTGCAGTAAAACGGTATTGACTGTTTCCTAGTGTCATTTGTAGTGACTGACCCGGTCAGTAAAACGGTATTGACCGTTTCCTCGTGTCAGGTGTAGTGACTGACCCGATGCAGTAAAATGGTATTGACCGTTTCCTAGTGTCAGGTGTAGTGAGAGACCCAGTGCAGTAAAACGGTATTGACAGTTTCCTAGTCTCAGGTGTAGTGAGAGACCCGGTGCAGTAAAACGGTATTGACCGTTTCCTAGTGTCAGGTATAGTGAGAGATTCGGTGCAGTAAAACGGTATTGACCATTTCCTCGTGTCAGGTATAGTGAGAGACACGGTGCAGTAAAACGGTATTGACCGTTTCCTAGTGTCAGGTGTAGTGACTGACCCGGTGCAGTAAAACGGTATTGACCGTTTCCTAGTGTCAGGTGTAGTGAGAGACCCGGTGCAGTAAAACGGTATTGACCGTTTCCTAGTGTCAGGTGTAGTGAGAGACCCGATGCAGTAAAACGGTATTGACCGTTTCCTAGTGTCAGGTGTAGTGAGAGACCCGATGCAGTAAAACGGTATTGACCATTTCCTAGTGTCAGGTGCAGTGAGAAACACGGTGCAGTAAACGGTATTGACCGTTTCCTAGTGTCAGGTGCAGTGAGAGATGCGGTGCAGTAAAACGGTATTGACCCTTTCCTAGTGTCAGGTGCCGTGACAGATGTGAAACACAGAGTGCTCCATTTCCTAGAAAGAAAGCAATGACTGTATTCGGACTCTAAACGTAACATCAACAATGACAGGAAAATGTAGGTTGATGTAAGTCACTGAAGCTTGTGTACTGGAGAGAGAAATAAAGAGAGAGAGAGAGCGAGAGAGGGTTACCCCTCGGGGGGTTTATGACCAGTGACAGACAGGGGCTGAGGAAATGGGAGTTTCGGTCGTTTAGATTGTGCCTGTCGGTGAAAATCTCGAACATTCCTTTCCCCCCCTCCCCCACTGATACTTGAAGTTTTGTTTAGCTGAAAGTTTTAATTTGTTCAGATAAATGTTATAAGAATGGAAATATACAAATCTTTATATTTGTGTGTCTGTGTGTAATGAAGAGTTTGTGTGTGTGAGCTCAATGTGTTTCCTTCTCTAAATTGTCATTTGTTTGTGAAGTTTCAGCAATCTGAGTTCAAAGCCTCACAAGGTGGATTCTGAGTTGGATTAAAGTACAATATAATTAACCAAACCAAAGTTTGAAGTTATAAGGTTGGAGTTGATTTCTGTCCAGAAAGCACAGTTTGAATGGATGCCGAAGATACAACAATCAGACTGTTTAACAAGAGACCTTTGAAAAACGATGATGTTTTCTCAGATAAAGAATATGTGCTGATAAACATCTGGGACTTTAAATCTGAAAACAGATTCACACACATGAGGAAGTGTTTTTTCAATGTTGATTTTATAAATTACAATTCTTACAAAGTTCAAAGATTTGAGGCTTGGTTCCTGACAAAGTTCACAACTGGAATTTTTTATTTTAAAATGTTTGACAACAGTTGACACTAATTCAAATGCTGCCAGCTCCCATCTATAGATTCCCTACACTGCAGAAAGAGGCCAATCAGCCCATCGGGTCTGCACTGACCCTCCGAAAGAACACCCACCTCAGCCCATTCCCCTGCCCTATCCCTGAAATCCCACCTATTGATCATGGCCAAACCATCCAACGTGCATCTCTTTGGACTGTGGGACCATGCAGACATGGGGTCATTATTTTCTCACTTGATAAACACTGATCTTAACCCAGCTATGAAATGAAATGAAATGAAATGACAATCAGCTATGATTGTTCTTTGATAATTAATCAATAATAATCAGCAGTGACCTGTTTTTCTCAATCTTGTTTCTCTCTGTACTGGCCACACAGCTTTGTTTAGACTAAAACTTTTGTTTTTCCACTTTCTCAAACTGGAATATTAAAATAAGTTGTTTTTGTTGATTAGAATTGCTGTTCTCCGGCATTCGGTGACCTTGGATTACAGAGCAAGTCGCTGAGTAATCTTATCTGCTGTGGCCACCTGAAGCATCAGAAGATGAAGTTTCATTGATGGGAATAACACCTGATTGATGACAGATGGGAAAACACCATCAAGAGCTCCGTAAACAAGCTGAATATGACAAAGTGTGCTTCACCTTGAGCTCCCTGTGAGAGGAACTGAGAAGAGCTGAGATTTGTTTGGGGAAAGATTGTGTGGCAGGCTTCACGAGACTGGAATGGAGCCAGAAATCCAGTTTAAAGAGACATTGCTTCAGAGACTCAGTGCTGGGGTGGAATAGTCATCCACGGACGTCAGGAGGAAGGGTCAGAAACGGACTGACTGACCATAGTGCCCACCCACTGGGGTTACTCAGTGACTTGGTGATGTGTTTACTGAGGGGACAGTAACGTGGGCACCAATTGTGGGGGAGCTGTGGTTGAACAGGCCAAATTGGGGTTATTGTGTTTAAATAAATATGTCTTCTTTTCCTCAGAAATATACAAAATGCTTCTCCTTTCAATAAAGTTACCTTTCTTCCTTTTCATACACATTACCATTCTTATAAATTCATTTTAAATATATTATCAGTGATAATTGTAATATTATCCTTATTCAATATAGAATAAAATTGTTGTTTTAACACAATACTTGTCAGAGTCGCTCATTCCTGTCACGTCCAGAGAGCAGCTTCGAACCTCAGTGAGACTCTGAAAGGGATTCTCACCTCTCCTCACAGGGAAACCCTTTATTGTACGGTGAGTCCCTCCAGACAAACTGAATGAGATAAGTTGGGAACTATTCCAGGTGTAAAAGGGTCTGAGGAAATGATTCAGGGCCAGAGAAGGAGTTTGCGAAAAAGGACACAAACTTTTTCAGAGAACTGAGTTTGATAATCTGGCCCTCAGCTGTGACATTGGAACCGGACAGCGGGAGATAAACAAAGATCCAGAGGTAGAGACCCCCCTTTGACAGGAGGTACGGGAAGCACAATAACATTTCTGATCAGTTTACCACAGGAAGATAATAATGGAACATATCGGGATGGGGAGGTGGAGATATAAATTCAAATTCCTGGGAATGGGAAAAAGTAGGTGGGTGGACCAGGTCGGATCCCGGAGATATCTGGTTCTGAGCTCCAATAGGCCCCTTCTAATGGCAACATGAGAATGTTGTGCTGAATCTCAGCTTCATATCATCTGCCCCTGTAATACCCTGAAACACATCAGTAATGATTCTGTCACTGTGCTGCCAGTTAAACCTCTTGAAGGGGCTTTCAAGACAGTCCAAACCTGCCCTACACAGGGCAGCTTTCTGATGGATTTATTCACTGATTTTATTGACCTTTATTTAGCCGGGTGGGTCAATTGTGAACCATTTCTCATTTACAACAACAACCTGGACAAGAGGCAAACGTCACAGCAACAGGAATTACAAAATACAATTCATTGAAACAGGGAAAACAATCAAATACAAATGAGCAGTGAAAGAGAATTGACAGTTTATCCAGTACAAGTATCAGTTAACAGAGCTTTAACCCTTCAGTGAAAGGCCATGGACAGGATGAGATTGCGATCCGGAGGATTAGAGAGTGAGAATGATCACACCTTCTGCTTACAGATCACTGACTCCTTTACGTTGGAGAACTTTCATCGTGTGGGTAGATCCCTCACTGGTTCTGTATTCAGCCCATGGAGGGACGGTGTGTTAAACATCGGCGACACCCCAGGCCGAATGGCTTGGGTAGCGGTGGAGAGGAGCCTGACCACAACCAGGAGGTTAATGGAACAACACTGTGGAATATTCCCAAGGGGAAGGGTTCAGGTGAACCTCACCACAGGGAATGCTGGGAAACTGGAGGATTCAGTTGGAAATTGAGTCAGGATGGAGAGAATGCCGTAGAAATGGTGGGAAGGAGGGAGTGCGGCAGCAACTGGTGCATCTGTTACAGTCTTAATATTCGGTCTATGTGTTTGTTGTTATCCGAGACTGTTTGTATCCAAAGTGGTTCAGATGGGAATGTTGGCCAATAAAGGGTCCACATTAGAATCCAATGTGTCTGAAATTCCCCTCCCTGGGAATACACAAAAATCAGCAACATTTATGAAGGTTTTGCAATTTAAGGAAATGATGGTTCTGGGCCCAGTTCAGGTTATTGGAACTTAGACAAAGCTGTCAGAGAACAGCAGGACAGCAAACCTGAATCCCACTGGACTCTAGTAGGATCTGAGAGCCAATAACGGATGGACAGTCTCGGGGATGTCCGGCCTGGACCGGGTAGAGTCTGACCAGGGGTCCAAAAGGAGAGACTGAAGTGGGGTAACTGAAATGAATAAACACTGAGATTGAGATTTGTTATAACCCCCATAGTGGTCATGGGATAAATTAAAATTTAAAAATACTTGTAAACATGGAGATTCTTCCAGGCTGGAACAGGCGACATTCCCAACATCTCCCAGTTCACCGTCTGTAACTGAAACAGAGACGTGACAGTCTCTGGGCTGGATTCTCCGCTGGGGTGATGCTCCGGTTTGCAAGCAGCATGGGGGTTTCCGGACGTGGGGCTGCTCCACAATGGGAAACCCCATTGACCGGATGGCATAACGGAGCATCCCGCCGGCGATGTGAAGCAGAAATGTGACGTGGCGGGGCAGAGAATCCAGCCCAGTCTGCCAGGAGGGGGAGACTTCCTTGTGTTCCCTCCAAACAGAGAGAAACTGGCAGAACTCACACAGGGTTTACCAGGATAGTGGGCATCCCCATGGTGCAGGAAGCCATCCACTACACACACAGGGCTTTACCACGATAGTTGGCATCCCCATGGTACAGGGTGCCATCGACTACACACACGGGGCTTTACCAGGATAGTGGGCACCCCCATGCTTCAGGGTGCAATCCACTACACACATGGAATTTTACCAGGATAGTGGGCACCCCCATGGTGCAGTGTGCCATCCACTACACACACGGGGCTTTACCAGGATAGTGGGCACCCCCATGCTGCAGTGTGCCATCCACTACACACACGGGGCTTGACCAGGATAGTGGGCACCCCCATGCTGCAGTGTGCCATCCACTACACACACGGGGCTTGACCAGGATAGTGGGCACCCCCATGGTGCAGGAAGCCATCCACTACACACACGGGACTTTTGGGTACCATATTTTGAAACTGTGAAGGTTGCCACTCACTCAATGTGCAATGAACGTGCCCACATCATTCTGGTGAGTGTCCGCTATCCTGGCAGCAGTCATGATGTGTTCATCCTGTGCCAGTCACTGTTCCAGCAATCTTTCACACCCTGGGAGTGATAGTCCGGCCTCATTACACTGGTGAATAGCGGGAGAGGCCAAAAACAGGAACCGCGCCAGGCGGCAAACAGTTTGCGATGCAACCTGTCCGCTCCCCGTAGGCGAATTCGGAATCTTCGCGTAGCATGGTGAGAAACCAATTATCACCACTTAAACCCATTTCCACATAATTAATGAGAGCCACCCCATATCCCCAGAGGCTGGTTTAGCTCACAAAGCTAAATCGCTGGCTTTTAAAGCAGACCAAGCAGGCCAGCAGCACGGTTCAATTCCTGTACCAGCCTCCCCGGACAGGCGCCGGAATGTGGCGACTAGGGGCTTTTCACAGTAACTTCATTGAAGCCAACTCGTGACAATAAGCGATTTTCATTTTTCATTTCATTTCATTTCATTTCATTTTCATTTCATTTTTTTCATTTCATATCCAACGGCTTCCCGTCATTCATCGGCTTCCCCAACAAGTGGCAATGCCGAGAAGGTGAGTAACCATCTTTACTCCCAGGCAAAGAGACCAGGGGCACTGGGCGTGTTGTCCCTGTGCTCGGTGAGGGACGGAGGCTCTTGGTTGGGGGTGGGGGACCCCCCGCAGGGGTGAGCCGTCATGGGAGGATGAGGGGGCACGGGGGAGGGGGGGGGGGGGCAACCGGGTGGCACTCGCTCGTTGCACCTTCATGCCAATCCCTGGATCGTGTGTACCCATTCCGGGGACAAACCTTATCCCTGCCCGTCTGCCTCCGGACCACCCATAACCCCCGCCGGCTGCCGAGGCCTCTGGCCGTGCGGCTGAAGGCTATTGATAATAGTGAATGGCAATTGTCGTTAACTGAACACTTCTCGAGGGCGGTATGAGGCGCAGTGTTTAGCACTGGGACTACGCCGCTGAGGACCCGGGTACAAATCCCGGCCCTGGGTCACTGTCCATGTGGAGTTTGCACATTCTCCCCGTGTCTGCGTGTCCCACAACCCAAAGATGTGCAGGTTAGGTGGACTGGCCAGGCTAAATTGCCCCTTAATTGGGAAAAATAATAATTGGGTACTCTAAATTGAAAAAAAACAGCACTTCTCTCAACCCAAGTGTATTCCCGTGGTTGGGCGAGCCATGTAGCATGTGGGCGGCAGAGCCTGGCATCCCAATCATACTGTCATGCCTGGACAGTGGACCTGAACACTGCGGAAGGCAACACCATGTGCGCAGCAGCTAACATCTGGACACCCAGGGGATGGGACACAGCTTTGGGGACATGTCCACGGTCGGAGGGTAGGTGAGTGCCATGGGGAGGTGCCACCAGGTCCAGGTGGTGTTGTGAGTGGGTGGCTGCGGAACAGGGTCTGGGACCCAGTGAGGGAGGCCCACTGCGGCCTGGGGTACGTCAACAGGGCGTTTCTGGTAGGGTGGTGGGGGCGGATCAGTGGGGGAATGGAAGGTCCCGGGGTGGGAGTGCCTGCTGTTTGCCAGTCTAATACCCTCTCCCAATGCCTTACAACTATTGAACACTATGGCAGGGATGTTGGACGCAGAAGTTGCCCTCGTGATGCTGGTGCGATGAGATGCGGCCAGACACCGGAGAAGGCGGCAGTGTCAGCAGCTTTTGCAGATGCTCGAGGCAGCGGCTCGTGTGCCGGACACCGCCCTACACCCTGAGGACCCATCCAAAAATCAGGCTAGGGAGGGATCCAGAGGGGTAGACCCGTGACGGCTCAGACTGTACAGGTGCCGCTGGTCATTCAAACAAATGACGGACTGCGCGTGCCTTTGGAGGCTGCGCCTCAACAAGGAGACGGAGCAACACCTGTGCCATATCCTTGCGGACTTGGTACCACATGGAGGAGGGGACCCTGCTCCCGGTGGCTGTCAAGGTCACTGCAGCCCTGAACCTTTATACCTTGGGATCATTCCTGGGCTCGAGTGGGGACCTGTGTGGTATCTCTCAAGGTGCACCCGGAAGGTCACAAAGGCCCTGTATGCCCAGTTGGAAAACAACATAATTTTTGGCATGGACCAGGCCCAACAGGATGCCCGGGCAGCAGGTTTCTCCACCATCACCGAAATGCCCCAGGTCCAGGGACTCATAGATGCTATGCTTGTTGCCCTGGGCTCACTGGACCATCTGGGAGTGCTCTATATGAAGATAAAAGGATTTCATTCTCTCAACAAACAGCTCGTGTGCGACCACCAGATGCAGATAATGCACGTGTGTGCCCGCTTCCTGGGGAGTGTGAATGACAGCTACATCCTGGGGCAGTCGGACATCCCTGCCCTCTTCAAGGAGCATCCCAGGATGGGCGACTGGCTCTTGGGGGATAAGGGGTACCCGTTGCGGACCTGTCTAATGACACCAGTACCGCCGGAGTCCGAAGCGGAAACTGGTACAACGAGGCCCTGCAGTCCTTGAAGTGTGATGAACTTGTATACACAGACTGGTTTGTGAAGTGTACATATATATAGATGCAGAGAAGATAGGAGCAGGAGGAGACTTTTTGGCCCTTTGAGCCTGCTCCGCCATTCATCATGATCATGGCTGATCATCCAACTCAATAGCCTAATCCTGCTTTCTCCCCATTGCCTTTGATTCCATTCTCCCCAAGTGCTATATCTAGCCACCTCTTGAATATATTCAACGTTTTAGCATCAACTACTTTGTGTGGCAATGAATCCACAGGCTCACCACTCTTTGTGTGAAGAGGTTATTGGAGAGGCACATGGAGCTCACTAAAATGACAGGGAGAGGGATAGCTTGATCTTGGTTTCAGACAACGCTCGGCACAACATCAAGGGTTGAAGGGCCTGTTCTGTGCTGTACTGTTCTATGTTCTAAATGTCTCCTTATCTCTGTCCAAAATGGTTTACCCTGAATCCTCAGGCTGTGACCCCTGGTTCTGGACACACCCATCATTGGTAACATCTTCCCTGCATCTACCCTGTCTAGTCCTGTCAGAATTTTATAAGTCTCTATGAGATCTCCCCTCATTCTTCTGAACTCCAGCGAGAACAATCCTAACCTAGTCAATCTCTCCTCATATGACAGTCCCGCCATCCCTGGAATCAGTCTGGTAAACCTTTGCTGCACTCCCTCGAGAGCAAGAACATCCTTCCTCAGAGAAGGAGACCAAAACTGCTCACAATACTCCAAGTGTGGCCTCACCAATGCCCTGTACAATTGCAGCAACACATCCCTGCTTCTATATTCTAAACCTCTTGCAATGAAGGCCAACATACCATTAGCCTTCTTTACCGCCTGCTGCACCTGCATGCTTACCTTCAGCGAATGGTGCACAAGGACACCCAGATCCCACTGCACATTCCCCTCTCCCAATTTACAGCCATTCAGGTAGTAATCTGCCTTCCTGTTTTTGCTTCCAAAGTGAATAACCTCACACTTATACTGCATCTGCCATTGATTTGCCCACTCGCCCAACCTGTCCAGATCATGCTGTAGGATCCCTGCATCCTCGTCACAATTCACCCTCCCACCTAATTTGGTATCATCTGCAAACTTTGAGATGTTACATATTGTTCCCTCATCCAAATCATTAATATAAACTGTGAATAGCTGATGTCCCAGCATCGGTCCCTGTGGTACCCCACTGGTTACTGCCTGCCAATTTGAAAAGGACCCATTAATCCCGACTCTGTTTCCTCTCTGCCAACCAGTTTTCTATCCACCTCAATACATTTCCCCCAATCCCATGTGCTTTAATTTTGCACAATAATCTATAATGCGGGACTTTGTCAAACGCCTTCGGAAAGACCAAAGATATCACGTCGACTGGCTCCCCCTTGTCGACTGGACTGGTCACCTCTTCAAAGGATAACAACAGATTTGTCAAGCATGATTTTCCCTTCATAAATCCATGCTGACTCTGACTGATCCTGCCACTGCTTTCTAAATGTTCCACTATAAAGGGCGCGATTCTCCGCACCCGCGGAAAATCGCGAAGTTGACCGTGAAAACGGCCGAGTTTTGCGATGGCCCGACACGACCCATTTCCCGAGGTATTCACGTCCGGGAAATGGGCTAGGAACGGGGCCGCGTCAATCACGTGCGTGATGACACCGGAACGCAGCGATGCAACGAACGCGCCCACGTGACGCCGCCCGACACCGTAAAAAGGCGCGGGCGAGCACAGAAACTGTAGGCCAAGATGTCGGAGCTGAGGACAGCAGCCAAGCGATTTGTGGAGGCTGATGTGGAGATGCTGCTCGGTTCCATCGAGCAGAGGAGGGGCATCATCTGCCCGCGTAGAGGGCATCGCCACCCTGCCAGCACGGTGCGCCAGGCCTGGTGTGAGGTTGCTGCTGCCGTCAGTGCTGTGGGGCAGACCCCTCGTTCAGCTGACCAGTGTCGGAAGAAGATGCACAACCTCACCAGGGCTGCCAGGGTAAGTGTCAAGAGGGTGCCCCCGGGTCACAACCATCCCTCCCCCCCCTTTACTTAATCACCCACCTCCCCCCCTGGCACGGGGGGTGGAGGGGGATTGTGGCAGAGTGAGTTGAGGGTGGTTCACAAAGCTGTCACAGACCCAGCGCTCTGGCCCCCGTGGAGAGATGCAATCGTCTTATTACAACTTGACCCCCAAACTGTACCAGTAACTGAACGGACTGCTGATACCTGCCGTATTGTAAGATCTACCTATGCCCCCTCCCCCAACAGGACAAGACCGCTCACAACACCCGTGAGCGGAACAAGATGGGAGGGGGTCCGCCCATCCTGCGGCCCCTCACCACTTTTGAGCAGAGGGCCCTGGACCTTGTTGGCGGATCTGCTACTCGGGAGATCGCGCAATGCGAGGTTGGCGGAGCTGCAACAAGTGAGACAACCCTGCAAGACAAACACCCCCCTCCCCCATCCTCTGTCCCTTCACACACCCTGCCCACTGGGACACCTCCCCCATCCTCTGTCCCTTCACACACCCTGCCCACTGGGATACCTCCCCCATCCTCTGTCCCTTCACACACCCTGCCCACTGGGATACCTCCCCCATCCTCTGTCCCTTCACACACCCTGCCCACTGGGATACCTCCCCCATCCTCTGTCCCTTCACACTCTGCCCACTGGGACCGTCCAGCGCCCGG
This sequence comes from Scyliorhinus canicula, assembly GCF_902713615.1. Classification (NCBI taxonomy): domain Eukaryota; kingdom Metazoa; phylum Chordata; class Chondrichthyes; order Carcharhiniformes; family Scyliorhinidae; genus Scyliorhinus; species Scyliorhinus canicula. Next base: position 127,389,467 of record NC_052149.1, on the reverse strand, counting down.
CCGAGCGTCTCTAAATAACCCGTTTCATTCTCTTCCCTAGGACGTGATGCCGAACGACCAGGGCCGTCTGGCTGCAGATGGGCACAGGCATCTGCCCCCACCTCACCCAGGTCCGCACGACAGAGGGTGCCCGATCAGCGGGGAGTCCCATCCTCCCCAACCAAATCTGTGGAGCAGGACGCCCAGAGGGCGGCGAGAGAGCAAGAGAGAGAAGTGGCCCGCGAACGCCCTGCGGCCTCTCAGCGGGCCGATGACATCAAGGAGGCGTCCACCCAAGACGACCTCGAGATTGCGGCACAGTATTCTCCCACACCATCCACTATTCCAGAGACACTCACCACGGCTGGCCTATTTAGTGATGAGGCTCCTGGGGCACAGTCTGGTTGGCACATCACAGCTGAGCAGGTACAGCAGGTGGAGGTCGGAGCAACCGAGGGCCCGGACTCGCGGAGGCCAGGCCAGGCCCAGCATCCAGCTGGCTCCCAGACGTTTTCAGAGTTCCTGGACTTTCTCAACCCACCCGCACAGCCGATGCATGAAGAAACCCAGGGACACAATGACAGGATGAGGGCTGTCTTCCAGACTCTGCAGACGCTGTTAGAGGAGTCGAACCGCGTCCACGAGCAGGGAGTGATGCCGCTCATGGCAGAAACCCAGGCCGACACCCCACGGGTGGCATCCGGGGTGGAGGCAATGGGTGAAACGGTTTCGGCCATGGGTCAGGTTATGTAAGACGTTGGGCTTCACGTGCAGGCGTCATCCTCGGCCCTGGACAGGGTTGCCCTCTCACAGGCAGCAATGCGCCAGAGCCAAAACGACATTGCCGGCACGCTGCGGGCCTTGGCCGAGTCTCAGCAGGTCATGGCCCAGTTGCAGCAGTCAGTCGCGTAGAGCATCAACCGCCTGACACACGTGCTGGATGGCGTCGTGCACTCACAGGTTGAGGTCGCACAGTCCCTGGCGGGAATGTCTAACTCCCTGGACTCCGTCTCTGTAAACTTTCGGTTCCTGGTGGATACCGTTGCAGGCCTCCAGGACTGGCAGCGCCAGGTGTCGGTGGCACGACGGGGCACCTCCCCGCTCGCACCTCTGTCCCAAAGTGAGGCCCGGGGGCCACCGGGTTCCCCGAGGGAGGAGGAGGTTTCGGGGCCCGTCCCATTAACTCCATCACGGGACGTCCCGGAATTCCCGGCCTCCCCCCGTCCCATCCCTGGTGCATCGGGTGGGCAGCAGGCAGAGCAGGGTGGCACAACATCACCCGAGATGCCCGCAGAGCAGCCTGGCCCATCAAGGCCGGGTCGCCCCAGGAAACGCTTGCCGAAGGAGAAACTAGTCGAAGGGGGCGATTCGCAGCAATCCTCCTCCACTCCTGCTGTATCATCTGGGGAATCACTTAGACGTAGTGGTAGGGCCCGTAAGGCAACAAAGATAGACACTGAGTAAGTTGATACGGGTGAAGGGCACAGTTTAGTTGTAGGGGCTAGGGCACCTGTAAATGTTTGTTCACATTAAACGCACTGTTCCACCTTACTTGTAATACCGTGTGATTGTTCCACAGCCACAGAAATCGTGATGGTGACCGAGTGTCGCTGGGGTTGACGAGCGGTGAAACTTCGGTGCCGGGTGTGTAGTCCCTTACCCCCCCCCCCACCCCCTCCCACAGCTAGCCCACGCGGGCACGTAATAGAGTGTCCGTGACGATCTCAGCTGCCACCAAGGTGGATGGTTCAGCTATTGCCATGGGTCAGACTCTCTCTAACGATTCTGAGCTCACAGCTCTTCGCAGAGCGGGCTGTCATCATTCCACATGGCACTGATCACACCCGCTGACACAGCCATCGATGTTGTACCATACCGTCTGGACCCAGTGGTAAGGGTGATGTCTAAGTGGAGCACTGTACACTGAGAGGGAGTGGGGGGGGGGAGCTGTGGTGGTGGCAGTTATGTGTTGACCCTCTGCGCGACTGGCGATGCAGGTGGTGGTTTGGTGTTCAGCGGGGACGTCACATACGACGCGTGAACCGTGCTGCCACCAAGGCGTCGCGTGCCCGCCGTCCTCGCCGGGTCTGTTGTGACGCCTCCTGGACATCACCAGCACCTGGGTCGTGTCTGCGTGCTGCGCCCGCCACTCCGCCAGCCTCCTCCTCCTCCTCCTCCCTCTCCTCCTCCTCCTCCTCCTCCTCCTCTGTGCTGGCACCACGGCCACTGGCTTCTCCCTCCGCCTCCTGCAGCAGGGCATCTCCCCTCTGCATCGCGATGTTGTGCAGCGCACAGCAGACCACTACAATGCGAGCCACCCTGTCGGGCTGGTACTGCAGGGCCCCTCCGGAGCGGTCCAGGCACCTGAATCTCATCTTCAGGAGGCCAAGGCAGCGCTCCACCACACCCCTGGTTGCTGCATGGGCCTCGTTGTATCGTGTTTCCGCATTGGTCTGAGGCCTCCGTATAGGCGTCGTCATCAGCCAAGACCTCAGCGGATAACCACTGTCGCCTAGCAACCAGCCCCTCAGCCGGGGGGGACGCCCCTCAAACATCGCAGGGATGTACGACTGCGCCAGTATGTAGGAGTCATGCACACTCCCAGGGAACCTTGCACAGACGTTCATAATCTTCATGTGGGGGTCGCATACCACCTGGACATTAATGGAGTATGTCCCCCTTCTGTTTGTGAAACCTCCCTGTCCCCTGCAGGCGGGTGCACGGGGACGTGAACACAATCGATTACCCCCTGCACCATCGGTATCCCGGCCACGCTGGCAAATCCACGAGCTCGTGAGTCTTGACTTGCTCGGTCCTCGGGAAAGGTGATGTAGCGGTCCACGATGGCATAGAGGGCGTCGGTCACATCCCAGATACACCTGTGGACCGATGACTGGGAGATCCCGGAGAGGTCCCCGCTCGGAGACTGGAAGGAGCCGGTCGCATAGAAGTTAAGAGCGACCGTCACCTTGATGGCAACCGGGATCGCATGTCCTCCCCCCGTTCCACGTGGCGCACCCGTAAGCCACAGGTGCGCCACGAGGTGACAGATATGTATCACCGTCCGCCTACGCAGCCGGAGTCTCCTCCTGCAGGTGATGTCCGTCATTGTTATGAAAGAGCTCCGGGGGCAGCACGGTGGCGCAGTGGGTTAGCCCTGTTGCCTCACGGCGCCGAGGTCCCAGGTTCGATCCCGGCTCCGGGTCACTGTCCGTGTGGAGTTTGCACATTCTCCCCGTGTCTGCGTGGGTTTCGCCCCCACAACCCAAAGATGTGCAGGCTAGGTGGATTGGCCACGCTAAATTGCCCCTTAATTGGAAGAAATTAATTGGGTACTCTAAAATTTAAAAAAAAATACATATTAAAAATGAAAGAGATCCGGACACGGTACACTCTCAGCCTTGGTCGCGCCTCTGGTGCCACGGCTGCACCCTCACTCTCTCCTCCTCCCCCTCCTCCTCCTCCCCCCCCAATGCTGCTCGACGACTGGCAACTCCTCGGCCCTTCCCTCTGCTGCTGCAGCTGGCCCTGCATCCACTGCGGGTTGTGGCTTTGGATGCTGCTGCATCGCCAAATGTAGTGCAGCGGCCCCAACCACTGCGCAGAACATAGCCGTTCTGTTCACATACATTGTGCTAACCTACAGAAGGGTGGTGGGGGCAGAGAAACGGGACATGTTAGACGGAGGTTAGTCGACACCTCGGCAGCTGCCTGCCACGGGATACCTGTGTGTCCCGGTGGCCTGGTCACGCTGCTGACACGCGGGCAGCCTAACCCCTGGTCACTTTCTGCATCCAATGGGCAGTTAACTATGTCCTCCTCACCGGTGCATCAGTGTCCTGTGTCCGTAAGCCACAGGGGAACCAGCGGCCGTGTCCTCGTGACCGGCACGCCATGGCATGGTGGCAGACATTTTGTAACCGGGGTTGGACGGCTCACTCGCTCACTCTCCCCCTACCCCCCCACTCCCACTCCCCCCCTCTGTCTCCCCCACTCCCCCCCTCCGTCTCCCCCACTCCCCCCCTCCCCCCTCCGTCTCCCCCACTCCCCCCTCCGTCTCCCCCACTCCCCCCTCCGTCTACCCCACTCCCCCCTCCGTCTCCCCCACTCCCCCCTCCGTCTCCCCCACTCCCCCCTCCGTCTCCCCCACTCCCCCCTCCGTCTCCCCCACTCCCCCCTCCGTCTCCCCCACTCCCCCCCCCTCCGTCTCCCCCACTCCCCCCCCCCCGTCTCCCCCACTCCCCCCCCCTCCGTCTCCCCCACTCCCCCCTCCGTCTACCCCACTCCCCCCTCCGTCTCCCCCACTCCCCCCTCCGTCTCCCCCACTCCCCCCTCCGTCTCCCCCACTCCCCCCTCCGTCTCCCCCACTCCCCCCCTCCGTCTCCCCCACTCCCCCCCCCTCCGTCTCCCCCACTCCCCCCCCCCTCCGTCTCCCACACTCCCCCCCTCCGTCTCCCCCACTCCCCCCTCCGTCTACCCCACTCCCCCCTCCGTCTCCCCCACTCCCCCCTCCGTCTCCCCCACTCCCCCCCTCCGTCTCCCCCACTCCCCCCTCCGTCTCCCCCACTCCCCCCTCCGTCTCCCCCACTCCCCCCCCTCCGTCTCCCCCACTCCCCCCCCCCCCTCCGTCTCCCCCACTCCCCCCCTCTGAACTCTTAACTATTAAACATACTTTAACTGTGGGTTGACAATATGCTGAGTTGACTGGAGACCTGAGGCTAACCTGACCAGACTATCTTACTACCACATGGTGGATGTTCTAGTTGTTGCTCACAGGCTCTGACTGGCTCAGAGGCTGAATCCCAAGAGAGCAGGAAAACTAGTGCCCTCTGGATTTATAGTGGTTGTGTCCTGTCTGGTGATTGGCTGCTGTGTTCTGTGTGTTCATTGGTCATCCTGTGTGTCAATCAATGTCTGTCTGTGCACCATCATATACTTGTGTGTATATTATGACATCTCCCCCCTTTTAAAAAATGTGTATATGTCAATAAATAGTGAGTGTGTGTATGAGCCTGACTATGTACAAAGTATGTGAGTGTATTTACATGAGTAGAAGCCTAACTATATACAAAATACGTGAACGTATTTATATGGGAAGGTGTCTCGTGCAGATAGAGTGCATACAACAAATTAGGAAGAAACAATATGTGCAGATTTGTCAACAAAGCACAAGACAATGCAACATTTAGTCTATAAGTTAAGTCTCTGTGGCAGGCGATGAATTCTGGTTGACCACCTCAAGGGTGGGTCAGGGGCCGCCTGCACTGGAATGGGCGGAACTGCGTCCAATGTAGAGGGTGGCAAAAGACGCGGCAGATCGGTGACCTCTTGGAATCAGCAGGCGAGGCGGGACATCCCGTTCAGGTGCCGAGCGTGGAAGCAGCCGCAGTGTCTGCCTGTTGCGCCGAAGAAAAGAGCCATCATGCATGTGAACGAGAAATGATCTGGGGGCCACTTGCTTGACCACCACAGCTGTGGCAGACCAGCCACCGTCAGGTAGCTGAACACGAACTCGGTCAGCAGGGACCAGAGCAGGGCCGATCTGTGGCGTCGGCATTATACACCGTCCACTCCTGACTGAAGAAGCTCGGGCCATTATCAGTCATGATCGTAAGTGGAATGCCATGACGGGCAAAGGTCTCTTTGCATGCCCTGATGACTGTTGCTGATGTGAGGTCATTTAGTCTGACCACCTCGGGGTAGTTAGAAAAATAGTCTACGAAGAGGATGTAGCACCGCCTTTTGCGTGAAAGATCAATGCCAACCTTGGTCCATGGGGACGACACCAGTTCATGCGGCTGCAAAGTCTCTTTTGGCTGAGCCGGCTGGAACCGTTGGCACGTTGGGCAATTGAGGACAGTGTTGGTGATGTTCTGATTGATGCCAGGCCAATATACTGCCTCTCGGGCTCGCCGGAGACACTTTTCCACCCCCAGGTGACCCTCGTGGAGTTGGCCGAGGACGCGCTCCCGCATACTCTGCGGTATTACTATCCTGTCTAGTTTCATTAGTATGCCATCGACCACTGCCAGATCATCTTTTATATTATAGAACTGTGGGCACTGGGCCTTTTGCCAACCATCTGTGAGATGGTGCATGACCCGTTGGAGTAAAGGATCCCTGGCCGTTTCTTGACGAATCTGCACAACCCTTTCATCAGAGGCCGGAAAGTTGGATGCGCAAAACTCAACATGGGCTTCGATCTAACAGACGAAGTCCGATTGCTCACACGGCGTGGTGATGGAGCGAGAGAGTGCATCGGCCACAATGAGCTCGTTGCCCGGGGTGTAGACTAGGTCGAAATCATAGCGTTGGAGTTTGAGGAGGGTACGTTGTAGGCGTGGCGTCATGTCGTTGAGGTCCTTCTGTATGATGTAAACCAGTGGTCTGTGGTCCGTTTTGACCGCACATTTGGGGAGTCCGTACACGTAATCATGGAATTTGTCAATCCCCGTGAGGAGGCCCAGGTACTCTTTCTCGATTTGAGCATATCGCTGCTCAGTAGGTGTCATGGCTCGAGATGCATACGAGACTGGGGCCCAGGAGGAGGATTCGTCACGCTGGAGGAGTACTGCCCCAATGCCAGACTGGCTCGCTTGAGTGGAGATCTTCATCTCCTTGGCAGGGTCGAAAACGCAGGTCCGGGGCCTTGGTGAGTTTCGCCCTGAGCTCACGCCACTCTCCCTCATGAGCGCGGAGCCACTGGAAGTCGGTGGTTTTTTTAACAAGATTGCGGAGAGCTGTGATGTGAGACGCAAGGTTGGGGATAAACTTCCCAAGGAAGTTGACCATCCCTAGGAAGCGGAGGTCCGCCTTATTGTCCTCCGGTGTCTTCATAGCATTGATCGCTGACACCTCATCTGCATCTGGCTGCACACCAAACTGTGAAATATGGTAGCCGATGGAAGAATGCTTGGCTTGACGTGGATGGTATCCAGGTCAGACTTCGAAATGAGGTTCGCTGAAGCGCCGGTGTCCAGCCTGAAGCGTATGCGAGATTTGTTGACCATAAGGGTGGCTCACCGCTCGTCGTCCGGATCAATGCTCATCACTGGGAGTGGTTTAGCCTTTTTTGCGGAATGCTTGTTTGCTTGGTGATGATGTCCACCTGGAATGGGGATGTGAGATCCTCGGTGTCGGGATCTGGAACCATGGCCGGAATCTCCCCTACCCGGCGGGGCGGGTGGTCCTGGCCTACTGGAGTGGCGCCAACGACTCCGGCGTCGGGCCTCCCCAAAGGCGCGAACTTCTCCGCACCTTTAGGGGCTAGGCCAGCGCCGGAGGGGTTGCTGCTCCGCCGACCGGCGCGAGCGGCCTTTCCGCCCCGCCAGCCGGCGTGAACTGCTGGCCGAAAGGCCTTCGCCGGCCGGCCTGAGGCCACGCATGCGCCGGAGCGTCAGCGGCCGCATGCGTGGTAGGGGGGGGGGTCTCTTCCGCCTCCACCATGGAGGAGGCTGTGGCGGTGGCGGAAGAAAAAGATTGCCCCCACGGCACTGGCCCACCCGCCGATCGGTGGGCCCCGATCGCGGGCCTGACCACCGTGGGGGCACCCCCCCCCGGGGTCCGATCGACCCGCGCCACCCCCAGGACTCCGGGGGCCTACTTGCTCTGCCTGCACCCGCCGGCACCAGAGGTGCTCCAATTCCCGCCGGCGGGAGAGGCCTGTCAGCGGTGGGACTTCGGCCCATCGCGGGCCGGTGAATCACCGCAGGGGGCCCGCCGACCGGCGCGGCGGGATTCCTGCCCCCGCCAATTCCCAGGTGGTGGAGAATTCCGGCCATGGCGGGGGCGGGATCTACGCAGGCCCCGAACAATACTGCCCCATGTCGGAGTCTGCAACAAGTTGTTGCACTGACCGGACGTTCCTGCGCTGCGGCTGACATCGCTGTGTGGTGGGCAGTTGAGCAGATCTGCACAGGACTGTGTAGTGGCCAACCTTGCCACACTGGAGATAGCGTCGAGATTTCACGGGACATTGCCGCTTTAAGTGGGCGGAGCCACAGTTGTTGCATGTCATGGCGCCGATGTCAGGATGCTCCGTGCGCCACCGGGCATGCGCGGTGCGGTCGAACGATATGCGCACCTGCGCAGTTCGGACCTCGGCCTCGCTGTCCCCTCGGTCGTTGCGCACATGCGCAGGAGCCCGGGAAAAGCGCATGAAATGGCTGCCCTCATTCAGACTCAGGCCCTGGAGCTGTTTTACGGCCTGCACCCGTTCCGCATTGTGGGGACCTTGCCGCGCCATCTCTGCCGCCGTGATATGGGAGTACCGGTTAGTAGCATTCTCATGTAGGACGCAGGTCTCAATGGCTATGGCGAGGGTGAGCTGCTCAACTTTAAGGAGCTGCTGGCGAAGGGGATTGGAGTGGACCCCGAAAACGATCTGGTCACGGATCATGGAGTCGGAAGTGGAGCCGTAGTTGCAGGATTGAGCGAGGATGCGGAGCTGGGTTAAGAAGGACTGAAAAAGTTCATCCTTACCCTGAAGTCTCTGCTGGGACACATAGCGTTCAAAGCTCTCGTTGATTTCGATGTCACAGTAGCTGTCGAACTTCAGCAGGACTGTTTCGAACTTTGTCTTTTTTTTTAACAGACAATTTTATTGAGGTATTTTTCGTCATTGTAAACAGTAACAATATACATTAATTTGCAAATACCAGTTACAAAAAACATAGTGCAGTTCCTCTCTCGTAAATAGACCTGCCTATTCTCCCCCCTACTCTACACAATTCTGACCCCCCCACCCCTCGCTGACGATCAGTTCCCCGCGAAGAAGTTGATGAATGGTTGCCACCTCCGGGCGAACCCCGATAGTGATCATCATAAGGCGAACTTGATTTTTTCCAAGCCGAGAAAGCTTGCCATGTCCGACAGCCATACTTCGGTATTTGGGGGCTTTGAGTCCCTCCAGGCCAACAGTATTCGTCACCGGGCCATCAGGGAAGCAAAGGCCACAACGTCGGCCTCTATCCCCTCCTGTACTCCCGGGTCTTCCGACACCCCAAAAATCGCCACCTCTGGACTCATCGCCACCCTTGTTTTCAGTCCCCGGGATACGACATCCGCAAATCCCTGCCAGTATCCCCTGAGTTTTGGACACGCCCAGAACATGTGGACATGGTTCGCTGGTCCTCCCCCACATCTAGCACACTTGTCCTCCAGCCCAAAGAATTTACTCATCTGGGCCACCGTCATGTGGGCCCGGTGAACCACCTTGAACTGAATCAGGCCGAGCCTGGCACATGTTGCGGTTGCATTTACCCTCCTCAGAGCGTCTGCCCATACACCTCCCTCCAACTCCCCACCAAACTCCTCCTCCCACTTAAGTTTCAGTTCCTCAGTCCCTGTGTCCTCCGCTCCCATAAGCTCCTTATAAATATCTGAGACTCTCCCCTCTTCTACCTCACCCCTGGAAATTACCCTGTCCTGGATCCCCCTTGGTGGAAGGCGTGGAAAGGACGGGACCTGTCTACGTACGAAATCCCGCACCTGCAAGTACCGAAAGTCATTCCCCCTCGCCGGCCCGAACTTCTCCTCCAGTGCCCTCATGTTTGCGAAGCTCCCTTCCAGGAACAAGTCATCCATCCTTCCCACCCCCGCCCTCCGCCACGCTCGAAACCCCTCCACCCATCTTCCCCGGGACAAATCGGTGGTTGTCACATATTGGGGACCAGACCGAGGTACACAGCTTGCTGTAGAAGTCCCTGAATACCCTGTTCAATCCTGCTGGGTCTCCAACCCGGTTCCCTGCCCCGTCCACTACCGTCCCTATTTCCCTGGCTGCCTCCCTCTTCCTAAGTTGCTGTGCAAGCATTCTGCTGGCTTTCTCCCCGTACTCATACACCGCGCCCCTGGCCTTTCTGAGTTGCTCTATGGCCTTCCCAGTGGATAGCGCTCCCAGCTCCGCCTGCAGTCTCCGTCGTTCCCTAAGTAGCTCTGCCCTCAGGGATTCCGCATATTCCCTATCCGTCCGTGTCATCTCCTTCACCAGTCTGTCTATCTCTGCCCTATCCGTTCTGTCCCTATGGGCTCGGATTGAGATCAGTTCCCCTCTCACCACGGCCTTCAGTGCCTCCCAGAGCACCGCTGCTGAGACGTCCCCTGTATCGTTGACCTGCAGGTAGTCCTGCATGCATTTCCCCACTCGCTCACACACCCTCTCCTCTGCCAACAATCCCACCTCTAACATCCATTGTGGGCGCTGGTAACTTTCTTTGCAGACCTGCAGGTCGATCCAATGTGGAGCACGGCCTGAAATAGTGATCGGCAAGTATTCAGTATCCTTCAAACCCTCCAAAAAGTCCCTACTCATAATAAAGAAGTCAATACGAGAATAAACCTTGTGAACATGTGAATAGAACGAGAACTCCTTCCCCGTCGGCCGGCTGATTCTCCAGGGGTCTACACCCCCCCCCCCCCTCCCCCCACCCATTTGTTCCATGAACCCGCTCAGTTCTCTTGCCATTGCCGGGACCCTGCCCGTTCTGGACCACGACCGGTTCAGGTCGGGATCAAGGACTGTATTAAAGTCCCCGCCCATAATCAACTTGTGCGAATCCAAGTCGGGGATGTAAACATTCACCCCCTCAAGCTTGCCCCAGACCATGAGAAATCTACCCCCCCCCTCCGCAACTGTGCTGTCCGCCTCAAATTTAACCCGTTTGTTAATCATGATCGTGACCCTTCTGGTCTTAGCATCAAGCCCCGAATGGAAGACCTGGCTAACCCAGCCGTTCCGTAATCTAACCTGGTCCGCCACTTTCAAATGTGTCTCCTGCAGTAACATTACATCCGCCCTCAGAGCCCGTAAGTGCGCGAACACACGTGTCCTCTTGACTGGCCCGTTTAATCCTCTAACATTCCAGATGATCAGGCTGGTTGGAGGGCACCCTGCCCCCCCCCCCCCCCCCCCCCCCCCAACGCCGATAGCCATCCCCCTTTCTTGGGCCCACCCCCTGCCCATGTGCCGCGTTTCCCCTGGTCCGCCTCTTGGCAGCTCCCACCCCCGACCTCATCCCTGTTACCTGGTTCAGTTCGCTCCCTCGTCAGCAGATCATCTTCCCCCCTCCCCCCCCCCCCCCCCTCTCCCCCAGCAACAACCCCTTGTAACCTAACCCCTGTCCTATACTGGCTGTATACACACCCCCCACCTCGCTCCTGTTGACGAGCTCAAAGCAGCTAGCCTGGTGGCTCTCAACTCCGGCGCCACCATGTCTCCCATCTATTGTCCCCCTGCTCCCCTCCCCCCCACCCATCAACACCACCTCCCCAGAACAGCCCTGTTCGAGCAATCGCTCTGGGACCAAAACAGAGAGAAAACAAACAAAGAACAAAGCTCGTTCCCACAATAGTGCAATTCAAACTGTGTAATGAGGTGGGCGCTGCCACCCACCCCCCTCCCAACATTCCCAGAAAAATAGCAAAAGGAACCCGAGCAGCCCCCCAGCACCCAATAACTTAAACTTTAACTATAACTTTGGCTTTAACTTTAAAACTTTCAAACAGGCAAATACAAACACAACGACATCGCTAATACGAAGGGCAATCTGCGATCAAATGCAGACATCCCTTAGTACACCCTAACCTGAGTCCATGGGTCCTCAGTTCGGCACCAGTCCATGCCCCTTAACAATGTCCATTGCTTCCTCCGGGTCGTCAAAATAATGTTGCTATTCCCGGTATGTGACCCAAGCCTCGCCAGGAAAAGTAGCCCAAACTTGACCTTTTTAAACAGAATCTCTTTAATTTGTCTGTAGGCTGCCCTCCTTCTGGCCACCTCCTGGCTCAGATCCTGGTAGATGCGCAGGACACTGTTGTTCCATGAGCAGCTCCTCGTGCTCTTGGCCCACTGTAGAACCCGCTCCTTGTCCACGAACCTATGGAACCTGACCACCATCGCCCGGGCACCCCCCCCCCCCCCCCCCTTCGTGGCTGCCTCGCCTTCACTCTGTGTGCCCTGCCCAGCTCCAACGGACGCGGGAAGAAATCATCCCCCACCAGCTTCTGCAGCATGTCTGCCACATATACCGTGGCATCCACTCCCTCGGCCCCCTCCGGGAGCCCAATGATTCTCAGATTCTGCTGGCAAGACCTGTTTTCCAGGTCCTCCAGCTTGTCCATCAGCCTTGCTTGCTGCTCCTTCAACTTACGAATTTCCACGTCCGCTACCGTTTGGAAATCCGCCTGCCCTTCCACTTTCTTCTCCAGTGCCCGGACCTCCTTATCCTGAGCATCCAGCCTCTGGTCCACTTTCTGGAGCGGTTCCAAATTATCCTGCTTCAGTGCTGCGAAGCTCTCTTTCATGACCTTCCCCATGTTGTTCAGTGCTGCCTGGACCGTCCGTTCCGTGGTCCGTTCATCGGCCATCTTTCCTCCCACTTGAGCTTCCACACCTCCTTTGTTCAGCCCCTTCTTCGCCTGTTTTCGCTCCATTCTGCTCCTTAAGTCAAAAGTTCAAAAAAGTCGGGGGAAAAGGTCTTAAAGTCTGACCGGGGCGAGAGCCACCAAATGCGCGACTTACTCCCTCATAGCCGCGACCAGAAGTCGTTTTGAACTTTGTCTTGTCCTCACCTTCAGCAAAGGTGAGGGAGTTAAAAATGTGGATAGCGTGGTCCCCGGCTGTAGAGAGGAAGAGAGCAATCTTTGGTGGCTTCAAGATACAGCTGAAACTTCTGCTTAAAAATCTTCCAGTTTGCACCGAGGTTGCCGGCGATGCAGAGCGGCGGGGGAGGGTGGACGCTGTCCATGTTACCGGATGGCTGATCGCTGGTCAATGGCAGACTATCTCAAGGTAGGTCCATCAAACTCGAGCATGACTCACTGGTATCATGATGTGTTGGGTAAGCTGGGTCTGCGAGGACTGTGTTTACCATAGCAGTGAGAAAGACAACCTTCCAACATTTGAAGAAATGCAACTCTACTTTATTGAACTCTTAACTATTAAACATACTTTAACTGTGGGTTGTCACTATGCTGACTTGACTGGAGACCTGAGGCTAACCTGACCAGACTATCTGACTACCACATGGTATTTGTTCTAGTTGCTGCTCACTAGCTCTGACTGTCTCAGAGGCTGCATCCCAAGAGAATGGTAAAACTGGTGCCCTCTGACTTTATAGTGGCCGTGTCCTGTCTGGTGATTGGCTGCTGTGTTCTGCGTGTTCATTGGTCATCCTGTGTCTCAATCAATGTCTGTCTGTGCACCATCATATACTTGTGTGTATATCATGACACCGTGGTGCCATGAGTTTGGCTGTTACTGTTTTCCCCTGAGAGGCCATTCCCCTCAACAGTATCCAAAGCGGTATATCTGTTCTGCAGGGGAATGGCCACAGGAGATTCCTGCACTACCTGCCTCGCTCTGTTTCTCTGTCTGGTGGTCACCCATTCCCTTCCTGCCTGTGGAGTCTGAGCTTGCAGTGTGACCACCTCTCTATACATGCTATCCACGATGCTCTCCGATTCGCTGATGCTCCACAGTGTCTCCAGCTGTCGCTCCAGTTCTGAAACTCGAGCTTCCAGGAGCTGTAACTGGAGGCATGTTGACCCTGGGGACTGGAACTGTCCCCAACCTGCCACATGGAGCAAGAGGAGCAAACCATGCCTTGGATATGTCCTGCCATGATTTATTCCTTTAAATTAAACATCTGAAATTAAATTTAGAAAGATGCTTTTGTGTCAGATTATATCCAGGGTGCACAGACTGGATTGTGAAGTGTGATGTACGTGTGCACACAGACGGGATTGTGAAGTGTGATGTACCTGTGTACACAGACTGGATTGTGAAGTGTGATGTACCTGTGTACACAGACTGGATTGTGAAGTATGATGTACCTGTGTACACAGACTGGATTGTGAAGTGTGTTGCACCTGTGTACACAGACTGGACTGTGAAGTGTGATGGACCTGTGTACACAGACTGGATTGTGAAGTGTGATGTACCTGTGTACACTGGCTGGATTGTGAAGTGTGATGTACCTGTGTACACAGACTGGATTATGAAGTGTGATGTACCTGTGCACACAGACTGGATTATGAAGTGTGATGTACCTCTGTACACAGACTAGATTGTGAAGTGTGATGTACCTGTGTACACGGACTGGAATGTGAAGTGTGATGTACCTGTGTACACAGACTGGATTGTGAAGTGTGATGTACCTGTGTACACGGACTGGAATGTGAAGTGTGATGTACCTGTGTACACAGACTGGATTGTGAAGTGTGATGTACCTGTGTACACAGACTGGATTGTGAAGTTTGATGTACCTGTGTACACAAACTGGATTGTGAAGTGTGATGTCCATGCATACACGGACTGGATTGTGAAGTGTGAAGTGCATCTCCATTGAGAGTAATAATTTTCATCTATAATAAAGACTTTCCACTGATAATCATGTGAATAAAACTTTTATTAGATCCTTATACATTGGTACAATGCTCCATTCGGACACTCAGAGGGAGGGATGGAGCTCAGGGAGGTGTGTATCTGAGAGGAAGGTCGGACACTCAGAGGGAAGGATGGAGCTCAGGGAGGTGTGTATCTGAGAGGAAGGTCGGACACTCAGAGGGAAGGATGGAGCTCAGGGAGGTGTGTATCTGAGAGGGAGGTCGGACACTCAGAGGGATGGATGGAGCTCAGGGAGGTGTGTATCTGAGAGGAAGGTCGGACAGTCAGAGGGAGGGATGGAGCTCAGGGAGGTGTGTATCTGAGAGGAAGGTCGGACACTCAGAGGGATGGATGGAGCTCAGGGAGGTGTGTATCTGAGAGGGAGGTTGGACACTCAGAGGGAAGGATGGAGCTCAGGGAGGGGTGTATCTGAGAGGAAGGTCGGACACTCAGAGGGAGGGATGGAGCTCAGGGAGGTGTGTATCTGAGAGGAAGGTCAGACACTCAGAGGGAAGGATGGAGCTCAGGGAGGTGTGTATCTGAGAGGGAGGTTGGACACTCAGAGGGATGGAGCTCAGGGAGGGGTGTATCTGAGAGGAAGGTCGGACACTCAGAGGGAAGGATGGAGCTCAGGGAGGTGTGTATCTGAGAGGAAGGTCGGACACTCAGAGGGATGGATGGAGCTCAGGGAGGTGTGTATCTGAGAGGAAGGTCGGACACTCAGAGGGATGGAGCTCAGGGAGGTGTGTATCTGAGAGGAAGGTCGGACAGTCAGAGGGAGGGATGGAGCTCAGGGGGGTGTTTATCTGAGAGGAAGGTCGGACACTCAGAGGGATGGAGCTCAGGGAGGTGTGTATCTGAGAGGAAGGTCGGACACTCAGAGGGATGGATGGAGCTCAGGGAGGTGTGTATCTGAGAGGAAGGTCGGACACTGAGAGGGATGGAGCTCAGGGAGGTGTGTATCTGAGAGGAAGGTCGGACACTCAGAGGGAGGGATGGAGCTCAGGGAGGTGTGTATCTGAGAGGAAGGTCGGACACTCAGAGGGAGGGATGGAGCTCAGGGAGGGGTGTATCTGAGAGGAAGGTCGGACACTCAGAGGGATGGAGCTCAGGGAGGTGTGTATCTGAGAGGAAGGTCGGACACTCAGAGGGAGGGATGGAGCTCAGGGAGGTGTGTATCTGAGAGGAAGGTCGGACACTCAGAGGGAGGGATGGAGCTCAGGGAGGGGTGTATCTGAGAGGAAGGTCGGACACTCAGAGGGAGGGATGGAGCTCAGGGAGGTGTGTATCTGAGAGGAAGGTCGGACACTCAGAGGGAGGGATGGAGCTCAGGGAGGGGTGTATCTGAGAGGAAGGTCGGACACTCAGAGGGAGGGATGGAGCTCAGGGAGGGGTGTATCTGAGAGGAAGGTCGGACACTCAGAGGGATGGAGCTCAGGGAGGGGTGTATCTGAGAGGAAGGTCAGACACTCGGAGGGAGGGATGGAGCTCAGGGAGGTGTGTATCTGAGAGGAAGGTCAGACACTCAGAGGGAGGGATGGAGCTCGGAATTAACAAAGATCCTGGTGTTCCTGTGACTCCCCTGTCACTCACTTTAACCATTTCATGGGTGGGATTCTCCTTTCCGGGGACTAAGTCCCCACGACGACGGGAAAACCGGTGCAAACAACCCCGAAAGTTCGGAATTCTGTGCACTTCCGGGGGCTAGGTGGACGGTGGATAGGTTGGCCCAGCGGCAGCTGGCGCCGATTGGACTGTGCGAGTTAGTGCATGCGCCGAAGGGCCGGCATGGTTCCGCGCATGCGAAGAACGGCCGTCGTATTCTGGAGCATGCGCAGGAGGTTGCCTTCTCCGTGCCGGCCATGGTGGAGCCCTACTGGGGCCGGCGCGGGAAGAAGGTGTGCCCCCACGGCACAGGCCCGCCCGCAGATCGGTAGGCCCCGATCGCGGGCCACACCACCGTGTGGCCCCCTCGGTGTCGGATCCCCCCGAGGACTGCCCCAGCCAACTTACCTGCCAGGTCCCGCCGTGTGGGACCATGTCTAACCCATGCCGGCGGACTGGCGAAATGCGGACGGCTTCTCGGCCCATCGGGGCCCGACTGGTGCCCAAAAACCGGCACTGGATAATACGGCAGCCGGCGTTGGGGCGGGATGTGCGCTGCCCCCCCATGTATTCTCCGACGGTCGGAGAATCCCGCTGCATATGTTTCAATGTGATCAACTCTCATTCTGCTAAACTGCAGGAATAATGTCGCAGTCTCCTCAATCTGTCCTCATTGAACAACACCTCATCCCAGGAATCAGCCTCGGGAATCTTTGCTTCACTCCTTCCAAGGTCAGTCTATCCTTTCTCAGGTAGGCAGAGAAACCTGGGGCGAAATTCTCCGATCCCACGCAGGGTCAGAGAATCGCCCGGGGCTGCCGAGAATCCCGCTCCAGCCATTTCCTGAATTCTCCCACCCGCCATAAGTCGGCGTTCTGCCAATCCCGCCGCCCGCCTCGGAGAATGGCTGGGACCGGCGGGATGCCACGGTTTTATGAGCTTTCGTTATTCTCCGGCCTGGATGGGCCGAAGTCGGCGTAAATCAAAGTAGGTATTTAACGGCGTCAACCAGTGCTGATGGTTGACGCCGTTCAGCGTGGAGGTGGGTGACAGGCCGGGGGTAGAGAGAAATGACAAACTGCGCGTGCCGGTGGGTTGCGCGGGGGGGGGGGGTTGTGAAGAGAAAGAGAGAAATGACAAACTGCGCGTGCCGGTGGGTTGGGGTTGGGCGGGGGTGGGGGGGGGGGGGGGGGGTGGGGGGGGTGGGGTTGTGAAGAGAAAGAGAGAAATTACAAACTGGGAGTGCCGGTGGGTTGGGGGGGGGGGGGTTGTGAAGAGAGAGAGAGAGAAATGGCAAACTGTGAGTGCCGGTGGGTTGGGGGGGTTGGGGGTGATAAGGGCAAGGATTACATGTTGTCCTCTCCACCCCCCCCCCCCCCCCCCCACCCCACCCGCAGGCAATCATGTTTTCTGATCAGCCTGCGATGTTGGCCGCCGTGGCTGCATCCGCTATTGAACAAGTCGACCTGGAGGAGCAGGAAGAGGAGGAGGAGGAGCATGGTAGAGAGGCGGCTCAGGCTGCCGCAGAGGGGCAGGCAGCAGGTGCCCATGCTGGAGGGCCACCCCCCCAACAGGAGGAGGAGGAGGAGAACGAGGAGAGGGTGGAGGACGTTGTGGTGGCACAGCGACGGAGACGTCCGAGGAGGCCCCGTGTCTACCGGCCCCGTTCATCATTCCTGGACCTCACAGACCGGGCATGCAGGAGGAGACTCCGGATGAGCCCTGAATCCGTGGCACACATATGCAACCTGCTGGCACACCTGGCACCGCGTGGCACTGTGGGAGGACACCCTCTCCCCGTGTCTGTCAAGGTGACTGTGGCCCTCAACTTTTATGCCACGGGGTCATTCCAGGCACCGAGTGGGGACCTGTCCGGCATCTCACAGGCATCGGTGCACCGGTGCATCCGGGCAGTATCAGACGCCCTATATGCCATCGCGGACCGCTACATCCGCTTCCCCATGGACCAGGCAAACCAGGATGCCCGGGCCTTGGGCTTCTCTGCCATGGCTGGTTTTCCCATGGTCCAGGGGGTGATCGATGGGATGCACGTTGCCGTGCGGCCACCTACAGACAACAGGGGCGTCTTCACCAACAGGAAGGGGACAAAACCTGTGAACACCCATGTGGTCTGCGACCACCGCATGATTATCATGCTTGTCTGCGCCTGGTACCTGGGAAGTATTCATGACTCATACGTGTTGTCGCGGTCGAACATCCCTGGAATGTTCGAGGGACGCCACCCCTGGCTGAGGGGCTGGTTGCTGGGCGACAGGGGTTACCCGTTGCGGTCGTGGCTGATGATGCCTATACGGAGGCCACAGAGTAAGACGGACAACAGCTACAATGATGCCCATGCAGCGACATGGGGTGTGATCGAGAGGTGCTTTGGGGTCCTGAAGATGCGTTTCAGGTGCCTGGACATCTCTGTGGGGGCCCTCCAGTACCTGCCAGATAGGGTCGGCCACATCATTGTGGTGTGTTGTGTCCTGCACAATATCGCCCAGCAGAGGGGAGATGTGCCGCAGCCAGAGGAGGGGGAGGTGGAGGAGCAGGAGGAAGAGGCGCAGACATCCCCAGATGAGGGAGATGGGGGCAATGGTCAGGGCAGACGGGCTGGACATGGGTGGGTGGCTGCCCACCGTTACCGGCTGGGCCAGTGAACACGGGACTGCCTGATAGCCGGCTGGGCCAGCGAGCACGGGACAGGCTGATAGCCGGCTGGGCCAGCGAGCACGGGACAGGCTGAAAGCCGGCTGGGCCAGTGAGCACGGGACAGGCTGATAGCCGGCTGGGCCAGTGAGCACGGGACAGGCTGATAGCCGGCTGGGCCAGTGAACACGGGACAGGCTGATAGCCGGCTGGGCCAGTGAGCACGGGACAGGCTGATAGCCGGCTGGGCCAGCGAGCACGGGACAGGCTGATAGCCGGCTGGGCCAGCGAGCACGGGACAGGCTGATAGCCGGCTGGGCCAGCGAGCACGGGACAGGCTGATAGCCGGCTGGGCCAGCGAGCACGGGACAGGCTGATAGCCGGCTGGGCCAGCGAGCACGGGACAGGCTGATAGCCGGCTGGGCCAGCGAGCACGGGACAGGCTGATAGCCGGCTGGGCCAGCGAGCACGGGACAGGCTGATAGCCGGCTGGGCCAGTGAGCACGGGACAGGCTGATAGCCGGCTGGGCCAGCGAGCACGGGACAGGCTGATAGCCGGCTGGGCCAGTGAGCACGGGACAGGCTGATAGCCGGCTGGGCCAGTGAGCACGGGACAGGCTGATAGCCGGCTGGGCCAGTGAGCACGGGACAGGCTGATAGCCGGCTGGGCCAGCGAGCATGGGACAGGCTGATAGCCGGCTGGGCCAGCGAGCACGGGACAGGGTGGTAGCCGGCTGGGCCAGCAAGCACGGGACAGGCTGATAGCCGGCTGGGCCAGTGAGCACGGGACAGGCTGATAGCCGGCTGGGCCAGTGAACACGGGACAGGCTGATAGCCGCCCGGTTCACTGACTACGGGGCATAAGAATCGGCGAGTATGGCCACATACCGAACACCATGGCAACATCCGACCACCCTCACCCCCCCCTCCCCACCCACCCAACACCAACACCCTCACTCCCCCCTCACCCACCCAGCACCAACACCCTAACACCTCCCCAACCACCCTCACCCCATCCGCATGCACACCACCCCTCCATTGCACATCTACCTGCGGCACGACGGGCCGGGCTCACACGGATGCCGGTGGAAGCGTATCTATTGCAGGCCATAGAGGATGACGACGACCTGCTCTGCGATGAGCTCCTGGCTCCACATCGTTGGACAATGTCTGACCCATGGCCACTGTACCACCATCCACCCGGACCATCCCTGCATGCGGTCGTCACACTGCAGCGCACGGTCCCATCCTCTGCCCGGAGGGATTGAGAGGGCGGGCCAGGTGAAGGGGGGGGAACATCAGACCCCTCCTCACACACTGGTGCTCAACCTACATGACACCCCCGCACCCTTCGGACAGAGCACAAAGGCAGCTTCTGTAGGTGTGTAAGTGATTTTAATAACAAAAAGTCCATACATGTGCCCTAGCCCCTGAAACTAGTCTGTGCCCTTCACCCATGCCAACTTACTAAGTGTCTAATTGTTTGGTCTTACGGGCCCTTTGACTACGCCTAGTTGGTTCCCCAGATGGTACAGCAGGACTGGAGGTGGACTCCTGTGCTACCTGCCCTGTGACTCGGGATCCCTTTAGCGGCCGTTTCCTGGGGCGGCCCGGCTTAGATGGGCCAGGCTGCGGCTCGTGCGACTGGGATGGCGAGCTGCCAGCCTGTCCTACCCGCTGCCCACCAGATGCACCTGGGACGGAAGGGGGGGAGTTCGAAGTGACGTGGTGTTCCGGGACCTCCCCTACAGGGGGACCCGGGAGAGAGCCCAGGACCTCCTCCTCCCTCGGGGTGCCCGATGGCCCCCGGGCCTCTACATGGCCCGAGAGTGCGAACGGACCGGCCATCCGACGCTCCCCCGACACCTGGTGCTGCCAGTCCTGGAGGCCTGTGCTGGTATCGACAAGGGTCCTCAGATCTGCAGCCATGGAGCTCAGGGAGTTGGCCATCCCTGTTTGGGTTTTGGTGACGTCGGTGAGCTGAAAATGGCACCGATGCCCTCAGCAGTGGCCTGCAGAGACTGCGCCATGGCCTGCTGAGACAGGCCCACAACTTTGAGCGCCTCTGCCATCTGCCGCTGGGTCTGGCTCATGGCTTCCTGTGAGAGGGAAGCCACGTCCTGGGCCACGGACGCCGCCTGCATGGACAGCCCCAGGCCTTGCATACTGCGACCCATGTTGGACACCGTTGCTCCCATTACCTCCACCGCGGACGCCACCCGTGCGGTTTCGGCCTGGGTGGCACGCATGACCGGCACGACTCCCAGCTCCTGGACACGGGTGGACTCCTCCACCTGCGTCTGCAGCCGCTGCAAGCCGGCCGTCACCCTCTTCCTTCATTCCAGGTTTGGTGAATGCAGCGGGTCTATGGGTGGGTGTGTTAACTCCAGGAACCCGGAACCCGTCTGGGCGGCAGATGTTTGCTTGGGCCAGGATGCCCTCCGACCTCCCGGCCCCTCTGCTGCTCCTACCTCCACCTGCTGTACCGGGACGACAGTGTTGTGCGCACCAGCGAGTGAACCAGAAGACTCATCACTGAATAGCCCAGCTGGGGTAAGTGTCTCTGCGATGGTGGAGGGTGTTGGAGACAGCTGTGGTGTTGCTTTGTGCGCATCCTCAGAGTCCTAGTCCATGGTCCCCTGGTGTTCACCCATCCGCTCAGTGAGTCACGTCTCATGGGTGGCAGTGTCCTGGGTAGGGGTGTCCAGGCTCAGGTGCGACGGGAGCCTCTGGCTGCTCCCTTCATCGCTGCGTCTCAGAAGCCTGCGTCGCGGAACCCGCACGAGACACAGGCGTCGTCGTGTTGCTGCATGTCTCTCCCACCCTGGGGGGGCCTGGAGGCGTGGCAGGCTAGAGGGGCCGGGTCGCTCCCTCTCCCATGGCCGCCCTGGGGCATCCTGGGGGCGTTGCAGGCCAGAGGGGCCGGGTCGCTCCCTCTCCCGTGGCTGCCCTGGGGCATCCTGCGGGCGGTCAGCATCTGCGGGGACGGGTTTGGTTTGGTCCTGCAATACACAATACAGCAGCATGGTTAGACACGCAGGCGGCAATTGGGGGATATGGGGAGGGGGGATATGGGGGAGGGGGGATATGGGAGAGGGGGAAGGGCCGTGGGTGGCTAACTTGCTGGCAGGCCCCCGACCTCTGCCTCGGAAACCTCCCGGTCCTCAGGTCCGCCTGCCATTTCCAGGGCCCTTTCCTCATGCGTGGTAAGCGGTCTCATCCGCAATGCCCCCTCCAATCCTCTGACACTCCCTGTTGTAAGAACGCTTGTCCTGTTGGAGGGGGGCGGGTGGGTAGCAGAGGTAGAAACAACAGTGTTAGACACAAGACCAATATTCCATTTGCCTTCCTAATTATCTAGTGAACTGCATGCTAGCTTTTTGTCATTTATGCTTGGAGACCCTCAAATCCAACGGTTCAGCAGCTTTCAGCACTCTTTCTCCATGTTAATAATAGTCAGCTCCTTTATTCTTCCTCCCATAGTGCAGAACTTCACATTTTCCTTATTTATATTTTGTCCGCCATGTTTTTGCCAACTTATTTAATCTGTCCATATTCCTAGGTAGACTTGTGCCATCACAACTTTTTATGTGTCGTCCACGATTATGGCAAAAGTGCATTCACTTCCCTTGTGATTAATATAAATTGGGCTGAATTCTTCGTCCTGGAGACTAAGAGCAGATGCTGGGACTGAATTGGTTTTGCTGTACTGTCCTGATAGCAGCGCCAGTGTCGGAGCCTTTCAGGACATGCAGAGGGGCCAGCACCGGTGCCTAATGGAGCTAGTACAATTCTAACAAAAGCAAACATTGAATTTGCTGCTGTCCTGATTGGCACCCGAGAGCTTGAATAGTTTGTGCTGCATATAAGCATTCCTCTCCCCACACACTTTCATTGCAGCCAGGAAGATGGCACCATAAAGAGTGGCACCGACATTCGCAGCTGTAGAGCTCGAGATACTGCTGAATGCCATGCAGGAGAGTTGGGACACCCTGTTCCCTGGACTGGGAAGGAGACTGACGCCAGCCGATGTCAGAGGTTAAGTGCCACGGGCCCTACCCCAAGGACTCGGCAGCAGTGCAGGAATAATCAGCACAATGTCCTCAGGTCGGTCCATATGAGTCACCACCCCTGAGTCCCTGGCAGAGATCACGACACATTAGGGTCAGTGACCAAATTAGGGTCAGGGTCAAGGTCGCTGTCAAGGTCAAGGTCAGGGTGAATGTCAATGTCGGTGTCAAGGGCAGGGTGAATGTCAAGGTCGGTGTCAAGGTCAAGGCCAGGATGAAGGTCAAGGCCAGGGTGAAGGTCAAGGGCAGGGTGAATGTCAAGGTCGGTGTCAAGGGCAGGGTGAATGTCAAGGTCGGTGTCAAGGTCAAGGCCAGGATGAAGGTCAAGGTCAGGGTGAAGGTCAAGGGCAGGGTGAATGTCAAGGTCGGTGTCAAGGGCCGGGTGAATGTCAAGGTCGGTGTCAAGGTCAAGGTGAAGGTCAAGGTCGGTGTGAAGGTCAGGGTGAAGGTCAAGGGCAGGGTCAATGTCAAGGTCGGTGTCAAGGTCACGGGAGGGGGACTCACCCTGGCTGCCCTGGCGAGGTTGTTGATCTTCTTGTGGCACTGGGTGCCTGTCCTCGGGGTAAAACCCACAGCACTGACGGCCTCTGCCACATCCCTCCACAGGCGCTTTCTGAGGCGTGGGGCGACCCTGCGGCTATCTCCAGGATACAGGTCCTCCCTCCTCTCTTCAACAGCGTCCAGGAGCGCCTATAGGCAACCTCGGGGCTGAGCGGCGCCCAGCCATGATTGGAGTTCTTGCTGGGGGGGGGGGGGGGGGGGGGGGGGGGGGGGCGCTATTTATGTGATGTCTCGCCGGGTGGCGTTGATGATGTCGCCCAGCGCGCCACTTCCGCAGCGGGTGAAACCAATGCGATAAACGTTACGCCGCTGCTGGCCCTTTCGTGCCCGGTGAATACGCACTGTTTTGCGGGGCCTGAGTCATCAGCGCCGTTTTTGCCCGCCGGTCCCGGGCATTGCGACGGTCATCGGAGAATTTCGCCCATGGTTCCCAGTGATCCCGGTCTGGACCCAACAAGCTCCCATATAATTGTAATAAGACTTCTTCACTCTGACAATGTACAGGGGCTGACACAGTCTCTCTGTCTGTCTCAATCTCTCTCTCCCTCTCCCTCTTTCTCCCTCTCTCTACTTCACTCTCTCCTGCTCTCTCCCTCTCCATCTTTCTCACATTTCCTCCCTCCCTCTTTCTCCCTCTATTTCAACTTCTCACTCTCTCTCTCTTTCTCTCCCATCCCTCTCTGTCCCTCTCACCCTCCCTCTCTCTCCTGTCTCCCTCTCTCTCTCTCTTCTGACTTTTACTCTGAAGCTGTTCTCTGGGTGTGAGGTGGTGTTTGTCAGTATATTTTCCATGCTGTATGGTTTCTCAGCATGGTGGGAGGGGATTAGTGCTCCGTTCTTTGAGGTTAGGCAGTGATGTGTGTCCCAGTATCTCAGACAGTGAGGCTGTTGTTTTCTGTGACTGACGCTATGATATCCATTCTCATTTCACTCACTGTGACACGAAAAATGAAAATCGCTTATTGTCACGAGTAGGCTTCAATGAAGTTACTGTGAAAAGCCCCTAGTCGCCACATTCCGGCGCCTGTCCGGGGAGGCTGATACGGGAATTGAACCGTGCTGCTGGCCTGCTTGGTCTGCTTTAAAAGCCAGCGATTTAGCCCAGTGAGCTAAATCAGCCCAACTTCACACGAGGTTAACGGCTTGATCAGTGGGGAGGGAGGAACAGACAGAACAAGGAGCTGCAATCATCAGTTACTGCCCAAACCCTTCACACAGCCCACACAGTCCGGAAACTTCTTCACTAAATATTCTTTCAGCTCCTTAATGAGAGCCCTGGAGCTGGAAAGGAAACAGAGAAAGACATATTTTCGAGAAGCTCATGTACACAATGTCCATTGTCCATTACCCACTAATGACACTCCGTCTACATTCATCTCATTGTTTAAGCTCCAGCCAGCTGGAGTATTTCCGCACATGCGCGGGGGTTCCCTTCTCCGCGCAGACCCCCAGGCAATATGGCGGAGCCCTACAGGGGCCCGGCGTGGAGTAAAGTAGGCCCCCATGGAAACAGCCCGCCTGCTGATCGGTAGGCCCTGATCGCGGGCCAGGCCACCGTGTGGGAGCTGAGTAATCCACGCCGGAGGGACTCGGCCAAACTCGTCGGCCACTTGGCCCAGCGAGGTCCGAAGAATCGCCAGGGGGGCCGCTGTCAACGGCCCCCAACCAGAGTGGCGGCGATCCTGCAGGCGCCCTTAAAACGGCATCGGAAAATTGGGAAGCCGGCATCGGGGAGGCGGGGCGAGATTCTCACGCCCTCCCAGCAATTCTCCGACCCGGCGCCAGGTCTGTTTCTCGGCGTGAGATTCAGAGACCTCATCGCGCCATCATGTGGTAGACGCTGGTGAATCGCTCCCGTCTTCTCAAACTCCCGGACATTGAATTGCATCACTCACCTATCTGTCCCTTCACTCATCTGTCTCTACTCTGCCCAAGTTTTTCACTCACCTCTTCCCTGACTGTGAAACCTCTCCTTCTGTGTAATCAGCACATTCCAATTCTCGGGGGGAG
This sequence comes from Scyliorhinus canicula, assembly GCF_902713615.1. Taxonomy (NCBI): domain Eukaryota; kingdom Metazoa; phylum Chordata; class Chondrichthyes; order Carcharhiniformes; family Scyliorhinidae; genus Scyliorhinus; species Scyliorhinus canicula. The sequence continues at coordinate 127,364,204 of NC_052149.1, read as the reverse complement.
TGGCTGATCTTTGTGATGTGGAGGATTTGGGAGGGTTCAGATCGGGGTCAAAGATGAGGCCAATGTTGTAAAGAGTCTGGTTGAGCAGCAGACAGTGCTCAGGGAGAGGGATGGAGTTTGTATCGGGAGCTGATGACGATGGCTTTGATCTTCCCAATGTGTTTCCCAGTGAGCCTGGCTCCTCAGTCCTGACTGCTCTTAGCTGCTGTTCTTGTCACTGATTGGACAGTTATTGTTAGAGATTCAGACCACAGCAGAAACCCCCAGTGTAAAAAATAACAGCAAAGACTGTCAGATCGGAAGATTGAAACGTAACCAACAGAGGAAGTGAAAGAAGGGGCTCAGAGCAGCTGGATGTTTGTTACTGACACGGGAGAAACTGTGAACCGTGTCCATTACCTCGAATCTTCCAGCACAGAAGGAGGCCATTCTGCCCATCGTGCTGTGACTTACCCAATTAGTCCCACTCCCCCTCTCTATCCCCATAACCCAGCCAATCTTTCCCTTTCAGGGATATCTCCAATTGCCTCTTGTAGACCTGGGTCCACAGCACGAGACTGTCCCTAACCTGGCTCCAAATTGGCATCTCATTCATTCATTGGAAGACAAAATGGCTGGGCTGGGAAATGGAGCTCAGGGCTCCGAACATTCCCTCTCCCCTCCTGAGGGACACTTCATGCTGGGATACAGTTCCATGGAGCCCCACAGCACAATGTGGGGTAGGCCGTGGTGTAGTGGTAATGTCACTGGACTAGTAATCCAGAGGCCCAGGCTAATGCTCTGGTCACAGGTTCAAATCCCACCATGGCAGCTGGTGGAAGTTAAATTCAATAAATAAATCTGGAATTAAGAGCTCGTCTCATTAATAATGACGACCATTGTCGATTGCCGTAAACCCCATCTGGTTCACTAATGTTCCTTTAGGGAAAGGAATCTGCCGACCTTGTCTGGTCTGGCCTACATGTGACTCCAGACCCACAGCAATGTGGTTGACTCTGAAATGGCCACTCAGTTGTATCAAATCGCTGAAAATCCTAAAAGGAATGAAACCAAACAGACCACCCGACATCGACATAGACCCCGGAAACAACAACGGCAAACCCAGTCCCCATCATCACAGATGTCAGTCGACTGCCAATTTGATTCACTTCACGTGATGTCAAGAAGCAGCTAAAGGCAATAGACAACACAAACATGTGTCCTGGAAACATCCCAGCAATAGTACTGAAGACCTGAGCTCGAGAACATTGGCGCACCCCTAGCCTAGCTATTCCAGTACAGCGACAACACTGGCATCTTCCTGGCAATGTGGAAAATGTACACTAATATCGGACCAATTACGCCCCATCAGTCTACTCTCGATCATCAGTGTAGAGATAGAAGGGGTCATAAACAATGCTATCAAGCGGCACTTACTCAGCAATAACTAGCGCACTAACCAGCCACAGGAGGCAGGAGTCCCATCACCACACCAATATTTATTGCCAATAACTAGTTAGCAAACACTAGCAGCACGGTAGCATTGTGGATAGCACAATCGCTTCACAGCTCCAGGGTCCCAGGTTCGATTCCGGCTTGGGTCACTGTCTGTGCGGAGTCTGCACATCCTCCCCGTGTGTGCGTGGGTTTCCTCCGGGTGCTCCGGTTTCCTCCCACAGTCCAAAAATATGCAGGTTAGGTGGATTGGCCATGCTAAATTGCCCTTAGTGTCCAAAATTGCCCTTAGTGTTGGGTGGGGTTACTGGGTTATGGGGATAGGGTGGAGGTGTTGACCTTGGGTAAGATACTCTTTCCAAGAGCCGGTGCAGACTCGATGGGCCAAATGGCCTCCTTCTGCACTGTAAATTCTATGTAAAAAGATACAAGAGCAGCTCCAAACAGTGTTGCCTGCATTCCATGCTCACAAAGCCGACACAGGGGCTTATATGGGCCCCCTCAATGAGCTATCATTGAGGGAGCTCATACTCCAATTGGCCAACCAATAATGCTAATTGGAGGTCATTACACCCCTCCCCCCCCACCAAGGTCCGAGGAATTCCTGCCAGCTGGCATTCCTCTGAGCTTCTTCCTGCTCCTCATGTCCGGGTCTGTCACCTCTGTGTCGTCCACTGGGTCGTTCTCCGACGTGGGCGCGGTGTACCTTATAGGTGCCCGTCTTTTTCTTGACGACCTCCTTGGAAGTTGTTTTTCCTCCTCCTCGGGGAGAGGTGTCGCGGCGGCCTCGTCGAACGTGTCCATCTTCGACTGACGACTGGATGACGGGGTCTGGAGAAATTGCTCGGGGCTGGGGTGTGGGTATCTTTTCCGTCTGGGCTATCCCAGCTTGAGGCGGTCCTGCTTCGCCTCCCTCCAGGTGTGGTTCCGCTGCCCTTAATTGGTCTAGGTGTTTCTTCAGCACCTTACCTCCTATCGAAACTTCATAGGATATGGGCCCTGTTTGGGACTCTACCGTGCCTTTGATCCACGTTGGTCCATTCCCATAATTCTTGACCCAAACCGGTGCCCCACCTGGAAATGTCTCTGCTGCCGACTATTATCATGCCCCCTACGTTGGGCCCCCTGTTGTTTCTCCACTTTCCCCCTTAAATTTGAGAAAAGGAGACTCAGCCTCTTTCGCAGCCGTCTTCCCATTGAGAGTTCAGCTGGCGGTATGCCGTTGTGGAATGCGGTGTGGTCCTGTAATCAAACAGCCAGTGGGAGAGCTTTGTGACTATTGACGCTGCCGGCTGCTTCTTGAGTCCCGCTTTTCGTGTCTGGACCGATCTCTCTGCCAGGCCGTTGGATGCTGAATGGTAAGGGGCCATCTTGATATGGCGGACTCCGTTTCCTTTTCGGAATTTTCCAAATTCCCCACTTGTGAATGCCGTTCCGTTGTCCGACACTAATACCTCCGGCAGTCCATGTGTTGCAAACGAGGCCCTGAGCTTTTCGATTGTCGATGCTGTGCTTGCCGTGTTTACCCGGTGGACGTCCAACCATTTGGAGTGGGCATCCACTATCACCAAAAACATTGAGCCCATGAAAGGGCCGGAGTGGTCAATATGCAGGCGGGCCCATGGCCTGCCTGGCCATTCCCACGGGTGCAATGGCGCAGCTGGTGGCACACTTTGCCCCTGTTGGCACTCCTGGCACCGACGTACCAATACTGCTATGTCTGTGTCCAATCCTGGCCACCAAACGTAGCTTCGAGCTAGCATCGTCATTTTAGAAACCCCTGGGTGTCCGTGATGTAACTCGGTTAAGATTGCCTGACGGCCCTGAGCTGGGACGATTACCCGGGCTCCCCATAATAGGATACCGTTTTCAGCGGTTATTTGGTCCCTTCTGCTCTAGTATGGGTGCATCTGGGGCTCCACTGATCTTTCCAGTTCCCCTGTTAGCAGTAAATGCTTCATCTTGGCTAAAACTGGGTCTTTTTGCGTCCACAACCGAATATGGTGTGCGTCTACTGGCAGAGTGTCCAAAAAATTTAGAGTTATTACTATCTCCTCTACTTTCGGTATTAGCGGCGGGGTGTCCGGGAGGAGAAGTCTGCTCAAAGCATCTGCATTTGCTACTCGCGTTCCCAGTCTGTGCTCCAGAATGTATCTATACGCCGCCAGTAGCAACGCCCAGCGTTGGATTCTCGCTGATGCAATCGGGGGTATTGACTTGTCTTCTTTTAATAACCCTAATAACGGCTTATGGTCCGTCACTATGGTGAATTTCCGCCCGTACAGATACTGGTGAAATTTTTTACTGCAAATATCACCACCAGTCCTTCCTTCTCGATTTGGGCGTACTTCCTCTCAGCCATCGCCAAGGTCCTTGAAGCATAGGCTATTGGCCGTTCTTCCCCATTCCTTCCTCTATGGGATAAGACGGCTCCTACTCCGTAAGGGGATGCATCACAAGTGACCACCAACTCCTTCCTTGGGTCATAATGCTCTAGGACATTTTCGGATGACAGCTGTTCCTTAATGTCCCTAAATGCTCGGTTTTGGCGGGTGGACCATTTCCATTCTTGCCCCTTTTTTGGTAGCTGGTGGAGGGGTTCTAGGATGATCGCCCTATTTTCAATAAATTTTCCATAATAGGTTACCAACCCTAGAAATGATCGTAGCTCCTGGACCGTGGTGGGAGCTGGGGCTTCTTTTATTGCCCTTACTCTGTCTTCTAATGGATGTAAGCCCGACTCGTCTACTTTATATCCCAGGTACGTCACAGAAAAACACATTTTTCTCTTTTAAGCCGTACGCCTGCCTTTGCAAAACGCCTGAGCACTTCCTCCAGATTCCTTAAGTGTTCCCTGTTTGTCCTACCCGTGATTAAGACATCGTCCAAATAAATCGCCACCTGCGGTAGTCCCTACAAAATATTTTCCATCGTACGCTGGAATATAGCGCAGGCTGATGACACTCCAAAAGGTAGCCTAGTATAACGAAAAAGGCCCTTCAGGGTGTTGATCGTAGCGAACTTCTGGGAGTCCTTGTCCAGTTTTAACTGCAGGTAGGCGTGGCTCATGTCCAGTTTCGTGAACAAAAGCCCACCTGCCAATGTGGCATATAGGTCGTCTATTTTTGGGATCGGGTATTTGTCCAGCAGTGCGTATTTGTTTACTGTCTGTTTGAAATTTCCACAGAGACGTATTGAGCCGTCTGGCTTTAAAATTGGTACCACCGGTGCTGCCCATTCCGAGAACTGTACTGGTCTGATAATGCCGTCGCGCCGTAACCTTTCTATTTCGTCATTTACTTTCTTCCTTAATGCAAAAGGTACCGCCCTGGCCTTACAAAATTTTGGAAGGGCTTCTGGGTCCACGTGCAAAGTTGCTTTGGCGCCTATGATTTCCCCCAAACCTTCTTGGAAGACCTCCGGGTATTTTTGGAGTACTCCACTCAACTGCCCGCTTCCACTCTGGAAAATTTTCATCCAATCTAATTTTAGATCTTTCAGCCAGTTCCGTCCAATTAAGCTCGGTCCGGAGCCCTCTACTATCATCAACGGTAATCTGAGCAATTGTTTCTCATATTCCACGGGTACATGAGTCGTGCCTAGAACTTCCAGGGGTTCCCCCGTGTAGGTTTTAAGTTTCGTCAATGTTTTTCTTAGGGTTAGTGGCTGGAGTCCATCTTTGATTTTTTAAAAATACTGCCACTCCCATTACTGATACGGCCGCCCCCGTGTCTATTTCCATTATTGTCGGCCGACGTTCACCCGTGGGGTAATCTTAATTGGTTCTGCTTTCTTCATCGCAATATTATATAATTGTTCCCCTTCGGAGGAGGATGGGGCGTCTAGGTTGTGTACTTCCCTGCGTCCCCACCTGCTATTCCTCTTTTGCCACCTCCTTCTAGGGTTTCTGTTGTTGTTACCCCACTCTGTCTGGTGCCAAAAATGGTCCTTCTCTGTTGGGGGAGCCTCAGCCGGTACTTCCCGCTGTCTCCAGTTAGTCCTAGCAGACTTGGGGGCAGTTCTGAGGTTTTCCTTTGGCCCTCTATTCCTCAGGCTTTTCCTGAGAGCGGCTATCTGGTAGCTGGACCCGTTGTGGTAGTCCCTCTCACAGGTATCTACCTCCATTGGCGTGCCCTGTAGTTCCTGCGCCCCACTTGCTGCCTTTTCTAGGGACAGTGCGAGCTGTAACGCCTGCCTGCAGTCTAGCTCCGTTTCTGCCAACTGCCGCTTCTGTATTGTGAGGTCGTTTATGCCACACACTAACCGGTCCCGAAGCATTTCATTTAGCGTCGGGCCGAACTCACATTTTTCCGCCAGCCTTCTCAGGTGGGTCAAGAAATTTGTGACTGACTCCCTGTCTTCCCGCTTCGCTGTGTAGAATCTGTACCTACGCAAAATGAGGGGTGGTTTTGGGTTGTAGTGCTCTTTCACCAATTCCATTAATTTTTGGAAAGAATTTGTGTCCGGTGCATCGGGATAAGTTAGACTACGTATAATGGCGAAAGCTGAGGGTCCGCATGCCGACAGCAGGTTAACCCATCTCCTTTCATCCGTAATTATATCATTGGCCCGGAAGAAGCAACACATTCTCTCCACATACTGGGACCAGTCCTCAATAGTCAGGTCAAATGCATCTAACCTCCCAAAAAATGGCATTTTTGAAATAGTAAGGCAGCTAGTCTCCGCAAAGTTCTTTGTTTACCTCGTTGCCACTGTAATAATCCACAGGAGGCAGGAGTCCCGTCACCACACCAATATTTATTGCCAATAACTAGATACAGGAGCAGCTCCAAACAGTGCTGCTAGCATTCCAGTCAACTTAAGACTATTCACAAAGCCTACACAGGTGCTTATATGGACCCCCTCAATGAGCTATCATTGAGGGAGCTCATACTCCAATTGGTCAACCAATAATGCTAATTGGAGGTCATTAGACTAACACTCTGTTTGGGCTCTGCCAGGGTCACTCAGCTCCTGATCTCATTACAGCCTTGGTTCAAGCATGACAAAAGAGGTGAGGTGAGAGTGACTTCCCTTGACATCAAGGCAGCATTTGAATGAGTGCGGCATCAAGGATCCCCAGCAAAACTGGAGTCAACAAGAATTATGAGCAAAATCTCCACTGGCACAAAAGAAGATGGTTGTTGTGGTTTGAGGTTTGGGGTCAATCATCTCAGCTCCTGGACATCGTTGGAGGAGTTCCTCAGGGTAGTGTCCTAGGCCCAACCATCTTCAGCTGCTTCATCAATGACCAGCATATGGTCAGAAGTGGGGATGTTTGCGGATGACTGCACAATGTGCAGCACCATTCACAACCCCTCAAATGCTGAACCATGTCTAAATGCAGCAAGACCTGGACAATATCCAGGCTTGGGCTGACAAGTGGCAAATAACATCCGCGTTACGCAACTACCAGACAATGACCATCTCCTATAAGGGAGGATCTAACCATCGACCCTTGACATTCAATGGCATTATGATTGCTGAATCCCCCACAATCACCATCCTGGGGGGTTACTATTGACCTGAATCTGAACTGGACTAGCCATATTAATACTTTGGCTACAAGAGCACCTCAGAGACTAGGACTTCTGCAGCTGAATAACTCACCTCCCGATTCCCCCAAAGCCTGTCCACCATCTACAAGTCAGGGGCGAAATTCTCCGACCCCCAGCAGGGTTGGAGAATCGCCTGGGGCCGCCGGAAATCCTGTCCCCGCCGTGGCAGAGATTCTCCGCCACCCGGGAATTGGCGGGGGCGGGAATCTCGTCACTCCGATCAGTGAGGCCCCTGGGGCGATTCTCCGGCACGCGATGGGCCGACGTCCCGCCGCTGAGAGGCCTCTTCCGCCGCCAAGGTTTGAACCACCTCTGGTGGCGGCGGGATCGGCGGCGTGAGCGGGCCCCCGGGGTCCTGGAGGGGGTGGGGGCGTGGGGTGATCGGATTTCGGGGGGTGCCCCCACGGTGGCCAGGCCCTCGATCGGGGCCCACCGATCGGTAGGCAGGCCAGTGCCCTGGGGGCACTCTTTCTCCTGTGCCGCCGCCACGGCCTCCGCCATGGCGGAAGCGGAAGAGAAACCCACAGCGCGCATGCGCCGGTGGTGACGTCAGCGGCAGCTGCCCGCTGACGTCACCGCCGGCGCATGCGCAAACCGGCGAAAGCCTTACGGCTAGCCCCACTGCCGGGCAGCGGGCCTGAAAGGCCGCTGGTGCCGGTTTTTGCGCCAGTCGGCGTGGTGCTAACCGCTCCAGCGCGGGGCTAGCCCCCAAAGGTGCGGAGAATTCTGCACCTTTGGGGAGGCCCGACCCTGGAGTGGTTGGCGCCACTCCCCTACGCCGGGACCCCCCGTCCCGCCGGGTAGGGGAGAATCCCGCGCCAGAAGTGTCGGGAATACTTTCCTTTTACTTGGATGAGTGCAGCTCCCACAGCTCAACACCATCCAGGACAAAGCAGTCGCTTGTTTGGCACCCCATTCGCAAACATTCACTCCCTCCACCACTGATGAACAGTAGCAGTCGTGGGTACCATCCAAAAGATGCACTGCAGGAACTCACCAAGGTTCCTTCAACAGCACCTTCCAAACCCACAACCACTACCCCCGAGAAAGACAAGGCCGTCTTGGAAACTCCACCAGCTGGAGGTTCCTCTCCAAGTCACTCTCCATCCTGACTTGGAAATATATCGTTGTTTCTTCAATGCTGGTGGGGCCAGATCCTGGAATTCGCTCCCTAACAGCACTGTGGGTGTACCTACACCACATGGACTGTAGCGGTTCAAGAAGGCAGCTCACCACCACTTTCTCAAGTCCAATAAGGGATAGGTAATAAATGTAGACCCAGCCAGCGATGCCCACATTAGATAAATAAATACATTAAAAAAAATCTAATTTTACCTCCTTCTCCATTCTGTATGTTGAAGTCTGGACTCTGTCTACAGGATCTTTGACTGCAGGAACCATCACCATCTTGTCCAAATCATTCCTCACCCAAAATCCCCACACAACCTGGATGGGGACCTTATCCACCACCTTCAACAACCAGCCGTTCACCCACAACGTTTGAAGGGCATTTCGGGATGGGCAATAAATGGTGGCATGACCAACGATGTCCACATTCCATCGACAAATAATTCCTGCCACCACTTCCCCTTTCTGGGAGGCACGGTGGTGCAGTGGTTAGCACTGCTGCCTATGGCGCTGAGGGCCCGTGTTCGATCCTGGCCACATTTATCCCGTGGTTTGGGCCCCCACAACCAAAGATAATTTCCCCATTCGGCCTGTTGAATCCTGGATCCTATCAAAAGTATAGTTGACTGCAGGAACCATCACCAATCTGTCCAATGTTGTCCCCACTCTGTCCACACCCAACATCCCAGGATGTTTCACAGAGCAGCAGTTAAAGGGAGGGTTTGTCGGACTTTAGGAAGATTGATATAAGGCTTGGGTGAAAAGATGGAAAATGATGGAGGAGAGAGAGACCTGGAGATGGAGAGGCATTAAGGGTGTGAGTTCTGACAGCAGGGTTGTGGCGTCTGAAGGTTTTGTTGTAAATGGTGGAATGAAGGAAGCAGCGATGGGCAGGAGACCAGAGTCAGAAGATGAATGGCTGAGGGAGGGAATGGAGTCTGCAGCAGGACACAGAGATAGGGAGGAGCGAGGCCATGGAGGTAGCTGGAGGTCAGTGAGGTCAGGGGTAACATGTCAGTGAGGTCAGGGTTAACAGGTCAGTATTGGAATGAGACTTGATGTGACACAGGATCTGGACTCCCTTCATTTCAGACCAGTTGGAAAGTCCAGTGGGCTGTAGGCCCATGTTTACTGGTCCCTATTGGAGGGTTCAGTGGGAAGGAGCCCCATGTTTACTGGTCCCTATTGGAGGGTCCAGTGGGAAGGAGGCCCATGTTTACTGGTCCCTATTGGAGGGCCCAGTAGGACATGGACACCATGGTTGATGTGAAGCAGTTTCTTTATGTTTTAAATGTGTGATTGTCCATCTTTGAGGATGTCCGAAGGTGGATAAAGGGGAACCTGTAGGTGTAAAGAACACAGAATTCCAAAAGATATTTGATAAAGTACCACATCAAATGTTAACTACACAAGATACAATCTCATGGTGTCCGGATAATGCAATTTTTGACTAGCACGGACCAGGGAGTTGGGATAAATGCTTTGTTATGGGTTGGCAAGCTGCAACTACAGATCATTGCTGGGGCCACAACTATTCACAATCTACATCAATGATTGTTGAAGGAAGCGAATGTAGCTGATGTGCCAATGACACTAAGATAGGTGGGAAAGTAAGTTATCAAGAGTAGGTAGAAAATCTGTAAAGGTAAAGAGAGCATGAGTGAATGGGAAAACATTTGGGGTGGGATTGTCCGTCGGTCGACGCCGAAGTCGGGAAATGCGATTGGGCGGAGAATCGATTTTGACCATGAGATCGTGGTGGATGCTGGTTTCATGCCAAATCGCGATTCTCCATCGCCTTCGCAGCGCCGTCAATGCCTTCCGCTCCGTATGAACAGTAAACGCCAGTTGCATATCATTAGTGGGCCTGACCCGGAATCTCTGGGGCCTCCGCGTTTCTCCGCCTCCACAGGGGGAATTTGACGGTGAGGTTCACTTGTACTTTTAGAAATCGGGAAACAGGGGCAGTGGCTGATCAGGGAGAGAGAGAAGAGGTAGGACATGCAGAAGCGCAATTGTGGGCTGCTCGTCCGAACACTGGCCGCGCTGGCTAGGGTGGTGGAGCGCCGGGGGATGAGGGACAGGCCGTGAGGCCGGGGTGACCCCACACGGGACTAGCACGGACTAGCACTTGGCATGGACCGCCATTGCCATGCCCGTGGTTCTACAGGGTGCCATTGGCCGTTTTGGGTGCCCCCAACCCACCAACCCCGCATTCCAGCCCCACCCCCGTACCCCACCCTCCGTCATACCGCACCCACCCACCCGGCCGCCACCTGCCAGCGGAGCGCCATGTAGCCCACCTGAGGGTAATGTCCAATGTAGCCCCTACAGGGGTGCCGCGGAGTGCACTGCTGGATTCGGCAGCACCAACCAATGGTACCCATGGCAACAGGGACGGGCGCCAGGGCCAGATGCCTGCACAATGCTGGGAACCAATGGGGCGAGATTGCAGGGATGGGGGAACATGTGGGGGCCCACAGTGCCAACTTCCAGGGGCCACCATTTACCTGGTTAGGCACAGGGGTACACACCATGCTAACGTGTCAGCCTTCCACCCCCCCTGCAGATAATGGATATTGGAATACAACCAGCAATGGTGACCTTCCTGCTATTCACCACAACTCTGGGGAATGCTGTATGAGCTGGAGATGGCTGAAGAGGAGGAGGTGCAAAGGTGGTGTCAAATGAGGCATCATGTGTACCGGCAGCGCCTGTCATTCGAGGACCTGCCAGACTCCGGCTGAGCAGGGCGACAGTGCAACATATCTGCCAGATCATGGTGCACCTGGCACCGCAGGAGGGTACCCGCTTCCAGTGGCCTTCAAGTCGCCCTGAATGTCTAAGTCACGGGGTCCTTTCAGGCACTGATGGGAACCTGTCAGGGGTCTGACAGAGCTCAGTGCCCAGGCACATCCGTGCTGTCACGGAGGTCTTATACGCCCAGTCGGCACAACACGTCCATTTCAATATGGACCGAGCCCACCATGATACCCGGGCAGCTGGCTTCGCCACCATCGCCAGGATGCACCGGGTCCAGGGGGTGATCGATGGGATGCATTCTGCAGATGACAGGACATTCACTCTTCACAAACTGAAAGAGGTTTCACACGATGAACATGCAGCAGGTGTGTGACCATCAGCTGTGCATCATACACGTCTGCCCCCGATACCCGGGCAGAGTGCACAACGCCTTCATCCTGGCACACTTGACAGTTCCCAGCCTCGACACGTCCACCCAGGTGAGGGGTTGGCTCCTGGGCAACAGGGGTTATCCACTGAGTTTGTGGCTGATAACGCCTATCTGGAGGTCACAGACCAACCGAGAAGCCCGCTACAACGACACCCATGCTGCGACCAGGGGCACGATCGAGCGGTGTTTCGGCAACCTGAAGATATATTTCAGGTACCTGGATCACTCTGGAGAGGCCCTCCAGTATAGTGCTGGGAGGGTCGCCCACATTGTGGAAATCTGCTGTGTCCTCCACAACATCGTGCAGCAGAGGGGAGACATGCTGGAGGAGGAGGAACACCAGGCCTCGTTCAACAAGGAGCTTGCAGGGGAGGGCGAGGATGGGCAGGACATGGGGCCTTGGCAGGCACGGGAGGCAGCACATGGGCTCCCAGGCCAATGTCTCCTGGTTCACTGACTGGGAGGGGGACTGGCCCGGGGCACGGACACCGCAACCAACCTCCACACCAAACCCTACCCCCATCAACCACCACCCTGCTTGAAACCCCCTCCGTGATTCCGACCTTACCACCCGACAGGTTATGGGCCCTGGATTGGCAGTAACAGCGGGTCTGACCCATGGGATAGAGAATGATGACAACCAGCTCTGCGATGAGCTCTGGATCTCCGCATCGTTTGACAATGTCTGATTCCTGCCCACGTTGGCACTTTCTACCGTCCACCTGGATGATCTCTGAATGTGAGTTGAGCATTACATCACACGGTCCCACCGAATCTCTGCGGTGGCAGTGGTGCCGCCCGACGTCCGCCCGTCACCACCCCCTCCCTGCCACCCACGCACCCTCCGCAGCTAGCCCAGACCAGCCCACCCCTCACATTCTACTGACAGAGCACCTAGGTAGGTAACATTATGCACAGGTGTTTAATATGAACAATTATATACTGGTTGGTGCTCTAGTGCCTTTCTCTACATTGTGCCCTGCACCCATGCCAACTTAACTGGCCTCTACTATTCTGGCCTTACGAGCCCTAATGCTCTGTCTGGTGGATCCCAGGCGGTACATCAGGGGTAGAGCCGGCCTGTTGCCTTTCCCACCCTAAGACCTTTGGCGGGTGTCTTCTGGGGCGACCGGGCCTGGATGGGCCCGGCTGCTGCTCAGGAGTCCCAGATGACATGGTGCCGCCCTGTTCTGCCTGTTGGCCACTGCCCATGTTATGCACCAGGAACAGGACGGGGGGAGTCCAAGGTGCTGCGGTGTTCTGGCACCTCCACTGTGGGAGTCATCGGCAGGGGCCCCATCACCTCCTCCTCCCTCAGGGTGCCTGGTGGCCTCTGGGCTACTCATGGGCTGCCCTACCACCTGGTGGTGTCAGTCCTGGAGGCCCGCTGCCGTCTCTACCACGGTCTTGATACTCACGGCCATGGAGCACAGGGAGTGGACCGCCTCTGTCTGGGACTGTGCCACATCACGCTGCGACAGTGCCACCACCTTCTGGGTCTGTGTCATATCACGCAGTGACTGCGCCATCTCCCTCTGGGACTGGGCTATCTCCCTCTGTATCTGGCCGCGCCCGGGGAATGTCCCCGGCGCTCTCAGCCATGGCCTGCTGTGACTGGGTCACGCTCAGGAACAATGTCCAAGTGGTCAGGCAATGGCTGTCTCTGAGAGGGCAGTCCTATCCAGAGCCTTGGCCACCGCCTGCACAGATTGCCCCAATCCTTATACATCCTGACTCATGGCCGAAACCTTCACCCCCAAGGCTGTTGTCCATGTGGTGTTCGCCTGGGTGGCACGAATGGTCGGCACCACCTCCTGCTCCTGCATGCATTTGGACTCCTCCAGTTACACCTGCAGGTAGTCCTTGGCTCTGCGACTGCATCTCCACGATCGATGGGACTGTCCGTTCCAGAAGCCTGAAACCCATCTCGATGGCAGCTAGTCCCTGGGGATAGCCCACCCTGAGACCGTCCGCTGCTTTGGGAGTTCAGACCTCTTCCTGCTGCACCGGAGAATGTGTGTGGTGCGCACCAGAGAGTGGTCCAGAAGCTTCCTCACTCAATTGCCCAGCCGAGGTGAGTGTCTCTGGATGGTGGAGGGTGTTGGAGACTGCTGTGATGGGAAATCAGTATCAACCCCAGACTCGTGCTCCAGGGTTTCCTGGGTCTCGGGTAGAGGGTACCCACCCGTGTCGGTGTCGTCCACGGCGCTGGTCGACACCGAGAGTTCCAGCTATGGTTTGGGTCAGGGTGAGGGGGACACGAGAATGGCCTGCGACATCAACAGCAGCTCCTGCAGATCACAATACAAGACACATGATTACATTGTGGGCCGGGGAGGAGTGGCGGTGGTGTGGGTGTGTGGGCGAGGGGGATGTACTGGGAGGGAGGGAGAGGGTATAGAGGTGGTGGTGGTGGTGGTGGTGGAGCGGGCGTGTGGGGGTGGTGTGGAGGTGGGTTGGTGGTGGTGGTGATGGGTATGGGGATGATGGTGGGGGGTGCGGGTGTGACACAGTGTGCCATGGGGAAACACAACTCAGCGGGGTCTCATTTCCTCGCCCAATGCCAACCTCTGCCCCGGTGGCTGCCTTTTCTTCGGGCACACATACTACGTCTAGTGCCCTCTGCCCTGCTCTAGTGAGGGTCCACAGATCCGGTGTTACCCCCTCAGTCTTCTCCCACGCCCGCCGATTGTGACTGGCATTCTCTAGGGCGGGGGGGGGGGGGGGGGGGGGGGGGGGGGGGGGGCGGGGGGGTGGCTGGAAACAGAGAATGCACGGTGTTTAAAAAAAAATTAATTTAGAGTACCCAATTATTTTTTTCCAATTAAGGGTCAATTTAGCGTGGCCAATCCACCTACCCTGTACATCTTTGGGTTGTGGCGGCGAAGCCCACGCAGACACTGGGAGAATATGCAAACTCCACACAGACAGTGGCCCAGGGCCGGGATCAAACCTGGAACCTCAACGCCACGCGGCAGCAGTGCTAACCACTGTGTTGTCCCAAGAATGCACAGTGTTAGACAGTCAGACACATGCAGCTCAGGGAGTGGGTAGCTGGTGGCTTCAGTGGCCAGGGCACCCAGCCATGGCAGGCTGTATTGGTGGCGGCATGTGGTGCAGGGTGGGGTACGGCTGCTCTGGTGGTGGTGGGGGGGGGAGGCATTATGGGTGTGTGGGACGGGGTTGGTGCTGGGGCACAGTGCTGCCTTCTCACCGTTGCCGCCCTGAGGAAATTGTGCCATTTTTTTCTGCACTACTGGCTGATCCAGACAGTGTTGCCCACGGCGCTGACCACCTCTGCCACCTGTATCCAGGCTCGGCGAATGTCGGCGGATGGCAGCCTACTTCCCCCCCAGGGTACAGGGTCGCCTGTCTCTCTTCCACGGCGTCCAACAGGGTCTCCAGTTCTGCGTCGGTGAATCTTGGGGCTGTGCATCTTGCTGCTATCTTGGTGTCTGGGATGGTGTGTGTGGGGAGTGAAGAGTGTCTGTGCAGCTGCAGCTTGTCAGCCTCCTGAGTGTTAATCCTGGACCTGGCAAATCCGGCTCCATATCCCATGGCAATTGTTGTGTTCCACGTGGCACCCATTTGTAGCCCCTTAATGGTCATTGAATCGGTCCAGGTGCGCCGCCAGATTTGCCGTCGTGTAAGTCTACAAATCCTGCCCCGTTGTCAACACTTAGTCTCAGGAACAGAGAATCCAGCCCAGGGAGTATAACGTGGGTAAATGTGAACTTGTCCACTTTGACAGGAAGAATAGAAAAGCAGTAAAGTATTTAAATGGAGAGAGGTTGAGGAACTGGCTGCTACAGAGGGATCTGGGTGTCCTGGTACATGAATCACAAAACGTTAGTCTGCAGGTCCAGCAAGTGATCAGGAAGGGAAATGGAATGTTGGTGTTTACTACAAGAGGAACGGAAAATAAAAACAGGGAAGTTTTACTGCAGCTGTACAGGATCCTGGTGAGACCACATCTGGAATAATGTGTACAGATTCAGTCTCCTTATTTGAAAAATATATAATTGTGTTCGAAACAGTTCAGAGAAGATTCACTCGATTCATTCCTGGGATGACGGGTTTATCTTCGGAAGAATGTTTGGACAGGGGGCCCGAACCGACTGGAGTTTGGAAGAATGAGAAGTGATCTCAGTGAAACATAAGATGCTGAGGGGACTGAGAGAGTGGATACCAGGACGTCGATCCCTCTTCTTCTAGGACAGAGGGAGACAAGTGGGCATGGGAAAAAAAGCTACAGAGAGAGTCAGGGAGAAAGAGGGGAACAGAGAGAGAGATTGAGAAAAGAGAAAGGAGTGAGGGGGGAGAGACAGAGCGTGAGGGGGGAGAGGCAGAAACCGAGGGACTGAAACTGAGGGAGTGAGAGAGAGAGAAGAGGAAGTGAAGGTGCTGACGTGGTGTCTCTGCCTCATACCATTTACATACTGAGGAACGGGCAGTCAGACTCTCACAGGCTGCAGCTTTATAAAGCAGAGCCCAGTGAAGGGAGAGTTTATCAGTAACCAGGCACAGGGACAGGAGCAGACACCATGATTTCAGCCATCCAGCTGATCTGGCCTCTGGCATTCTGCATCGCAGGTACAAATCTCTCTCCTTCCACCTTGAATATTTTCCTGCTCTCCATTTCAATCCAATTCTACTGACTTGTGATTGAAGGGAAAATGCTGAAAGCAGAGGAACAGTCAGTGTCTCCAACAATATCTCATTGTACAGGCTCTTTCTGTGACAGTTCTTACTTCACTCTGTTTCTCTATTACCCCTCAGGTATCAGTGGAGACATCATCTTGACCCAGTATCCCCCGGTGCTGTCATTGAGCCTGGGCCAGACTGTGACCCTCACCTGTACGGCCAGTCAATCTGTCAGCAGTCATGTTGCTTGGTATCAACAGCGAGAAGGTCAGAAACCGGCTCTGCTGATCTACAATTCAGCAACTCGATTCACAGGAATATCCGACCGATTCACCGGCAGTGGATCTGGAACACAATTCACCCTGACAATCAGCAATGTGCAGAATGAGGATGTCGCTGATTATTACTGTCAGCAGTATAGCAGCTACCCCCTACACAGTGATACAGAGCCTTACAAAAACCTCAATACACACAGCCCCACCTCCTGCACTGACACATCCCACAGTTTTATATAATATATAATTATGGACACAGTCCCACCTCCTGGACTGAGACATACGGGTGACACGGCGGCATAATGGTTAATACTGCTGCCTCACAGGGCCCGGGACCTGGGTTCAATTCCGGCCTTGGATGACAGTGGAGTTTGCATTTTCTCATCGTGATTGCGTGGGTTTCTTTTGGGTGCTCCCATAGCCTCCCACAGTACAAGGATGTGTAATTAGATGAATTGGCCATGCTAACATTGCACCGTCATGTCCAAAGATATGCAGGTTATGTGGGGCTGTGGGGTGATGGGGATCAGATGGTGGAGTGGGCCCAGGTAGAATGCTCCTACAGAGGGTTGGCACAGACTTGATGGGCTTTAAGGCCTCCTTTGACACGGTAGGAATTCTATGATCCCACAGTTTTATATAATATTAAATAATGGACACACATTTCCACCTTCTGGACTGACAAATCCCACAGTTTTATATAATATGCAATAATGAGCACTCAGTCCCACCTCCCGTACTGACACATCCCACAGTTTTATATGATATATAATAAATACAAGAAAGGAAACAAATGATTCTCATCGTCCACTACACACTCCAGTCCCTGTGGTGTCCACAGCTCACTGAAGGCCTCTCCATGTCCACATATGAAGCGCAGCTGAAAGATTTATCATCTAAAATTAAAATTTCAACTCTCCCAAAAAAACACAGAGACAGTGAGAGAAACAGAGCGAGCGAAAGAGTGAGAGAGAAAGACAGTAGTGAGTGAGAGACACAGTGAGAGACAGAGAGAGGGTGAGAGTGAGTGAGTGAAGCAGAGAGCAGAGGTTTTTGTACAGCCCCTGCACTGGAAGCTGTCAGTGTGGCTTACGTTCGGTAAAGGAACCAAGCTCAGACTGAGTAAGTAAACCCCAATCCTCCGTTATTAACCCTTTCAATACTGAAACTTTCTCAAACACAAATGCTGAATAGTTGAAGGTGTTAGTGAGGAGCTGCAGTGAATGAAATGGTTCATTGAAGAACACTGTGTAGAACAGGGTGCCCAGCTGTATTTCTTTAGTTCCATTCCCCCCTTTAAGCAACAAGATATAAGTAAGCAGCTTTTACCCACCGTGTGGAGGAGATCTGGACGTTTGCAGACTGTGTTCACATTCCTGGACCATGGAGTGAAATCACTCACTAGACTCCTGTCAGTCTGCGTGTGACAGACACGGGCAGAGTTTGATGTGAGCTCTGGCTCCCTGTCACACTCTCTGATATAACTGATCACAGCAGCAGCAGCAACACAGTGAGACACCGAGGTCCCACTTCCCCCAGCTTTAACTCTGCTCTCTCCACTCCCTGCTTATCTCTTAGCAAAGTTCTGATGACAAACAGGTCCAGCAGGGCTCACAATCCAGTGGCTTCAGTGTTCCAGGCTTTTGGGGAGACTCTCAGTTACTTTCTCTTTGGGTCGAGTTCAGTCTGATATTTATTCCTGATCCAATATTCCTGAAAATCCCTGGAGATATTTTTATTGTTTGATGTGATGTGTGATCTCTGGCTGGGCCAGTATTTATTGCCCATCCCTAATTGCCCTTGAACTGAGTGTCTTGCTCGGCCATTCCAGAGGACATTTCAGAGTCAACACATTACTGAGGATCTGGAGTCACTTGTAGGCCGGACAAGGTCAGGATGGCAGATTCCCACTTCAGACCCACACATCCCATAAATTAACTTTTAAAAATGGCCCAAACTCCACTTTCCTGCCGGTCCCCATAACCCTTGACCCCTCCGTCAATCAAAAATCTGTCTAACTCAGCCTGGAATATATTCAATGTCCCAGCATGCACTGCTCCCTGGGAAAGAGAGAAGAAATTCCTCCTCATCTCCACCTTAAATGGAGATCCCTTGGGCTGGATTCTCCAGTCGCCGAAATCGCGTTCGCCGACCGGCCACAGAGTCCCAGTTTCCGACAAAATTGGGTGCGGCGCCACTTTCGCGATGCTCCGCGCCCTCCAAAGTGGCGTACTCTTGGAGTATGTCTCGCCACGTATCAATGGCCTCTGGACATTGCGTGAGGCCCATCCCCCAGTGCTCCGCCCCCGGCCGGCCGAGTTCCTGACGGCGTGGGTCTCTCGTGGTCTCACCCGTTGGGAACTCGGCGTGGTGGCTGCGGACTCAGTCCACTGCCGCCACAGGAGGAGCGCCGATCCGCAGGTGTGGGGGGGAACATTATTAGGGGCTGGGGGCACTGTGTGGGGCTGGTCCGGGGCACGCAATCCGGCCGAAGGGGGGAACTATTTTGTGGGCTGGGTCCGCGAGTGGCTGATGCCATGTAACATTGCGCGGCCACTGGACGCCGTCGCTGTACGCATGCGCGGCCACGGACCCAGCTATTCTCCAGGACGTATTAGCAACGAGAGCCAGGTGCTCGACATTGCCTCTAGCTAGCCCCCAGCAAAATGGGGAATCGGTGGCCGTTTCCCTGGCATCAACCACCACCGTTCCCACACCAGCGTGGGGACATAGCCCCAGAATCGGAGAATCCAGTCCCTTATTTTTAAACTGCATCCACTAATTCTAGATTCCCCACAAGCGGAAACATTCTCTCAGCATCCACCCTGTCAAGCTCCCTCGGAATCTTATATGTTTCAATAAGATCACCTCTCATTCTGCAATGAGTACAGACCCAACCAGCTCAACCTTTCCTCATCAGACATTCCATTCCTCAGTGGAATC
The DNA here is from genome assembly GCF_902713615.1 of Scyliorhinus canicula. Taxonomy (NCBI): domain Eukaryota; kingdom Metazoa; phylum Chordata; class Chondrichthyes; order Carcharhiniformes; family Scyliorhinidae; genus Scyliorhinus; species Scyliorhinus canicula. Next base: position 127,345,029 of record NC_052149.1, on the reverse strand, counting down.
AGCCCAGTGAACCTTCTCTGAACTGCTTCCAATGTCGGAACATCCGTCCTTAAGTAAGGAGACCAACACTGTCCCCAGTACTCACAGTGTAGTCTCCCCAATGTGCTGTATCGATGGAGCAAGGCTTCCCTACTTTTATACTCCATCCCCCTTGTAATAAAGGACAACATTCCATTGACCTTCCTCATCACTCGCTGTACCTGCAGGTTAACTTTCTGTGATTCATACACAAGGACACCCAGATCCCTCTGTACCACAGCTTTCTGCAGTCTCTCTCCATGTCAATAATATTCTGCTTTTCTATTCTTCCTAACAAAGTGGACAAGCTCACATTTCCCCACATTATACTCCCATCTGTCAAATGTTCTCCCCACTCACTGAACCTATCAATATCCCTTTTCAGACTCTGTATCCTCCTCACAACTTGCTTTCCTACCTATCATTTTATCATCAGCAAATGTAGCTACAATACTCTCATTGCCTTCATCCAGCTCATTAATATAGATTGGTGAGTTAAACCCCCAAACAACAGCCATCTTCCTTTGTGCTGGGTATGACTCCAACCAGCGGAGAGTTTCCCCCCTGATTCCCATTGACTCCAGTTTTGCTCGTGCTCCTTGATACCAAACTTGGTCAAATGCTGCCTCGAGGTCAAAGGGCAGTCACTCTGGCCTCACCACTGGAGTTCAGCTCTTTTGTCCATGTTTGAACCAAGGCTGTAATGAGGTCAGGAGCTGAGAGACCCTGGCAGATCCTTAACTGAGCGTCAGTGAGCAGGTTATTGCTAAGGAAGTGCTACTTGATAACACTGTCGATAACAACTATCTATTTGACAATGGTTGAGTGTTGACTGATGGGACTGGATTTGTCCAGATTTTTATGGACAGCACATACCTGGGTAACTTTCCACATTGTTGGGTCGATGCCAGTTTTGCAGCTAAACTTGAACAATTTGGCTAGGGGTATGTTCTGGAACACAAGACCACAAGAAATAGGAGCAGGAGCAGACCATTCAGCCCATCATCCCCGCTGCACCATTCTGTACCATCATGACTGATCTTGAACTTCAATTCCATTTACCGCCCACTCCCCGTATCCCTTAATTCCCTGAGAGACCAAACATCTGTCAATCCCAACCTGAAATATATTCAACGGTGGAACACCCAGAACCCTCTGGCGTCGGGAATCCTAAGATTCACAACACTTGGAGTGAAGAAATTTCTCTTCATCTCAGCCCTAAATGATCGGCTCCTTATCCTGAGACTGTGACCCTGTGTTTCCGATTCCCCGACCAGCAGAGACAATCTCTCAGTGTCTACACAAGTCTGGAACACAAGCCTTCAGTACTACTGGGGGGATGATGTCAGGGCCCAGAGCATTCGCAGTATCCAGGGCCTTCAGTACTGCTGGGGGGATGATGTCAGGGCCCAGAGCATTCGCAGTATCCAGGGCCTTCAGTACTACTGGGGGGATGATGTCAGGGCCCAGAGCATTTGCAGTATCCAGGGCCTTCAGCACTACTGGGACAGGGGCTGGGTTTAGCTCACTCAGCTAAATCGCTGGCTTTTAAAGCAGACCAAGCAGGCCAGCAGCACGGTTCGATTCCTGTACCAGCCTCCCCGGATAGGTGCCGGAATGTGGCAACTAGGGGCTTTTCACAGTAACTTCATTGAAGCCTACTCGTGACAATAAGCGATTTTCATTTCAGTTAATTTCATGATGTCAGGGCCCGGAGCATTCGCAGTATCCAGGGCCTTCAGTACTACTGGGGGGATGATGTCAGGACCCGGAGCATTCACAGTATCCAGGGCCTTCAGTACTACTGGGGGGATGATGTCAGGGCCCAAAGCATTCACAGTATCCAGGGCCTTCAGTACTACTGGGGGGATGATGTCAGGGCCCGGAGCATTTGCAGTATCCAGGGCCTTCAGTACTACGGGGGGATGATGTCAGGGCCCAGAGCATTCGCAGTATCCAGGGCCTTCAGTACTACTGGGGGGATGATGTCAGGGCCCAGAGCATTCGCAGTATCCAGGGCCTTCAGAACTACTGGGGGGATGATGTCAGGGCCCAGAGCATTCGCAGTATCCAGGGCCTTCAGTACTACTGGGGGGATGATGTCAGGGCCCGGAGCATTCACAGTATCCAGGGCCTTCAGTACTACTGGGGGGATGATGTCAGGGCCCAGTGTGTCAGGGCCAGAGCATTCACAGTATCCAGGGCCTTCAGTACTACTGGGGGGATGATGTCAGGGCCCAGTGTGTCAGGGCCAGAGCATTCACAGTATCCAGGGTCTTCAGTACTACTGGGGGGATGATGTCAGGGCCCGGAGCATTCGCAGTATCCAGGGCCTTCAGTACTACTGGGGGGATGATGTCAGGGCCCGGAGCATTCACAGTATCCAGGGCCTTCAGTACTACTGGGGGGATGATGTCAGGGCCCGGAGCATTCACAGTATCCAGGGCCTTCAGTACTACTGGGGGGATGATGTCAGGGCCCGGAGCATTCACAGTATCCAGGGCCTTCAGTACTACTGGGGGGATGATGTCAGGGCCCGGAGCATTCACAGTATCCAGGTCCTTCAGCGTTTCTTGATTTCACGCGGAGTGAATCAAACTGGCTGAAGACTGACATCTGTGATGCTGGGATCTCAGGAGGAGGCCGGGATGGGTCATCCATTCGGCACTTCTGGTTGGGCTCCTCCATCATTGAGGATGGAGATATTTGTGGAGCCTCCTCCTCCAGTGAGTTGTTTAATTGTCCACCAGCATTCACGTCTGGATAAGTCAGGACTGCAGGGCTTCGATCTGATCCGTGGGTTGTGGGATCGTTTAGCTCTGTCTGTCACATGCTGCTTCTGCTGTTTGACACACAGTCCTGTGTTGTATCGGCACCAGGTTGACACCTCATTTTTCAGTCTGCCTGGTGCTGCTCCTGGCGTGTCCTCCTGCACTCTTCATTGAACTGAAACCAGCAGAAAATCCACACAAACAGACTCATGTGTCTCTGATTTGTCTGTGTTTTTATTAGACGTGACTGAGCAGATAGCAGGAGTTTCAGCAGCAACAAAGATGTTTCTTTAGTTCACCTCCCACTTTCCCCATCCACTTCCAAAATCTTTACGGGGAAAGGGCTCAGCTCCTGCCATTGACTGGCTAAATGTCCCCCCTCTTCTCTGGCTGGGGAACAGCTCCACCCTCCCCAAGTGGCCTCATTCCTCCAAGTGTGAGGCAGGAGGGTGAGCATGGCAGCCTATTGGAGCGTGAGGTGTCAGCCGTGCCTCAGTGGGTAACACTCTCGCCTCTGAGCCACAACATTGTGGCTTCAAATCCCACTCCAGAGATTTGAGCACATAATCCAGGCTAAGACTCCAGTGCAGTATTGAGGGAGTGCTTCACTGTCAGAGGTGCTGTCTTTCAGATGAAACAAACTGATGTCTGCCCTCTCAGGGGGTGTAAAAGATCCCATGGCTCTATTAGAGGGAGAGCAGGGGCGATCTCCTCGGTGTCCTGGTCAATATTTATCCCTCAGTCAACATCACTAAATATCTGATGATCTGGTCATTGTCACTCTGCTCTCTGGGATCTTGCTCTGCACAATTGGCTGTAAAACACTTTGGGACATTCTAAGGTGGTGATAGGTGCTGTACGAATCCAAGTCTTTCTTGGGGGTTGGAGATTCCTGATCCAATCCTCGCCCATTATCCGCACACTCTCACCCTCCAGGGGTCATGGGGTCATTCGGAGCAGTGACCCTGTCTGACCCCAGACAGGGAGACTAATTGTAGCCTCACCCTTGGCTTGATCCTGGTGCTGGGCGGCAGAGTTTGAAATTAAATCTGAACTGACAGCCAATCAGAATCCTTTGCGAAGTGCATAACTCCAAGTCTGCTCCAATGTTCTGGGATAAAGTTCTCCCCATCTGTGTGTGATCTGAGGTTTGTTAATGTTCAACCTGTTCCCCCAGACAGACTGATCTATAGTTCGAGTTTCTTGACTGGTTAGCAGTCTCTTAAAGGGACTCTCCAGCCCTGGCAACGTCCTGGTGAATCTCCTCTGCACCCTTTCTAATGCAATCATATCCTTCCTATAGTGTGGTGACCAGAACTGCACACAGTACTCTAGCTGTGGACGAACATGCTGTACAGCTTATACAACTCCATCACAACCTCCCTACAATTATATTCTATACTCGGCTAATAAAGGCGAGTGTCCCATATTCCTTCTGAACCTACTTATTTACCTGTCTTGTCGTGCTGTACCTGTCCTGGGAGTGTTTGATGGAACAGTGCAGACTCGTTATGCCAAGTAAAACTTCTGTAAGATGCTGAAGATCTATGAGCATGAAGCCCAAGGTTCCTCTGATCCTCTGCACTTCCTAGCATCCTAACGTTCATTGTGTATTCTCTTGTCTTGTTCGACCTCCAAAAATGCATCATCTCACACATCTAAGGGTTGAACTTGCCACGGTTCTGCCTTTTTTACCAGCCCATCTATATCATCCAGCAATCTAAAGTTTTCCGCCTCACTATTTACCTCACCACAAAGATTTGTGTCATCTGCAAACTTACTGATCAGACCCCTCACATTCACGTCAATGAAAAATGAAAATGAAAATCGCTTATTGTCACGAGTAGGCTTCAATGAAGTTACTGTGAAAAGCCCCTAGTCACCATATTCCGGCGCCTGTCCGGGGAGGCTGGTACGGGAATCGAACCGTGCTGCTGGCCTGCTTGGTCTGCTTTAAATGCCAGCGATTTAGCCAAGTGAGCTAAACCAGCCCCTATCAAGGTCATTAATGTACACTACAAAGGGCAAGGGTTCCAGCACCGATCCCTGCAGAACACCACTGGACACAGGCTTCCAGTCACAAAACAACCTTCAACCATTACCCTCTGCCTCCTGTCACAAAGCCAATTTTATCCAATTTGCCAAATTACCCTGAATCCCATGGGCTCTTCCTTCTTGATCAGTCTCCCATTCCGGTCCTTGTCAAAAGCTTTATTAGCTACGTGAACTATATCAACTGCACTGTTCTCATCTATGCAGCCCTTGTCACTTCCTTGAAAAACTCAGTGAAATTTAGACATGACCTCCCCTTGACAAAACTATGTTGACCATCCTTGATTGATCCTTGCCTCTCCAAGTGGAGATTAATTCTGTTCCTCCGAATCTTTTCCACCAATCTCCCTACCACTGTTGTTAGACTCACTGGCCTATAACTACCTAGTTTTCCCCACTTCCATTCTTGAATAATGGAACCACATTATCTGTCCTCTGGTCCTCTGGCATCTCTCCTGTGGTCAGAGAGAATTTGAAAATTAATATCAGAGCCTCTGCCATCTCCTCTCTTGCCTCGAGAAGCAGCGTTGGATACATCTCATGTGGGCCTCGTGAGTTTTCCACTTTTAACCACAATAAAACCACAAACACCTCCTCCCTCTCAATGCAATCCATAGAATCCATTGAATCCCTGCAGCGCAGAAGAAGGCCACCTGATCGGTTGAGTCTGCACCAACCCTCTGAAAGAGCATTGTAACTAGGCCCACTCCCAGCCCTTTCCCTGTAAACCCGCATTGACCATAGCCAATGCACCTAACCTGCAGATCTTTGGACTGTGGGAGGGAACCAGAGAACCAGGAGGAAACCCATGCAGACATGGGGAGAACATGTAAAATTCACACAGACAATCATCCAAGGCCGTAATCACACCCGGGACCCTGGCGTTGGGAAGCAGCAGTGCTAACTACTGTACCACTTAATCTGTAATTAATCTGTTCAATTATATCACAGTCAGACTCTTGCAATGTCCACCCTATTGCTTTGCATGATCATATTTCTTCTGAACTCTCCCTATCTCCAGTTGAATATCCTCCCATTGCACTGTCACTGTTTTACCATCAAGTCGCTGTTTCCTGTTCTTTTTGCAAATCCCAGTTTTGTAAAAGTGACCTTTCTCCAATTTAAAACTTTTACTCTTGGTCTATCTTTACCCTTTTCCATAACTTCTCCAAATCTAACGGAATTATGATCACTATTACCCAAATACTCTTCCACTGATAACCCTTCCATCTGGCCAGATTCAAGCCCTAAAACTGTCCAAATCTGCTTCATCTCTTGTTGGGATTGTTTTATACTGGTTAGAAAAGTTCCCCGGAATGGATTGTCAGAATTCTGGATCATCTATACCCCGACGCTGATTTGCTCCCAGTTAATATTCGGGAAGTACAAATCCATTATAATGGCAGCGATTAAAATTCCTTCTCTTCGCTTTCAGGCCGTGAGAATTCACAACCCACACTGACCCTGCTGCCCCCCTCCTTGGAGGAGTTCAAGACCAAGGGCACTGCCACCCTGGTGTGCCTTGCCAATCACTTCTATCCCGATGAGCTGGTGGTGGAGTGGAAGAAGGATGGTGCAGCCATTTCGGACGGGGTTCAGACCAGCAACTACCTGCGAGCTTCGGACAACACCTACAGTGTCAGCAGCCTGCTGACCCTCTCTGGCTCTGCCTGGGAATCCAACGCCCGCTTCTCCTGTGCCCTCACCCACGTGAGCCTCTCCTCTGCCCTCAGCAAGAGCATCAGGAGATCAGAATGTGCGTAGAGTGTTAGAGACAGTCCACAGAGGAGAAACAACTTTAAATAGAACAGGGGTGAGCTGGGAGGGCAAAGGTCATTGTCAGCACTGACTTACAACTCTCTTCCTTCTCGGGACTGGGTCTGAGACACTTCTGAGGGTCAGAGGTTAAGACACTTTCAGGATAGTGTAGCTTCACTCTGTATCTAACCCCATGCTATACCTGCGATTGGAGTGTTTAATGGGACAGTGTAGAGAGAGCTTTAAGCTGTATCTCACCCCATGCTGTACCTGTCCTGGGAGTGTTTGATGGGGACAGTGTGGAGGGAGCTTTGCTCTGTATCTAACCCCGTGCTGTACCTGTTCTGGGAGTGTTTGATGGGACAGTGTAGACTCGTGATGCCAAGTAAAACCTCTCTAAGATGCTGAAGATTGTCAGCTGTACAAAAATAATGTGACCCTCTGAAGTTTCTGCTTCAGAAAACCAGGCCTCCTTCCTGCTCAACCTGCAGTTACAATTTAAGGTTTAGTCACTGTTTAAAGGGACAGGATTCTCCTGTTATTGAGAAAATCTCCACAAGTGTTTTAATAAACCTCCATTCTCCCTGTGAATTTCTCCAGCTTCCTCTGGCTGGGCTGTTTATTCAAGTCTTTTCTCTGACAATGTAAATCTGTAAAAGGTAATAAACATTAAGAATATTCAGTCTGTGTCTCATGTGTGCTTTGGAAATGTCCCTCCTCTCCATCAGCTGATTGGCTGCATTTCAGCAAGTGATTGTCATGATTGGCTGGTTGGCCTGTCAATCAATGACACATCAGCAGAAGGTTGGATTGAAAGACAATTATCAATCATTTTAAAATGATCAGTTTTATCTGGAATCTCCGAGTTTACAAGATTCAAAACAGAAAAGAGACTGAAAGTTGCTGGGATTAAATCATCACAATCACAATTCTCCAACCCATATTCCCCACCTCCCCCTTGACCTGACCATCTCACGTGGTCTCACTACTCCCATAGTTTCAATCACAGATAAGACCATCTCTGATCACTTCCTTGTATCACTCCCCACCCACATCCCCCTTCCACACCCCAACCCTACCCCCTTCTGTATCCATCCCTGGAAAAACCTATTCCCCAATTCACTTCCAACGGCACTTTCAAAATCCCAACTATCTGTCTCTGGCCCTCCGATCACCACAACATTTCTGCAGCGACTGATTTACCCAACCTCACCCTCACCTCCACCTTTTATATCCTTGTTCCCAATAAAACCATTCCTCTCTCTCACCCTGACCGTCCCCCCTGCTACGGCCTCATATCCACTCACTTAATCCAAGGCACATAGACTTGAAAGGATGTGGTGGAGAACTGGTTTATCCATCCACTGTCAGATCCGGCTGGACCACTTCAAACATTCCCGGCTCCTACTCCCATCTGCTAAAACTGCTCACTATTCCAGGATCACCCTGGAATGTAAAGATAATCCCAGCTTCTTTTCTCCACTGCAGACCATCTTCTTAAACCCCTCTCCCCTGTCCCCTCCACCCTCACCTCCAACAACAAGTTGGAGGGGCTCATGGACGTCTTTGTCACTAAGATTGAGACGATCCAATCAGCTGCCTCGGCCACGTCCCTCCCTTCCACTAGCCCGTCTGGACAAACTTCCTTTAATTTTCCCCCCTGCCCGGGCCCTGAACTCACATCTTTCTCTAGTTTCTCTCCTATCTCCCCTCATGCCCTCTCTGAGCTCATCTTGTCCATGAGACCCACCTCCTTCTCTCGGTTTATCTGCTGCTTAACAATTAAACATTAAGAGTACCCTCGCCCAACCCCCCCATTCCCTTACAACAGTAAGACTTAGCTTCTAGGTTCCCCCCCCACCCATCCTGCCCCCACCCCTCCTAACAGCTAACAGTGACCAGCTCTTTAAACTACAATATAAGCTGCCACAATCTGCGGCAAAACCTTTCCACTGACCTGCTCACGGTAAATGTAACCTTCTCGAGGTGTGAAAACTCCATCAAGTCACCCAGCCATGTTGAGGCGCTGGTAGCTTGGTCGACCACTTTCACTAAATCTTTATCCTTCCATTCCCTAAATTTCACATCCGACCAGCGGGTTTGAATAACTGATTCACACAGATAGGGGTCAGTCTCGAGGTGACCCTCAAGCTAAAATGATGGCGGAGTTGCCTCCAAATTTTTAACATGAGAACTACTACCAAATTAGACAAGTGTTGGTTTGGTAACCGTGGTAACGGAGCTGATATCAGCGCCGCTTGGCTTGCTCCCCTCACAGACTCTGCTTCCACCCGAAGCCAAAGCTCACCTGAATCTCTAAACCACTCTTGCACCTTTTCAGCATTAGCTGCGCAATAGTAAAATTGAAAGTTTGGCAAGGCCAAGCCTCCAAATTGCCTCTCCCTCTGGAGCAACGTCCTCCTGATTCTTGGACTCTTACCCCCCAAATAAACCCAGTCACCAGATGGTCAATCTCTCTGAAAAAAGCTTTGGGTAAGAATATCAGAAGACACTGGAAGAAGAATGAAAATCTCGGCAAGATGTTCATCTTAATGGGAGACCGCCCCATTTTTGCAAGTGCACTTTGACCTTTGCTACCAGATTTGTATGATTCAACCTCCAGAGTTTCCCCAGTCCCTTGCTATCTGGACACCCAAATACCGAAAATGACTTCCAGTTAGCCGGAACGGCACTCCCCTAAGCCCCCTCGCTGCCTCGGCAACACAACCACAAAGTATTCACTCTTTCCTATATTTATCTTGTAACCAGAGAAGGCCCCAAAACGCTGCAAGATCCCCGTAATGTTTCCCGTGAACACCTCCGGATCCCTCACATATAATAGTAAGTCGTCGGCCGACAGTGAGACCCTGTGTTCCACCCCACCTCTTTTTTTTTTTTAAATAATTTTTATTGAGAAATTTTTATTTTATACAACATTGACGCACCTTAGTAAAATACCGAAAATAACAATAATATTAACAATCATATACATTCGCCCCATCCCCATGAACAACCCAGCATTTTAACAACAACGCAAATTAACACACTATAAAGTTACAGAATAAACACTACAATAATGCACCCCCCCCCCCCCCCCCCCCCCCCCGGGTTGCTGCTGCTATTGACCCAGTTACGTATCTCTGAGCCAGGAAGTCCAGAAAAGGCTGCCATCGTTTATAGAACCCTTGTATTGATCCTCTCAGGTCAAATTTGACCTTTTCCAATTTTATAAATCCCGCCATGTCACTGATCCAGGTCTCCACACTTGGGGGCCTTGCATCCTTCCATTGTAACAGAATCCTTCGACGGGCTACTAGGGACGCAAAGGCCAGGACACCGGCCTCTTTCGCCTCCTGCACTCCCGGCTCTACCGCAACTCCAAAAATCGCGAGTCCCCACCCTGGTTTGACCCTGGATCCAACCACCCTCGACACCGTCCCCGCCACCCCCTTCCAGAATTCTTCCAGTGCTGGGCATGCCCAGAACATATGGGCGTGGTTCGCAGGACTCCCCGAACATCTGGTGCACCTGTCCGCACCCCCGAAGAACCTACTCATCCTAGTCCCGGACATGTGGGCCCGGTGCAGCACCTTAAATTGGATGAGACTAAGCCTCGCACATGAGGAGGAAGAGTTGACTCTCTCCAAGGCATCCGCCCAAGTCCCGTCCTCTATCTGCTCCCCGAGTTCCTCCTCCCATTTAGCCTTCAGCTCCTCCACTGACGACTCCTCCACCTCCTGCATTACCTTATAGATGTCAGACACCTTCCCCTCTCCTACCCACACCCCCGAAAGCACTCTGTCCATCGTCCCCTGCGAGGGCAGCAAAGGGAATCCCTCTACCTGTCGCCTAGCAAACGCCTTTACCTGCAGGTATCTGAACATGTTCCCCTGGGGAAGGCCAAATTTATCTTCCAGTTCCCCCAGGCCCGCAAACCTCCCGCCAATAAACAGGTCCCTCAATTTGCTGATGCCCGCCCTTTGCCACCCCCTGAATCCCCCATCCGTGTTCCCCGGGATGAACCGATGGTTGCCACCCAGTGGAGCCTCCATCGAGCCCCCTGTTTCCCCCCGATGCCGTCTCCATTGTTCCCAGATTCTTAGGGTCGCTGCCACCACCGGGCTCGTGGTAAACCTCTTAGGGGAGAGCGGCAACGGTGCCGTTACCATGGCACCCAGGCTCGTACCTCTACATGACGCCATCTCCATTCTTTTCCACGCCGCCCCTCCCCCCTCCATCACCCATTTACGCACCATTGACACATTGGCTGCCCAATAGTACCCCAGAAGGTTGGGCAGTGCCAGCCCACCTCCATCCCTTCCTCGCTCCAGGAACACCCTCCTCACTCTCGGAGTCCCATGTGCCCACACAAAACTCAGAATACTGCTAGTCACTCTCCTAAAGAAGGCCCTGGGGATAAATATGGGCAGGCACTGAAAAAGGAACAAGAACCTCGGAAGCACTGTCATTTTGACGGACTGCACCCTCCCCGCCAACGACAATGGCAGCATGTCCCACCTCCTGAACTCCTCCTCCATCTGATCTACCAGCCTGGTAAAGTTATGCTTGTGGAGAGTCCCCCAGTCCCTGGCCACTTGCACCCCCAGGTACCTAAAGCTCTCCCCTGCCCGCCTAAGCGGGAGCCTACCAATTCCTTCCTCTTGGTCTCCAGGGTGCACCACAAACACCTCGCTCTTGCCTAAGTTTAATTTATAACCTGAGAAGGTCCCAAACTCGGCTAGTAACTCCATCACTCCCGGCATCCCTCCCACCGGGTCCGCCACATACAGTAACAGGTCGTCGGCATACAACGACACCCTATGTTCCTCTCCACCTCGCACCAAGCCTCTCCACCTCTCTGAATCTCTCAATGCCATCGCCAGCGGCTCGATTGCCAGTGCAAACAACAAGGGGGACAGGGGGCAACCCTGCCTGGTCCCTCGGTAAAGCCGGAAGTACTCCGACCTCCTCCTATTCGTGGCCACGCACGCCATCGGGGCCTCATATAGCAGCCTCACCCATCTAATAAACCCTTCACCAAATGCAAACCTCCCCAACACCTCCCATAGGTACCCCCACTCCACTCTATCGAAGGCCTTCTCCGCATCCAGTGCCACCACTATCTCTGCCTCCCCCTCAATCGCCGGCATCATAATGACATTCAGCAATCTCCGCACATTCGTGTTCAGCTGCCTTCCCTTCACAAAACCTGTCTGGTCCTCGTGCACAACCCCTGGCACACAGTCCTCTATCCTGGTGGCCAGGATTTTTGCCAGCACCTTAGCGTCCACGTTGAGGAGAGATATGGGCCTGTATGAACCACACTGCTGGGGGTCCTTGTCCTTCTTTAAAATTAACGAGATCAGCGCCAGTGACATCGTCGGGGGCAAAGTCCCCCCCTCCCACGCTTCATTGAGTGTTCGCACCAGCAAGGGGCCCACTAGATCCACAAACTTTTTATAAAATTCCACCGGGAACCCATCCGGCCCCGGTGCCTTCCCTGACTGCATCTGCCCGATCCCCTTAACTAGCTCCTCCAGCTCAATCGGCGCACCCAACCCCTCCACCTTCTCCTCCTGCACCTTCGGGAAAGAAAGCCCGTCCAGGAACCTCTCCATTCCCCTCCTCTCCCCCGTTGGCTCCGACCGGTACAGTTCCCCGTAAAAATCCTTGAAGACCTCATTCACCTCTACCCCCTTCCACACCACATTCCCACTCTTATCTCTCACTCCAGCAATCTCCTTAGCCGCATCCCGCTTGTGGTGATCACAAGTTAACTAGATGCAATACAACTGAGCAAACACTAGAGGGGGCACGGGAGAGCCATATAAATAGACGGGGACAGGAAGTGAGGACACACTTCACTGAGGGCAGAACTTGGAGCAGGACACAGACACAGACATACACCCACACGCCAGCTAGGAACACTGAAGGTAACCTTAGGAAACAGCTCTGAAGAGTGAACGAACTTACAATAAAGCATCTTCTCCACATTTGAGACTACGAGCTTTATTAAGACACGAGAAACAACACATGGTACCCAGGAGTGGCTTCAGACGCTTACTACAGGACAACTCAGTGGCAGACACAGAAAGCTCAAAATGGCATGGAAATCTCCTACTGGACATTTGACTTGGGAAGACATCGCTAATTCGAGGATGTGGTATGGATACCCAGAGCAGCTAGACCTGACTGGCAATGTAAGAGGTGTCTGGAAAAGGTTTAAACAAATGTTTGATTTGGATCTCGTAGCTAATGAGGTACAAGACGCCTCCGACAACATTAAAATAGCAATTCTCACCGCAGGGCCTGTAAATAGGAAAGTGTATAATGGATTTAAATACTCAAAAGATGAAGACAGAAACAGCTTACAAACGTTACTAAACAAATTTGAAGAGTACTGTGAGAAATTTGAACAGCAAGACATACTCAGAGTCCAAACTGCAGAGAGACTGAGTGATGCAAAACTTTAAAAAATCACGAAAAGAACAAGAAATCGCGAATGAAAAGTACAGATCAAAAAGAAGAAATAACAAGAATTTCTCACAAAGCCAAAATGCTGAAACCCAGTCCAAATCGGGAAGAGAAGGTAACTTACAACTTTTAGAAATCCAGTCCAGATGGGACAGAAAAATCGCTGAAATCCGCGAAAAAATGGCGTCGGAGCACATTTTGCAGTCTCCGGTAAGCAAAGAACTACAAATTGCGTCTGCGCATGCGCCGGAACCGGAAGCCGCGCATGCGCAGTTAAAAAAATATCGCGTTGCCGATCGTTATGCGCATGCGCAAGCCGCGCATGCGCAGTCAAAAAAAGTTTTGGTCGCGGATCGTAATGCGCATGCGCACGCCGCGCATGCGCAATGGAAACAAAACCGCACAGTGAAGGAGGAAGGCCGATATGCGCATGCGCAATGCATTCCTGCACGTGACGTCATGACGTCTGAGCATCCCGACCACACCCACTTAAAAGGGAAATGCCCGAAAATTGCAAACAAGACACTTAAAGTGGTAAACACAAATTTTATTGCCTCAGAACACAGAAAAACGCCTGAACTTAAACCAACAGTTAAAAACAACTTGCACAACACCCTGAAAAAAGCAGTCTGCACCACCCAAAGTGAAGAGAACAAAAAGAATTCCGAAACAACAAAAGATGATTTGTTTTTCAAAGAACACTACTCAGACATGGCTGAGTCAGTCGGATATGCTTATCACAGCATCAGCGACACGGTCGCAAAGCACAACACGAACCAACTCGTGGTAGATGAATCCAACCAAGATGATTTGGTTTTCAAAGAACACTACTCAGACATGGCTGAGTCAGTCGGATATGCTTATCACAGCATCAGCGACACGGCCGCAAAGTTCAACACGAATCAACTCGTGGTAGAAGAATCCAACCAGGATGATTTGGTTTTCGAAGAATACTACTCAGACACAGCTGAGTCAGTCGGATATGCTAATCACAGCATCAGCGACACGGTCGCAAAGTTCAACACGAATCAACTCGTGGTAGAAGAAGCCAATGAAGATGAAATGGGTATCAAAGAATACTACTCAGAGATGGAGGAGTTATTTGGACATGCTGATCACAGCATCAGCGACACCGTTGCAAAGCTCAACACGACTCTACTCATGGTAGATGAATCCAACACCATGATGCCATGGCAGCTCGTCTATACATTGGATGACAGCAATACCCTAGACGAAGACGACGCCACACAGAGAGCACAGGAAGACTCCACAGAGCGAGCGATGACAGGCTCCACAGTGCGAGTGATGAAAGACTCCAAAAGGGATGCAAGCAAACACTCCCTGGCGAACACCATGCATGAACAAGACCATGAAGGTAAACCCGCTGTATCTGAGCAACCGCAAGCAGACTATGAAAGTCTACCAAGCTCACAGGAACAAGAAGAAGACAACGTACATCTAACCGCTGACACCATGCATGCGCAAGACCATGAAGGTCAACCTGCCATATCTGAGCAACCACAAGCAGACTATGAAAGTCTAACAAGCTCACATGAACAAGAAGAAGACAATGCACCTCTACCCACTGCATGCGAAGACAGTGACAAGGTGATCACACTCGACGTACAGGATCACAGCGAGACTGACAGTTCTCAGCTTGTCTGTACAGAAGCACAGAGCGAAAACAGTAATAAGGTGATCGCACTCGACGTACAGGATCACAGCGAGACTGACAGTTCTCAGCTTGTCTGTACAGAAGCACAGAGTCGGGCCACCCAACAGTCCAGAGAGACGATGCCGAAAGAAAACATGCAGATTTTGACTCCAGAAGAGGAGCACCTGGAGTCCAGACAGACAACGCCGAAAGAAACCATGCAGATTCTGACTCCAGAAGAGGAGCACCTGGAGTCCAGAGAGACCAAGCCGAAAGAAACCATGCAGATTTTGACTCCAGAAGAGGAGCACCTGGAGTCCAGTGAGACAACATCAACAGAAATCATGAAGATTTCAACTCCAGAAGCGGAGCACCAAGAGTCTAGAGAGACCACGTCAAGTGAAATCATGCAGATTTGGACTCCAGAACAGGAGCGCCAAGAGTCCGGAGACACCACGTCAACTGAAATCATGCAGATCTGGACTCCAGAAGAGGAGCGCCAGAAGTCCACAGACACCACGTCAATTCTAATCATGGAGGTTTTGACTCCAGAAGAGGAGCGCCAAGAATCCAGAGACACCGCGTCAAATGGAATCGAGAAGAATTTGACTCCGGAAGAGGAGCACCAAGAAAGCAAAGATGAGGAATCCAATTCTCCACAAATGATTGATGTCACCTGCACCGATGCAACATCAGATCATTCGCACCACTCTCGAGACGAAATGCTCAATGACTCAAATTATCCACTCGGGACACGAATAGAGTATAACAAGAAAAACAACAGTCAAAAGAAGCACAGCAGAAACGGGACAAACAACAGCAAGAACAAAAGCAACATGAAGCGCGACAAGACCAACAACAATAGCAAGAAGCACAGCAGAAACGAGAACGACAACAGAAAGAACAAAAGCAACATGAAGCGCGACAAGACAAACAATAAAGTCAGGCACAAAGATAGCGACAACGACAGAGACAGAGACAACAAGAACGGCAACGAAAACAACAAAGTCAGGAACAAAGATAGCGACAACACCAAAGACAGAAACGACAAAAACAGCAACACGAACGGCAACGAAAACAACAAAGTCAGGAACAACGACAGTGCCAACACCAAAGACAGAAACGACAAAAACAGCAACAAGTACGGCAACGAAAACAACAAAAACAGGAACGACAGAAACAACAGCAATGAAACAACGACTTGTACACAATGGTACTACTCGGCACATGAAGGACAATGCCACAGCTCACTGCAAAACGATGACAAGACTACAAACATGTCATGGGATGACAACGAATCGCACAAACTCACGTCTGCTCCAGAACGAGCAAGCACACCAGCATCCAAGGCGGATGAGACAATAAATCAACACCACAAGCACAAAAAAAAAAAAAAAAAAGTCCATGCCAGTCAACATCAGTGAGGTGACCATGCAAACACCTCGGGATGATGCAGTGGGTACTTAAAATAATAAGGAACACCAACAACATTCATAGCGGACTTGCAATATCAATATCACCACGTCATCAACAACAAAAAGAAAAAAAAAAGCTCTGAACAAATTCATCAAGTTTGGACTCATAAATGTTTTTATTAAGATTGGACATATAACTACATTGGCTTTGTACAATATGCAATAGCACCATCACCTGCATAGATACGCATATCATAAGTAACTGTTTTCTATAATTTTCTTTAACGATGTACAGCAAATATGTAAAGAGAAAAAGGGGGATGTGGTAATCGTAGATTTACTAGACACAAAAACAACTGAGCAACCACCAGAGGGAGAGCTATAAATACACCGGGACAGGATGTACAATTTTCTTTAACGATGTACAGAAAATATGTAAAGAGAAAAAGGGGGATGTGGTGATCACAAGTTAACTAGATGCAATACAACTGAGCAAACACTAGAGGGGGCACGGGAGAGCCACATAAATAGACGGGGACAGGAAGTGAGGACACACTTCACTGAGGGCAGAACTTGGAGCAGGACACAGACACAGACATACACCCACACGCCAGCTAGGAACACTGAAGGTAACCTTAGGAAACAGCTCTGAAGAGTGAACGAACTTACAATAAAGCATCTTCTCCACATTTGAGATTACGAGCTTTATTAAGACACGAGAAACAACACACCGCTTACGCAGCTGATGAGCCAGCATCCTACTCGCCTTTTCACCATGTTCGTACACTGCCCCTTGTGCCTTCCTCCACTGTGCCTCCGCCTTTCTAGTGGTCAGCAAATCAAATTTAGCCTGCAGGCTGCGCCTCTCCCCCAACAGTCCCTCCTCTGGTGCCTCTGCATACCTCCTGTCCACCTCCAGCATCTTTCCCACCAGCTATCCCTCTCACTCCTCTCGCTCCTCTCCCTGTGTGCCCGGATGGATATCAGCTCCCCACGAATTACTGCCTTCAGGGCTTCCCAGACCATCCCCACCTGAACCTCCCCCGTATCATTCACCTCAAGGTACCCCTCAATACTTGCCCGGACCCTCCTACACACCTCCTCCTCCGCCAACAACCCCACATCCAACCGCCACAACGGACGTTGGTCTCGCACCTCTCCCATCTCCAACTCTATCCAATGCGGAGCGTGGTCGGAGATTGCAATGGCCGAATACTCGGCCTCCTCCACTCTCGGAATCAGTCCCCTACTCACCACGAAGAAATCTATCCGAGAGTAGACCCTATGTACGTGGGAGAAGAAAGAGTACTCGCGTGCCCTCGGCCTCACAAACCTCCATGGATCCACTCCACCCATCTGATCCATAAACCCTCTCAGTACCTTGGCCGCCGCCGGCCTCCTACCCGTCCTAGAGCTGGACCGATCCAGTGAAGGATCCAACACCATAGTAAAGTCCCCCCCTATGATCAGACCTCCCGCCTCCAGATCCGGGATCCGTCCCAACATACGCCTCATAAAGCCCGCATCGTCCCAATTTGGGGCATACACACTAGCTAGTACCACCTTCTCTCCTTGTAGCCTGCCCCTAACCATCACATACCTACCCCCCTTATCCGCCACCACCTCCGATGCCTCAAACGACACATTTTTCCCCACCAGAATCGCCACTCCCCGGTTCCTCACATCCAACCCCGAGTGGAAAACCTGCCCCACCCATCCCTTCCTCAGGCGGACCTGGTCCGCCACCCTCAGGTGGGCCTCCTGAAGCATTGCCACATCCGCCTTTAGCCCCTTCAGGTGAGCCAGTACCCTCGACCGCTTCACCAGCCCATTCAACCCTCTCACATTCCAGGTGACCAACCGGATCAGAGGGCGTCCCGCCCCCCTCCCCCGTCGACAAGCCATAGCCCGTCGACTGCCCGCCCCAGGCCAGCACCCCCTGCTCGACCCCGTCCCCATAGCGACAACCCCTCACCTCTGTCCCCCCAGCCCCCACCAGCTCCTTCTTGACCCTACCAGCAGCAACCCGGTATTCCCCTTTCCCCCCCTCCCTTCCCCCCCAGGCTAGGAACCCTCCCAGCCGCGAACCGTCCTCCATTGTACTTCCGTGGGTCAGCTAACTTCTGCTGACCCCGGAAACTCCTGCCAATAGCCCGACCCCTCCCGAAGTGGGATCATCCCCCAATCTATCCCTCCTCCTGGCACCGCTCCAGCGCGGGGAAGAACCAGTTAAGGCCCCGCCTCCCCCGTCACCATCTCCACCCCCCAGCCCCGCAGCACGGGAAACCAGAGGAAAGCCCGCGCTTTCGCACTGCCCCACCACACCCTTCTGACGCAGCTCCCAAATATCAGCCCCACTCCATACCCCCACTCCGGCATAGAATACAACATACCCCCCCGACCCTCCCCTCAAGATACACAGCCCAGACAATGTCCCACAGCACAAAAACAAAAACATAGCAGAACAACCCCTCCGTAAATAACCATATCAAAATTGCAAAAGTACTAAAACAAGAAGAAAACAACAGAAGAAAAAGAGAACACAGCAACAGCAGAATCCAGCACTAATATCTTACAGCCGACCTCACAACCCCCAACCCCTAGTTCAAGTCCAGTTTCTCCGTCCGCACGAAGGCCCACGCCTCCTCCGGGGAATCAAAATAATAATGCCGGTCCGAATAAGTTACCCACAGGCGCGCGGGCGGCAACATTCCGAACTTTATCTTTTTTCTATAAAGCACCTCTTTCGTCCGATTAAATCCGGACCGCCGCTTAGCCACCTCCGCACTCCAGTCCTGGTAGATCCGCACTACCCCATTCTCCCAATTGCTGCTCTTCACCTTCTTGGCCCAGCGCAGCACGCACTCCCGATCACTGAACCGGTGGAACCTCACCAGCACCGCACGCAGGGGTTCATCTTCCTTGGGCCTCCTGGCCAGCACCCTGTGCGCTCTCTCCAGCTCCAAGGGCAGATGGAGAGATCCGGCCCCCACTAGCGAATTCAGCATTACAGCCACATAGGCTGTCAGGTCCGATCCCTCCAGCCCCTCTGCAAGGCCCAAGATCCGCAGGTTTTTCCGCCTCATGCGGTGATCCAGCTCCTCAAAGCGTTCCTGCCACTTCTTGTGGAGTGCTTCGTGCCCCTCCACCTTACTCACGAGGACCACGGCCTCCTCCTCTCGTTCAATGGCCTGCGTCTGCAACTTCTTGATGGCAGCACCCTGGGTGGACTGAATCTCTGACAGCCTTCTGTTTGTTTCCTGCAGAGAGCTCAGTACTTCATCCTTGAATTCTTTAAAGCAGCGCAGGAGATCAGTTTGTTGTTTCTGGGCCCAGAGTCTCCACCCCTCTGGAGCTTTGTCAGTGGCCATCTTGGATCCCTTCCCCCGTTTTTTCTGAGGAGCTGCTGCTGTTTTTTCCACCTTTCCACTCCGAGTTAGAGTCATGGACTGCAGGGAAAGTCATTCAGCACACCTTCCCCCACCGGGAGACGTCGAAAAATTTCCGTTTTGGGCTCTCAAAAGAGCCGAAAAATCTCTTTAAAACGGGAGCTTCCAAATGTGTGGCTTACTGATCCATCACAGCCACCGGAAGCCTTCCACCCCACCTCTAACTATTCCTCCCCATGTATTCGAGAACCTCAGGGCTGTGGTTAGTGGCTGTATTGCGAATGCAAGCAGCAAAGGTGACAATGGACATCTCTATCTGGCACCCTGGTAAAGACAACATAGTTCGGAGGTCACTTTGTCAGTACAAACAATGGTAAATGGGGCTGTAAATAACAGCCACACCCATGCTACAAAGCCCTGCCCAAATCCAAATTTTTCTAAAACTGCAAACAGATAGGGCTGGATTCTCCATTTTAGTGGCTAACTGCTGCTGAAATGGAGAATTTCTGGGCATTTTACAATGCCAAAATCGGCGCTGAACCCTCACCGATTCCCGTGAAGGACTGGCAGTGGTGCCGGGTGAAACCTCCGGCCCCCACGCCGGGCAGAGACTCGGAAACCACCTTCACATAGGCACCGCCCCCGATTTGGGCAGCGGAAGGGATTTTCCACCCAATCGGCGATTACAATTTTGGTGTCAGGCAACGGAAAATCCCGCCTATCGTCCCACTCTACCCGGCCAAATGCCTTCTGCACGTCGAGCGAGATTGTGATCTCAGGGACCCGGCCCTACCCCGGAGGGTAGGGGTAAATGCTACCATGGGCAGTAATCAGACATTGCCAAACGATGCAGAGCACCAGAGCTCATCGCAGAGCGGGTTGTCATCATCCTCCATCCCAGGGACCTGACCCACTATTACTGTCAACGCAGAACCCACACCCCTGTAGTGTGACAGATAGGTATGCCGATACCCAGGCAGAGTGCACAACACCTTCATCTTGGCACACTCGACGATCCCCGGCCTCTTCGAGGCACACCCCTGGCTAAGGGGTTGGCTCATGGGTGAAAGGGATTATCTGCTGCGGTCATGGCTGATGATGCCAATCTAGAGGCCACAGACCGATGCAGAGACCCATTACAACGACGCTTATGCTGCGACCTGTTATGGGCCAGGGTTTAGAGAACCCCAAAGTGTATCGTGGAGTTCACCTGACCCACAACGTTTAATAGATTGTGGTATGGGGAGCACACGGCCCACTCTACAGGTGTGGTACAGCAGAAATGGAAAAGTATTTTTTAAAGCAAAACAATGTTTATTCTATGAACTCAAGTTAACCTTTTTAAAACATACAGTGAACATCTTAGCAACCATTAATTCAAATACAACCCCCAAAGACTACAACACAAAGTAAACCTTTAAGCTTTCCTTTTTAACATCCATACGACTTAAAAACAAAACCTTTATCAGAAGCACATCAGGTTAAAGTCACTACTGAAAACATTTATAATTCTGAATTCACCAAATGATCAAGAGATAGTCTTTTGATGGCAGAGAGAACAGCAGTACCCCTGCTTGGTCTGGCTTCAGCTCCAACACTGAAAACAAAACTAAAACACACCCTGTAGCAAACAGCCTAAAATGAAAGTAAAAAGCTGACAGACAGCCCAGCTGCACCCCTCTGCAGTAGTAAACACCCATTTCTTAAAGGTACTCTCACTACTGGTATTTATATACACACCCATTTATAAACACATATTTCTTAAAGGTATTCTCACATGACAGACCAGGTCCGTGATTGAGTGGTGTATCGGCCTCCTGAAGATGTGGCTCAGCTGCTTGGACCATCTGGAGGGTCCCTCCACTATGATGCTGAGAGGGTCGCCTGCATCATGGCGGCCTGCTCTGTCCACCACGACATTGCGCAGCAGAGGGGCGATGTGCTGGAGAAGGATGCGGGGGAGAGTAGGGATGTGCAGGCCATGGCAGGCAGGGGAGGCCACATGACGTGTGCACCCGAGCCAATGCGCACGGGATGCTCTGATTGTCTCCAGGTTCACCGACCGAGGGGAGACTAGCTTTGGGCATGGGCATCGAATCCCCCCCCCCACCCACCACCACCTTGGACGATCAACCCTCCACCTGCAACCTACTCCGTGATACCTACAGACTGCACCATAGGGGTGCGGGCCCTAGGTGGGCAGTAACAGTGGGTCTATCTATGGGATCCAGGCTGATGACAACCCGCTCTGCGATGAGATCTGGTGCACCGCATCATTTGACAACTGACTCCTGCCCATGATAGCACTTTCCACCGTCTACCTGGGTGATCTCTGCCTGCGAGCTGGCCATTCCGTCACATGGGGTCCCATGGAACCCCAGGGGTGCCGAAGGTGGGGTGGGGGCGGGGGGTGGGGAAGAGAATGGGGTGAGACACCGGAGCGGTGACCACTGGCTGAACTGTGATACAGATTTGTGCCCTCGCCCCTATAACTAAACTGTGCCCTGTACCTGTGCCAACTTGCCTGGTGTCCAACTTTCTGGCCTTACAAGCCCTAATGTTACGTCTAGGTGGATACCTGATGGTACAGCAGGAATGGGCGGCCCACTGTGATCCTCTCCTTGTGACCTGGGTCGCGGTTGGCGGCTGTCTTTTGGTGCGACCGGGACTGGATGGATGTCGCCCTGTTCTGTCCTCTGACCACCAGATGCACCAGTGACAGGAGAGGGGGAGTCCGTGGTGCTGCAGTGTTCCGGTACCACCCCTACAGGAGTCATCAGCATGGGGCCCCATTACCTCCTCCTCCTTTGGTTACCTGGTGGCCCCTTGGCTACCCCATGGGACGTTGCTGCAGGGGAGCTAACCCCTGAGGCTCCCCCATCACCTGGCACTGCCAGGATGGAGGCCCGCTGCCACCATCTTTTGGGCCTGTGCCACATCAGCCAGTAAGTGCACCATCTACCGCTGGGACTGGACCACCTCCCTCTGTGCCACAATAGGCAGCGCCTGGGCAATGCTGCCAATGCTCTCAGTCATGGCCCGCTGTGACTGGGCCATGCTAAGGACCGCCGCTGCAATGCCCAGGTGGCTCTGGCATACGGCTGCCTGTGGAGGGTAGTTCTGTCCTGGGCCTTGGCCACTGCCTGCATAGATTACCTCAGTCCTTGGGCACGCTGATCCATCGCCATAACCCTCGCCCCCAATGCCTCTGTTATATTATGTTTTAGTCATATGTCGTTACTCTTTTGCTTATCTCCAGAATGATCTGATGGTTGTAGTTCAATAAAACTATCAGTCTTTAAATTAAGCAAATAACATTTATTAAATAACAAATATAAATATCTATGAGTTTGTTCATTCTTCTACAAATATAACTGATGATTAAGTAACGAAGAATAAGTATAAATAATATTTAACTACACGTGCCAATTAAGCTATATCTCGAACACTGCTCACTAGTCACTCATGATAAGAAGATGTGGAGATGCCGGCGTTGGACTGGGGTGAGCACAGTAAGAAGTCTTACAACACCAGGTTAAAGTCCAACAGGTTTGTTTCAATCACTAGGTTTCGGAGCACTGCTCCTTCTTCAGGTGAATGGCGAGGTATGATCCAGAAACATTTATATAGACAAAGTCAGAGATGCTGGACAATGCTTGGAATGCAGGCATTTGCAGGTAATCAAATCATTGCAGACCCAGGGAGAGGGATAATCACAGATTAAAGAGATGTGAATTGTCTCAAGCCAGAACAGTTGGTGGGATTTTGCAAGTCCAGGCCAGATGGTGGGGGGTGGATCTAATGCGACATGAATCTAAGATCCCTGTTGAGGCCGCACTCATGCATGCGGAACTTAGCTATAAATTTTTGCTCGGCAATTCTGCGTTGTCGCGTGTCCTGAAGACCGCCTTGGAGAACGCTTACCTGGAGATCAGAGGCTGAATGCCCTTGACTGCTGAAGTGTTCCCCGACTGGAAGGGAACATTCCTGCCTGGGTAGTGCCCCTGGAAAAAATAAAGAGCCGCTCGTGAAGGGTCTGGTTGGTAGCGGTACATAAGACCTAATAGCGTGGAGCGGGTCGGGGAGGACTTCTTGCCAATGGGAGATCGGGAGATTCCTGGACCGGAGGGTCAGTAGGACGGTCTTCCAGACCGTCACATTCTCCCTCTCCACCTGCCCGTTCCCCCGGGGTTATAGCTGGTAGTCCTGCTCGAGGCGATACCCTTGCCGAGCAGGTACTGACGCAGCTCGTCGCTCATAAAGGACGAACCCCGGTCGTTGTGTACATAGCTGGGGAAACCAAACAGGGTGAAGATACTATGCAGGGCCCTAATGACTGTGTGGGAGGTCATATCGGGGCACGGAATAGCAAAGGGAAAATGGGAGAACTCGTCTACGACGTTCAGGAAGTACACATTCCTGTTAGTCGAGGGGAGTGGCCCTTTGAAATCGATAGCGAGGCGTTCAAAAGGCCTAGAAGCCTTGACCAGGTGGGCCCTGTCTGGTCTGTAGAAATGCGGTTTGCAATCCGCACAGTTCGGGCAATCCCTGGTGACGGCATTTACCTCCTCGGTGGAGAAAGGCAGATTTCGGGCTTTAATGTAGTGGGCGAGCCGAGTGACCCCCAGGTGGCAGAGGTCATTGTGGATGGCTTTTAAGCGGTCGCTCTGTGCGCTGGCTCACGTCCCGTGGGACAGGGCATCTGGGGGCTCGTTGAGCTTCCCCGGTCGATACATAATATCGTATTTGTAGCTGGAGAGTTTGATCCTCCACCTCAGAATTTTGTCATTTTTAATTTTGCCCCTTTGCGAGTTGTCAAACATGAAGGCAACCGATCTTTGGTCGGTGATGCGGGTGAACCTTCTACCTGCGAGGTAGTGCCTCCAGTGATGAATAGCCTCCACAATGGCTTGTGCTTCCTTTTCGACCGAGGAGTGTCAAGTTCCGAAGCGGAGAGGGTTCGGGAGAAAAATGCGACTGGTCTCCCTGCCTGATTTAGTGTGGCTGCAAGAGCGACCTCTGAGGCATCGCTCTCAACCTGGAAAGGGACGGATTCATCCACCGCCCGCATGGCAGCCTTGGCGATGTCCTCCTTGATGCAGTTGAAGGCCTGGCGAGCCTCAGCTGACAGGGGAAAAAGTGTGGCCTTAAAGAGTGGGCGGGCTTTGTCCGCATACTGAGGGACCCACTGGGCGTAATACGAAAAGAATCCCAAGCACCGTTTGAGGGCCCTGGGACAATGAGGGAGAGGGACCCAGGACTCCGTTTTCCACGACATAGCCGAGGATGGCTGGTCTGGTTGTGCGGAAAACGCATTTCTCCTTGTTGTACGTGAGGTTAAGCTTCTGGGCTGTCTGGAGAAATCGGTTGAGGTTGGCATCGTGGTCCTGCTGGTCATAGTCGCCGATGGTGACGTTATCCAAGTACGGAAACGTGGCCCGCAGCCCGTACTGGTCCACCATTCGGTCCATTGTTCGTTGGAACACCAAAACCCCATTCGTGACGCCAAAGGGGACCCGGAGGAAATGGAAGAGGCGGCCATCGGCCTCAAACGCCGTGAAATGGTTGTCCTCGGGGCGGATTGGGAGCTGGTGGTATGCAGACTTCAGATCCACCGTGGAAAAAATCCGATACTGGGCGATCTGATTCACCATGTCTGCAATCCTGGGGAGGGGGTACGCGTCGAGGAGCGTAAACCGATTAATAGTCTGACTATAGTCTATGACCATGCGGAATTTTTCCCCGGTCTTGACGACCACCACCTGAGCTCTCCAGGGACTGTTACTGGCCTCCATGATCCCCTCACGTAAAAGCCTCCGAACCTCGGATCGAATGAACACCCTGTCCTGTAGGCTGTACCGCCTGCTGCGAGTGGCTATGGGTTTACAGTCCGATGAGGTTGGCAAAGAGAGGAGGGGGGGGAGATTCGCAGCGTGGCTAGGCTGCAGATAGTGAGAAGGGGTAGGGGTCCGCCGAAGCTGAGGGTGAGACTCTTGAGATTGTATTGAAAGTCGAGTCCCAATAAGAGTGGGGCGCAGAGTTCAGGCAGGATGTAGAGTTGGAATTTAGAGTAGCTAGCGCCTTGGGTTGTTAGAGTTGCGACGGTGCCCCCTTGGATATGGACAGAGCGGGAACCCGAAGCGACGGAGATAGTTTGCCGTGCAGGGAAAACGGGGAGCGAACAGCGTCTTACCAGATCTGGGTGTACGAAGCTCTCAGTGCTCCCGGAGTCGAAAAGGCACGGTGTACTGTACCTGTTGATTTGGACCGTCGTCATAGAGTTGTGGAGATGTTTTAGGGCGATTGGCCCAGTGTGACTGCATTGAGTTGCGGGTAGTTGGCGGCTCGGTCGGCTGCGCTGGGATGGCCCCGCAATGAGTGCCCGCTGAGGTCGCAGTCTTCAATCGAGTTTTCTGATAGTGGAGAGGATGGGGCCCAAGATGGCCACCCCCGTGGATCGCACGTGGCGGGCGGCGAGGAAGATGGCGTCCAAGATGGCGGCCCCCATGGATCGCACGTGGCGGGTGGGGGCGGAGTCGGGGCATAGACCGCTGCGTTCCGGGGCCTGCGGGCCTGCGACTGCGGAGAGCGATTACTTTGTGCCGCTGGAGGTTTAGGGGATGGGGCCTTCCTTGCCAGGCACACTCTGGCGTAGTGGCCTTTTCGCCCGCAGTTGCTACAGGTCGCGTTGCGGGCCGGGCAGTGCTGCCGTGGGTGCTGGGACTGGCCACAAAAGTGGCAGGCTGGGGCAGCATGGTGGCTGGGTGGCCGCGCAGTGAAGGCCTGGGGGAGTCGCTGGTCGGGGGCCCATGACGGGGTCGCGCAGTCGGCAGGAAACGAGGTGAGGCTACGGAATGAGACCTCCATAGTTATAGCGAGTTCAACAGTGTCTTCTAAATTCAGGGCCCCCTTCTCCAGCAGTCGCTGCCGCACGTAATTCGATCTAAGGCCTGCAACAAAGACATCGCGGACAGCAAGTTCTCTATGTTCTGCAGCAGTTACAGCCTGATAATCACAGTCCCGGGATAAGGCTTTTAAGTCTCTGAGGAATTCTTCTAGCGATTCTGTAGGGCGCTGGCGGCGAGTAGTAAAAACGTGGCGCACGTAGACCTCATTGATAGGCCTCACGTACATTCTATCGAGTAATGCCAGGGCCTCTGTATATGAGCCGGTACAGTTTAGCTGAGTAGATATACGTTGGCTCACCCTTGCATGCAGTAGGCTGAGTTTCTGCTCCTCCATCGTTTCTGGGGTGCTTGCTTCAGCCAGGTAGGCCTTAAAACATCGGAGCCAATGCAAAAAGATTTCTTTCGCCTCTGCATCCTGCGGGTCGAGTTCCAGTCGATTAGGCTTGAGGGCTGATTCCATGGTCATTCCTTACTGCTTCTTAAGACGATTAAATTGACGAGACCATCAATTCACGCGACACGTGGTTAGAAGTGAACAGTGGTTTTAATCGTCTTACAACAGAGCCTGCCTGTGACAAGATGAACTCCAGATGAACTGGCAGGCAGGCTCTCAGCATCAACCTTTATACATCCGGTTAGGGGGAGGAGCCGTGGGTGGAGTCGAGTACAAACTCCCGTACACTCCCAGTGCACCTCCCCCTAGTGGGAGAGCAGCGTAACTGCTCGTGTGCCGAGCTTACAGAGACATAGTACAACATGTGTAATACAGTGTGAATTACGCTACTGTGATTCACCACATTCACTGAGCCCACGCTGCCTGATCTCCGCCCGCTGCCATCTTGCTTTCTCGCGCCCGTTATCCTCTCTTCTCTAATGCCCCTTTTTTGACCACGCTGCTCCTGGTCCACTCCATACAGCGCTGGGGAAACCTTACTGGTGTCTTCCCACACCGGGAATCATCAACCAAGTGCCGCTGGGGCTCCAAAAAGGGCCCAAAATTCCGTTCACGGCGGGAGCTGCCGAATGTGCGGCCTACCCAGGCATAGCCGCAACCGGAAGTCGTTGTTCATTCTTACTGATTGTGGTTTGTTGGTCAGAAAATCGAGGATCCAGTTTGAGAGTGGAGAGCCAAGTCCTAGGTTTTGGAGCTTTGATATGAGCTTGGCTGGGATTATGGTGTCGAAGGCGGAGCTGTAGTCAATAAATAGGAGCCTGATGTAGGAGTTCTTGTTGTCGAGATGCTCTAGGGATGAGTGTAGGGCCAGGGAAATGGCGTCTGATGTGGAGCGGTTGCAACGGTATGCGAATTGCAGTGGATCAAGGCGTTCTGGGAGTATGGAGGTGATGCGCTTCATGACCAACCTCTCGAAGCACTTCATTATGACTGAAGTCAGGGCCACCGGACGATAGTCATTGAGGCACATTGCCTGGTTCTTCTTTGGTACCGGTATGATGGTGGTCTTCTTGAAGCAGGTGGGGACCTCGGAGTGGAGTAGGGACAGGTTAAAGCGGTCTATGAATACCAGCTGGGACTATCCACTGAGTGTAGTTTGTTTAGCTCACTGGGCTAAATCGCTGGCTTTGAAAGCAGACCAGGGCAAGCCAGCAGCACGGTTCAATTCCCGTAACAGCCTCCCTGAACAGGCGCTGGAATGTGGCGACTAGGGGCTTTTCACAGTAACTTCATTTGAAGCCTATTCGTGACAATAAGCGATTTTCATTTTTCATTTTCATATATGGATCTGGTGCTGCCACCTGGCACTATAAAACAGATATTAACTCCTTATATACCGTCAGATATACAGATCCCATGCGAGTGCCACCCGTGTTATGTCGGCCTGGGTGGCACGCATGGTCAGCACCACCTCTTGCTCCTGCAGTTGGTTGGACTTCTCCACCCGGTGCTGGATGGTTGCTGACAGCCCCTCATTTAGTCCTTGGCTCTGTGACCGCATCTGTATGGTCGATGGGACAGTCTGTTCCTGTGGTGAATGTAATGTAGTAATTCACACTGTATTTACCAATACTATTTTAAGCGCAGTAGCATTATCCGACCACTAGGGGGAGTAGCTCTGGGAATGCTCAGGAGTTTGTACAGGGCTCCACCCTTGGCTCCGCTCACGACTCCTCCCCCTTGACTGCTGTATAAATAACCGTGTCCAGGGCCAGCCTGCAGTTCATCGAGAGTTCAACGGGTAGCAGGCTGGCTCTGTAGTAAGTAGATTAAAACCACTGTTAGAACATAGAGCAGCACAGCACAGAACAGGCCCTTCGGCCCTCAATGTTGTGCCGAGCCATGATCACCCTACTCAAACCCACATATCCACCCTATACCCGTAACCCAACAACCACCCCCCCCCTTAACCTTACATTTATTAGGACACTACGGGCACTTTAGCATGGCCAATCCACCTAACCCCGCACATCTTTGGACTGTGGGAGGAAACCGGAGCACCCGGAGGAAACCCACGCACACAGGGGGAGGACGTGCAGACTCCACACAGACAGTGACCCAGCTGGGAATCTAACCTGGGACCCTGGAGCTGTGAAGCATTTATGCTAACCACCATGCTACCCTGCTGCCCATGCTACCCTGCTGTTCATATCTTAAAACATGTGTCTCGTGAATTGATGGTTCCATCAGTTCCAGAAGCCCAAATTGCGTCTGGACGGCAGCTAGTTCCTGACTTCCAGGAATGCCGACCCTGAAGAAGTACTGCTCTTCTCTGCGACAGGGTTTCCGTAAGTCCCTCCCTCACTATCCTACTTCACTGCTTTCCATTTCTCTCTTAGTGTTGGACAAGGTATTTACCAAGACTCGCTTTCACAGCCATATTTCCTTCCTCAGTGATTGTCTTCGTCTCCGACTTACTCCACGGGGATTTCAACTTAAATTCCACCCTGCATGTAACCTCCAGGATTACAGGTACCTCCAGGATATACAACATTCTTCCAACTGCTGCTCTCACCGCATCCTGAAAGCCACACTCAGTGCCATGCGGCGCCACCTGAAGACACTCGACATCTCTCTCCAATAGCACCGTCTTACTCTCTCTCAAAGCTGTCCCTGTCCCCAGTTTCATTTCATCCTCCGCATCACTCGACGCCTGAACAAGAATCTTTCCCTGTTTCTTACAGATGGTAAGGAACGCAAACTTCAACAACTGATCAACACCACTGCCCAGCCTAGGCCCTCCACCAGTCCCAATCCCTCGTACTCCATTTCTCCCAGTATCAACACCACTGCCCATCCCAGACTCTCCACCAGTCCCAATCCCTCGTACCCCATTTCTCCCAGTATCAACACCACTGCCCATCCCAGACTCTCCACCAGTCCCAATCCCTCGTACTCCATTTCTCCCAGTATCAACACCGCTGCCAATCCCAGACCCTCCACCAGTCCCAATCCCTCGTACCCCATTTCTCCCAGTATCAACACCGCTGCCCATCCCAGGTCCTCCACCAGTCCCAATCCCTCGTACCCTATTTCTCCCAATCCCAGCCCTTCCCACGTGTCCACCATACCCTCTGACCTTCCCCTCTCTGAGGCTGAGCGTGCTGTTCTCAGCAAAGGACTCAGCTTTGTACCCTTACGTCCCCACCTCAATGAATTCCGGTCTCGACATGGTGTTGAACTCTCCTTTCGTCACCTTTGTCTCTGTGCCCACTACTTTGAGCAAAACCCCTCCCCCCGTTCCACTGATCCTTTCATGTGCCTCCAACACTCTGCCTCCAAGTGGACCCCCCCCGCCGAGACAATTACCTGCCCTCGATCTTTTCATTGAGAACTGTCGACGGGTCATTGGCCGTCTCAATTTTTCTGCCCCCCTCACCTATTCCAACCTCTCTCCTTCCAAACTTTCCACTCTTCACTCCATCAGGTCTAACCCCGACTTTGTCATCAAACCTGCCGACAAACCTACCTGTTGTCGTTTGGCGTATTGATCTCTGCCTCTCTCAGATGCTTCCTCCCACCTCCCCCTGGACCATGAACAGACCACTGAACATCAAACCATTATCTCCAACACCGTTAGTGACCTCATTTCCTCCGGATGCCTTCCCCCTACGGCTTCCAACCTCATAGCCTCCCAACCCCAGACAGCCCGCTTTTACCTACTTCCCAAAATCCACAAAACGGACTGTCACAGCAGGCCCATTGTGTCAGCATGTTCCTGCCCCACCAAACTTACTTCCTCTTATCTCGACTCCATCCTCACTCCTCTGGTCCATTCCCACCCCACCTACATCCGGGATTCCTCTGATGCTCTGCGTCATCTTGACAGCTTCCAGTTCGTGGGCCCTAACTGCATTCTATTCACCATGGATGTTCAATCACTCTACACCTCCATCCCACACCAGGGTGTCCTGAGAGCTCTTTGCTTCTTTCTCGAAAAGAGACCCGGACAATTCCCATCCACAACCACTCTCCTCCGCCTGGCTGAACTCGTTCTATCTCTCAACAACTTCCCCTTTAACTCATCTCACTTTCTCCAAATCAAAGGTGTAGCAATGGGTACCCGCATGGGTCCTAGCTACGCTTGCCTTTTTATGGGGTATGTGGAACATTCCTTGTTCCAGGCTTATCCGGGCCCCCTGCCACAACTCCTTTACCGGTACATCAATGACTATTTTGGTGCCGCGTCATGCTCTCGTCCGGACCTGGAAAAATTAATCAATTTTGCTTCCAGTTTCCACCCCTCCATCACTTTCACCTGGACAATCTCAGACATTTCCCTTCCTTGATCTTTCTGTCTCCATTTCCGGCAATAGACTATCCACTAATATCCACTACAAGCCCCACTGACTCCCACAGCTATCTTGACGACAGCTCTTCACACCCTACACCCTGTAAGGACTCCATACCTTTCTCTCAGCTCCTTCGCCTCCGTCGCATTTGTTCCGATGATGCCACTTTCCAAAATGGTGCTTCGAAAATGTGTTCCTTCTTCCTCGACCGTGATTCCCCACCTACAGTTGTGGACAGGGCCCTCAACAGTGTGCGGTCCATCTCCCGTGCCACTACCCTCACCCCCTCCACTCCCTCCCAGAACAAGGATAGAGTCCCCCTCGTTCTCACATTTCATCCCACCAGCCTCCGTAGGCAAAGCATAATCCTCCGCCATTTTCGCCAACTCCAGCGTGATGCCACCACGGTAGCATGGTGGTTAGCATAAATGCTTCACAGCTCCAGGGTCCCAGGTTCGGTTCCCGGCTGGGTCACTGTCTGTGCGGAGTCTGCACGTCCTCCCCGTGTGTGCGTGGGTTTCCTCTGGGTGCTCCGGTTTCCTCCCACAGTCCAAAGATGTGTGGGTTAGGTGGATTGGCCATGATAAATTGCCCGTAGTGTCCTAAAAAGTAAGGTGGTGGGTGGGGGGTTGTTGGGTTACGGGTATAGGGTGGATACGTGGGTTTGAGTAGGGTGATCATTGCTCGGCACAACGTCGAGGGCCTGTTCTGTGCTGTACTGTTCTATGTTCTATGTTCTAAACACGTTTTCCCTTCACTCCGTCTGTCAGCATTTTGCAGAGACCGTTCCCTCCGAGGCAATCTAGTCCACTCCTCCACCATACCTAGTACCTCCCCCATCACCCATGGCACATTCCCATGCAATCACAGAAGGTGTAACACCTGCCCCTTTACCTCTTCCATGCTTAACATTCCAGGCCCAATACACTCATTCCAGGTTAAGCAGCGTTTCACCTGAATGCGGTCTGTTCGCATTCAGGATCCTGACCTTCCTGTTGCTTGCCATTTTAATAAAAGACCCTGGTCCATGCCCACATGTCTGTCCTTGGCCTGCTGCAATGTTCCAGTGAAGCTCAACGCAAACTGGAGGAACAACATCTCACCTTCCGGTTAGGCACGCTACAGCCTTCCGGCCTGAACATTGAATTCAACAACTTCAGATGATCAGCCCCACCTCAACCCATTTGTTTTCATTTCATTTTAACTGTCTTTTACCATTTCTTTCTTTCCTGCACCTTTCCTGCACCTTTCTCCTCTTTGCTTCCCCCTTCCCCTCCCCCCACACCTACAGTTTACCCTCTGATGTTAGTTTCCCTGCTGTTTAACCTTTCACATCTTTTGTCCTCTCTGGGGACTGCCATTAGCACTCTTTCCCCTTGGTATCTGTGGCCATTAGTACCCAGTTTCCCTGGGTTTCTGTGGCTATGACTCATCTTTCATTCCTACTCCACAGTATAAATATTTCCCACTCTCTCTGTCTGTTAGCTTTGACAAAGAGTCATCGGACTCGAAACGTTAGCTCTTTTCTCTCCCTACAGATGCTGCCAGGCTTGCTGAGATTTTCCAGCATTTTCCCTTTCGAGCTAGTTCCTGGGGTCGGCCCGCTCTCTGACCAGCCGACCCCTTGGCAAAGACTCCTACCTCCTACCTCCACCTGATGTACCGGAGCATGTGTGTGGTGAGCACCAGGTATTATCCCAGGAGCCTCTTCACTAATGTGCCTGACCGAGGTGATAGTCTTTGGGACAGTGTGGGGGGGGGGGGGGGGGGGGGGGTGTTGGAGACAGCTGTGACAGGAAATCTGTGTCCTGGGTTTCGGGCATATGGGTCCCCTCTGTCTGGGTGTCATCGTCGTTGCTCGGCTCATGGTAGAGCTCTGCCTGTGGCTGGGGGTAGGGGACACAAAGGGGGCCCTGCCCTGTCACCAACAGTTCCTGAAAGACACAAGACAAGATGCATTATTAGACCGCAGGCTGGGGGGCAGGGGGCATTGGGCTAGTGTGTGGGTGGTGTGTGGTGAGGGTGTTGTGGGGGTGAGGCTATGGGGGTTAGGGTGGTGTGGGGATGACGTGAGGGTGGTGTGGATTGCGGGTGTTGTGGGGGTGAGGATGTGGGATGAGGGTGGTGTGAGGGTGGTGTGGGGGTGATGATGTGGGGTGAGGGTGGTGTGAGGGTGGTGTGGGGGTGAGGCTGGTATGAGGGTGGTGTGGGGGTGAGGGTGTGGGGTGAGGGTGGT
This sequence comes from Scyliorhinus canicula, assembly GCF_902713615.1. NCBI lineage: Eukaryota > Metazoa > Chordata > Chondrichthyes > Carcharhiniformes > Scyliorhinidae > Scyliorhinus > Scyliorhinus canicula. The sequence continues at coordinate 127,311,608 of NC_052149.1, read as the reverse complement.
GTGAGGGTGGTGTGGGGGTGAGGGTGAGGTTGGTGTGAGGGTGGTGTGGGGGTGAGGGTGAGGTTGGTGTGAGGGTGGTGTGGAGTGCGGGTGTTGTGGTGGTGAGGATGTGGGGTGAGGGTGGTGTGAGGGTGGTGTGGGGGTGAGGGTGAGGTTGGTGTGAGGGTGGAGTGGGGGTGAGGGTGTGTGTGAACGTGGTTGGGGGGGGTTGACGCACGTGTCACGGGGAACCGCAACTGTGTCAAGCCTTGCTCTGTATCTTTCTGGTGCCTAGTTTTACTGCGGCTGCTAGCTGAGCCATTTTAACATTCTCTACAAGCTGTCGCACAGCGTTCTCGTGGGTGAGGGCCATCACTTCGGGGCTGGTCAAGTCCAGTCCAAATAAATATTCTGTGCCTTTCATGGGGCGTCCGGTCATGAGAGTGTGGGGGGTGTAACCTGTGGATGTGGAAACAGTGTTCCGTAAAAACATGAGAGCAAATGGGAGGACTGAGTCCCAAGTGGTGTTGAACCATTTTTCTGCGGGTGGCTTTTAGGGTCCGATTCATTTTTTCCACAATACCACTTGACTGGGGGTGGTCTGCGATGTGAAATTTTTGAGTAATGCCAAATATTGCCAGGCCATTTTTCATAATGCGTCCCGTAAAATGGGAGCCTTGGTCGGATTCAATGCTGCGGGGGAGTCTCCATCTCGTAAAGATGTGGTGGGTCAGAATTTTAGCTGTGGTCTTCGCCGTATTAGTCCTCGATGGGAATGCCTCTACCCATTTTGTAAATGAGTCGATAACCACCAACTCATATTTGTAACCATTTCTGCAAGGATGTAAGGGTTCTATAAAGTCAATCTGGAGTTTAGTCCAGGGGGCATTAGTGTGGCTAAATTGAGCTTTTTTCGCATATCTGTCCGGATTGTTTTGGGCACACATCAGGCAATTCTCAACGTGATGGATGATGTCTGCTTTTAAATTCGGCCACCAACAGAGCTGCCTGAGGTGGGCTATAGTGGGTTCAATTCCCTGGTGTGCATGACTGTCATGGAAGAAACAAATGAGTTGATTCCTGTCCTGCTCAGGAACTACATAAAGAGTGTCTTTCAGAGGGCAGCACGGTGGCCTAGTGGTTAGCACAACCGCCTCACGGCGCTGAGGTCCCAGGTTCGATCCCGGCTCTGGGTCACTGTCCGTGTGGAGTTTGCACATTCTCCCCGTGTCTGCGTGGGTTTCGCCCCCACAACCCAAAGATGTGCAGAGTAGGTGGATTGGCCACGCTAAATTGCCCCTTAATAGAAAAAATAATTGGGTAATCTAAATTTTTTAAAAAAAGTTACCCGTTAAAATCTCCCTGAGTTTTTCGTCTTGTTTCTGGGCCTGCACTAAATCTTGGATATTGGACTGTGAGACCTGAACTGCGTGTACTGGGGCGCTTTCGGGGGGGGGGGGGGGTTCCAAAAATAACCATGCCTGGAGCCTGCTTTAGCCAGTGCGTCAGCTTTCACATTTCCAAGTGGGGAACAACGGTGGTGACTACGAACTTTTATGATACCATATGTCCTGTCCTTTGCTTGTTTCAAAATATGGCGAGTAATGGGGCTGATGGTAGGGGTTTTCCGTCCGCGGAAACAAATCCTCTTGCTTCCCACAGGGGTAGGAATTCTGTTAGGCTGTTACAGACATAGAGGCTGTCCGAGTATATGTCTGCTGGGCTGGGGAACGAATCGGGGTGATCTACTATATAAGCAATGGCTGCCAGTTCTGCTGCCTGTGAGCCTAAGTGTCCTTGGAGATTTAATGTGATTTCTTCTAGGGCACGTCCCTGCACGTCCTCTACATAAATTCCGCATCCTGTTATGCGTTTTCCACCTAAAACTGTGGAAGAGCCGTTCACATATATTCTCAGGGGTGCGCACGTGTCTGTGTGCTGGGGGCTCTGGGGTGAACTTCCTATCTTCTTGGGAGGTGTTTTTGCGATGAAGGGGCCTGTGTTGTGGTGTGGTGAGATAATTTCAGATTCATGAGGGGTGCCTGGGTACTGTAGGTTGTCGGCTAGGAAAGTGTGGGTTTTAGTCCTTTTAACAGTGATGTCCCGTCCCTGCAAAAGAAGGGTCCATCAGGCTGCTCGGATCTGGCTGACTGTGCCGTCCTTAAGTCGTCTGTCTAATAAAAGTTGTGTGGGGGTGTGTTCCGTGAGGATTGTGATGGGGTTGAGTCCGGTTATGTATGAAAAATACTGAACTGCCCAGAAAACTGGGAGCAGGTGCCTTTCACAGGCAGAAAATCCTTGCTCCACAGGGTCTAAAACTCTTGAGGCTTTTGCCACGGGTCTTAACTGTTCGTGCCGTTCCTGGAGGAGCACGGCCGAAAGGGTGCGGTCTGTGCTAGCTACCTCTATAGCGTAGGGGAAAAGTTGGTCTGGAACCTGTAGTGCGGGGGCTGCGATGAGTGCGCATTTTAAAGTGTCCACGGCATCCGTATGCTGCGGAAGCCATTCCCAAGGTGCCTTTTTCTTGAGAAGGTCGGATAGGGGCGCTGCTTTAGTGGCGAAACCGTCGATGTGGTTTCAGCAGTAGCCAACCAGTCCTAAAAACGACCAGAGGGCTGATACATTTTGGGGAAGGGGCAATTTGACAATCGAGTCAATCCTTTTGTGCTCAATCTCGCGTTTACCATGCGTGATAATTGTTCCCAAATATATCACCTTGTCTTCCAGAATTTGGGTCTTTGTGGGGTTAAATATACATCCAATCTGCTGTCAGAGCCCTAGGAGTTCTGACAGAAGTGAGGTGTGCTCTGCCTTTGTGTCTGTCTGCAGTAACAGGTCATCTACGTACTGGACCAGACATTCTGGGCGAGAAAATTTAGATAAACCATTTGCCAGCTGCCTGTGGAAAATGGAGGGGGAGTTGTGGAATCCTTGTGGAAGGCATGTCCACGTATATTGCTGACCTTTAAAAGTGAAGGCAAATTTATACTGGCACACTTTAGCCAATGGAAGGGACCAGAATCCGTTACTGATGTCCAGAACTGTAAAATATCGTAAATGGAGTCCCTGCTGGAGCATGGTCTCGGGACTTGTGGCTACAGTGGGGGCTGCTGCTGAGGTGACTTTGTTAAGTTCCTGGTAATCGATGGTCAGTCGCCATGATCCATCTGGTTTTCTCACTGGCCAAATCGGGGCATTATTATTGGAGGTTACTGATCTTAGTACGCCCTGTTCTAATAAGCTATTAATCACTTTTGAGATTTCTCCCTCTGCCTCTTGGGGAAATCTGTATTGCTTCTGGGGTCTGGGGTCAGGTCCTGTAATCTGAACCGAGCCAGCCATCCTGCCACAGTTATGTTTATGATGTGCAAATGCTGCTCTGTTTTTCTGCAGAACTGCCCTAACCTGCTTGTCTGTGCTAATTGTACTCGGGTCAAACCAGTATTCGCCGACTGCGCTGATCCTATTAGCATAATCTCACTGTGAGCGTGGCGGGGGCTTTTGCTGATTTTGCCATTTTCCAGACACTTTGTTTACTGGATCGAATGAAAGGTTGTGGGAGCTCATGAAATCAATTCCCAAAATGTGTTCTGCTGTGTGGGGTAGATCAACTAAAACTATGGGATGTTTGGTTGTAATATTGCCAATCTGAATGGATACAGGGGCTGTGATGTGTCCCTGCTGTGAGTGGCCTGTCAAGCCGCTGAGGGTGATGGTGCCTGTAGTGGGCCACGTGTCTTTTTGAAACATGGTGGAGGAATTAAGTGTGGTGCGGGACCCTCCTGTGTCCCAAAGAAATTCAACAGTGTGGGGGTGAGGGTGGTGTGGGGGTGAGGGTGAGGTTGGTGGGAGGGTGGTGTGGGGGTGGGGGTGGTGTGGGGGTGAGGGTTAGGTTGGTGTGAGGGTGGTGTGAGGGTGGTGTGGGGGTGAGGGTGGTGTGAGGGTGGTGTGGAGGTGAGGTTGGTGTGAGGGTGGTGTGGGGGTGAGGATGTGGGGTGAGGGTGGTGTGAGGGTGAGGATGTGGGGTGAGGGTGGTGTGGGGGTGAGGATGAGGTTGGTGTGAGGGTGGTGTGGGGGAGGGGGTGGTGTGGGGGTGAGGGTGAGGTTGGTGTGAGGGTGGTGTGGGGGTGAGGGTGGTGTGGGGGTGAGGGTGAGGTTGGTGTGAGGGTGGTGTGGGGGTGAGGGTGAGGTTGGTGTGAGGGTGGTGTGGAGTGCGGGTGTTGTGGGGGTGAGGATGTGGGGTGAGGGTGGTGTGAGGGTGGTGTGGGTGTGAGGTTGGTGTGAGGGTGGTGTGGGGTGAGGGTGAGGTTGGTGTGAGGGTGGTGTGGGGGTGAGGGTGAGGTTGGTGTGAGGGTGGTGTGGAGTGCGGGTGTTGTGGGGGTGAGGATGTGGGATGAGGGTGGTGTGAGGGTGGTGTGGGGGTGAGGTTGGTGTGAGGGTGGTGTGAGGGTGGTGTGGGTGTGAGGTTGGTGTGAGGGTGGTGTGAGGGTGGTGTGAGGGTGGTGTGGGGGTGAGGGTGGTGTGAGGGTGGTGTGGGGGTGAGGTTGGTGTGAGGGTGGTGTGAGGGTGGTGTGGGGGTGAGGTTAGTGTGAGGGTGGTGTGGGGGTGAGGGTGTGGGGTGAGGGTGGTGTGAGGGTGGTGTGGGGGTGAGGTTGGTGTGAGGGTGGTGTGGGGGTGAGGGTGGTGTGAGGGTGGTGTGGGGGTGAGGTTGGTGTGAGGGTGGTGTGGGAGTGAGGGTGTGGGATGAGGGTGGTGTGAGGGTGGTGTGGGGGTGAGGTTGGTGTGAGGGTGGTGTGGGGGTGAGGGTGAGGTTGGTGTGAGGGTGGTGTGGGGGTGAGGTTGGTGTGAGGGTGGTGTGGGGGTGAGGGTGTGTGTGTGAAGGTGGTTGGGGGGGGGTTGACGCACGTGTCACGGGGAACCGCAACTCAGCGGGGCCTCACTTCAGTGGCCAGGGCACCCGACTATGGCGGCTGGTATAAGTGCCGACATGTTGTGCAGTTTGGGGGTTCGGCCGCCCTGGTATGCGAGGGGTTACAGGTGTGTGGGATAGGGGTAGGTACCAGGGGCATAGTGCTGCCTACTGGCTCTGGCCGCACTGAGGAGATCATGCAGATTTTATGGCTCTTCTGGCCAGTTTGGGCGGTGTTTCTGGTGACGCTGACTGCCTCTGCCACGTACGCCCAGGCATGGTGAACACCGGCAGCTGGCAGCCCCCTTCCGGGGCCGGGGTACAGGAGGGCCCGACTCTCCTCCACGGCGCCCAGGAGGGTCTCAAGATCGGCATCAGTGAATCGCGCTGCTGCTCTGCTTGCTGCCATCTTGTTGTCTGTGATGGTGTGTGTGGGGAGTGAAGTGTGTCGATGCAACTGCAGCTCGTCAGCTTCCTGAGGGTCAATCGGAACCTGCTGAATCCAGCACCATTTCTTATTAGAATCAATTGTGTTCCACATGGCGCCGGTGCTAGCCTGTTAGCTGTCTCTGAATCGGGCCTTGTGAGGAGCCAATATTGCAGTCCTGGAACTCCACGAAACCTGTCCCGGTGTCAACACTTAGTCTCAGGAACGGAGATTCCGACCGCTGAAGTCTCCGGGTTTCACTCAGTGTTTCAGACGGTTACAGATGCAGCGGAAATGCCTATCGGGGAATTCGCGTATAGTCACTGCTTAGGGAGATCCAAGGGGTCCCTCAGAGTATCTTACCGGGTATCTCCAGGGCATCACCAGCCGCAGATTGGAGGATCTGAGCCAATCGCTCAGACAAAACAAAGATTGGACAAACAGGTGGACAATAAGGAGAGTGTGAAAGGAGGAATATGAGACGGAGAGGTTTAGGGAGGGAATCCCAGAGTTTGGGGCCCAGGCAGCTGAAGGCACGGCCACCAATGGTGGGGCGATTCTGATCAGGAATGTACAAGAGGCCAGAATTAGAGGAGCGCAGATATCTCGGAGGGTTGTGGGGCTGGAGGAGATTCCAGAGATAGGGAGGGGCGGGGACATGGAGGGATTGGAAAACAAGGATGAGAATTTTAAAACCAAGACATTGCTTGACCAGGAGTCAGTGTGGGTCAGTGAGCACAGGGGGTGATAGGGGAACGGGACTTGGTGGGAGTTCAGGCTGGGACAGCAGAGTTTTGGATGGCATCATGGGCTAGATTCACCACCCAGCGATGCTGCATCATGAATCGCGATCAGGCGGAGAATCAGGCGTCAGCCGAAAACTTGTCGGCGCCGGGCGCCCAATGGAGAACCATGGCTCCGGTGCCACGATGGCAGCATGAATATGTCCCACGCCCCATGCCGGTGTGGGCATGCAAAACGTATAGTAGCACTCGTTAACATATCATAAACGGGCAAAACCCGGTAGTCTCCGTCCTCCTGCGATGCCCCGACTCCTCTGGCACAGGAGGAGCAGGGGACGAGCTGATCGCACCCCGAAGAGCTGTCTTTGCCAAGCACCCAGACACACTGCCCCCTCAGGGCGGATGCCGCACCAAGCCCCGCCCATCCAATGAGCCCCTCCTCCCATCCATCGGGCAGGCCGGCAGAACACATCCATCACAAAGAGGACCCACTGTTGAATGCAGCTATGGTCCCAACTTCCCACCCCCCTCGCTCAGCCCCATCTGTTGGACCTGCCCGCACACATGCAGCAAGCAAGGAGCCAGTTGATGAAGCATGGAGTCCCCCACCTCCCTGTCCACCCTATAAGCAGGTGCAACCCTGCTGGTGGGGGAGGACAGGGTCAACCCAAGGAGGACACTCTCATTAGACCCCACAGAATGGCGCAAGACAAAGGCTGAGGACAGTATCGCTGGCATGGTTAGTGCCAGCCACTGGCACACTTGGTGGCAGGGACGAGTGACAGGGCCATAAGCCCCCCTTGTGTCAGGCACCGTCAGGCCAGCGGCGCAGTGTGAAAGGCAGGGTGACAGTGGGAGCAGCTGCGGGTGGGGTGGGAGTGGAAAGAGGAAGGGTGACATGCTGGGGAAGGGGCGGCAGTGCAGGCCAGGGTGTTGCTCATTATGCTTTTACTTAATTGCTCTGTTTTAATAACCTTTGCTCTAGAGTCACCAGGTATCTTTCTGATACCACCACAAGGTTCAAAGCCAAGTGCTGATCAATAACTCAATACACCAGTTAGTAAGTTTCAAATCAAAACACATTTATTGTACACACAGTCAATCACTACTCATGACATTCAATCACTACTCATGCATAAAACTCTACTTACTAAACTATCACTAACACTAAAGGCCTATACTTAGCTTTGGAATGGCCCACCAGGTCAGAGGAACAATGGCCTTTGTCCAGTTCTGAATCTGCAGGCTTCAAGCTGGTATGGAATAGTAGCTAGGAGCATCTATCTCGTAGCGTGCGTTGACTGGAGACTTACTTGGTTGGTGCAGCTGCTAGGCAGGTCTCTCCTTGTTGAGAGTCACGGTCAAGAGTTCTTCGAGAGCTGCCAAGAGCTGTTGGCAGGTCTCTCCTCGCTGAGAGCCAAGAGCCAAGAGAGCGAACTGAACTTGGGGACTCTACTGTATAGTCCCCAGGGGTTTCGCGCCCTTTTGGGCGGACCCCGGACTTGGTCCCAATTAATTGGACCATGTCCCAATCGGTTCTATCGATTTCCCCAATACTGGAGCTGTTCCCTGATCGTTGGGCGGGCCCTAAGTGTCCATTGGCCTTCCTTTGTCCTGGCTCCCGCTGGCGCCGGGGAGTCTGTCTTGGTCCCGATCGCTTCAATGTTTCTAATTGTTCCAAGGGATTGCTCATTAGTATGAAGATGGCTACTGGTTTCGGTTCTGTCTGGGTTCTGCAAGTCTTAATATACAGGAAACCTTGCACCTACTTGTTTTCCTGTAGCTGGCCAATTTTCCCTGCATTCTTTGTGGGCCTCCATTTTGGAATCGGGAAGTGGCCACCTTAGGTGGCTACACTCCCTCCTTGTGATCCTCAACGCGAAGCGTGAAGGGTCACATTACTGCGGTGTCTTCATTCCCTGTCCCAGTGAGCACTCCTCCTTGGCCTCTACACTGACCATAACTATGCAATAACATTTTTAACTAACAATTCCAAGGGGCGCTATGTCATAAAGGGACATGCATTACAAAACAAAAAAACTGGAACCTCTAACTATCCTCAATAAACTACTCTCACTTAAATCATTCAAACATACTAACTTCCTAACTGTACAAATAGCATCATTCAAATTTTCCTCTAGTTTGGCAGTCAAACACAGAGTTTTACAATCTTTTGGTCACAAGCGAACACATTTCTTTATTTACAAATGAAGACACACAAACAAACCAAATGTTCTTTATTCAAGGTCGAGGGGTTGGGGGGCCTGGTGGAAACCAAAGATAGGGGATCTTATCCTGTATACCGGGGTGCAAAAGCGGTAGGCTCTCCTTCGCCATTTCCTCATGCGGATAGTCTGCACGATGCTGCAGAGTATTGCCAACGCTAAAAGTGCTTCGACAACATACGAAAGGGAAGACCATGTGATAAACTTATCACACCATGTTGGGGTACTGTTACTTTTCACTGGGCTCTGTGTACTATGGGGGAGTGAATCATTAATGGCCTAGGGGGGTGGGGGTGAGGGGGTTCGCGTTCGCCCGCAACCAAATACATAGTGTCCAAGAAAGAAAGATGGAGGTCGTCCTCACCTTCTCTTCTCTTCTTTTCTCTTCTCTTCTCTTCTCTTCTCTTCTCTTCTCTTCTCTTCTCTTCTCTTCTCTTCTCTTCTCTTCTCTTCTCTTCTCTTCTCTTTTCTCTTCTTTTCTTGTCCTGGAGCTTCTGGAATTCTGTGGATACAAGCATAACATCTGTTATTATCGTGCTTAATATCTCGCATGTTAGTTTGTCTGTCCTTTAGTGCCAATTTCCCTTTATAATTGGTCACCATCTGTGACTCCCTCATTTAAAAAAAAACTAATTTCTGGACAAGACACACTTGAAAAATACTGAAACAGTGCGAGCCGTCTCGCAGCCTGTGCAATTTACCATCCCAATGTTTGAGGATGTAACTAGCATGGGGGGAAGCAACCGAAGGGTTACCTTAAAACAAACCAAAAAAAATTTCGAAAGAAAAGTGCCAAAATTAGTTGCGTATGGGCCGTGACGGGTAAGAGTTGGATGGAATCCCCGGGTAGGTTGGGTTGTGCTCTACCCGAGCTTAGCTGACCAGAGGGGAGAGTCCTCAGGCAGGCGGGGATCAGTGCCGTTTCTCCACTGCCTGAGTAACTGGCATGAACGGGCAAGAATGTAGTCATCATTTGGGGTTGCAGTAATGCATCTACCGTCGAATCGGAAGAGCAGTTACGAACAGGGTGCTGGCAAGTTCTCAGTGGTTTCGGCTGATAAGCTGGCCATCGAATCGGAAGAGTAATTATGAAATGCGTTCTGGCAAGTTCTCAGCGGTTTCAGCTGATAAGCGTGCCGTTGAATCGGAAGAGTAATTATGAAATGCGTTCTGGCAAGTTCTCAGTGGTTTCGGCTGATAAGCATGCCGTTGAATCGGAAGAGTAATTATGAAATGCGTTCTGGCAAGTTCTCAGTGGTTTCGGCTGATAAGCATGCCGTTGAATCGGAAGAGTAATTATGAAATGCGTTCTGGCAAGCTCTCAGCGGTTTCAGCTGATAAGCGTGCCGGTAAGTTCTCATAGGTATCTGCGGACAAATTCAGCGTGGGGCCGTAGAAGCTGTTTAAATCCAAACAAAGAACATTTGACGAACACAAACAAACAAACATGCAACGAGTATCGTGCAGGTTCCATCAGAAAGGACACCGTTTCTCTCTTAAGCGGTTCCTTTTTAAACATCATCTGGACACCTCAGTTTTCTGTTGCGAACAGGGTCGCAAAGGGATTATCGTTTTGGGAGTCAGATGCAATGTCATCATCTTCTCCCAGATGCCATACTCTTGTGTGGATAAGGGTCGTCAAAGCTGCGTGGTGCGAGTTGGGGTTCAGCTCATCGTTTCGAATGAGCCTGAACAAATTGTCACGGTGTCAAATACATGTGTTGAGTTCGGTGCTAACGGAGTCGGGGTCGTTTATCGTAGGGCGGTGGTTCAGAGTGTGGGGCATTAAGGAATGTGATCAGGAAATCCCTTGGATTCGTGGTCAGAGTCGCTGGGAGCGGGGCCTGTTGCAGGGGGACGGTAGCGAGGTGTGCTGTGGCTATCGTCTGTGTCACTGTCGCTGTCGCTGCTGCTGCTGCTTGTGGGCGTGTAGGGGCGGAGTCGAGAGTCAGGGGCGGAGTCGAGGTCGAGTCCGTGGATGAGGTGGTCAGGCTGGGGAAGGGTAGGAATGCGTCTCCTGTGGGCGGGGCGTGGTCACCTGCTGCGGCGAGCATGACGTGGTGTGCGTGGTTGGACTGCGAGCCATAAGCCTTGAGCTGGTTAATATGAAACCACGCAGTCTTTCCGTTGGGGTACTTTATTTTATAGACAGAGGGGCTTACTTTGTCCGCAATGGAGTACGGACCTGAGTACTTGGGTGACAGGAATGTGCTGGGGTTGTACAGGGAGAGCATAACCTGCTGTCCGACTTCAAAATCAGTCCCATGCACTGTCTTGTCGAAACAAGCCTTGCTCTGTTGCTTCTGGTGCCTAGTTTTACTGCGGCTGCTAGCTGAGCCATTTTAACATTCTCTACAAGCTGTCGCACAGCGTTCTCGTGGGTGAGGGCCGTCACTTCGGGGCTGGTCAAGTCCAGTCCTAATAAATACTCTGTGCTTTTCATGGGGCGTCCGGTCATGAGAGCGTGGGGGGTGTATCCTGTGGATGTGGAAACAGTGATCCGTAAAAACATGAGAGCAAATGGGAGGACTGAGTCCCAAGTGCTGTTGTTCTGTTGAACCATTTTTCTGAGGGTGGCTTTTAGGGTCCGATTCATCCTTTCGACAATACCACTTGACTGGGGGTGGTATGCGATGTGAAATTTTTGAGTAATGCCAAATATTGTAAGGACGTTTTTCATAACGCGTCCTGTAAAATGGGAGCCTTGGTTGGATTCAATGCTGCTGGGGAGTCCCCATTTCGTAAAGATGTGGTGGGTCAGAATTTTAGCTGTGGTCTTCGCCGTATTTGTCCTCGATGGGAATGCCTCTACCCATTTTGTAAATGTGTCGATAACCACCAACACATATTTGTAACCATTTCTGCAAAGGGGTAAGGGTCCTATAAAGTCAATCTGGAGGTTAGTCCAAGGGCCATTAATGTGGCTAAGTTGAGCTTTTTTCGCATATCTGTCTGGATTGTTCTGGGCACAGATCAGGCAATTCTCAACGTGATGGATGATGTCTGCTTTTAAATTCGGCCACCAACAGAGCTGCCTGAGGTGGGCTACAGTGGGCTCAATTCCCTGGTGTCCATGACTGTCATGGAACAAACAAATGAGTTGATTCCTGTCCTGCTCAGGAACTACATAAAGAGTGTCTTTCAGGATCACACCGTCATGTGTGGTCAGAGAATTCCTAAATTTGTCGTACGGTGCTGGGAAGTTACCCGTTAAAATCTCCCTGAGTTTTTCGTCTTGTTTCTGGGCCTGCGCTAAATCTTGGATATTGGTCTGTGAGACCTGAACTGCATGTACTGGGGCGCTTTCGGGGGGGAGGGGGGGGGGGGGGGGGGGGTCCAAAAATAACCATGCCTGGAGCATGCTTTAGCCAGTGCATCAGCTTTCACATTTCCAGGTGGGGAAGAACGGTAGTGACTACGAACTTTTATGATGCCATATGTCCTGTCCTTTGCTTGTTCTAAAATATGGCGGAGTAATGGGGCTGATGGGAGGGGTTTCCCATCTGCGGAAACAAATCCTCTTGCTTCCCACAGGGGTAGGAATTCTGTTAGGCTGTTGCAGACATAGAGGCTGTCCGAGTATATGTCTGCTGGGCTGGGGAACGAATCGGGGTGATCTACTATATAAGCAATGGCTGCCAGTTCTGCAGCCTGCGAGCCTAAGTGTCCTGGTAGATTCAATGTGATTTCTTCTAGGGCACATCCCTGCACGTCCTCTACATAAATTCCGCATCCTGTTATGCGTTGCCCATCTAATACAGTGGAAGAACTGTCCACATATATTCTCAGGGGTGCGCACGTGTCTGTGTGCTGGGGGCTCTGGGGTGAACTTCCTATCTTCTTGGGAGGTGTTTTTGCGATGAAGGGGCCTGTGTTGTGGTGTAGTGAGATAATTTCAGATTCATGAGGGGTGCCTGGGTACTGTAGGTTGTCGGCTAGGAAAGTGTGGGTTTTAGTCCTTTTAACAGTGATGTCCCGTCCCTGCAAAAGAAGGGTCCATCAGGCTGCTCGGATCTGGCTGACTGCCGTCCTTAAGTCGTCTGTCTAATAAAAGTTGTGTGGGGGTGTGTTCCGTGAGGATTGTGATGGGGTTGAGTCCGGTTATGTATGAAAAATACTGAACTGCCCAGAAAACTGGGAGCAGGTGCCTCTCACAGGCAGAAAATCCTTGCTCCACAGGGTCTAAAACTCTTGAGGCTTTTGCCACGGGTCTTAACTGTTCGTGCCGTTCCTGGAGGAGCACGGCCGAAAGGGTGCGGTCTGTGCTAGCTACCTCTATAGCGTAGGGGAAAAGTTGGTCTGGAACCTGTAGTGCGGGGACTGCGATGAGTGCGCATTTTAAAGCGTCCACGGCATCTGTATGCTGCGGAAGCCATTCCCAAGGTGCCTTTTTCTTGAGAAGGTCTGATAGGGGCGCTGCTTTAGTGGCGAAACTGTCGATGTGGTTTCGGCAGTAGCCAACCAGTCCTAAAAACGACCAGAGGGCTGATACATTCTGGGAAAGGGGCAATTTGACAATCGAGTCAATCCTTTTGTGCTCAATCTCGCGTTTACCATGCGTGATAATTGTTCCCAAATATATCACCTTGTCTACCAGAATTTGGGTCTTTGTGGGGTTAAATTTACATCCAATCTGCTGTCGGAGCCCTAGGAGTTCTGACAGAAGTGAGGTGTGTTCTGCCTTTGTGTCTGTCTGCAGTAACAGGTCGTCTACGTACTGGACCAGACATTCTGGGCGAGAAGATTTAGATAAAACATTTGCCAGCTGTCGGTGGAAAATGGAGGGGGAGTTGTGGAATCCTTGTGGAAGGCATGTCCACGTATATTGCTGACCTTTAAAAGTGAAGGCAAATTTATACTGGCACACTTTAGCCAATGGAAGGGACCAGAATCCGTTACTGATGTCCAGAACTGTAAAATATCGTGAATGGAGTCCCTGCTGGGGCATGGTCTCGGGACTTGTGGCTACAGTGGGGGCTGCTGCTGGGGTAACTTTGTTAAGTTCCCAGTAATCGATGGTCAGTCTCCATGATCCATCGGGTTTTCTCACTGGCCAAATCGGGGCATTATTAGTGGAGGCTACTGATCTTAGTACGCCCTGTTCTAATAAGCTATTAATCACTTTTGAGATTTCTCCCTCTGCCTCTTGGGGAAATCCGTATTGCTTCTGGGGTCTGGGGTCAGGTCCTGTAATCTGAACAGAGCCAGCCATCCTGCCACAGTCATGTTTATGATGTGCAAATGCTGCTCTGTTTTTCTGCAGAACTGCCCTAACCTGCTTGTCTGTGCTAATTGTGCTCGGGTCAAACCAGTATTCGCCGACTGCGCTGATCCTATTAGCATAATCTCACTGTGAGCGTGGCGGGGGCTTTTGCTGATTTTGCCATTTTCCAGACACATTTGTTTACTGGATCGAATGAAAGGTTGTGGGAGCTCATGAAATCCATTCCCAAAATGTGTTCTGCTGTGTGGGGCAGATCGACTAAAACTAAGGGGTGTTTGGTTGTAATATTGCCAATCTGAATGGATACAGGGGCTGTGATGTGTCCCTGCTGTGAGTGGCCTGTCAAGCCGCTGAGGGTGATGGTGTCTGTAGTGGGCCACGTGTCTTTTTGAAACATGGTGGAGGAATTAAGTGTGGTGCAGGACCCTCCTGTGTCCCAAAGAAATTCAACGGCCTGACCCCGTACTTTTGCTGCAAAGACCGGTCGGTCGGACCTATCCCAAAGGGTGTCGCAGACCCAAGTTGGGGAGCCCGAACACCGTCAGTCTGTGCCGTTCATGTCTTCCTGGTCTGAACGGGCGCTCACACTATGAATAGGCTTTGTCCTATTCCTATTTAGAGTGCCTGTCTGTTGGGCTCTCTGCGCTTTCTGTGGGGCATTGCACTCTCGTGCATGGTGTCCTAATTGACAACAGTTATAACATTCTTGCGATTTCTGGGGTGGGCTGTTCCTACCTTCATTCACCTATGCGGGGTTTTGGTGCATCTTTACTGCATGTATATCTGCCTCTGCCTGCTCTTCATCGGGATTCCTAAATGCTGGTTTATTGTGTACGGATTGCTCCCAAGTGCGGGACAACCTTTTTAAAACCCATTTTTCGTTGTGGGCCTCATCTGAGGGGTCATAATTCGCACAAGCTCTCTGTCCTGCCTCTGTGGCATGAGACGTCAGGATTCGAGTCCATTTGGCCATGTTTTCTGGGGACAAATGGGCACGGGCTAAGTCTCCAAATACTGCCGTGAAATGGATCCACAAGCGTCCAGCGAACGCTGCGGGGTGCTCTGTTTTCTTCTGCCTGCACTTATTCAGACCTTCTACTGGGTCTCCTCTATTATAACCGATCGCATCTAGGATGGCCATGTGCATTTCTGCTAGGGTGCCGCCTCCTACATTCTGTGGGTCGGGAAGGGTTGCTACAGCGGAAGGGTCTAGGCTCAAAACTGTGAGCTTCACTTGCTCTCGCTCATCCAGGCCGTACATGGTCGCCTGCTGCTTAACCTTAGCAAAGAATTGGTGGGGGTCTGAAGTGGGGAGGAAGGGTGTGATTTTCTTGCACGCGTCCCGTAAATGGGTCACGGTTAAGGGGGTTGTGTAAAGGAACTCTGTGTCTCCTTCTGCTGCGGCTCTGTGGTGGGTGATTACTGGATTCATGGGGGTGTGATCTATCTGCTCTGTGGGGGGTTGGGGTGCTCTTCTCTTCTGGGGCTTCTCTTGTGCACATGTCCCATGTACATACCTATGCGCTGTTTCATCCAACTCTTGCCAATCGGGGCCATTTTCCTCATTTAATTGGGATCCAAATGTGCTTTGGAATCCATTCTGGACTGAAAGCAGAGACTGCAGTTCTGCAATCTTCTTCCGGCACTTTGCATGATCTACCGAGCTCTGCCTCTGTTCCGTGGTGGAAGCATGGAGTGCTCCTAATGCTGCTTTTAAATCACTGCACTGCTTCTGCAGTGCCTCTACCTGCTGTTCCATTTCTTCTCTTACCAGGACTGCATGGTGTGTGTTCTGGTAGACCTTGTCGTATTGGGTCTGGAAGCTGCTTAAGTGTGCCAGACAAGACTGGTGTGCCCTCTTGGCATCATCCACCTCTCTGTCCTTTGCTGCCAACCTCCCTTTTAATTCTATATTCTCCTTCTCTATCTCACTTACATCGACTTTACTCATCCTATTCCTCTCCTCTATCTCTTTACGGAGCGTCCGAACGACCTCCTCTGTGCCTCGCAATTGTGCCAGACAGGACACGATTGTCATCGGCTTGCGAGCTTTTCCCAAGCTCTTCTTGTGAATCTCTGTCAGGTTCTCCCACCAAGTATGTCCTCTACTCCCGGGACCTGTTTCCTCATTTGCACAAAATTCACTCCAAAGGGGCCATCCCTTCCCTTTGAGGTACTTTCTGATCTCTTCTTCCCAAATGGGACACTGTCCTACTCTGCTGGTCGCTGCGACCACGAATTCCTGCGGGTTCATAAGGCGTTCCATTGCCTTCATTGCCATTGTTCCTATCTGAGTTCTCTTTAAATTTGGAATAAGGGGTAATAAGGCAGTGCAGCAAACACGGGTACGGCTTTCGCTAATTTCCGGAAAATAAACTCCCGACAGTTTTTCGGGACAAAATCTATCAGGTTTAACTTATATCCCTGTTAGTACGCATGCATTAACACACTTCCGAATTCTGGAGGATTGATCAGAACTGCTTGAACACTTGTGGTTATTTTTTTTCCCAATTGGATTCTAATTCAAATTTTGGGTTCTCTCGGAGTGGGGGGGGGCTACTTCTAAGTCGAGTCCTGTCAGAGGTCGCCAATAAATGCTATGCTTTTACTTAATTGCTCTGTTTTAATAACCTTTGCTCTAGAGTCGCCAGGTATCTTTCTGATACCACCACGAGGTTCAAAGCCAAGTGCTGATCAATAACTCAATACACCAGTTAGTAAGTTTCAAACCAAAATACATTTATTGTACACACAGTCAATCACTACTCATGCATAAAACTCTACTTACTAAACTATCACTAACACTAAAGGCCTCTACTTAGCTTTGGAATGGCCCACCACGTCAGTGGAACAATGGCCCTTGTCCGGTTCTGAATCTGCAGGCTTCATGCTGGTATGGACTAGTAGCTAGGAGCGTCTATCTCGTAGCGTGCGTTGACTGGAGACTTACTTGGTTGGTGCAGCTGCTAGGCAAGTCTCTCCGAGTTGAGAGTCACGGTCAAGAGTTCTTCGAGAGCTGCCAAGAGCTGTTGGCAGGTCTCTCCTCGCTGAGAGCCAAGAGCCAAGAGAGCGAACTGAACATGGGGACTCTACTGTATAGTCCCCAGGAGTTTTGCGCCCTTTGTGGGCGGACCCCGGACCTGGTCCCAATTAATTGGGCCATGTCCCAATCGGTTCTATCGATTTCCCCAATACTGGAGCTGTTCCCTGATCGTTGGTCGGGCCCTAAGTGTCCATTGGCCTTCCTTTGTCCTGGCTCCCACTGGCGCCAGGGAGTCTGTCTTGGTCCCGATTGCTTCAATGTTTCTAATTGTTCCAAGGGATTTCTCATTAGTATGAAGATGGCTACTGGTTTCGGTTCTGTCTGGGTTCTGCAAGTCTTAATACACAGGAAACCTTGCACCTGCTTGTTTTCCTGTGGCTGGCCAATTTCCCTGTATTCTTTGCGGGCCTCCATTTTGGAATCGGGAAGTGGCCACCCCAGGTGGCTACAAGGGTCACCGTATAGCCCGTTGGTCCTGGATGAGCACTTGGAGTACGCACAATGCTAACATGGTTGCCCTTTACACCGTGCAGGCAATGGATCTTGTAGTTCAGCCAGAATGTTTGGCATCTGCCTTGACGCAGTTGTCCTCACGGATGCAATGAGGCTGCATGAGCAGGAGCAGTTTGGGGAGGGGGGACGAGACCCTGCAGAACAGGAGCCTGCCACAGAGGAGCAGGAGCCAGCTGGTGAGGATGGAGATCTGGTTGCCCAAAAGACCGAGAAGGAGGTGAAAAGGAGGCATTGCATAAGGCCTCATGTGTACCGGCAGCGCCTGCCATTCGAAGACCTGCCTGACCAGGTGTGTTGCTGAAGACTCCGGCTGACCAGGGAGATCATTGGGCACATCTGCCAGATGATGGGCACACCTGGGTATGGGTGAGGACACATGTTCCCAGTTGCCGTCAAGGTGAAGGTCGCCCTGAACCTTTTTTTAACGGGGTCCTTCCAGGTGCTGAGTGGGGACCTGTCTGGGATCTCACAGACGTCCGTTCACAGCTGCATCCTTCACGGAGGCTCTGTATACCCAGGTGGCACACTATGTCAACTTCAGTCTGGACTGAGCCCACCAGGGTGCAGCGGGTTTCGTCGCCATCAGCGGGATGCCCCAGCTCCAGGGGTGATAGACAGGACACATGTTCCCCTATGGGCACCGGATCATGTGGGATTGGCCATCATTAATAGGACGGGTGGACCACACTAAATTTACCCTTAATTTAAAAAGAAGTTAAAAGGAAGTGGGTCCACTGTAAGAACGTGGTGTGCGACCATCGCATGTACATTATGCATTTTGTCATGTGAGTGTCCCTTTAAGAAAGGTTCAGTCTCTTATCATGTGACTTGTAGCCGATACTTTGTCACAAATGTGATGAAGAGAAGCAGGTTCAATGATGGAAGACAAAGAACTAAAATGGACTGTATTATTGTAAATGTTTGCCAGCGTAAATATTTTAAAATGTATGTATGTTTATTGTCAAGTGTTAGGAATGGACAAGTGAAAAGGTGAAAAATGAAACCATCTTTGAAGGTGATGGTTTTTTTTTCTTGAGGGGAGGTGTCATGTGAGTGTCACTTTAAAAAAGGTTTAGTCTCTTATCATGTGACTTGTAGTACATTGGGCTGTGGCT
This sequence comes from Scyliorhinus canicula, assembly GCF_902713615.1. Taxonomy (NCBI): domain Eukaryota; kingdom Metazoa; phylum Chordata; class Chondrichthyes; order Carcharhiniformes; family Scyliorhinidae; genus Scyliorhinus; species Scyliorhinus canicula. The sequence goes on along the minus strand of NC_052149.1, from coordinate 127,293,430 downwards.
GTGAGGGGAGAGGGGGTTTCAGTTTCAGTTTGACTGCTTTGGATTGCAGAAGGAGAAAGAAGTGTTCTTCTCTGTTTTAATTTTAAAAGCTGTTCCAGTGAAAGCACATTGGGTGTGCCTAACTGCCTCGGTAACTTTACAGATATAGTTGCTTTCCAGAAGGAGTTTGATTCTGCTGGTTGGACCTGGATCAGAATTTCAGGAACGGGACCAGTCTAATTCGAGTGAGAATACAGTGTGCCACACCCTTGAAAAGGGGTTTTGGTTTAATTGGATTTGTTACTGAATTGGAACAGCTAAGGGGGAACTCATTAAGTGTTATATATAAATTACTGTAGCATTGTGGTGTCTTTATATTTGTAATTGATAAAAATTCTTGATGTGTTTACATATATGTATGTTAACTACATTCTTAGAATAAACTTTGTTTTGATTAAAGTGTCTAGGAAGTCTGATAAATCACATCTGCAGTGAAGGATTTGGTGCTCATCCGAGCCAAATTCAACATCAAGGTTGTAGGTCAGGTGAACTTCATAATACACTTTGCAGTTTCTAGGTGCTGGCCCATAACAACTTCTGCACCCGATGCCTGGGCAGCATACACAATGTATTCGTCCTGGTGTACTCCACGGTGCCCTACACCTTTGAGGTGCTCCCTCAGGTGAGGGGTTGGTTCTTGGGTGACAGGAGTAATCCATTGCGATCGTGCCTGATGATGCCTATCCGGAAGCCCCAGACCCGGAAGACGCTGATGCAGCCACCAGGGGCGTGATCACACGGTACATCGCTGGCCTCATGTTATGGATCAGGTGCCTGGACAGCTCTGGTGGGACCCACCAGTGAAGCCCCAGATGGGACTCCTGCATTGTGATGCTGCATCCTCCACAACATCCGGCAGCAGAGGGGCCACGTGCTGGAGGAGGAGGATTAATTCCAGGCCTCCATTCACGAGGAAGATGGGCAGGACATGGGGCCCGGGTATGTTTGGCAAGTGCACCAGGGCTGCTGCACACAGGACAATCTGATCGCCTCCAGGTTCGCCGACAAGGCGGTCTGGCCACCAGCAGATCAACCGTCCCTGCCCCCCCCCCCCATGTACCACCCCATCCACCCCCTCCCTGCGCTCCCCTATCCCCCACCCCAACACCTCTACCCGCTGCACCTCAGGTTGTTGACCCTGGGTCAGCAGCATCAGCGGGTTTGGTCCATGACGACCCTGCAGTGCGAGGAGCTCTGATGCTTCGCATTGTTTGAGAGAGTTTGACTCCCGCCCCAGTGTCATATCCCACTGTCCGCCCGGGTGATCCCTGCATGCTTGCTGGCCTTTCCATCACATGGGCCCAGAGACTCACAGGGGAGGCGGGGGTGTGGTTGGGGTGTGTCGGAGGGGCAGGGGGTTAAGGGGACATCCTCTCATGTAGTCCCCAGAACTGTGCCTGCATCTCCAACATTGATGACCGGCCGTTCTAGAAGCCCAAAACCCATCTGGACGGCAGCTAGTCCCTGGGGTCGGGCTGCCTTCCGACTGTCCGCCCACTCGGGGGTTCTTACCTCCACCTGATGCACCGCAGATTGTCGTGCACCCCAGGTAGTGTTCCAGGAGCCTCTTCACTAAAGTGAGGTGGGTGAGTGTCTCTGGGATGGTGGAGGGTGCTGGTGACAGTAGTGACGAGAGGTCGGTATTGTCCCTGAACATGTGCTCCAGGGTGTTGCAGGGATGCGACGGGGGGGGGGGGGGGGGGGGGGGAGAGTGGGGGGAGTGTGGGGGGGGGTGGGGGAGGGGGTTGGGGGGAGTTGGGGGGGGGAGGGGGAGGGGGTTGGGGAGGTAGGGGAGGGGATGTTGCGAGGGACTCTCGAAGGTCCCACTTCGTCAGCGGTGACCCTGCAAGACCCAAGAAAGGTGAACATAGGATATAGAACTGTACAGCACAGTACAGGCCTTCAGCCCACGATGTTGTTCCGAACTAGTCTGAAACTAAGACCAAATCAACCGACTCCCAATCATTTTCGGGCACTCATATGCCTATCCAATAACCGCTTGAAAGTTCCTAAAGTGTCCGACTCCACTACCATAGCTGGGAGTGTGTTCCACGCCTCAACCACTCTCTGAGTAAAGAACCTACTTCTGACATCCCTCCTATATCTTCCACCGTGAACCTTATAGTTATGCCCCCTTAACAGCTACATCCACCCGAGGAAAAAGTCGCTGAACATCCACTCTATCTATCCCTCTCATCATCTTATACACCTCAATTAAGTCACCTCTTATCCTCCGTTGCTCCAATGAGAAAAGCCCTAGCTCCCTCAACCTTTCTTCATAAGACCTACCCTCCAATCCAGGCAGCATCCTGGTGAATCTCCTTTGCACCCTTTCCAATGCTTCCACATCCTTCCTATAATGAGGTGACCAGAACTGCACACATTGTGGTCTAACCAATGTCTTGTCCAGTTGCAGCATAACATCACGGCTCTTAAACTCAATCCCCCTGTTAATAAATGCTAACACACTGTGGGCTTTCTTCCTGGTTCTATCCACTTGGGTGGCAACTTTCAGAGATCTGTGGACATGAACTCTGAGATCGCTCTGCTCCTCCACATTCTTCAGAACCCTGCCCTTAACCCTGTAATCCGCATTCAAATTTGGCCAACCAAAATGAATCAGCTCACACTTATCAGGGTTAAACTCCATCTGCCACTTCTCAGCCCAGTTCTGCATCCTATCAATGTCTCATTGCAGCCTACAACAGCCCTCCACATTATCCACTACTCCACCAATCTTGGTGTCATCAGCAAATTTACTAACCCAACCTTCAACCCCATTATCCAAGTAATTGATAAAAATCATAAATTACAGAGGACCCAGCACTGATCCCTGAGGTATACCGCTGGTGACTGGGCTCCAGGATGAAAATTTACCATCTCCCACCACCCTCTGTCTTCAATATGATAGCCAGTTACTGATCCAATCGGCCAAATGTCCTTCTATGTCATGCCTCCTTACTTTCTGCATGAGCCAACCATGGGGCACCTGATCAAAGGCCTTACTAAAATCCATGTATACGACATCAACTGTTCTATCTTCATCTATGTACTTAGTTACCTCCTCAAAGAATACAATCAAACTTGTGAGGCAAAACTTACCCCTCACAAATCCGTGCTGACTACCCAGGATTAAGATGTATCTTTCCAAATGATCATAAATCCTATCCCTCAGGACGCTTTCCAATAATTTACCTATGACTGAACTGAGACTAACTGGCCTATAATTCCCAGGGTTATACCTATTCCCTTTCTTGAACAGAGGAACAACATTCGCCACTTTCCAGTCCTCTGGCGCTATTCCTGTAGACAGTGAGGACATAAAGATCAAAGCCAAAGGCTGTGCAGTCTCATCCCTCACCTCGCAAAGAATCCTAGGATATATCCATCAGGCCCAGGGGACTTATCTATCCTCAGGCTTCTCAGAATTTCTGACACATCTTCCTTCCAAATATCTACTTCCTCCAGCCTACCAGCCTGAATTGCACTATCCTCCTCAACAACATGGCCCCTCTCCTTTGTGAACACTGAAGAAAAGTATTGATTTAGAACAAAGAGAAAAAAGAAAAATTATAGCATAGGAACAGGCCCTTCGGCCCTCCAAGCCTGCGCCGATCCCGATCCTCCATCTAAAACTGTCGCCTATTTTCTAAGGATCTGTATCCCTCTGCTCTCTGCACATTCATGTATCTGTCTAGATACATCTTAAATGACGCTATCGTGCCCGCCTCTACCACCTCCGCCGGCAATGCGTTCCAGGCACCCACCACCCTCTGCGTTAAGAACTTTCCATGCATATCTCCCTTAAACTTTTCCCCTCTCACCTTGAACTCGTGACCCCTATTAATTGAGTCCCCCACTCTGGGGAAAAATCTTCTTGCTATCCACCATGTCCATACCTCTCATGATTTTGTAGACCTCAATGAGGTGCCCCCTCAACCTCCGTCTTTCTAATGAAAATAATCCTAATCTACTCAACCTCTCTTGTTACTAGGTAACATCCTGGCGAACCTCCTCTGCACCTTCTCCAAAGCATCCACATCCTTTTGGTAATGTGGCAACCAGAACTGCACGCAGTATTCCAAATGTGGCCCAACCAAAATCTTATACAACTGTAACATGACCTGCCAACTCTTGTACTCAATACCCCGTCCAATGAAGGAAAGCATGCTGTATGCCTTCTTGACCACTCTATCAACCTGCGCAGCCACCTTCAGGGTACAATGGACCTGAACACCCCGATCTCTCTGTACATCAATTTTCCCTTGGGCTTTTTCATTTACCGTATAGTTCGCTCTTGAATTGGATCTTCCAAAATGCATCACCTCGCATTTGCCCAGATTGAACTCCATCTGCCATTTCTCCGCCCAACTCTCCAATCTATCTATATTCTGCTGTATTCTGAGACAGTCCCCTTCACTATCTGCTACTCCACCAGTCTTAGTGTCATCTGAAACTTGCTAATCAGACCATCTATACCTTCTTCCAGATCATTTATGTATATCACAAGCAACAGTGGTTCCCACCATGGATCCCTGTGGAACACCACTGGTCACAGTTCTCCATTTTGAGAAACTCCCTTCCACTACTACTCCAGGATAGATAAGTCCCCTGGGCCTGATGGGATATATCCTAGGATTCTTTGGGAGGCGAGGGATGAGATTTAGGGCCTCTCCTATATCTTCAGACTCCATGCACACGTTCCCACTCCTGTCCTTGACTGGCCCTAACTTCATCTTGGTCATTCTTTTATTCCTCACATAAGTGTAAAAAGCCTTGGGGTTTTTCTTGATCCTACCCGCCAAGGACTTCTCATGCCCCCTCCTAGCTCTCCTAAGCCCTTTCTGGAGCTCCTTCCAAGCTATCTTGTGTCCCTCAAGTGCCCTAATGCTTACATAATCCTTCTTCCTCTTCACAAGACATTCGACCTCTTCTGTATCACGGGTAGGCGTGGCGTGGGGGAGGAGTGACTCTCGGGCCATTGGGATATTGCGATGCATTGGGGGTTCACTTGCTGGTGCAATGCCTCCTGTGCCTTGGTGACTGCCCGCCCTGCCACCCCGCCAACCAGGTCCATTGCCCTCTGCTCCCCGACAGTGAGCGGCTACAAGTGCGGCGGGACCTTCTGGTTTTCTGCTCCCAGCAGTTGTGGGCCGTTTCCTGTGGAAACAGATAATACACAGCGTGAAACACTTGGACACGGGCAGCACAGGTGCTCTGCAGCTGGTGGCCTGTGTGTGCAGGATGCCCGGTCATGGTGGACTGTATGGGTGTTGGCATATGGTGGAGGGTGGGGTGCGTGTGGACTGCTGGCGGGTGGGATTCAGTTGCTCTCGAGGAGGAGGGCATGAGTGCTGGAGAGTGTGACACAGGGATGGTGCCAGGGGCATGGAGCTGGTGCCTAACCCTGGCTGACCTGGGACGTTGCCCATCCTCACCCAGCACTGCCTACCAATCCGCCTGGTGGGTACCGCATGAAGGAGGGGGTAGGGGGGGTTAATGTGTGTGGGGATTGTGGGGTGGGGGTGGTGATAGGGGCACGCAGCTGGTGACTTACCCTTGTCACCAATAGGAAGTCCTGCAGCTTCTTTCTGTACTGCTGTCTGGTCCTCGCGGTGGGGCCCATGGGGCTCACGGCATCTGCCATCTCTGCCAGACCTGGTTGATGTAGGCGGGTAGCAGCCTCCTTCCCATCCCGGGGAACAAGGCGCCTCTCCTCCACGGCATCCAGCAATACTTCCAGCTCTGCATCCGTGACCCAAGGGGCAGCTCTCCGAGGTGCCATCGTCTTGGCTGGGATGAGAGTGTGTGGAAGGTAGAGTGCCTGTATGCGGCTGTAGCCTGTCAGGGTCTCGACTGCCAATCCCGACCTCATTGAATCACACACTGGCGTGCATTGGAATTGCACTAGTGCCACGTGGCCCGTGAGGGGAGCTAGGAGAGAAACTAGAGAAAGATGTGAGTTCAGGGCCCGGGCAGGGGGGAGAATTAGAGGAAGTTTGTCCAGACGGCCTAGTGGAAGGGAGGGATGTGGCAGAGGCAGCTGATTGGATCGTCTCAATCTTAGTGACAAAGACGTCAATGAGCCCCTCCCACTTGTTGTTGGAGGTGAGGGTGGAGGGGACGGGGAGAGGGGTTTAAGAAGATGGTCTGCAGTGGAGAAAAGAAGCCAGGATTATCTTTACATTCCAGGATGATCCTGGAATAGTGAGCAGTTTTAGCAGATGGGAGTAGGAGCCGGGAATGTTTGAAGTGGTCCAGCCGGATCTGACAGTGGATGTATAAACCAGTTCTCCACCAGATCCTTTCAAGTCTGCGTCACTTGGATGAAGTGAGTGGAGATGAGGCCGTAGCAGGGGGAACGGTCAGGGTGAGAGAGAGGAATGGTTTTATTGGGAACAAGGATATCAAAGGTGGAGGTGAGGGTGAGGTTGGGTAAATCAGTCGCTGCAGAAATGTTGTGGTGATCGGAGGGCCAGAGACAGATAGTTGGGATTTTGAAAGTGCCGTTGGTAGTGAATTGGGGAATAGGTTTTTGCAGGGATGGATACAGAAGGGGGTCGGGTTGGGGTGTGGAAGGGGGATGTGGGTGGGGAGTGATGCAAAAAAGTTTATTTAAAAAAATTAATTTACGGAATGTGGACGTCGCTGGCTAGGCCAGCATTTATCGCCCACCCCTGGTTGTCCTTCAGAAGGTGGTGGTGAGATGCCTTCATGAACCATTGCAGTACTTGAGGTGTAGGTACACCCACTGTGCTGTAAGGGAGAGGGTGCCAGGATGTTGCCCCAGCGACAGGTTATATATTTCCAAGTCAGGGTGGAGAGTGACTTGGAGGGGAACCTCCAGGTGGCGGTGTTCCTCAGGATTTGCGGCATTTTTCCTTCTAGATGGTAGTGTTTGTGGCTTTGGAAGTTGTCTGAGGAACCTTGGTGAGTTACTGCAGTGCATCTTGTAGATGGTGCACACGGCTGCCGCTGTTCGTCGAAAACTCAGAGATTCCAGATAGATCTGATCATTTAAAAATGATTGATAATTGTCTTTGAATCCAACCTTCTGCTGATGTGTCATTGATTGACAGGCCAACCAGCCAATCATGACAATCACTTGTTGAAATGCAGCCAATCAGCTGATGGGGAAGCGGGACATTTCCAAAGCACACATGGGACATCTTTTGTACTGAGTAGACTGAGTCGGACAAAGATCGCTTGGAGACATGGGCAGAGAAATGGCAAATGGAATTTAATCCAGACAAATGTGAGGTACAGCATTTTGGTAGGTCTAACAGAGGGGGGAAATACCATAAATGGCAAAACTCTTTGAAATATAGAAAGTCAGAGAGGTCTGGGCCTGCAAGTCCACAGATCTTTGAAAGTGACAACACAAGTGGACAAGGTAGTCAAGAAAGCAGACAGAATGCTTGCCTTCATTGGTCGGGGCATCGAGTATGAAAACCGGCAAGTCATGCGACAGCTGTATAGAACCTAGGTGAGGCCGCACTTGGAATATTGCGCACAATTCTGGTCGCCACACTACCAGATAGATGTGGGGGCTGTGGGGAGGGTGCAGAGGAGGTTTACCAGGATGGTGCCTGGTCTGGAGGGTGTTAGCTATGCGGAGAGGCTGAACAGGCTCGGACTGTTTTCGTTAGAACGACGTTGAGGGCTGACCTGTGAGCGGTACAGGCTTGGAGGGATGAAGCGCCTGTTCCTGTGCTGCATTGTTCTTTGTTCTTTGAGCCTACACTCCGTATGCTTCACCCGATGTTTATGTCTATGTATTTACATTGTGTATTTTCATGAATGGAACAATCTATCTGGACTGTACGCAGAACAATGCTTTTCACTATACCTTGGTGCATGTGACAATAAACCCAAATCCACATAGTGAAGATACTTTTTTATTATCTTTTACAGATTTACATTGTCAAAAAAAATCTTGGATAAACAGCCCATCCAGAGGAAGCTGGATAAATTCACAGGGAGAATGGAGGTTTATTAAAACACTTGTGGAGATTTTCTCAATAACAGGAGAATCCTGTCCCTTTAAACAATGACTAAACCTTAAATTGTAACTGCAGGGTGAGCAGGAAGAAGGTCTGGTTTCCTGAAGCAGGGACTTCAGAGGGTCACATTATTTTTGTACAGCTGACAGTTTACAGCATCTTAGAGAGGTTTAACTTGGCATCACGAGTCTGCAGTGTCCCATCAAACACTCACAGGACAGATACAACACGAGGTTACATATGGAGTACAGCTCTCACTACACTGTCCGAATAACGTCTCAGCTCCTGACCCTCAGAAGTGTCTCAGACCCAGTCCGGAGAAGGAAGAGAGTTGCGATTCAGTGCTGACGATGACCTTTGTCCTCACAGCTCACCCCTGTTCTATTTAAAGTTGTGTCTCCTCTGTGGACTGTCTCTAACATTCTACACACATTCTGATCTCCTGATGCTCTTGCTGAGGGCAGAGGAGAGGCTCACGTGGGTGAGGGCACAGGAGAAGCGGGCGTTGGACTCCCAGGCAGAGCCAGAGAGGGTCAGCAGGCTGCTGACACTGTAGGTGTTGTCCGAAGCTCGCAGGTAGTTGCTGGTCTGAACCCCGTCCGAAATGGCTGCACCATCCTTCTTCCACTCCACCACCAGCTCATCGGGATAGAAGTGATTGGCAAGGCACACCAGGGTGGCAGTGCCCTTGGTCTTGACCTCCTCCAGGGAGGGGGGCAGCAGGGTCAGTGTAGGTTGTGAATTCTCACGGCCTGAAAGTGAAAAGCAGGAATTTTAATCGCTGCCATTGTAAAAGATTTCAACTTCCCAAATATTAACTGGGATCAAATCAATGTCAATGTATAGATGATCCTGAATTCTGACAATCCATTCCGAGGAACATTTCTAACTAGCACAAAACAATCCCAAGAAGAAAAGGGGCAGTTTTGGACAGTTTTAAGGCATGAATCTGGGCTGGTGAAGGTGTATCAGTGAGAGAGTATTTGGGTAATAGTGACCATAATTCAGTTAGATTTAGAGTAGTTATGGAAAAGAGTAAAGATAGACCAAGAGTAAAAGTTTTAAATTAACGAAAGACCAATCTTACTAAACTAGGATTTGCCAAAATGGACAGGAAACAGTGACTTGATGGTAAAACAGTGTCAGAGCAGTGGGAGGATATTCAAGCTGGAGATATAGAGAGTTCAGAACAAATGTGTTCACACAAAGCAATAGTGAGGGACATTGTGAGAGGATAACTAATGAATGAGCGAGACCAATTAGAGAGCAAAAGGTAACTTGTGTGTGGAGGTGGAAGACATGGAGATGGTTCTTAATGAATAATTTACAACAGTTTTCACTAATGAGAGGGACAAAGCAGACATTGGAGTTCAGGAGGAGGAGAATTGTGAAATATTGGATGTGATAAAGATAGTGAGAAAGGAGTTATGAAATGAAATTAAATGAAAATTGCTTATTGTCACAAGTAGGCTTCTAATGAAGTTACAGTGAGAAGCCCCTAGTCGCCACATTCCGGCACCTGTTCGGGGAGGTTGGTACGGGAATTGAACCATGCGGCTGGCTTGCCTTGGTCTGCTTTCAAAGCCAGCGATTTAGCCCTGTGCTAAACCAGCCCCTCCAGATTTTGGAGAAGGCACCGCTGAGATATTAATGTGTTTAACATCTTTGAAAGGGGAGATACCCCCAGGCCTGGGTGAAATGTATCCGCGGCTGCTCAAGGAAGAAATAGCGGAGCCTCTGACCATTATTTTCCAATCCTCTCTGACTACAGGCGTGGGGTTGGAGGACTGGAGGACTGATAATGTTGTACCATTGTTTGAAAAGGGAGGAAGGGACAGACTGAGTCATTACAGACCAGTCAGTCTAACCTCAGTGGTGGGGACATTATTGGAAATTATTCTGAGAGAAATTATAATCATCATTGAGAGAGACACAGTTCGATCAATGACAGTCAACATGGATTTGTTAAGAGAATGTCGTGTCTGACTAACTTCATTGAATTTGTTGGGGAGGGAACGAGGAGTGTTGATGAGGGGGAAATCACCCCAAATGGCGGGGATCAGAACGGCCAGAGAATTCCGGCTTTTACATTTCAAATTGGTTCAGTGTCAGAGGGAACGTTTGGTGTAAACCGATTAAATCATTTTGAAATGTTTCTTAAACATTTGTAAAGAAGGTTACTACAAATTCAGCACTGAAATGGTTAATATTGAGAACATTTAAAGACGCAATGTCCCTTTAAGTGACTGTTAACCAGTCAGGAAGCTCGTACTATTGATCAGTATGTTTGGGGGAACAGGTTGAACATTAAAAAACCTCAGATCACTCACAGATCTGGAAAACTTTATCCCAGAACATTCGAGCAGACTTGGAACAACACATTTCACAAAGGATTCTGATTGGCTGTTGTGGTGAATGTAATATAGATGTATATATGTTAATTCACACTGTCTTTGTAAGCGCAGAAGCGCTATCCTACCACTACGGGGAGTAGCGCTGGGAGCACTCAGGAACTTGTACTGGGCTCCACCCTTGGCTCCGCCCACGACTCCTCCCTCTAGTGCAGCTGTATAAATACCCGTGTCCAGAGTCAGCCTGAGTTCACTACGAGTTCATCGACAGGTAACAGGCTGGCTCTGAAGTAAGTCGATTAAAGCCTAGATTCACATCGGAAACACGTGTCTGGTGAATTGATGGTTCCATCAATTTAATCGACTTAAGAACAGTAAAGATCGATTATGGAATCGGCCCTCAAGCCTGGACGCCTGGAACTCAACTTGCAGGATGCAGGGCTAAAGAAATCTTCTCCCACTGGATCCGGTGCTTCAAGGCCTACCCGGCCGAAGCGAGCACAGCCAAAACTACAGACGATCAGAAGCTAAGTCTACTGCACGCGAGGGTGAGCCACAGAATCTCTACGCAACTAAACTCGGCCAGTTCATATACTGCAGCGCTAGCAGTTCTCGAAAAAATGTCTGTAAGGCCCATTAATGAAGTTTACGCTCGCCATGTGTTCATGACTCGCCGTCAGCGGCCTACGGAATCACTCGCCGAATTCCTAAGAGAACGTAATAATTTGTCCAATGACTGTAATTATCAAGCAGTAACCGCGGCTGAACACAGGGAATTGGCGGTACGCAATGTTTTTGTAGCGGGCCTCAGGTCTAACTATGTGCGCCAACGACTGCTGGAAAAGGGGGCCCAGGACTTAGAAATGACTGTGGAAGCTGCTACCACGATGGAGGTCTCCTTCCGCAGCCTTAACTCATTCCCCGCGGACCCCGCGACCCAATCATGGGCCCCCGACCAGCAACTCCCCTAAGGCCTGTGTTACGCGGCCGCCCAGCCACCATGCTGCTCCAGCCAAACCACTATGCTGCTCCAGCCTGCCACTATGCTGCTCCAGCCAGCCACTATGCTGCTCCAGCCAGCCACTATGCTGCTCCAGCCAGCCACTATGCTGTTCCAGCCTGCCATTTCTGCAGCCAGAACCAGCACCCGCAGCAGCACTGCCCGGCCCGCAACACGACCTGCAGCAGCTGCGGGCGAAAAGGGCATTACGCAAGAGTGTGCCTCGCAAAAAGGGCCCCAGCTTCCAACTCCCCAGCGACTCGCAGTAATCGCTCCCCTCACTCGCAGCCCCGCGGGGCCTGAAACGCTGCGGCCTATGCCCCGACTCCGCCCCCTCCAGCCACGTGCGATCCATGGGGGCGGCCATCTTGGAAAACCTCCACCACGCGGCCGGCCACATGCGACTCATGGGGGCCGCCATCTTGGACACCATCTTCCTCGCCGCCCGCCACGTGTGACTCATGGGGGCCGCCATCTTGGATGCCATCTTCCTCGCCGCTCGCCATGTGCGATCCACGGGCCCAATCGGCATCTCCGCGCTCGGACATCTCAGCGGAGGAATTCGAATTAGACTATGAACTCAGAGAGCAGTCATCACGGGGCCACTCCAGCACAGCTGATCGAGCCGTCGTCTACCCGCAACTCAGTGCGGTCACCCTGGACCAATCACGACCAAAGAATCTATGAAACCCGATGGCAGAGGTCAATATCAACGGGTACAAAACGCCATGCCTCTTCGACTCCGGGAGCACGGAGAGCTTCATACATCCAGACCTTGTAAGACGCTGTTCGCTCCCCGTTTTCCCCGTGCAGCAAACTGTCGCGCTCGCTTCAGGCTCCCATTCGGTCCAGATCCAGGGGCGCACCGCCGCGACACTCACAATCCGAGGCGCTAGTTACTTGAAATTCAAACTCTATGTTTTGCCCGAACTCTGCGCACTACTCTTATTAGGCCTAGACTTCCAATGCAAACTCAAGAACCTCACCCTCACCTTCGGAGGGCACCTGCCCCCACTCACGATCTGGAGCTTCGCTGCGCTGCGAATCCCCCCCCTCCTCTCTTTGCCAATCTCACTAAGGACTGTAAACCCGTAGCCACTCGTAGCAGGCGGTATAGCCTGCAGGATACGGTATTTGTCAGAGCAGAGGTCCGAAGGCTACTCAGTGAGGGGGTTATAGAGGCCAGCAATAGTCCCTGGAGAGCTCAGGTGGTGGTCGTTAAGACCGGGGAAAAATTCCGCATGGTGGTCGACAACAGTCAGACTATAAATAGATTTACGCTCCTCGACGCGTATCCCCTCCCCAGGATTGCAGACATGGTAAACCAGATCGCCCAGTACCGGCTCCTTTCCACGGTGGATCTGAAGTCGGCATACCACCAGCTCCCAATCCGCCCAGAGGACCGCCACTACACGGCATTCGAGGCCGATGGCCGCCTCTTCCATTTCCTCCGGGTCCCTTTCGACGTCACTAATGAGGTCTCGGTGTTCCAACGAGCAATGGACCGAATGGTGGACCAGTACGGGCTGCGGGCCACGTTTCCGTTCTTGGACAATGTCACCATCTGCGGCTATGACCAGCAGGACCACGACTCCAACATCCACCGTTTTCTCCAGACGGCACAGAAACTGAACCTCACGTACAACAAGGAGAAATGCGTTTTCCGCACATCCAAACTAGCCATCCTCGGCTATGTCGTGGAAAACGGAGTCCTGGGCCCCGACCCGGACCGTATGCACCCCCTCATAGAACTCCCTCCCCCTCGTTGTTTTTTTCCTACTACGCCCCATGGGTCCCTCAATATGCGGACAAAGCCTACCCACTCTTTAGGACCACACAATTTCCCATGTCACCTGAGGCACGCCAGGTCTTCGACGGCATCAAGGAGGACATCGCCAAAGCGGCCATGCGGGCGGTGGATGAATCCACCCCATTTCAGATAGAGAGCGACGCCTCAGAGGTAGCTCTTGCAGCCACGTTAAATCAGGCAGGGAGATCAGTTGCATTTTTCTCCCGTACCATCTCCGCTTCAGAACTCGGACACTCTTCAGTCGAGAAAGAAGCACAAGCCATTGTGGAGGCTATCCGTCACTGGAGGCACTACCTCGCAGGTAGGAGGTTCATCCTCATCACCGACCAAAGATCGGTTGCATTCATGTTTGACGACTCGCAAAGGGGCAAAATAAAAACGATAAAATTCTGAGGTGGAGGATCGAACTCTCCACCTACAATTATGATATCAAATATCGACCCGGGAAGCTCAACGAGCCTCCGGATGCCCTATCCCGCGGGACATGCGCCAGCACGCAGATCGACAGATTAAAAGTCATCCACAATGACCTCTGCCACCCGGGGGCCACCCGGCTCGCTCACTACATCAGGGCCCGAAACCTGCCTTTCTCCATGAGGAGGTAAAAGCGGTCACCAGGGACTGCCCGATCTGTGCGGAGTGCAAACTGCACTTCTATAGACCAGATAGGGCCCACCTGGTCAAGGCTTCTAGGCCCTTTGAACGCCTCGCGATTGATTTCAAAGGGCCACTCCCCTCAACTAACAAGAACGTTGACTTCTTAAACGTCGTAGACGAGTTCTCCCGTTTCCCATTCGCTATCCCGCGCCCCGACATGACCTCCCACACAGTCATTAGGGCCCTGCATAGCATCTTCACCCTGTTTGGTTTCCCCAGCTACGTACACAGCGACCGGGGTTCGTCCTTCACAAGCGACGAGCTGCGTCAGTACCTGCTCGAAAAGGGCATTGCCTCGAGCAGGACTACCAGCTACAACCCCAGGGGGAACGGGAAGGTGGAGAGGGAGAACGCGATGGTCTGGAAGACCGTCCTACTGACCCTCCGGTCTAGAAAGCTCCAAGTCTCCCAGTGGCAGGAAGTCCTCCCAGACGCGCTCCACGCCATTAGGTCCCTTTTGTGCACGGCGACCAACCAGACCCCTCACGAGAGGCTCTTCATTTTTTCCAGGGGCACTACACGGGGGTCTCACTTCCGTCATGGCTGAGGACGCCGGGCCCCATACTCCTGATGAAACACGTCAGGGCGCACAAAACCGACCCCCTTGTTGAAAAGGTGCGCCTGCTCCACTCCAACCCCCAGTACGCATTCGTCGAGTTCCCTGACGGCTGTCAGGACACGGTATCCCTCCGGGATCTGGCACCCGCCAGATCCAGCGCCCCCTCTACCCCCACAGAAGGACCTCTCACCCTACACCCCATGCTGCCGCCCCCGGCGCTTCCGAGCCCACGGGCTCGCTCCACCAGTTCCGCGCCCCCGCGCCGGCCAGCCCCCAGCGCCCCCAGTCCCCGGTCGAACCAGGAGCATATGAAGCTCGGATACAACCCTCCCTGGAGTCCACCATCGTACCCCAGCACACAACACCCATCCAGCCACCGCAAGAGGCTGCAACCCCGGTGCTCCGCAGATCTCAGCGGACAATTCGACCGCCGGACAGACTGACTTAATAGACTAGACCACCACCCCTGCCGGACTTGATTTTTTTTGCAGGGGGTGAATGTGGTGAATGTAATATAGATGTATATATGTTAATTCACACTGACTATGTAAGCGCAGTAACGCTATCCTACCATTAGGGGGAGTAGTGCTGGGAGCACTCAGGAACTTGTACTGGGCTCCACCCTTGGCTCCGCCCACAACTCCTCCCCCAGTGCAGCTGTATAAATACCCGTGTCCAGAGTCAGCCTGAGTTCACTACGAGTTCATCGACAGGTAACAGGCTGACTCTGAAGTAAGTCGATTAAAGCCTAGATTCACATATGAAACACGTGTCTGGTGATTTGATGGTTCCATCAGCTGTCAGTGTAGAAAGTTCTAGATTTAATTTCAATCCTTGCTACCCAGCATTGGGTTGAGGTCAAGCGAGAGGCTACAATTAGTTTTAGTGTCCAGGGGTCAGTCAGCGTCACTGCTCTGAATGACCCCATGACCCCTGGAGGCTGAGAGTGTGCAGTCAATGGGTGAGGGTCAGGATTAGGAATCTCCAATCTCAAAGAAAGATTTGCATTTCTATAGCACCTGATCCAATCTCAGAATGTCCCAAACTGTTTTACAGCAAATTGTGCAGAGCAAGATCACAGAGAGCAGAGTGATAATGACCAGGTAATGTTGACTGAGGGATAAATATTGACCAGGACACCGGGGAGATCTCCCCTGCTCTCCCTCTAATAGAGCCATAGGATCTTTTACACCCCCTGAGAGGGCAGACATCAGTTTGTTTAATCAGAAAGACAGCACCTCTGACAGTGCAGCCCTCCCTCAATACTGCACTGGAGTCTCAGCCTGGATTATGTGCTCAAATCTCTGGAGTGGGATTTGAAGCCACAACGTTGTGACTCAGAGGCCAGAGTGCTACCCACTGAGGCACGGCTGGCACCTCACGCTCCAATAGGCTGCCATGTTCACCCTCCTGCCTCACACTTGGAGGAATGAGGCTACTTGAGGGGCTGATTTAGTACAGTGGGCTAAACAGCTGGCTTGTAATGCAGAACAAGACCAGCAGCTCGGGTTCAATTCCCGTACTTGCCTTCCCGAACAGGTGCAGGAATGTGGCGGCTGGGGGCTTTTCACAGTAACTTCATTGAAGCCTACCTATGACAATAAGTGATTATTTATTTACCTGGGGAGGGTGGAGCTGTTCCCCAGCCAGAGAGAGTGTCTTCAGGAGAGAGATGGAGAGCAGATTATGGGAGGCCTGGAGTCTAGAGGGGGGACATTTAGCCAGTCAATGGCAGGAGCTGAGCCCTTTCCCCGTAAGGATTTTGGAAGTGGATGGGGAAAGTGGGAGGTGAACTAGAGAAACATCTTTGTTGCTGCTGAAACTCTTGCTATCTGCTCAGTCACGTCTAATAAACACACAAACAAATCAGACACACATGAGTCTGTCTGTGTGGATTTTCTGCTGGTTTCAGTTCAATGAAGAGTGCAGGAGGACACGCCAGGAGCAGCACCAGGCAGACTGAAAAATGAGGTGTCAACCTGGTGCCGATACAACACAGGACTGTGTGTCAAACAGCAGAAGCAGCATGTGACAGACAGAGCTAAACGATCCCACAACCCACGGATCAGATCGAAGCTCTGCAGTCCTGACATATCCAGACGTGAATGCTGATGGACAATTAAATAACTCACTGGAGGAGGCGGCTCCACAAATATCTCCATCCTCAATGATGGAGGAGCCCAACCAGAAGTGCCGAGTGGATGATCCATCCCGGTCTCCTCCTGAGATCCCAGCATCACAGATGTCAGTCTTCAGCCAGTTTGATTCACTCCGCGTGATATCAAGAAACGCTGAAGACCCTGGATACTGCAAATGCTCCGGGCCCTGACATCATCCCCCCAGTAGTACTGAAGGCCCTGGATACTGCGAAAGCTCCGGGCCCTGACATCATTCCCCCAGTAGTAGTGAAGGCCCTGGATACTGCGAAAGCTCCGGGCCCTGACATCATCCCCCCAGTAGTACTGAAGGCCCTGGATACTGCGAAAGCTCCGGGCCCTGACATCATCCCCCCAGTAGTACTGAAGGCCCTGGATACTGCGAAAGCTCTGGGCCCTGACATCATCCCCCCAGTAGTACTGAAGGCCCTGGATACTGCGAATGCTCTGGGCCCTGACATCATCCCCCCAGTAGTACTGAAGGCCCTGGATACTGCGAATGCTCTGGACCCTGACATCATCCCCCCCAGTAGTACTGAAGGCCCTGGATACTGTGAATGCTCCGGGCCCTGACATCATCCCCCCAGTAATACTGAAGGCCCTGGATACTGCGAATGCTCTGGGCCCTGACATCATCCCCCCAGTAGTACTGAAGGCCCTGGATACTGTGAATACTCTGGGCCCTGACATCATCCCCCCAGTAGTACTGAAGGCCCAGGATACTGTGAATGCTCTGGGCTCTGACATCATCCCCCCAGTAGTACTGAAGGCCCTGGATACTGCGAATGCTCTGGGCTCTGACATCATCCCCCCAGTAGTACTGAAGGCCCTGGATACTGCGAATACTCTGGGCCCTGACATCATCCCCCCAGTAGTACTGAAGACTTGTGTTCCAGACTTGTGTAGACGCTGAGAGATTGTCTCCGCAGGTCGGGGAATCGGAAACACAGGGTCACAGTCTCAGGGTAAGGAGCCGATCATTTTGGATTGAGAGAAGGAGAAATTTCTTCACTCAAACGATTGTGAATCTTTGGAGTTCTCGACCCCGAGGGTTCTGGATGCTCCATTGTTGAATATATTCCAAGTTTGGATTAATAGATTTTTGGTCTCTCAGGGAATTAAGGGATACAGGGAATGGCAGGAAAATAGAGTTGAAGACCAAGATCAGTCATGATCGTATTGAATGGTGCAGCAGGCTCGATGGGCCGAATGGTTTACTCTGGCCCCTATTTCTTATGGTCTTGTGTTCAGGATGTACCCCTAGCGAAATTGTTTAAGTTTAGCTACAAAAAAAGGCATCAACCCAACAATGTGGAAAATTACCTAGGTGTGTCCTGTCCACAAAAATCTGGACAAATCCAATCAGGACAATTACTGCCCGTCAGTCAACTTTCAATCATCGGGAAAATGATTGGTGTTGTTAACGACCCTGCTATCAAGTCGCATTTACTCAGCAGTAACCTGCTCACTGACGCTCAGTTTGCGATCTGCCAGGGTCACTCATCTCCTGACCTCATTACAGCCTTGGTTCAAACATGGACAAAAGAGCTGAACTCCAGCGGTGAGGCCAGAGTAACTGCCCTTTGACCTCGAGGCAGCATTTGACCAAGTTTGGCATCAAGGAGCCCGAGCAAAACTGGAGTCAATGGGAATCAGAGGGAAACTCTCCGCTGGTTGGAGTCATACCCAGCACAAAGGAAGATGGCTGTTGTTTGGGAGTTTAACTCTCCAATCTATATTAATGAGCTGGATGAAGGGAATGAGAGTATTGTAGCTAAATTTGCTGATGATAAAATGATAGTTAGGAAAGCAAGTTGTGAGGAGGATACAGAGTCTGAAAAGGGATATTGATAGGTTCAGTGAGTGGGGAGAACATTTGACAGGTGGAGTATAATGTGGGGAAATGTGAGCTTGTCCACTTTGTTCGGGAGAATAAAAAAGCAGAATATTATTGAAATGGAGAGAGACTGCAGAAAGCTGTGGTACAGAGGGATCTGGGTGTCCTTGTGTATGAATCACAGAACGTTAACCTGCAGGTACAGCAAGTGATGAGGAAGGTCAATGGAATGTTGTCCTTTATTACAAGCGGGATGGTGTATAAAAGTAGGGAAGTCTTGCTCCATCGATACAGCACATTGGGGAGACTACACCGTGAGTACTGGGTACAGTGTTGGTCTCCTTACTTATGGACGGATATTCCGACATTGGAAGCAGTTCAGAGAAGGTTCACTGGGCTGATTCCACTGAGGAATGGAATGTCTGATGAGGAAAGGTTGAGCTGGTTGGGTCTGTACTCATTGCAGAATGAGAGGTGATCTTATTGAAATATATAAGATTCCAAGGGAGCTTGACAGGGTGGATGCTGAGAGAATGTTTCCCCTCGTGGGGAATCTTGAATTAGTGGATACAGTTTAAAAATAAGGGATCCACATTTAAGGCGTAGGTAAGGAGGAATTTCGTTAGTTTTTGGAATTCTCTTTCCCAGAGAGCAGTGCATGCTGCGACATTGAATAGATTCAAGGCTGAGTTCGACAGATTTCTGATTGACGGGGGGCAAGGGTTATTGTGACCGACAGGAAAGTGGAGTTTGGGCCACTTTTAAAAGTTAATTTATGGGATGTGTGGGTCTGAAGTGGGAACCTGCCATCCTGACCTTGTCCGGCCTACAAGTGACTCCAGATCCTCAGTAATGTGTTGATTCTGAAATGTCCTCTGGAATGGCCGAGCAAGACACTCAGTTCAAGGGCAATTAGGGATGGGCAATAAATGCTGGCCCAGCCAGAGATCACACATCACATCAAACAATAAAAATATCTCCAGGGATTTTCAGGAATATTGGATCAGGAATAAATATCAGACTGAACTCGACCCAAAGAGAAAGTAACTGAGAGTCTCCCCAAAAGCCTGGAACACTGAAGCCACTGGATTGTGAGCCCTGCTGGACCTGTTTGTCATCAGAACTTTGCTAAGAGATAAGCAGGGAGTGGAGAGAGCAGAGTTAAAGCTGGGGGAAGTGGGACCTCGGTGTCTCACTGTGCTGCTGCTGCTGCTGTGATCAGTTATATCAGAGAGTGTGACAGGGAGCCAGAGCTCACATCAAACTCTGCCCGTGTCTGTCACACGCAGACTGACAGGAGTCTAGTGAGTGATTTCACTCCATGGTCCAGGAATGTGAACACAGTCTGCAAACGTCCAGATCTCCTCCACACGGTGGGTAAAAGCTGCTTACTTATATCTTGCTGCTTAAAGGGGGGAATGGAACTAAAGAAATACAGCTGGGCACCCTGTTCTACACAGTGTTCTTCAATGAACCATTTCATTCACTACAGCTCCCCACTAACACCTTCAACTATTCAGCATTTGTGTTTGAGAAAGTTTCAGTATTGAAAGGGTTAATAACGGAGGATTGGGGTTTACTTACTCAGTCTGAGCTTGGTTCCTTTACCGAACGTGAACCACACTGACAGCTTCCAGTGCAGGGGCTGTACAAAAACCTCTGCTCTCTGCTTCACTCACTCACTCTCACCCTCTCTCTACCTCTCACTCACTACTGTCTTTCTCTCTTACTGTTTCTCACTCTCTGTTTCTCTCAATGTGTCTGTGTTTTGTTGGGAAAGTTGAGTATGCTAATTTTAGATGATAAATCTTTCATCTGCTCTCCATTTGGGCAGCATGGAAGCACAACTGGATAGCACTGTGGCTTCACAGTACCAGGGTCCCAGGTTCGATTCCCCGCTGGGTCACTGTCTGTGCGGAGTCTGCACGATCTCCCCGTGTCTATGTGGGTTTCCTCCGGGTGCTCAGGTTTCCTCCCACAGTCCAAAGACATGCAGGTTAAGTCGATTGGCCATGATAAATTGCCCTTAGTCACCAAAAAGGTTAGGAGGGTTATTGGGTGACGGGGATAGGGTGGAAGTGAGGGATTAAATGAGTTGGTGCAGATTCGATGGGCCAAATGTCCTCCTTCTGCACTGTATGTTCTATGTTCTATATGTGGACATGGAGAGTAAGATGGAAACCTGAGGCCTTCAGTGAGCTGCGGTCATGACAGGGACTGGAGTGTGTAGTGGACAGTGAGAATAATTTGTTCAGTTTCCTTTATTCTGTTTATTATGTATTATATAAAACTGTGGGATGTGTCAGTAAAGGAGGAGCGATTGTGTGTCCATTATTATATATGATATAAAACTGTGCAATGTGTCAGGACAGCAGGTGAGACTTTATGTCCATCATATATTATATAAACTGTGGGATGTGTCAGTGCAGGAGGTGGTGCTGCATGTATTGAGGTTTTTGTAAGGCTCTGTATCACTGTGTAGGGGAAGGTCCTACTTTGCTGACAGTAATAATCAGCGACATCCTCATTCTGCACATTGCTGATTGTCAGGGTGAATCGTGTAGTGGACAGTTCTCTGCCGGTGAATCGATCGGATATTCCTGTGAATCGGCTCGCTGCATTATAGATCAGCAGAGCTGGTTTTTGACCGTCTCGCTGTTGGAACCATTCAACATCAGTAGTAGCGGATTGGCTGGCCGTACAGGTGAGGGTTGCGGTCTGGCCCAGGCTCACTGACAGCACCGGGGGAGACTGGGTCATGATGGTGTCTCCACTGATACCTGAGGAGTAAGAGAAACAGTAATAATAGAGAAGTAAGAACTGTCACATAAAGAGCCTGTACAATGAGATATTGTTGGAGACACTGACTGTTCCTCTGCTTTCAGCATTTTCCCTTCAATCACAAGTCAGTAGAATTGGATTGAAATGGAGAGCAGGAAAATATTCAAGGTGGAAGGAGAGAGATTTGTACCTGCGATGCAGAATGCCAGAGGCCAGATCAGCTGGATGGCTGAAATCATGGTGTCTGCTCCTGTCCCTGTGCCTGGTTACTGATAAACTCTCCCTTCACTGGGCTCTGCTTTATAAAGCTGCAGCCTGTGAGAGTCTGACAGCCCGTTCCTCAGTATGTAAATGGTATGAGGCAGAGACACCACGTCAGCACCTTCACTTCCTCTTCTTCTCACTCACTCCCTCAGTTTCAGTCCCTCAGTCTCTGTCTCTTTCCCTGTCTCTCTGTCTGTCTCACTCTCATTGTTTGCTCTCTCTCTCTTTCTTTCTTACTCTATTTTTCTCCCTCACTTTCATCTGGGGGCATGCTCTCATAGCTCCAGGGACTCGGGTTCAATTCCAGTCTTTGGAAACTGTCTGTGCGGAGTCTGCACGTCCTCCCCAAGTCTGCGTGGGTTTCCTCCGGGTGCTTTGGTTTCATCTCACAGTCCAAAGATGTGTAGGTTAGGTGGATTGGCCATGCTAAATTTCCCCTAGTGTCCAAAGGATAATGTGGGATTTCTGGGTTCAAAGGATAGGGTAGGGCCCTGATCCTACGTAGTATACCGTTTCAGAGGGCCTATGCAGACTAAATGGGCTGAATGGCCTCCTTCTGCACTGTAGTTATTCCACGATTCTGATTCTCCAGCTTTGAGGACTCTGCTCCTCTCCTTTACCCCCAGAAGAGACATCAGCCTCCTGGTATCCACTCTCTCAGTCTCCTCAGGATCTTATGTTTCAGTGAGATCACCAGCCGGGATTTTCTTAGCCCGCGCCGGGTCGGAGAATCGGCGGTGACGCGTGAAATTCCCGACACGCCGCTCCGACGCCGGGAGGCGATTCTCCAGCAACCGGAGAATCGGCAGCAATCGCGCCCTTGCGGTCACCACGCTGCCGGTGGGGGGCCGATGAAAGCGGCCTACCCGGCGATTCTCCATGGTCGACCGGCCGAACACTGGCCGAGTTCCTCCGAGTCCCGCTGGTGTGGTTCCAATCCGCTCGGACCCGCAGCCGCGGTGGACGTCCTGGTGGAGGGACGATGGGATCTGACTCCGGGGGCAGGGAGGGGGAGGCCTCATTTGGGTCCAGGTCCACGATCGGGCGCTTCCGATCGGTGGGCGCCCGCGATCCTCCCCATGGATCCGCTGCAGGTCTCCGGCATGTTGCGCGGCGTCGGCGCGAAGACGGCAACCGTGCGCATGTGCCGTCATGGAGATGGCCGTCGCGCGCAGCACTCCAGCACCGTGCTGGCCGCCTGAAGACTGCTGAATTGCTGGGCCAGGAGGCCCGTTGATGCCGGCGTACACCACTCCGGTGTTTACGCCGGCATCAACACTTGGCCGGGATTTTGGAGAATCCTGGTCCACCTCTTATTCTTCTAAGCTCCTGTGGGTACCAGCCCAACCTGTCCAAACTTTCTTCCTGAGATAAACCCGTCATCCCAGGTATGAGTCGAGTGAATCTTTCCTCAAAATGGAGAGTGAAGTATTAGATTCTGAGACGAGGGTCCTGAATAAAGGAAACTACTCAGACTGATTCCTGGGATGGCTGGACAGGCTTACGAGGAGAGATTGAGTCAGATAGGATTATATTCAATGCAGTTCAGAAGTATGAGGCGGGACCTCATAGAAATCTATAAAATCTTAACAGGACGAGACAGGATAGATGCAAGAAAGATGGTCGCAATGGTGAGAGTGTCCAGCACCAGACACCGTGGCCGGAATTCTCCGATCCTTTCGCCGAGACGGAGAATCGGCGGCAGGTGGGGGGGGGGGGGGGGGGGGGGGATTGCGCAATACCGCTCTGACGTCGGGCTGCCGATTGCCGCCGACCGGAGAATCAGCGGCAATCGCGCCGGCGCGGTCGCCGCGGCACCAGTTGGGGGCCATTGAAAGCCCCCCCGCCCCCAGCGATTGTCCGTGCTTGACGGGCCGAGTGCACACCGAGTTCCGCCGAGCCCCACTGCCGTTGTTTGCGTATGCTCCTACCTGGCGGGACCTTGACTTTCTAGCTGCGGGGGCCATCCAGGTTGGGGGGGGGGGGGGGGGAGAGACGACTCCAGGGGCTCCACGGTGGCCAGGCCCATGATCGGGGGCAACCGTTCCTCTTGTAATAAACACCAACATTCCATTTCCCTTCCTGATCACTTTCTGGACCTGCAGACTAACGTTTTGTGATTCATGTACCAGGACACCCAGATCCCTCTGTATCAGCCAGTTCCTCAATCTCTCTCCATTTAAATATTTTACTGCTTTTCTATTCTTCCTGTGAAAGTGGACACGTTCACATTTACCCACGTTATACTCCAAATGTTTTCCCACTCACTCACTGTCTCTATCCTTTTGCAGACTCCTTGGGTGCGATTGTACGGCTGGGTGACACGAAAATGCCAGGAAAATCTCATGAGAGGCCTTTCGTGAGATTTACAATGCCCGGGACACCTCCCGAGATCTAACGAGACTTCGCGAGACGTCCCTGGACGGGATCCAGATTTGCATATTCAAGTGAGTAGTTAGCAACACTTAAATATGTCTGCGCAGAGTTAACCAAGTTGCGGGATCGAACGCCCGTGCATGGGAGAGTTCACCATGGCGGCGTTTAGCACGGGTTTCCACAATCATGGACCAGATGTAACGGAACTTGGGGCTCTCCCAGGCGAATTGAGGCCTCCGAGTGGTCTTGCTCTGGGCATGGTGGTACCCTGACACTCCTGCTGCCACCTGGGCACCTTGGCACTACCAGCCTGGCACTCTAGCAATGCCACCCTCTCACCCTGGCAGTGCTAACCTGGGTGCCCAAGTGGCATGGCCAGGCTGGCAGGGCCAAGGTGCCCAGGTGCCAGTTTGCCAGGGATCAGGTCCGGAGAGCCCTGCCCTTATGAGGTGGGGTGAAGGGGGCTCAAAGTCCCTTAATCAGTAAGTTGGGCCGTTGGGGGGTCCAGAGGCGGCGGTGCATGTGGAGGTCCCCAAATAAACAAAGTCCCATTTAATAGCCGGGTTGCCCTCGGCGCTGCCGGCTCCACAGAAATACCTGCTATTCGCACCCAAAATGAGACTCTGGTTTTTTCCATTAAATCACGCCCTCTCCCTCCTCTCGATAACTTACTTTCCCACCTTTTGTGTGTCATTGTCACCTGAGCTACATTCACTCCCTTCATCCAATCATTGATATAGACTGTGAACAGTTGCACCCCCAGCACTGATCCCTGTAACACTCCACTAGTTACAGCTGACAAACCTGAAAAACATCATTCATCCCCTCTCTGAACGTATAATGGAAGGAAGGTCATTGATGAAGCAGCTGATGATGGTTGGATCACAAACATTTTCCTTCGTGCCAGGTATGACTCCAACCAACAGCTCCTTTGTCCATATTTGATCCAAGGCTGGAATGAGGTCAGGAGCAGAGTGACCCTGGCAGATCCTTAACTGAGCGTCAGTGAGCAGGTCATTGCTGAGTAACTGCCGCTTGATGGCACTGTTGACAATCCCTTCCATCACATTTTCACAGTAAATTTATTGCAGTGTTAATGTAAGCCTACTTGTGACTCTAATAAAGATTATTATTATTACTGAGGATTGCAGGTAGACTAACGAGACAGTAATTGGCCGGGTTGGATTTGTCCTGCATTTTGTGTACAGGATATAGCTGGGCAACATTTCACATTGTCGGGTACATGCCAGTGTTGTAGCTGTTCTGGAACAGCTTGGCTAGATGTGCAATTAGTTCTGGAGCGCAAGTCAACAGTATTATTGCTGGAATATTGTAAAGACCCATAATCTTTGCAGTATCCAGTGCCTTCAGCCATTTCTTGATATCATGTCGAGTGAATCAATCTGGCTGAAAACTGACATCTGTGATGCTGGGGACCCCTGGAGGAGACCAAGATGGATTCGGCACTTGCGGCTGAGGATTTCTGTGAATACATCAGCCTAATCCGTTGCACTGATGTGCTGGGCCTCTCCATCATTGAATGGAGATATTTGTGGAGCCTCCTCCTCCATTGAGGTGTTTAATTGTTCACCACCATTCACTACTGGATGTGGCAGGACAGCAGAACTTAGGTCTGATCCACGGGTAATGGAATAGTTCAGATCTGCCTATTACTTGCTGCTTATGCTGTTTGGCACACAGGCAGTCCTGTGGTGTCACTTCACCAGGTTGACACCTCATTTGTAGGTATTCCTGGTGTTGCTCCTGGCAGTTCCTTCGACATTCTCCATTGAACCCTGGATTGGTGATAATGGAGAGTGGGAAATATGCCAGGAAATGAGGTTATAGATTGTGATTGATTGCAATTCTGCTGCTGCTGATGGCCCACTGCTTCTCATGGATGCCCAGTCTTGAGTAGTGAGATCTGTTCGTCGTCTGTCCCATTTAGCACAGTGGTAGTGCCACACAACATGGTAGAGGGTATTCTCAAAGTGGAGATGGGTCTTTGGCTTCGCAAGGACAATGCGGTGGTCACTTATACAGATACTGTCCTGGACAGATGCATCTGCAGCAGGCAGGTTGGTGAGGATGAGGTCTTGTTAGTTTTCTCACCACCTGCCATAGTCCCAGTCAAGCAGCTATGTCCTTTAGGACCCGACCAGCCTCATCAGGAATGGAGGTTCAGAGATTCTGCTGTTGATGGACATGGAATTTCCCCACCCTCTTGTCACTCTTGCCTCCCTCACCGTTTTTTCCAATTCATGCTCATTATGGCGGTGTGCTGACTAATAAACTGAGGGAGATGCGGTTTATGGTAAACATATTTAACACATGTTTAACCTGACACCATGAGACTACATGGGGTCCACAGTCGATGTTGAGGATTCCCTCCTGACTGTATACCACTGCGCCCCCACCTCTGTCCTGCCGGTGAGACAGGATGGTGATGGTGGTGTCTGGGACATTATCTGTAAGGTATGATTTTGTGAGTGTGACTATGTCAGGCTGTTGCTGACTAGTTGTGGGTGTGGAGGACTTTGCAGGCCTATAGTGTTGGATTTGCCATTGTTATTTCCGAGGTCCAGGTCGATGCCGGGTGGCTTGTCCGGCTTCATTCCCTTTAGGATTTGCAGTGGTTTGATACAACTGAGTGGCCATTTCAGGGTCAACCACATTGCTGTGGGTCTGACACATGTAGGCCAGACCAGGTAAAGATGGCAGATTTCCTTCCCTGAAGGACATCAGTGAACCAAATGGGTTTTTACGACAATCGACAATGGTTTCATGGTCACCATTACTGAGACGAGCTTTTAATTCCAGATTTATTCATTGAATTTAAATTCCACCAGCTGCCATGGTGGGATTTGAACCTGTGACCAGGGCATTAGCCTGGGCCTCTGGATTACTAGTCCAGTGACATTACCACTACACCACGGCCTCCCCCACATTGTGCTGTGGGGCTCCATGGAACTGTATCCCAGCATGAAGTGTCCCTCAGGAGGAGAGAGGGAATGTTCGGAGCCCTGAGCTCCATTTCCCAGCCCAGCCATTTTGTCTTCCAATGAATGAATGAGATGCCAATTTGGAGCCAGGTTAGGGACAGTCTCTTGCTGTGGACCCAGGTCTACAAGAGGCAATTGGAGATATCCCTGAAAGGGAAAGATTGGCTGGGTTATGGGGATAGAGAGGGGGAGTGGGACTAATTGGGTAAGTCACAGCACGATGGGCAGAATGGCCTCCTTCTGTGCTGGAAGATTCGAGGTAGTGGACACAGTTCACAGTTTTCTCCCGTGTCAGTAACAAACATCCAGCTGCTCTGAGCCCCTTCTTTCACTTCCTCTGTTGGTTACGTTTCAATCTTCCGATCTGACAGTTTTGCTGTTATTTTTTACACTGGGGGTTTCTGCTGTGGTCTGAATCTCTAACAATAACTGTCCAATCAGTGAAAAGAACAGCAGCTCAGAGCAGTCAGGACTGAGGAGCCAGGCTCACTGGGAAACACATTGGGAAGGTCAGAGCCATCGTCTTCAGCTCCCGATACAAACTCCATCCCTCTCCCTGAGCTGTCTGCTGCTCAACCAGACTCTTTACAACATTGGCCTCATCTCTCTGTTCCTCCACAATTCCCAGCTTCCCACCATTTAGAAATGACTCTGATTTCTCTTTCTTTGGTCCAAAGTGGATGATTTCACAGGCCCACATTGAACTCCATCTGCCATTGTCTTCAGTCCCCATCACAATCTCTGTTCCCCAGACACTGATTCCATCCTTCTCCCTGGGCCTGTCTGACTCTGAACCACACAGTTCACAGCCATGGTGTCCTATATGACCCTGAGATGACCTTCCCACCACATCATCCACTCCATCACTAAGACGGCCTATTTCTCCCTCGGTAACATCGCCCGAGTCCGTCCTGCCTCACATCATCTGCTGCTGAGAATCTCCTCCATGTCTTTGTTCCCTCTAAACGTGACTATTCCAATGCTGTCCTGGCCGCCCTCACACCTACCACCCTCCGTAAACATCAGCTGATCCAAAACTCTGCTGCCTGGATCTGAACTCACACCAAATCCCGTTTACCCATCACCCCCTCTGCTCACTGACCTACACTGACTCCCGGTCCAGCAATGCCTCGATTTTAAATTCTCATCCTTGTTCTCAAACCCCTCCCTGTCCTCCACCCTCCCTATCTCTGTAACCTCCTCCAAGCTGCCTAACTTAGTGCGGTCAGTAACTTGGATATATGTCTCTCTATTCCTTCATCCAAGTCATTGAGAAATACAGTGAAAAGCTGAGGCTCCAGCTCAGATCCTTGGGGACATCACTATTCACATCTTGCTGATTGGAGTCACACACATTATCCCCACTCCCTGTCTCCTACCTCCTAACTAATTCCTTATCCATGGCAAAAGCTTTCCTCAAATTACATGGGCGGGAGTCTCTGAGCCTGCGCCAGGCAGGAGAATCGGCAGGGTGGGCGTGCGAATCCCGCCACGCCGCTCCGACGCTGGTCCGGTCGCTGCTATGCCAGTCGAGGGCCATTGAAAGCGGCCCCCGCAGGGATTCTCCACGCTTGATGGGCCGAGTGCACATGTGGTCCTCCTCGGCGTGACATCGGCGTTCTGGCTGCGGGGGCTGGCCTGGTGGGGGGCGGGGGTTGCCGACTCCGGGGGGACTTCCATGATGGCCAGGCCCGCGATCGGGGGCAATCGATTGACGGGCGCGCCTCATTCCAGAGCGCTCTTCCTCCGCGCTGGGCCCCTGTAGGGCTCCGCCATGTTGCCCGGAGGCCGGCGCGGAGACAGCCGTGGTGTGCATGCGTGGACCCGTGCCGGCCATGTCGTGCATGCACGCGCCCACACCGGCCATGTAGGGCTGGCTTTCAGCCCCAGAGCAGCACACAGTGCTCCGCCGCGTGCTACCCCTGAGGAAGAGATGAATGACTGGGCCTGGAGGCCCATTAACGCCAGCGTCGCTCGCGACGGTTTTGACGCTGGTGCAACACTTAGCCGGGATTTAGGAGAATCCCGGCCCAATTTTATTAACAGCCACTCCTGTGGAATCTTTTGGAATGTATTCTGGAAATCCATACAAATAACATCCACATACATTCCCTTACCTACCACATTCGTGACCTCATTAACAAATGTAACCAGATTAGTTAAACATGTCTGACTTCATATTTCTCACTCATTTTGTATCTAATCAGATTCCAGTCACTTCCGCACAACAGACATTAAACTAAGATGTTAGTTGTGAATGACTCTATTAAACAGCTAGCACAGACCCGAGGGGCAGAATGGCCTCCTCCTGTACTGTAGGCTTATCTGGCTCCTTGACTGAAACATATGGATAGGAACAGGAGGTGGGCTGGAGCTTAAACAATGAGTTGAATGTAGGCGGAGTGTCATTAGTGGGTAATGGACAATGGACATTGTGTACATGAGCTCCAACCTTCCCTCTGAGTGTCCGACCTTCCTCTCAGATACACACCTCCCTGAGCTCCCTCCCTCTGAGTGTCCGACCTTCCTCTCAGATACACACCTCCCTGAGCTCCATTCCTCCCTCTGAGTGTCCGACCTTCCTCTCAGATACACACCTCCCTGAGCTCCATCCCTCCCTCTGAGTGTCCGACCTTCCTCTCAGATACACACCTCCCTGAGCTCCATCCCTCCCTCTGAGTGTCCGACCTTCCTCTCAGATACACACCTCCCTGAGCTCCATCCTTCCCTCTGAGTGCCCGACCTTCCTCTCAGATACACACCCCCCTGAGCTCCATCCTTCCCTCTGAGTGTCCGACCGTCCTCTCAGATACACAACTCCCTAAGCTCCATCCCTCCCTCTGAGTGTCCGAACTTCCTCTCAGATACACACCTCCCTGAGCTCCATCCTTCCCTCTAAGTGTCCGAACTTCCTCTCAGATACACACCTCCCTGAGCTCCATTCTTCCCTCTGAGTGTCTGACCTTCCTCTCAGATACACACCTCCCTGAGCTCCATCCCTCCCTCTGAGTGTCCGACCTCCCTCTCAGATACACACCTCCCTGAGCTCCATCCCTCCCTCTGAGTGTCCGACCTCCCTCTCAGATACACACCTCCCTGAGCTCCATCCCTCCCTCTGAGTGTCTGACTTTCCTCTCAGATACACACCTCCCTGAGCTCCATCCCTCCCTCTGAGTGTCTGACTTTCCTCTCAGATACACACCTCCCTGAGCTCCATCCCTCTGAGTGTCCGACCTTCCTCTCAGATACACACCTCCCTGAGCTCCATCCCTCCCTCTGAGTGTCCGACCTTCCTCTCAGATACACACCTCCCTGAGCTCCATCCCTCCCTCTGAGTGTCCGACCGTCCTCTCAGATACACACCTCCCTGAGCTCCATCCCTCCCTCTGAGTGTCCGACCTCCCTCTCAGATACACACCTCCCTGAGCTCCATCCATCTCTCTGAGTGTCCGACCTCCCTCTCAGATACATACCTCCCTGAGCTCCATCCCTCTGAGTGTCCGGCCTTCCTCTCAGATACACACCTCCCTGAGCTCCATCCCTCCCTCTGAGTGTCCGACCTTCCTCTCAGATACACACCTCCCTGAGCTCCATCCCTCCCTCTGAGTGTCCGACTGGAGTATAATGAAAATGTACAAGGCTGCAACAGAAGCAAAAAAAATTTTTCACATGACGATCAGCGAAATAACACTTTTACAATTTAAAAAATGACTCGTTACCAATGAAGACACTCTTCACAATCCAGTCTGTGTACACAGGTACATCATGCGTCACAATCCATTCCGTGTACACAGGGACATCACACTGTGTGTGTAGTCGATGGCAGACTCCACCATGGGGATGCCCACTTTCCTGTTAAAGCACCATGTGTGTAGTCGATGGCACCCTGCACCTTGGGGATGCCCACTATCCTGGTAACCCTGTGTGATCTCTGCCAGCTTCTATCTGTTCAGAGGGAAGACAATGACGTTTCCCTCTCTGGAAACTTGGAAGTTTTTCTGTCACTTCTTTGATTCCATTGTAGATGGTGAACTGTGAGATGTTGGCCATGTCGCCTGTTCCAATCTGGAAGTTTAGTTAACAGGACTGGTATCGAAAGATCGAAAAGACCATATACAGCTGTGAATAGACACATGACTCAGAGCTAAGACCAGTCTAGAGAAATGCTACAACATGTAAGGACCTATTATGGGTTTTTAAAAACATTTGGAGTACCCAATTATTTCTTTCCAATTAAAAGGCAATTTAGCGTGGCCAATCCATCTACCCTGCAGATCTTTGGGTTGTGGGGTGACACACACGCAGAAAAGGGGTGAATGTGCAAACTCCACATGGAAAGTGACCCAGGGCCGGGATTGATCCTGGACCCTCAGTGCCGTAGGCAGCAGTGCTAACCACTGCGTCACCGTGCTCGACCCAAGTATGGGTTTGACGTGAGATAAATGAACTGATTTTGTATTTCATCAGTTGAGGTTTTCTTATCTCTCCATGTCCTGTTCAGCAATGAATATCTGTGAAAGCTGTTACTGTTATCATTGCTGGGATTGTCACCTCTGAAACTATCCTTGGCCAAGGTTTCCATCATGCCGATAATATTGGCAACAATTTCAATCATGTCAAGAAAGAGCTCTCTAAACTTATTAATGAATGTCATTCGTTGTAAAATTGTTTCATTTATTCCGCTTCAGATTGAGTGACTCAGTGCAATAAATCATTATTGACCATTTCCTAGTGTCAGGTGTAGTGAGAGACATGGTGCAGTAAAACGGTATTGACCGTTTCCTAGTGTCAGGTATAGTGAGAGACACGGTGCAGTAAAACGGTATTGACCGTTTCCTAGTGTCAGGTGTAGTGAGAGACCCGATGCAGTAAAACGGTGTTGACCGTTTCCGAGTGTCAGGTGTAGTGGCTGACCTGGTGCAGTAAAACGGTATTGACCGTTTCCTAGTGTCAGGTGCAGTGAGAGACCCGGTGCAGTAAAACGGTATTGACCGTTTCCGAGTGTCAGGTGTAGTGAGAGACCCGGTGCAGTAAAACGGTATTGACCGTTTCCTAGTGTCAGGTGCAGTGAGAGACCCGATGCAGTAAAACGGTGTTGACCGTTTCCGAGTGTCAGGTGTAGTGAGAGACCCGGTGCAGTAAAACGGTATTGACCGTTTCCTAGTGTCAGGTGCAGTGAGAGACCCGGTGCAGTAAAACGGTATTGACCGTTTCCTAGTGTCAGGTGTAGTGAGAGACCTGGTGCAGTAAAATGGTATTGACCGTTTCCTAGTGACAGGTGTAGTGACTGACCCGGTACAGTAAAACGGTATTGACCGTTTCCTAGTGTCAGGTGTAGTGAGAGACCTGGTGCAGTAAAACAGTATTGACCGTTTCCTAGTGACAGATGTAGTGACTGACCCGGTGCAGTAAAACGGTATTGACCGTTTCCTAGTGTCAGGTGTAGTGACTGACCCGGTGCAGTAAAACGGTATTGACCGTTTCCTAGTGTCAGGTATAGTGAGAGACCCGGTGCAGTAAAACGGTATTGACCGTTTCCTAGTGTCAGGTGTAGTGACTGACCCGGTGCAGTAAAACGGTATTGACCGTTTCCTAGTGTGAGGTGTAGTGACAGACCCCGTGCAGTAAAATGGTATTGTCCGTTTCCTCGTGCCAGGTGTAGTGAGAGACCTGGTGCAGTAAAACATATTGACCATTTCCTAGTGTCAGGTGTAGTGAAAGACATGTGCAGTAAAAAGGTATTGTCCGTTTCCTCGTGCCAGGTGTAGTGAGAGACCTGGTGCAGTAAAACATACTGACCATTTCCTAGTGTCAGGTGCAGAGAGAGACACGGTGCAGTAAAACGGTATTGACCGTTTCCTAGTGTCAGGTGCAGTGAGAGATGTGAAACACAGAGTGCTCCATCTCCTAGAAAGAAAGCAATGACTGCATTCGGACTCTAAACGTAACATCAACAATGACAGGAAAATGTAGGTTGATGTAAGCTTGTGTACTGGAGAGAGAAAGAAAGAGAGAGAGAGCGAGAGAGGGTTACCCCTCGGGGGGTTTATGACCAGTGACAGACAGGGGCTGAGGAAATGGGAGTTTCGGTCGTTTAGATTGTGCCTGTCGGTGAAAATCTCGAAGATTCCTTTCCCCCCCACTGCTACTTGAAGTTTTGTTTAGCTGAAAGTTTTAATTTGTTCAGATAAATGTTATAAGAATGGAAATATACAAATCTTTATATTTGTGTGTCTGTGTGTAATGAAGAGTTTGTGTGTGTGAGCTCAATGTGTTTCCTTCTCTAAATTGTCATTTGTTTGTGAAGTTTCAGCAATCTGAGTTCAAAGCCTCACAAGGTGTATTCTGAGTTGGATTAAAGTACAATATAATTAAACAAACCAAAGTTTGAAGTTATAAGGTTGGAGTTGAGATTTCTGTCCAGAAAGCACAGTTTGAATGGACGCCGAAGATACAACAATCAGACTGTTTAACAAGAGACCTTTGAAATACGATGATGTTTTCTCAGATAAAGAATATGTGCTGATAAACATCTGGGACTTTAAATCTGAAAACAGATTCACACACATGAGGAAGTGTTTTTTCAATGTTGATTTTATAAATTACAATTCTTACAAAATTCAAAGATTTGAGTCTTGGTTCCTGACAAAGTCACAACTGGAGTTTTTTATTTTAAAAAGTTTGACAACAGTTGACACTAATTCAAATGCTGCCAGCTCCCATCTATAGAATCCCTACACTGCAGAAAGAGGCCAATCAGCCCATCGGGTCTGCACTGACCCTCCGAAAGAACACCCACCTCAGCCCATTCCCCTGCCCTATCCCTGAAATCCCACCTATTGATCATGGCCAAACCACCCAATGTGCATCTCTTTGGACTGTGGGACCATGCAGACATGGGGGTCATTATTTTCTCACTTGATAAACACTGATCTTAACCCAGCTATGAAATGAAATGAAATGAAATGACAATCAGCTATGATTGTCCTTTGATTAATTAATCAATAATAATCAGCAGTGCCCTGTTTTTCTCAATCTTGTTTTCTCTCTGTACTGGCCACCCAGTTTTGTTCAGACTAAAATTTTTGTTTTTCCAGTTTCTCAAACTGGAATATTAAAATAAGTTGTTTTTGTTGATTAGGATTGTTGTTCTCCGGCATTCTGTGACCTTGGATTACAGAGCAAGTCGCTGAGTAATCTTATCTGCTGTGGTCACCTGAAGCATCAGAAGATGAAGTTTCATTGATGGACATAACACCTGATTGATGACAGATGGGAAAACACCATCAAGAGCTCCGTAAACAAGCTGAATATGACAAAGTCTGCTTCACCTTGAGCTCCCTGTGAGAGGAACTGAGAAGAGCTGAGATTTGTTTGGGGAAAGATTGTGTGGCAGGCTTCACAAGACTGGAATGGAGCCAGAAATCCAGTTTAAAGAGACATTGCTTCAGAGACTCAGTGCTGGGGTGGAATAGTCATCCACGGACATCAGGAGGAAGGGTCAGAAACGGACTGACTGACCATAGTGCCCACCCACTGGGGTTACTCAGTGACTCAGTGTTTACTGAGGGGACAGTAACGGGGCACCAATTGTGGGGGAGCTGCGGTGGAACAGACCAAATTGGGGTTATTGTTTGTATTTAAATAAATATGTCTTCTTTTCCTCAGAAATATACAAAGTGCTTCTCCTTTCAATAAAGTTACCTTTCTTCATTTTCATACACATTACCATTCTTATAAATTCATTTAAAATATATTATCAGTGATAATTGTCATATTATTATCCTTATTCAATATACAATAAAATTGTTGTTTTAACACAATACTTGTCAGAGTCGCTCATTCCTGTCACGTCCAGAGTGCAGCTTCGAACCTCAGTGAGACTCTGAAAGGGATTCTCACCTCTCCTCACAGGGAAACCCTTTATTGTACGGTGAGTCCCTCCAGACAAACTGAATGAGATAAGCTGGGAACTATTCCAGGTGTAAAAGGGTCTGAGGAAATGATTCAGGGCCAGAGAAGGAGTTTGCGAAAAAGGACACAAACTTTTTAAGAGAACTGAGTTTGATAATCTGGCCCTCAGCTGTGACATTGGAACCAGACAGCGGGAGATAAACAAAGATCCAGAGGTAGAGACCCCCCTTTGACAGGAGGTACAGGAAACACAATAACATTTCTGATCAGTTTACCACAGGAAGATAATAATGGAACATATCGGTGGGGAGGGGGGGGGGGGGGGGGGGGGGGGGGGGGGGGGGGTGAATATAAATCCAGTTCCTGGGAGTGGGAGTGAGTGGGGGTGGGGGACCAGGTCGGATCCCGGAGATATCTGGTTCTGAGCTCCAATAGTCCCCTTCTAATGACAACATGAGAATGTTGTGCTGAATCTCAGCATCACATCATCTGCCCCGTAATACCCTGAAACACATCAGTAATGATTCTGCCACTGTGCTGCCAGTTAAACCTCTTGAAGGGGCTTTCAAGACAGTCCAAACCTGCCCTACACAGGGCAGCTTTCTGATGGATTTATTCACTGATTTTATTGACCTTTATTTAGTCAGGAGGGTCAATTGTGAACCAATTCTCATTTACAACAACAACCTGGACAAGAGGCAAACGTCACAGCAACAGGAATTACAAAATACATTGAAACAGGAAAAACAATCAAATACAAATGAGCACTGAAAGAGAATTGACAGTTTATCCAGTACAAGTATCAGTTAACAGAGCTTTAACCCTTCAGTGAAAGGCCATGGACAGGATGAGATTGCGATCCGGAGGATTAGAGAGTGAGAATGACCACACCTTCTGCTTACAGATCACTGATTCCTTTACGATGGAGAACTTTCATCGTGTGGGTGGGGCCCTCACTGGTCCTGTATTCAGCCCATGGAGGGACGGTGTGTTAAACATCGGCGACACCCCAGGCCGAATGGCTTGGGTAGCGGTGGACCAGGAGGGCTGCCGGGAATGTAACTGTTGGGCTCCGTCTGGTTTCGGTACCATCACTATGGGTGAGCTCCATTGGCTGCAACCCACTTCAATTATGCCATTTTTCAGCATACTCTCAATCTCTCTGTTAACCTGTGCCAATTTTAAAGGGTTAAGTCTATACGGATGTTGTTTGATAAGAACAGCATTTCTCACATCTACATCATGTGTAGCCATTTTGTACTTCCCAATTTATCTCTACAAACTTGCCCATGTGATATCAATAACTCTTTCAGGTCAGTTTGTTTTTCCTCTGGAAGGTAACTTAACAATTCATCCCAGTTTTTAAGAACATCCTCATTTTCCGATTTAATTTGAGGTATGTCAAATTCAGTCATCTTGATTTGGTTCGTCACTTTGAGTTAGAATCATTAAAACCTCCTTTTTCTCTCCTTCCCTTTCAAAGTACCTTTTAAGCATATTCACATGGCACACTCGGTGAGTCTTCCTTCTATCTGGTGTTTGTACCACATAATTCACCTCAATTTCCTTTCAATCTGATACGGTCCACGAAACCTAGCTTTTAAAGGCTCACCTACCACTGGGAACAACACTAAAACTTTAACCCCACTGACAAAACTATGAACTTTGGATTTCTTGTCCGCTACACGTTTCATCACATTTTGTTCCACTTTCAAATGTTGTCTAGCCAATTCACCTGCTCTATTTAATCATTCCCTAAAATTTGACATGTAATCCAATAGTGTAATTTCCGATTTCTCACCCACCAATTTTTCCTTAATCAATTTAAGTGGTCCTCTTACCTCATGACCAAAAATTAGTTCAAAAGGACTAAATTTGGTAGATTCATTAGGTGCATCCCTAATTGCAAACAATACGAATGGAATTTCTTTATCCCAATCCTCTGTATAATCTTGACAATATCTGATGCCACCTTTCTAACGCTCCCTGCGATTCTGGATGATACGCAGTTGATTTAAATTGTTTTATTCCTGAGCTATCCATAACTTCTTTGAATATCTTTGAAGGAAAATTCGATTCTTGACCCGATTGAATTTCTGTGGGTAGTCCATATCTAGTAAAGAATTGAAGTAACTCCTCCACAATCCTTTTAACTGTAATATTACGTACTGGAATGGCCTCTGGAAACCTAGTAGACACATCCATTATAGTCAAAAGATATTGATTCCCACTTTTTGTTTTAGGAAGCGGTCCTACACAATCAATTAGGACCCTCGTAAAAGGTTCCTCAAATGCTGGAATGGGTATTAAGGGTGCTGGTTTTATCACTGTTTGAGGTTTCCCTATCACTTGACATGTGTGACATGATTGACAAAATGTAACTACATCTTTATGTAGTCCAGGCCAATAAAAATGTTTCTGGATTTTAGCTTGAGTTTTCTCATGTGCAACTCGCAACACCTCCTTTCTATACCCTACCGGCAATACTACTTGATGAACTTCTGCCCACTTTTCATCCGCCTGCATATGTAAAGGTCTCCATTTTCTCATCAAGGCATCACTTTTACGGTAATAACACTCTGGTATACTGTCAGATTCCTCTTCTGTATACGCTTTCTGATATATCCGTTTTATTTCTACATCTTTCTGTTGTAACTCCGCCAATTTTCCTGAACTAAAAATATCCACCACATCCTCCACCTCTTGTACTTTTTCAACCATCTGATCAAAAATCATTTCTGATAATTGCACTTCAACTTCATCTTCACTCTTTGATTTCTCCTCTTGTTTTAACCTGTGACTTTGCGACCGGGTTACTCCACAATCCGGAAAAATCCCAGGATATTCGTCCTTCAACCCTTCAGTTGTCTGATTTTCCACTGGCTTATCAAACACAGTAGGCATCACTCCCACCTGCGATCCAGCTATATCATTACCCAAGATAAACTGTATTCCTGGACAAGAAAGTTTATCTATTACTCCTACTACCACTTCACCACTCTTCACTGGGCTTTCCAACCTTACCTTATATAATGGAATGCTACTCCTCTCACCCTGAATTCCACCTTTTCTGGCAACATTCTTCCCAAACTACATATTTCCTCATCTCTTACCATTAAAGATTGACTATCCCCTGTATCTCTTAAAATTGCGACTTCTTTACGTGCTCCTCGTGATACACATGAGTAAACTTTACCCACACAAGTAAATTCTTCAAAGACATCTGGCACCTTCTTAACAATTACTTCTTTTAAAAAAAATAATTTTTATTGGAATTTTTTGAAAAATATATATCAACAAAACAATAATAACAATAACAATAATAGTAATAAACCCCCCCGGCACCCGTAACAACGCATATAACAAACCCCCCCAGACCCCCAACCCCAATAAACAACAAAATAAATTAACAATAAGCAAATTAACTTAAACACTATCCCCCAAACCCCCCCCCCCTTTACCCCCCTCCCCCCCGGGTTGCTGCTGTTGCAGACTGGTACCTTATCGTTGAGCCAGAAAGTCGAGGAAAGGCTGCCACCTCCTAAAGAACCCTTGTACCGACCCCCTCAGGGCGAATTTGACCCTCTCCAGCTGAATGAATCCCGCCATGTCCTTAATCTGGGTCTCCATGCTTGGAGGTCTCGCATCTTTCCACTGCAGCAAGATCCTCCGCCGGGCTACTAGGGACGCAAAGACCAAAACATCGGCCTCTTTCGCCTCCTGCACTCCCGGCTCCACCTCAACCCCAAATATCGCGAGTCCCCAGCCTGGCTTGACCCTGGATCCCACCACCCTCGACACCGTCCTCGCCACCCCCTTCCAGAACTCCTCCAGTGCCGGGCATGCCCAGAACATATGGGCATGGTTCGCTGGACTCCCCGAACACCTGGCGCACCTGTCTTCACCCCCAAAGAACCTACTCCTCCTAGATCCGGACATGTGGGCCCAGTGTAGCACCTTGAACTGGATGAGACTAAGCCTCGCACATGAAGAGGAGGAGTTCACCCTCTCCAGGGCATCCGCCCATGTTCCCTCCTCAATCTGCTCCCCCAGTTCCACCTCCCACTTAGCCTTCAGCTCCTCTACCGACACCTCCCCCACCTCCTGCATTACCTGGTAGATGTCAGACACCTTCCCAACCCGACCCACACCCCCGAAAGCACCCTATCCCTTACCCCCCGCGGGGGCAGCAAAGGGAACCCCTCCACCTGACGCCGAGCAAACGCCTTGACCTGAAGGTACCTGAACATATTCCCCGGGGGGAACTCAAACTTCTCCTCCAGTTCACCAAGGCTCGCGAACCTCCCGTCGATAAACAGGTCTCCCAACTTCCTAATGCCCTCCCTGTGCCACCCCAGGAACCCGCCATCCATGTTCCCTGAGACAAACCGGTGGTTCCCCTGCAGCGGGGCCTCCACCGAGCCCCCCACTGTGTCGCCTCCACTGCCCCCAAATTTTGAGGGTAGCCGCCACCACCGGGCTCGTAGTGTACCTTGTTGGAGGGAGCGGCAGCGGCGCCGTTACCAGTGCCTTCAGGCTCATGCCTCCACAGGACGCCATCTCCATCCGTTTCCATGCTGCCCCCTCCCCATCCATTACCCACTTAGCCGCCCAATAGTACCCAGAGAGGTTGGGCAGCGCCAGCCCCCCTCTATCCCTGCCCCGCTCCAAAAAGACCCTCCTTACCCTCGGAGTCCCGTGCTCCCAAACAAATCCCAGAATGCTGCTGTTCACCCTCCTAAAAAAGGCCCTCGGAACAAAAATGGGGAGGCACTGAAACAAAAACAAAAACCTCGGGAGCACCGTCATTTTAATGGACTGTACTCTACCTGCCAACGAAAACGGCAGCATGTCCCACCTTTTAAATTCCTCCTCCATCTGCTTCACCAACCTAGTAAAATTGAGCTTGTGCAGAGTCTCCCAGCTCCTAGCCAC
The DNA here is from genome assembly GCF_902713615.1 of Scyliorhinus canicula. Taxonomy (NCBI): domain Eukaryota; kingdom Metazoa; phylum Chordata; class Chondrichthyes; order Carcharhiniformes; family Scyliorhinidae; genus Scyliorhinus; species Scyliorhinus canicula. The sequence continues at coordinate 127,253,746 of NC_052149.1, read as the reverse complement.
CTGAACCCCCAGGTACCTAAAACTCCTCACTGCCCTCTTTAGCGGGAGCCTGCCGATCCCCTCCTCCTGATCTCCCGGGTGTACGACAAACAGCTCACTCTTGCCCAGGTTCAATTTATATCCCGAGAAACTCCCGAACTCAGCAAGAATCTCCATCACCAGGGGGCAGCACGGTAGCATGGTGGTTAGCATAAATGCTTCACAGCTCCAGGGTCCCAGGTTCGATTCCCGGCTGGGCCACTGTCTGTGCGGAGTCTGCACCTCCTCCCCATGTGTGCGTGGGTTTCCTCCGGGTGCTCCGGTTTCCTCCCACAGTCCAAAGATGTGCAGGTTAGGTGGATTGGCCATGCTAAATTGCCCGTAGTGTCCTAAAAAGTAATGTTAAGGAGGGGGTTGTTGGGTTACGGGTATAGGGTGGATACGTGGGTTTGACTAGGGTGATCATTGCTCGGCACAACATCGAGGGCTGAAGGGCTGTACTGTTCTATGTTCTACCTCCGGCATTCCCCCCACCGGGTCTGCTACATACAACAGCAAGTCGTCTGCATACAGCGACACTCGGTGCTCCTCCCCACCTCGCACCAAACCCCTCCACCTCCCCGACTCCCTGAGAGCCATGGCAAGAGGCTCAATTGCCAACGCAAAAAGCAAGGGGGACAGGGGGAACCCATGCCTCGTCCCACGGTAGAGCGTGAAGTACTCGGACCTCCTCCCATTTGTCGCTACACTCGCCATCGGGGCCTCGTACAGCAACCTCACCCATTTAATAAACCCCACCCCAAACCCAAAACTTTCCAACACCTCCCACAAGTACCCCCACTCAACCCTGTCAAAGGCCTTCTCCGCATCCAATGCCACCACAATCTCCGCCTCTCCTTCTGCTGCCGGCATCATTATCACATTTAGCAGCCTTCGCACGTTAGTGTTCAGCTGCCTCCCCTTCACAAAACCCGTCTGATCTTCATGTACCACCCCGGCACCCAGTCCTCTATTCTAGTGGCCAAGATCTTCGCCAGCAACTTGTCGCCTACATTCAGCAGTGAAATCGGCCTGTATGATCCGCACTGCAAGGGGTCCTTATCACGCTTCAGGATCAGGGAGATTAGTGCCCGAGACATCGTCGGGGGCAGAACACCCCCCTCCCATGCCTCGTTAAAGGTCCTGACCAACTGGGGGCCCAGCAGGTCCGCATATTTCTTATAAAATTCAACCGGGAACCCATCCGGTCCTGGCGCCTTCCCCGACTGCATGTGGCCAATCCAGCTGACCAGCTCCTCCAACTCGATCGGCGCACCCAGTCCCTCCACCTGCTCCTCCTGCACCCTTGGAAATCGGAGCCTGTCCAAAAAACTCCCCCTCCCACTGCCGGCGGCTCCGACCGGTACAGTTCCCTATAGAAGTCCCTAAAGACCTCATTGACCTCTGCCCCCTGCCGCACCACATTCCCATCTCTATCCTTCACTCCACCAATCTCCTGAGCCGCGTCCCGCTTACGAAGCTGGTGCGCCAGCATCCTGCTCGCCTTCTCTCCATACTCATAGACCGCTCCCTGCGCCTTCCTCCACTGTGTCTCCGCCTTTCTGGTGGTCAATAAATCAAACTTGGCCTGCAAGCTACGCCGCTCCCCCAGCAATACCTCCTCCGGGGCCTCCGCGTACCTCTTATCCACACTCAACAGCTCCTCCACCAGTCTCTCCCTCTCCCTCCTCTCCCCCCTCTCCCTATGGGTTCGGATGGAGATCAGCTCCCCCCTAATCACTGCCTTCAGAGCCTCCCACACCATCCCCACCTGGACCTCCCCAGTATCATTAACCTAGAGGTACCTCTCGATACATCCCCGAACCCTCCTACACACCTCCTCATCAGCCAACAACCCCACGTCCAGACGCTAAAGCGGGCGCTGGTCCCGCACCGCCCCCATCTCCAGATCCACCCAATGCGGAGCATGGTCCGAAATTGCAATAGCCGAATACTCGGCCTCCTCCACCCTAGGGATCAGTCTCCTACTCAAAACAAAGAAATCAATGTGGGAATAAACCCTGTGCACATGGGAGAAAAAAGAGTACTCCCGAGCCCTCGGCCTCCCGAACCTCCAGGGATCCACTCCTCCCATCTGGTCCATAAACCACCTCAACACCTTGGCCGCCGCCGGCCTCCTGCCTGTCCTTGAACTAGAACGATCCAGTAGGGGATCCAGCACCGTATTGAAGTCCCCCCCCACGATCAAGCCCCCCACCTCCAGGCCAGGAATACGGCCCAACATACGCCTCATGAAACCAGCATCATCCCAATTTGGGGCGTACACATTAACCAACACCACCCTCTCCCCCTGCAGCTTACCGCTCACCATCACATATCTGCCGCCACTATCAGCCACAACCTCAGACGCCTCAAACGCCACCCTCTTCCCCACCAGGATCGCCACTCCCCGGTTCTTCAAGTCGAGCCCTGAGTGAAAAACCTGTCCCACCCACCCCTTCCTCAGACGGACCTGGTCCGCCACCTTCAGGTGGGTCTGCTGAAGCATGGCCACGTCCGCCTTCAGTCCCATCAGATTTGAAAACACCCGGGCCATTCAACCCCCTCACGTTCCACGTAATCAGCCGGATCAGGGGGCACCCCGCCCCCCCTCCCCCGTCGACTAGCCACAACCCATCGACTGCTCGCCCCTGGCCAGCACCCATTTGGCCCGTTTCCCACGGCGATAGAACCTCACCCCGACCCCCCTGACCCGCAGCAACTCCTCCCTGGCGAATCCAGCAGCAACCCGGTATCTCCCCCCCCCCCCCCCCCCCCCCCCCCACCGGGCTAGGACCCCTCCTAGCCGTGACTCTCCCTCCACTGTACTCCCGTGAGCCAGCTGACTTCTGCTGACCCCGGCAGCTTCCGCTCTAACTCCGACCCCTCCCGATATGAGGTCCCCCCTCCTCCCCTGCATCAGCTCCTTGGCACCGCTTCAGCGCGGGAAACCCGGTCTAATAACCACGCCCCTCGCCACCAGCTCCACCCACTCGTCCCGCAGGCGCGGGAAACCAGAGAAAAGTCCGCGCTTTCACACTGCCCCACCCCACCAACGCAGCTCCCAAACAGCAGTCCCAACCCAACCACCAACTCCATACAAACAAAGACACAGGTCAACCACAAACCCCAGCACCCCCCTTAGAACACAAAACCATAACCCACATCGTCCGAAAGCGAGAGAAAAAACAAAAACAAACAGAATAACCCGCTACAGCATAAACAATGATACAGAAATACTCCCACAGCCCCCAATCTCTAGTTCGAGTCCAGCTTTTCAGTCTGCACAAAGGCCCACGCTTCCTCCGGGGACTCAAAGTAGTGATGTCGGTCCTTGTAGGTGACCCACAGGCGCGCAGGCGGCAACATGCCGAACTTCACCTGCTTTCCATGGAGCACCGCCTTCGTCCGGTTAAACCCAGCTCTCCTCTTGGCCACCTCCACACTCCAGTCCTGGTAGATACGCACTACTGAATTCTCCCACTTGCTGCTCGTCACCTTCTTGGCCCATCGGAGAACACATTCCCGGTCACTGAACCGATGGAACTGCACCAGCACCGCCCGCGGGGGTTCATTCGCCTTGGGCCGCCTGGCCAGTACTCTGTGGGCCCCCTCCAGCTCCAGGGGCAGATGGAAGGATCCTGCCCCCACCAGCGAGTTCAACATCACAGCCACATAGGCCGGCAGGACCGACCCCTCCAGCCCCTCCTCGAGGCCCAGGATCCACAGGTTCTTCCTCCGTGACCGAAACTCCGTTTCCTCGAACCGATCTTGCCACTTTTTATGAAGCGCCTCGTGTATCTCCACCTTCCCCACGAGGGCCGAAACCTCCTCCTTGCGCTCAGAGGCCTGCTGCTGCAACTCAATTATCGCTGCACCCTGGGTTGTCTGGGTCTCCAGCAGCTTACTAGTCGTCACCTTCAGGGATTCCAACAACTCCCCTTTCAGCTCCGTGAAATAGCGCAGAAGGTCCGCCTGCTGCTCCTCAGCCCACTGCCTCCACTCCTCAGGGGCTCCACCGGCCGCCATTTTGTCCACCTTCCCCCGCTTTTCCAGGGGAGTTGCTGCCGTTTTTCTCCTTGCCCCACTTCGAGTCCGCACCATAAATCCCAGGGGGTTTTGCTCCAGACCCCTTAATCCAACGGGAATCGTCGAATCAGCGCTGTTTGGGACCCTTAAAAGAGCCCACAAGTCCTCTTAAAGCGGGAGCTGCCGAACGTGCGGCTTAGCTCCGCATAGCCGCAACCGGAAGTCCTTAACAATTACTTCTTAAACAGGCTGTACAATCATTTGCACCTCCTTCTCTTCCCTTGGGCTTTCATTTACCACTCCAACAAATCCCACTGTCTTATCCTGGTTTACCACATCAGCCTTTCCAGTGCTTTTCTTCAACCACCAACACTGTGCCTTTACATGGCCTAGTTTATTACAGTGAAAACATTTGAAACTTTTCATTTCTTTCCCACCCTCCTGGATTTCTATTTTAATCTGAGGTACATTCTCTTTATTGTCTCCCATCAGATCACCTTTACCTTTACCACTTGAGTATTTCTCATGTCCCCAGTTTCTATCCCTCACCGGCTGAAACTGATGTCAGAAACCAATCTTTGATTTATGAACTAATTCATAATCATCTGCAATTTCTGCCACTAATCTCACAGTTTTAACCCTCTGTTCTTCCCCATGAGTTCTCACTACATCAGGAATTGAATTTTTAAACTCCTCCAAAAGTATAATTTCTCTGAGGGCTTCATACGTTTGATCTATTTTCAAAGCACTTATCCACCTATCAAAATTACTCTGTTTGAGCCTTTCAAACTCCATGTATGTTTGACCAAATTATTTCCTTAAATTTCTCAACCTTTGTCTGTAGGTTCAGGCACGAGCTCATATGCACTTAAGATGGATTTCTTCACCTCCTCATACGTTCCAGATACCTCCTCCGGTCATGATGCAAACACTTCACAAGCTCTACCTACCAGCTTTGTTTGAATCAGTAACACCCACATGTCCTGTGGCCATTTCATTTGTTTAGCTACCTTCTCAAATTAAATGAAAAAGGCTTCCACTTCCTTCTTGTCAAACTTTGGCAATGCTTGGACATATTTAAATAGATTCCCACCAAGCTTTCGACTATGACGCTCTTTCTCACTATCCTCATCACTATCACCCAACTGTATGTTTCCCTTTTAGTCAGCCAATTTTAATTGACTTTCATGTTTCATGGCCATTTTCTGAAGTTCAAACTCCCTCTCTTTTTCCTTTTCCCTGATCTGTATCTCCCTTTCTTTTTATGTTTGTTCTGCTCTGGCTATTCTTTCTTTTCTCCTTTCTTCTCTCCTTTTCTATTTCCTCTCTCGCTCTCTCTCTTTCTTTTTCCTCTCTTTCGTATTCAAGCCGCTTTAATTCTTTCTCATGTTCCATTTGTTTAATTTGTAACTGAACTTTTTCTATTTCCAATGAGTCAGACTCTATCTCAGGCAACTTTAAATGCTTAGCCACCGCCATAATTACCTCATCTTTTTGCATTTTGTCAGGTAATGTTAACTGCAATGTTTTTGCCAAATCTAACAGTCTGCTTTTCCTCAAAACTGGCTTTTCCTTTCAAACAGCTCACAGCAAAACAGCCAGACACTTTTCAGCTGCTCTCTCTCAAAACTGAAACCTAAACACTGCAAAACGGCTGAGCTAAAAAAGCCAGCTCCACCCACACTCTGACATCCCTTCAGTAATATGAGCTGCCTCATTTCTTAAAGGTACATTACTTAAACATCCATTTCTTAAAGGTACTCTCACATGACAACCCCATCAGTGTGAGCTGGAGGGACAGATACTGAGCCACTGACACATCCTGTCCATTCAGAACACATTCAGATTCCTTTCCCTCTCCTTCCACTTCCATGGTCAGACTCTGGGTCCTAGTGTTTAACTAGGATGAGAGGTGGATAACCACACACTTACAACATAAAGGAACCATCCTCCACATCGACCGTGGTGTCCATGTCCCACGGACCCTCCAGTAGGGACCAACAGACATGGGCCTTCTTCACATTGGATTCTGCAATAGGGACCAGTAAACATGGGCCTCCTTCCCATTGAACGCTCCAATAGGGACCAATAAATATCATCCCACTTCCCACTGGACCCTCCAATAGGAACCAGTAAACATGGGCCTCTGTCCCAATGGGCCCTCAGGAGCTGAGCTTCAACTCCACATCCTCTCTGTCACGGAGGCCTCTATGGTGACATGCCTGTGCACAGTCTTGTAGATCGTTGTCTGTCAATATATAGTTATTGATATGACCTCCAAACAACAGGTGGCAATAGAGATCTACCATGTGCCTCACGTTAGAGGCAGTTGGTCGTAAGTCGTACAAGAGGAGGTCACACTAAGAGTAGCTCCAGGAGAATTCACTGATTTCATTTGTTTTGTTTCTGTCTGTATTCAATGCTGTTCAATGCAAGATGGCGCCAGAGCAAGGCAAATTCTTGCAAACTGGGCCCAGCAGACCCTCTAATTCTATCTTTTACTCTCGTTATAATTGTAACATTACATTCTGTCGTCTCCCCTTCCTTCCCTATGTACGGTATGCATTGTCTGTACAGCATGCAAGAAACAATTCTTTTCACTGTATACTAATACATGTGACAATAATAAATCAAATCAAAAGTATTATTGTTCCTTAGTTATCTTTCCACGTTTTTGTTAATAAATCATTCGACTATTTAAAGAACTAGAGGCGGGATTCTACGCGAACTGGTGGGGCGGGCCACTCCGGCGCATAGGAGTGGCATGAACCATTCCGGCGTCGGGCCGCCCCGAAGGTGCAGAATCCTCTGCACCTTCAGGGAATAGGGCTGTGGCAGAGTGTCTGGCACCGCGCCAGCCGGCGTGGAAGGGCTAGGCAACACGCCAACCGGTGCCGAAGGGCCTCCGCCGGCCAGTGCGAGTTGGCGCATGCGCGGGAGTGCCAGCATGTGCTGGCGTCATCTCAGCACCGGCCAAGGTGGAGGTTGACAGCGGACATTCCGGAGGGAAAGAGTGCCTCCACGGCACAGGCCCGCCTGCGGATCGGTGGGGCCACGGTTGGGGCACCCCCCGGGGACCAGACCCCCCGCGCCCCCACGAGGACTCTGCAGGCCGCCCGTGGAGCCAGGTCCTGCCGGTAAGGGCCTGTTGTGATTTACGCCGGCGGGACCGACAGAAAACAGACGGCCAGTCAGCCCATCGCGGGCTAGAGAATCGCCGGGGAGGGGGGGCGGGGGGCGCTGCCAACGGCCCCTGACGGGTGTGGTGCGATTCCCACCTCCGCCAAAACCCAGGCGCCGGAGAATTCAGCAGCCGGCCGGGGCGAGATTCATGCCGCCCCCCGGCGATTCTCCGACCCGGCGGGTGGTTAGAGAATCCCACCCTGTGTGCACCTCTACTGCGGCCACAACACAGAGCATAATCATAAGACCGTAAAACCATAAGGCATGAGAGCAGAATTAGGCCACTCGGCCCATCGTGTCTGCTCTGCCATTCAATCATATCTAATATGTTTCTCATCCCCATTCTCCTGCCTTCTCCCCATAACCCCTGATCCCCTTATTAATCAAGACTCTTACTTTCATCTCGACAAAATTGTCTGTCTCAGCGCTACATCGGTCCCTTGCACTCAGAAACCCTTCTCCCAGTTTGTTCCGCCTCTTAATTCCATTATTCCAATGTCCTCTACTGGCTACCTTCATCCATGCTGGCCTCATTGACCTGTTACCCCTGATATCACTGATTTGTTACCCAGGTCCCACTGATCTGTTATCCCTGACCCCACTGACCCACAACCCCTGACCACACTGACCTCCAATTCCCTCCATGACCTCACTCCTCCCTAGCTCTGCGTCCTGCAGCAGGTTCACATTCCCTCCCTCATCCTTCCATCCTCTGACTCTGGTCTCCTGCCCATTGCTGCTTCCTGCATCCCACCATTGACAGCAGAGCCTTCAGATGCCTAGGCTCTGCTGTCTGAACTCTCACCTTTCACCCCTCCCCCTCTCCAAGTCTCACTACTCCATCAAGCTCCATCCTTTCACCTGAGCCTTCGATCAATCTTCCTAAATCCCCCCCACTCCCTCCCCCATCCCTCTCACTGCCTGTAGTGGGGAAAATGGAGAATCTGAGGTACACATGGGACAGCTTGGAAGGGAATGCCTGGAGAAGATTAACCTGGCAATCTCACAAACTCAAAATGTGGACAAACGCAAATTAGCACACGACACGCCGGCATATCTCAGGTAACACATTTCCCAGCCTACAAATCGAAAACGTTCAGCCTGGCTCCAGCATGTCTGGAAAGGGCATTGTGCACCCACCCAGATACAGGTATCAGGGAAATAGGGCTCACCACCTCATTACTGGATTGTCTAAAGGACGTTCCTTTGTATTGCAAAGCAGATGGACAAGATGTGTCCGTCGAACGATTAGAAGTGGAGTATGTCAATGTATCCGCATTATCTAATCAGAGGAATGACTGTAACTTAATCAAACTGCCGGTATCAGTAATCGGTTGTATTGTAGTACTTTGAATCACTTTGTATTCCCTTGAATCAGTCTGTACAACCTAAACAGTATAAGATGTGTAAAACAGCTTTGTGTGGGCAGAACGACTTGGACCAAGCTGCAGTTAAAGCTGCCGAGTTTCGTTCTCCCGCATGCATGTAGCATTAAAAGATGTTTTGTTAAAGTTTCATGTGGTCTGAAGAACTCGACCTATTTAACTCCGCTAACCCTACCACTCTGTGATATATCCAAGGATGTTTTATACATGGTGAAATCTACCCTGCGGTTAAGTGTAGTCTCATATACACTAACGTAGTAGAAATTTGCTCTACATGTCTCGGATGTGAAATGTAATCTTTATTGGGTGTGTATTGATTATAATTCAGAGTTTGAAATCTTCTTGTGGTTACAAATCAAATATTCTCAATAAAGCCCCTGCCAGCAGAAGACTTTAAGATTTATAATTAAACTTAGTAGCGTACAATCGATCTGAACTTTCAAAATACAGTAATGGTTTCTTGCTCAAAGCAAAACAGCTTGCGCAGATTTAGAGTTAGAGTAGAAATATGAAAATACGAAATGAAGACAGTAGACAGCTAGTAGTATAGAGTGATTCTAGAATGGAAAATGGCTGCCTGGACCACTATCTTTAAGGAAAATGTTGTCAATCTGAGTCCATCTGTTCCTACCCTTGTAACATGCTGATTGGTTTGGGTGAATTCCCAATACATTTGATTGGATGATTAGTTGTTAATCATCAATGTGCAACATTGGTATGACTACGTTGCATCTATAGGTGTCTTCTGTGTGTTGGAATGTAAACTTACACTTTTAACCAGGTCTGGTATTTGCTGTCTGCTATACTATTCACATTTTGAACAATGGTAGATTCATGTTAATTATGGTGCTCATTTTGACCTTCAGTAGAAATGTTGCATTTGCTTCTAATTAGACTACAAATGTTCCAAATGAATCCTGTATGCTTTGCAGATTTCTCTGTAAGCTATGTGTTTTTTTAAAAATTGTAATGAAACTGACTAAACTGTGTGGTTTAGTACAGAAACAATTTTAAAATGTTTTTTAAACTGGGTTGTATTTAAAACAAAATGGCTAAATCAATGATCCTTTTACCTATCAGAAATAGCTGGTTTCCAACAATACATTAAGGCCCAAGATAAATTCAGGTTGTGTGGGGATTTCAGGTGGTGACAGAATTGGACAAATGGTGATAGCTCCTGCAGTCAAATATCCTGCTGAGTGGGTCCGATTTCCACACAGAGAACAGGGAAGTAGATGAGGTTGGATTTTTAAAATGTATCGATTTCTGGGATCTGTGTTTCGCTGGCCAGAGCATCATTTATTGCCCATCCCTAATTGCCCCTGAGAAGGTGGGGATGAGCTGCCTTCTTGAACCACTGTAGTCTCTGAGGTGTAGGACACCCACAGTGCTGTTAGAGATTGAGTTCCAGGACTTTGACCCAGTGGCAGTGAAGGAACGGCAGATATATTTCCAAGTCAGGATGGTGAATGAGTTTGAGGGAAACTTCCAGGTGGTGGTGTTCCCAGGTATCTGCTGCCCTTGCCCTTCTGGATGGTAGTGGTCGTGGCTAATCAAGTGGCTGCTTTGTCCTGGATGGTGTTGAGTTTTTTTTTTGGAAAATATTTTATTGAGACATTTATAATTTCAAAACTTTCACATTTTGAACAACAACAGAAAGATCCAACACACACGCAAAAAACCCCACAATAATATACCCAACTCCCCCCAGCCCTAAACCCTGACTACCCATACATCCCTGCCTTTATTCGTCACTTCCATGCCTCCCCTTTCCTGGTGTTGAGCTTCTTGAGTGTTGTTGGAGCTGCGCTCATCCAGGGAAGTGGAGAGCATTCTATCACACTCCTGACTTGTGCCTTGTAGATGGTGGACAGGCTTTGGGGAGTTAGGAGGTGAGTTACTCACCGCAGGATTCCCAGCCTCTAACCTGTTCTTGTAGCCAAAGTATTTATATGGCTGATCCAGTTCAGTTTCTGGTCAATGGTAACCCCCAGGATGTTGGTAGTGGGGGAATTCAGTGATGGCAATGCCAGTGGATGTCAAGGTGCGATGGTTAGATTCTCTCTTGTTGCAGCCGGTCATTGCCTGGTACCTGTGCGGCGTGAATGTGAGTGTTACATTATCAGCCCAAACCTGAAATATTTTCCTTTGACTCCAACGAGCAAAATGATTTCTCACAATTCCCATTGACTCCAGTTTTCATAAGTTCCTTGATGCCACATTGTTCAAATACTACCTCAATGTCAAGGGCATCCACTCTCACCTCACCCCTGGAGTTCTTCTCTTTTGTCCATGTTTGATCCAAGGCTGTAATGAGGTCAGGATCTGAGTGACTGAAACGGAGAATCAAACAGCAGGTTATTGCTGAGTAAGTGCCACATGATTGCGCTGTTAATGACCTGCCATCACTACTGATGATCAAGTGCAGACGGACGGGGCAGCAAATGGCTGAATAGGATTTGTCTTGTTTCTCGTGTACAGGACATACCTGGGCAATTTTCCCCATTACCAGTGCTGTCGCTGTACTGGAACAGCTTGGCTAGGGGAAAGTTCTGGAGCATAAGCCTTCAGTACTCTTCCCAGAATATTGTCAGGGCCCATAGCCGTTGCAGTATCCAGTGTCTTCAACCATTTCCTGATATCACGTGGAGTGAATCCAATTGGGTGAAGACTGACATCTGGGGAACTCAGGAGACCGAGATGGGCCATCCACTCGGCACTTCTGGCTGTAGATTGTTGCGAAAGCTTCAGCCTGGGCCGAAATTTTCCGGCCTTTGCAATTCACTTTTCCCACCGACAGGGCACCTCCGACCAGGAGTTTCCCGGTGGTGTGGGGTGGCTTCAATGGGAAATCCCATTGACATGCGGCGGGAGAAGAGAATTCCGCGTCCAGTGAAAGTCGCGCTGCTGAGGAACACACAGCTGGGAGATCGGAGAATCGGAGAATCAGGCTCCTTGTCTGTTGTACAGATGTACCTGGGCTCCTCCATCATTGAGGATGGGGATATTTGTGGAGCCTCCTCCTCCAGTGAGTTGTTTCATTGTCCACAACCATTCACAGTTGGATGTGACAGGACTACAGAGCTTAGATCTGATCCATTGGTTGTGGGATCGTTTCATTCTGTCTGTCACTTGCGGCTTATTCTGTTTGACACTCAAGTAGTCCTGTGGCTTCACCAGGTTGACACCTCGGCGGGTACTCTGATTTTGAGGCTATGTCCGTCGGAAGTGTTTAGTTCTGTGATGAAAAATTAGCCGAGGCCCTAGCACCGACCCTCTGACTGGTGAGGGGCTAGCAGCTGCACCATGTATAACACACGGCCTTTACGAAATAAACTGCTGGAGAATTGCCGGGTTCGTGGCCGCGCATGCGCATAATGCTGACCTACAGCGGTCACGCCGTACAACATGCGTGAGGACCCATCCTGCCAGATTGTGCCCCCCCGGACACCACCTCGCCACGCCTGGACCACCCCCCAACAGTCCCCCCAGCCCTCGCCAAACCACCCCCTCCGAACGGCTTGCGGCGTACTCCCCGATGACGCCGTTTTGGACAAGGCAGAGAATCCAAAAATAGGCTCCCCCTCAATTCGGTCGTAAAAAGGATTGTCTGCCCGATCGCCGATTATGAAATCGGTATCGGGGAACAGAGAATCCAGCCCCTCATGGGGGCTGGTTTAGCACACTGGGCTAAATAGCTGGCTTTTAAAGCAGACCAAGGCAGGCCAGCAGCACGGTTCAATTCCCGTACCGGCCTCCCTGAACAGGCGCCAGAATGTGGTGAGTAGGGGCTTTTCACAGTAACTTCATTTGAAGCCTACTTGTGACAATCAGCGATTTTTATTTCATTTTCATTTCATTCATTTATAGCTATGCCTGGTGTTGTTCCTGACATGCCCTCGTGCACTCTACATTGAAGCAGGGTTGATCCCCTGGTTTGGTGGTAATGGTAGAGTGGGAGATATGCCAGGCCATGAGGTTATGGATTGTGGTTGAATAAAATTCTGTTGCTGCTGATGACCCAAAGCGCCTCATGGATACCCTGCCTTGAGCTGCTAGATCTATTCAAAGTCTATTCCATTTATCATGGTGGCAGTGCCATGCACAATGGAGATTTTCTTCAATGTGAAGATGGGACTTTGTCTCCAAAAGGACTTTGTTGTGATCACTCCTACCAATACTGGCATGGACAGATGCAGCTGTGGAAGACAGGTTGATGAGGATGAGGTTCAATATGTTTTCCCCTCTTGTTGGTTCCCTCGGAACCTGTCGCCGACCCAGTCTAACAGTTATGTCCTTTAGGAGACGGCCAGCTCAGTCAATGGTGGAGCATGTCATAATATACACCAGTATATCATGGTGCAGACACACACACTGATGGACATACACAGGGACCAATCAACATGCACAAACACCGCAGCCATTCACCAGTTAGAACACACACACTATAAAGGCAGAGGGCATCACTTTTCCCGCTCATTCTGGATGCTGCCTTTCAGAAGCACAAGAGCTCTTCAAGTTTAGTACAGACTCACACCACGGGCTGAGAGATTCAACTGGTTCAGACAGGCACAGGTCTCCAGTTAAACTAACATTGTGTAAACCCACAGTTATAGTATGTCTACTATTTTATAAGAGTTAATAAAATAGTGTTGACTCTTCTTCAGTGCTGGTGGCATATGTCTGCTTCATAAGTCCACAGTGCCCAACACTTCATGGTACCAGTAGTTGAGGGATGTTAGTACTTCTGAGACCTACCTTCCAGTGATCAGCCTTCCACCAGTCTTCAGCCATCCTGCAATATGGACAGCGTTCGCCTGCCGCCGCCCCTCCGCATTGCCGGCAACCTGGCCTCCAACAGTAAGATTTTTAAACAGCGCTTCCAGCTGTACCTCGAGGCCATGGACCTGGAAGCTGCCTCGGATGCACGGACGATTGCTCTCTTCCTCTCCACAGCTGGGGACCATGCCCTCCACATCTTTAACTCGCTCACCTTCGCTGACGGGGAGGATAAATCGAAGTTCAAGACGGTCCTCCTAAAGTTCGACAGCCACTGCGAGGTCGAGGTAAACGAGAGCTTCGAGCGATATATATTTCAGCAGCGCTTACAGGGTAAGGACAAACCTTTCCAGTCGTTTATCACCCACCTCCGTGTCCTTGCGCAGTCCTGCAACTACGGGTCCACCTCTGACTCCATGATACGTGGCCAGATAGTTTTTGGTGTGCAGTCGGAGCCCCTTCGCCAGCAGCTTCTTAAAGTCAAGCAGCTCACCCTGTCCACTGACATAGAGACCTGCGTGTTCCATGAGTACGCCTCCACGCGATATTCCCGCATCCAGGCTGCTGAAACGGCACGGCAAACTCCCCATGAGGCAGAACGGGTCCAGGTTATTAAGTCTCTCCAGGGCCTAAGTCTGGACGAAGGCGGCCATTTTGCGCGCTTTTCGCGGGCTCCCGCGCTGGGACGCAACAAACGTGGTGACATCGAGGAACGTACTGGGCAGGCAAGCACCACGCTGGATCGTACCACGCATGCGCTGTGGCGTAACGAACGCGCCGACGCAATGGCGTGCGTCAACTATGGCTCCGCCCACTTAAAGCGACAATGTCCCGTGAAGACCCGACGCAGTCTGCAGTGTGGCAAACTTGGCCACTATGCTGCTTTATGCAGGTCGACTCAGCCTGCTAGTTTCAGGAGATCCAGCCAGACCCGCAGGGATGTCCGGGCCATTCAGCCCACACTGAATGAGCCTGTCCCAGACCTGTCTGCCAACTTTGACAGCGATGACCTGCAAGCCCCTTTCCAAGTCGGCATCATAACCAAGTACAGGATGTCTCCAAAGCGCAGCACCAAACCCATTCCAATACAATTGATCCAGGTGATGAGTGGTGTGCCACCCTTACGGTCAATCGGTCCCCAGTGAGGTTCCGCCTGGACACTGGCGCCTCCGCTAATCTCATTGCGTCGTCTGACCTTCGCAGCCTCCGTGTCCAGCCTGCCACCCTGCCTTCTGCATGCCAACTGCTTGATTATAACGGAAATGCCGTCGCTGCCAGTGGCTCCTGCCAACTCGAGGTGACGCACTGTGCTCACACAGCTGTACTATCCTTTGAGATCGTTGCCGCCTCGAAAGCCTCCTTGCTTGGTGCGCAGGCATATAAGCTGCTGAAGTTGGTGCAGAGGGTTCACTCTCTCTCTCCCAGCGACGCGTCTGCCTCTCCTGACACCGACTTCAGGGCACAACTCGACACCATCATCCAACACTACCTCAACATCTTCGAGGGCATGGGCACGTTCCCGTATACATACAAGATTCTACTCAAGCCCAACGCCTGTGGTACACGCACCTCGCAGGGTCCCAGCGCCCCTTAAGGACCGCCTCAAGCAACAGCTCCAGGACCTCCAGCACCTCCAGGACCAAGGGGTCACCTCCAGAGTCACGGAACCGACCAACTGGGTGAGTTCCATGGTCTGTGTGAAGAAACCGTCCGGTGAGCTGAGAATTTGCATAGATCCTAAGGATCTTCATCGGAATATCATGAGGGAGCACTACCCGATTCCCAAGCGTGAGGAACTCACGTGTGAAATGGCCCTTGCCAAAATCGTCACAAAACTCAATGCCTCAAAAGGCTTCTGGCAAATCCAGCTGGATGAATCGAGCAGAAAGCTGTGTACATTCAATACGCCCTTTGGCAGATACTGCTACAACCGAATGCCATTTGGCATCATCTCGGTGTCCAAAGTATTCCACAGAATAATGGAACAGATGATGGAGGGAATCGAAGGCGTCCGTGTCTACGTCGACGACATAATAATCTGGTCCACTATCCCGCAGGAGCACATCAGCCACCTTCATGTGCGTCTTCAAGCGCATTCACGAACATGGCCTCCGCCTCAATAGGGCCAAATGCTCTTTCGGCCAATCGGACATTAAATTCCTGGGTGATCATATTTCCCATTTGGGTGTGCGGCTGGATTAGGACAAGATTGCTGCCATCACATCCATGAAAACGCCCGAGGACAAGAAAGCGGTCCTCCGGTTCCTGGGCATGGTAAACTTCCTACGAAAGTTTATTCCCAATCTCGCCTCGCATACCACGGCTCTCAGGAACCTGGTTCGAAAGACAACGGACTTCCAGTGGCTCCCTGCCCACGAGCTCGAGTGGAGGGAACACAGCTATCCACAGCCCCAGTGCTGGCTTTTTTCAATCCAACCAAGGAAACGAAAATCTATACGGAGGCCAGTCAGTCTGGCATTGGAGCCGTGCTTCTTCAGCATGATGAGGCCTCGTCATGGGTCCCTGTTGCGTATGTGTCGTGGGCAATGACCCCCACGGAACAGCGCTACGCGCAAATAGAGAAGGAGTGCCTCAGCCTTCTGACCGGTGTCGTGAGGTTCCACGACTATGTTTATGGACTTCCTCAGTTTACTGTCGAGACCGACCATCGTCCGCTCATCAACATAATACAAAAGGCCTTGAATGATATGACGCCTCGCCTCCAGCGCATCCTGCTCAAGCTCCGGAGGTATGATTTCCAACTTGTTTATACCCCTGGCAAAGACCTTGTCATTGCCGATGGCCTCTCTAGGTCGGTCACCACCGTGTCGCGTCTTTTCGTCCGACGTCACTTCGTCCAACGACACTTCGTCCACGTCTTTTGGTCCAACGTCCTTTTGTCCGCCCGTCTTTTGGTCCAACGTCACTTCGTCCAATTATCCGAAACAAATTAACTCCGTATAAAACCATTTAATTGATAAAATGCAAGTACAATACAGCAAGTGAATTTAATTGCTAAAATGCAAGTAATTGATAAAATGCAAGTAAAATGCAAGTTGAAAAATGCAGTTAAAAAGTTAAAAAATCTAAAAATGCAGTTAAAAAATCTAAAAGTTGACTAATTACTTAAAATTCCCGAAATTACTTAAAATTGATGTAAATTGTAAATTCCCGAAATTCCCTAAAAGTTAGATTTCCAGAACTGTACCCGAGAGAGAATAATGGGGAGAGGACAAGATGATTTGATATTCTACAATTCCGACAGACACAGATATAAGTGGGAGTCTAATTGGATTTAGACAATGAGTGCAGTTCTGAAAGAAGCAGGTTTAAACTCGATTTTCGTCGAGTGATTAAAACCTCTGGTTGGCAGTGGGTTCTGACATTACAGGTCTGAAATGATCAAATATTCCATCAGATACAATGGCTCTCATCACGCTGGAGCATACATGGGTGAATATCCTGCAGCTTATCTTAATAATGTCTGGAGAGGGCTGGTTTAGCTCACCAGGCTAAATCGCTGGCTTTTAAAGCAGACCAAGCAGGCCAGCAGCACGGTTCGATTCCCGTACCAGCCTCCTCGGACAGGCAGCGGAATGTGGCGACTAGGGGCTTTTCACAGTAACTTCATTGAAGCCTACTCGTGACAATAAGCGATTTTAATAATGTCTGGAGATCAAGCAGCACAAATGCAGAACTCAACCTCAAGATGCGAAATAGGTGGAGAGGATCCTTGAGCAGTAACATTGAAAAACTAAATAAAACTATTTGTAATTGGATAATTGGACGAAGTGACGTTGGACCAAAAGACGGGTGGACAAAAAGACGTTGGACCAAAAGACGTGGACGAAGTGTCGTTGGACGAAATGACGTCGGACGAAAAGACATAGCACCGGTCACCACTCCAAGCGATCACGAAGGGTCCATTTGCCAGGTCGATGCTCAAGTTCAGTTCGCAGCTTCCCACTAGCCAGCATCGGTTGAATGCCTGGTACAAATTCGCTGTGACACAGCGGCTGATCCCCTACTACAGCGTGTCATGCCCCTAATGACGGACGGGTGGCTCAAGGGCCAATGCCCACAGTTTTACAATGTTTGTGACGATCTGGCAGTCGTTGATGGGGTTCTCCTGAAGCTAGACCGCATCATGATCCCGCACAGCATTCACCAGCTGGTCCTACAGCAGCTGCACGAAGGCCATCTAGGTGTTGAAAAATGTCACCGCAGGGCCAGGGAAGCTGCCTATTGGCCGGGCATTAACGATGACATCGCCAATGCGGTACTCAACTGCCCCAGCTGCCAGCGGTTTCAACCCGCCCAACCACGGGAGACCCTGATGCCCCATGAGTTGGTCACATCGCCCTGGACCAAGGTGGGCATTGACCTGTTCCACGCATTGAGCAGGGACTATGTGTTAATCATTGATTCCTTCTCTAACTACCCGGAGGTCATCAGGTTGCACGACCTCACTTCTTCTACTGTCATTCGGGCTTGCAAAGAAACATTTGCCCGGCATGGCATCCCGCTCACAGTGATGTCGGACAATGGCACCTGCTTCACCAGCCAGGAATGGGCCAGCTTTGCCCGGCAGTACAACTTCGCACACGTCACATTCAGTCCCCTGTACCCTCAGTCCAATGGCAAAGCAGAAAAGGGGGTTCACATAGTCAAGAGGCTACTCTGCAAGGCTGCCGATGCGGATCTGACTTCTATCTAGCTTTGTTGGCCTATCGCTCCGCCCCGCTCTCCACTGGGCTGTCACCTGCAGAGTTGCTGATGAACCGCACCCTCAGGACGACGGTGCCGTCGATTCACACCCCGAATCTTGATCATGTTCCCGTGCTCCACAAGATACAGGCATCTCAGGCATAGCAAAAGGTGACACACGACTCAAGTGCTGCTGATCTCCCCGACATCCAGCTGAATGACGGTTCGCATCCATCTACCGGATGGTGGCTGGTCTGCACCTGCTGTTGTCCTTAGGCAGGTGGCCCCCCATTCCTTCCTGGTTCGGTTACCAGACGGGTCCATTCGGCGCTGCAATCGGCGTGCCCTTCGCCTTGTTCCACAGTCGTCACGGGATCCTCCGAACAGCTCATCTGCTGACCCTGCCATGGACTGTGCAGAGCTTCCGGTCACTCTGCCTCCCCCTGCTGACCCTGCCATGGACTGTGCAGCGCTTCCGATCACTCTGCCTCCCCCTGACTGTGTTGCAGCCCACCCAGCCCCTCTGTTGACCCTGCCATGGACTGTGCAGAGCTTCCGGTCACTCTGCCTCCCCCTGACTGTGTTGCAGCCCACCCAGCCCCTCTGCTGACCCTGCCATGGACTGTGCAGAGCTTCCGGTCACTCTGCCTCCCCCTGACTGTGTTGCAGCCCACCCAGCCCCTCTGCTGACCCTGCCATGGACTGTGCAGAGCTTCCGGTCACTCTGCCTCCCCCTGACTGTGTTGCAGCCCACCCAGCCCCTCTGCTGACCCTGCCATGGACTGTGCAGAGCTTCCGGTCACTCTGCCTCCTGACTGTGTTGCTGCCCACCCAGCTCCTCTGCTGACCCTGCCATGGACTGTGCAGAGCTTCCGGTCACTCTGCCTCCCCCTGACTGTGTTGCTGCCCACCCAGCCCCTCTGCTGACCCTGCCATGGACTGTGCAGAGCTTCCGGTCACTCTGCCTCCTGACTGTGTTGCTGCCCACCCAGCTCCTCTGCTGACCCTGCCATGGACTGTGCAGAGCTTCCGGTCACTCTGCCTCCCCCTGCTGACCCTGCCATGGACTGTGCAGAGCTTCCGGTCACTCTGCCTCCCCCTGACTGTGTTGCAGCCCACCCAGCCCCTCTGCTGACCCTGCCATGGACTGTGCAGAGCTTCCGGTCACTCTGCCTCCCCCTGACTGTGCTGTAGCCCACCCAGCTCCTCTGCTGACCCTGCCATGGACTGTGCAGAGCTTCCGGTCACTCTGCCTCCCTCTGCTGACCCTGCCATGGACTGTGCAGAGCTTCCGGTCACTCTGCCTCCCCCTGACTGTGCTGCAGCCCACCCAGCCCCTCCGCTGACCCTGCCATGGACTGTGCAGAGCTTCCGGTCACTCTGCCTCCCCCTGACTGTGCTGCAGCCCGCCCAGCTCCTGACCTGGCGGCTATCGACCTACCCTTGAGGCGGTCAACCAGAGTTCGTTGCCCACCTCAGAGATTGAATTTATGAACTTTGCAAATTTATGGACTCTCTGAGATGTTTCCTTCCCTGTTAACTAATTTTCTAGTGGCTTGTATAGAGCACTGT
This sequence comes from Scyliorhinus canicula, assembly GCF_902713615.1. NCBI lineage: Eukaryota > Metazoa > Chordata > Chondrichthyes > Carcharhiniformes > Scyliorhinidae > Scyliorhinus > Scyliorhinus canicula. Next base: position 127,234,073 of record NC_052149.1, on the reverse strand, counting down.
TCTTGTTCAATTTGTTGCACACTAATTATCTGCACCAGGCACCTTCCCTTGTATATAGTTTTGTTTTCCTGTACATAGATTTGTCCATATGTCTTTGCACCTCACATGTAGTGAGGAACATTCTTCACACATCCACACTATTTATTGTCACACATTCACATCAATTTTTTTTAAAAAGGGGGGGATGTCATAATATACACCAGCATATCATGGTGCAGACACACACACTGATGGACATACACTTGGACCAATCAACATGCACAAACACTGCAGCCAATCACCAGTTAGAACACATGCACTATAAAGGCAGATGGCATCACTTTTCCCGCTCATTCTGGATGCTGCCTCTCAGAAGCACAAGAGCTCATCAGTTACAGTACGGACTCTCACCACGTGCTGAGAGATTCAACTGGTTCGGACAGGCACAGGTCTCTAGTTAAACTAGCATTGTTTAAACCCACAGTTATAGTATGTCTATTATTTTATAACAGTTAATAAAATAGTGTTGAACCTTCTTCAGTGTTGGTGGCATATGTCTGCTTCACAAGTCCACAGTGCCCAACACATAAGAGCAATGAGATACTGTTCATGATGGACATTGAAGGTCACCACCCAGAATACAATTTGTCCCTTTTCCACCCCCAGTGCTTCTTCCAATTAGAATAGAATAGAATAGAACATTACAGCGCAATACAGGCCCTTCGGCCCTCAATGTTGCGCCGATCAGTAAACCAATATAAAGCCCATCTACACTATTCCCTTATCATCCATATGTTTATCCAATGATCGTTTAAATGCCCTTAGTGTTGGCGAGTCCACTACTGTTGCAGGCAGGGCATTCCACGCCCTTACTACTCTCTGAGTAAAGAACCTACCTCTGACATCTGTCCTATATCTATCTCCCCTCAATTTAAAGCTATGCCCCCTCGTGCTAGCCATCACCATCCAAGGAAAAAGGCTCTCACTGTCCACCCTATCTAATCCTCTGATCATCTTGTATGCCTCAATTAAGTCACCTCTTAACCTTCTCTCTGACGAAAACAGCCTCAAGTCCTTCAGCCTTTCCTCATGAGATCCTCCCTCCATACCAGGCAACATCCTGGTAAATCTCCTCTGCACCCTTTCCAATGCTTCCACATCCTATAATGCGGCGACCAGAACTGCACATTATGCAGCCGCAGCAGAGTTTTGTACAGCTGCAACATGACCTCATGGCTCCGAAACTCAATCCCTCTACCAATAAAAGCTAACAAACCGTATGCCTTCTTAACAACCCTATCAACCTGGGTGGCAACTTTCAGGGATCCATATACATGGACACCGAGATCTCTCTGCTCATCCACACTACCAAGAATCTTATCATTAGCCCAGTACTCTGTATTCCTGTTACTCCTTCCAAGATGAATCAGCTCACACTTTTCTGCATTAAACTCCATTTTCCACTTCTCAGCCCAGCTCTGCAGCTTATCTATGTCCCTCTGTAACTTGTAACATCCTTCCGCACTGTCCACAACTCCACCGACTTTAGTGTCATCTGCCAATTTACTCACCCATCTTTCTAAGCTCTCCTTCAGGTCATTTATAAAAATGACAAACAGCAGAGGCCCCAAAACAGATCCTTGTGGTACACCACTAGTAACTGGATTCCAGTCTGAACATTCCCCATCAACCACCACCCTCTGTCTTCTTACAGCGAGCCAATTTCTGATCCAAACCGCTAAATCACCCTCAAACCCATGCCTCCGTATTTTCTGCAATAGCCTACCATGGGGGAACCTTAGCAAACGCTTTACTGAAATCCATATACACCACATCAACTGCTTTACCCTCGTCCACCTGTTTGGTCACCTTCTCAAGGAACTCAATAAGGTTTGTGAGGCACGACCTACCCTTCGCAAAACCGTGTTGACTATCCCTAATCAAATTATTCCTTTCTAGAATATTATAAATCCTATCTCTTATAATCCTTTGCAAGACTTTGCCCGCAACAGAAGTAAGACTCATTGGTCTATAGTTACCGGGGTTGTCTCTACTCCCCTTCTTGAACAAGGGGACAACATTTGCTATCCTCCAGTCTTCTGGCACTATTCCTGTAGACAATGACGACATAAAGATCAAAGCCAAAGGCTCAGCAATCTCCGCCCTAGCTTCCCAGAGAATCCTAAGATAAATCCCATCTGGCCCAGGGGACTTATCTATTTTCACACTTTCCAGAATTCCTCAATCCTGTCTAGTCTAGTAGCCTGTATCTGAGTATTCGCCGCAACAATATTATCTTTTTCCTGTGTGAATACTGACAAAAAATATTCATTTAGCACCTCTCCTTTCTCCTCGGACTCCACGTACAACTTCCCACTACTGTCCTTGACTGGCCCTACTCTTACCCCAGTCATTCTTTTATTCCTGACATATCTATAGAAAGCTTTAGGGTTTTCCTTGATCCTACCTGCCAAAGACTTCTCATGTCCTCTCCTGGCTCTTCTTAGCTCTCTCTTTAGGTCCTTCCTGGCTAACTTGTAACTCTCAAGCGCCCTAACTGAACCATCACGTCTCACCTTTTCATAAGCCTCCTTCTTATTCTTGACAAGTGATTCAACTACTTTAATAAACCACGGTTCCTTCGCTCGATGATGTCCTCCCTGCCTGACAGGTACATACTTATCAAGGACACGCAGTAGCTGTTCCTTGAACATGCTCCACATTTCCATTGTGCCCATCCCCTGCAGTTTCCTTCCCCATCCTGTGCATCCTAAATCTTGCCTAATCGCATCATAATTGCCTTTCCCCCAGCTATAACACTTGCCCTGTGGTATATACCTAACCCTTTGCATCACAAATTTAAACATAACTGAATTGTGGTCACTATCACCAAAGTGCTCACCTACCTCCAAATCTAACACCTGGCCTGGTTCATTACCCAGTACCAAATCCAATGTGGCCTCGCCTCTTTTTGGTCGATCTACATACTGTGTCAGAAAACCCTCCTGCACACACTGCACAAAAACGGACCCATCTAAAGTACTCAAACTATAGTATTTCCAGTCAATATTTGGAAAGTTAAAGTCCCCCATAACAACTACCCTGTTACATTCGTTCCTATCCAGAATAATCTTTACAATCCTTTCTTCAACATCTGTAGAACTTTTCAGAGGCCTATAGAAACCTCCCAACAGGGTGACCTCTCCTTTCCTATGTCTAACCTCAGCTGATACTACCTCAGTAGACGAGTCCTCATCAAACGTCCTGTCTGCCACCGTAATACTGTCCTTGACTAACAATGCCACCCCTCCCTCTCTTTTACTACCTTCCCTGAGCTTATTGAAACATCTAAACCCCGGCACCTGCAACAACCATTCCTGTCCCTGCTCTATCCATGTCTCCGAAATGGCCACAACATCGAAGTCCCAGGTACCAACCCATGCTGCAAGTTCACCCACCTTATTCCGGATGCTCCTGGCATTGACGAAGACACACTTCAAACCACCTTCCTGCCTGCCGGTACACTCCTGCGACCTTGAAACTTTACTCATGACCTACTACTCTCAACCTCCTGTACACTGGAGTTACAATTCAGGTTCCCATCACCCTGCTGAATTAGTTTAAACCCTCCTGAAGAGCATTAGCAAATCTCCCCCCCAGGATATTGGTACCCCTCTGGTTCAGGTGTAGACCATCCCATTTGTAGGGATCCCACCTACCCCAGAATGAGCCCCAATTATCCAGGTATCTGAATCCCTCCCTCCTGCACCATCCCTGTAGCCACGTGTTGAACTGCTCTCTCCCTATTCCTCGACTTGCTAGCACGTGGCACAGGTAACAACTCAGAGATAATAACTCTGTTTGTTCCAGCTCTAAGATTCCACCCTAGCTCCCTGACTATCTGCCTTATATCCCCATCCCTTTTCTGACCTATGTCGTTGGTGCCTATGTGGACCACGACTTGGGGCTGCTCCCCCTCCCCCTTAAGGATCCCGAAAACACGATCCGAAACATCACGGAACCTGGCACCTGGGAGGCAACACACCAACCGCGAATCTCTCTCGTTCCCACAGAATCTTCTATCTATCCCCCTAACTATGGAGTCTCCAATGACTAATGTTCTACTCCTTTCCCCCCTTCCCTTCTGAGCAACAGGGACAGACTCTGGGCCAGAGACCTTCACCCCATGGCTTACCCCTGGTAAGTCCCCCCCCAACAGTATCCAAAGTGGTATACTTGTTACTAAGGGGAAGGTGGAGTGAGGGGAGGAGGGATGGGGAAGGTGGAGTGAAGGGGGAGGGACGGGGAAGGTGGAGTGAAGAGAGGAGGGATGGGGAAGGTGGAGGGAAGGGGAAGGTGGAGTGAAGAGAGGAGGGACGGGGAAGGTGGAGTGAGGGGAGGAGGGATGGGGAAGGTGGGGTGAAGGGAGGAGAACGGGGAAGGTGGGGTGAAGAGAGGAGGGACGGGGAAGATGGAGGGAGGGGCTGAGGGACGGGGATGGTGGAGTGAAGGGAGCAGGGATGGGGAAGCTGGAGGGAGGGGCTGAGTGACGGGGAAGGTGTGAGCGGTGATTGGAATGGGGGTTCCATTTTGAAGGGGTGTGGGGGGGGGGATGGAGAGGTGAGACAGGGTGACACAGATCCTGGTGGCAGGGCCTCTTAGTGACAAATCTGGCGGTGATGAGGTTGTCCCGTGTGCGGTGACCCTGGATCACACTTTGGGTGGCCTGCCCCCCAACCCGGGCTCCATGCCTGGTGTTTCCTGGACACCCTCCTCGCCCTCCTCATCAGATGAGGTTGGCATCCTTCCTCCTCCTCCAGCATGTCCGCCCTCTGCTGCGTGATGTTGTGCAGGACACAGCAGGCGGCCAGCACGATGTTAGAGACCCTCCTGGGACTAACCTGACCGATCCAGGCATCGGAAGCACATCTTCAGAATGCTGATCCACCGCTCAATGAGGCTCCTGGTGGATGCATCGGCATTGTTATAACAGGCCTCGGTGTCGGTTTGGGGCCAACTGCACATTCGGGGAGTAGAGCCCCTGCCTATTGATGAAGGGCACCCCCTGGTGTTTGTTGGGGACATGTGTGCCATAGCTCACCTCCTGGACCTGGGGAATGTCAGAGGAGGCAACAAATCCCACGTCCGGGCATCCTGGTAGTGTAGTCCAGGTTAGAGGTTATATAACTGATGCACGATCAATTACACAAAGATGAGAGTTGGATGCAATCGAGGCTTTATTACTCTAAGATGTGTGGCCTCCTACAGCAGCTGGCGAAATGGCTGCTGTACGGAGAGCACCCATATTTATACTCTGCCTACTGGGCGGAGCCAGCAGGCAGGGTACTACCCCTGTACCTGTAGTACAGGGCCTTACCACAAATCACCTAATATATACAACAGTGGTGACTACCCCCTGTTAAAATTGAGTCCGGGGGAGGTGGTGGAGAACTATATACAAGTAGAAGTTTTAACGTACAGGGAAAAAAATTGAGTCCAGCGGGGTGGAGGAGAATTATACAGAATATATATATATGGTGATTTACGAATCCTGAACAAGTTACAGGTTCAGTCGGTCCGGAGCCTTGATCTGCCGTTGGGAGCGCCGCAGTGGTGGCAGCGATTCCGGTGTCGGTCTGGTCCTTGGTGACTCCGGGAGCATGCCGAAATCCTCGTCATCCTCGGGCGTGGGCAGGGGTTGCAGCTGGGTGCGCCGGGTGAGGGGAGGATGGCGCCGGAACGGAGGGGTGTGTGTGTGTGTGGAATCAGCTGGTGCCAGGTCCCTGAGGGAGACAGTATCTTGGCGGCCATCGGGGTACGCTACACAGGCGTACTGTGGGTTGGCGTGGAGTACCTGTACCCTCTCAACCAACGGGTCGACAGAGGAGGGCAGGTTGCGGGCCTTGATGAAGTGGTACAAATGTGTGACTCCCGGGTGACAAAGGTTGTCGTGTAGAGTCCAGAGTCGGTCCACGTGTGCGCTGGCACATGTACCTCGGGATAGGGTGTCGGGGGGCTCGTTGAGCTTACCGGGGCGATACAAAATCTCGTAGTTGTGGGTGAACAGCTCGATCCTCCACCTCAAGATTTTATCAATTTTGATCTTGCCCCGCTGTGTGTTGTTGAACATGAAGGCTACTGACCGTTGGTCACTGAGCAGAGTGAATCTCCTGCCGGCCAGGTAATGCCTCCAATGCCGACAGCTTCAACGATGGCTTGGGCCTCTTTTTCGACGGAAGAATGCTGAATTTCAGAGGCATGAAGGGTTCGTGAAAAGAATGCCACGGGCCTGCCTGCCTGGTTGAGAGTGGCGGCTAGAGCGACGTCTGATGCATCGCTCTCGACTTGAAATGGTAACGTCTCGTTGACTGCATGCATCGCGGCCTTGGCGATGTCATCCTTAATCCGGTTGAAGGCCTGGTGAGCCTCGGCCGTTCTGGGAAAAAGAGTGGATTGGATGAGTGGGCAGGCCTTGTCTGCATAATTGGGGACCTACTGGGCGTAGTAAGAAAAGAACCCCAGGCAACGTTTGAGGGCCTTGGGGCAGTCGGGGAGGGGGAGTTCCATGAGGGGGCGCATGCGGTCGGGATCAGGCCCTAGAACTCCGTTCTGGACCACATAGCCGAGGATGGCTAAGCGAGTCGTGCTGAACACGCACTTCTCTTTGTTATAAGTTAGGTTGAGGAGAGTGGCGGTGTGGAGAAATTTGGCAAGGTTGGCATCATGGTCCTGCTGATCGTGGCCGCAGATAGTGACATTGTCTAGGTATGGAAAACTGGCCCTCAGCCCGTACCGGTCAACCATTCGGTCCGTTTCCCGTTGGAAAACCGAGACCCCGTTGGTGACGCCAAAGGGAACCCTAACAAAGTGATAAAGGCGGCCGTCTGCCTTGAAGGCAGTGTGTGGGCGGTCCGCCTTACGGATGGGGAGCTGGTGGTAGGTGGATTTATGGTCTACAGTTGAGAAGACCCAGTACTGAGCAATCTGATTGACCATATCAGATATGCGTGGGAGCGTCGAGTTGCGTGTACCGATTGATGGTCTGGCTGTAGTCCACGACCATTCTATGTTTCTCCCAGGTTTTTACAACTACCACTTGGGCCCTCCAGGGGCTGTTGCTGGCCTCAATGATGCCTTCCCGAAGCAGCCGCTGGATTTCAGACCTGTTGAAGGTCCTGTCCTGGGTGCTGTACCGTCTGCTCCTGGTGGCGCCGGGTTTGCAATCTGGGGTTAAGTTTGCAAATAGGGAAGGTGGGTCGACCTTGAGGGCGCAAGGCCGCACACAGTAAGGGGTGGTAGGGGCCCGCCGAATTTCAATGTTAGGCTCTGGAGGTTACACTGGAAGTCCAGGCCGAGTAGCAGGGCAGCGCAGAGATTAGGGAGGACGTAGAGGCGGGAGCCGCTGAATTCTACGCCCTGGACAGTGAGAGTGGTATGTAGTGTGGTAGTCAGTATTAGAGGTATTACGGTACCCAGATTGATGCTGTAAGACCATTGGTGTGGGAGGTACCTGAGACAGCAAGATCATTGGTGAAGCCTGTCTGCTGGTTCCGCCAGTAAGGCAGAGTATAATAGCCTGTGTCTCCCCAGCAGCTGCATTCTGTACCTGCGCTGCTGGGGAAACATCTAGTCCAATAAAGCCTTCAATTGTCGTCCAATCTCACTTCTGGAGTCATTGGTCAAGCATCAATTTATTGGACTAGATTTTAAAGAATGGAGCTCCGAATCAAGCCGGAGTGTCTGCAACTCAACCCCCACGCGGCAAACTCAGCGGCAACCTTCAAACACTGGCTGGCGTGCTTCAACGGGTACCGCAGAATGGCCACAACTACACCCACGGAGGACCAGAAGATGCAAGTTCTTCACTCGATGGTGAGCCCAGAGATCTACACCCTCACCGAGGATGCGGACAATTTCAAGGCCGCGATGGCCCTGTTGAAAGGACACTATATTCGCCCAGTAAACCAGGTCTACGCCCGACATCTGCTAGCGACGAGGCGGCAAATCCCCAGGGAATCGCTGGGTGAATTCTACCGTGCGCTCGTGGTGTTAGGTAGGAACTGTGACTGTCCGCAAGTTTCAGCCAGCGACCACACAGAACTTTTAATCCGGGACGCATTCGTTGTAGGTATGCTGTCCTCCCAAATCCATCAGTGGTTGCTGGAGAAAGAGACACTAGGCCTCAAGTAGGCACAGGCCCTTGCTAGCTCCCTGGATATGGCTGCCCGAAACGCCTGTGCGAATGTCACCGACTGCACGGCAGCCCCTTGGGCAGAGTGGAACCCCCCGCGGCCGACTCCGATGCATCCCCCATCCCCCCACAAGCTTGTGCCGCATGGCTACCACGCAACCCCGGGGTGCCCCGCTGTTAGTTTTGCGGGCAGGCTAAGCACCCCCGGCAGATCTGCCCGACCCGCTCCTCCACCTGCAAAGGGTGCGGCATAAAGGGCCATTTCATGGTTGTATTCCAGGCCCGGGCGGTCGCTGCTGTCTCCGGGGGCGAACCACGGCCGCCACCACAACTCTATCCATGGGCCACGTGCGGGCAGCGGGCGCCGCCATCTTCGCTTTCCCGAGCCACGTGCGGGCCCCAGGTGCCGCAATCTTGTTCCCCAGGGACCATATGCGATGCGTGGGCACCGCCACCTTGCCCACCCCCAGCCATGTGCAACCCGGATCAACTCGGATGACCACACACCCTCCGAGGAAAATCTTCAACTTTTACCAGGACTCGCGTCAGCGACCCTGGACCAGTCTTGGCCCCGAACGCTCTTGACCGTGACGACGACCGTGCTCATCAACGGGCGCAAAACATCCTGCCTGATTGACTCCAGGAGCACAGAGAGCTTCATACACCCCAACACGGTATGGCGCTGTTCTCTTCCCATACACCCAGTTAACCAAAGAATTTCCCTGGCCTCCGGCTCTCACTCTGTAGAGATCAAAGTGTTCTGCGTAGCTAACCTCACAGTCCAGGGAAGAGAATTAAAAATTTCCGACTCTACGTCCTCCCTCACCTCTGCGCTGCCACGCTCCTAGGGTTAGACTTCCAATGCAACCTCCAGAGCTTAACCTTTAAATTCGGCCGCCCCTCCCCCCTCACTGTCTGCAGCCTCGCGACCCTCAAGGTCGAGCCGCCATCCCTTTTTGCGAACCTCACCTCGGATTGCAAACCCGTCGCCACCAGGAGCAGACGGTACAGTGCCCAGGACCGGACCTTCATTAGGTTGGATGTCCAGCGGTTACTGAAGGAAGGTATTATCGAGGCCAGCAACAGCCCCTGGAGAGCTCAAGTAGTGGTTGGAAAGACCGGGGAGAAGCACAGGATGGTCATCAATTATAGTCAGACCATCAACAGGTATACGCAGCTCAACGCATACCCTCTCCCCCGCATATCTGATCTGGTCAATCAGATTGCACAATACAAGGTCTTTTCCACGGTTTACCTCAAGCCCGCCTACCATCAGCTCCCCATCTGCCCTAGCGACCGTAAATACACTGCATTCGAAGCAGATGGGCGGCTCTACCACTTTCTAAGGTTTCCCTTCGGTGTCACAAACGGAGTCTCGGTCTTCCAACGGGAGATGGACTGAATGGTTGACCGGTACGGTTTGCGGGCCACGTTTCTGTATCTCAATAATGTCACCATCTGCGGCCACGACCAGCAGGACCACGAAACCAACCTCCGCAAATTCCTCCATACCGTAAAAATCCTTAATCTCACCGACAACAAGGACAAATGTGTGTTCCGCACAGACCGTCCAGCCATCCTCGGCTACATAATGCATGATGGAGTTACAGGCCCAGACCCCGAACGCATGCGCCCCCTCATGGAGTTTCCCCTCCCCCACTGCTCCAAGGCCCTGAAACGCTGCCTGGGATTTTTTTCATATTACGCCCAGTGGGTCCCCAATTATGCGGACAAGGCCCGTCCACTAATCCAATCCATGGCTTTGAAAGGTTCCTTTGAACTCCTCAGTATGGACTTCAAAGGGCCCCTCCCCTCCACCGACCGCAGCACGTACTTCCTGAATGTGATTGACGAGTACTCCCGGTTCCCATTTGCCATCCCCTGCCCCGACATGACCGCAGCCACCGTCATAAAGCCTTCCAAAGCATTTTCTCCCTGTTCGGATTCCCTGCCTACATTCATAGCGATAGGGGGTCCTCCTTCATGAGTGATGAACTGCGTTAATTCCTGCTCAGCAAGGGCATTGCCTCGAGCAGGAAGGCCAGTTCTAACCCCTGGGGAAATGGACAGGTAGAGAGGGAGAATGGAACGGCCTGGAAGACTGTCCCCCTGGCCCTATGGTCCAGGAATCTCCCATTCTCCTGCTGGCAGGAGGTCCTTCCCGATGCACTCCACTCCATCCGATCACTGCTGTGTACCACAACCAACCAAACACCTCACGAACGTCTCCTTGTCTTCCCTAGGAAGTCCTCCTCCGGGACCTCGCTCCCAACCTGGCTGGCAGCTCCTGGACCCATTCTGCTCCGCAAACATGTGCGGGCACACAAGTCGGACCCATTGGCCAGGAGGGTCCACCTCCTTCACGCTAACCCTCAGTACGCCTACGTGGCGTACCCCGACGGCCGGCAGGATAGGGTCTCCCTACGGGACCTGCCGACTGCTGGATGCCCACCCACACCCCCCCCCCCCCCCCCGACCTACCCACCCTCCCTCATTCTGGCGCACCCCACAGCCGCTCCCAGGTGGATCGGTTCTCCCACTGGTCCCACCCAGGGGTGATGAAGCTACCGAAGAAGCCAAAGCCACGCTCCCGGAGCCACGGATGCCCGAGCTGGCACCTGCATCACCGCTGAAACTGCGACGGTCACAGAGGACGACCAGGGCCCCCAATCGACTAATTGCTTCATTTTGAGATGTACATGTAAATAAATACTGTAAATAGTTGTGACATGTAACAAGGCAAAACACTGTACCACTGTATAACGGGTACCACCATAACCTCAACCTCTACCACTGTATAACGCGAACCACCCCCCCCCCCCCCCCCCCCCCCCCCGCCGGACTCTTTTTTTAACAGGGGGTGAATGTGGTAGTTGGTATTAGGGGTATGACAGTACCCAGGTTCCCAGGTTGATGCTGTAAGGCCATTGGTGTGGGAGGTACCTGAGGCAGCAATATCATTGGTGAAGCTTGCCTGCTGGTTCACCCCAGTAAGGTGGAGTATAAGAGCCTGTGTCTCCCCAGCTGCTGCATTCTGTACCTGCGCTGCTGGGGGAAACATCTAGTCCAATAAAGCCTTCAATTGCCATCCAATCTCGCTTCTGTAGTCATTGAACAAGCATCATGCAGTACCCCCGATCGCCACGGAGTGGGATCCGGAGGTCAGGGAGATTCTCTGGTTAGCGGGGTGTACCGCGAGGTAGCAGTGCCTTACTGTATCGAGATGGATCAAGCTCTCGGTGCTCCCGGAGTCCAGCAGGCACGGGATCGCGTGCCCATCGATTTTCACGTTGGTGGAGACAGTTGCTAGGTTGCGTGGGCAAGACTGGTCAATCGTGACCGAGGCGAGACGTGGCTGATCGTCGATGGTGGCTGATGATGGGATGCCGGGGGACATGGGTCCTGGTACGATGGCGGTGCCACGGGCCGCACGTGGTCCGAGGAGGGGAAGATGGCGGCCCCCACTGGCCATATGTGGGGGAGGTCGGAACAATAGTGGCGACTGAGCGAGCCTGGCACACCGCTGCGAAGTGCCCCTTCTTGCCGCAGGCCTTGCAAAGGGTGCTCAGGGCCGGGCTGCATTGTCGGGGATGTTTTGGCTGCCCACAGAAGTAACATTTGGGGCCCCGGGGTTGGTTGGTGGGCGCGAGGCACAGGCATGGGGTTGGCTGAGTGGGGTCCCCGATGGGGTGGCCGTCTGCGGAGTCCACGATGCGTAGGAGGGGTGGGCTGCGCGGCCGGGGGTGTAGGCCTGGATGTTGCACGAGGCGACTTTCAGCGAGAGCGCAAGCTTTTTGATAGCCGCGAGGTCGAGTGTGGCCCCTTCTAAGACGTGCTGCCGGATGTAATCTGACCCTATCCCCCTAACAAAAGCGTCTCTCATCAGTAAGTTCGAGTGTCCCGTGGCCGTGACGGCCTGACAGTCACAGTCTCTGACTAGGGGAATTAGAGCACGCCAGAAATCTTCTACTGACTCACCAGGGAGTTGACTACACGTGGAGAGAATGTGTCTGGCGTAAAGCATGTTCGTCCGCTGAGCGTAGCTTTCTTTCAGTAGCACCATGGCGTCTTCGTTGGTCGGCGGATCCTGGATAAGCGGAAAGACGTTTGAGCTCAGCCGCGTGTGGAGGATCTGAATCTTCTGAGCTTCCGGAATTGGGTCTGGCACAGACCCGATGTAAGCTTCAAAACAGGCTAGCCAATGTTCAAAGTCCTTTTCGGCATTGTCTGCTTGCGGATACAGCTGCAGGCAATCCCGTTTGATGCGGAGGTCCATCTTCTGAAAACTTTAGTATAATAAATTGATGCACGATCAATTACATAAAGACAAGAGTTGAATGTAATCGAGGCTTTATTATACTAAGATGTGTGGCCTCCTACAGCAGCTGGCGAAATGGCTGCTGTACAGGGAGCACACATATTTATCCTCCGCCTACTGGGCGGAGCCAGCAGGCAGGAAACTACCCCCGTATCTGTAGCACAGGGCCTTACCACAAATCACCTAATATATACAACAGTGGTGGCTACCACAATAACCTGATACCCGGGCACATAGGGCATCCATTACATTGCAGAAACACCTGTGTATGGATGTTTGCACAAGTTCCCGCTCATGCCCTGGAAAAATCCAGAGCTTTATGACGGCCACCAGAAGCAGGTGCCCTCCTCCAAAACCCCAGGGTGCCAGGTGTACCACCATCTGGCCCAGGTGGCCCATCATCTCACTGGTTAGCCGAAGTCTGTGGTGGCACAAGGGGTCCAGCAGCTCCTCGAAGGACAGGCGCCAATGATATACACGTGCCCTGAATCAGCGCCTCCTTCACACCTGCTGCTCAGCCTGTTGAACAGCCGACACTTGAGCCTCACCATCTGGCCCCTTGGGCAGGCTCCACTTGTGCCGGGTCCTCCTCGAGCAGGCACTATTCCCCCAGTCTCTGTGCACCTGCAGTGCCAGCTGTGGCCAGGTAGATAGTCAGCATTGCTGTTGTCTATACTCCGAACTTCATTCTCCGCAGGGGGGGAAAGGGAAGACATGTTAGCAAGATGAGCATCCCCTCACCCATCCAATGGCAACAGGTTACATGCTAGCCCTTAGATATACTGCAGCACCAGCCTCAACACGTCTCCCCCCCCCCCCCCCCCCCCCCCCCCCCCCCCCAACCCCACTCCCATCCCTCACCAAATATGATGCTGTCCTTACTGCAGCCCTGTCCCCATCAGTGAGTGGCACTGGGCCTGTGATGTGGGGATCCTCTGTCTTCACCACCTGTCACTGTCAACAGGGGTACTGGTTCTGTTTCCCCTCACTGGCTGGGTCGCGTGTTATCCTGCCAGCAGGGTGGCACCTGGTTGTGCAGTGGTGGAGGTCACCATGTGCCACCAATCGCGTCCACACTGGAGATTTGTGTGTGGGAAGGCCCTACAGATGGGGGTGAGTGAGGGAAGTGTGCGTCTGCTGGGAGTGTAGCTGCAGTGTGATGTGGGTCCTGGGTGTGACACACAGGTGGTGGCAACCTGACCGGGGGCAGGATGGATGGGAGCAGGGGCACGGTGGGCAGGCAGGGCTTGGAGACAGCTGGTGGTCCTGAGGGGTGGGCTGGTGAGGCCCCTGCCCTGAGAGGGGCACTGTGCCAGGGAGGGTGTTAAAGGCCACAGTGCATGTGTCCTTTGTCTGGGGTGAGTTCTGCTATTCCCCTGCTTCCCCTGCAGTGGGGCTGGGCTTCTGGTGAGTTCACTGAGGAGTGACAGCACCTGGTGGGCCCCTGAGTGAGCTTGGCCACGTCCACCCTGTTGATGGGCCAGCTGGGGTCTGAGGGTTTCCAGAGGGACGGCCTGGGTGGGTTCCCAGATGACCAGAGGCTCTGTGAACATTTACAGAACACAATGAGCAGTCAGCAGAGTGAAGTCAGGGGCCTGTAAGTAGCAGCAAAGGGGTGTGTTTAAAACACTGACTGCAGCAATGGGGGTCTGAGCTTGGCCACCCTGATCTCGAGGGGACACTCCGAGTGCATGGACCTGTCACCAAGTCACTCCCGCTACTCCCCCCCCCCCCCCCCCCCCCCCCCCCCCCCGGGCCCTGGCAGACACCCCCCTCAACAAGCCTGACAATTTTGGAGAGTTTTTAAAAATTTCCTCACCTTCTCGTTCCCCCTCAGCAGCCATGGCGCCCAGGCCCCGCCGGTAAATACTTGCACAATTCACGCCCGCGTGACTTTTGTGAAGAGGATTTCGCTACCAGCGAGGGACTGGAGCATGGTATTGGAATTCGTGTCGGGGGAATCTGGGGCGGGATTCTCCGGTCTCCGACATCAAAATCGCGTTTAGCGATTGGCCGGAAAATCCCCGTTTGCGCCGAAATTGGGAGTGGCTCCGTTTTCGCGATGTCCTGCCCCCTCCAAAGCGGTGCACTCTAGGAGTACGCCGCGTGGCGTATCGACGTTACCTGAGGCCCGCCCCCGAATGCTCCGACCCCGACTGGCCGGGTTCCCGACGGCGTGGGTCTCTGTGGTTGCGGACTCAATCCAGGGCCGCTACAGTCGTAGGAGAGACGATCCGCGGCAGGGGGCACTTTGGCAGCGGCTGGGGACACTGTCCAGGTGTCGCAAGCCTGGCCAAAGGTTGAGCAATATTTGGCAGGCCGGGTCCACGTGGGGCCGGTGCCATGTTGCATGCGCGACTGCTGCAGGCCGCTGCCGTTTGCATGCGCATCCATGGACCCGGCAATTCTCCGGCCGTAACGGCAGCTAGAGCCGGGTGCTCAACGCTGCTTTGATGCTAGACCCCATCTACATGGAGGATCAGTGGCCTTTTGCGGCGATTTTTCGGTCGTATGATGCCATCATTCCCATGCCGACCTCAGGAGATAGTCTCAAAATTGGAGAGATTTTTCAATTTCCAGATTTGCGTTCACAGCTTCGTGAAGCAGAGAATCCAATCCTTGATCCTTTGTCACTAACTCTCGCGCATCATCATATCGAATGTTTTCAGAAAATCCCAATTGACTGAATCTGTGAGTTTCCTGTCAGTAATTATTTATTCAAGCAAATTCTGGAGAGAGCAAACCTCAGTCTGTGATGGTGCCTCTCTCAGTGACACAGGCTTTGTAACAAATATTTATAGTTCTTATTTTGCTGTGTTTCATTAGAATGTTTCTTATTAATTCCTTCACTAACCTGACCATTCCATTATTACGACTCCAGACCCGACCCCAACAGTGGCTAGGACCTAACCCTAACCCTAAACCTAACTCTAACTCCATATTTTAGTTAATTTTATAAGACTAGGCGGAAAGAATGATGAAGTCCAGGAGTGATTGCATGAAGAAATAGAGATTTGGCATTATTTATTATTATTTGGCATCATCACCCCAAGCTGATGAATAAATTACCTCTCCAGGCTGAAAGTACATTAACTTCCCAGAGAATTTCCCCAGTCAAACTACACTGCATTAGCTCAGAATGAAAATACATTCCTATGTTCAATTTGAGGAAGGAGCCGCGCTCCGAAAGCTCGTGTTTGAATCAAACCTGTTGGACTTTAACCTGGTGTTGTAAGACTTCTTACTATGTTCAAATTCACCTTCCGGCTCCTAAAAGCTCCCAGGCGAGGCAAAGCAAAATCCTTTTAAAACCATGAGCCCTGCAGTCAAACACACTATAAACCCCAATCTTTTAACCCTGACATTGCCCCAATATTTAGGATGAAATATTCCTAAATTCCTCCATTCATCACACCATCAGCACATGTTCCCATTATCCCACACCTCGGCCTTGGGCCTGGTCTTCAGTTTCCCCTGATCTCCTTCTTGGCCTGTTCAGCAATGAATGTCTGTGAAAGTTGTTATTGTTATAACTGCTGGGACATCTGCCTCTGGAACTATCCTTGGCTAAGGTTCCCATTAGGCCTATAGCAGTGGCTAAATTTCCCATCATGTCTATAAAGAGCTCTCATCACAGTTGTCTATTCTAAAGCTATTAATGAATGTTTTTTTTTTAAATAATTTTTACTGAGATTTTTGAAACATGTATAACAACAAAACAATAATAATAATAACAACAATAACCATAATAAACACCCCCCGGCACCATAACAACGCATATAACAAACCCCCCCCCCCCCCAAAACCCAATAAAAAACAAAATAAATTAACAATAAATTAAATTAACATAAACAATGCCCCCCTGAAACCACCCCCCCTTTTCCCCCCCTCCCCCCCGGGTTGCTGCTGCCGCCGGCCTAGTTCCCTATCTTTGAGCCAGAAAGTCGGGGAAAGGCTGCCACCGCCTAAAGAACCCTTGTACCGACCCCCTCAGGGCGAATTTGACCTTCTCCAGCTTAATGAATCCCGCCATGTCATTGATCCAAGTCTCCACACTTGGGGATCTCGCACCTTTCCATTGCAACAAGATCCTCCGCCGGGCTACTAGGGACGTAAAGGCCAAAACACCAGCCTCTTTCGCCTCCTGCACTCCCGGCTCCACCCCAACCCCAAATATCGTGAGTCCCCAGCCTGATTTGACCCTGGATCCTACCACCCTCGACACCATCCTTGCTACCCCCTTCCAGAATTCCCCCAGTGCTGGGCATGCCCAAAACATATGGGCATGGTTCGCTGGGCTCCTCGAACACCTAATGCACCTGTCCTCACCCCCAAAAAACCTACTCATCCTCATCCTGGACATATGAGCCCTGTGCAGTACCTTGAACTGGATGAGGCTAAGCCTCGCACATGAAGAGGAGGAGTTCACCCTCTCCAGGGCGTCCGCCCATGTCCCCTCCTCAATCTGCTCCCCCAGCTCCACTTCCCACTTAGCCTTCAGCTCATCTACCGACGCCTCCTCCCCCTCCTGCATCACCTGGTAGATGTCAGACACCTTCCCATCCCCGACCCACACCCCCGAGAGCACCCTATCCCTTACCCCCCACGGGGACAGCGAAGGGAACCCCTCCACCTGCCGCCTAGCAAACGCCTTGACCTGAAGGTACCTGAACATATTCCCCGGGGGGAGCTCAAACTTCACCTCCAGCTCACCCAGGCTCGCAAACCTCCCGTCAATGAACAGGTCTCCCAACCTCCTTATGCCTGCCTCGTGCCACCCCAGGAACCCGCCATCAATGTTCCCTGGGACAAACCGGTGGTTCCCCTGCAGCGGGGCCTCCACCGAGCCCCCCACTTCCCCCCTGTGTCACCTCCACTGCCCCCAAATCTTGAGGGTAGCCGCCACCACCGGGCTCGTAGTGTACTTCATTGGAGGGAGCGGCAACGGCGCCGTTACCAGTGCCTTCAGGCTCGTGCCTCCACAGGACGCCATCTCCATCCATTTCCATGCTGCCCCCTCCCCATCCATTACCCACTTGCGTACCATCGAGACATTAGCCGCCCAATAGTACCCAGAGAGGTTGGGCAGCGCCAGCCCCCCTCTATCCCTGCCCCGCTCCAAAAAGACCCTCCTCACCCTCGGAGTCCTGTGCGCCCAAACAAATCCCAGAATGCTGCTGTTCACCCTCCTAAAAGAGGCCCTCGGAATGAAAATGGGGAGGCACTGAAACAAAAACAAAAACCTCGGGAGCACCGTCATTTTAACGGACTGTACTCTACCCGGCAACGACAGCGGCAGCATGTCCCACCTTTTAAATTCCTCCTCCATCTGCTCCACCAACCTAGTAAAATTGAGCTTGTGCAGAATCCCCCAGCTCCTAGCCACCTGAACCCTCAGGTACCTAAAACTCCTCACTGCCCTCTTTAGAGGGAGCCTACCAATCCCCTCCTCCTGATCTCCCGGGTGTATGACAAACAGCTCACTCTTGCCCAGGTTCAACTTATAGCCCGAGAAACTCCCAAACTCAGCAAGAATCTCCATCACCTCCGGCATTCCCCCTACCGGATCTGCTACATACAGCAGCAAGTCGTCCGCATACAGCGACACTCGGTGCTCCTCCCCACCCTGCACCAGACCCCTCCACCTCCCCGACTCCCTGAGCGCCATGGCCAGAGGCTCAATTGCCAACGCAAAAAGCAAGGGGGACACGGGGCAATGAATGTTTAAACATCAATCCAAATATGTGTTCATTTCAGTTACCCCACTTAAGTCCCTCCTTTGGACCCCTGGTCAGGCTCTACCCGGCCCAGGCCGGACATCCCCAAGACTATTCACCCGTTATTGGCTCTCAGATCCTACTAGAGTCCAGTGGGATTCAGGTTTGCTGTCCTGCTGTTCTCTGACAGCTTTGTCTAAGTTCCAATAACCTGAACTGGGCCCAGAACCATCATTTCCTTAAATTGCAAAACCTTCATAAATGTTGCTGATTTTTGTGTATTCCCAGGGAGGGGAATTTCAGACACATTGGATTCTAATGTGGACCCTTTATTGGCCAACATTCCCATCTGAACCACTTTGGATACAAACAGTCTCGGATAACAGCAAACACATAGACCGAATATTAAGACTGTAACAGATGTACCAGTTGCTGCCGCGCTCCCTCCTTCCCACCATTTCTACGGCATTCTCTCCATCCTGATTCCATTTCCAGCTGAATCCTCCAGTTTCCCAGCATTCCCTGTGGTGTGGTTCACCTGAACCCTTCCCCTTGGGAATATTCCACAGTGTTGTTCCATCAACCTCCTGGTTGTGGTCAGGCTCCTCTCCACCGCTACCCAAGCCATTCGGCCTGGGGTGTCGTCGATGTTTAACACACCGTCCCTCCATGGGCTGAATACAGAACCAGTGAGGGATCTACCCACACGATGAAAGTTCTCCATCGTAAAGGAGTCAGTGATCTGTAAGCAGAAGGTGTGATCATTCTCACTCTCTAATCCTCCGGATCGCAATCTCATCCTGTCCATGGCCTTTCACTGAAGGGTTAAAGCTCTGTTAACTGATACTTGTACTGGATAAACTGTCAATTCTCTTTCACTGCTCATTTGTATTTGATTGTTTTTCCTGTTTCAATGAATTGTATTTTGTAATTCCTGTTGCTGTGATGTTAGCCTCTTGTCCAGGTTGTTGTTGTAAATGAGAATTGGTTCACAATTGACCCACCCGGCTAAATAAAGGTCAATAAAATCAGTGAATAAATCCATCAGAAAGCTGCCCTGTGTAGGGCAGGTTTGGACTGTCTTGAAAGCCCCTTCAAGAGGTTTAACTGACAGCACAGTGACAGAATCATTACTGATGTGTTTCAGGGTATTACAGGGGCAGATGATGTGATGCTGAGATTCAGCACAACATTCTCATGTTGTCATTAGAAGGGGCCTATTGGAGCTCAGAACCAGATATCTCCGGGATCCGACCTGGTCCACCCACCCACTCTTTCCCACTCCCAGGAATATATATTGCCCCCCTCCCCCACTGCTCCCCACCGATATGTTCCATTATTATCTTCCTGTGGTAAACTGATCAGAAATGTTATTGTGCTTCCCGTACCTCCTGTCCAAGAAGGGTCTCTGCCTCTGGATCTTTGTTTATCTCCCGCTGTCCGGTTCCAATGTCACAGCTGAGGGCCAGATTAATAAATTCAGTTCTCTGAAAAAGTTTGTATGTTGTGTCCTTTTTCCAAACTCTGGGCTGGATTCTCCATTCCTGAGAGAGTGTTGATACCGTGGGCTTCTACAACAGTAAAATTGGCGCCGCACCTGAACCGATTTGCCGACCATTAAGGGGCTAGCACTGGCGCAACGTAGGGCACGATCGATTCTAATGAGAAGCGGTGATTGATTCACCGGGTTCAGAATTAGAGAATTTACAGTGCAGAAGGAGGCCATTCAGCCCGTCGAATCTGCATCGGCCCTTGGAAAGAGCACCCTACCCAAGCGCACACATCCACCCTATCCCCGTAACCCAGTAATCCCACCCAACCTGTTTGGACACTAAGGGATGGCCAATTAGCATGGCCAGTCTAGCTAACCTGCACATTTTTGGACTGTGGGAGGAAACCGGAGCACCCGGAGGAAACCCACGTAGACACGGGGAGAACGTGCAGACTCCGCACAGACAGTGACCCAAGCCGGGAATCGAATCTGGGACCCTGGACCTGTGCTAACCACCGTGTTACTGTGCTGCCCCAGAATTGACACTCAGGAGGCTCACAAGCCTGTACCCAGAGTGGGAAGGAGATTGCCAGCCGTCACTGTTCGTCAGGCCTGGATACAGGTGGCAGAGGTCGTGAGCGTCATGGGCAACACCGCTAGGACTGGCCAACCGTGCCGAAATAAACTGCATGACCTCCTCAGGGCGGCCAGGGTGAGTAGGCAGCACTGTGCCCCGAGCACCAGCCCCTGTGTCACACATCTGTAATTCCACACCCTCCGTCCCCAGCCAGATGGTGGCCGAACCCACCCTGCACCACATGCTGGCACCCATACTGGCCACCATGGCCGGGTGCCCTGGTCATGAAGCCATCAGATACCCACCCCCTGGGCTGCATGTATTGGACTGTCAAACATTGTGCATTTTCTGTTTCCCCCCTCCCAGGAGAGGGCCGCTCATAATCGTGGTGAGAGGGAGAAGACTGGAGGGGCATTGCCAGACCTGAGGCCTCTCACAGCAGTGGAACAGAGGGCACTGGATGTGGTCGGTGTGCCCGGGGAAAGGGCAGTCGCCGAGGCGGAGGTTGGCATCAGGTGAGGAATCATAGAATCATAGAATTGTCTGTGCAGAAGGAGGCCATTCTGCCCATCGAGTCTGCACCAGCCCTTGGAAAGAGCATCCTACTTAAGTCCTCACCTCCTATCCCCATAACCTGGTAATCCCACCTAATCTTTTGACACTAAGGGGCAATTTAGCATGGCCAATCCACCTAGCCTGCACATCTTCTGGATTGTGGGAGGAAACGGGAACACCCGGAGGATACCCATGGAGACACGGGGAGAAAGAGTGAACTCCGCACAGACAGTGACCCGAGGCCGGAATTGAACCTGGGTCCCTGGAGCTGTGAGGCAGCAGTGCTAACCATTGTGCCACTGTGCTGCCCTTTTATTCATTAATAATCATTATTATTGTCACAAGTAGGCTTACATTAGCACTGTAATGAAGTTACTGTGAAAAGCCCTAGTCGTCACAATCCGGCACCTGTTCGGGTACACAGAGCGAGAATTCAGAATGTCCAAATTACCTAACAGCACGTCTTTCGGGAAGTGAGACTCTGTTGAGTTCCGGTTCCCCATGGCACCTGTGTCGCACCCCCCCCCTCCTGCCCCCATGCCCCCACCCCACCACCACCACCAACCCCATCCCTCCATCCACCTCTACACCCACACCAGCGCCACACCCTTCAACCGCACACCACCCCCCACACCCCCTTGCCACCCACATCCCCTCTCCACCACCCAAGTCCCCACACCCACCCACCACCGCCACCGCCCACACCACCATGCCACCACCACCACCCCCACACTCCTACGCCACCACCACCACCATTCCCCACCGGCTGTGACGCAATTATGCGTCCAACCACAACCACAAGTGGAGAGCAGCGACGACGAGGGTACGGACAGCAACAGCAGCCCTCGGCCCACATCCCTTGATACCGCAGAGCCCGAATCCGGGGAAATCACCGACCTACCGTCACAGCTGTCTCCAACACTCTCCCCCATCCCAGAGACCCCCAACTCGGTTAGTGAAGAGGCTCCTGGGGCACTATCTGGTGCACACCATAAAAGTGCTGCAGTGCAGTAGGAGGAGGTAGGAACCCCCGAGTGGGTGGACGTTGGACGGTGAGCCCCAGGGATAAGCTGTCATCCAGACAGGTCTCAGGCTTCTGCAATGCACAGTCCCATCGATTGTGAAGATTCAGTCGCAGAGCCAGGAACTACTTGATGAGTTGTCGGTGAGCATCCAGCGCCTGCTGTTGCAGTTGGAGGAGCAGGAGGTGGTGCCGACCATGCGTGGCCCCCAGGCCAATCCCACACAGGTGGCATCCACAGTGGAGGCCTTGGGGGTGGTGAAGGTTTCGGCTATGGGTCAAGGTGTCTAAGGCCTGGAGCCATCTGTACAGTTGGTGGCTGAGGCCCAGGGCAGGGCTGCCCTGTCACAGGCAGCCATGTACCAGAGTCACCTGGCCATTGCAGTGGATTTTGAGAGTGTGGTCCAGTTACAACGGGTCATCACTGAGAGCGTCAACTTTCAGTTTACTTCGAAGACTCAAGTGTACTTCAACATCATCTACAGTTAGCAATGACATATATTACTTAAACCAAGTAATATAACACTTCGGTTTCCCCCCACAGTCCAAAGAGATGCACATTGGGTGGTTTGGCCATGATCAATAGGTGGGATTTCAGGGATAGGGCAGGGGAATGGGCTGAGATGGGTGTTCCTTCCGAGGGTCAGTGCAGACCCGATGGGCTGATTGGCCTCTTTCTGCAGTGTAGGGATTCTATAGATGGGAGCTGGCAGCATTTGAATTAGTGTCAACTGTTGTCAAACATTTTAAAATAAAAAATTCTAGTTGAGAACTAGGGTCTGGTTTAGCACAGTGGGCTAAGCAGCTGGTTTGTGATGCAGAACAAGGCCAGCAGTGCGGGTTCAATTCCTGTACCGGCCTCCCCGAACAGGTGCCGTAATGTGGCAACGAGGGGCTTTCACAGTAACTTCATTGAAGACTATTTGTGACAATAAGCGATTATTATTATTATTATTTTTCAGGAACCAAGCCTTTGAACTTTGTAAGAATTGTAATTTATAAAATCAACATTGAAAAAAACCCTTCCTCATGTGTGTGAATTTGTTTTTAGATTTAAAGTCCCAGGTGTTTATCAGCACATATTCTTTATCTGAGATAACATCATTGTTTTTCAAAGGTCTCTTGTTAAACATTCTGATTGTTTTATCTTCAGCGTCCATTCAAACTGTGCTTTCTGGACAGACATCTCAACTCGAAACTTCTAACATGGTTGAGAAAAGAGGGAAGCTAATAGGCGCCAGCCTGTAAAGATGTGAACACACAGACAAAACTGTGGTGTCCCATACCTGGTGTATGAGAACGAGCATGTTCTGTGCAGATTCAGGACATCGACTGACCTAACTTCAACTTTGGAAATTCAGAATATGGAAAGGGATGTCACCCGGGTAGTTTACAGGAGGGAGAGAGAATATTGCATCACCACCTCAATAGCAAAGTACCGGTATGGGGCAGCAACTTGTGACATACCCAACACCACCTTTGCCTTAGGTCACACATCCCTGCCAGAATAGGGCTAATTGAGATTGTAGACAAACACCGGAGGGAGAAGTCAGGAAGAACACAAGCAAGGAATTGGGACAAACTCTGGGGAAGTACATGGATAGATCTGATAACACTTCTGCCCAAAAAACTCCAATAAATTCGGACACAATAGGTAACTACGCTCAAACCTTCGTCCAAGTGGTGCAACAAACAGGGAAAATAAAGAAAGACATGAGGGGCTGGATTCTCCGGTCACCGACGCTGAAATTGCGTTTGGCGAATGGCCGGAAAATCCAAGTTTATGACCAAATCGGGGGCGGTGCCGCTTTCGGGATGCTCCGCCCCTTCCAAAGCGGCATACTCTAGTAGTGCACCGTGCAACATATCAACAGCCTCAGGACATTGCCTGAGACCTGCTACCCAATGCTCCGCTCCCGACTGGCCAAGTTCCCGACGCCGTGGGTCTCTCTTAGTCACATCCGTCGGGAACTCAGCGTGGCGGCTGCGGACCTCCGCCATGAAGCCTGGCACGGCCGCTGCAGGCTGCCGCCGTGTGCATGCACGGCCATGGACCCAGCAATTCTCTGCAGTGCATCAGCAGTTAGAGCCAAGTGCTCTACGCTGTCGTCCTGCTAGCCCCCAGCAAACTGGGAATTGCTGTCCGTTTTGTGCCAATTTTCCTTGCGTAACCGTTCCCACGCCGCGTGGGGACATAGCCTCAGAATCGGAGAATTCAGCCCGTGATATTATCGTAACTGTCAGCATTACAAGGATGAATGTAGTACCACGAATAGCCACCAGAGGGAGCTGCAGACACTATTATATAAAGCAGTGATGCTGGACCTTAGGGGAGGAGTAAGCAGGAGACAGCTAGAGCGAGGTCATCAGAGCAGTTAGTGTGCGAAGGTTAGACTAAAGTTATACCAGTTCGTCAGATTAGCAGTAGTTAGATGGTATTGACCAATTCTGTATTTTAATAAGGACTAAGTGTCAAACCCAGTTTAGTAGTGTAAATAAAATCATAGCTTTGTTTAAGTAAAAGTTACATTCTTTGTGGAACACTACGCAATCCATCCTGAATAAGCAACACAAAGAACACCACACGACATTATTGAAATTAGTCACTATTTGGTGGGAAGGCCTTGAGGATTGTGGTTTGAACATTCAAATTCACCCAAGGGTCTGTCTCCTGTCACACCCGACCGTAATAGGGATTCTACACGCATCTGTGTACATTGCCATCCTCACCCTCAAATTCATCAGGTGAGAGAAAGAACTAACTCGGCGCTTGGATACAGAAGGTGTAGTCCGACGGCATGGAAGATTTGAGGAGGAAGAACTATGATGTATATCTTGTCTTTTTAAATTATTATTTAATTTCACCATTGTATATATGTATTTTATACTTGAAGCCATGTACATGTATTGAGTGTAGTTTGTTTCCCATTACCTCTGTTATTTATCAAGTTGGCTGTCACAGTTGAGGGAAATAGTTTTGCTGAGTCCACGATTCGGATATCTGCTCATTCAGATGGTTTGGTGGGGTTGTGAGATCCGGTCGCTGACGATCACTAGATCAAGACAAGGGACTGTGGTGACCTCGCAGACCTAATTTTAGCCCAACTAAAATTGGATATCCTAAATTAAAGAGTTGGACACGTTAAATTAAACTACAGTCAGCTTAGCAAATGGCCTGCTGGGAATTCGGACTTGGCCAAGTTCGAACATACAGAATCAGGCAGGCTATCTAGACCTGCCCTGTCAATCCCCTATCAAGAGATCATCGAACATTATTGATGTGCACCTGAACATTGTCCAGAGCCTAGATTGAGCCTGACTCCTTAGCATCCCGATTTCCTGCCGTTACCTTATTTGGCAAAGGGTACATGCAGGCCACATTATTCAAAATGGACACCTGGGGAGGGTCCAAGTGTCCTGTCAACAATTTATCAACTGGACCATTGGGTGCTGGGAGCCCATCCCGAAGCCTCATAGGCAGAAGCAATGGCAAAAGAGCATGAAGGAAAAGGGGATAAAAATAGACACTTGGGTCACAGCGACCAAGCGTGGGAACTATGGAAAGAACTGGCCGGAAGGATGATGGTGCCAGCGAGACCCACCTTTGTGACGACGGACCAGAGGGATTCAGCAATTGAACACATCCTTCAACCAGACCAACCTTGCAGGTAATAGATCCAAACTTTGGGTGTTTCTTGTACATATATTCGAGTTAATTTATGTGTTAACTTTATGAAATAAACAATTTTGAACTCGTCCTTGTTCTGCTCTTTATTAAAAGAGACCGAGGTGAAACCTTTGACTAATGGCACTGGTTGAAAGTATCTCAACTGGACAGATAAAAAATGTTATATTGCACCGGGTCAATGACTGCACCTGATACAACGAAACGGTCAATACCGTTTCACTGCACCGTGTCTCTCACTATACCTGACACTAGGAAACGGTCAATACCATTTTACTGCACCGGGTCTCTCGCTATACCTGACACTAGGAAACGGTGAATACCGTTTTACTGCACCGGGTCTCTCACTACACCTGACACTAGGAAACGGTCAATACCGTTTTACTGCACCGGATCTCTTACTACACCTGACACTAGGAAACGGTCAATACCGTTTTACTGCACCGGGTCAGTCACTATACCTGACACTAGGAAACGGTCAATACCGTTTTACTGCACCGGATCTCTCACTACACCTGTCACTAGGAAACGGTCAATACCGTATTACTGCACCGTGTCTCTCACTATACCTGACACTAGGAAACGGTCAATACCGTTTTACTGCACCAGGTCAGTCACTACACCTGACACTAGGAAACGGTCAATACCGTTTTACTCCACCGAATCTCTCACTACCTGACACTCGGAAACTGTCAGTACCGTTTTACTGCACCGTGTCTCTCACTATACCTGACACTAGGAAACGGTCAATACCGTTTCACTGCACCGGGTCTCTCATTGCACCTGACACTAGGAAACGGTCAATACCGTTTTACTGCACTGGGTCTCTCACTATACCTGACACTAGGAAATGGTCAATACCGTTTTACTGCACCGGTTCTCTCACTATACCTGGCACGAGGAAACGGTCAATACCTTTTTACTGCATCGGGTCTCTCACTACACCTGACACTAGGAAACGGTCAATACCGTTTTACTGCACTGGGTCTCTCACTATACCTGACACTAGGAAACGGTCAATACCGTTTTACTGCACTGTGTCTCTCACTATACCTGACACTAGGAAACGGTCAATACCGTTTTACTGCACCGTGTCTCTCACTACACCTGACACTAGGAAACGGTCAATACCGTTTTACTGCACTGGGTCTCTCACTATACCTGACACTAGGAAATGGTCAATACCGTTTTACTGCGCCGGTTCTCTCACTATACCTGGCACGAGGAAACGGTCAATACCGTTTTACTGCACCGGTTCTCTCACTATACCTGGCACGAGGAAACGGTCAATACCTTTTTACTGCATCGGGTCTCTCACTATCAATGTTTCTTCAGCAAGTCCATCAGTGGAGCAATCACACTGCAAAGCTTTTGCACAAATGCTCGATCAAACCCACTCATGCCAAGAAATTGCATTATTTTCCTTCGTCTTGAGGGTATTGGAAACTCCTCAATAACCGTTGGTTTCACATCCCATGTGACCATTCGACCCTGTCTGATTGTATGGCCAAGGAAAGTGACTTGGGCTTTTCCAATTCAGTTTTGGCTAGGTTTATCACCGAACCCACCTCCTGAAGTCGATCGAATAACTCCATCAGATGTTTTAAATACCAGATCATCGATGTATACCGCACAATTGGGTAATCCTGAAATGATTTTGTTAGTTAATCGTTGAAATGTGGCTGGGGCGTTTTTCATGCCAAATGGCATAACTTTGAATTGGTATATAGCATCTGGAGTCACAAACGCTGAAATCGCCTTCGCCCTTTCGGATAAAGGTACCTGCCAGTAACCTTTAAGTAAATCCAGTTTGGAAATAAAAGCTGATTGTCCCACTTCCTCAATGCAATCCTCCAAACGTGGGATAGGATAAGAATCCGTTCTTGTAACTGCATTAACCTTTCTATAGTCCACACACAGCCTTTGGGTACCGTCTGGTTTAGGTACCATCACTATGGGTGAACTCCATTGGCTGCAACCTACTTCAATTATGCCATTTTTAAGCATACTCTCAATCTCTTTGTTAACCTGTGCCAATTTTAAAGGGTTATGTCTATCTGGATGTTGTTTGATTGGAACAGCATTTCTCACATCTACATCATGTATAGCCATTTTAGTACTTCCCAATTTATCTCCACATACTTGCCCATGTGATATCAATAACTCTTTCAGGTCAGTCTGTTTTTCCTCTGGAAGGTAACTCAACGATGTGTCCCAATTTTTAAGAACATCCTCATTTTCCAATTTAATTTGAAGTATGTCAAATTCCAAGTCATCTGGATTTGGTTTGTCACTTTGAGTTGGAATCATTAAAACCTCCTCCTTTCGCAGCACGGTGGCCTAGTGGTTAGCACAACCGCCTCACGGCGCTGAGGTCCCAGGTTCGATCCCGGCTCTGGGTCACTGTCCGTGTGGAGTTTTCACATTCTCCCCGTGTTTGCGTGGGTTTCGCCCCCACAACCCAAAAATGTGCAGAGTAGGTGGATTGGCCACGCTAAATTGCCGCTTAATTGGAAAAAATAATTGGATAATCTAAATTTATTAAAAAAAACCTCCTCCTTTTTCTCTCCTTCCCTTTCAAAGTACCTTTTAAACAAATTCACGTGACACACTCAGTGAGTCTTCCTTCTCTCTGGTGTTTTTACCACATAATTCACCTCACTTAATTTCCTTTCAATCTGATAAGGTCCACAAAACCTAGCTTTTAAAGGCTCACCTACCACTGGTGACAACTCTAAAACTTTATCTCTACTGGCAAAACCATGAACTTTGGATTTCTTGTCCACTACCCATTTTATCACATTTTGTGCAATTTTTAAATGTTGTCTAGCCTATTTGCGTGCTCTAGTTAATCGTTCCCTGTAATTTGACACGTAATCCAATAATGTAAGTTCTGATTTCTCACTCACCAATTTTTCCTTAATCAATTTAAGTGGTCCTCTTACTTCATGACCAAAAATTAGTTCAAAAGGACTGAATTTGGTTGACTCATTAGGTCCATCCCTAATTGCAAACAGTACGATTGGAATTCCTTTATCCCAATCCTCTGGATAATCTTGACAATAAGCCCTCAACATTGTCTTTAATGTCTGATGCCACTTTTCCAACGTTCCCTGTGATTCTGGATGGTATGCAGTTGATTTAAATTGTTTTATTCCTAAGTTATCCATAACTTCTTTGAATAATCTTGAGGTAAAATTTGATCCTTGATCCGATCGTATTTCTGTGGGTAGTCCATATCTAGTAAAGCTGCAATATTACGTACTGGAATGGCCTCTGGAAACCTAGTAGACACATTCATTATCGTCAAAAGATATTGATCCCCACTTTTTGTTTTAGGAAGCAGTCCTACGGCAATCAATTAGGACCCTCGTAAAAGATTCTTCAAATGCTGGAATGGGTATTAAGGGCGCTGGTTTTATCGCTGCTTGAGGTTTCCCTCTCACTTGATATGTGTGACATGATTGACAAAATTTAACTCCATCTTTATGAAGTCCAGGCCAATAAAAATGTTTTTGTATTTTACTTGAGTTTTCCTTATTCCCAAATGACTTCCCACTGGTACCTCAAGTGCAACTCACAACACTTCCTTTCTTTACCCTACCGGCAATACTACTTGATGAACTTCTGCCCACTTTTCATCCGCCTGCATATGTAGGTCGCCATTTTCTCATCAAGGCGTCACTTTTGCGGTAATAACACTCTGGTATACTCTCAGATTCCTCTTCTGTCTATGCTTTCTGATACATCTAGTTTATTTCTACATCTTTCTGTTGCAACTCCACCAATTTTCCTGAACTAAAAATATCCGCCTAATCCTCCACCTGTTCTTGTTCTTTTTCAACCATCTCATCAAAAATTGTTTCTGACAATTGCACTTCAACGTCATCTTCACTCTTTGATTTCTCCTCTTTTCTTCATCTGTGACTTTGTGACCTTGTTACTACACAATCCGGAAAAATCCCAGGATACTCGTCCTTCAATCCTTCAGTTGTCTGATTTTCCACCGGCTTAGCAACCACAGTAGGTATCACTCCCATCTGCGATCCAGCTATATCATTACCCAAGGTAAACTGTATTCCTGGACAAAATAGTTTCTCTGTTACTGCTACTACCACTTCACCACTCTTCACTGGACTTTCCAATCTTATCTTATATAATGGGACAATACACCCCTCACCCTGAATTCCACATGTTACCACATTTTCTGGCAATATTCTTGCCTCCTCATCTCTTACCATTAAAGATTGACTAGTTCCCGTATCTCTTAAAATTGTGACTTCTTTACCTGCTCCTCCTGATACACATGAGTAAACTTTACCCACACAAGTAAATTCTTTAAAAACATCTGGCACCTTCTTAACAATTACTTCTTGAACAGGCTGTACAATCTTTTGCACTTCCTTCGCTTCACTTGGGCTTTCCTTTACCACTTTAACAAACCCCACTGTCTTATTCTGTTTTACCACATCAGCCTTCCCAGTGCTTTTCTTCGACCACCAACACTGTGACTTATATGGCCTAGTTTATTACAGTGAAAGCGTTTGTAACTTTTCATTTATTTTCCACCATCCTGGATTTCTTATTTAATCTGAGGTACATTTTCCTTATTATCTCCCATCAGATCACCTTTACCTTTAGGACTTGAGTATTTCTCATGTCCCCAGTTTCTATCACTCACCGGCTGAAACTGATGTCAGAAACTAACATTTGATTTATGAACTAATTCATAATCATCTGCCATTTCTGCTGCTAATCTCGCAGTTTTAACCCTCTGCACTTCCATATGAGTTCTCACTACATCAGGAATTGAATTTTTAAACTCCTCCAAAAGTATAATTTCTCTGAGAGCTTCATATGTTTGGACTATTTTCAAAGCCCTTATCCACCTGTCAAAATTATTCTGTTTGATCCTTTCAAACTCCATGGGCACGATTCTCCGCAAATGCGGCGAATCGTAAAGGCTGCCGTGAAACTGGCCGTGTTTCACGGCAGCCTCCGCGCCCCCTCCCGGGACCTGATTCACCCCCCTGGGTGGGGCTAGGAGCGGGGCCCTGTGAAGCACGGCATCGCGGACTTAGCGACCGTCATGCACGGGGCCGTCATCTCCCTCGACCGCCCCACGGACTGATCCTGTGGGGCGGCGGAGGGAGAAAGAGTGTGTCTGTTACGGATCGCGGGCCCATGCCCCCTTGGCACGGCCGTGCCAATCGGGGCCCTGGATGTCCAGAACGGGCATGTTACGGCCGTTTTTACGATGGTAGCAAGCAGGTGTGTTTGCTGCCGTAAAAACGGTTGTAAAGGCCTGGGCACTCGGCCCTTCGGCCTGGGGAGAATCGCTGTTCGCTGTAAAAAATGGTGAGCAGCGATTCATGTCGTGGGGCGGGTGTGGGGGGGGGGGGGGGGGAGAATAGCGGGAGGGCTTGAAAAATGTCGGGGATGCCCTCCCGCTATTCTCCGACCCATCGTGGGCAGCGGAGAATCGCGCCCCATGTATGTTTGACCAAATTCTTTCCTTAAATTTCTAAACATTTTTCTGTAGGCTTCAGGCACTAGTTCATATGCACCTAAGATGGATTTTTTTCACATCCTCATACGTCCTAGATACCTCCTCCGGTAGGGTCGGCTCAAGGTACCGGCAACTCGGGCAGTCTCCCGGGGCGCCATGTGCTAGAGGGCGCCATCAAGGAGTGCGTGACCGGCGTCAGAGACCCAGCGCCGCGTAAAAGACTCGGGTCCCGCGCATGCACAGTTGGGCCGGTGCCAACCAGCGCATGCGCAGTGGCCGCCCTCCCCCAGGCCGCCCCGCACAAACATGGCGGATGGCCACATGGCCACAGGCATAGAAGCTACAATTTCAGAGGCTTGAATTCGTCCGTGCTCCTTTAGCGAAAAATATTAGACAGGTAATGTTAATATATATTCAGAGCATAGATACAGCAACTAAAATTCATGTACCACTACCAGACAGGTCGCAGCAGCTCAGGATCAATGTCAACCCGACCCGACCCCCCCCCCGACCCAACCCCCCCGACCCGACCCCCTCCACCCCCCCGACCCGACCCCCCCCCGACCCGACCCCCCCCGACCCGACCCGACCCCCCCCAACCCAACCCAACCCCCCCCCGACCCGATTCCCCCCGCGACCCGACCCCCCCCCCCGACCCGACCCGACTAATAGATAGTCTTTTATCCCCTCGAGCCCCCAGTTTGTTATGGGCCAGGGTTTAGAGAACCCCAAAGTGTATCATGGAATTGACCTGAACCACAACTTTTAATAGATTGTGGTATGGGGAGCATACGGCCCACTCTACAGGTGTGGTGCAGCAGAAATGGAAAAGTATTTTTTAAAGCAAACAATATTTATTCTATGAACTCAAATTAACCTTTTTAAAACATTTTTAGCAACCATTAATTCAAATACAATCCCCAAAGAATACAACACTAAGTAATCCTTAATAACTTACCAAACAACATCCAGAAGACAAAAGAAACAACTTTTAACAGAAGCACATCAGGTTTACATTCACTGCTGAAAACATTTATAATTCTGAATTCATCAAAGGATCAAGAGATAGTCTTTTCATGGCAGAGAGATCAACAGTATAGCTGCTTTGTCTGGCTTCAGCTGCAACACTGAAAACAAAACCAAAAAAAACACAGACACATCCAAGGTTTTCTCAAAGTGAAACTAAAAAATAGAGCCAGAAGTCAGCTCCACCCACACACTAACATCACTGCAGTAACATGAGGAGCCAAACATTTCTTCAAGCGACATTCTCATGACACTTGTAGCCACCTGGGTTGGCCATTTCCTCACACAAAATGGAAGAACACAAAGGTTACAGGGAAAAATGGACAGTTGCAAAGAGACAAGCAGTTTGCAGAATCCCCTGTATTCCAGCTGCTAAAGAAACCAGACAGAATTGTAACTAACGAGCTGCGCATATTAAGTGAGTGATTCCCAGTGATTCCCAGGCACAATGGACACAACAATTAGAAGAGGTTGAAACATTCTATAGAAGGTCAGACATCCCGGCGCCGGTGGAGTCTGAGACAAAGGACACAAATAAGGTGGAAAGAACCGCCCAGTGATCAAGGAACAGCCCCGTTATTGGGGAAATTCAAATCAATCGATTGGGAAGAGACCCAATCGATTGCAGGTTTATAGAGGGTCCGCCCTGAAGGATGCGAAGCCCCTGGGACCTATAAAAGTCAGGTCCCAGGACTGATTCTTTCTTCTTGACCAGACGGCCCTCCCAGCAGAACACCTTTGCAGCAGAAGACCGTGGGAAGGAGAGGCCTGGTCAGCAGCCGCCATCAAGTAAGTGTCATACAACGCACGCTACGAGAGTAGACACTCCTGACCCCTTTAGTCCACACCAACTGGAAGCCTGTGGATTCAGGACAAAGCAAGAGGCCATTGTTCCCTGATCCGGCAGTTCCCTTATTCCAGATAAGTATTGGCCTGTTAGTGGTAGGAATAGCCTAGTCTTTTAGTGTTATATGCATGAGTAGTAAATAACCGTGTAATAATAAACGTGTCTTGCTTGAACTTACTAACTGGTGCATTGAGTCATTGGTCTGAACTTGAACTTGAACCTCGTGGTGGTATCATAAGGATACCTGGCGACCCTAGAGCTAAGGAATAAAACAGAGCCATTTGAGTGTAAAGCGCACTCACCCAGAACGAGCAAAGCACTATCCATATGTTTCAGTCAAGGAGCCAGATATGTCGACAGTACAGGAGGAGGCCATTCAGCCCCTTGTGTCTGTGCTAGCTTTTTACTAGAGTCTTTCACAACTAACATCTTAGTTTTAGGTCTGTTGCTGGGAAGTGACTCGAATTTGTGACTAGACACAAAATGAGTGAGAAATATGAACTGATACAAGAGAGTCAGCATGGATTTAAAAAGGGATTTAAAAATGTTTAACTTATCTGGTTACATTTGTTAACGAGGTCACCAATATGGTAGATATGGGAATAGCTGCAGAAGTTGGTGTATGGATATTCAGAAGACATTCGCGAAGGTTCCACATGAGAGGTTGTGAATAAAATTGGAAGCATATGGAATTTGAGAAAATCTTTTTCCATGGATAAGGAATTAGTTAGGAGGTAGGAGACAGGGAGTAGGGATAATGTGAGTGTCTTCCAATCAGCAAGATGTGAATAATAATCTTTATTAGTTATCATAGAGTTATCATAGAATCTCCGCAAGATTCATAGATCATAAAATTTACAGTGCAGATGGAGGCCATTCGGCCCATCGAGTCTGCACCGGCCCTTGGAAAGAACACTCTACCTAAGCCCACACCTCCACCCTATCCCTGAAACCCAGTAACCCAAACCAATCTTTTTGGACATAAAGACAATTTATCATGGCCAATCCACCTAACCTGCACACCTTTGGACTGTGGGAGGAAACCGGAGCACCCAGAGGAAACCCACGCAGACACGGGGAGAAAGTGCAAACTCCACACAGACAGTGCCACAAGTAGGCTTACATTAACACTGTAATGAAGTTACTGTGTAAAGCCCCTTGACACCACACGGCGCCTGTTCGGGTCACAGAGGGAGAATTCAGAATGACCAAATTACCGAACAGCACATCTTTCGGGACTTGTGGGAGGAAACCGGAGCACCCGGAGGAAACCCATGCAGACAGGGGGAGAACGTGCAGATTCTGGACAGACAGTAACCCAAGCCTGGAGTCGAACCTGGGTCCCTGGCACTGTGAAGCAACAGTGCTAACCACTGTGCTACCGTGCCGCCCATAATAATGATATCCTGAGGGATCTGATCTGGAGCCTCAGCTTTTCACTGACTTGGATGAAGGAATAGAGAGACATTAATCCTTTATTACTGACCACAGTAAGTTAGGCAGCTTGGAGGAGGTTACAGAGATAGGGAGGGTGGAGGACAGGGTGAGGTTTGAGAACAAGGATGAGAATTTAAAATCGAGGCATTGCTGGACCGGGAGTCAGTGTCGGTCAGTGAGAAGAGGGGATGATGGGTGAACGGGATTTGGTGTGAGTTCAGATCCAGGCAGCAGAGTTTTGGATCAGCTGATGTTTACGGAGGGTGGTAGGTGTGAGGCCGGCCAGGACACATTGGAATAGTCACGTTTAGAGGGAACAAAGACATGGAGGAGATTCTCAGCAGCACATGATGTGAGGCAGGACGGACTCGGGCGATGTTACCGAGGGGGAAATAGGCCGTCTTAGTGATGGAGCGGATGATGTGGTGGGAAGGTCATCTCAGGGTCAAATAGGACACCATGGCTGTGAACTGTGTGGTTCAGAGTCAGAGAGGCCCAGGGAGAGGGATGGAATCAGTGTCTGGGGAACAGAGATTGTGATGGGGACTGAAGACAATGGCAGGTGGAGTTCAATGTGGGCCTGTGAAATCATCCACTTTGGACCAAAGAAAGAGAAATCAGAGTCATTTCTAAATAGTGGGAAGCTGGGAATTGTGGAGGAACAGAGAGATGAGGCCAATGTTGTAAAGAGTCTGGTTGAGCAGCAGACAGTGCTCAGGGAGAGGGATGGAGTTTGTATCGGGAGCTGAAGACGATGGCTTTGATCTTCCCAATGTGTTTCCCAGTGAGCCTGGCTCCTCAGTCCTGACTGCTCTTAGCTGCTGTTCTTTACACTGATTGGACAGTTATTGTTAGAGATTCAGACCACAGCAGAAACCCCCAGTGTAAAAAATAACAGCAAAGACTGTCAGATCGGAAGATTGAAACAGAACCAACAGAGGAAGTGAAAGAAGGGGCTCAGAGCAGCTGGATGTTTGTTACTGACACGGGAGAAAACTGTGAACTGTGTCCACTGCCTCAAATCTTCCAGCACAGAAGGAGGCCATTCTGCCCATCGTGCTGTGACTTACCCAATTAGTCCCACTCCTCCTCTCTATCCCCATAACCCAGCAAATCTTTCCCTTTCAGGGATATCTCCAATTGCCTCTTGTAGACCTGGGTCCACAGCACGAGACTGTCCCTAACCTGGCTCCAAATTGGCATCTCATTCATTCATTGGAAGACAAAATGCCTGGGCTGGGAAATGGAGCTCAGGGCTCCGAACATTCCCTCTCCCCTCCTGAGGGACACTTCATGCTGGGATACAGTTCCATGGAGCCCCACAGCACAATGTGGGGGAGGCCGTGGTGTAGTGGTAATGTCACTGGACTAGTAATCCAGAGGCCCAGGCTAATGCTCTGGTCACAGGTTCAAATCCCACCATGGCAGCGGGTGGAATTTAAATTCAATGAATAAATCTGGAATTAAAAACTCGTCTCAGTAATGGTGACCATCA
Organism: Scyliorhinus canicula; assembly: GCF_902713615.1. Lineage (NCBI taxonomy): Eukaryota > Metazoa > Chordata > Chondrichthyes > Carcharhiniformes > Scyliorhinidae > Scyliorhinus > Scyliorhinus canicula. The sequence continues at coordinate 127,198,224 of NC_052149.1, read as the reverse complement.
AACCATTGTCGATTGTCGTAAAAACACACCTGGTCAACTAATGTCCTTCAGGGCAGGAAATCTTCCGTCCTTACCTGGTCTGGCCTACATGTGACTCCAGACCCACAGCAATGTGGTTGACTCTGAAATAGCCACTCAGTTGTATCAAACCGCTGAAAATTCTAAAAGGAATGAAACCGAACAGACCTCCCGGCATCGACATAGACCCCGGAAACAACAACGGCAAACCCAGCCCTGTCGACCCTGCAAAGTCCTCCTTCCTGATATCTGGGGGCTTGTGTTAGAATTGGGAGAGCTGTCCCACTGACTAGTCAGCAACAGCCTGACATAGTCACACTCACAGAATCATACCTTACAGATAATGTCCCAGACACCACCATCAGCATCCCTGGGTATGTCCTGTCTCACCGGCAGGACAGACCCAGCAGAGGTGGGGGCGCAGTGGTATACAGTCAGGAGGGAATCACCCTGGGAATCCTCAACATTGAATCCTGACTCCATGTAGCTTCATGGTACCAGTCAAACATGGACAAGGAAACCTCCTGCTGGTTACCATCAACTGCAGTTTATGAATCAGAACTCCACCATGTTGAACACTTAGTGGAAGAAACACTGAGGGTGGAAAAAGGGTAAATTGTATTCTGGGTGGGGGACTTCAATGTCCATCATGAACAGTGTTGCTGTAGCACCATTACTGACCGAGCTGGTCGTGTCTTAAAGGACATAGCTGGTTTAGCTCACTGGGTTAAATCGCTGGCTTTGAAAACAGACCAAGGCAGGCCAGCAGCACGGTTCGATTCACGTATCAGCCTCCCCGGACAGGCGCCGGAATGTGGCGACTAAGGGCTTTTCACAGTAACTTCATTTAAGCCTACTCGTGACAATAAGCGATTTTCATAGCTGCTCGACTGGGTCTGTGGCAAGTAATGAGGGAACCAACATGAGGAAGAAACATACTTGACTTCACCAACCTGCCTGCCTCAACTGCATCTGTCCATGACAGTATTGGTAGGAGTGACCACCACACAGTCCTTGTGGAGACAAAGTCCCACCTTCACTTTGAGAATACCCTCCATTGCACCCGGCTCTAGCTGCCAAAATGGCATGGAGAATTGCAGTGGCTGCGCCGTCCCCCCTTCAGCCGGCTCGCGCGCCCCAGATCAACCCCCCCCCTCCCCCCGCAGTCCCCCAGTCCCTGATAAAGACCCCCTTGCCTGCAAATCATCCCTCCACCGACTGTGCTGGAGCTGGGTTGAGTCCGAAGCCGCTACGCCGGGTTCCTGACGGATGAGACCACACGTGACCAACGCCGTTGGGGGGGTGGGCCTCAGGCAATGTCCTGAGGCCGTCGATACGTCACGCGGCGTACTCAGAGGGGTTGGAGCATCGCAAAAGCAGTGCCACCCTGATTTGGTCAGGAACTTTGATTCTCCGGCTGATCTCCGAACGCGATTTTGCCGCCGGTGACCGGAGAATCCAGCCCCAGATCCCTGATTCTCAGTTTCAGTCACTCAGATCCTGACCTCATTACAGCCTTGGTTCAAATATAGCCAAAAGAGCTGAACGCCAGTGGTGAGGTGAGTGTGGATGCGCTTGACATCGAGGCAGAATTTGACCAAGTCTGGCATCAAGGAACTTAGGAAAACTGGAAACAATGGGAATTGTGAGAAAACTCATTGCTGGCTGGAATCATGTGCGACACAAAGGAAACTATTTCAGGTTTGGGCTGACAATGACGAGTAACACTCACGCCACACAGGTACCAGGCAATGACCGGCTGCAACAAGAGACAATCTAACCATTGCCCCTTGACATCACTGGCATTACCATCACTGAATCCCCCACTTCAAAGATCCTGAGGTTATCATTGACCAGAAACTGATCTGGGCCAGCCATATAAATACTGTGGCTACAAGAGCAGGTCAGAGGCTGGGAATCCTGTGGTGAGTAACTCACCTCCTGACTCCCCAAAGCCTGTCCACCATCTACAAGGCATAAGTCAGGGGTGGGATGGAATACTCCCCACTTCCCTGGATGAGCGCAGCTCCAACAACACTCAAGAAGCTCGACACCATCCAGGACAATGAAACAGAAATGAAATGAAATGAAAATCGCTTATTGTCACAAGTAGTCTTCAATGAAGTTACTGTGAAAATCCCCTAGTCGCCACATTACGGCGCCTGTTTGGGGAGGCTGTTACGGGAATTGAACCGTGCTGCTGGCCTGCCTTGGTCTGCTTTCAAAGCCAGCGATTTAGCCCTGTGCTAAACAGCCCCAGGCTGGAAAATCTCAAAGCTTTGACAAAGAGTCATCGGACTCGAAACGTTAGCTCTTTTTTCTCCCTACAGATGCTGCCAGACCTGCTGAGATTTTCCAGCATTTTATCTTGCATTTCAGATTCCAGCTGTTATGGGCCAAGGTTTAAAAAACCCAAAGTATATCATGGCGTTCACCTGACCCACAACGTTTAATAGATTGTGGTATGGGGAGCACACGGCCCATTCTACAGGTGTGGTACAGCAGACATCTAACGTATTTGTTAAAGCAAAACAATGTTTGTTCTATGAACTCAAGTCAACCTTTTTCAAACATACAGTGAACATCTTAGCAACTATTAATTCAAATACAACCCCCAAAGAATACAACACTAAGTAATCGTTAATAAATTCCCAAACAACATTCAGAAGACAAAAGACCCTTTTAACACAAAGATCAGGTTTAAATTCACTATTGAGAACAGTTACCACTTTGAAAATTCCAAATGAACATTCATAAGCTTCCAGGGATTCACACACATCCTGCTGCGATTGCAGCTTCTCCACAACTAAAATGAAACCAAACCCACCCTGCAGCAAAAAGCCTGAAGCGAAAGTAAAAAGCTGACAGACAGTCAAGCTCCACCCATTCTCTGACATCACTGCCGTAATAAACACCCATTTCTTAAAGGTACTCTCACTACAGATACTTATATGTACACACCCATTTATAAACACCCATTTCTTAAAGGTACTATCACTACAGATACTTATATACACACCCATTTATAAACACCCATTTCTTGAAGGTACTCTCACATGACACAGCATCCGCAGTAATTTGTTTTTTACCATCCAGGGCAAAGCAGCCGCTTGATTGGCTCCCCATCCACCACCCTCGGTATTCACACCCTCCACCACTGATGCACTGCAGCAACTCACCAAGGTTCCTTCAACATCCTCCTCAAAACCCACAACCACAACAATCTAGAAGGACAAAGGCAGCAGATACCTGGGAACACCACCACCTGGAAGTTCTCTTCCAAGAAATTCACTGTGCTGAATTGGGAACATATCAGCTGTTCCTTCACTATGGGTAAACATTGCAGAACTCACTCGCAATCAGCACTGTTGCTGCACCCATACCATATGGACTGCAGTGGTTCAAGAAGACAGCTCACCAACACCTTCTCAGGAGAAATTATGATTGGCAATAAATGCTTGTCCAACCAGCGACGCCCTCATGCCAGGAATGGATAATTTTATAAAAATGCAGCCTCAATGCTTTCCTATTCTGTGTGTGAAAGTCTGGATCCTCTCAGTAGGATATTTGACTGCAGGAGCCATCACCACTTTGTCCAATTCTGCCTCCACGTGAAATCCCCACACAACCTGAATTTAAATCGTGCCTTAATGTACAAAACATCCCAGAATGTTTCACAGAGCTGAAGTAAGAGTAACGGGGGAGGGGATTGGGGACTTTCGGAAGATTGATCAAAGACTGAGGTTAAAAGGATAGAGGTTAATGGAGTAGACTGACCTGGAGAGGGTGAGGGGTCCAGTGGGAAGGAGGCCCATGTTTACTGGTCCCTATTGGAGGGTCCAGTGGGAAGGAGGCCCATATTTACTGGTCCCTATTGGAGGGTCCAGTGGGAAGGAGGCCCATGTTTACTGGTCACTATTGGAGGGTAAAGTGGGAAGGAGGCCCATGTTTACTGGTCACGATTGGAGGGTCCAGAAGGAAGGAGGCCCATATTTACTGGTCCCTATTGGAGGGTCCAGTGGGAAGGAGGCCCATGTTTACTGGTCACTATTGGAGGGTCCAGTGGGAAGGAGGCCCATGTTTACTGGTCACTATTGGAGGGTAAAGTGGGAAGGAGGCCCATGTTTGCTGGTCTCTATTGGAGGGTCCAGTGGGAAAAAGGTCCATGTTTACTGGTCCATATTGGAGGGTCCAGTGGGAAGGAGGCCCATGTTTACTGGTCCCTATTGGAGGGTCCAGTGGGAAGGAGGCCCATGTTTACTGGTCCCTATTGGAGGGTCCAGTGGGAAAAAGGTCCATGTTTACTGGTCACTATTGGAGGGTCCAGTGGGAAAAAGGTCCATGTTTACTGGTCACTATTGGAGGGTCCAGTGGGAAGGAGCCCCATGTTTATTGGTCCCGAATGAAGGATCCAGTGGAAAGGAGGCCCATGTTTATTGGTCCCGAATGAAGGATCCAGTGGGAAGGAGGCCCATGTTTACTGGTCCCTATTGGAGCGTCCAGTGGTAAGGAGGCCCATGTTTACTAATCCCTATTGGAGGGTCCAGTGGGAAGGAGGCCCATGTTTACTGGTCCCTATTGGAGGGTCCAGTGGGAAGGAGGCCCATGTTTACTGGTCCCTATTGGAGGGTCCAGTGGGAAGGAGGCCCATATTTACTGGTCGCAATTAGAGGGTCCAGTGGGAAGGAGGCCCATGTTTATTGGTCCCGAATGAAGGATCCAGTGGGAAGGAGGCCCATGTTTACTGGTCCCGAATGAAGGATCCAGTGGAAAGGAGGCCCATGTTTATTGGTCCCGAATGAAGGATCCAGTGGGAAGAAGGCCCATGTTTACTGGTTACTGTTGGAGGGTCCAGTGGGAAGGAGGCCCATGTTTACAGGTCCCTATTGGAGGGTCCAGTGGGAAGGAGGCCCATGTTTACTGGTCACTATTGGAGGGTAAAGTGGGAAGGAGGCCCATGTCTACTGGTCCCTATTGGAGGGTCCAGTGGGAAAAAGGTCCATGTTTACTGGTCACTATTGGAGGGTCCAGTGGGAAGGAAGCCCATGTTTACTGGTCCCTATTGGAGGGTCAGTGGGAAGGAGGCACATGTTTACTGGTCTCTATTGGAGGGTCCAGTGGGAAGGAGGCCCATGTTTACTGGTCACTATTGGAGGGTCCAGTGGGAAGGGGGCCCATGTTTACTTGTCACTATTGGAGGGTCCAGTGGGAAGGAGGCCCATGTTTACTGGTCCCTATTGGAGGGTCCAGTGGGATGGAGGCCCATGTTTACTGGTCTCTATTGGAGGGTCCAGTGGGAAAAAGGTCCATGTTTACTGGTCACTATTGGAGGGTCCAGTGGGAAGGAGGCCCATGTTTATTTGTCCCGAATGAAGGATCCAGTGGAAAGAGGGCCCATGTTTATTGGCCCCGAATGAAGGATCCAGTGGGAAGGAGGCCCATGTTTACTGGTCCCTATTGGAGGGTCCAGTGGGAAGGAGGCCCATGTTTACTGGTCCCTATTGGAGGGTCCAGTGGGAAGGAGGCCCATGTTTGCCAGTCCCTATTGGAGGGTCCAGTGGGAAGGAGGCCCATGTTTACTGGGCTCGATTGGAGGGTCCAGTGGGAATGAGGCCCATGTTTACTGGTCTCTATTGGAGGGTCCATTGGGAAGGAGGCCCATGTTTACTGGTCTCAATTGGAGGGTCCAGTGGGAAAAAGGTCCATGTTTACTGGTCACTATTGGAGGGTCCAGTGGGAAGGAGGCCGATGTTTACTGGTCCCTATTGGAGGGTCCAGTGGAAAGGAGGCCCATATTTACTGGTCGCAATTAGAGGGTCCAGTGGGAAGGAGGCCCATGTTTATTGGTCCCGAATGAAGGATCCAGTGGGAAGGAGGCCCATGTTTACTGGTCCCTATTGGAGCGTCCAGTGGTAAGGAGGCCCATGTTTACTAATCCCTATTGGAGGGTCCAGTGGGAAGGAGGCCCATGTTTACTGGTCCCTATTGGAGGGTCCAGTGGGAAGGAAGCCCATGTTTACTGGTCCCTATTGGAGGGTCCAGTGGGAAGGAGGCCCATGTTTATTGGTCCCGAATGAAGGATCCAGTGGGAAGGAGGCCCATGTTTACTGGTCCCGAATGAAGGATCCAGTGGAAAGGAGGCCCATGTTTATTGGTCCCGAATGAAGGATCCAGTGGGAAGGAGGCCCATGTTTACTGGTTACTGTTGGAGGGTCCAGTGGGAAGGAGGCCCATGTTTACAGGTCCCTATTGGAGGGTCCAGTGGGAAGGAGGCCCATGTTTACTGGTCACTATTGGAGGGTAAAGTGGGAAGGAGGCCCATGTCTACTGGTCCCTATTGGAGGGTCCAGTGGGAAAAAGGTCCATGTTTACTGGTCACTATTGGAGGGTCCAGTGGGAAGGAAGCCCATGTTTACTGGTCTCTATTGGAGGGTCAGTGGGAAGGAGGCCCATGTTTACTGGTCACTATTGGAGGGTCCAGTGGGAAGGGGGCCCATGTTTACTTGTCACTATTGGAGGGTCCAGTGGGAAGGAGGCCCATGTTTACTGGTCCCTATTGGACGGTCCAGTGGGATGGAGGCCCATGTTTACTGGTCTCTATTGGAGGGTCCAGTGGGAAAAAGGTCCATGTTTACTGGTCACTATTGGAGGGTCCAGTGGGAAGGAGGCCCATGTTTATTTGTCCCGAATGAAGGATCCAGTGGAAAGGAGGCCCATGTTTATTGGCCCCGAATGAAGGATCCAGTGCGAAGGAGGCCCATTTTTACTGGTCCCTATTGGAGGGTCCAGTGGGAAGGAGGCCCATGTTTACTGGTCCCTATTGGAGAGTCCAGTGGGAAGGAGGCCCATGTTTGCCAGTCCCTATTGGAGGGTCCAGTGGGAAGGAGGCCCATGTTTACTGGGCTCGATTGGAGGGTCCAGTGGGAAGGAGGCCCATGTTTACTGGTCTCTATTGGAGGGTCCATTGGGAAGGAGGCCCATGTTTACTGGTCCCTATTGGAGGGTCCAGTGGGAAGGAGTCCCATGTTTACTGGTCTCTATTGGAGGGTCCAGTGGGAAAAAGGTCCATGTTTACTGGTCACTATTGGAGGGTCCAGTGGGAAGGAGGCCCATGTTTACTGGTCCCTATTGGAGGGTCCAGTGGAAAGGAGGCCCATATTTACTGGTCGCAATTAGAGGGTCCAGTGGGAAGGAGGCCCATGTTTATTGGTCCCGAATTAAGGATCCAGTGGGAAGGCGACCCATGTTTACTGGTCCCGAATGAAGGAACCAGTGGAAAGGAGGCCCATGTTTATTGGTCCCGAATGAAGGATCCAGTGGGAAGGAGGCCCATGTTTACTGGTTACTGTTGGAGGGTCCAGTGGGAAGGAGGCCCATGTTTACAGGTCCCTATTGGAGGGTCCAGTGGGAAGGAGGCCCATGTTTACTGGTCACTATTGGAGGGTAAAGTGGGAAGGAGGCCCATGTCTACTGGTCCCTATTGGAGGGTCCAGTGGGAAAAAGGTCCATGTTTACTGGTCACTATTGGAGGGTCCAGTGGGAAGGAAGCCCATGTTTACTGGTCCCTATTGGAGGGTCCAGTGGGAAGGAGGCCCATGTTTGCCAGTCCCTATTGGAGGGTCCAGTGGGAAGGAGGCCCATGTTTACTGGGCTCGATTGGAGGGTCCAGTGGGAAGGAGGCCCATGTTTACTGTTATCTATTGGAGGGTCCATTGGGAAGGAGGCCCATGTTTACTGGTCCCTATTGGAGGGTCCAGTGGGAAGGAGGCCCATGTTTACTGGTCTCTATTGGAGGGTCCAGTGGGAAAAAGGTCCATGTTTACTGGTCACTATTGGAGGGTCCAGTGGGAAGGAGGCCCATGTTTATTGGTCCCGAATGAAGAATCCAGTGGAAAGGAGGCCCATGTTTATTGGTCCCGAATGAAGGAACCAGTGGGAAGGAGGCCCATGTTAATGCTCCCTATTGGAGGGTCCAGTGGGAAGGAGGCCCATGTTTACTGGTCCCGAATGAAGGATCCAGTGGAAAGGAGGCCCATGTTTATTGGTCCTGAATGAAGGATCCAGTGGGAAGGAGGCCCATGTTTACTGGTCCCTATTGGAGGGTCTAGTGGGAAGGAGGCCCATGTTTACTGGTCTCTATTGGAGGGTCCAGTGGGAAAAAGGTCCATGTTTACTGGTCCCTATCGGAGGGTCCAGTGGGAAGGAGGCCCATATTTACTGCTCTCTATTGGAGGGTCCAGTGGGAAGGAGGCCCATGTTTACTGGACACTATTGGAGGGTCCAGTGGGAAGGAGGCCCATGTTTACTTGTCCCTATTGGAGGGTCCAGTGGGAAGGAGGCCCATGTTTACTGGGCTCTATTGGAGGGTCCAGTGGGAAGGAGGCCCATGTTTACTGGTCCCTATTGGAGGGTCCAGTGGGAAGGAGGCCCATGTTTACTGGTCACTATTGGAGGGTCCAGTGGGAAGGAGGCCCATGTTTACTGGTCCCTATTGGAGGGTCCAGTGGGAAGGAGGCCCATGTTTACTGGTCCCTATTGGAGGGTCCAGTGGGAAGGAGGCCCATGTTTACTGGTCACTATTGGAGGGTCCAGTGGGAAGGAGGCCCATGTTTACTGGTCCCTATTGGAGGGTCCAGTGGGATGGAGGCCCATGTTTACTGCTCTCTATTGGAGGGTCCAGTGGGAAGGAGGCCCATGTTTACTGGTCCCGAATGAAGGATCCAGTGGGAAGGAGGCCCATGTTTACTGGTCACTATTGGAGGGTCCAGTGGGAAGGAGGCCCATGTTTACTGGTCCCTATTGGAGGGTCCAGTGGGATGGAGGCCCATGTTTACTGGTCCCTATTGGAGGGTCCAGTGGGAAAAAGGTCCATGTTTACTGGTCACTATTGGGGGGTCCAATGGGAAGGAGGCCCATGTTTACTGGTCTCTATTGGAGGGTCCAGTGGGAAAAAAGGTCCATGTTTACTGGTCCCTATTGGAGGGTCCAGTGGGAAGGAGGCCCATGTTTATTGGTCCCGAATGAAGGATCCAGTGGAAAGGAGGCCCATGTTTATTGGTCCCGAATTAAGGATCCAGTGTGAAGGAGGCCCATGTTTACTGGTCCCTATTGGAGGGTCCAGTGGGAAGGAGGCCCATGTTTACTGGTCGCTATTGGAGGGTCCAGTGGGAAGGAGGCCCATGTTTACTGGTCCCTATTGGAGCGTCCAGTGGGAGGGAGGCCCATGTTTACTGGTCCCAATTAGAGGGTCCAGTGGGAAGGAGGCCCATGTTTATTGGTCCTGAATGAAGGATCCAGTGGGAAGGAGGCCCATGTTTACTGGTCCCGAATGAAGGATCCAGTGGAAAGGAGGCCCATGTTTACTGGTCCCGAATGAAGGATCCAGTGGGAAGGAGGCCCATGTGTATTGGTCCCGAATGAAGGATCCAGTGGGAAGGAGGCCCATGTTTACTGGTCCCTATTGGAGGGTCAGTGGGAAGGAGGCCCATGTTTACTGGTCCCTATTGGAGGGTCCAGTGGGAAGGAGGCCCATATTTACTGGTCCCTATTGGAGGGTCCAGTGGGAAAGAGGCCCATGTTTACTGGTCTCTATTGGAGGGTCAGTGGGAAAGAGGCCCATGTTTACTGGTTATTGTTGGAGGGTCCAGTGGGAAGGAGACGCATGTTTACTGGTCCCTATTGGAGGGTCCAGTGGGAAGGAGGCCCATGTTTATTGGTCCCTATTGGAGGGCCCAGTGGGAAGGAGGCCCATGTTTACTGGTCCCTATTGGAGGGTCCAGTGGGAAGGAGGCCCAATGTTTACTGGTCCCTATTGGAGGGTCTAGAGGTAAAGAGGCCCATGTTTACAGGTCCCTATTGGAGGGTCCAGTGGGAAGGAGGCCCATGTTTACTGCTCTCTATTGGAGGGCCCATTGGAGATACAAGATGGGAAAGGGGCTCTAACTCCTGGAGAAGACATACAAAGAACAAAGAACAAAGAACATTACAGCACAGGAACAGGCCCTTTGGCCCTCCGTGCCTGCGCCGATCCAGACCTTTATCTAAACCTGTTGCCTATTTTCCAAGGATCTACTTCCCTCTGTTCCCCGCCCGTTCATATATCTGTCCAGATGCATCTTAAATGATGCTATCTTGCCCGCCTCTACCAAAGCATTCTGGCAAAGCGTTCCAGGCACCCACCACCCTCTGCATAAAAAACTTTCCACGCACATCTCCCTTAAACTTTCCCTCTCTCACCTTGAAATCGTGACCCCTTGTAATTGACACCCCCACTCTTGGAAAAAGCTTGATGCTATCCACCCTGTCCATACCTCTCATAATTTTGTAGACCTCAATCAGGTCTCCCCTCAACCTCCATCTTTCCAATGAAAACAATCCTAATCTACTCAACCTTTCTTCATAGCTCCCACATTCCATACCAGCCAACATCTGGTTAACCTCCTCTGCACCCTCTCTAAAGCATCCACCTTTATGTGGCCTAACCAATGAAGGCAAGCATGCTGTATGCCTTCTTGACCACTCTATCAACCTGCGTACAATGGACCTGAACTCCCAGATCTCTCTGTACATCAATTTTCCCCAGGACTCTTCCATTGACCGTATAGTACGCTCTTGAATTAGATCTTCCAAAATGCATCACCTCGCATTTGTCTGGATTGAACTCCATCTGCCATTTCTCTGTCCAACTCTCCAATCTATCTATATTTTGCTGTATTCTCTGACAGTCCTCCTCGCTATCTGCAACTCCAACAATCTTAGTATCATCTGCAAACTTGCTAATCAGACCACCTATACCTTCCTCCAGGTCATTTATGTATATCACAAACAACAGTGGTCCGAGCACGGATCCCTGTGGAACACCACTAGTCACCCTTCTCCATTTTGAGACACTCCCTTCCACCACTACTCTCTGTCTCCTGTTGCCTAGCCAGTTCTTTATCCATCTAGCTAGTACACCCTGAAACCCATACGACTTCACTTTTTCCATCAACCTCTGGGGTCAAGGGACAGCATCCATTGGTGGAGCAGAGGAGAGGGAGAGTGTGGGAAAGAGAGAGCGAAGAACAGACTGTGACAGAGAGAGAGAGAGAGGGAAGCATTTAACTGTGATCCACCTGGGAGAGTGTGGGGTAGAGAGAGCGAGGAACAGACTGTGACAGAGAGAGAGAGAGAGGGAAGCATTTAACTGTGATCCACCTGGGAGAGTGTGGGAAAGAGAGAGCGAGGAACAGACTGTGACAGAGAGAGAGAGAGAGAGGGAAGCATTTAACTGTGATCCACCTGGGAGAGTGTGGGAAGAGAGCGAGGAACAGACTGAGACAGAGAGAGAGAGAGGGGGAAGCATTTAACTGTGATCCACCTGGGAGAGTGTGGGATAGAGAGAGTGAGGAGCAGACTGTGACAGAGAGAGAGAGAGAGAGGGAAGCATTTAACTGTGATCCACCTGGGAGAGTGTGGGATAGAGAGAGCGAGGAGCAGACTGTGACAGAGAGAGAGAGGGAAGCATTTAACTGTGATCCACCTGGGAGAGTGTGGGAAAGAGAGAGCGAGGGGTAGACAATGATAGAGAGAGAGAAAGGGAAGCATTTAACTGTGATCCACCTGGGAGAGTGTGGGGAAGAGAGAGCGAGGGGTAGACAGTGATAGAGAGAGTGAAAGGGAAGCATTTAACTGCTGCACTCAACATGTTCCAATCTCCAGTAATAGTAACTCCTACTATAGAGATCAGTTAGAGAATTACAGAACGATGGAGAGCGGGAGAGAGAGAGAGAGGCAGAGCGAGAGAGAGAAAGGGAGAGATAGACACAGGAAGGCGAATACAGGGAGACAGCCAGAGAGAGAGGCAGAGGCAGAAACTGAGAAACCGATACAGAGTGGGTGATGTGCCATCAATCGGACTCGAGTTGTGGATGGTGTGTAAGTGGGTAATGGACAGGGAAGGGGCAGCATGGAAGAGGATGGAGATGGCGTCCTGTGTGGACACGAGCCTGGAGGCGCTGGTAACGGCACCGTTGCTGCTCCCTCCAACGAGGTATACCACGAGCCCGGTGGTGGCGGCTACCCTCAATATTTGTGGGCAATGGAGACGGCATAGGGGGGAGGTGGGGGCTTGATGGAGTCCCCGATACGGGGGAACCACCGGTTTATTCCAGGGAGCATTTATGGCGGATTTCTGGGCTGGCCCAGGGTAGGTATCAGGAGGTTGAGGGACCTGTTTGTGGAGGGGAGGCTCGCGAGCCTGGGGGAGTTAGAGGGGAAGTTTGGGCTCCCCCCAGGGAACATGTTTAGGTTCATGCAGGATAGGGCGTTTGCCAAGCGGCAGGTGGAGGGGTTTCCTCTGCTGCCCCCACGTGGGGTACGGGACAGGGTGCTCTCGGGGGTGTGGGTTGGAGGAGGGAGGATTTCGGACATATACCGCGTAATGCAGGAGGTAGACGAGGCCTCAGTGGAGGAGCTGAAGGGTAAATGGGAAGAGGAGCTGGGTGAGGAGATTGAGGAGGGGACGTGGGCGGATGCCCTGGACAGAGTGAATTCCTCCTCTTCCTGTGCGAGGCTTAGCCTCATACAGTTCAAGGTGCTGCATAAGGCCCACATGACTGGGACGAGGTTTTTCGGGGGCGAAGACAGGTGTGCCAGGTGCTCGGGGAGCCCAGCGAACCACGCCCATATGTTTTGGGCATGCCCAGCGCTGGGGGAGTTTTGGAAGGGGCTAGCAAGGACGGTGTCGAGGGCTGTGGGATCCAGGGTCAAGCCAGGCTGGGGACTCGCAATTTTTGGGGTTGCAGTGGAGCCGGGAGTGCAGGAGGCGAAAGAGGCCGGTGTTCTTGCCTTTGCGTCCCTAGTAGCCCGGCGGAGGATCTTGCTTCAGTGGAAGGATGCGAGGCCCCCAAGCGTGGAGGCCTGGCTCAATGATATGGCGGGGTTCATCAAATTGGAGAAGGTGAAATTTGCCCTGAGAGGATCAGTACAAGGGTTCTTTAGGCGGTGACAGCCTTTCCTGGACTTCCTGGCGGAACGGTAGGGAAATAGGCCATCAGCAGCAGCAACCCGGGAGGGGAGGGGGGGGGGGGATTGGGTTTGGTGGGAGGGAGAAGTGTGTACATGGGTTTGTTGGATGTGGTGGGTGTTATCTCTTTCCTTTCTGTTGTTTGTTTTTTTTTTGTTTTTGATTTAGTAGTTGCTTTTGTAGGGGGGTGGGTGTTGTTCTTGGGTATTTACCATGGTTATTCTGTTAATATTGTTTTGTTGTTTATATTTTGTGAAAACCTTAATAAAAATTATTTTTTAAAAAAAATCGGACTCGAGTCGTGAAGAAGTTCCAAATATCAGGCTTTAATGAACTAGTTGTGTGCCCGGCAGTCGACTTACAGAGAAAGGCTGACTGCTGGTTGTTGTGGGTTCTTACACCCCACCTCGTAGGAGGGACTACCGGCCTCTCGGCCAATCGGCGAGCAGTCACATGACTAGCCCCAGCTAATTGGCAGAGAGACACATGTCCTGCCTGAGCCAATGGGCAGCGAGTCCTCTGCACCAATGTCAGCACTGCTCTGAGGTAGCATAAACCTCCTAGTCATACCACCACATTCACCCCTTGTGGAGAAAGAAGCCGGGGGGAGAGAGAGGAGGAGCAAGAAAAGCGGGGGTGGGGGGGTGGGGGGGGTGTGGTTGGGGGGGGTGGGGGTGTCAGACTGGCGGTCTGACTAGAGAGAATGAGGTGTACCTGGTGTATCTGGTGGCTGCCCACTGGCCCGCGACAATGTGCAACAGAACAGCAATACACAATTCACTTCTGAACAACAAAGGATAAACAAAACAAAAGAGAAAGCGAGAAAGAAAGAAAAAAGACGTGCAACTTTGTACATGGGAACACTAAACAACACGTAAAGTCCAGTGGAACATCAGATCGACTCGATCAGTCTGACGGGCATCCTCGATGTTCTGCTGGACCGTCGCAGCGGTGCCGGTGACGTCGGGTCGGTGGTCGTGCGTGACTCCGGGAGCGGCGGTCGTGGTCCTGTGTTCGTACCCCTGGTCGGTGCGAATGGAACTCTGGCCGGGGGAGGGGTTCCTGTGCGCTGGGTTGCGGGAGCGCTGGGGGCGCCGGGGCGGTTGGGACTGGAGGGGGGGGTGTGGCCGCACACCGGCGGGTGCCAGGTCCCGAAGGGAGACCGTGTCCTGCCGTCCGTCGGGATACTCCACATACGCGTACTACGGGTTAGTGTGGAGTCACTGGACTTGTTCAACCAATGGGTCGGACTTGTGCACCTGCACATGCTTCCGGAGCAAGATGGGCCCGGGGGTGGCCAGCCAGGTCGGGAGAGGGGATCCTGAGGACGACTTCCTGGGGAAAACAAGAAGACGTTCATGAGGTGTTTGGTTCGTGGCAGTGCAGAGGAGAGACCGAATCAAGTGTAGGACGTCTGGGAGGACCTCTTGCCAGTGGGAGATCGGGAGATGTCTGGACCGTAGGGCCAGTAGGACGGTCTTCCAGACCGTACCATTCTCCCGCTCGACCTGTCCGTTACCCCGGGGGTTATAACTGGTCATCCTGCTCGAGGCGATGCCCCTGCTAAGCAGGAATTGACGCAGTTCGTTGCTCATAAAGGAGGAACCCCGGTCGCTGTGGATGTACGCGGGGTAACCGAACAGGGAGAAGATGGAGAGGAGGCCTTGATGACGGTTGTCGTGGTCATGTCGGGGCAGGGGATGGCGAAAGGGAAGCGGGAGTACTCGTCAATCACACTTAGTAAGTAGATGTTGCGGTTGTTGGAGGGGAGGGGACCCTTGAAGTCCATACTAAGACGTTCAAAAGGACGGGACGCCTTTACCAGATGCGCTTGCTCGGGGCGGTAAAAGTGCGGCTTGCACTCTGCGCAAATGTGGCAATCTCTGGTCACAGTCCTGATCTCCTCAATGGAGTACGGCAGGTTGTGGGTCTTGATAAAGTGATAGAAGTGGGCTATCCCTGGATGGCAGAGGTCCGCGTGGAGGGTGCGGAGGCGGTCTATCTGCGCGCTGGCGCAGGTACCACGGGACAGGGCAGCAGGAGACTCGTTGAGCTTCCCAGGACGATACAAGATATCGTAGTTGTACGTGGGCAACTCGATCCGCCACCGCAAGATCTTGTCGGAGTATGGTACGGTCTGGAAGACCGTCCTATTGGCCCTTCGGTCCAGAAATCTGTGCATTATCAAACATAAAGGCCACTGACCATTGGTCTGTGAGGAGGGTGAACCTCCTGCCGGCCAGATAGTGCCTCCAGTATCGCACAGCTTCAACTATGGCCTGTGCCTCCTTCTCTACCGAGGAATGGCGGAGTTCGGAAGCATGGAGGGCCTGCCCGCTTGGTTCAGGGTGGCCGCCAGAGCTACATCGGACGCGTCGCTCTCGACCTGGAATGGGAGGGAGTCGTCGATAGCATGCATCGTGGCCTTTGCGATATCCGCTTTGATGCGGCTAAAGGCCCAGCGGGCCTCCATCGACAGTGGAAAAGTGTTGGATTGGATGAGGGGGCGGGCTTTGTCGGTGCAGTTAGGGACCCACTGGGCATAATAAGAAAAGAAGCCCAGACAGCGTTTGAGGGCTTGGCGGAGGTTGGGAAGAGGGAGTTCCATTAGGGGGCGCATACATTCGGGATCGGGGCCTATCACTCCGTTACGCACTACGTAGCCGAGGATGGCTAGACGGTCGGTGCTAAACACGCACTTATCCTTATTATACGTGAGGTTAAGGAGTTTTGAGGTTCGGAGGAATCTGCGGAGGTTGGTGTCATGGTCCTGCTGGTCATGGTCACAGATGGTGACATTATTGAGATAGGGGAAGGTTGCCCGTAAACCGTATTGGTCCACCATTCGGACCATCTCCCTTTGGAAGACCGAGACCCCATTTGTGACACCGAATGGAATCCTTAGAAAGTGGTAGAGGTGCCCATCCGCTTCGAACGCAGTGTACTTTCGGTCACTCGCGCGGATGGAGAGCTGGTGATAGGCGGACTTAAGGTCCACCGTGGAGAAGACTTTGTACTTCGCGATCCTGTTAACCAGGTCGGAGATACGGGGGAGAAGATACGCGTTCAGCTGCGTAAACCTGTTGATGGTCTGACTGTAGTCAATGACCATCCAGTTTTTCTCCCCAGTCCTAACCAGCAGCACTTGGGCTCGCCAGGGACTGTTGCTGGCCTCAATGACTCCTTCCTTCAGCAGCCTTTGGACCTCGGACCTGATGAAGGTCCGGTCCTGGGCACTGTACCGTCTGCTCCTAGTGGCGACGTGCTTGGAATCTGGGGTGAGGTTCGTAAACAAGGAAGGGGGGTCCACCTTGAGGGACGCGAGGCTGCAGACAGTAAGGGGGGGAATAGGGCTGCCGAATTGGAAGGTTAAGCTCTGCAGGTTGCACTGGAAATCCAGTCCTAAAGGTGCCGGTGCACAGAGACGGGGAAGGACGAGGAGTTGTAATTTTTAAAAACCCTCCCCTGGACCGTGAGGTCCGCTACGCAGCACCCGGTGATGTGGACGGAGTGTGAACCTGAAGCCAGGGCGATTTTGTGCTTGACCGGGTGAACGGGGAGCGCGCAGCGTCTTACCGAGTCAGGGTGGACAAAACTCTCTGTGCTCCCGGAGTCTAGTAGGCAGCTCGTTTCGTGTCCATTGAGGAAAATTTACGTAGTCGCCGTGGAGAGCGTGCGGGGCCGCGATTGGTCCAGAGACACTGCAGCGAGTCATAGTCATAGTCATAGAATTTACAGTGCAGAAGGAGGCCATTTGGCCCATCGAGTCTACACCGGCTCTTGGAAAGAGCACCCTACCCAAGGTCAACACCTCCACCTATCCCCATAACCCAGTAACCCCACCCAACACTAAGGGCAATTGAGCATGAACCAATCCACCTAACCCGCACATCTTTGGACTGTGGGAGGAAACCGGAGCACCCGGAGGAAACCCACGCACACACGGGGAGGATGTGCAGACTCCGCACAGACAGCGACCCAAGCCGGAATCGAACGTGGGACCCTGGAGCTGTGAAACAGTTGTGCTATCCACAAGTCAGTGTTCAGCGGTGGGGTCCTCCATGTTGACCCAAGATGGCGGCGCCCGTCGGCCACACGTGGAGTCGGGGCCCCAAAATGGCAGCGCCCGGGGCCCGCACGTGGAGTTGGGGTCCCAAGATGGCAGCGCCCATGGGTCACTCGTGGTGGCTGGGGGCGGGGGCAGGGAGTACCATGGGCCACACGGAGCCTTGGGGATGCACGGGGGGCGGGGGGGGGGGGGGTGAGCCGCGGTCGCTGCGCAGAACAGCAGCGACCGACTTGGACTGGCAGACAACAGAGAACATAGAACATAGAACAGTACAGCACAGAACAGGCCCTTCGGCCCTCGATGTTGTGCCGAGCAATGATCACCCCACTTAAACCCACGTATCCACTCTATACCCGTAACCCAACAACCCCCCCTTAACCTTACTTTTTAGGACACTACGGGCAATTTAGCATGGCCAATCCACCTAACCCGCACGGGGAGGACGTGCAGACTCCACACAGACAGTGACCCAGCCGGGAATCGAACCTGGGACCCTGGAGCTGTGAAGCATTTATGCTAACCACCATGCTACCGTGCTGCCCAAAAGAAGGGGCTCTTTTTACCGCAGCTCTTGCAGACTGCGAAGCGGGCCAGACAGCGCGGGCGGGGGTGCTTAGCTTGGCCACAGAAATAACAGCGGGGCCCCGTGAGCTTATCGGGGCACCCTGCAGCGCAGGCCTGGGGAGGGGTCGGAATCGGAGGGGGCGAGGGGGGTTGCGTGCCACATTGCCCAAGGGGCTGCCGCGTGGCCGGGGGCATATGCGCGGGCGTTTTGGTCGGCAACCTCCAGAGAGGATGCGAGGGTCCGTGCCTCAGTGAGGCTTAAAGTGTCCTTTTCCAGCAGCCACTGGTGTATTTGAGAAGATTGCATGTCTGCGACGAAGGCATCCCGGATTAGCAGTTCAGTGTGTTCTGCCGCTGTAACTTGCGGGCAGGCGCAATTTCTCCCCAGGATAATGAGGGCCCGATAGAATTCATCAAGGGACTCACCGGGGAACTGTTGCCTTGTAGCCAGGAGGTGCCGCGCATAGACTTGATTTACAGGCCTGAGAAAATGTCCTTTCAGGAGATCCATGGCTGCGTCATAGTCCTGTTCATCCTCTATCATCGAGTGAACGGCGGTGCCCAAGCACGAGTGGAGGATGTGGAGTTTCTGCTGTAGCCATCTAAGATGGACACTGGGCTACAAAACGGAGAACTGCTAAGACTGCAGGGAAAAACAGTCATAGTGAGGACAAACAGCTTGCAGAAGACTGTTTTACATTTTGCACGTACAGAAGCCAGGTGCAGAGTTTCAGCCAAAGGTGCAAATGGGAAACAGATCTGCATAGTAATGAGGTGATCCAGATCCAGACCCCGGACAATAGAAACACTTAAGTATCGATGGATACTTTTCCATAGAAGCCCAGACAGAATGGCGCCAAAGCAATCAACACAAAGAGCCGTAGGGACCGCCCCACCCATCGAGGAACGACCCTAGGATTGGGGAGTTTGAAAGATATTGATTGGGAAAGACCCAATCGATGAGGGAGCCGCCCCAAGGGGGCCTGAACCTCCTGGGACCTTTAAGAGTAGGTCCCACACATGGTTTGGTCTGTTGTTTTGCTCCGGCCCAGGTCTGTTGTTTTGCTCCGGCCCAGACCTGTTACATCGCATCCTGACTCCAGTTTCATCACCAGCCGTTGAGCCTCACCCATCGAACTGTAAGTGCCAACACAACGATCGCTACGTGATCCAGACCTTGCTAGCCCTTGACAACTTTGCGAATCAGAAAGTTACAGACCAAGAACGGGACGAAGGCCTTGCTCCCTGACCTTGCCTGTTCCTGTCTAGATAAGTATTTAGTTGTTTAGTATTAGAAGTAAGTTAGTCTCTTTAGCGTATGCATGTGTATTTATTATATTTGTTATAATAAACACCAATCGTTTGGACTTACTAATCGGTGTATAGATTTATTACTTTGAACCTGACCTTGATATACTTGTGACGGTGTCTGATATGGCACCTGGCGACTCCGAGCATAATTACACATACAGAGCCATAGTAGTGTTAAGCACACGGCCTTTAAACGGAGGCGTGTTAATCACACTCCAGTAAAACGAGCAACACTGCTCCTTTGTGGGATGGCTGTCCGTAGTGGTGAGGTAGCTGTTGAAGCACGCCAGCCAAAGTTTAAAAGTTGCTGACGCGTTTGTAGCCTGCGGGCTGATGCGGAGGCAGTCTGGCTTGATCCGTAGCTCCATTTCAAATTTTTAGTTCATTAAATTGATGTGCCATCAATCGGACTCGAGTCGTGAAGAAGTTTCAAACATCAGGCTTTAATGAACTAGTTGTGTGCCCGGCAGTCGACTGACAGAGAAAGGCCGACTGCTGGCTGTTACAGGTACTTATACCCCGCCTTGTAGGAGGGGCTACCGGCCTCTCGGCCAATCGGCGAGCAGTCACATGACTAGCCTCAGCCAATTGGCAGAGAGACACATGACCTGCCTGAGCCAATGGGCAGCGAGTCCTCTGCACCAATGGCAGCACGGCTCTGAGGTCCCGTAAACCTACTAGTCATACCACCATAGAGGGGGAAGTAGAAAGGAAATTAGAGAGAGAGAGCAGAGACTGAGCCACAGGTACAGTTGAAGAGAAGCAGACGGGAGGGAGGGATGGAGTGAGAGAGAAGAAGAGGAAGTGAAGGTGGTGACGTGGTGTCTCTGCCTCATACCATTTACATACTGAGGAACGGGCAGTCAGACTCTCACAGGCTGCAGCTTTATAAAGCAGAGCCCAGTGAAAGGAGAGTTTATCAGTAACCAGGCACAGGGACAGGAGCAGACACCATGATTTCAGCCATCCAGCTGATCTGGCCTCTGGCATTCTGCATCGCAGGTACAAATCTCTCTCCTTCCACCTTGAATAATTTCCTGCTATCCATTTCAATCCAATTCTACTGACTTGTGATTGAAGGGAAAATGCTGAAAGCAGAGGAACAGTCAGTGTCTCCAACAATATCTCATTGTACAGGCTCTTTCTGTGACAGTTCTTACTTCACTCTGTTTCTCTATTACCCCTCAGGTATCAGTGGAGACATCATCATGACCCAGTCTCCCCCGGTGCTATCATTGAGCCTGGGCCAGACAGCAACCATCACCTGTACGGCCAGTCAATCTGTTAGCAGCAGTTATCTTCATTGGTATCAACAGCGAGAAGGTCAGAAACCCGCTCTGCTGATCCACAATACAGCAACTCGATTCGCAGGAATTTCCGACCGATTCACCGGCAGTGGATCTGGAACATGATACACCCTGACAATCAGCAATGTGCAGAATGAGGATGTCTCTGATTATTACTGTCAGCAGTATCACAGCTACCCCCCAACACAGTGATACAGAGCCTTACAAAAACCTCAATACACACAGCCCCACTTCCTGCACTGACACATCCCACAGTTTTATATAATATAGAATAAACACAAGAAAGGAAATTATTCTCACTGTCCACTACACACTCCAGTCCCTGTGGTGTCCACAGCTCACTGAAGGCCTCAATTTTCCATCTTACTCTCCATGTCCACATATGAAGCGCAGCTGAAAGATTTTTGACATAAATTAGAATTCTCAACTCTCCCAAAAAAAGAGACATTGAGAGAAACAGAGAGAGAAAGAATGAGAGAGAAAGACATGAGTGAGTGAAAGACAGAGAGAGGGTGAGAGTGAGTGAGTGAAGCAGAGAGCAGAGGTTTTTGTACAGCCCCTGCACTGGAAGCTGTCAGTGTGGCTTACGTTCGGTAAAGGAACCAAGCTCAGACTGAGTAAGTAAACCCCAATCCTCCGTTATTAACCCTTTCAATATTGAAACTTTCTCAAACACAAATGCTGAATAGTTGAAGGTGTTAGTGGGGAGCTGCAGTGAATGAAATGGTTCATTGAAAAACACTGTGTAGAACAGGGTGCCCAGCTGTATTTCTTTAGTTCCATTCCCCCCCTTTAAGCAGCAAGATATAAGTAAGCAGCTTTTACCCACCGTGTGGAGGAGATCTGGACGTTTGCAGACTGTGTTCACATTCCTGGACCATGGAGTGAAATCACTCACTAGACTCCTGTCAGTCTGCGTGTGACAGACACGGGCAGAGTTTGATGTGAGCTCTGGCTCCCTGTCACACTCTCTGATATAACTGATCACAGCAGCAGCAGCAGCACAGTGAGACACCGAGGTCCCACTTCCCCCAGCTTTAACTCTGCTCTCTCCACTCCCTGCTTATCTCTTAGCAAAGTTCTGATGACAAACAGGTCCAGCAGGGCTCACAATCCAGTGGCTTCAGTGTTCCAGGCTTTTGGGGAGACTCTCAGTTACTTTCTCTTTGGGTCGAGTTCAGTCTGATATTTATTCCTGATCCAATATTCCTCAAAATCCCTGAAGATATTTTTATTGTTTGATGTGATGTGTGATCTCTGGCATTTATTGCCCATCCCTAATTGCCCTTGAACTCAGTGTCTTGCTCGGCCATTCCAGAGGACATTTCAGAGTCAACACATTACTGAGGATCTGGAGTCACTTGTAGGCCGGACAAGTTCAGGATGGCAGGCTCCCACTTCAGACCCACACATCCCATAAATTAACTTTTAAAAATGGCCCAAACTCCACTTTCCTGCCTGACCCCATAACCCTTGACCCCCAATCAAAAATCTGTCGAACTCAGCCTGGAATATATTCAATGTCCCAGCATGCACTGCTCTCTGGGAAAGAGAATTCCAAAAACTAACAACCCTCTGAGAGAAGGAATTCCTTCTCATCTCCACCTTAAATGGAGATCCCTTATTTTTAAACTGTCCACTATTTCTCGATTCCCCACAAGGGGAAACATTCTCTCAGCATCCACCCTGTCAAGCTCCCTCGGAATCTTATATGTTTCAATAAGATCACCTCTAATTCTGCAATGAGTGCAGACCCAACCAGCTCAACCTTTCCTCATTAGACATTCCATTCCTCAGTGGAATCAGCCCAGTGAACCTTCGCTGAACTAGAACATAGAACATAGAACAGTACAGCACAGAACAGGCCCTTCGGCCCTCAATGTTGTGCTTCTAATGTTGGAATATCCGTCCTTAAGTAAGGAGACCAACACTGTACCCAGTTCTCACGGTGTAGTCTCCCCAATGTGCTGTATAGATGGAGCAAGACTTCCCTACTTTTATACTCCATCCCCCGTGTAATAAAGGACAACATTCCATTGACTTTCCTCATCACTTGCTGTACCTGCAGGTTAACTTTCTGTGATTCATACACAAGGACGCCCAGATCCCTCTGTATCACAGCTTTCTGCAGTCTCTCTCCATTTCAATAATATTCTGCTTTTCTATTCCCCCTAACAAAGTGAACAAGCTCACATTTCTCCACATTATACTCCATCTGTGTGATGGTATGATTTGCATAGCTGTCTGCCATTGGTGCAGAACACTGGCTTACCATTGGCCCTGGTCGGTCATGTGCCTCTCGACCGATTGGTTGAAACCAGTCATGTGACGGCTCCCCGATTGGTCGAGAGGCTGAGTTAACCCTGCCTCAGAGCGAGGTATAAATACCCAGAATGCCCGGCGGTCGGCCATTTACTGTAGTCGACTGCAGGGCTAACTGCTAGCTTATTAAAGCCTAACTTTTGTACAGCAACTCGTATCGCGTTCGATTGATGGCTCATCAATTGAATCAGCTAGATTTTTGAAGATGGAGTTCCAGATCAAGCCCGAATGCCTCCGCATCAGCTCGCAGACTCAGAACGCCTCAGAAATCTTTCAACATTGGCAGGCATGTTTCGATGGTTACCTGGCGTCCGCAAACAGCCCCACCACCATGGCACAGAAGCTTCACATCCTCCACTCCAGCGTGGGCATGGCGGCCTACGCGACGATAAAAGGGGAAAAAGATTACGATGCGGCCATGGATAAGCTGAAAGGACAGTTTCTTAAACCGTTAAACAGAGTATTCGCCCGACATCTGCTGGCTACCAGACAACAGCTCCCCGGTGAGTCATTAGACGAATTTTACCAGGCCCTCGCTGTCCTGGGGAGGAATTGCACCTGCCTCCAAGTTTCAGCCACGGAGCACATGGAACTTCTGATTAGAGATGCTTACGTGGCTGGGATGCAGTCTCCCGCTATCCGCCATCCGGA
Source organism: Scyliorhinus canicula (assembly GCF_902713615.1). Classification (NCBI taxonomy): domain Eukaryota; kingdom Metazoa; phylum Chordata; class Chondrichthyes; order Carcharhiniformes; family Scyliorhinidae; genus Scyliorhinus; species Scyliorhinus canicula. The sequence continues at coordinate 127,174,976 of NC_052149.1, read as the reverse complement.
TGCTGGAGAAAGACGACCTCAGCCTAATTGAGGCACGGACTCTCTCCACCTCCCTAGAGGTCGCCGCTTTACACGCCTGCGCCTATGTCCCCAGCTGCACTGCAGCGCCCTGGGCCTCCTGGCATGCTTCCCCACCGGCATCCGCCGCGCCAATCTCTCCCCCCCGCCGGGCCTTTCCGGGCCCCTCCAGCGCATCGAGCTAATCTTCCCCCCCGCCGCCCCTGCGCCTGGCCTACGTGCCTCCCCCTCTACTCCGGGGCCTTCCGGGCCCTTCCAGTGCACCGTGCAACTCTCTCCCCCCCCGCCCCCGGGCCCGTGCGCCTGGCCTGCGTGCATCCCCCTCTCCTCCGGGGCCTTCCGGTCCCTTCCAGCGCACCACGCAACTCCCACCCCCCCCCCCCCCCCCCCCCCCCGCCCCCCGGCCCCTGCGCCTGGACTGCGCACCTCTCGGCCCCCGCTCTCAGCCGCTCCGGTCGGCCCGCCGGCATCGCTAACCCCGCCCCCAGCAACCACGAGGGCCTCGCGGGCGGCGCCATCTTGGGGCGCCGACTCCACGTGCGGGTCCTGGGCGCCACCATCTTGGGATCCCGACTCCACGTGCGGGTCCTGGGCGCCGCCATCTTGGGGCACCGACTCCACGTGCGGGTCCTGGGCGCCGCTATCTTGGGGCGCCGACTCCACGTGCGGATCCTGGGCACCACCATCCTGGACTGGCACACAAGGTTCTGCCAGCTACTACTCGGCCGACGATGATTACGACGATGGTTCTTCTCCATGGCTCGAGGCCATTCAACTCGACCAGTCACGGCCACGCACGCTCGCCAAAACAACGATGCTGATCCACCTCAACGGCCACAAGACGGGCTGCCTGCTGGACTCCGGGAGTACGGAGAGCTTCGTTCACCCTGCCACGGTAAGACGCTGCGCGCTCCCTGTCCATCCTGTAAAACACAAAATCGGGTTAGCCTCAGGTTCGCACTCCGTCCGCATCACCGGCTGCTGCATCGCGGACCTCACGGTCCAAGGGAAGGTTTTTTAAAATTATAAACTCCTCGTCCTCCCTGACCTTTGTGCACCGGCACTCCTAGGACTGGACTTCCAGTGTAACCTGCAGAGCTTGACCTTCCAATTCGGCGGCCCTATACCCCCCTCTCATTGTCTGCAGCCTCACGTCCCTCAAAGTGGACCCCCCCTCCTTGTTTGCTAATCTCACCCCTGATCACAAACCCGTCGCGACACGGAGCAGACGGTACAGCGCCCAGGACCGGACCTTCATCGGGTCCGAGGTCCAAGGGTTGCTGAAGGAAGGGGTCATCGAGGCCAGCAACAGTCCCTGGCGAGCCCAAGTGCTGGTGGTCCGAACTGGGGAGAAAAACCGGATGGTCATCGATTATAGCCAGACCATCAACCGGTTTACGCAACTAGATGCGTATCCTCTCCCCCGTATTTCCACCATGGTAAACAAGATCGCGAAATACAAAGTCTTCTCCACTGTGGACCTTAAGTCCGCTTATCACCAGCTCCCCATCCGCGTGAGTGACCGCAAGTACACCGCGTTCGAGGCTGATGGGCGCCTCTACCACTTCCTTAGGGTTCCATTCGGTGTCACAAATGGGGTCTCGGTCTTCCAAAGGGAGATGGACCAAATGGTCGACAAGTACGGATTACGGGCTACCCTCCCGTATCTCAATAATGCCACCATCTGCGGCCATGATCAGCAGGACCATGACCCCAACCTCCAGAAATTCCTCCAAACCGCAAAACTCCTTAACCTCACGTACAATAAGGATAAATGCGTGTTTAGCACTGACCGTCTAGCCATCCTCGGTTACGTAGCGCGTAACAGAGTGATAGGCCCCGACCCCGAACGCATGCGCCCCCTAATGGAACTCCCCCTCCCCAATACCCTCAAATCCCTCAAACGCTGCCTGGGTTTCTTTGCTTACTACGCCCAATGGGTTCCCAATTACGCCGACAAGGCCCGTCCCCTCATTCAAACCACAACCTTCCCGCCGTCGACAGAGGCCTGCCAGGCCTTTAGCCGCATTAAAGCGGACATCGCAAATGCCACAATGCGCGCCATCGACGAGTCCCTCCCCTTCCAGGTCGAGAGCGACGCATCAGAAGTAGCTCTGGCGGCCACCCTGAACCAAGCGGGCAGACTCGTGGCCTTCTTCTCCAGAACCCTCCAGGCTTCCGAACTCCGCCACCCCTCTGTGGAAAAGGAAGCCCAGGCCATAGTCAAAGCTGTGCGACATTGGAGGCACTATTTGGCCGGCAGGAAGTTTACCCTCCTCACAGACCAACGGTCAGTAGCTTTCATGTTTGATAATGCACAAAGGGGCAAGATTAAGAATGACAAGATCTTACGGTGGCGGATCGAGTTGTCCACGTACAACAATGAGATCTTGTATCGTCCTGGGAAGCTCAATGAGCCTCCTGATGCCCTGTCCCACGGTACCTGCGCCAGCACGCAGATAGACCGCCTCCGCTCCCTCCACGCGGACCTCTGCCATCCAGGGGTGACCCGTGTCTATCATTTAATAAAGGCCCGCAACCTGCCCTTCTCCATCGAGGAAGTCAGGACAGTAACCCGTGACTGCCACGTCTGCGCAGAGTGCAAACCGCACTTCTACCGCCCCGAGCGCGCACACCTGATCAAAGCACCCCGCCCCTTCGAGCGTCTCAGCATTGACTTCAAGGGGCCCCTTCCCTCTAGCAACTGCAACATCTACTTCCTGGCGGTAATCGACGAATACTCCCGCTTCCCCTTTGCCATTCCCTGCCCCGACATGACCACATCGACCGTCATTAAGGCCCTCCTCTCCATCTTCTCCCTGTTCGGCTACCCCGCGTACATACATAGCGATTGGGGGTCCTCATTTATGAACAACGAGCTGCGTCAATTCCTGCTCAACAGGGGCATTGCCTCTCGCAGGACAACCACTATAACCCCCGGGGTAACGGACAGGTCGAGCGGGAGAATGGTACCATCTGGAAGACCATACTACTGGCCCTCCGGTCCAGAGATCTCCCTATTTCCCGATGGCAAGAGGTGATCCCCGATGCCCTACATTCTATCCGCTCCCTCCTCTGTACTGCAACAAATCAGACACCTCATGAACGTCTTCTTGTTTTCCCCAGGAGGTCGTCCTCCGGATCCTCTCTCCCAACGTGGCTGGCCGCCCCCGGACCCATCTTGCTCCGGAAGCATGTGCGGGTGCACAAGTCCGACCCGTTGGTGGAACAAGTCCAGTTACTCCACGCTAACCCGCAGTATGCGTATATGGAGTACCCCGACGGTCGGCAGGGCATGGTCTCCTTCCGGGACCTTGCACCCGCCGGCGGGCGGCCCCCCCCCCCCCCCCACAGACCCCCCCCCCTGTTCTTTTTCTCCCAGCGCCCCACCCAGGCCACCCCTCCCCCATCCATGGCGTCTCCACCACCAGCCCGGGTTACGGAGACAGTTCAAGGACCATCGCTCCCGGACTCCAGGACATCAGCTGAACCGCCACCATCGGCTGAACCAGCGTCACCAACTCCACTGCGGCGGTCTGCCAGGACGTCACGGGCAACGAAAAGGCTGATCGAGTCCATTTAACTTTCAACACCACCATGGACCTTGTGTGGACAGTATACACTGTTGTTAAATGTCTGGGCCAGTGGGAAGCCAAGGATACATTTTTTTTCCTTCTCTCATTACTGCTCATACCACCAGTTCTCCCCCACCAGCTCTCGTTGACACCCCCCCCCCCCCCCCACCCTCCGGCTTCTTTCTCCGCAAGGGGTGAATGTGGTGGTATGATAAGCATAGCTGCCTGCCATTGGTGCAGAACACCGGCTTACCATTGGCCCTAGTCGGTCATGTGCTTCTCGATTGATTGGTTGATACCAGTCATGTGACGGCTCCCCGATTGGTTGAGAGGCTGAGTTAACCCTGCTTCCAGGGCGGGGTATAAATACCCAGTACTCCCGGCGGTCGTCCTTATACTGTCATCGACCGCAGGGCTAACATCTAGCTGATTAAAGCCATACTTTTGTACAGCAACTCGTCTCGCGTTCAATTGAGGAAATGTTCACAGACTCGCTGGCTAAGGGCACACTGCCACCCACGCTAGCACAGGCCTCAATCTCGTTGATACCTATGAAAGACAAAGACCCAATGGAATGTGGGTCATACAGACCAATCTCACTACTGAACGCAGATGCCAAAATACTGGCCAAGATTCCAGCCAAAAGGCTAGAAGACTGCGTGCTAGAGGTGGTAGCAGAGGACCAGACGGGCTTTGTCAAAGGCAGACAGCTTACTTCCAACATTAGGCGCCTGCTGAACGTGATAATGACCCCATCTGGGGAGAGAACACAAGAGGTGATTGTCTCCCCAGACGCAGAAAAGGCCTTCAACAGAGTCGAATGGAAATACCTCATGGAGGTACTGGAGCGGTTTGGGCTTGGAACAGGATTCATCTCCTGGGTAAAACTCCTATATAGCGCTCCCATGGCGAGCGTACGGACAAACAACACCAACTCCCGATACTTCCAGCTGCACAGGGGCATCAGACAAGGATGCCCACTGTCCCCGTTGCTGTTCGCACTAGCGATCGAGCCACTAGCAATTGCGCTCAGAGCAACAAAAAGCTGGAGGGGGATCCGAAGGGGAGGCAGAGAGCACAGAGTCTCACTCTATGCAGATGACTTGCTCCTCTACATCTCGGACCCACAAAGCAGCATGGACAGAATCATCGCGCTCCTGAAAGAGTTTGGTGCCTTCTTGGGCTACAAACTCAACATGAGCAAAAGCGAGATCTTCCCAGTACACCCACAAATGAGGGGGGGGGGGGGGGGGGGCAGCACTAAAGGGGCTGCTGTTTAAACAAGCCCGACACAAATTCCGCTACCTGGGGGATCCAAATAGCCCATGACTGGAAAGGGATCCACAAATGGAACCTCACCAGCCTGACGGAGGAAGTAAGAAAGGACCTGCAAAGATGAAACACACTCCCGCTCTCCCTCGCGGGGAGAGTCCAGATGATCAAAATGAATGTACTGCCCAGGTTTCTCTTCCTATTCAGATCCATCCCGATCTACATCCCCAAGGCCTTTTTCAACGCACTAGACAAACTAATCATGGCATTCGTATGGGGGCCTACAATTCTACCACTAGGCAGCGACGGCCGAGCACGTAAGGGGATGGATCAAGGAGCCAGAAGCCGAGTGGGTGCGTGCGGAGGCAGCCTCCTGCATGGGGACCTCCCTCCGGTCCCTCGCCACGGCAGCACTCCCGCAGCCCGGTGGTGATAGTCACTCTCCAATCCTGGAACCAACTACGGCAGTAATTTGGCCTGACCAAAATGTTGGGTAAAGCTCACGCCAGGGCTGACTGACGCCACCTTCAAAAGTTGGGGACAGGACAGAGAGACACTGACAGTCAGGGACCTATACACGGATGGCAGGATCGCAACACTGGGCGAACTGACAGAGATGTTCCAGCTGGCCGGGGGAACGAGCTAAGCTACCTGCAACTAAAGAACTTCCTACGAAAGGAGACAACGACATACCCACAACCACCACGACAGACACTACTGGAAGACCTACTGGACGCAAGCATACTAGATTTGATCTCATTATTTTTTCCCATTTATTTATTTCTAAATTTTTCCAATTAAGGGGCAATTTAGCGTGGCCAATCCACCTACCCTGCACATCTTTGGGTTGTGGGGTGAGACCCATGCAGACACGGGGAGAATGTGCAAACTCCACACGGACAGTGATCCGGGGCCGGGATTCAAACCCGGCTCCTCAGCGTCGTGAGGCAGCAGTGCTAACCACTGTGCCACCGTGCTGCCCCAGGTCTCTTTATTTGATAAAAGATACTGTGTTAGAAACAGATCAGCAAAGATTTACGCGACTCATTCCTGGGATGACGGGTCGATCTTTGGAAGAAATTTTGGCCAGTTTGGCCAGAAGGAAGTCTGAACCACTGGAGTTCAGAAGAATGAGAGGTGATCTTATTGAAATATAAGATCCTGAGGGGACTGAGAAAGTGGATACCAGGAGGTTGTTCCCTCTTCTGGGACAGAGATAAGTAGACAGACGGACAAAGAGAGAAATAAAATGAGGGAGAAGGAAAGTGGGAGAGAGCAAATAGTGAGAGAGACAGGAGGAACAAGACAGAGAGACAGATAGAGAGAGTGAGAGAGAGCAGAGACTGAGGGATACTGAGGGAGTGAGTGAGAGAGAAGAAGAGGAAGTGAAGGTGCTGACGTGGTGTCTCTGCCTCATACCATTTACATACTGAGGAACGGGCAGTCAGACTCTCACAGGCTGCAGCTTTATAAAGCAGAGCCCAGTGAAGGGAGAGTTTATCAGTAACCAGGCACAGGGACAGGAGCAGACACCATGATTTCAGCCATCCAGCTGATCTGGCCTCTGGCATTCTGCATCGCAGGTACAAATCTCTCTCCTTCCACCTTGAATATTTTCCTGCTCTCCATTTCAATCCAATTCTACTGATTTGTGATTGAAGGGAAAATGCTGAAAGCAGAGGAACAGTCAGTGTCTCCAACAATATCTCATTGTACAGGCTCTTTCTGTGACAGTTCTTACTTCACTCTGTTTCTCTATTACCCCTCAGGTATCAGTGGAGACATCATCATGACCCAGTCTCCCACGGTGCTGTCATTGAGCCTGGGCCAGACCGCAACCATCACCTGTACGGCCATCACGTACTCTGGCAGCTCCATTGCTTGGTATCAGCAGCGGGAAGGTCAGAAACCCACTCTGCTGATTTACAGCACATCAAGCAGATTCACAGGAACATCGGTCCGATTCACTGGCAGTGGATCTGGAATACAATACACCCTGACAATCTGCAATGTACAGGATGAGGATGTCGCTGATTATTACTGTCAGCAGTACAGCAGCTACCCCCTACACAGTGATACAGAGCCTTACAAAAACCTCAATACACACAGCCCCACTTCCTGTACTGACACATCCCACAGTTTTAGACAACATATAATAAACACAAGAAAGGAAACTGTACAAATTATTCTCACTGTCCACTATACACTCCAGTCCCTGTGGTGTCCACAGCTCACTGAAGGCCTCAAGCTTCTCTCTTACTCTCCATGTCCAAATATGAAGAGCAGCTGAAAGATTTATCATCTAAACTTAGAATTCTCAACTCTCCCAACAAAACACAGAGACATTGAGAGAAACAGAGAGAGATAAAGAGTGAGAGAGAAAGACAGTAGTGAGTGAGAGACAGAGAGAGACAGAGAGAGGGTGAGAGTGAGTGAGTGAAGCAGAGAGCAGAGGTTTTTGTACAGCCCCTGCACTGGAAGCTGTCAGTGTGGCTTACGTTCGGTAACGGAACCAAGCTCAGACTGAGTAAGTAAACCCCAATCCTCCGTTATTTACCCTTTCAATACTGAAACTTTCTCAAACACAAATGCTGAATAGTTGAAGGTGTTAGTGGGGAACTGCAGTGAATGAAATGGTTCATTGAAGAACACTGTGCAGAACAGGGTGCCCAGCTGTATTTCTTTAGTTCCATTCCCCCCTTTAAGCAGCAAGATATAAGTAAGCAGCTTTTACCCACCGTGTGGAGGAGATCTGGACGTTTGCAGACTGTGTTCACATTCCTGGACCATGGAGTGAAATCACTCACTAGACTCCTGTCAGTCTGCGTGTGACAGACACGGGCAGAGTTTGATGTGAGCTCTGGCTCCCTGTCACACTCTCTGATATAACTGATCACAGCAGCAGCAGCAGCACAGTGAGACACCGAGGTCCCACTTCCCCCAGCTTTAACTCTGCTCTCTCCACTCCCTGCTTATCTCTTAGCAAAGTTCTGATGACAAACAGGTCCAGCAGGGCTCACAATCCAGTGGCTTCAGTGTTCCAGGCTTTTGGGGAGACTCTCAGTTACTTTCTCTTTGGGTCGAGTTCAGTCCGATATTCCTGATGCAATATTCCTGAAAATCCCTGGAGATATTTTTATTGTTTGATGTGATGTGTGATCTCTGGCTGGGCCAGCATTTATTGCCCATCCCTAATTGCCCTTGAACTGAGTGTCTTGCTCGGCCATTCCAGAGGACATTTCAGAGTCAAAACATTACTGCGGATCTGGAGTCACTTGTAGGCTGGACAAGGTCACGATGGCAGGTTCCCACTTCAGACCCACACATCCCATAAATTAACTTTTAAAAATGGCCCAATCTCCACTTTCCTGTCGGTCCCCATAACCCTTGACCCTCGTCAATCAGAAATCTGTCGAACTCAGCCTGGAATATATTCAATGCCCCAGCATGCACTGCTCTCTGGGAAAGAGAAATCCAAAAACTAACGACCCTCTCAGAGAAGAAATTCCTCCTCATCTCCACCTTAAACGGAGATCCCTTATTTTTAAACTGTGTCCACTAATTCTAGATTTCCCTTTTCAGACTCTGTATCCTCCTCACAACTTGCTTTCCGACCTATCATTTTATCATCAGCAAATTTAGCCACAATACTCTCATTGCCTTCATCCAGCTCATTAATATAGATTGGAGAGTTAAAACCCCAAACAACAGCCATCTTCCTTTGTGCTGGGTATGACTCCAACCAGCGGAGAGTTTCCCTTCTGATTCCCATCAACTCCAATTTTGCTCGGGCTTGTTGATGACCAACTCGGTCAAATGCTGCCTCGATGTCAAGGGAAGTTACTCTGGCCTCACCGCTGGAGTTCTGCTCTTTTGTCCATGTTTGAACCAAGGCGATAATGAGGTCAGGAGCTGAGTGACCCTGGCAGATCCTTAACTGAGTGTCAATGAGCAGGTCATTGCTGAGTAAGTGTTGAGAGCACTGTTGAAACAACACCCATCATTTTGCTGATGATTGAGAGTTGACTGATGGGACAGTAATTGTCCGGATTGGATTTGTCCAGCTTCTTGTGGACTGGAGATCCCTGGGTAATTTTCCCCATTGTTGGGTCGATGCCAGTTTTGTATCTAAACTGGGGCAGCTTGGCTGGGGGTGTGAGCTGGACACAAGACCGCCAGAAATAGGGGCCGGATTTGTCCTGTTGTTGCGATTGAATTTTCCCGCCAGCAGCACAGCCAGTGGGTTTCACAGCGGTGTGGGGTGGTTGCTATGGCAAATCCCATTGACAATAGGTGGGAAGATAGAATCCAGCCGCCAGTGAATGGAACATGGCCAGGAATCATGCGGCTGGTGAACTGGACGTTCCCGCACAGGACGTTCCCGCCTACTCCACCATTCACAAATGTTTAATCAACATTCCAAAATGATTCAACCAGTTTAACATCAAACCTTTACCTCCTTACACTGAAACAATTTGAAATCTCCAGTCTCTGTGATTCACTTTAATCGACAGCAGTGCCTCCCCTGCCCGTGGGATTCACGGCCATGTGGGGTGGCTTCCATAGGAAATTCCATTGACAAGCGGCAGGAGTCATTAATCCCTGTGCCGATGAATAGTGAGCTGCGAAGGAACACTCGGCTGGAACACGGAGAATCCAGCCCAATTTGTCACTTTCCCTTGGATTCCATCAGCTTTTCATTTTCACACATGTCTGTCATTGGAAACTTGTCAAAATCCTTGGAAAACCCATGTTGTCAACATCAAACTCACTCCCGTCATCAACCCTCCTCGTTCCCTCCTCAACAGATTACATTTGTAAAAACAGAGTCAGTTCTCAGTGGGTTTGTACAGCCGCCTGTATCGACGGGAACCTCCCCCCCCGCCTGTATTGGCGGGACCCCCCCCCCCCCGCCTGTACCGGCGGGAACCTCCCCCCCGCCCCCCCCGCCTGTATTGGCGGGAACCACCCCCCCGCCTGTATCGGCGGGAACCTCCCCCCCCCCCCGCCTTTATTGGCGGGAACCCCCCCCCGCCTGTATCGGCGGAACCCCACCCCCGCCTGTATCGACGGGAACCCCCCCCCGCCTGTATCGATGGGAACCTCCCCCCCGCCTGTATCGGCGGGAACCCCCCCCGCCTGTATCGATGGGAACCTCCCCCCCCCCGCCTGTATCGACGGGAACCTCCCCCCCGCCTGTATCGATGGGAACCTCCCCCCCGCCTGTATCGACGGGAACCCCCCCCCGCCTGTATCGATGGGAACCTCCCCCCCGCCTGTATCGGCGGGAACCCCCCCCCCCGCCTGTATCGACGGGAACCTCCCCCCCCCCCGCCTGTATCGACGGGAACCCCCCCCCGCCTGTATCGATGGGAACCTCCCCCCCGCCTGTATCGGGGGAAACCCCCCCCCCCGCCTGTATCGGCGGGAACCTCCCCCCCGCCTGTATCGATGGGAACCTCCCCCCCGCCTGTATCGGCGGGAACCCCCCCCCGCCTGTATCGACGGGAACCTCCCCCCCCCGCCTGTATCGACGGGAACCTCCCCCCCGCCTGTATCGGCGGGAACCTCCCCCCCCCGCCTGTATCGGGGGAAACCCCCCCCCCGCCTGTATCGGCGGGAACCTCCCCCCCGCCTGTATCGGCGGGAACCTCCCACCCTGCCTGTATCGGCGGGAACCTCCCCCTCCCCCCGCCTGTATCGACGGGAACCTCCCTCCCCCGCCTGTATCGGCGGAAACCCCCCCCCCCCCCCGCCTGTATCGGCGGAAACCCCCCCCGCCTGTATCGGTGGGAAACTCCCCCCCCCGCCTGTATCGGCGGGAACCTCCCCCCCCCCGCCTGTATCGACGGGAACCTCCCCCCCCCCCCGCCTGTATCGGCAGAAACCCCCCCCGCCTGTATCGGCGGAACCCCCCCCCGCCTGTATCGGCGGGAAGCCCCCCCCCGCCTGTATCGGCGGGAAGCCCCCCCCCGCCTGTATCGGCGGGAACCCCCCCCCCGCCTGTATCGGCGGAAACCCCCCCCCCCCCGCTTGTATCGGCGGGAACCCCCCCCCCCCCGCCTGTATCGACGGGAACCCCCCCCCCCCCCCCACCGCCTGTATCGACGGGAACCTTCCCCCCGCCTGTTTCGGCGGGAACCCCCCCCCCCGCCTGTATTGGCGGGAACCTCCCCCCCCCCGCCTGTATCGGCGGGAACCCCCCCCCGCCTGTATTGGTGGGAACCCCCCCGCCTGTATTGGCGGGAACCTCCCCCCCCCGCCTGTATTGGCGGGACCCTCCCCCCCCCCGCCTGTATCGGCGGGAACCCCCCCCCCCCGCCTGTATTGGTGGGAACCCCCCCCCCCCGCCTGTATTGGTGGGAACCCCCCCCCCCCGCCTGTATTGGTGGGAACCCCCCCCCCCCCGCCTGTATTGGTGGGAACCTCCCCCCCCGCCTGTATTGGTGGGAACCCCCCCGCCTGTATTGGCGGGAACCTCCCCCCCCCGCCTGTATCGGCGGGAACCCCCCCCGCCTGTATCGGCGGGAACCCCCCCCGCCTGTATTGGTGGGAACCCCCCCCCCCGCCTGTATTGGTGGGAACCCCCCCCCGCCTGTATCGGCGGGAACCCCCCCCCCGCCTGTATCGGCGGGAACCCCCCCCCGCCTGTATCGGCGGGAACCCCCCCCCCCCCGCCTGTATCGGCAGGAACCCCCCCCCCTATCGAACGCACTCTGTTTTTGTGCCCCGGCATTTCCTGCACTGAGGAGATTCACAGCACAAAGAGAAAAATGGCACCCCAATATACTGACACCCCCCCCCCCCCCCAACGTCTGGACCCCCCCGCCATGCCCCAAATCACCTGTTGTGGGGTCCTTTAGCTCTGCCCATAACCCACCTTATATGGGCAGGGAAGACCCCAGGCTAGTACACGAAAACTCCAGTTTGACGCCGTGGTGCTGCCAGCCGACATTCTGGCTGTTTCCCTGCCAGCCTGGCAGTGCCATCTGGGCATCTTTGCAGAGCCCGGGTAACAGACTGGCAGTGCCAAGGTGCCTGGGTGACATCATCAGTGCCAGGGTGCCACCCTGCCCAGAGGCTGACCACCCGGAGGTCTCCGATCGCCTTGGAGACCGCCTCAAGTGCCTTTGGGCCTGGTCCTCATTTGTGGGAGCAGTGCTAAACGGCACCCGGCTAGGGTACCCTCGCGAGGCCAGTAGGTGTCGGGTGCCGGTTCGATCCGGTATCAGCAAAGTGAAGTGAGGATCCTGGAAGAGGCCTCTCCTGGGATCTACCAGCCATGCCCTGTCCCATCCCGATTCCAGCGCAGCCAGTAAATCACTCCCTCAGCCTCTCCCTTCACCCCTTGGTAAACAATGGTACAACATGATCAGTCTTCCAGTCCAATGACACCGCGCCTATATTCAGAAACTATTGGAAAATAATGGTCAGAGCCTCCGCTATTTCTTCCCTAAGCAGCCTGGGACACATTTCACCCGGGCCTGGGGGTATCTCCACTTTCAAAGATTCATTAGTTATCCTGTCACAATGTCCCTCACTATTGCTTTGTGTGAACATATTTGTTCTGAACTCGCTCTGTCTCCAGCTTGAATATCCTCCCCCTGCTCTGACACTGTTTTACCATCAAGTCGCTGTTTCCTGACCATCTTGGCAAGTCTCAGTTTAGTAAAACTGGCGTTTCCCCAATTTGAAACTTTTACTCTTGGTCTATCTTTACCCTTTTCCATAACTAATCTAAATCTAATTGAATTATGATCACTATTACCCAAATACTCTCTCATTGATACACCTTCCACCTGCCCAGATTCAATCCACAAAACTGTCCAAAACTGTCCGTTCACTTGTTGGTATTGTTTCGTACTGGTGAGAAAGGTTGCTCAAAATGGATTGTCTGAATTCTGCAACATCTAGACACTGACTTGATCCCTGTTAATAATAATAATAATCTTTCTTAGTGTCACAAGTAGGCTTACATTAACACTACAATGAAAACACTGTGAAAAGCCCCTAGTTGCCACACTCCGGCGCCTGTTTGGGTACACAGAGGGAGAATTCAGAATGTCGCATTCACCTAACAGCATGTTTTTCTGGACGTGTGGGAGGAAACTGGAGTGCCTGGAGGAACCCACGCACACACAGGGAGAACGTACAGACGCTGCCCTGATAGTGACCCAAACCAGGAATCGAACCGGAGAACCTGGTGCTGTGAAGCAACAGTGCTAACCACGGTGCTACCGTATTTGGAAAGATTAAATCCTTTACCATGGCAGCAAATAAAATTTCTTCTCTTCTCTTTCAGGCCATGAGAATTCACAACCCACACTCACCCTGCTGCCCCCCTCCCCGGAGGAGGTCAAGACCAAGGGCACTGCCACCCTGGTGTGCCTTGCCAATCACTTCTATCCCGATGAGCTGGTGGTGGAGTGGAAGAAGGATGGTGCAGCCATTTCGGACGGGGTTCAGACCAGCAACTACCTGCGAGCTTCGGACAACACCTACAGTGTCAGCAGCCTGCTGACCCTCTCTGGCTCTGCCTGGGAGTCCAACGCCAGCTTCTCCTGTGCCCTCACCCACGTGAGCCTCTCCTCTGCCCTCAGCAAGAGCATCAGGAGATCAGAATGTGCGTAGAGTGTTAGAGACAGTCCACAGAGGAGACACAACTTTAAATAGAACAGGGGTGAGCTGGGAGGGCAAAGGTCATTGTCAGCACTGAATTACAACTCTCTTCCTTCTCGGGAGTGGGTCTGAGACACGTCTGAGGGTCAGGGGTTAAGGCCTGTTTTGGGATAGTGTAGAGCAGGGGTGGGCAAACTAAGGACCGCGGGCCGCATGCGGCCCGCCAAAGGTCTTTATGCGGCCCACCAAGATCAAGTCATAAAAAAAAAGGTTAATTGGGGGGGGGGGGGGGGGGGGTGGGGGGAGAGGAGGGGGGGGGGGGTGGGAGGCGGAGGCGGGGGGGCTGTTGGGTTACTGGTATAGGGTGGATATGTTGACTTGAGTAGGGGGATCATTGCTCGGCACAACATCGAAGGCCGAAGGGCCTGTTCTGTGCTGTACTATATTATTTTAAATATTAATTATTTTACTTAATATACTATGCGGCCCTTTAAAATTGTGAATTTCTGAATGTGGCCCTTGCACGGAAAAGATTGCCCACCCCTGGTGTAGAGGGATATTTACTCTGTAACTAACCCCGTGCTGTACCTGCCCTGGGAGAGTTTGATGGGACAGTGCAGACTCGTGATTCCAAGTAAAACCTCTCTAAGATGCTGAAGTCTGCCAGCTGTACCAAAATAACGTGACCCCTGAAGTTTCTGCTTCAGGAAACCAGACCTCCTTCCTGCTCACCCTGCAGTTACAATTTAAGGTTCAGTCACTTTTCAATGAGACATGAGAAAAAACCTCCATTCTCCCTGTGAATTTCTCCAGCTTCCTCTGGCTGGGCTGTTTATTGAAGTCTTTTTTCTGGCAATGTAAATCTGTAAAAGGTAATAAACATTAAGAATATTCAGTCTGTGTCTTGTGTGTGCTTTGGAAATGTCCCTCCTCCCCATCAGCTGATTGGCTGCATTTCAGCAAGTGATTGTCATGATTGGCGGTTGGCCTGTCAATCAATGACATATCAGCAGAAGATTGGATTCAAAGATATTTATCAATCATTTAAAAATGATCAGTTTTATCTGGAATCCCTCCCTTCCACTAGCCCGTCTGGACAAACTTCCTCTAATTCTCAACCCAACACTAAGGGCAATTTTGAACACTAAGGGCAATTTATCATGGCCAATCCACCTAACCTGCACATCTTTGGACTGTGGGAGGAAACCGGAGCACACGGAGGCAACCCACGCACACACGGGGAGAATGTGCAGACTCCGCACAGACAGTGAACCAAGCCGGGAATCGAACCTGGGACCCTGGAGCTGTGAAGCAACTGTGCTACCACCATGCTACCGTGCTGCCCCTGATTTACTGCAGCGACTGATTTACTCAACCTCACCCTCGCCTCCACGTTTGATATCCGAGTCCCCAATAAAACCATTCCTCTCTCTCACCCTGACTGTTCCCCCTGCTACGGCCTCATATCCACTCACTTAATCCAAGTGACGCAGACTTGAAAGGATGTGGTGGAGAACTGGTTTATCCATCCACTGTCAGATCCGGCTGGACCACTTCAAACATTCCCGGCTCCTACTCCCATCTGCTAAAACTGTTCACTATTCCAGGATCATCCTGGAATGTAAAGATAATCCCGGCTTCTTTTCTCAACTGCAGACCATCTTCTTAAACCCCTCTCCCCTGTCCCCTCCACCCTCACCTCCAACAACAAGTGGGAGGAGCTCATTGACGTCTTTGTCACTAAGATTGAGACGATCCAATCAGCTGCCTCGGCCACGTCCCTCCCTTCCACTAGGCCGTCTGGACAAACTTCCTCCAATTCTCTCCCCTGCCCGGGCCCTGAACTCACATCTTTCTCTAGTTTCTCTCCTATCTCCCCTCATGTCCTTTCTGAGCTCAACTTGTCCATGAGACCCACCTCCTTCTCTCAGCTCATCTGCTGCCGAAACCCTCATCTATGTCTCCGTTACCTCTGGACGTGACTATTCCAATAAGTCCTGGCTGCCCTCCCACATCCTACCCTCCGGAAACATGAGCTCATCCAAAACTCTGCTGTCCCAGTCTGAACTCTCACCAAGTCCCGTTCCCCTATCACCCCCTGTGCTCACTGACCCACATTGGCTCCAAGTCAAGCAATGTCTTGATTTTAAAATTCTCATCCTTGTTTTCCAATCCCTCCATGTCCTCGTCCCTCCCTATCTCTGGAATCTCCTCCAGCCCCACAACCCTCCGAGATATCTGCGCTCCTCTAATTGTGGCCTCTTGTACATTCCTGATCAGAATCGCTCCCCCATTGGTGGCTGTGCCTTCAGCTGCCTGGGCCCCAAGCTCTGGAATTCCCTCCCTGAACCTCTCCATCTCTCTGTCTCACATTCCCCCTCTCACACTGTCCTTATTGTCCACTCCTTTGTCCAATCTTTGTTTTGCCTGAGCGATTGACCTCCGCTCTCTGGGTGGTCATGCCCCTAGCTACCTGCCAAGATGTTCTGTGGGATCCCTCGGAACTCCCTTCACACTAACTACATGGGAATTCCCCGGGAAGTTTAACTTCCGATGGGAATTCCCCTGCATCTGGAACCTCGCTGACTGAAACCTGGAGACTTCAGTGGCCGGATTCTCCGTTCCCGTGAGATAAGGGCGGGATTCTCCGATTACCGATGCCGAAATTGCATTCGGTGATTGCTCGAAGAATCCCTTTGACGCCGAAATCAGGGACAACGCCTGATTTCGGATGCTCCACCCCCTCCAAAACGGCGACATTGGTAAGTATGCCGCACGGCGTTCGGACGGCCTCAGGATGGCACTTGAAGGCCCTCCCCTGATGCTTCGCCCCTGATGGGCAGACTTACCGACGGTGTGTATCACCGTTATGTCAAACTCGCAAAGACTTAATTACCTGCAAATGCTCGCATTGAAAGCATTGCCTGGCATCTTTACTTTGCCAATATATATGTTTCTGGAACATACCTTTCATTCACCTGAGGAAGGAGCAGTGTTCTGAAAGCTAGTGATTTGAAACAAACCTGTTGGACCTTAACCTGTTGTTGTAAGACTTCTTACTAAAAACACATTAACACCCCATCCAAAAGTTCAGGGGAAAGGAAATATGTTGAACAGAATCCAGGAGATTGTAAAGAAGCATTGTATTAGCTGATTGTTGTCCCATTAAAGGGACCAGAAAATATGCATACTGATCACCTTGTATTGTTCGAAATGAATTGATGAAGTCAATGCCGACTTGAAAATCTGAAAGAACCTTAAATATATATACGTGTAATTCTGACTATGACCAGAGCTGACTTTTGCGAGCTAAGGATATCAGCAGAACTTGTTTCTCTGTGTGCACATAACAGTTCCGAATAAATGCAACTTTTACAACTCCACGCGGTGGAGAACAGACTCTGAGCTTTCATTCCCTCCAACAGGCACTTAAGTGAAGAAGCTTCTGGGACACTCTCTGGTGCGCACCATTCACATGCTCCGACACAGCAGGTGGAGGTAAGAACTCCCGAGGGGGCGAATGGTCAGATGGCAGGCCGGCCCCAGGGATTAGCTTCTGTCCAGACGGGTTTCGGCCTTCTGGAATGGACAGTTCCATCGAAAGTGGAGATGCAGTCGCAGAGCCAGGGATTACATGAGGAGTTGTCGGCGAGCATCCATTACCTGCAGGTGCAGGAGGAGTCTAACCATGAGCAAGATGAGGAGGTGGTGCCAACCATGGGGCCACCCAGGACAACACTGCACTGGTGGCGTCTGTAGTGGAAGCCTTGGGGGTGAGGGTTTCGGCCCTGGATCAGCATGTCCAAGACCTGGGGCACTCTGTGCGGGTGCTGGCCAAGGCTCAGGACAGGGCTTCCCCCTCACAGGCAGCAATGCGTTTGACACAGCTGGACATTACAGCGATGCTCCTGAGCGTGGCCCAGTTACAGCAGGCCATGGCTCGGAGTGTCGACGGCATTGCCCAGGCACTGGCCGACATGGCCCAGACATAGAGGGAGATGGCAAAGTTGCTGGCTGATGTGACTGTATGGCAGCATGGTAGCACAGTGGTTAGCACTGTGGGTTCAAGGCACCAGGGTCCCAGGTTTGATTCCTGCTTGGGTCATTGCCTATGCGGAGACTGCATGTTCTCCCTGTGTCTGAGTGGGTTTCCTCCGGGTGCTCCGGTTTCCTCCCACTTGTCCTGAAAGACGTGCTGTTAGGTAATTTGGACATTCTGAATTCTGAATTCTCCCTCTGTGTACCCGAACAGGTGCTGAAATGTGGCGACTCGGGGCTTTTCACAGTAACTTCATTGCAGTGTTGATGTAAGCCCACTTGTGACAACATTACTATTATGTGACACAGGCCCACAAGGTTGTGGCACAGTCAATGGGTGTATGTTGGTCCTTGTGCATATGTCGTGCGGCCTCCTGTGCCTCCCCGGGCCCAATGTCCTGCCGATCTCACTCTCCCTCACATCCTCCTTCTCGTCGGAGGAGGCCTGGTGTTCATCCTCAGCACTTGGCCCCCTTGCAGGGTGATGTTGTGGAGGACGCAGCAGGCCCGCCTTGATGTGGGCGACCCTCTCAGCATCTTACTGGAGGGCCTCTCCAGAGTGGTCCAGGCATCTGAACCATATCAAAAGAATGCCGAAGCACTGCTCAATGACGTCCCTGGTCGCTACATGGGCGTCGTTGTAGCAGGTCTCTGCGTTGCTCTGTGGCCTCCGGATATGCGTCATCAGCCACGACTGCAGTGGATAACCCCTGTCACCCAGGAGCCAACCCCTCACCCGGGGGGACGTGTCGAAGAGGCTGGGAATCATCGAGTGTGCCAGATGAAGGCGTCATGCACACTGCCCACGTATTGGGTGAAGACATGCATGATGTGCAGCTGATGGTCACATATCAGCTGCATGTTCACTGAGTGTGAAGATCGGGCAGTAGGGGGACATCCTGCTGGGCTCGGTCCACATTGAAGTGGATGTTGAAGTATTGGCTAGTGTAGACTTTAGAGATGAACAGACACTTCCAACACTGATGAAGCTTCAACTCAATTTTATTAACTATTTCTAACTAACTAACACACGATGACTGTGGGTCTAAATGATGCTAACTTAAACTAGAGACCTAAGCCTTGTCCGAACCAGTTGATTCTCTCAGCACGTGGTGGGAGTCCGTGCTGGGCTGGATGAGTTCTTGTTACACTGAGAGGCAGCACCCAGAATGAGCGGGAACCGTGGTGCCCTCTGCCTTTATAGTGTGTGTATTCTAGCTGGTGATTGGCTGCGGTGTTTGTACATGTTGATTGGTCCCTGTGTGTGTCCATCAGTGTGTGTCTGCACCATGATATACTGGTGTATATTATGATAGATGTATTGTGCCAACTGGGCAAATAGGGCCTCCATGATGGAGTGGATGCACCTTTGCATCGAGCTCTGTGGAATCCTGGACAGGTCCTGCCCGGGCACCTGGAAGGACCCCGTTGCGTCATGATGGGAGATGGGTCATCTGGACTCGAAATATTCACTCTTTTCTCTCCCTACAGATGCTGCCAGACCTGCTGAGATTTTCCAGCATTTTCTCTATGGTTTCAGATTCCAGCATCCGCAGTAATTTGCTTTTATCCAGTGTTTAACTCACTGCCACTTCTAGAACATAGAGCATTACAGCGCAGTACGGGCCCTTCGGCCCTCGATGTTGCGCCGACCTGTGAAACCATCTAAAGCCTATCTGACCTACACTATTCCATTTTCATCCATACTTCTATCCAGTGACCACTTAAATGCCCTTAAAGTTGGCGAGTCTACTACTGTTGCAGGCAGGGCGTTCCACACCCCTACTACTCTCTGAGTAAAGAAACTGCCTCTGACATCTGTCCTATATCCACCACCCCTCAATTTAAAGCTATGTTCCCTCGTGTTGGTCATCACCATCCGAGGAAAGAGACTCTCACTGTCCACCCTATCTAACCCTCTGACTATCTTATATGTCTCTATTAAGTCACCTCTCAGCCTTCTCCTCTCTAACGAAAACAACCTCAAGTCCCTGAGCCTTTCCTCATAAGACCTTCCCTCCATACTAGGCAACATCCTAGTAAATCTCCTCTGAACCCTTTCCAAAGCTTCCACATCCTTCCTATAATGTGGTGACCAGAACTGCACGCAGTACTCCAGGAGCGGCCGCACCAGAGTTATGTACAGCTGCAGCATGACCTTGTGGCTCCGAAACTCAATCCCCCTACTGATAAAGGCTAGCACACCATATGCCTTCTTAACAGCCCTATTAACCTGGGTGGCAACTTTCAGGGATTTATGTACCTGGATGCCGAGATCTCTCTCTTCATCTACACGACCAAGAATCTTGCCATTAGCCCAGTATTCTGCATTCCTGTTACTCCTTCCAAAGTGAACCACCTCACACTTTTCCGCATTAAACTCCATCTGCCACCTCTCAGCCCAGCTCTGCAGCTTATCTATGGCCCTCTGTATCCTGTAACATCCTTCAGCACTATCCACAACTCCACCGACCTTCGTGTCATCTGCAAATTTACTAACCCATCCTTCTACACCCTCTTCCAGGTCATTTATAAAAATGACAAACAGCAGTGGCCCCAAAACAGATCCTTGCGGTACACCACTAGTAACTGAACTCCAGGATGAACATTTGCCATCAACCACCACCCTCTGTCTTCTTTCAGCTAGCCAATTGCTGATCCAAACCGCTAAATCACCTTCAATCCCATACTTCCTTATTTTCTGCAATAGCCTACCGTGGGGAACCTTATCAAACGCCTTACTGAAATCCATATACACCACATCAACCGCTTTACCCTGATCCACCTGTTTGGTCACCTTCTCAAAAAACTCAATAAGGTTTGTGAGGCATGACCTACCCTTCACAAAACCGTGTTGACTATCGCTAATCAACTTGTTCTTTTGAAGATGATTATAAACCCTATCTTTTCCAACATTTTACCCACAACCGAAGTAAGGCTCACAGGTCTATAATTACCAGGGTTGTCTCTACTCCCCTTCTTGAACAAGGGGACAACATTTGCTATCCTCCAGTCTTCCGGCACTATTCCTGTCGACAAAGACGACGTAAAGATCAAGGACAAAGGCTCTGCAATCTGCTCCCTGGCTTCCCAGAGAATCCTAGGATAAATCCCATCTGGCCCAGGGGATTTATCTATTTTTACATTTTCCAAAATTGCTAACACCTCCTCCTTGTAAACCTCAATTCCACCTAGCCTGGTCGACTGAACCCGAGTATTCTCCTCGACAACATTGTCTTTCTCCAGTGTAAACACTGACGAAAAATATCCATTTAACGCTTCCCCTATCTCCTCTGATTCCACACACAACCTTCCACTACTATCCTTGATTGGCCCTAATCTTACTCTAGTCATTCTTTTGTTCCTGATATAACTATAGAAAGCCTTAGGGTTTTCCTTGATCCTATCCGCCAATGACTTTTCGTGTCCTCTCCTCGCTCTTCTTAACTCTCCCTTTAGGTCCTTCCTGGCTAACTTGTAATTCTCAAGTGCCCTAACTGAGCCTTCATGTCTCATCCTAACATAAGCCTTCTTCTTCCTCTTGACAAGTGCTTCAACTTCCTTAGTAAACCACGGTTCCCTTGCTCGACAATTTCCTCCCTGCCTGACAGGTACATACTTATCAAGGACACGCAGTAGCTGTTCCTTGAAAAAGCTCCACATTTCTATTGTACCCATCCCCTGCAGTTTCTTTCCCCATCCTATACATCCTAAATCCCAGTTTCATTTCATCCTTCGCCCTGAGGGGCTGGTTTAGCTCACTCAGCTAAATCGCTGGCTTTTAAAGCAGACCAAGCAGGCCAGCAGCATGGTTCGATTCCCGTACCAGCCTCCCCGGACAGGGGCCGGAATGTGGCGACTAGGGGCTTTTCACAGTAACTTCATTGAAGCCTACTCGTGACAATAAGCGATTTTCATTTCATTTCATTTCATCATTCGACGCATCAACAAGAAATTCAACAACTCATCAACACCGCTGCCAATCCCAGACCCTCCACCAGTCCCAATCCCTCGTACCCCATTTCTCCCAGTATCAACACCGCTGCCCATCCCAGGCCCTCCACCAGTCCCAATCCCTCGTACCCCATTTCAGCCCTTGCCGCGTGTCCACCATACCCTCTGACCTTCCCCTCTCTGAGGCTGAGCGTGCTGTTCTCAGCAAAGGACTCAGCTTTGTACCCTTACATTCCCACCTCAATTAATTCCAGGCTCGACATGGTGTTGAACTCTTCTTTCGTCGCCTTCCTCTCCGTGCCCACTACTTTGGGCAAGAATCCTCCCCCCGTTCTACAGATCCTGTCATGTGCCTCCAACACTCTGCCTCCCGCTGGGAGAATTACCCGTTCTTGACCTTTTCATTGAGAACTGTCGATGGGACATTGGCCGTCTTAATTTTTCTGCCCCCCTCACCTATTCCAACCACTCTCCTTCCAAACTTTCCGCTCTTCACTCCATCAGGTCCAACTTTGTCATCAAACCTGCCGACAAACCTGCCTGTTGTCGTTTGGCGCACTAACCTCTGCCTCGCAGAGGCTGAGCGCCAACTCTCAGATATGAAAATGAAAATCGCTTATTGTCACAAGTAGGCTTCAATGAAGTTACAGTGAAAAGCCCCTAGTTGCCACATTCCGGCACCTGTTCGGGGAGGCTGTTACGGGAATCGAACCGTGCTTCTGGCCTGTCTTGGTCTGCTTTCAAAGCCAGCGATTTAGTCCAGTGTGCTAAACAGCCCCTTCCTCCCCCTGGACCATGACCAGACCACTGAACATCAAGCCATTATCTCCAACACCGTTAGTGACCTAATTTCCTCCGGATGCCTTCCCTCTATGGCTTCCAACCTCATAGTCCCCCAACCCCGGACAGCCCGCTTTTACCTACTTCCCAAAATCCACAAAAAGAACTGCCCCACCAAACTTAATTCCTCTTATCTCGACTCCATCCTCACTCCTCTGGTCCATTCCCACCCCACCTACATCCGGGATTCCTCTGATGCTCTGCGTCATCTTGACAGCTTCCAGTTCGTGGGCCCTAACCACATTCTATTCACCATGGATGTGCAATCCCTCTACACCTCCATCCCACACCAGGATGGCCTGAGAGCTCTTTGCTTCCTCTCGAAAAGAGACCCGAACAATTCCCATCCACCACCACTCTCCTCCGCCTGGCTGAACTCGTTCTATCTCTCAACAACTTCTCCTTTAACTCATCTCACTTTCTCCAAATCAAAGGTGTAGCAATGGGTACCCGCATGGCTCCTAGCTACCCTTGCCTTTTCTTGGGGTATGTGGAACATTCCTTGTTCCAGGCCTATCCGGGCCCCCTGCCACAACTCCTTTACCCATACATTGATGACTATTTTGGTGCCGCATCGTGCTCTCGTCCGGACCTGGAAACATTTATCAACTTCGCTTCCAGTTTCCACCCCTCCATCACTTTCACAGAGAGACAGAGGGAAGTAGATCCTTGGAAAATAGGCAACAGGTTTAGATAAAGGATCTGGATCGGCACAGGCTAGGAGGGCCGAAGGGCCTGTTCCTGTGCTGTAATTTTCTTTGTTTGTTCTTGGTCCATCTCAGACACTTCCCTTCCCGTCCTTGACCTTTCTGTCTCCATTTCCGGCAATAGACGAATATCTTGGGATGTTCCCTAACCTTATCAGCCAGAGCTTTTTCATATCCCCTCTTTGCTGTCCTGATTGATTTCTGATTCTCCATCCTACATGTGGTGATCTTTGTGAGGTGTTTCCAGGATGGAAGGCGTAATGATCACAATGACACACAAAGCTCTTTTGAAGAACTAAGCTAATTTTATTAACACTACTAAATTTGAGTTTGACATTTATTCTAAATAGCAAACATACATGGAAGAATTAAACTACACTCACTAACACTATCTCTATCTACTAACGAGAACAATTAACGAGAACTAACTCTGCAATACATTATGTCTGCGTGGGTTTCCTCCGGGTGCTCCAGTTTCCTCCCACAGTTCAAAGATGTGCAGGTTAGGTGGATTGGCCATGATAAATTGCCCTTAGTGACCAAAATGTTTGGGTGGGGTCACTGGGTTACGGGGATAGGGTGGTGGTGTGGGCTTAAGTGGGGTGCTCTTTCCAATGCCGGTGCAGACTCGATGGGCCGAATGGCCTCCTTCTGCACTGTATGATTCTATGAATCTTGCGGAGAATCCAGCCCCTTATCTTTGTCAGCTCCAAATCTAGTCTCCTCTTGAACCTAAAAGCCAATGCCATTTATTGTACTGTCCCTTAGCTCCCTATAGTGGCTAGGCTTAACATAACATTGACTCTTCATATGCTGTACATTTGTATAATGTCACCCTACACTTTCTGTACCCCACTAATGCCAGCGCTGTTATGCTCCTCTGTACCTGCCAAACGCCTCTCTGTTCTTTCTGATCATATCCTGAATATCTCTGCTCACCTATGGTTCTCTGGGCGTATTACTCCTTCCTGTCACCCAAGAGGGAACATGTTGGGTCTGTACCCTCCCCATTTCCTATTTGAATGCCACCCATTGCTGCTCAGTAAATTCCCCCACAAGTAATTCTTCCCAGTCTCACTTGGCCAGATCCTGTCTTATTTTACTCAAATCCTCTCTCACCATCTAAAACCTTTTTTTTGCAACTTGTCTATATCTTTGTTCATAACAAGCTTAAATTGTACCATGTTGTGGTCGCTATCATTAAAATGCTCCCTCAACAGCACCTCAACCACCTGCCCATCTCCATTCCCCAGAATTAGGTCCAGCACTGCACTGTCCCTTGTTGGACCCTCCACATATTGACCAAAAAATTTCTCCTGTATACATTTTCAGAAATCCACTCCATCTGAGCCCTTAACACTGTCACCATCCCAATTAACGTTGGCAAAGTTCAAATCATCAATATAATTACCCTATTATTATTTTTTAATAATCTTTATTGTCACAAGTAGGCTTACATTAACACTGTAATGAAGTTACTGTGAAAATCCCCGAGTTGCCACATTCTGACACCTGTTCGGGTCAGAGGGAGAATTCAGAATGTCCAATTTACCAAACAGCACGTCTTTCGGGACTTGTGGGAGGAAACCGGAGCACCCGAAGGAAACCCACGCAGACATGGGGACAAGGTGCAGACTCCACACAGACAATGAACCAGGTTGGAATCGAACCTGGGACCCTGGCACTGTGAAGCAACAGTGCTAACTACTGTGCTACCTGGCTGCCCATTTTACACACCTCCGTGAATTGTGTTCATATTTGCTCCTCAATCTCCCATTTATTATCTGTGAATCTATAAAAAAACACTGGGCAATGTGGCTGCCCCTTTTCTATTCCTAAGGTCTACCCACGAAGCTTCACCCGATGCTCCCTCCCAGATATGGGGCTTGATTCTCCGTTCCTGAGACTGAGGGCGCGATTCTCCGGCCTTGCCACACTCTCGCTCAAGCGAAACCAAGCCGGTAAATAATGGGAGAGGCTGAGAATGAGAACCGCGCCAGGCGGCAAACAGTTTGCGATGTAACCGGCCTGCTCCCATTGCCAAAATCGGGAATTCGCCGTAGCATGGCGAGAAACCAATTATCACCACTTAAATCCTATTTGCAGATGGGAGCCACCCCATATCCAACCACCTCCCGTGATTCATTGGACTCCCCAGCAAGTGGCCACGCTGACGCCGATTAGTGTTCCTTTTTAAAAATGGTGAAACTGGCGGAAGGGCTTCTGTGGGGAGCTGAGGAGGGGAGTAGCCATCTTTACTCACAGGCAAAGAGCCCGGGGGTACAGGGTTTGGCAACCCAATGCTCGATGGGGGGAGGGGGACCATCAGCTGAAGAGGGTGGGGGGGGGCGACTCTCGCTGGGGGTGGGGGACCCTCTGCAGGGGTGGGCAGCCATGGGAGGTTGGGAGGGAAGTGTTGGGGGCAACCAGGAGGCAACCATGCGGGGCACCACCTTGCCAATCCCTGGATCATGTGTGTCCATTCTGGGGACAACCCTAGCTCCTGCCCGTCTGCCTCACCGACCACCCACAACCCCCACCGACTGCCAAGGCCTCTGGCCGTGCGGCTGTGGCTATTGCTAATCGGGAAATGGCAATCGTGGTTAAGTGACCATTTCACACATCCCAAGTAGATTTGCGTGAGTGGGCGGCCATGTCGCAGGTGGGAGTCATTGCCAGCATCCCAACCATACCTTGATGCCTGGACACTGTGCCTGTACATTGCCGGTTCAAAAACCACACATGCAGCAACCAAGATCCGAACACCCAGGAGATGGGATACAGCTCCCAAGACATGTCCATGGCTGGAGGGTGGGTGAGTGCAATGGGGAGGGGACCATGTACTGGAACCCACCCCACACCCTGAGGATCCACCTGCCCATCAGGCAAGGGAAGGACCCAGAGGGTAGTCCCGTGACGGTCCAGGGTGTACAGGCGTGCTGCAGGAGGCTCCGCCTCATCAAGGAGATGGTGTGGCACTTGTACCATGCCCTTGCGGACTTGGCATCACGTGGAGAAGGAGGACATCCATTCCCGGTGGCCGTCAAGGTCACTGCAGCTCTGAGCGTTTATGTCACGGGATCATTCCAGGTCTCGAGTGGGAACCTGTGTGGCATCTCACAGCTCAAAGCTGGATCCGACATGGATGCCCTGTTTGCCCGGGCAGAAAACTACATCAACTTCGACATGAACTTCGGCAATCAGGACGCTTGTGCAGCAGGATTCACCGCCATGTCCGAGATGCCAAAGGTCCAGGGGTAGGGGAATGTACGCGTGTTGCCCTGAGCTCACCGGGCCATCTGGGAGTGCCCTACGTTCATAGAAAGGTTTCCACTCCCTCAACATCCAGCTTGTGTGCCACCACCACATGAAGATCATACACGTGTGTGCCCGCTTCCCAGGGAGTGTCCTGGGGCAGGGGGACATCACCGACCTCTTCGAGGAGCAGCCCAGGATGGACGGCTGGCTATTGGGGGATAAGGGATATCTGCTGAGGACCTGGCTAATGATGCCAGTGTGGAGGCCGGAGACCGAAACGGAGACCCGGTACAATGAGGCCCTGCAGCCACCCAGGCTGTCATTGAGCGGTGCAGCGGACTCTTCAAGACGCAGTTCCAATGCCTCGATTGCTCGGGAGGTGCACTCCAGTACACCGCCTGGAGGGTCACCCGCTTTGTGGTGGTCTACTGTGTCCTTCACAACCTGGCACAGCGGTGGGGCGACGAACTGGAGGTTGGTGATGAGGAACATGTGGCCACCTCCGAGGAGGAGGGGGATGGGGATGGGAATGATGAGAAAGTAGCGGAGCAGCAGGGGCTGGAGGACAAGGCCATGGTTAACCTAAGGCCCAGCTGGAGGCTGGATGACAGGTGGCAGTGGTGAGGGCCTGGCAAGCCCGGGGAGCCAGGGAGGCCCTCATACTGGCCCAATTCACATCAGACGTGGCCTGGTCTGTTGTCGAAACCTTACCAACTCCCCATTTCCCACCCTCCCAGGGTATGTGTCACATCATTCCAGGGTGCTGGGACTGTATTGGCACTGTCAGCGGGTCACTGCCGAGGGCAGGGGGTGGTGGTGATAACCCGCAGAGAGCTGAGTGCCAGTGTTCCTCAATCTATGCCAGTCTGACCCCTGCCTGTCTGCTGAGTTCCTGCTCACACCCAGCACCTGCACGCGGTGTGCCCGGGGGCGGGGAGAGATGCTTGGTGAAATGGGACAAGGTCGGCCCGCATTGCGGAAGAAAGTGACAGAGGCGTAATACTGGTTCTGCTCAAGGATATTTAATGTGTTGCACAATTCCCCAATCTCCCAATTGCACCACCCCCTCACCCCCCACCCCCTCCCTCACCCCCTACTTACCAACCACCCCCCCCCCCCCACCTCCCCCAGTGCCCTCTATGATTTTCGATGTGTTTAACCTTCCAAGCTCTGCTGCTATGTCTAGGTGTCTCCACAGGATGTACATCACAGCTGAAGGCAGCCAGCTGCTTCCCACTTCCCGCGGCATTCAATGCCCCTGGCGGGAATCCTCTGTAGGCTCTGGGGCGGGAGGGTCCCAGCTCACCTGTCCATGGCACGGCCATGCCAGCCTGTCCTGGGTGCTCACTGTGAGATGCGGAGTGAAACTTGGGGGAGCTGGTTGCTGCCATCCCCACACCATGGGACAGGTGTGGGTTGGCACCCAGCGCTCCCTCCTCCCGGTCGGTGCCCATAGGACCTGGGGTTCACCTTGGAATGGAGGGGCAGCTGGTTCAGACCCCGGCTGCCCCTGCTTCATCTGGCTCTGCCAGCCTGGCAGTTCCCAATGTCTGTACCATCGTGTTGATGCCCTTGGCGATGCTCCTGATTAACCAGGCCGTGCTCTGCAGTGTCTCAGCCATGCCCACCCCTGACTGGTACAAGCTCCGCAGCGCCTTGGCCATTCCCATCTGAGAGCGGGACATGCCCCTCAGCACCCCATCAAGTCGGCCTGGTGCTGGGTGACATCTCCCAACGAGTCGGACATTCTGCCAAGACACTCAGTCATGGCCGTCACTGACTGTGCGATGCATTGGACACCTTCACTCATGGTGCTGATGTCATACACCAAGCTCTCCACTGCGGACGCCACCCTAGCAGAGTTGGTCTCGGTGCCATGCATTGCTGCCGACATCTCCTGTGCCCGTAGCCTCTGGGACTCCTCCAAGTGGCTATGGGTCTGCTGGAATGCCACTGACATCTCCCTCAGATTGTATTGACCGCTTCCTATTGTCTCCGTCAGCTCCGGGAATACCTCTTCCACAGGCTCAGCATCAGGCTGGGGCCCAGCTGGGTCCTGGGATCCAGCAGCCCTCCGACTGCTGTCTGGCCTGGGGGGTTCCTGCCTCCACCTGATGTCCATCAGCAGCAGTGCGGTTCTCACCAGATTGGGCCCCAGAAGCCTGACCTCTGACATTTCCCAGCGAGGTGTGTGTATCTGTGCTGATGGAGGGTGGGGATGACAGCTGTGACACCCAGATCGTGGCATCCTCGGAGGTCTTCTCCGAGATGTTCTACTGGGAGGCTGGAACAGAGCCCGCCTGGGATGGGCCGGCACTGTCGGCTGGAGGACCTACGGGAGAATGGACATGTGGTCAGTGGGAAGGATGGGTCAGTCAGTAAAATAATAACAACTCACTTGTAACAGGTCCCCAGGGTGGAGCCCAGTGGATCCTCACCTCTGCAGCGTCAGCCAGCCTCCACGTAGGTGATCGGTCTGTCCACGGCCACCCCAGTCACCTCCAGGGCTCGCTCCTCGAAGGAGTTGAGGATTCTAATGTCCGGCACTCCATCGCCAGTCTGGGCCCTCTCCCGACGATTGTGGGAGAGCTTCTCCTGAGGAGACAAATAACAAAATAACAACAAATATTAATCTTTATTGTCACAAGTAGGCTTACATTAACACTGCAATGAAGTTACTGTGAAAACCCCCAAGTCACCACACTCTGACACCTGTTTGGGTCACAGAAGGGGATTTCAGAATATCCAAATTACCTAACAGCACGTCTTTCGGGACTTGTGGGAGGAAACCGGAGCACCCGGAGGAAACCCATGCAGACACGGGGAGAATGTGCAGAATCCGCACAGTGACCCAAGCCAGGAATCGAACCTGGGACCTGATGTGCTGGGCAGGCTCGGTCAATGTGGACTGCACTTGATGCAGTGTGGCAAGAGACAGACTTCCAACACTTGATGAGATGCAACACAATTTTATTTAACATCTAAACTATTATACATGTTCAACTGTGGGTTGACACGATGCTGACTTGACTGCAGACCTGATGCTAGCCTGACCAGACTTACTGACTACCACATGGTGTTTACACTGGCTGCTGCTCACGAACTCTGACTGTCTCAGAGGCTGGATCCCGAGAGAGCGGGAATACTGGTGCTCTGTGGCTTTATTATAGATAGAATTTACAGTGCAGAAGGAGGCCATTTAGCCCATCGAGTCTGCACCGGCTCTTGGAAAGAGCACCCTACCCAAGGTCAACACCTCCACTTTATCCCCATAACCCAGTAACCCCACCCAACACTAAGGGCAATTTTGGACATTAAGGACACTAAAGGCCAATCCACCGAACCCGCACATCTTAGGACTGTGGGAGGAATCCGGAGCACCCGGAGAAAACCCTCGCACACACGGGGAGGATGTGCAGACTCCACACAGACAGTGACCCAAGCCGGAATCGAACCTGGGACCCTGGAGCTGTAAAGCAATTGTGCTATCCACAGGGCTACTGTGCTGCCCTTATAGTGGTAGTGCCCTGTCTGGTGATTGGCTGCTGTGTTCTGTGTGCTTACTGGTCATCCTGTGTGTCAATCACTGCCTGTCTGCACTCCATTATATGCATAGATGTATATTATGACAGAACCCTAGCGCTGTGATGCAACAGTGCTAACCCACGGTGCTGCCGTGTTGCCCCACACAGAGAGGATAACATTTGCCACACGCGTGGTTCACAATGGTGGGCGGGGTTGTGAAGGAAGTGTTGGGAGCTTGAGGGGAGTTGGGGGTGAAGCCCCCAACTCCCCTCAACAGGTTGGGTGCCACAGGTTCTCATGGGTGGGCGGGGGAGAGGGGGCGGGGTTGTTGTCTACTCACTCCTGCTGTCCGGTGTAGATCGTTGACCTATTTACGGCACTGGAAGCCAGTCCTCCTGGTCACACTCCCGCCGCTCATAGTCACCGCACCTCATCCCAGGCAGCACCGGCTGTGGCTCTTCCTCCAGGACCCTCGGGGGAACAGGATGATGTACCATCAATTTGACTCGAGACACGATTAAGATCCAGACTGTGGCTTTTTGTGGCTAGTTGTTAGCCCGGTGGTCGACGACTGAGTAAGGCCGACCTCCGGGAGCTCTGGGTACTTATACCCCGCCTCGGAGGCGGGGTCTACTTGCCTCTCGACCAATTGGTGAGCAGTCACATGACTAGTCCCAGCCAATCGCACGAGAGGCACATGACCAGCTAGAGACAATGGGAAACCCATGCTCTGCACCAATGGCAGTGCTCACATTTATACCACCACATTCACCCCTTGTGGAGAAAGAAGGCGGGGGGGGGGGTGTAAGTGGAAGAGAGAGGGTGGGTGGGTGGGGGGCTCCGAGGACTGGTGGTATGAGCATCGAAAATCGAGAAAGGTGGGATGCCCACTGGCTCGTGGCAAAACAAACCAATACTACTACTACTTAAGGTGCAACAGAATAACAACAAAGTCCAAAACGTCCCATGGTTGCATCAGATGGACACGATCAGCCTGTCGGGTGCCCGTGGTGTTCTGGTGGACCATCGCAGTGGAGCTGGTGACGTTGGGCCGATGGTCGTCCTTGCCTCCGGGAACGTTGGTCGTAGATGTGTCTCCGTACCCCGGGCCGGTGGTGGAGACGCTGTGATCGGGGAAGGTGGGGTCTGTGCACTGGATCGTGGGGGCGTAGGAGGTGCTGGGGGGAATTGGGGTTGGGGGGGAGGTGTTGATGTAGGGGGAGAAGGCCGCACGCTGGCGGGTGCCAGGTCCCGAAGCGAGACCATATCCTGCCGACCGTCGGGATACTCCACGTACGCGTACTGCAGGTTGGCGTGGAGTAACTGGACTTGCTCAACCAACGGGTCGGACTTGTGCACCCGCACATGCTTCTGGAGCAATATGGACCCGGGGGTGGCCAGCCAGGTCGGGAGAGGGGATCCTGAGGACGACTTCCTAGGGAAAACAAGAAGACGTTCATGAGGTGTTTGATTAGTGGTGGTACAGAGGAGAGACCGAATTGAATGCAGGGCGTCGGGGATGACCTCTTGACAACGGGGAATAGGGAGATCTCTGGACCGTAGGGCCAGCAGGATGATCTTCCAAATGGTGCCATTCTCCCGCTCGTCCTGACCGTTACCCCGGGGGTTATAACTGATTGTCCTGCTAGAGGCTATGCCCCTGCTGAGCAGGAACTGACGCAGTTTGTCACTCATAAAGGAGGACCCCCGGTCGCTGTGGATGGACGTGGGGTAACCGAACAGGGAGAAGATGGATAGGAGGGACTTTATGACGGTTGTTGTGGTCATGTCGGGACAGGGAATGGCGAAATGGAAGCGGGAGTATTCGTCGATGACACTCAAGAAATATGTGTTACGGTTGTTGGAGGGGAGGGGACCCTTGAAGTCTATACTGAGACGTTCAAAGGGGCGGGATGCCTTGATCAGATGCGCTCGTTCGGGGCGGTAGAAGTGCGGTTTGCACTCGGCGCAGACGTGGCAGTCCCTGGTGACGGTCCTGACTTCCTCAACGGAGTAGGGCAGGTTGTGGGTCTTAATAAAATGGTAAAAACCTCCGTGTGGAGGGAGCGGAGGCAGTCGATCTGCGCGCTGGCGCAGGTACCGTGGGATAGGGCATCGGAAGGCTCGTTGAGCCTCCCAGGACGATACAAGATGTCGTAGTTGTACGTGGACAACTCGATCCGCCACCGCAAGATCTTGTCGTTCTTGATCTTGCCCCTCTGTGCATTGTCGAACATGAAAGCTACTGACCGTTGGTCTGTGAGGAGGGTAAACCTCCTGCTGGCCAGATAGTGCCTCCAATGTTGCACAGCTTCGACTATGGCCTGTGCCTCCTTTTCCACCGAGGAATGGCGGATTTCAAAAGCGTGGCGGGTTCGTGAAAAGAAGGCCACGGGTCTGCCCGCTTGGTTCAGGGTGGCCGCCAGAGCTACGTCTGATGCGTCGCTCTCGACCTGGAATGGGAGGGACTCGTCGATAGCATGCATCGTGGCCTTTGCGATATCCGCTTTGATGCGGCTAAAGGCCCGGCGGGCCTCCATCGACAGGGGAAAGGAGGTGAACTAGATGAGGGGGCGGGCTTTGTCGGCGTAGTTGGGGACCCACTGGGCATAATATGAGAAGAAGCCCAGGCAGCGTTTGAGGGAGTTGGGGAGGGGGAGCTCCATCAGGGAGCGCATGCGTTCGGGATCGGGGCCTATCACTCCGTTACGCACTACGTAGCCAAGGATGGCTAGACAGTCGGTGCTAAACATGCACTTATCCTTATTGTAAGTGAGGTTAAGGGGTTTTGCGGTACGGTGAATTTTTGGAGGTTGATGTCGTGGTCCTGCTGGTCGTGGCCGCAGATGGTGACGTTATCGAGATACGGGAAGGTGGCCCGTAAACCGTGCTTGTCGACCATTCGGTCCATCTCCCGTTGGAAGACAGAGACTCCATTTGTGACACCGAATGGAACCCTGAGGAAGTGGTAGAGGCGCCCATCTGCCTCAAACGCGGTGTACTTTCGGTCACTCGCGCGGAGGGGGAGCTGGTGGTAGGCGGACTTAAGGTCCACCGTGGAGAAGACTTTGTACTTCGCGATCCTTTCAACCAGGTCGGAAATACGGGGGAGAGGATACGCGTCCAGCTGCGTAAACCTGTTGATGGTCTGACTGTAATCAATGACCATCCGGTTTTTCTCCCCAGTCCGAACTACCAACACTGGGCTCGCCAGGGATGGTTGCTGGCCTCGATAACTCCTTCCTTAAGGAGCCTCTGGACCTCGGACCCGATGAAGGTCTGGTCCTGGGCACTGTATCGTCTGCTCCTAGTGGCGACAGGTTTACTATCTGGGGTGAGATTAGCAAACAAGGAAGGGGGGTCCACTTTGAGGGATGCGAGGCTGCAAAGAGGGGGAATAGGGCCGCCGAATTGGAAGCTCTGCAGGTTGCACTGGAAATCCAGGCCCAAGAGTGCCGGAGCGCATAAACGGGCGAGGATGAGGAGTTTGAAGTTTTTGAAATTCCTCCCCTGGACCGTGAGGTCCGCTATGCAGCACCCGGTGATTTAGACGGAGTGCGAACCCGAGGCCAATTCAATCTTATGCTTAACTGGATGGATGGGGAGCGCGCAGCGTCTTACTGTGTCAGGGTGGACGAAACATTCCGTGCTCCCGGAGTCCAGCAGGCATCTCGTTTTGTGTCCGTTGAGCTGGATCGTTGTCGTAGTCTTGGCGAGCGAGCGTGGTCACGACTGGTCGAGTTTGATGGAAGCAAGTCGTATTGAGAGTTCCAGATCCTCCTCAGTGGCAGAGAAATCGCTTGCAGGGCCTTCCGTGTTGGCCCAAGATGGCGGCGCCCAGGACCCGGACGTGGAGCCGGGGCCCCAAGATGGCGGCGCCCACGGGAACCTCGTTGCGGCTGAGGGCAGTGTCAGCTGCGTCTGCGGGCTGGTCGGGGCAGCTGGGAGCGAGGGTTGGGAGGACCGTGGGGCCGTTGCGGGGGCCGGGAGGTGGGCCGGAGAGGTTGGTGCGCAGCGCTGGGCCCTAGGGGGACCCGGGGGGGGCGATCCGCGGTCGCTGCGCAGAACAGCAGCGACCGATTTGGTCTGGCAGACCACCGCGTAGTGGCCCTTCTTCCCGCAGCTCTTGCACAGAGCTGAGCGGGGCCCCGCTAGTTTGTCGGAGCGACCCGCAGTGCAGGCTGGGGGGGGGGGGGGGGGGGGGGGTCGGGGTCCACGGAGGACGGGGGTGGCGCGTGCCATGAAGTCCAGGGGGTTGCTGCTCGGCCGGGGGCATATGCGCGGGCATTCAGGTCAGCAACCTCCAGGGAGGCTTGCCAGAGTCCGTGCCTCAGCTAGGCTGAGGGTGTTCTTCTCTAGCAATCGTTGGCGGATAGAGGAGGATTGCAAGCCAGCACGTAAGCGTCTCTGATTAGAAGTTCCATGTGCTCAGTCGCCGAAACTTGGAGACATGCGCACGTTCTCCCTAGAGCTGCGAGGGCCTGGTAAAACTCATCGAGTGACTCACCAGGGAAATGTTGTCTAGTCGTCAGGAGATGCCGTGCGTAAACTTCATTGACCAGCCGGAGAAAGTGTCCTTTGAGAATCTCCATGGCCGCATCACAATTGCTTTCGCCCTCAATCATTGAATATACCACCATGCCCACGCATGAGTGGAGGATGTGGAGTTTCTGCTCCTTGGTTGGCTTGCTGGCTGCAATTATCAGGTAACTATTAATACATGCCTGCCAGTGTTTAAAGATTGCAGGCGCATTTGAAGCATGCGGGCTGGTACGGAGGCAGTCAGGCTTGATGCGTAGCTCCATTCCAAAATTCTAGCTGATTAAATTGATGTACCATCAATTGGACTCGAGACACGATTAAGATCCAAACTGTGGCTTTAATCAGCTAGTTGTTTGCCTGGTGGTCGACTATAGAGTAATGCCGACCACCGGGAACTCTGGGTACTTATACCCCGCCTCAGAGGAGGGGTCTACTTGCCTCTCGACCAATTGGTGAGCAGTCACATGACTAGTCCCAGCCAATCGGACGAGAGGCACATGACCAGCTAGAGCCAATGGGAAACCCATGCTCTGAACCAATGGCAGTGCTCACATTCATACCACCACACAGGACAGCTCTCCTGGCCTACACTGTATCTAGGAGCCTCTCCAGATCTGCGTCCCCGAATCTTGGGCCCGGCCTCCTCAGTGCCATTGTTGTGAGCTGACTGGGGTTGGCTGAGCGAGTGCTGTTTAAGTGTCTCTTGTTAGCGGGGTCTGGCGAGTGCGTTGCTGGAGAATCAGCTGGCGAGCCTACTTTTGTGGCGAGAAGCCCTTTGGGGCCTCGTTACGTGGACTAATTAATGTTGATTAGCGTTGCCGGCCTCACTGGGCTGTGCACGGGGAAGCTCGCGGCGGTTCCCGCTCACTACCACACTTCGAAATCTTTCTGGTGATTGGCTCCCTCAGCGTTGACGCTGGGTCGGGATTCGTGGACTTCTATAACAACAAAACTGGCGCTGCACCTGGATCGATTGAACAAACATTGAGGAGCGAACACCGGCTGCATGGGAACACAATCGATTCCATTGAGAAGTGGTGCTGGATTCACTGGATTTGGGATTGACACTCAGGAGGCTGACAAGCTGCAGCTGTAAATTCACACTTCACCCCCACACCCACCATCCCAGCCAACAAGATGGCAGTGAGGAGAGCAGCATCATGATTCACCAACAGCAAGTTTGAGACCCTCCTGGACGCCATGGAGGAGAGGCAGGAAACCCTGTACTCCGGCCCAGGAAGGAGGTTGCCAGCCGCCACCGTTCACCATGCCAGCGCAGGTGGTACAGGCTATACCAGCAACACCATTTGGAGCGGCCTGCAGTGCCATAAAAAACTGCATAACCTCCACAGTGCGGAGAGGGTTAGTCAGCAGCATTATTCCCCAGGCACCAACATCCATCCCATACACACGTTACTCTATCCCCTCCAGCCAGAGGGTGCCAATCCCCCACCCTGCACCACAGGCTGGCACCAATACCATCCGCTATGGCTGGGTGCCCTGGCCACTGAGGCCAGCAGCTACCCACCCCATGGGCTGCATGTGTTGACTGTCGAACACTGTGCGCTTTCTGGTCCCACACCACCCTCACACCCACACCACTCCCACACCACCCTCACCCGCATACCACCCTCACACCACCCTCACCCCCACACCACCCTCACACCACCCCCACACCACCCACATCACCCTCACACCACGCACATCAACCCCACACCACCCTCACACCACCCTCAACCCCACACCACCCCCACACCACCCTCACACCACCCTCACACCACCCTCACACCACCCTCACACCACTCCCACACCACCCTCACCCGCATACCACCCTCACACCACCCTCACCCCCACACCACCCTCACACCACCCCCACACCACCCACATCACCCTCACACCACGCACATCAACCCCACACCACCCTCACACCACCCTCAACCCCACACCACCCCCACACCACCCTCACACCACCCTCACACCACCCTCACACCACCCCCACACCACCCTCACCCGCATACCACCCCCACACCACCCTCACCCGCATACCACCCTCACACCACCCTCACCCCCACACCACCCTCACACCACACCACCCTCACATCACCCCACACCACCCACATCACCCTCACACCACGCACATCAACCCCACACCACCCTCACACCACCCTCACACCACCCTCACACCACCCCCACACCACCCTCACACCACCCTCACACCACCCTCACACCACCCTCACACCACCCCCACACCACCCTCACACCACACCACCCTCACACCACCCTCACACCACCCCCACACCACCCTCACACCACCCTCACACCACCCTCACACCACCCTCACACCACCCCCACACCACCCTCACACCACACCACCCTCACACCACCCTCACACCACCCCCACACCACCCTCACACCACCCCCACACCACCCTCACACCACCCTCACACCACACCACCCTCACACCACCCTCACACCACCCCCACACCACCCCCACACCACCCTCACCCCCACACCACCCTCACACCACCCTCACACCAAACCACCCTCACATCACCCCCACACCACCCCTCACCCCCACACCACCCTCACACGACCCTCACACCACACCACCCTCACATCACCCCGACACCACCCACACCACACCCACGCCATCCTCACCCCCATCCTCACCCCTCACTCCACACCACCCTCACACCACCCTCACCCCCACACCACCCTCACCCCCACACCACACCCACGCCATCCTCACCCCCATCCTCACCCTCACTCCACACCACCCTCACACCACCCTCACACCACACCACCCTCACATCACCCCGACACCACCCACACCACACCCACGCCATCCTCACCCCCATGCCATCTTCAACCCCACCCCATCCTCACCCCAACACCGCCCTCACCCCCACCCCACCCACACCCCCACACCACCCTCACCCCCACCCCACCTTCACCCCCACCCCACCCTCACACCCACCCCACCCTCACACCACCCCCACACCACCCTCACCCCCACACCATCCTCACCCCCATGCCATCTTCAACCCCACCCCATCCTCACCCCAACATCGCCCTCACCCCCACCCCACCCTCACACCCACCCCACCCTCACACCACCCCCACACCACCCTCACCCCCACACCATCCTCACCCCCACCCCATCCTCACCCCAACACCGCCCGCACCCCCACCCCACCCTCACCCTAACACCGCCCTCACCCCCACACCGCCCTCACCCCCACACCACCCTCACCCCCACACCACACTCACCCCCACACCACCCCCACACCACCCTCACCCCAACACCACCCTCACCACCACGCCACCCTCACCCACACACCACCCCCACACCACCCTCACCCCACCCCACCCTCACCCCCACACCCACCCTCACCCCCACACCACCCTCACCACCCTCACCCTCACACCACCCTCACACCCACACCACCCCCACACCACCCTCACCACCCTGACCCCCACACCACCCTCACCCTCACACCACCCTCACAACCACACCACCCTCACCACCCTCACCCTCACACCACCCTCACACCCACACCACCCTCACCCCCACACCACCCCCACACCACCCTCACCCTCACACCACCCTCACACCCAGACCACCCTCACCACCCTCACCCTCACACCACCCTCACACCCACACCACCCTCACCCCCACACCACCCCCACACCACCCTCACCACCCTCACCCTCACACCACCCTCACACCCCACACCCTCACACACCCACACCAACCCTCACCACCCTCACCCTCACACCACCCTCACACACCCTCACACCACCCTCACCCCCACACCACGCCCTCACACCCACACACCACCCTCACCCCCACACCACCCCCACACCACCCGTCAGTCAGCCACCTCACTCCCCACACCACCCCCCACAGAGCCCCCCACCCCCGCACACCACTCTCACCCCACACACCACCCTCAACTCCACCACA
Organism: Scyliorhinus canicula; assembly: GCF_902713615.1. Lineage (NCBI taxonomy): Eukaryota > Metazoa > Chordata > Chondrichthyes > Carcharhiniformes > Scyliorhinidae > Scyliorhinus > Scyliorhinus canicula. Next base: position 127,136,661 of record NC_052149.1, on the reverse strand, counting down.
CCACCCCACACCCCACACCACCCTCACCTCCCCACCCCACCCTCACACCACTCTCACCCCCAAACCACTTCTCACCCAACACCACCCTCACCCCCACACCACCCTCACCCCACACACCCCACCCCACCCCCCACCCTCAACCCCCACCCCACCCTCACCCCCACACCACCCTCACCCCCCACACCCTTCTCACCCCAACACCACCCTCACCCCCACACCACCCTCAACCCCACACCACTCTCACCCCACCCCACCCTCACCTCCACCCCACTCTCACCCCCTCACCACCCCCTCACCACCCTCACCCCCACACCACCCCCTCACTGCCCTCACCCCCACACCACCCTCACCCCCACACCATCCTCACCCCCACACCATCCTCACCCCCACACCATCCTCATCCCCACACCATCCTCACCCCCACACCATCCTCACCCCACACCATCCTCAACCCCACCCCATCCTCACCCCACCCCACCCTCACACCCACCCCACCCCACCCTCACACCCACCCCACCCTCACATCACCCCCACCCCATCCTCACCCCAACACCGCCCTCACCCCCACACCACCCCCACACCACCCCCTCACCACCCCCTCACTGCCCTCACCCCCACACCACCCTCACCCCCACACCATCCTCACCCCAACACCGCCCTCACCCCCACACCACCCTTACCCCCACACCATCCTCACCCCAACACCACCCTCACCCCCACACCATCCTCACCCCCATGCCATCTTCAACCCCACCCCATCCTCACCCCAACACCGCCCTCACCCCCACCCCACCCACACCCCCACACCACCCTCACCCCCACCCCACCTTCACCCCCACCCCACCCTCACACCCACCCCACCCTCACACCACCCCCACACCACCCTCACCCCCACACCATCCTCACCCCCACCCCATCCTCACCCCAACACCGCCCGCACCCCCACCCCACCCTCACCCCAACACCGCCCTCACCCCCACACCGCCCTCACCCCCACACCACCCTCACCCCCACACCACACTCACCCCCACACCACCCCCACACCACCCTCACCCCAACACCACCCTCACCACCACGCCACCCTCACCCACACACCACCCCCACCCCACCCTCACCCCACCCCACCCTCACCCCCACACCACCCTCACCCCCACACCACCCTCACCACCCTCACCCTCACACCACCCTCACACCCACACCACCCCCACACCACCCTCACCACCCTGACCCCCACACCACCCTCACCCTCACACCACCCTCACCACCCTCACCCTCACACCACCCTCACAACCACACCACCCTCACCACCCTCACCCTCACACCACCCTCACACCCACACCACCCTCACCCCCACACCACCCCCACACCACCCTCACCCTCACACCACCCTCACACCCAGACCACCCTCACCACCCTCACCCTCACACCACCCTCACACCCACACCACCCTCACCCCCACACCACCCCCACACCACCCTCACCCTCACACCACCCTCACACCCACACCACCCTCACCACCCTCACCCTCACACCACCCCTCACACCCACACCACCCTCACCCCCACACCACCCCCACACCCCCACACCACCCTCACCCCCACACCACCCCCACACCACCCTCACCACCCTCACCCCCACACCACCCCCACAGCACCCCCACCCCCACACCACCCTCACCCCACCCCACCCTCACCCCCACCCCACCCTCACCCCCACACCACTCTCACCCCAACACCACCCTCACCCCCACACCACCCCCACCCCACACCACCCTCACCCCCCACCCCACCCTCACACCACTCTCACCCCCACACCACTCTCACCCCAACACCACCCTCACCCCCACACCACCCTCACCCCCACACCACCCTCACCCCACCCCACCCTCACCCCACCCCACCCTCACCCCCACACCCTCTCACCCCAACACCACCCTCACCCCCACACCACCCTCAACCCCACACCACTCTCACCCCACCCCACCCTCACCTCCACCCCACTCTCACCCCCTCACCACCCCCTCACCACCCTCACCCCCACACCACCCCCTCACTGCCCTCACCCCCACACCACCCTCACCCCGACACCATCCTCACCCCCACACCATCCTCACCCCCACACCATCCTCATCCCCACACCATCCTCACCCCCACACCATCCTCACCCCACACCATCCTCAACCCCACCCCATCCTCACCCCACCCCACCCTCACACCCACCCCACCCCACCCTCACACCCACCCCACCCTCACATCACCCCCACCCCATCCTCACCCCAACACCGCCCTCACCCCCACACCACCCCCACACCACCCCCTCACCACCCCCTCACTGCCCTCACCCCCACACCACCCTCACCCCCACACCATCCTCACCCCAACACCGCCCTCACCCCCACACCACCCTTACCCCCACCCAACACCACCCTCACCCCCCCCACACCCTCCCCCACCCCCACACCACCCCCACACCACCTTCACCACCATCACACCCACACCACCCTCACCCCCACACCACCCTCACCCCCACACCACCCTCACCCCCACACCACCCCCACACCACCCTCACCCCAACACCACCCTCACCCCCACACCGCCCCCACACCACCCTCACCCCAACACCACCCTCACACCACCCTCACCCCCACACCACCCCCACACCACCCTCACCCCCACACCACCCTCACCCCCACACCACCCTAACCCCCACACCATCCTCACACCACCCTCAGCCCCAAACCCTCACCCTCACACCACCGCTACACGCCCATCACCCCCGCACACCCACTACCCCCCCGGCCCGCAGTCTAATCATGCATCTTGTCTTGTATTTTGCAGGACCCGCTGGTGATGGGATGGGACCTTCTGGAGTCCCCTGTCCCCAACCCAACAACAGCCAGACCCCTCTGTGAGCCGAGCGGTGAGCGGAACACCGACACGGAGGGGACCCATAAGCCCAAGACCCAGGACAACCCGGAGCTCGGGTGGGAGGATGTCAGTGATTTCCCGTCACAGCTGTCTCCAACACCCTCCACCAACCCAGAGACACTCACCTCAATTGGGCACTTTAGTGAAGAAGCTCCTGGGACGCTCTCTGATGCGCACCTCAGAGATGCTCCGGTACAGCAGGTGGAGGTAGGAACTCCCAAGGGGATGGATAGTCGTAGGTCCGACCCCGGGGACTAGCTGCTGTCCAGACAGGTTTCAGGTTTCTGGAACAGGCAGTCCCATTGATTGCGGAGATGCCGTCACAGAGCCAGGGACCACATGAGGAGATATCGGCGAGAATCCAGCACCTACAGGTGCAAGTGGAGAAGTTCAACCGCGTGCAGAATGAGGAGGTCGTGCCGACCATGGTGCCACCCAGGCCAACACCATATTCCTGTCCTTGGCGCATCATATGGGGATTGGGAAGTACAGGGTGGCACCACGCCACCTGCGACACTCGAGCAGCAGCCGATCCCATCCAGGTCCGGTCGCCCCAGAAGATGCCGCCAATGGGGATCCAGGTCAGGGCAGGAGTCACAGCAGGCCACCTCCAATCATGATGTACCATCTGGGGATCCACCTAGACATAGCCTTAGGATCTGTAAGGCCAGAAAATTAGATACCAGTTACGTTGGCACGGGTGCAGGGCACAGTTGAATGATAATAATAATTTATTTGTCACAATGGGCCGGAGTCAGGGCTTGTCAAACGATGCGGGCTACCCAGATCTCATCGCAGAGCGAGTTGTCATCATTCTCCAACCCATGGACCAGACCCGCTATTACTGCCAACACAGGGCCCACACCCCCGCAGTGCGGCAGGTGGGTATCACGGAGGGGGTTGCAGATGTGCGGATCACTGGGGGGGGGGGGGGGGGGGGGTTGGGTGGATGGGGGTGGGGAGGTGGGTGGATGGGGGTGGGGGGGGTGGGGGGGGGTGGGGAGGTGGGGGGGGGGGAGTGCCCCAGGCCTGTCCCCCACCTAGTCGGTGAACGTGGAAGCGATCAGAGCGTTGCATGCACCTTGACCCTGGCTCACACGTTGTGTGGCTTTCCATGCCTGCCTGGGCCCTATGTCCTGTCCATCCTGGCCCTCCTCCCCATCCTCCTCATTGGACAAGGACTAACGTTCATCCTGCTCCTCCAGCACGTCTCCCATATGCTGCACGATGTTGTGGAGGACACAGCAGACCACCACAATGTGGGCGGCCATCCCACTCCGCCCACAGGGCTCTCCAGAGTGGTCCAGACACCTGAGCAGCATCTTCAGGATGTTGAAGCACCGGTCCTTCACGCCCCTGGTCGTTGCGTGAGCGGCATTGTAGCGGGTTTCCGTAACAGTCTGCGCACTGCAGATAGGCATCATCCACCACGACCAAAGTGGATAACCCCTGTCGTACAGGATCCAACCCCCCAGCCGGGGGTGCACCTCAAGGAGGCCGGGAATCATTGTGTGTGCCAGGGTGAAGGCGTCGTGTACACTGCCCGGGTATCGGGCACAGATCCCAGCTGCACTTACATTGAGTGGAACCACTTTTGGTTTGTGTCATGTCATGTGAGATTACCTTTAAGGAATGGGTGTCTATTACTGCAGTGATGTCAGAGTGTGGGTGGAGCTTAGCTCTGGCTCTGCTTTTTAGTTTTGCTTTGAGAAAACGCTTGGGTGTGTCTGTGGGTTTTTTGGTTTTGTTGAAACACTGTGGGTGTTGAAGCTGCAGTCAGCCGCAGGAGGTGTAATGTTGTTCTCTCTGCCATGTAAAGACTATCTCTTGATCATTTGGTGAATTCAGAGGGATAACTTTTCTCAGTAGTGAATTTAAACCTGATGTGCTTCTGTGAAAAGGTTTTTTTTAAGTCTTACGGATGTTAAAAGGAAAGCTTAAGGATGACTTAATGTTGTTTTCTTACGGAGTTGTATTTGAATTCATGGTTGCTAAGATGTTCACTGTATGTTTTAAAAAATGTTAACTTGATTCATAGAGTAAACATTGTTTGCTGGAAAAAATACTTTTCCATTTCTGCTGTACCACATCTGTAGAGTGGGCCGTGTGCTCCCCATACTACAATCTAGTAAAAGTTGTGGGTCAGGTGAACTCCATGATACACTTTGGGGTTCTCTAAACCCTGGCCCATAACAGTAGAGCGGCCTGTCAACGTGCATCCCGTCGATCATCGCCTGAACCTGGGGCAGCTCGGAGATGATGGTGAACCCCGCTACCCGGGCATGTTGGTGGACTCGGTCCACATTGAAGTGGACGTATTGAACCACCTGGGTACATAGGACCTCCATGAGGCACGGATACACCTGTGCACCGAGCTCTGTGAGATCCCAGACAGGTTCCCACTCGGCGCCTGGAAGGACCCCATGGCGTAAAGGTTCAGGGCGACCATCACTTGACAGCCACTGGGAGCAGGTGTTCACCCCAATTCCCCCTGGGTGCCAGCTGTGCCATGATCTGGCATAAATGCCGCACTCTCCCCTGATCAGCCGGAGCCTTCGACAGCATGCCCGGTCCGGCAGATCCTCGAATGTCAGGTGCTGCCGGTACACATGAGGCCTCATGTGGCGCCTCCTTTGCACCTCCTCCTCCTCCTCCTCCTCGGCCTGTTGTGTGGCCAGCACTCCATCCTTGGGTTTGGATTTGTTTTATTGTCACGTGTACCGAGGTACAGTGAAACGTATTGTTCTGCGCACAGTCCAGACAGATCATTCCATACATGAAAAAAACACATAAGGCATACATAAATAGACAATGTAAATACATAGCCACAAGCATCGAGTGAAGCATACTGGAGTGTAGTACTAATCAGTAGAGAAGATGTGTGAAGAGATCAGATCAGTCCATAAGAGGGTCATTCAGGAGTCGGGTAACAGCGGGGAAGTAGCTGTTTCTGAATCTATCCATGTGTGTTCTCAGACTTTTGTATCTTCTGCCGATGGAAGAAGTGGGAAGAGTGAATAACCCGGGTGGGCGGGCTCTTACATTATGCTGCCGCTTTCCCCAGGTAGCGGGAGGTGTAGACAGAGTCAATGGATGGGCGGCAGGTTTGTGTGATGAACTGAGCTGTGTTTACGACTCTCTATAGATTCTTACGGTCTTGGGCCAAGCAGTTGCCCTATCAGGCTGTGATGCAGCCCGATAGGATGCTTTCTATGGTGCATCTGTAAAAGTTGGTAAGAGTCAATGTGGACATGCCAAATTTCCTTAGTTTCCTGAGGAAGTATCGACTCTGTTGTGCTTTCTTGGTGGTAGCGTCGACGTGGTTGGACCAGGATAGATTGTTGGTGAAGTTCACACCGAGGAATTTGAAGTTGTCAACCATCTCCAACTCGGCACCATTGATTCAGACAGGGGCGTGTACAATACTTTGCTTCCTGAAGTCAATGACCAGCTCATTAGTTTTGTTGACAATGAGGGAGAGATTGGTGCCCATCTTTGCTGCCAGGGGTACCAGAGGCTGGAAATGCCCTTGCCAGCCGATATGCTCCACGCCCCCTGTCCGGCCCCCCCTCTGCAGCGGCTACTGTGGGCTTGGGTGGGCCGCGTGCAGCCCCACTGGCCGGTTCCAGCCGGTTGGGTGAAGGTGGGGTGGTATGGAGGAAGGTGGATTTGGGGGTGTTGGGGTGGAATGGAGCGACGGTGGGGTGGGGGCAGCCATACTGCCGGTGTCACTCTGCAGAACCATGGGCCAGGGTGGGTGGTCAGTGAGATGTGCAGCAAGATGGCTGCCTTGCGGGCTGCGGTAATAACGGTCTGATGGGGTGAGGAATAATGGTCCTGAGGGGGTGACCCCAGCCCCACGGCCCTTCCACCCCCAGCCCCCCAGCCAGCACGGCCAGTGTCGGGACCGGCAGCCCACGGTCACACCTCACCGTGTCCGAACTCCTCTCTCTCCCTCATCAGCCACTGCGACAGTTTCACGATTTTTAAAAGCACAAGTGAACCTCGCCGTCAGGGACTCCCCCCGATGGAGGCAGAGAATCGTGGGGGTCCCGGAGAATACTGGGTCAGGCCCGCTAATGATATACCAACGGAGTTTACTCCACATGTGGAAAGGAATGCATTGATGCCGCTGTCCAGGCAATGGAGAATTGCGATTTGGCGTGAAACTGGTCACCCCCACGGGATCTCGGTGACTAGGTACAGACCGCTATGACTGCGGCCAGCAAGGCTGGGTGTCAAAACCAATTCTCCGCCCAATTACATTTTGTGATTTCTGCGTTAGCCGACGGACAATCCAGCCCAGCATCTCTCTTTACTGTTGTTGAACTCAATCTTCATTCCAGGAGGCTGTAGCCAGCCTGATGAGAAGATGAGCCGCTGCTCCTCCAGTTTGCATTCGGCTTCACTGGAGCACTGCAGCAGGCCAAGGACGGACATGTGGGCCTGAGAGAAAAATGCTGGGTTAAAATGGCAAAGTACTGGAAGGCTGGGGTCATTCTTGCAGACTGAGTGAAGGTGTTCCTCAAAGTGGTGACACAGTCTGCGCTGAGCCTCCCCAATGCAGAGGAGACCGAACTGGGAGCAGTGATTACAATCGTCCAATTGAAACAGGTGTAAATGAAACATTGCTTCACCTGAAAGGGAACATCTGCAGAGAGAGAGGAGTTTCCAATATGGACTAACAGGGCGACCAGGAGGGAATGTTGGGTGATCAGCAGTTTAGTGGGAATGCGATCGAGAAAACAGGAGGTGGATCCGGGGAAATTATTTTTTAATATTTAAAAAACTTTTTCCAATTAAGGAGCAATTTAGCATGGCCAATCCACCTACCCTGAACATCTTTGGGTTGTGGGGGTGAGACCCACGCAGACACGGGGAGAATGTGCAAACTCCACATGGACAGTTGCCCAGGGCCGGGATCGAAACCTGGTCCTTGGCGCCATGAGGCAGCAATGCTAACCACTGTACAACGATGACACCCCTCTCATGGACAGAATGAGCTCAGAGAGGGACTAAGGTGAGATCGGAATGAAACTAGATAAATGAGGGAAAGATATGGAGCGCGATTCTCCGTTTGCTGATGCTGAAATCGCGAAAGCTTCGCGAAAGCGCTACAACCTGGGGGCACGGGGTTGGCAGTGACAGCGGGTCTGGTCCCTGGGGGCACGGGGTTGGCAGTGACAGCGGGTCTGGTCCCTGGGGGCACGGGGTTGGCAGTGACAGCGGGTCTGGTCCCTGGGGGCACGGGGTTGGCAGTGACAGCGGGTCTGGTCCCTGGGGGCGCGGGGTTGGCAGTGACAGCGGGTCTGGTCCCTGGGGGCGCGGGGTTGGCAGTGACAGCGGGTCTGGTCCCTGGGGGCACGGGGTTGGCAGTGACAGCGGGTCTGGTCCCTGGGGGCACGGGGTTGGCAGTGACAGCGGGTCTGGTCCCTGGGGGCACGGGGTTGGCAGTGACAGCGGGTCTGGTCCCTGGGGGCACGGGGTTGGCAGTGACAGCGGGTCTGGTCCCTGGGGGCACGGGGTTGGCAGTGACAGCGTGTCTGGTCCCTGGGGGCACGGGGTTGGCAGTGACAGCGGGTCTGGTCCCTGGGGGCACGGGGTTGGCAGTGACAGCGGGTCTGGTCCCTGGGGGCGCGGGGTTGGCAGTGACAGCGGGTCTGGTCCCTGGGGGTACGGGGTTGGCAGTGACAGCGGGTCTGGCCCATAGGATGGAGGATGCTGGCAATCTGCTCTGTGATGAGCCTCGATGCTCCACATCGTATGACAATGTCTGACTCATGCCCACGGCAGCACCTTCCACCTGATTGATCCCTGCATGCAAGCGCCAGTCCATCACAGGGTCTCGTTGAATCCCTAAGGCGGGGGTGATGGGGATGGTCTGGGCACTGGGGGAGGGGGGCATGGTCCTCGAACAGGGCCTGCACTCTGGATGGTCCGGCCCCATCTTCAGGAGGTCCAGTAAGACACAAGACGGCATGTAAGTTTAGACAGCGGGGTGGGGGGCAGCGGCAGGGTTGAGGGGGGTGAGGTGTTGCGGGGGCTGAGGGGGCTGGGGGTGCAGTTTTGGGATGAGGGGGTGTGGGTGAGGGGAGTGAGGGGAGTGGGTGGGGTGTTCACACATGTTCCATGGGGATCCGCAACTAAGCACAGGGTCCCACATGCTCGCCCGCAGCTGAATTCCGCCTCGGTGACCTCCCCTTCTGGCGGGCAACCAACCACGTCCAGTGCCCTCTGCTCAGGCATGATGTGAGGCTGCAGTCCTGTGGACCACCCCCCCCCCCCCCACCCCGGTCTTCCCCCGCTCCCGGCGGTTGTGCGCGGCCTTCTCCTGTGGTGGGGGGGGGGAGGGGGGGACACAAACAGCACAACCGTTAGACGTTCCGATGCAAGCAGCCCAGGGGTTGGGAGATGGTGGCCTCAGTGGTCAGAGCACCCGTCCATGGCGGCTGGCATGGGTGCTGGCATGTGGGGCACGGTGGGTGTTCGGCCATCCCCCGGGAAGGGAGGGGCTGGGTTGCGGGTGTGTGGGTGGGGGCACTGGAAAACAAGGGACAGGAGAGAGGGGTTTAAGAAGATGGTCTGCAGTGGAGAAAAGAAGCCGGGGATTATCTTTACATTCCAGGATGATCCTGGAATAGTGAGCAGTTTTAGCAGATGGGAGTAGGAGCCGGGAGTGTTTGAAGTGGTCCAGCCGGATCTGACAGTGGATGGAGTGACGACTGGAAGATTTTAGGAATATTGGATTCTAAGTATTGGGCAATTTAAGGGTTAAAAGATTAGGGTCAGAGTGTGTTTGCACTGGTCATATTTTTTTTTAAAGCATTCTGTTTTGCTGGGCCTGGGTGCTCGTAGCAGCCAGAAAGTGACATTTACAAAGGAATGTGTTTTTCAGTCTGGACTAATGGACTGTGGTTCAATTGGGAAAGTTGCGGGGGTTTCCCGACTGCGTTGTGCTGCCGCACTATGGGAAACCCCATTGACCAGCCGGCGTAATGAAGCATCCTGCCAGCACGCTGAAATAGAAATGTGGTATAGCCTGCAATTATAATTGTCATTGTAATTGACAGAGAGTCATTTTGAAGAGCTGCGGAGAAGCAATGTTTATTTGGAGAAACTTTGCAGAGAGGAGTTGAATTCTGATCTGCCTGGCGCAGAGTCCACAATTCTCCCATATTCAGATGGATTGAGCGCTGTGTGTCTCTTTTCTTGTTCAAAGGGAATTGAGTTGTTTAAGGGGTAAGTGTGAGCTGTTATTTTTGGATGTGAAATTTAATAGCTAATATTGTATTCATTCTTTCCACAGAGTCTGACAAATAAACTTAAATATTGGATCCAGTTTCAGAGCCACTGTTGGGGTCAGGTCTGGGATCATTTTAATGGATAAACCAGTTCTCCACCATATCCTTTCAAGTCTGCGTCACTTGGATTAAGTGAGTGGAGATGAGGCCGTAGCAGGGGGAATGGTCAGGGTGAGAGAGAGGAATGGTTTTATTGGGGACGAGGATATCAAAGGTGGAGGTGAGGGTGAGGTTGGGTAAATCAGTCCCTGCTGAAATGTTGTGGTGATCGGAGGGCCAGAGATAGTTGGGATTTTGAAAGTGCCGTTGTAAGTTATAACTATAATCTTCTTTAATGTCACAAGTAGGCTTACATTAACACTGCAATGAAGTTACTGTAAAAAATCTCCTAGTCACCACACTAGGTGTGTTCGGTGTACTGAGGGAGAATTCAGAATGTCCAATTCACCAAACAAGCACATCTTTTGGGACTTGTGGGAGGAAACCGGAGCACCCAGAGGAAATCCACGTAGACACAGGGAGAACGTGCAGACTCCGCACAGTGACCCAAGCCGGGAATAGAATCTGGGACCCTGAAGCAACTGTGAAGCAACAGTGCTAACCACTGTGCTACAGTGAATTTGGGAAGAGGTTTTTCCAGGGATGGATACAGAAGGGGGTAGGGTTGGGGTGTGGAAGGGGGATGTGGGTGGGGAGTGATACAAGGAAGTGATCAGAGATGGTCTTATCTGTGATTGAAACTATGGGAGTAGTGAGACAACGTGAGATGGTCAGGTCAAGGGGGAGGTGGGGAATATGGGTTGGAGAATTGTGATTGTGATGATTTAATCCCAGCAACTTTCAGTCTCTTTTCTGATTTGAATCTTGTAAACTCAGAGATTCCAGATAAAACTGATCATTTTAAAATGATTGATAAATGTCTTTGAATCCAATCTTCTGCTGATGTGTCATTGATTGACAGGCCAACCAGCCAATCATGACAATCACTTGCTGAAATACAACCAATCAGCTGATGGGGAGGAGGGACATTTCCAAAGCACACATGAGACACAGACTGAATATTCTTAATGTTTATTACCTTTTACAGATTTACATTGTCAGAGAAAAGACTTGAATAGACAACCCAGCCAGAGGAAGCTGGAGAAATTCACGGAAATTGGAGGTTTATTAAAACACTTGTGGAGATTTTCTCAATATCATCAGAATCCTGTCCCTTTAAACAGTGATTAAACCTTAAATTGTAACTGCAGGGTGAGCAGGAAGGAGGTCTGCTTTCCTGAAGTAGAGACTTCAGAGGGTCACATTATTTTGGTACAGCTGACAATCTTCAGCATCTTAGAGAGGTTTTACTTGGCATCACGAGTCTACACTGTCCCATCAAACACTCCCAGGACAGGTGCAGCACGGTGTTAGATACAGAGCAAAGCTCCCTCCACACTGTCCCCATCAAATACTCCCAGGACAGGTGCAGCACGGGGTTAGATATGGGGCGATGATCCCTCTACACTATCCCAAAACCTGCCTTAACCCCTGACCCTCAGAAGTGCCTCAGACCCAGTTCCAAGAAGGAAGAGAGTTGTAATTCACTGCTGACAATGACCTTTGCCCTCCCAGCTCACCCCTGTTCTATTTAAAGTTGTGTCTCCTCTGTGGACTGTCTCTAACCCTCTACGCACATTCTGATCTCCTGATGCTCTTGCTGAGGGCAGAGGAGAGGCTCACGTGGGTGAGGGCACAGGAGAAGCGGGCGTTGGATTCCCAGGCAGAGCCAGAGAGGGTCAGCAGGCTGCTGACACTGTAGGTGTTGTCCGAAGCTCGCAGGTAGTTGCTGGTCTGAACCCCGTCCGAAATGGCTGCACCATCCTTCTTCCACTCCACCACCAGCTCATCGGGATAGAAGTGATTGGCAAGGCACACCAGGGTGGCAGTGCCCTTGGTCTTGACCTCCTCCAGGGAGGGGGGCAGCAGGGTCAGTGTGGGTTGTGAATTCTCACGGCCTGAAAGAGAAAAGAAGGAATTTTAATCGCTGCTATTATAAAGGATTTCAACTTCCAATATATTAACTGGAATCAAGACATGTATCAATATATAGGTGGTCTGGAATTCTGACAATCCATTCTGAGCAACCTTTCTAACCAGTACAGAACAATCCCAACAAGAGAAGGAGCAGTTTTGGACAGTTATAGCGATTGAATCTGGGCAGGTGAAGGGGTATCAGTGGGAGAGTATTGGGTAATAGTGATCATAATTCAGTTAGATTTCGAGTAGTTATTGAAAAGGGTAAAGACAGACCAAGATAAAAGTTTTTAATTGGGGAAAGGCCAATTTTACTAAACTGGGATTTGCCAAATTGGACAGGAAACAGCGACTTGATGGTAAAACAGTGTCAGAGCAGGGGGAGGATATTCAAGCTGGAGATAGAGAGAGTTCAGAACAAATATGTTCACACAAAGCAATAGTGAGGGACATTGTGACAGGATAACTAATGAATGAGTGGGACCAATTAGAGAGCAAAATGTGACTTGTGTGTGGAGGTGGAAGACATGGAGATGGTTCTTAATGAATAATTTACATCAGTTTTCACAAATGAGACAAAAAATAGTCATTGGTGTTCAGGAGGAGGAGAATTGTGAAATATTGGATGTGATAAAGATAGTGAGAGAGGAGATATTAATGTGTTCATCATCTTTGAAAATGGAGATACCCCCAGGCCTGGGTGAAATGTATCCCAGGCTGCTAAGGGAAGAAATAGCGGAGGCCCTGACCATTATTTTCCAATCCTCTCTGACTACAGGCGTGGTGTCGGAGGACTGGAGGATGATAATGTTGTGCCGTTGTTTAAAAAGGGAGGAAGGGACAGACTGAGTCATTACTGACCAGTCAGTCTAACCTCAGTGGTGGGGAAATATTTGGAAATAATTCTGAGAGAAATTATAATCATCATTGAGAGAGACACAGTTCGATCAATGACAGTCAACATGGATTTGTTAAGGGAAGGTCGTGTCTGACTAACTTGATTGAATATGTTGAGGAGGGAACGAGGAGGGCTGATGAAGGGAGTGAGTTTGATGTTGACAACATGGATTTTCCAAGGATTTTGACAGGTTCCGATGACAAATATCGTTAAATATATTTCAGGCTGTGTTTGACAGATTTAACATTCGCACCACACACGTTCCAGGCAATGACCACCTTCAATAAGAGAGGCAGAGGAAGTGTAAAAGGGAGAAAAATATTCCATGGCTAAACAAGGAAGTCAAAGAAGACATAATGGCAAAAACTAAGGCATACCTCACTGCAAAAGCTGGTGGTCAGCTGGAGGATTGGGAGAACTTTAGGGTTCAGTAAAAGGTTACTAAGAAGAAAATCAAAAAACCAAGATGATCTACGAAAGGAAACCAGCAGAAAACATAATCACTGATACCAAACGCTTCTATAAGTTTATAAAGAGGAAGAGAATAGCTAAAGTAAATGTTGGCCCTTTAGAGGACAATACTAGTGAGGTAATAATGGGGAACACGGAGATGGCGGAGGCACTGAACCAATATTTTGCCTCTGTCTTCTCAGGAGAAGATTATAACTTTGTGAAAAACTACATTTAATGCAGAGGAACCTGGTGCAATAACCATCACTAGTAGGTCGGTATTGAATAAACTAATCGGACAAAAGGCAGATAAGTCTCTGGGACCTGATGGCCTGCAGCCTAGGATATGATAGGAGGTGGCAGAAGAGATAATGGATGCATTGGTTGTGATATTTCAGAATTCCCTGCATTCTGGAAGGATCCCGCTGGATTGGAAACAGGCTAATGTGATGCTCGCAATTAAAAAGGGAGAGAGGCAAAATGTAGGAAACTATAGACCGGTTAGCTTGACCTCTGTGGTGGGGAAGTCGCTGGAATCAATCATTAAGGAGGAGATAACTGAACAGTTGGAAAGGCAAAGCTCAATCCACCATTGTCAGCATGGTTTTCTGAAGAGTACGTCATGCTTGGCAAACTTGCTTGAGTTCTTTGAGGACAGAACCAACAAGGTGGATAATGGGGAACCTGTGGATGTTGTATACCTAGACTTCCAGAAGACATTTGACAAGATGCTGCATAAAAGACTGATCCAGAAGGTGAGATCACGGGGGACTGGGGGTGCAGAGTACTAGATTGGATTGAGGATTGGCTGACTGACAGAAAGCAGATGGCTGGAATAAATGGGTCCTTCTCTGGCTGGTGAACTGTAACTGGTGGGGTGCCGCAAGGGTCAGTCCTCGGACCTCAACTGTTTAAAATCTATATTACAGAGTGCAATATAGAAAAATTTGTGGACGATACTAAAATAGGTGGGAAAGCAGGCAGTGAAGGGGAGACAAGGTTTTATGGGCGGCACAGTAGCACAGTGGTTAGCACCGTTGCTTCACAGCTCCAGGGTGCCAGGTTCGATTCCTGGTTTGGGTCACTGTCTGTGTGGAGTTTGTACTTCCTCCTTGTGTCTGCGTGTGTTTCCTCCGGGTGATCCAATTTCTTCCCCCAGTCCAAGATGTGCAGGCTCGGTGAATTGGCCATGCAAGATTGACCTTAATACCAAAAATGTTAGGTGGGGTTATTGGGTTATGGGAATAAGTTGGAGGTGTGGGCTTAAGTAGGGTGCTCTTTCAAAGGGCCGGTGCTGATTCGATGGGCCGAATTGCCTCCTTCTGCACTGTAAATTCTATGATTCTCTGACAGACGGCTATAGATCGGCGAGGAGGTTGGGCCAAAATTTGGCAGATGGAGATTCATGTGGAGAAGCATGAGGTTATCCATTTTGGCTGATAAACTAGTCAGGCAAATTATTATCTCAATGGAAAGCAGATTCAAAATGTGTCTGGGCAGAGGGATCTGGGTGTCTTTGTTCATGAAATGCAGAAAGTCTGGCTGCAGGTACAGCATGTAATTCGAAAAAGCAAATGGAATGTTAGCGTTTATTGCAAAAGGACTGGAGTATAAAAGTAGAGACGTATTTCTGCAATTGTATGGGATAGGATAAAGCAGCCTGCTTGATTGGTATCCCTTCCACAAACATTCACTCCCTCCACCACCGACGCACATTGGCAGCCATGTGTACCATCTACAAGCTGCAATGCAGGATCTGACAAGGTTCCTTAGGCAGCACCTTCCAAACCCACAAATTCTACCAACTAGAAGGACAAGGGCAGCAGATACATGGGAACACCACCACCTGGAGGTTGCCCTCCAAGTCACTCACCATCCTTACTTGGAAATATATCATCATTCCTGCACTGTCACTGGGTCAAAATCCTGGGACTCCTTTCCAAACAGCACTGAGGGTGTACCTACACCAGATGGACTGCAGCGATTCAAGAAGGCAGCACAACACCACCTCCTCAAGGGCAATGGTGGATAGGAAACAAATGCTGGCTTACCCGGTGAAGCCCACATCCCAGAGAAATTGAAGTAAAAAAATACATTTTTGGTCTTTCAGAAATTTAGGAATACGGGGAGTGGATGGGAAATGGAGTTGAAGCCAGAGATCAGTCATGATCGTATTGAATGGTGGACCAGTTTTGATGGGCTGTATGGTCTACTCCTGCTCCTGTGTGGGACTCTCCGGCTCCTCAGCTGTGTGTTTCCCGGCTGTGAGGCATTCGCTGTCAGCGGGATTCTGTCTTCCCACCGATTGTTAATGGGATTTCCCATTGCAACCACCCTACACCGCTGTGAAACCCGCTGGTTGGAGTCATACCCAGCACAAAGGAAGATGGCTGTTGTTTGGGGTTTTAACTCTCCAATCTATATTAATGAGCTGGATGAAGGCAATGAGAGTATTGTAGCTAAATTTGCTGATGATAAAATGATAGGTAGGAAAGCAAGTTGTGAGGAGGATACAGAGTCTGAAAAGGGGTATTGATAGGTTCAGTGAGTGGGGAGAACATTTGACAGATGGAGTATAATGTGGGGAAATGTGAGCTTGTCCACTTTGTTAGGGAGAATAGAAAATCAGAATATTATTGACATGGAGAGAGACTGCAGAAAGCTGTGTTACAGAGGGATCTGGGTGTCCTTGTGTATGAATCACAGAACGTTAACCTGCAGGTACAGCAAGTGATGAGGAAGGTCAATGGAATGTTGTCCTTTATTACAAGGGGGATGGAGTATAAAAGTAGGGAAGTCTTGCTCCATCTATACAGCACATTGGGGAGACTACACCGTGAGTACTGGGCACAGTGTTGGTCTCCTTACTTAAGGACGGATGTTCCGACATTGGAAGCAGTTCAGAGAAGATTCACTGGGCTGATTCCACTGAGGAATGGAATGTTTGATGAGGAAAGGTTGAGCTGGTTGGGTCTGCACTCATTGCAGAATGAGAGGTGATCTTATTGAAACATATAAGATTCCGAGGGAGCTTGACAGGGTGGATGCTGAGAGAATGTTTCCCCTTGTGGGGAATCTAGAATTAGTGGATACAGTTTAAAAATAAGGGATCTCCATTTAAGGCGGAGATGAGGAGGAATTTCTTCTCCCAGAGGGTCGTTTGTTTTTGGAATTCTCTTTCCCAGAGAGCAGTGCATGCTGGGACGTTGAATATATTCCAGGCTGAGTTAGACAGATTTTTGATTGACGGGGGTCAAGGGTTATGGGGACCGACAGGAAAGTGGAGTTTGGGCCATTTTTAAAAGTTAATTTATGGGATGTGTGGGTCTGAAGTGGGAATCTGCCATCCTGACCTTGTCCGGCCTACAAGTGACTCCAGTAATGTGTTGACTCTGAAATGCCCTCTGGAATGGCCGAGCAAGACACTCAGTTCAAGGGCAATTAGGGATGGGCAATAAATGCTGGCCCAGCCAGAGATCACACATCACATCAAACAATACAAATATCTCCAGGGATTTTCAGGAATATTGGATCAGGGATAAATATCAGACTGAACTCGACCCAAAGAGAAAGTAACTGAGAGTCTCCCCAAAAGCCTGGAACACTGAAGCCACTGGATTGTGAGCCCTGCTGGACCTGTTTGTCATCAGAACTTTGCTAAGAGATAAGCAGGGAGTGGAGAGAGCAGAGTTAAAGCTGGGGGAAGTGGGACCTCGGTGTCTCTCTGTGCTGCTGCTGCTGCTGTGATCAGTTATATCAGAGAGTGTGACAGGGAGCCAGAGCTCACATCAAACTCTGCCCGTGTCTGTCACACACAGACTGACAGGAGTCTAGTGAGTGATTTCACTCCATGGTCCAGGAATGTGAACACAGTCTGCAAACGTCCAGATCTCCTCCACACGGTGGGTAAAAGCTGCTTACTTATATCTTGCTGCTTAAAGGGGGGGAATGGAACTAAAGAAATACAGCTGGGCACCCTGTTCTACACAGTGTTCTTCAATGAACCATTTCATTCACTGCAGCTCCCCACTAACACCTTCAACTATTCAGCATTTGTGTTTGAGAAAGTTTCAGTATTGAAAGGGTTAATAACGGAGGATTGGGGTTTACTTACTCAGTCTGAGCTTGGTTCCTTTACCGAACGTAAGCCACACTGACAGCTTCCAGTGCAGGGGCTGTACAAAAACCTCTGCTCTCTGCTTCACTCACTCACTCTCACCCTCTCTCTGTCTCTCACTCACTCATGTCTTTCTCTCGAACTCTTTCTCTCTCTGTTTCTCTCAATGTCTCTGTGTTTGTTGGGAGAGTAGAGAATTCTAATTTTAGATGATAAATCTTTCCGCTGCTCTTCATACGTGGATATGGAGAGTAAGATGGAAACTTGAGGCCTTCAGTGAGCTGTGGACACCACAGGGACTGGAGTGTGTAGTGGACGGTGAGAATCATTTGTACAGTTTCCTATCTTGTGTTTATTATATATTATATAAACCTGTGGAATGTGTTAGTAGAGGAGGTGGGACTGTGTGTTCATTATTATATATTCTATAAAACTGTGGGATGTGTCAGTACAGGAGATGGGACTGTGTGTATTGAGGTTTTTGTAAGGCTCTGTATCACTGTGTAGGGGGTAGGCTTCATCTTGCAGACAGTAATAATTAGCAACATCCTCATTTTGTACGTTGCTGAGTGTTAGAGTGAATGTGTTGGACTGTTGACTGCCGGTGAATCGGTCAGATATTCCTGTGTGTCGAGTTCTTCCATCATGTATCAGTAGAACCGGTTTCTGACCTTCTCGCTGTTGAAACCAAGCACAATTATCACCAATGCCTTGACTGGCCGTACAGGTGATGGTTGCGGTCTGGCCCAGGCTCAATGACAGCACCGGGGGAGACTGGGTCATGATGATGTCTCCACTGATACCTGAGGGGTAATAGAGAAACAGAGTGAAGTAAGAACTGTCACAGAAAGAGCCTGTACAATGAGATATTGTTGGAGACACTGACTGTTCCTCTGCTTTCAGCATTTTCCCTTCAATCACAAGTCAGTAGAATTGGATTGAAATGGAGAGCAGGAAAATATTCAAGGTGGAAGGAGAGAGATTTGTACCTGCGGTGCAGAATGCCAGAGGCAAGATCAGCTGGATGGCTGAAATCATGGTGTCTGCTCCTGTCCCTGTGCCTGGTTACTGATAAACTCTCCCTTCACTGGGCTCTGCTTTATAAAGCTGCAGCCTGTGAGAGTCTGACTGCCCGTTCCTCAGTATGTAAATGGTATGAGGCAGAGACACCACGTCAGCACCTTCACTTCCTCTTCTCTCTCTCTCACCCTGCTCACTCACTCCCTCAGTACCTGTCCCTCAGTGTCTGCTCTCTCTTCCACTCTATTTTCTCTTTCCTGTATCAGTTTCTCAGTCTCTGCCTTGCACTCTCTCCCATTCTATTTCCCTCTCTGACTGTCTCCATGTGTTCTCCTTCCTGTCTCTATCTCTCTCTTTCTCCCTCTCTCTCTCTCACTCTCCATCGTTCTGTAATTCTCTAACTGATCTCTGTAACAGGAGTTACTATTACTGGAGGTTGACTTTGAGTGCTGGTGCAACAGTTAAATGCTTCCCTCTCTCTCCCTCTCTGTCACAGTCTGTTCCTCGCTCTCTCTATCCCACACTCTCCCAGGTGGATCACAGTTAAATGCTTCCCTCTCTCTCTCTCTCAGTCACAGTCTGTCCCTCGCTCTCTCTTTCCCACACTCTCCCAGGTGGATCACAGTAAATGGTTCCCCCCCTCTCTCTCTCTCTCTGTCACAGTCTGTTCCTCGCTCTCTCTTTCCCACACTCTCCCAGGTGGATCACAGTTAAATGCTTCCCTCTCTCTCTCTCTCTCTGTCACAGACTGCTCCTCGCTCTCTCTTTCCCACACTCTCCCAGGTGGATCACAGTAAATGGTTCCCCCCCTCTCTCTCTCTCTCTGTCACAGTCTGTTCCTCGCTCTCTCTTTCCCACACTCTCCCAGGTGGATCACAGTTAAATGCTTCCCTCTCTCTCTCTCTCTCTGTCACAGACTGCTCCTCACTCTCTCTTTCCCACACTCTCCCAGGTGGATCACAGTTAAATGCTTCCCCCTCTCTCTCTCTCTGTCACAGTCTGCCCCTCGCTCTCTCTTTCCCACACTCTCCCAAGTGGATCACAGTTATTTAAAGGATAAATCCCCCTCTGCTCTGTCCCACTAATTGACCCCAGGAGCTTGTCATTTCCTTAAGTAAGGCCCCATTCCCCACATTGACCGTGCTGTGGCCTCGCTCAGTAAAATTGACAGATTATTGTCAGATTAAGGGTAGTTCTGTGCTGTTGGTCTATTCTCACTGGGCACTGGTTTGAACACAAACCTCATTTCATGAAGTCCCAGCAGAGAGAGGAGATCCTCACCCCATCAGTGTGAGCTGGAGGGACAGAGACTGAGCCACTGATACATCCTGTCCATTCCGAACACATTCAGATCCCTTCCCCCCTCCTTCCCCTTCCATGGTCAGTCTCTGGGGTCCTGGTGTTTAACTGGGATGAGGGGTGGATAACCACACTTTTACAACATAAAGAAACCATCCTCCTTATCGACCATGGTGTCCATGTCCTAACTGACTCTCCAATAGGGACCAGTAAACATGGGCCTCCTTCCCACTGGACCCTTCAATAGGGATCAGTAAACATGGGCCTCCTTCCCACTGGACCTTCCAATAGGGACCAATAAACATGGACCTCCTTCCCACTTGATGAGCCATCAATCGAACGCGAGACGTGTTGCTGTACAAAAGTTAGGTTTAATAAGGTAGAAGTTAGTCCTGTGGTCGACTACAGTAAATGGACGACCGCCGGGCGTTCTGTCTATTTATACCTCGATCTGGAGGCGTGGTTAACTCAGCCTCTCGACCAATCGGAGAGCCGTCACATGACTGGTCTCAACCAATCGGTCGAGAGGCACATGACCGACCAGGGCCAATGGTGTTCTGCACCAATGGCAGACAGCTATGCAAATCATACCACCACATTCACCCCTTGCGGAGAAAGAAGCCGGGGGGGGGGGGGGGGGGGGGGGGAGAGAACTGGTGGTATGAGTAGCAGCCAGAGCAGGGAGAAATTTCTTTTTCTTATTTTGGCTTCCCACTGGCCCAGACAATTAGCAATAGTACAAAATGTCTCAACAAGGTCCATGGAGTTGTTGTTAATTAAATTGATTCGATCAGTCTTTTCATGGCCCATGACGTTCTAGCAGACCGCCGCAGTGGAGTAGGTGACGTCGGTTCAGCCGATGGTGGTGGTTCCGCTGACGTCCTGGAGTCCGGGAGCGATGGGCCTTGAACAGTTTCCGTCACCCGAGCTGGCGGTGGATACGCCGCGGATGGGGAAGGGATGGCCAGGGTGGGGCGCTGGGGGAAAAAAAACAGGGGGGGGGGGTCTGTGGTGAAGGGGGGGGAAGGGCGCACGCCGGCGGGTGCCAGGTCCAGGAGGGAGACCGTGTCCTGCCGACCGTCGGGGTACTCCACATATGCATACTGCGGGTTAGCGTGGAGTAACTGGACTTGTTCCACCAACGGGTCGGACTTGTGCACCCGCACATGCTTCCGGAGCAAGATGGGTCCGGGGGCGGCCAGCCACGTCGCGAGAGAGGATCCGGAGGACGACTTCCTGGGGAAAACAAGAAGACGTTCATGAGGTGTCTGATTAGTTGCAGTACAGAGGAGTGAGCGGATAGAGTGTAGGGCATCGGAGATAACCTCTTGCCATCGGGAAATAGGGAGATCTCTGGACCGGAGGGCCAGTAGTATGGTCTTCCAGATGGTACCATTCTCCCGCTCGACCTGTCCGTTACCCCGGGGGTTATAGCTGGTCGTTCTGCTAGAGGCAATGCCCCTGTTGAGCAGGAATTGACGCAGCTCGTCGCTCATAAATGAGGACCCCTGCTCACTGTGTATGTACGCGGGGTAGCCGAACAGTGAGAAGATGGAGAGGAGGGCCTTAATGACGGTCGATGTGGTCATGTCGGGGCAGGGAATGGCGAAGGGGAAGTGGGAGTATTCGTCGATTACCATCAGGAAGTAAATGTTGCGGTTGGTAGAGGGAAGGGGCCCCTTGAAGTCAATGCTGAGACGTTCAAAGGGGCGGGATGCTTTGATCAGATGTGCGCGCTCGGGGCGGTAGAAGTGCGGTTTGCACTCGGCGCAGATGTGGCAGTCACGGGTTACTGTCCTGACTTCCGCGATGGAGAAAGGCAGGTTGTGGGCCTTAATGAAATGGTAGAGGTGGGTCACCCCCGGATGGCAGAAGTCTGCGTGGAGGGAGAGGAGGCGGTCTATCTGCGTGCTGGCGCAGGTACCGCGGGACAGGGCATCAGGAGGCTCATTGAGCTTCCCAGGACGATACAAGATCTCATAGTTGTACGTGGGCAACTCGATCCGCCACCGTAAGATCTTGTCATTCTTGATCTTGCCCCTTTGCGCATTATCAAACATGAAGGCTACTGACCGTTGGTCTGTGAGGAGGGTAAACCTCCTGCCGGCCAAATAGTGCCTCCAATGTTGCACCGCTTTGACTATGGCCTGGGCTTCCTTTTCCACAGCGGGGTGGCGGAGTTCGGAAGCCTGGAGAGTTCTGGAGAAGAAGGCCACGAGTCTGCCCGCTTGGTTCAGGGTGGCCGCCAGAGCTACTTCTGATGCGTTGTTCTCGACCAGGAAGGGGAGGGACTCGTCGATGGCGCACATCGTGGCCTTTGCGATGTCCGCTTTGATGCGGCTAACGGCCTGGCAGGCCTCTGTCGACGGCGGGAAGGTCGTGGTTTGAATGAGGGGACGGGCCTTGTCAGCGTAATTAGGAACCCATTGGGCGTAGTAAGCGAAGAAACCCAGGCAGGTGAGGGATTTGAGGGAATTGGGGAGAGGGAGTTCCATCAGGGGGCGCATGCGTTCGGGGTCGGGGCCTATCACTCCGTTACGCACTACGTAGCCGAGGATGGCTAGACGGTCGGTGCTAAACACGCACTTATCCTTATTGTATGTGAGGTTAAGGAGTTTTGCGGTTTGGAGGAATTTGCGGAGGTTGGTGTCATGGTCCTGCTGATCGTGGCCGCAGATGGTGACATTATCAAGATGCGGGAAGGTAGCCCGTAATCCGTACTTGTCGACCATTCGATCCATCTCCCGTTGGAAGACCGAGACCCCATTTGTGACACCAAATGGAACCCTAAGGAAGTGGTAGAGGCGGTGTATTTGCGGTCACTCGCGCGGAGGGGGAGCTGGTGGGAAGCGGACTTAAGGTCACGAGACGAGTTGCTGTACAAAAGTTAGGCTTTAATAAGCTAGAAGTCAGCCCTGTGGTCGACTACAGTAAATAGACAACCGCCGGGCGTTCTGGCTATTTATACCACGATTTGGAGGCGTGGTTAACTCAGCCTCTCGCCAAATCGGAGAGCCATCACTTGACTGGTCTCAACCAATCGGTCGAGAGGCACATAACCGACCAGAGCCAATGGTAAGCCGGTGTTCTGCACCAATGGCAGCCAGCTATGCAAATCATACCACCACACCACTGGACCCTCCTATAGGGACCAGTAAACATGGGCCTCCTTCCCACTGGACCCTCCAATAGGGACCAGTAAACATGGGTCTCCTTCCTACTGGACCCTCCAATAGGGAGCAGTAAACATGGGCCTCCTTCCCACTGGGCCCTCCAATAGGGACCAGTAAACATGGGCCTCCTTCCCACTGGACCCTCCAATCGGGGCCAGTAAACATTGGCCTAATTCCCACTGGACCCTTGAATAGGGCCCACCATACCTGGGCCTCCTTCCCACTGAACCCTCAACAAGATACAGTAAAAATGGGAAACCTTCCTATTAGGCCTCAAGTACAAAGATCAAAGAACAATACAGCTCAGGCACAGGCCATTTGGCCCTCCAGCCCTGCGCCGGTCATGATACCAGTCTTGGCAAAATCCCTCAGCGCTTCCTCGAGCCGAATCCCTCTACCCATCCTATCCATCTATTTCTCAAGATACCTTTTGAATGCCATTAATGTATCTGCTTCCACATCATCCACTGGCAGCGCATTCTAGGCACTCAGCACCCTCTGTGTGAATAATCTGCCTTGCACATCTCCTCTAAACTTTGCCCACGGACCTTAAATCTATGACCCCTAGTGACTCACCTCTCCACCCTGGGAAAGATTGTCTGCCCATCCACTCTATCCATGTCCCTCATAATCTTGTAGACCTCTATCAGGTCATCCCTCAACCTCCGTCATTCTACTGAAAACAGCCAGAGTCTATACAGCCTCTCTGCATAGCTAACACCCTCCAGACCAGGCAACATCCTGGTAAACCTCCTCTGCACCCTCTCCAAAGACTCCACATCCTTCTGGTAGTGTGGCGACAAGAATTGTGCGCAATATTCCAAGTGCAGTCTTCCTAAGATTCTATACAACTGTAGCATGACTTGCCAGCTTTTATACGCAATGCCCCGTCCAATGAAGGCAAGCATTCCGTATGCTTTCTTGACTACCTTGTCCACTTGTGTTGCCACTTTCAAAGATCTGTGGAGCTGCACGCCCTGATCTCTCTGACTTTCTATATTCTCAGAGTTTTGCCATTTACGGTATATTTCCCTATATGTTAGTCCTACTAAAATGCATTACCTCACATTTGTCCGGGTTAAACTCTATTTGCCATTTCTCTACCCAAGTCTTCACTCTATCTATGTCCGAGCCTGGGTCTCTGGATTACTCGTCCAGTGACATCCATTTTTTTCTGCCTGCCAGGCAATGACTAGTGGGGTACCGCAGCAATCTGTGCCAGGATCCCAACTGTTCACATTATATATCAGCGAATTGGACGAGGGAACTAAATGTGTGATCTCTAAATTTGCAGATGTTCGAAAGTTGGGTGTGAGGGTGAGCTGTGAGGAGGATGCAGAGATTTTTCAATGGGATTTGGACAGGCTGAGTAAGTGGGCACATGCATTTAAAAAAAAAAGGTGTTTTATTACAAACATGTATCAAAACAAGTTACACTCCAGGAAACATGCTTCCCAACAATCAACTTTACAGCCTGTACAGATTATTCCCCTTTTTAACCCCACCCCACGACAAACAGCTCCTCAAACACCCCCCCCCCCCCCACTTTTCCTTACACCCCTCTGCGGAGTCCCTCAACTCATACTTTATCTTCTCTAATCACAGGAAGTCGTACAGATCACCCAACCAAGCCACAACCCCCGGTGGCAATGCCGATCGCCACTCCAGCAAAATTCGCCGGCAAACAATCAGAGAGGCGAAGGCCAAGACATCGGCCTTCCTCCACTCTATGAGCTCCGGCTTCTCTGAAACCCCAAATATCGCCACCAAAAGGTATGGGTCCACCTCCTCCTCCACTATACTGGCTAAGACCGCGAACACCCCGCCCAGAATCTTCCCAATTTTTCACAACTCCAAAACATGTGTACGTGATTTGCTGGCCCCCGTCCACACCTCTCACACTCATCTGCTCCCCCCTGAAAGAACCCACTGATTCTCGCCCAAGTCATATGCACCGCACCATTTTAAACTGTATCAGGCTCATCCTTGCACAAGAAGAGGTCCCATTTACCCTACACAGTGCCTCACTCCATACTCCCCAATTGATCCCCATTCCCAACTCCGCTTCCTATTTTTCCTTGATCTTCACCATCCGCTCGCCTCCCTGCTCCCCCAGCCACTTGTACATATCCCCAATTCTTCCCTCCCTTCCACATCCAGAAGCAGCAGTCGCTCCAGCAAGGTGTATCCCGGCAACCTAGGGAAACACCTCCAGACCTTTCGCGCAAAGTTGACAACCTGCAGATACCTGAACTCACTCCCCCTCGGCAGCTCTACCCCCTCCCTTAGCTCCTCCTGACTGACAAACCCTTCTTCCAGATACAGATCCCTCACCTTGACCAGCCCCACTTCCTTCCACCTCCTGTATACACTTTCCATCCCCCCCTACTCAAACCCATGATTCTCACACAGCGGCGTTAGCACCGACATCCGCTCAACCCTAAAAATCCTCCTCAACTGATTCCATATCTTCACCGTGGACTGCACCACCGGACTCCCTGAATACCTACTCGGAGCCATTGGCAATGCTGCCATCACCATAGCCATCAAACTAGACCCCTTACAAGATTCTTGCTCCATCCTAACCCACTCTACCCCTTCTCCTTCCCACCACCGCCGCGCCTTGTCCACATTTGCTGCCCAATAATAATGAAGCAGGTTTGGCAACGCCAACCACCCTGCTGCCTCTGTGGCAGAGTCCTCCCCACCCTCGGCACCTTCCCCGGCCATACAAAGTCAGAAATGATCATGTCCACTTTCCGAAAAAGGGCCTTTGGTATAAAGATCGCGAGAGCTTGAAAGATAAACAAGAACCTCGGCAGAATATTCATTTTCACCACTTGGACCCTCCCCGCCAACGTTAAGCGCAGTGTTCGCACCTCTTCAGATGCTCCCTAGCCTCCTCCACCAGCTTTCTTATGTTCCACTTATGGAATGCCGTCCATTCCCTCGCTACCTGAATCCCCACATACCCCAATCATGCATCAGTCGCGGAAAGTAAGCGTGCAGGTACAGCAGGCAGCAAAGAAGGCAAATGATATGTTGGCCTTCATAGCGGGAGGTTAGGAAGAGAGATGCTTTACTGCAATTTTATAGGGCATTGGTGAGGCTGAACCTGGAGTATTGTGTGCAATTTTGGTGTCCTCATTTGAGGAAGGATGTTCTTGCTGTGGAGGGAGGGCAGCAAAAGGTTTACAAGGCTGATTGCTGAGATGGCGGGACTGTCATTTGAGGAGAGACTATATCTGTTAGGATTATATTTCATTGGAGTTTAGAAGTGTGAGAGGGGACCTCAGAGAAACGTATAAAATTTGAACAGGATTAGACACGGTAGATTCAGAAAGAGTTTTCACGATAGTGGGGAGTCCAGGTCTAGGGGTCATAGTTTGAGGATGAGGGGTAAACCTAGTACTGAGTTGAGGAGAAATTTCTTCACCCAGAGAGTAGGGTATCTGTGGAATTCACAACCACAGAAAGTAGTTGAAGACAAAATGTTGCATAATTTCAAGAAGGAATTAGATATAGCTCTTGGGGTTAAGCGAATCAAGGGATATGGGGAGAAGGCGGGATCAGGATATTGAACTTGATGATCAGCCACGATCATAATGAATGCTAGAGCAGTGTCGAAGGGCCGAATGGGCTCCTCCTGTTCTGTTTTCTACGTTCTATGTATGTCAGTGAGGAGGACTTTGCAGGGCTGGATTCGCTGTTGTTGTTTCCGGGGTCCAGGTTGATGCCGGGTGGTCCGCCCGATTTCATTCCTTTTGGGATTTGCAGCGGTTTGATACAACTGAGTGGCCATTTCAGAGTCAACCACATTGCTGTGGGTCTGGAGTCACATGTACGCCAGAACAGGTAATGGACACGGTTCACAGTTTTCTCCCGTGTCAGTAACAAACATCCAGCTGCTCTGAGCCCCTTCTTTCACTTCCTCTGTTGGTTACGTTTC
The DNA here is from genome assembly GCF_902713615.1 of Scyliorhinus canicula. Taxonomy (NCBI): domain Eukaryota; kingdom Metazoa; phylum Chordata; class Chondrichthyes; order Carcharhiniformes; family Scyliorhinidae; genus Scyliorhinus; species Scyliorhinus canicula. The sequence continues at coordinate 127,109,511 of NC_052149.1, read as the reverse complement.
AATCTTCCGATCTGACAGTCTTTGCTGTTATTTTTTACACTGGGGGTTTCTGCTGTGGTCTGAATCTCTAACAATAACTGTCCAATCAGTGACAAGAACAGCAGCTAAGAGCAGTCAGGACTGAGGAGCCAGGCTCACTGGGAAACACATTGGGAAGATCAAAGCCATCGTCATCAGCTCCCGATACAAACTCCATCCCTCTCCCTGAGCACTGTCTGCTGCTCAACCAGACTCTTTACAACATTGGCCTCATCTCTCTGTTCCTCCACAATTCCCAGCTTCCCACCATTTAGAAATGACTCTGATTTCTCTTTCTTTGGTCCAAAGTGGATGATTTCACAGCCCCACATTGATCTCCATCTGCCATTGTCTTCAGTCCCCATCACAATCTCTGTTCCCCAGACACTGATTCCATCACTCTCCCTGGGCCTGTCTGACTCTGAACCACACAGTTCACAGCCATGGTGTCCTATTTGACCCTGAGATGACCTTCCCACCACATCATCCGCTCCATCACTAACACGGCCTATTTCCCCCTCGGTAACATCGCCCAAGTCGTTCCTGCCTCACATCATCTGCTCCTGAGAATCTCCTCCATGTCTTTGTTCCCTCTAAACGTGACTATTCCAATGTGTCCTGGCCGGCCTCACACCTACCACCCTCCGTAAACATCAGCTGATCCAAAACTCTGCTGCCTGGATCTGAACTCACACCAAATCCCGTTCACCCATCACCCCCTCTGCTCACTGACCTACACTGACTCCCGGTCCAGCAATGCCTCGATTTTAAATTCTCATCCTTGTTCTCAAACCCCTCCCTGTCCTCCACCCTCCCTATCTCTGTAACCTCCTCCAAGCTGTCTAACTTAGTGTGGTCAGTAACTTGGATATATGTCTCTCTATTCCTTCATCCAAGTCATTGAGAAATACAGTGAAAAGCTTAGGCTCCAGCTCAGATCCCTGGGGACATCACTATTCACATCTTGCTGATTGGAGTCACACACATTATCCCTCGTCCCTGTCTCCTACCTCCTAACTAATTCCTTAACCATGGCAAAACATTTCCTCAAATTCCATGGGCGGGATTCTCCACCAGCGGGATGCTCCGTTTTACCGGCACACGGGGTTTTCCCGACGGCGTGGGGCTGCCCACAATGGGAAACCCCATTGACCAGCCGGCATAACGGAGAATCCCACCGGTGGGTCAGGACAGAAATGTGGCCCGGTGGGGCGGAGAATCCAGCCCCATATGCTTCCAATGTTATTAACAGCCTCTCCTGTGGAACCTTCTCAAATATCTTCTGGAAATCCATATGAATAACATCCACAGACATTCCCTTATCTACCACATTGATGACCTCATTAACAAATGTATCCAGGTTAGTGGACGATGTCTGACCCTTTTTGAATCCATGCTGACTCGCCCGGATCAGTTCATATTTCTCACCATCCACCCAGTTAAGCATAAGATTGAATTGGCCTCGGGTTCTCACTCCGTCCAAATCACCGGGTGCTGCATAGCGGACCTCACGGTCCGGGGGGGGGTCTTCAAAATCTTCAAACTCCTCATCCTCCCCCGTCTATGCGCTCCGGCACTCTTGGGCCTGGATTTCCAGTGTAACCTGCAGAGCTTGACCTTTCAATTCGGCGGTCCCTATTCCTCCTCTTACTGTCTGCAGCCTCGCGTCCCTCAAAGTGGACCCCCCTTCCTTGTTTGCTAATCTCACCCCAGATTGTAAACCTGTCGTCACTAGGAGCAGACGACACAGTGCCCAGGACCGGACCTTCATCGGATCCGAGGTCCAGAGGCTCCTTAAGGAAGGAGTTATCGAGGCCAGCAACAGTGCCTGGCGAGCCCAAATGCTGGTAGTTCGGACTGGGGAGAAAAACCAATTGGTCATCGATTACAGTCAGACCATCAACAGGTTTACGCAGCTGTGCACGTATCCTTTCCCCCGTATTTCCGACCTGGTTAACAGGATCGCGAAGTACAAAGTCTTCTCCACGGTGGACCTTAAGTCCGCCTATGACCAGCTGCCCATCCGCGCGAGTGACCGAAAGTACACCGCGTTTGAGGCTGATGGGCGCCTCTACCACTTCCTCAGGGTTCCATTCGGTGTCACAAATGGGGTCTCGGTCTTCCAACGGGAGATGGACCGAATGGTCGACAAGCACGGTTTACGGGCCACCTTCCCGTATCTCGATACCGTCACCATCTGCGGCCACGACCAGCAGGACCACGACATCAACCTCCAAAAATTCCTCCAAACCGCAAAACTCCTTAATTTAACTTACAGTAAGGATAAGTCCGTGTTTAGCACCGACCATCCAGCCATCCTTGGCTACATAGTGCGTAACGGAGTAATAGGCCCCGATCCCGAACGCATGCGCTCCCTGATGGAACTCCCCCTCCCCAACTCCCTCAAACGCTGCCTGGGCTTCTTCTCATATTATGCCCAGTGGGTCCCCAACTACGCCGACAAAGCCCGCCCCCTCATCCAGTCCACCTCCTTTCCCCTGTCGATGGAGGCCCGCCGGGCCTTTAGCCGCATCAAAGCGGATATCGCAAAGGCTACGATGCATGCTGTCGACGAGTCCCTCCCATGCCAGGTTGAGAGCGACGCGTCTGACGTAGCTCTGGCGGCCACCCTGAACCAAGCGGGCAGACCCGTGGCCTTCTTTTCACGAACCCGCCACGCTTCCGAAATCCGCCATTTCTCGGTGGAAAAGGAAGCACAGGCCATAGTTGAAACTGTGCGACATTGGAGGCACTATCTGGCCGGCAGGAGGTTTACCCTCCTCACAGACCAACGGTCAGTAGCTTTCATGTTCGACAATGCACAGAGGGGTAAGATCAAGAACACAAGATCTTGCGGTGGCGGATCGAGTTGTCCACGTACAACTACGATATCTTGTATCGTCCTGGGAAGCTCAACGAGCCTCCTGATGCCCTATCCTGCGGTACCTGCGCCAGCGCACAGATTGACCGCCTCCGCTCCATCCACACGGACCTCTGCCATCCAGGGGTCACCCGTTTCTACCATTTGATTAAGACCCGCAACCTGCCCTACTCCGTTGAGGAGGTCAGGGCCGTCACCAGGGACTGCCACGTCTGTGCCGAGTGCAAACCGCACTTCTACCGCCCCGAACGAGCGCATCTGATCAAGGCATCCCGCCCCTTTGAACGTCTCAGTATAGACTTCAAGGGTCCCCTCCCCTCCAACAACCGTAACACATATTTCTTGAGTGTTATCGACGAATACTCCCGCTTCCATTTCGCCATTCCCTGTCCCGACATGACCACAACAACCGTCATAAAGGCCCTCCTTTCCATCTTCTCCCTGTTCGGTTACCGCGCGTACATCCACAGCGACCGAGTGACGAACTGCGTCAGTTCCTGCTCAGCAGGGGCATAGCCTCTAGCAGGACGACCAGTTATAACCCCCGGGGTAACGGTCAGATCGAGCGGGAGAATGGCACCATTTGGAAGACCATCCTGCTGGCCCTACGGTCCAGAGATCTCCCTATTCCCCGTTGGCAAGAAGTCATTCCCGACGCCCTGCATTCAATCCGGTCTCTCCTCTGTACCACCACTAATCAAACACCTCATGAACGGCTTCTTGTTTTCCCCAGGAAGTTGTCCTCAGGATCCCCTCTCCCGACCTGGCTGGCCACGCTCGGGCCCATCTTGCTCCGGAAGCATGTGCGGGTGCACAAGTCCGACCCGTTGGTTGAACAAGTCCAGTTACTCCACGCCAACCCGCAGTATGTGTACGTGGAGTACCCCGACGGTCGGCAGGATATGGTCTCGCTTCGGGACCTGGCACACGCCGGCGTGCTGCCCTCTCCCCCTACATCAACACCTCCCCCCCAACCCCAATTCCCCCAGCGCCCCCCACGACCCAGCGCACATGCCCCCTCTCCCCCGATTACAGCGTCTCCACCACCGGCCCGGGGTACGGAGACACATCTACGACCGACGCTCCCGGAGGCAAGGACGACCATCGGCCCGACGTCACCAGCTCCACTGCGACGGTCCACCAGAACACCACGGGCACCCGACAGGCTGATTGTGTCCATCTGATGCCACCATGGGACGTTTTAGACTTTGTTGTTATTCCGTTGCACATTTTGGACTTTGTTGTTATTCCGTTGCACCTTAAGTAGTAGTAGTAGTATTCTTTTTTTTTGCCACGAGCCAGTGGGCAGCCCACCTTTCTCGATTTTCGCTGTCCATACCACCAGTCCTCGGACTCCCTCCCCCCCCTCTCTCTCTCTTCCACTTACACCCCCCCGCCTTCTTTCTCCACAAGGGGTGAATGTGGTGGTATGAATGTGAGCACTGCCATTGGTGCAGAGCATGGGTTTCCCATTGGCACTGGCTGGTCATGTGCCTCTCGTCCGATTGGCTGGGACTAGTCATGTGACTGCTCACCAATTGGTCGAGAGGCAAGTAGACCCCGCCTCCGAGGCGGGGTATAAGTACCCAGAGTTCCCGGCGGTCGGCCTTACTCTGTAGTCGACCACCGGGCTAACAACGAGCTGATTAAAGCCACAGTTTGGATCCTAATCGTGTCTTGAATCCAATTGATGGTACATCATGTACAATGGGCAGCAGGGTAGCATGGTGGTTAGCATAAATGCTTCACAGCTCCAGGGTCCCAGGTTCGATTCCCGGCTGGGTCACTGTCTGTGTGGAGTCTGCACGTCCTCCCCCTGTGTGCGTGGGTTTCCTCCGGGTGCTCCGGTTTCCTCCCACAGTCCAAAGATGTGCGGGTTAGGTGGATTGGCCATGCTAAATTGCCCGTTGTGTCCTAATAAAAGTAAGGTTAAGGGGGAGTTGTTCGGTTACGGGTATAGGGTGGATACGTGGGTTTGAGTAGGGTGATCATGGCTCGGCACAACATCGAGGGCCGAAGGGCCTGTTCTGTGCTGTACTGTTCTATGTTCTATGTTCTAATGGACATTGTGTACATGAGCTTCTTGAAAAGTTGTCTTTCTCTGTTTCCCTTTCCAGCTCCAGGGCTCTCATTCAGGAGCTGAAAGAATATTTAGTGAAGAAGTTTCCGGACTGTGTGGGCTGTGTGAAGGGTTTGGGCAGTGACTGATGATTGCAGCTCCTTGTTCTGTCTGTTCCTCCCTCCCCACTGATCAAACCGTTAACCTCCTGTCACAGTGAGTGAAATGAGAATGGATATGATAGCGTCAGTCACAGAAAACAACAGCCTCACTGTCTGAGATACTGGGACACACATCACTGCCTCACCTCAAAGAACAGAGCACTAATCCCCTCCCACCATGCTGAGAAACCATACAGCATGGAAAATATACTGACAAACACCACCTCACACCCAGAGAACAGCTTCAGAGTCAAAGTCAGGAGAGAGAGGGGGAGGGAGGGAGACAGAGAGAGGGAGCGAAAGAATGAGAGAGAGAGAGGGAGAGAGAGAGACAGGAGGGTGAGAGAGAGGGAGAGAGAATGAGAGGGAGAGAGAGAGGGAGACAGGGGAGAGAGAGTGAGAGGGACAAGAGGGATGGGAGAGAAAGAGAGAGAGAGTGAGAAATTGAAATAGAGGGAGAAAGAGGGAGGGAGGAAATGTGAGAAAGACGGAGAGGGAGAGAGCAGGAGAGAGTGAAGTAGAGAGAGGGAGAAAGAGGGAGAGGGAGAGAGAGATTGAGAGAGAGAGACTGTGTCACCCCCTGTACATTGTCAGAGTGAAGAAGTTTTACTACAATTATATGGGAGCTTGTTGAATCCAGACCGGGATCATTGTGAACCGTGTTTGTCTCCTTACCTGAGGAAGGATCTCCTGGCCTTGGAAGGAAAGATTCCTGAGACTGATTCCCGGGACGAGGTGTTGTTCAATAGGGAGAGATTGAGGAGACTGGGACATTATTCCTGCAGTTTAGTCGAATGAGAGTTGATCACATTAAACATATGAAATGATTAAAGTGAGTGACAGGGTAGAGAGTCACAGGGTAAACCAGCAGTTTCCCTGTGTACTTTAAAACAACCCAGCCACATTTATGGCCAATTCCTACAGACAAACCACAAATGGTCAGATTATTCAATTCCATTTCATAATTTCCATCCTGGGATTTGAACTCAGTCCCTCTGTGTTCCTGCTTCAATCCCATTCCCGACAGGGAAGAAGTATTGGTGTGGTTTAAGAGAGGCTGAAAGACAGGGAGCACGAGATGGTATTAACCAGGGTACACACAGCAAGTGGTTAGGCTGCACTATAATGCAGCACAGGAGGAGAGAATGGACAGCAACATCGTTAATTCTGAGCTCCATCCGTCCCTCTGAGTGTCCGACCTTCCTCTCAGATACACACCTCCCTGAGCTCCATCCCTCTGAGTGTCCGACCTTCCTCTCAGATACACACCTCCCTGAGCTCCATCCCTCCCTCTGAGTGTCCGACCTTCCTCTCAGATACACCCCTCCCTGATCTCCAATCCCTCCCTCTGAGTGTCCGACCTTCCTCTCAGATACACACCTCCCTGAGCTCCATCCCTCCCTCTGAGTGTCCGACCTTCCTCTCAGATACACACCTCCCTGAGCTCCATCCCTCCCTCTGAGTGTCCGACCTTCCTCTCAGATACACACCTCCCTGAGCTCCATCCCTCCCTCTGAGTGTCCGACCTTCCCTCAGATACACACCTCCCTGAGCTCCATCCCTCCCTCTGAGTGTCCGACCTTCCTCTCAGATACACACCTCCCTGAGCTCCATCCCTCTGAGTGTCCGACCTTCCTCTCAGATACACACCTCCCTGAGCTCCATCCCTCCCTCTGAGTGTCCGAACTTCCTCTCAGATACACACCTCCCTGAGCTCCATCCCTCTGAGTGTCCGACCTTCCTCTCAGATACACAGCTCCCTGAGCTCCATCCTTCCCTCTGAGTGTCCGACCTTCCTCTCAGATACACACCTCCCTGAGCTCCATCCCTCTGAGTGTCCGACCTTCCTCTCAGATACACAGCTCCCTGAGCTCCATCCTTCCCTCTGAGTGTCCGACCTTCCTCTCAGATACACATCCTCCCTGAGCTCCATCCCTCCCTCTGAGTGTCAGACCTTCCTCTCAGATACACCCCTCCCTGAGCTCCATCCCTCCCTCTGAGTGTCTGACCTTCCTCTCAGATACACAGCTCCCTGAGCTCCATCCCTCCCTCTGAGTGTCCGACCTTCCTCTCAGATACACAGCTCCCTGAGCTCCATCCCTCCCTCTGAGTGTCCGACCTTCCTCTCAGATACACAGCTCCCTGAGCTCCATCCCTCCCTCTGAGTGTCCGAACTTCCTCTCAGATACACACCTCCCTGAGCTCCATCCTTCCCTCTGAGTGTCCGACCTTCCTCTCAGATACACACCTCCCTGAGCTCCATCCCTCCCTCTGAGTGCCCGACCTTCCTCTCAGATACACAGCTCCCTGAGCTCCATCCTTCCCTCTGAGTGTCCGACCTTCCTCTCAGATACACCCCTCCCTGATCTCCATCCCTCCCTCTGAGTGTCCGACCTTCCTCTCAGATACACAGCTCCCTGAGCTCCATCCCTCTGAGTGTCCGACCTCCCTCTCAGATACACACTGTTCTGAGCTGTATAAAGATCAAATAAAAACAACAATAAAAGTTTTATTCACAAGTTTATCAGTGGAAAGTCTTTATTATAGTTAAAAATGATTCAGTTTCTGTGGAGATGCACTTCACAATCCAGTCTGTGTCCACAGGTACATCACACTTCACAATCCAGTCTGTGTACACAGGTACATCACACGTCACAGTCCAGTCTGTGTACACAGGGACATCACACTTCACAATCCAGTCTGTGTACACAGGTACATCACACTTCACAATCCAGTCTGTGTACACAGATACATCACACTTCACAATCCAGTCTGTGTACACAGGTACATCACACTTCACAATCCAGTCTGTGTACACAGGTACATCACACTTCACAATCCAGTCTGTGTATACAGGTACATCACACTTCACAATCCAGTCTGTGTACACAGGTACATCACACTTCACAACCCAGTCTGTGTACACAGGTACATCACACTTCACACTCCAATCTGTGTACACAGGTACATCACACTACATAATCCAGTCTGTGTACACAGGTACATCACACTTCACAATCCAGTCTGTGTACACAGGTACATCACACTACATAATCCAGTCTGTGTACACAGCTACATCACACTTCACAATCCAGTCTGTGTACACAGGTACATCTCACTTCACAATCCAGTTTGTGTACACAGGTACATCACACTTCACAGTCCAGCCTGTGTACACAGGTACATCACACTTCACAATCCAGTCTGTGTGCACAGGTACATCACACTTCACAATCCAGTCTGTGTACACAGGTACATCTCACCTCACAATCTAGTCTGTGTACCCAGGAACACCACACTTCACAATCCAGTCTGTGTGCACAGGTACATCACTCTTCACATCCAGTCTGTGTACACAGGTACATCACAGTTCACAATCCAGTCTGTGTACACAGGTACATCACACTTCACAGTCCAGTCTGTGTACACAGGTACATCACACTTCACAATCCAGTCTGTGTACACAGGTACATCACACTTCACAATCCAGTCTGTGTTACACAGGTACATCACACTTCATAATCCAGTCTGTGTACACAGGTACATCACACTTCACAATCCAGTCTGTGTTACACAGGTACATCACACTTCATAATCCAGTCTGTGTTACACAGGCTGCTTCCTCCTCCTCCTGGAGTCATTGCTAAATCAGAGATTGGAAGAGTTGAACTCGCATTACTGTCTGATTAAGGAGAATTCCACACACCTTCACAAATTGGGAATCCACTCTGGTCGACACTGGAGATTCCTCCAGAGTGAACGAGGCAGCAGAGCCCTAACCGGCTGCTCAATAATGTTTCTCTGGGCAGCTTGACTCCCATTGGACACGGGCTGGTCACATGTGTGTGGGTAATGGAGGGGATCAATCAGGCAGTCGGAGAGTGGATCACCCTCATCACCCAGCAGCCACCCTCTGCTTTGACACAGGGTGTGAAAGATTGCTGGAACAGTGACTGGCACAGGATGAACACATCATGACTGCTGCCAGGATAGCGGGCACTCACCAGAATGATGTGGGCACATTCATTGCACATTGAGTGAGTGGCAATCTTCACAGTTTCAAAATATGGTGCCCTCAAAGCCCCATTTGTGTATTTGATGGCACCCTGTACCATGGGGATGCCCACTATCCTGGTAAACCCCATGTGTGTAGTCAGTGGCACCCTGCACCATGGGGATGCCCACTATCCTGGTAAAGCCCATGTGTGTAGTCAGTGGCACCCTGCACATGGGGATGCCCACTATCCTGGTAAACCCCATGTGTGTAGTCAGTGCCAGCCTGTACCATGGGGATGCCCACTACCCTGGTAAACCCCATGTGTGTCGTCAGTGCCAGCCTGTACCATGGGGATGTCCACTACCCTGGTAAACCCCATGTGTGTAGTCGATGGCACCCTGCACATGGGGATGCCCACTATCCTGGTAAACCCCATGTGTGTAGTCAGTGCCAGCCTGTACCATGGGGATGCCCACTACCCTGGTAAACCCCATGTGTGTAGTCAGTGCCAGCCTGTACCATGGGGATGCCCACTACCCTGGTAAACCCCATGTGTGTCGTCAGTGCCAGCCTGTACCATGGGGATGCCCACTATCCTGCTAAACCCCATGTGTGTAGTCAGTGCCAGCCTGTACCATGGGGATGCCCACTATCCTGGTAAACCCCATGTGAGCTCTGCTGCTTCTATCTGTTCAGAGGGAACACAATGAAGATTCAGTTAGAGTTGGTGAACTGGGAGATGTTGGTCTGTCGCCGGTTCCATCCTGGAAGGATCTCCATTTTAACAAGTTGAGGGTCACAGTCACCCTGACCATCAGTGGCAGTGCCCTCCTCACACATCTCTGAGGCTGCAGCTCTGGTTCCAAGAGGTGGCAGAGTTCTGGGAGCACATTCGACATCAATCACAGCCAGTAAATACACGGCTCCTGATGGGGGTGAAAAGTTCTCCTGGAAAACCCCCGATGGATAAAGCCTCCTGCTGAGGGCCCGATTCCCCCACCCCCCACCCCCCCACCCACCCCCGCCCCCCAGGAGATCCTGAGGTGATGGTACAAATGACAGGGAACAAGTGATTTATCTGGAGAACAAGCGACTAAAAATAATGTCTTCTCTGTCACAGTATGTGGACATTGTAAAGCACATAACAGGTTAACGTAATGTTACTACTCTAGTCTCTAGGTGGTGCGATAGAGCAACCATATAAATATCACGGCTGGATTCTCCGATTTTGAGACTAAGTGCTGACGTCGGCATGGAAACAGTCGTGTTTTACGACAGCATAAACGGCGCATCAGCTGCACCGATTCAGCAACTCTAACTCGGTGAGCACCATCGCAACGTGGAAAACAACAGGTTACGTGCAAAATGGTGCCGGATTCGCCGGGTCCGTGATTGGCGCACATGAGGCTCGTAAACTGCAGCCGCACTTAGCGATCCATCCCCACACACACACCGTCCCAGCCAACAAATGGCTGCAAGGAGAACAGCGCCATGCTTCAGGGAGACCCAGCTGGACACCCTCCTGGATGCCGTGGTGGAGAGGCGGATGATCCTGTACCCTGGCCCGGGAGGGCGGCCACCAGGCGCCACTGTTCGCCATGCCTGGGCGCAGTTGGCAGAGGCGGTTGGCACCGTTGGCAATGTTGTCCGAACTGGTCATCAGTGTCGGGAGAGACTGAACAACCTCCTCAGAGTGGCCAGGGGGAGTCGGCTGCTCCATGCCCCTGGGCCGAACTCCGACCCCACCCCCCACACACCCCTCACTCTACCCCCCCGCCCACCCTGCGCAGGAGAAGGCCGCGCACAACCTCCGAGAGTGGGATATGACCGGAGTGGGACCACCAGACTTGCGGCCCCTCACTGTGCCCGAGCAGAGGGTACTGGACGTGGTAGGTGTGGTGATATGCATCACTGTAGATACACAAGGGGTTAATGTAAGTACACGTAACTAGCTAGACATTAGAGGGAGCACCAGAGACATGACACACAGACACTCAACCAATAGGTCAGTTAGATAGGACACAACCAATGGGCATTCATGACACACACAGAGGTGACACTACCACAGGGGGGCATTACAACAACCCATATATAAAGGACACAGCACACATGATCTTCCTCTTTCCAGTGGAGACTGTCAGTGAGTACAGACACAGGGTTGATTCAACATCACACCCACCACGTGGATTGTAGCAGACTGGTTTGTCAGTCTGAGTAGCTATAGAAGGATTAACAGTAGCGGCGATTCAGAGTAGAAGAATTGTAAATAGTTCAATAAACGTGTTGAAGTTATCTCCACGTCTGAACCTTCCTTTGTCAAAGTGCACATCAAGGAAGCCGCTTATGCTACACCAAGAGCATAACAAGACAGTAGACGGCACAAAGGAAAGGCAGGTCCCGCGGCGGCGGGCGACCAAGTGAGACCCTAGCTTAGTTGCGCATGGCCATGACACATGTGTGGGCACCCATCCCTCCACACCCCCCACGACCCACACACCCCCGACCCCTGTTGTACCTTCTAAACTATGGTGTGTGGTTGTCAGGCGTATATGGTGGACAAATGACCACATGTTGTTTAATACGGTAATAATTTATTACACACACACACATACAAGTTGCACTCTATACTAACACACAGGAACGAACCTAACTTCACATCCAGGTGACTGGCCAGTACAGAGCACATATGGCCTTATCTGGAATCCGTTGTCTGGCAGTGCTGGATGTCTGTTGCTGGTTGTCTGTGACCCCGGCTCTGGTCCCTCTGTGGATGGCGTGGATGTTCCTCTCCTTGGCTGGTGAAGGTTTCACCGCTGTTGCCGTCAGTGGTTGAGAGAGCGAACGGTGCAGCAGACTCGAGGGTCTGAATGGCCCCTCCTGCGTTCAACCCGCTTGGTCCCGAGACACCATCTGGGCTGCAGCCTTTGTACATTTGCAAGCTGCAGCCCGTCCGTGTCCATGTGGTGCCCAATGTCTTTGTGGGCGGCCATTTCAGAAGTCCACAGTTCCCTCCTCCTGATCCTTTAGGTGAAGCGTGGTGGATCACACACTCAGAACAATACATGCCCTGCATCCCCAGTCACCTGTCCATCAGGTAGGACCCTATCTCTACATGCACAATTTCCTAATACAGAATACACAAATAACAAAGATAAATATAAATATACATTCCGTAACGGACCTAATACGGTCAGAGAAATGGAAGTGTCCGTACTGTAAGATACAATTGCCAGCCTAATGCAGAGGTGGGACAATATGGTAAACCTGATACAGAAGTGGAGGAATACTGTCCGGTACAAACTGCAGAACAGACAGACGGTGCAGATCAATGTAAACAGGCTGGCCTGAAGAATTTACAGTTCTACAAAGGTCATATACAAGACAATCTGGATACTCTGTGAAAAACAAGTATCAGTCCCTGAGGATTGTTGGTCTGGCTGGATTAAACGGGCCCGTGCAGTAAACATGGGTCCCATGTCCTGGCGCTCCGTGATCTTTGCTGTCCACCTACAGAATTGGACCGTGAGGATGAGATAGATCAAGGTAAACAGGATCGGTATAACAGCCAGATGGGGGTGGGGTTGAACAATGAGATGTCACCGAAGGTCAGAGCCCTAAACCCAGGAATTATCTCACCAAGTTCTGGCTGTGCCTTCTGCATCTGCCGGGTGACATCCTGGGCCTGCTGTCTCTGGGCGTCCTGGAGGACCAAGCACAGTTTCTGTTATTATCACACACTTAATGTCTGCCTTCATTCTCTCACACTGTCACCATCCGAGACCCCCCCCCCCCCCATTTCCGCATTTCATCTAAACATGTTCGAACCCAACACAGCCTCCTCTTGGCTGAGGCTTGGAGTGGTCGGAGCCTGTATTCGACCACCTCCTTCCGAACGCAACCGGACACTGGTTATGGTCTGGCTTAACCAGCTGAACTCCAGGGCCACCAGCTGTATCCATCTTCACCCCAGGAGCACAGAGGTCTGGCCTGAGGAGGGTGGGGAAGGGATGGTGAATTGTAGGGCAGCCCGATTCCTTCACAGCAGCAATCACCATCGGGTTGCTCAGCGTAAATAGCATGTGGGGTCGGTCCAGGGGTACCTCTGTGGAAGAGTGAAGAAGAAGATGAGTTGTGACCTGAATCACTGAATACATTTTTCGTCCCACAACCAAACTATGGGGTGTGGGGCAACGGTTCTGGTCTGAGACCTGCCCAAGTGTTTGGTACTGTCAGCAGCCATTCCAGAGAGTGGGGATTGAGGGAAGGAGGGGTTAGTGGTGAGAGAGGTGCGTAGGATCCGCGGCGGGCGAAGAATATGTGGGGTCCCTGGGTAGGGCGGGCAAAATGCCGTTACTCCACTACCCCCAGTGTGTTGAATGGTTCCGTAGCCCTGGGTAGGGCGGGGGAAATGCCGTTACTCCACTACCCCGAGTGTGTTGAATGAAAATCGCTTATTGTCACGAGTAGGCTTCAGTGAAGTTACTGTGAAAAGCCCCTAGTCGCCACATTCCGGCGCCTGTTCGGGGTGGCTGTTGCGGGAATTGAACCGTGCTGCTGGCCTGCTTTCAAAGCCAGTGATTTAGCTCAGTGAGCTAAACAGCCCCTACTTCCGTGGTCCCTGGGCAGGGCGGGGGAAATGCCGTTACTCCACTACCCCGAGTGTGTTGAATGGTTCCGTGGTCCATGGGCAGGGCGGGGGAAATGCCGTTACTCCTTTACCCCGAGTGTGTTGAATGGTTCCGTGGTCCTTAGGCAGGGCGGGGGAAATGCCGTTACTCCACTACCCCGAGTGTGTTGAATGGTTCCGTGGTCCCTGAGTAGGGCGGGGGAAATGCCGTTACTCCACTACCCCGAGTGTGTTGAATGGTTCCGTAGCCCCAGGTAGGGCGGGGGAAATGCCGTTACTCCACTATCCCGAGTGTGTTGAATGGTTCCGTGTTCCCTGGGCAGGGCGGGGGAAATGCCGTTACTCCACTACCCCGAGTGAGTTGAATGGTTCCGTGGTCCATGGGTAGGGCGGGGGAAATGCTGTTACTCCACTACCCCGAGTGTGTTGAATGGTTCCGTAGCCCCAGGTAGGGCGGGGGAAATGCCGTTACTCCACTACCCCGAGTGTGTTGAATGGTTCCGTGGTCCATGGGGAGGGCGGGGGAAATGCCGTTACTCCACTACCCCGAGTGTGTTGAATGGTTCCGTGGTCCTTGGGCAGGGCGGGGGAAATGCCGTTACTCCACTACCCCGAGTGTGTTGAAGAACAGGACGAGTGTGTATCCCTAGGAAGGGGCTACTCCCCAGGTCCGAATAGACTGGTGGTTTAGAACCAGCAAGAACAGATATGGCGACATGTTGTGTGTCTAAGGACAGATGACAGAATGAGGGTGTGTGGTTGGTGAGGGACCACCCCCTATTCTGTGGTAGGTGGGGTTATCCCCATGCACAGCGACGGTGAAGATCGGACTCTGATTGGGTGGGGGGCAGAAGATGGTCAGGGAGTGAATATAAACGTTGGTTGATCCCAGTGAAATACACTACGGGGAAGGGTGCACGGACAAAGAACAATACAGCACAGGAACAGGCCCTTTGGCCATCCATGCCGGCACTGACCATGGTAGCTGCCTAAGCTGGAACCATCGGCACATACGGTAGTGAATATAACAACTGCTCTGATAGTGAAATGAAATGAAAATGAAAATCACTTATTGTCACGAGTAGACTTCAATGACGTTACTGTGAAAAGCCCCTAGTCGCCACATTCTGACGCCTGTCCGGGGAGGATGGTACGGGAATCAAACCGTGCTGCTGGCCTGCCTTGGTCTGCTTTCAAAGCCAGCAATTTAGCTGAGTGAGCTAAACCAGTGGGGTCAATCGTGGAATTGTGTGGCAGGCACACAATGTAGTATGGGTTGGTGGTCTGTTATCCCTGGAGGGGAAAGACGGCTCAGCGTGAGTGCTGATGGTGAAGATGCTCTCCGAGTCTGATCGGGGAGAGGCGAGGGACAGTTTGTATTGCAGATTGCATTCAGGGAGGAGAAGAAGGGACGGGGAGACGAGGGTGAAACAACACACAAACAAAGAAGATGTGTGCGTGGAGCACACATGATGGGTCAGGTTCCATCAGGAAATTGTGTGCCATGCTTATTGGGAGGCGTTCGATTGTCATCACCTGGACACCTCAGAATGTTTGAGCTCCACAACCTCAGAACACTGCGCTCCGCATTTGTTCTTGCAAAACCCCCATGGGAGGTCAATCCATGGAATCATCTACCTCCCCTGGTCACCAGACCCGTGTCTGTTGGCTGTTTGCGTCATTGGCTTCAGGGCGGGAGTGTACCATATGTCCCCTCCTGGCGTCACCATCAGGAATACTCTGCTCACAATTGAGGCAGTCCTCAATATAGCGAGTGACATCCTCCTTTAGTTCCAGGCACCAACGTAATGGTTGTCCGTAGTGGTCTCCATGCCCTGGTGTCCGTGTCCATCATGGGATTGGTATATGAGCTGGTTTCGGTCCTGGGTAGGGACCACATCATTCCTGCCCTTTAAACAAGTCCGTCCTGTATGGTCAGCCCGTCCTCCCGGGAATCTCCGCTCAGGATCTGTCCTAGTGAGTCGTCTGCGCATTGGGACTGAGCTATGTTGGCTATGTTAGTCTCTGAGAAGTCAGCCGCATTCATCGGCTCACCTCCGCGTTGCTGCCAGTGTTGTCCATTACGGGCACTGCCCTGGCTCGGGCACTGGCCCTGGCTAAGGCATCGGCCGTGCAGTTGCCGGGTGGAGAGTGCAGGGATGGCTCTTCACCTCAATGATGCCGTAGGTGCGGGCAGTGGCTACTTATAGTTTGGCGGATGTTTTCTGTGCATTGTGTTCATGTCCTACCACGAAGTGTGCCCTGCCGCCCCGGGGCCTGTCTTGGTGCCTGATACGGTCCAACCACATGTGCTAACCTCTTCCTTTGATGTACACCCGCACAGCTCTCTCCCATATGGGACACCTCTCTGCTCCTATCTTCCACGCCTCTACATCTCTACCTGTTGTACGAGCTGCCATATTGACATTAGTGGGTCGATTGGACAGCGGGTACGGCTTGTGGTTGTGTTCAGGCCCTAATCCCTCAGAAGCTGCTCGCAAATCTGCCGGGCTGACCCTATCCTCCCTTGTCAGGTACGCATGCAGTTAGTGCACACTTCCGAAATCCGGTGATTTGTCCAATATGGAGTTCACAGCTGTAGTTTATGTTTGATCTGTGAATAATCCTCAAGAATAGGGACCTTTATATTTTGTTTCGATGAATTTAGGATACTGGCCGTTACGTGGGTCGATTGCCTCCCTATGTCTGGCTCAGGCGGAATCTCCAGGACTGTCCTATGGGATCTTTCGGAGCAACAATTGTGACTCCCAGCCGAATAGCACCAGGGTCGACAGATTTGTTGCACCTTCTGAACCACAATGTGTCTCCAACCCGCATACGATGGACAAATGACCATACAAGCTGCATGCAATAATACTAGTTCAATACACAGACAGAATTAGTGTTAGTCAGTCACACACACACGCAGGTTGGACTCTAAACTAACAAGAAAGACCAACTTAACTTCCAGGTGACAGCATGTGCAGAGCAGATATGGCCTCATCTGGAATCTGTTATCTGGCAGTGCTGGATGTCTGTTGCTGGTCATCGGTGTCCCAGCTCTGGTCCCTCTGTGGATGGGGTGGATGGTCCCCTCCTTGGCTGGTCATCCGTGGTCGAGTGAGTGGGTGGTGGGCTGTGCAGCACCTTTATCCCTTATCGGTTTCGCACGCTTTTGGGTGGTCCCAGGTAGATGTCCAAAAGACTGATCAGGGCTCGATCACCCTGATCGATCTCAACCAGTTGGTGGTGGACACCTCGATGGTGGGGCGGGTCCCATCGGCCATGGCCAGTGTCCGAGGAACGTAGGCCTTCCCAAATACTGAAACCGACACCACTAAGCCTGCCACATATTGCTACTTTCTGCCTGGAGCCCACATTGTCCCGTGATGTCCTTTCATCGGCCTTTTCCCTGTGTTAGTTTCTGCAAGGTCTGGGCTGCAGCCCTTGTATATTTGCAAGCTGCAGCCTGTCTGTGTCTCTGTGTTGACCAATTTCCCATCAATCTGTGCAGGCGGTCATTTTTGATGCACACACCATTCGGCTTCACCCCTCACTCTTATCCCTCTCACCCCCTCACCCCCGGCAGTGCCCCTGGTCCTGGCGCCCGACTCTGCTGCCAGGGGCACCGTTGGTTGGCACTGCCCTCACTGGAACCTGCCTTGGGTGGTCCCCCAGTGGCGGAGTGTTCGGTGTCAATGGAGAGCACTGTGGCGGGGGGGGGGGGGGGGGGGGGGGGGGTGAGGTGGCTGCACCCATGCGGCCATTGCCACTGCTTAAAACCAGGGACCGGGGTGTGTGGTCAGTGGGTGTTCAGCAAGATGGCGGTCGATGCCTGGGCACCGCCCCAGTCCCGTGGGGGTGCACCCCGGCTGCTCGGCCTGCCCTCTCCTTCCTCCTCCTCCCCTCTCCCGGCCCTGGCAGAGCCCCCCCCACCCTAGCCGCAGCCAGCACGGCCGGTGTCCTGGCCAACAGCCCGCAGTCACTCTGTGCCATTTGCTTCAGTCGCTCTTGATGTGTTGGGCAGGTTGGGTCGACGTGGACTGCACTTGATGCAGTGTAGCGAGAGACAGACCTCCAACACTGGAGAAGTTCCAACGTGATTTTATTTAATGTCTTAACTTTATACATGTTCAACTGGGGGTTGACACGATACTGAATTGACTGGAGACCTCGTACTAGCCTGACCAGACTTACTAGCTACCGCATGGTGTTTGCACTGGCTAGTTCACGGGCTCTGACTGTCTCAGTGGCTGGGTCCAGAGAGAGCGGGAAACCTAGTGCCCTCTGGCTTTATAGTGGCCGTGTCCTGTCTGGTGATTGGTTGCTTTGTTCTGTGTGCTTACTGGTCATCCTGTGTGTTGATCACTGCCTGTCTTCACTCCATTCTATATTATGACAGCTCTCTCACTCAGCAGCCAGGACGCCAGGTTCACGATTTGTGAGAGCACATGTGAACCACGGAGGCGCTGAATCGTGGAGGCCCCAGAGCATCGACTGTCAGGCTCGCTAATGATATGCCTGCTGTACTTTCAGCCCGCGCGGCGAGCGACGCATTTACGCCGTTTTGGGGGTGCTGGAGCATTTCTATTCTCCGCCCAATCGCGTTTGGTGATTTCAGCATAGGCAAACAAAGAATCCAGCCCCACATTCCTTCTTGACTTCTGGTAGTTAGATGGAAATAGATGGAGAGAGTGGGTGAGAGGAAGACAGAGTAGTTGTGAGATAGTTGAACTAATAGTACAGTTAATAGTGTTGATGTGTAGTGTAATCTTCACTCAACTAATTCCTTAGTAATGTTTGAATCTAAAACAGTGTAGTGTAATAAATGAGCTTTATTTATTAACCACAGCTTGCTGTTCTTTGTTAGCACTACAACCTTTACGATCCTGAAAGAACTAAAACAAAGAACACAACATAACCCCACATGACGTCTCGTTGTGATTTATTCTCCTGTTCCAATCGCCTCTCAGCAGCTGCTCTGTCACCTTTCAGTTTAAATCCTTAGGATGGATCCCGCACACTCCTCTCTCTCCCTCTCTCTCTCTCTCTCGAATATCTGAACCTGTTTATATCACTTTGCAATCGCTCTGTATCCTCCTGACAGCTTTCTTTCTCCATTTGCTCTGTATTGTCAGTGAATTTGAATATATTACACTCAGTCTCCTCGTCTAAATGATTGATCTAGATTGTAAATAGCACAGACAGAAACAGGGGAATGCATAATAAGGGACAAAGAAATGGCTGAGCAATTGAATACATACTTTGGTTCTGTCTTCACAAAAGAGGATACAAATCAGATATGGAAATTTTGGAGAATGAAACTTTAATGAGAGCGAAGAACTGAGGAAGATCAATATTAGTACAGAAACGGTGCTGGGAAAACTGATGGGTTTGAAGGCGGATAAATCCCCAGGGCCTGAGAATCTGCATCTCAGAGTGTTTAAGGAGGTAGCTCTGGAAACAGTGGATGCATTGGTGGTCATCTGGGATTCTATAGACTCTGGAACTGTCCCTGCAGATTGGAGGGTAGCTCACATCACTCCGATATTCAAAAAGGGAGGTAGAGAGAAAGCAGGGAATTATAGACCAGTGAGCCTAACATCGGTAGTGGGGGAAATGCTTGAATCCATTATCAAGGACTTTATAGTGGAACATTCAGAAAGCAGTGGCAGGATCGTCAGAGTCAGCATGGATTTATGAAGGGGAAATCATGCTTGACAAATCTGTTGGAATTCTTTGAAGATGTAACCAGTACAGTTGACAAGGGGGAGCCCGTCGATGTGGTATATTTGGACTTTCAGAAGGCTTTTGACAAAGTCCTGCATAAGAGATTATTGTGCAAAATTAAAGCACATGGGATTGGGGGAAATGTATTGAGGTGGATAGAAAACTGGTTGGCAGAGAGGAAACAAAGAGTAGGAATTAATGAGTCCTTTTCAAATTGGCAGGCAGTAACCAGTGGGGTACCACAGGGATCGGTGCTGGAACCCCAGCTATTCACAATTTATATTAATTATTTGGATGAGGGAACAAAATGTAACATCTCAGAGTTTGCAGACGATACAAAGTTGGGTGGGAGGGTGAACTGTAACGAGGATACAGGGATCCTACAGCAAGATCTGGACAGGTTTGGCGAGTGGGCAAATCAATGGCAGATGCAGTATAATTTGGATAACTGTGAGGTTATTCACTTGAGAAGCAAAAAAGGAAGGCAAATTACTGCTTGAATGGTTGTAAATTGGGAAAGGGGAGTGTGCAGCGGGACCTGGGTGACCTTCTGCACCATTTGCTGAAGGTAAGCATGCAGGTGGAGCAGGCGGTAAAGATGTTGGCCTTTATTGCGAGAGATTTCGTGTACGGAAGCAGGGATGTGTGCCTCAATTATACAGGGCCTTGGTGAGGCCACACCTCGAGTATTGTGAGCAGTTGTGGTCTCCTTCTCTGAGAAAGGATGTCCGTGCTCTCGAGGGAGTGCAGCGAAGGTTTACCAGACTGATTTCAGGGATGGCGGGACTGTCATATGAGGAGAGATTGACTAGGTTGGGATTGTTCTCACTGGAGTTCAGAAGAATGAGTGGGGATCTCATAGAGACTTATAAAATTCTAACAGGACTAGACAGGGTAGATGCAGGGAAGATGTTCCCGATGATGGGTGTGTCCAGAACCAGGGGTCACAGTCTGAGGATTCAGAGTAAACCATTTCGGACAGAGATGAGGAGACATTTCATCTCCCAAAGAATGGTGAGCCTGTGGAATTCATTACCACAGGAATCATAGAATTGACAGTGCAGAAGGAGGCCATTCGTCCCATTGAGTCTGCACCAGCCCTTGGAATGAGCACCCAATTTAAGCCCACACTTCTAACCTATCCCCGTAACCCAGTAACCCCACCTAATCTTTTGGATTCTAAGGGCAATTTATCACGGCCAATCCACCTAACCTGCACATCTTTGGACTGTGGGAGGAAACCGGAGCACCCGGAAGAAACCCACGCAGACAAGGGGCGAACGTGCAGACTCATCACAGGCAGTCACCCAAGCCGGGAATCGAACCTGGGAGCCTGGAGCTGTGAAGCAACTGTGCTAACCACTGTGCTGCTGTAGTTGGTGCTAAGACATTGAATATATTCAAGAGGCGGCTAGATATAGCACTTGGGCGTATGGGATCAAAGGCTATGAGGAGAAAGCAGGATTAGACTGTTGAGTTGGATGATCAACCATGATCGTGATGAATGGCGGAGCAGGCTCGAAGGGCCAAAAGGCCTCCTCCTGCTTCTTGGTATCTATGTATCCTGTCTCCCGTGAGTTACAGCTCCCCATCTTGATAATGATTTGATTATTCCCATTGCCTTCTGTCCATTAGCTTGTCTTGAATCCAAATTTATAAATTCCCCCCAATCCCACAAGCCTTAATCTTGTGTCGAAGTCTCTCCTCTGGCATCTGATCAAATGTTTTCTGAAAAAAAACAAATGTATTGAATCTATGTTTCCTTCCTATCGACCCTGTTAGTTACACACTGAAAAATCGATCATAGTTTTGTCAAACATAAATTCTCCTTTCATAAATCCATGTTGACCGTGTCTAATCACATTGGGATTTTCCAGGTTTCCTGTTACCGCATCCTGAATAATAGATTCCAGCATTTTCCCTGTTACTGATGTCAGACTAACTGGTCTAGAATTCCCTGTTTTCTCTCTCACTCCTTTCTGGAGCAGAGGGGTTACATTTACAACCTTCTAATTTACACGGAATGTTCTAGAATCTAGGGAACTCTGGATGATGAAATCCCATGGCTCTGATATCTCCTCAACCTCCTCTTTCAAAAAACTAGAAATATTTTTTTTAATTTGGATATGTGATGTGGGCGTTGCTGGCTAGACCAGTATTTATTGCCCATCCTTAAATGCCTTTGTGGAGGTAGTGCTGAGCTGCCTTCTGAACCGCTGCAGTCCATGTGGTGTATGTACACCCTCAGTGCTGTCAGGGATGGTGTTCCAGGAATTTGACCCAGTGATGGGACAGGTAATAGGTTTGGAAGGTGATGTTAAAGGAGACTTGGCAAGTTATTGCAGTGCTATCTGCTGGAAAATCGACAAGAACCTCCATTAAATACTGTAAACTGAATTGTCCATTTGACACGGGTCACAGGGCATAAGACATCCAATCATCCCAAAGTTACAAAACAGCACCATCCCAAATCCAAAATAGGCAGCATATGAGTGAGGCTCAAAATGACATGGCTGTGATCAACCCTCTTCCATCCAATATGGGATTGAGATGTCAAGTTGTTGGGCTGGATTCTTAGACAACCTATAATCAGTGAGGCAGTGTCTCAGCTATAGGGGTGAACAGGGAATGGCAGATAGCACAAGCACAGGTCAAGGGCATGGCAGTGGTTTTCTGGCTGGGAATGGAAGGTCAGTTATTGTTGGCTAAGATACATTTGTCTCTTGGATCTATCTTTCCACAGGAAGGGGAAAGATTACAGAATGGAGGCTGTGCTCAATGCTGCCTTCTTGGTGTCATTGCTCAGACTGAGGAGGTGAATAAGGGCCCGGTGCCATCTAGCACAGCTTAGAGAGGAGCCCTGGCCTGAGCTCATGGTCCGGAGGAGCTCCAGGAAGACCCAGAGGCTGAGGAGGTCAGGCCTAATACATGGAGGTGACTGGCATGACCAAGCCCACAGCAAAGAGGCCTCTCCTATTTGGAAATGTGCGACAGACACTGATGGACATGTCTAATTTGTCAGTTGATGCGCTGATCCATATCTGCCACATTCTGTGGGAGGGTATGATGGTGCATTGACTGCTAACCCATTCTCTGCCAGTGCCCCTGAAGGTCACTGCCACACTCAGTGTACCTGCCAGGGGCTGTTTCCAGGGATCCTCAGGGACCCTATGCAGCATTTCTCAATCCTCAACACATTAATGTATTCAGGAGGTGACAGATATCCTTTCCAGTGAGCCTCATCCTTATATAAAGTTCACATTGGATGATAAGAACCAGCCTGTGAGATTTCGGGGTTTGCAGCAATCTCCGGCTTTCCCAAAGTGCACAGTGCAATCGATTGTACACATAACACTTCAGTCCCTGGTCTTCATTAACAGGAAAGGGTTCCACTCAATCAACATTCAGTTGGTGTGTGATTATCAGAAGCACATGATACACGTTTGTGCCAGGACCTCTGGGAGTTCCCACAACTCCTGACTCACTCCCAGGTCTCACAGATGTTCAAAATGCCCTGGCACTTACAGGAATGGTTACTGGGTGACATAAGGTACCCGCTGAAGGGATGGCCCATTACACCTGGTGTCATCCTCAAAGTACCTTGCCGAAGAGGGACAACACGGTGCCCTCTGTGACAATATCCATCACTGAGGAAACCATTGACATCCTGGAGATGTGTTTCTGATGTTTCGGCCACTCAGGTGGGGCTCTGCAGTTTCCTCCAGACATGGTGTTGTTCCCATCCCAGCTGATGTTGCTATGGACAATCAGCTCCCAGGGTGGATCCCGGCCAGATACATCCAAACTTTTATTTTTTCCTTCGAAATATGGAGAGCGGCAACTGAAGAGTCACAAAAGGCAGCTGATGAACTTTTAATAAGATAATAAAACATTTATTAAACAAGTAAAGATGAACTATAATATACTGCTCCTTCACCCCAACTGTACCTCTACCGATAGAACATAGAACATAGAACAGTACAGCACAGAACAGGCCCTTCGGCCCTCGATGTTGTGCCGGGCAATGATCACCCTACTCAAACCCACGTATCCACCCTATACCCGTAACCCAACAACCCCCCCCACCTTACTTTTTAGGACACTACGGGCAATTTAGCATGGCCAATCCACCTAACCCGCACATCTTTGGACTGTGGGAGGAAACCGGAGCACCCGGAGGAAACCCACGCACACACGGGGAGGACGTGCAGACTCCGCACAGACAGTGACCCAGCCGGGAATCGAACCTGGGACCCTGGAGCTGTGAAGCATTTATGCTAACCACCATGCTACCGTGACAGATTCATGAGGATAACACAGGTTACAAAATCTACCTTATACTCCGATGTTCACAGTGAGTACACAGTCCATATAAACCAATACGAGACCTGTGGTCAGACACACCACACTCTGAGACCAAGTGACAGATATCACCCAAATCAACTTCTATGGATTTCTCATCAATTCCCCCCAGAAGATTGTCACCCTCTGAACCCAGCTGGTCTCCCTGGAAATTCACACAAGAGTTTCCAAAATCCCCTCTCATGAACACGCCTTGGCATCTTCTCCCCTTCAGACTCTGGCTGAATATCTTCAAAAAGCTGGTTCACCTGGCGTGTTTCAGCTTCTTCCTTGTCCTCAGACAAGACTGCTCTGCTTTAAGTTTTATTACTCTTTTTATAAGTAACTTACTGGGAAAGAATTGTGGTCTCAGTATCAGCCAGATAAGATTCAACTTTTCTCCAAAACGTTTACAAAAACTCTCTCTGAATCCCTTAGCTCCACCTGCCAGTGACATCATCACCCCAAGCTGAAAAATAAATGACCTTTCCAGGCTGAAAGCACTTTAACTTCTAGAGAATTTCCCCAGTCAAACCACACTGCATTAGCCCAGACTGAAAACACATTCCTCTAGTCAATTTCACCTTCCGGCTCCAAAAACTCCCAGGCGAGGCAAAACATCACCATTTTTAAAAATACGACCAATGCAGTAAAATAAACTACTAGCCCAGGCTTGTCACCCTTAAATTGCCCCAATATTTAGAATCCAATATTCCTAAAATCCTCCATTCATCACAACATCAGTAGATGTTCCCATTATCTCACCCCTCAGCCTTGGGACTGGTTCACCCTTATCTCCTTCTTGTCCTGTTCAATGATAAATGTCTGTGAAAGTTGTTATTGTTATAACTGCTGGGACATCTGCCTCTGGAACTATCCTTGGCCAAGGTTCCCATCATGCCTCTAGCATTGGCTAAATTTTCCATCATGCCGAGAAAGAGTTCTCACTAAATTTGTCTATTCTGAAGCTATTAATGAATGTATTTACACCAATCTCGGTATTTATTAATTTCAGTTATCCCATTTCTGTCCCTCCTTTTGGACCCCTGGTCAGGCTCTCCCCGGCCCAGGCCGGACATCCCCGAGACTGTCCATCCGTTATTGGCTCTCAGATCCTACTAGAGTCCAGTGGGATTCAGGTCTGCTGTCCTGCTGTTCTCTGACCGTTTTGTCTAAGTATTAATGGTCGAAGCTGGGCCCAAAGCCATCATTTCCGTAAACTGCAAAATTTTATTAAAAGTTGCTGATTTTTTTTGTATTCCCGGGGAGGGGAATTTCAGACACATTGGATTCTAATGTGGACACTTTATTGGCCAACATTCCCATCTGAACCACTTTGGATACAAACAGTGTCTGATAACAGCAAACACATAGACCGAATATTAAGACTGGAACAGAAACTTTCCGTGGTGGCCACAAAGTGAGTGGTCGCAGATAAGATGGTTCTTGCCTGAGGTTGGATCCTTTGATGCTTTTTGCCCATTTTGCAGGATTCTTGCAGGTGGAAAAAGTGGGAATATTAAAGAATAAATTATTCAACTTTGGTGGGGAATGTCGAAGAATGGCCAAACGAGTAGTGCAATGAATAAGGGGCATCATTCGGACCAGGAGAACTCGCTTTACACAACCAGGGAAAAGATGTCGGAGGGACCAGTGGCATCGTTGCCCGCACAATGGTCGATGGAGCAGTTGGTGGAGTTCCTGGTGGCTGAGTTTAATCAGTGAAGGAAGGCTGCTTCAGAGGATCTGGCCACGGTGACAGAGCCGATCCGAAGGCCCAGGAGACAGTGGAGCAAAGGCTGAATGCACAGAATGTGTCGATCCAGAAAGTGGAGGAGGTAATGGCTGACCATGAGGATTGTACTGCCTCGTTGGATGTAGAAATGTTGATGATGGTGGAGGGTCAATGACTTATAGAACCGTACGAGGAGGCAGAACCTGAGGCCTGAAGGGATTGTGAGAATGTAGGCCATAAAGTATGAGGTTAAGATGTTCGAGAAGTTGGTGGCGGGGGAGGGGGGGGGGGGGGGGTTGGGGTTGGTTACGGGCGGGGGGGAGATGGGTGCCCTTGGAGCCCTTTGACCAGACTGGTCTCTTGGAATGTGAGGGGACGGAATGGGCTGATCAAGAGATCCCGGGTTTTCACCCACTTAAAGAGTCTGAAGGCAGATGCAAGAGACGCATCTGAGGGATCTACGGATCAGACGATATTGAGGAAAGGTTGGGTGTGGCAGGTGTTTCATTCTGGGGTAGATATGAAGGTAAGGTGGCTTGGGACACTGATTAGTAAAGGGGTGTATATTTTAGCTTGCAGCATAGTGACTGATCCAGGGGTTAATATGTGCTGGTGAGTGGGAGGCTAGAGGGTGCGCCCTGGTGTTGGTGAACATTTGTGCCCACAACTGGGGTGATGTAGATTTTATAAAGAGGGTGCTAGCGAAGGTTCCAGACCTTGACCCGCACAGGTTGATTCTGGAGGGGAGGAGTGTGTAGATTTTAATACTGTTGTTGATCCTAGACTGGATCGGTCGTGTCCTTAGTTCTTGAAGGAGTCATCAGTGGCAAGATAATTGTTGGGGTTCATGGAGCGGATGGGGGTGGGTTGATAACCCATGATGGTTTGGAAGGCAGAGGGCGAAGGAATTTTTGCTTTTTTCTCAAGTACATTAGGTGAATTCCAGATTGATATTTTCGCCAAGGACAAGACGTTGTAGGTGGAGGTGGTTGGGATGGAGTATTCGGTGATCATGGTGTCTGATCATGTGTTTTGTGAAGGGGGGTTACCGGCGATCACAGTGAAGGTTGTGTAGTGCTAACAATTATACTCAAAGACGAGAGACTAGTAAAATCGAGGCTTTATTGCTGTGTGATGCTATTCCTCCATCTGCAACTGTAGACTAGGGTCTGAGTGACTCACACGCATATTTATACTCAAGCTCCCTGTGGGCGGAGCTAACCGGCAGGGGCTTACCGGAGGAACCTGTATTACAGGTACAGGCATACATCCCCCTACTGCAAGTACACATCACTACAGTGGTTAGATCACCACATTCACCCCCTGTAAAAAAATGAGTCCGGCGGGGGTGACATGTAACTATAAAACAAAGGATGAGCTATTTACATAAGGGTCCAAACAAAGCAAACAAAGAGTCCATCCGGTCAGCAGGTCACAGGTTGAGCCGAACCGGGGGTCGAATGTTCCGCTGTGATTGGCGTAGCTGTGGTGGCGACGTCGGTGCAGGTGCTGGCGGTGTTGGTGCTGGCTGCTGGCAGGATGACTCCAAGAGTGAGCCGAAATCTTCCGAAAGCGAGCCGAAATCTTCCGTGTCCTCCATTGTGGGCAGGGGGACGAGGGATGGACCTGGTAGGGACGAATAGGGTGGCGCCGGGGAAAAGGAAGGTGGCGCGGGGGGAAAAGGGGCGTGGGCATGGGATCGGCACCCGAGGAAGCCAGGTCCCGGAGCGAGACTGTGTCCTGGCGGCTGTCGGGGAACTCCACGTAGGCATACTGAGGGTTGGCGTGGAGAAGGCGTACTTTGTCCACCAGGGGTTCCGCCTTGTGGTGCCGGACATGCCTACGGAGAAGGACTGGGCCCGGAGTCGTGAGCCATGTCGGGATCGATACCCCGGATGTAGACTTCCGAGGGAAGGCAAAAACACGTTCATGGGGTGTACTGTTAGTTGCGGTGTAGAGTAGCAACCAAATGGAATGGAGTGCATCAGGGAGGACCTGCTGCCAGCGAGCGGCTGGGAGGTTTGTGAACCATAGGGCCAGCTGGACGGCCCTCCATACTGTCCCGTTCTCCCTCTCTACCTGCCCGTTTCCCCCGGGGTTGTAGCTGGTCGTCCTGCTGGAGGCGATACCTCTGCTGAGCAGGAAATGACGCAGCTCATCGCTCATGAACGAGGATCCCCTGTCACTGTGGATGTAGTCGGGGAAACCGAACAAGGCGAAAATGGAATCGAGGGCCTTGATGACAGTGGCAGACGTCATATCCGGGCATGGGATGGCTAAGAGGAACCTAGAAAATTCATCGACCACACAAAGGATGTAGGTGTAGCGGTCGGTGGAGGGGAGGGGCCCTTTGAAGTCCACGCTGAGGCGTTCAAAGGGGCGGGACGCTTTCACCAGGCGCGCGCGGCCTGGATGGTAGAAGTGCGGCTTGCACTCCGCACAGATCTGGCAGTCTCTGGTGACTGTCTGTACTTCCTCGACGGAGTAGGGCAGATTGCGGGCTTTGATTAGATGGTACAAGCGAGTGACCCCCGGATGGCAAAGGCTCTCGTGCAAGGCACGGAGCTGGTTCACATGTGCGCTGGCACATGTACCTCGGGAGAGGGCGTCTGGGGCTCATTGAGCTTGCTAGGGCGATACAAGATCTCGTAGTTAAAGATGGAGAGCTCGATTCTCCACAGCAAGATTCTGATGTTCTTGATCTTGCCCCGCTACGTGTTGTTGAACATGAAGGCTACCGACCGTTGGTCAGTGAGGAGGGTGAACCTCCTGCCGGCCAGGTAATGCCTCCAGTGCCGCACCGCTTCAACGATTGCCTGGGCCTCCTTTTCAACAGAGGAATGCCGAATTTCGGAGGCGTGGAGGGTGCGTGAAAAGAATGCCACGGGTCTGCCGGCCTGATTCAGCGTGGCGGCAAGTCAACATCTGAAGCATCGCTTTCTACTTGGAAAGGCAGAGTCTCGTCTACGGCGTGCATCCCGGCCTTGGCTATGTCTGCTCTAATACGGACGAAGGCCTGTTGTGCCTCGGCCGAGAGGGGAAAATGTGTGGACTGGATAAGTGGACGGGCCTTGTCCGCGTATTGTGGGACCCACTGGGCGTAATAAGAAAAGAACCCAAGGCACGTTTGAGGGCCTTGGGGCAGTGGGGGAGGGGGAGCTCCATGAGGGGGCGCATGCGGTCGGGGTCGGGCCCCAGTAGTCCGTTTTGGACTACGTAGCCGAGGATGGCTAAGCGGTTTGTGCGGAACACGCACTTCTCCTTGTTGTACGTGAGATTAAGGAGCGATGCGGTGTGGAGGAATTTAGAAAGGTTGGCATCATGGTCCTGCTGGTCATGGCCGCAGATGGTGATATTGTCGAGGTACGGGAAGGTGGCCTGCAGTCCGTACCGGTCAACCATTCGGTCCATTTCTCGCTGAAAGACCGAGGCCCCATTTGTGACGCCGAAGGGAACCCTAAGAAATTGGTACAGACGACCGTCTGCCTCGAAGGCAGTGTAGGGACGGTCCGATTTACGGATGGGGAGCTGGTGGTAGGCGGATTTCAGGTCAATAGTAGAGAAGACCCGGTACTGTGCAATCTGATTGACCATATCAGATAAGCGAGGGAGGGGGTACGCGTCGAGCTGCGTGTACCGGTTGATGGTCTGGCTGTAGTCCACGACCATCCTGTGCTTCTCCCCGGTCTTAACCACTCCCACCTGGGCTCTCCAAGGGCTGTTGCTGGCCTCGATGATAACCTCCCGAAGCAGCCGTTGGACTTCGGACCTGATGAAGGCCTTGTCCTGGGTGCTGTACCGTCTGGTCCTGGTGGCGACGGGCTTGCAATCTGCAGTCAGATTGGCAAAGAGTGAGGGAGGCTCGACCTTGAGGGTCGCGAGGCCGCAAACGGTGAGGGGAGGTAGGGGTCCGCCGAATTTGAGGGTGAGGCTCTGGAGGTTGCACTGGAAATCCAGGCCTAATAAGAGTGACGCGCAGAGGTTGGGGAGAATGTACAGACGGAAACGGTCGAATTCCACACCCTGGACAGTAAGTTTAACCAGGCAGAAACCCCGGATCGGGACAGAGTGGGACCCGGAGGCGAGAGAGATGTGCCGGTTGGCGGGATGGACCGCAAGGGAATAGCGCTTTACCGTGTCCGGGTGGACGAAGCGCTTGGTGCTCCCGGAGTCGATGAGGCAGGAGGTCACGTGGCCGTTGACCAGCACTGATATGGAAGAGGGTGCCAGGTTGCGAGGATGCGACTGGTCGAGCGTAACGGAGGCAAGTAGCGGGCGATCGGCGGTCGAGTCAGATGAGTCCGGCGAGGTGCGGTAGCGACCCGTGTCCCGTGGCCCCGTCCCGGGGGAGGACAAAATGTCGGCGTCTGGAGTACCTGTGGGTAAAATGGCGGCACCCATGGAACGCACGTGGCGGGGGTGGTGAAAGATGGCGGCGCCCACTGATCGCACGTGGGGTTGGGGGAAGCGGACGGCGGGGCCCATTGAGCGAGCGGCTGAGGCGAGGGGACCGGGGGCGCGATAGCGGTGACCGTCCGGCAACACACCGCTGCAAAGTGGCCTTTCTTGCCACAAGCTTTGCAGGTCACGGTGCGGGCCGGGCAGCGTGGCGGGGGTGCTTCTGCTGACCGCAGAAATAACAGTGGGGACCCCCAGGGAGCGCGATGCGGCGGGCAGCGCAGGCGTAGTGCGCTGGGGCGGCTGATGGGGGGGTCATTTGCGGGGTCCACGAGGGGTAGGACGGATGGGCCTGGGGGGCCGTTTGCGGGGTCCACGAGGGGTAGGATGGGTGGGCCGAGTGGCTAGCAGAGTAAGATCTCGCACTACGGGAGGCGGCCGTCATGGAAAACGCCAGGGCCTTTGCAGCCGCGAGGTCGGGGGCGACCCCTTCCAGCAGTCGTTGCCAGATGGGGTCCGATGCAATGCCTGTAACAAAGGCATCGCGCATGAGTAAGTCAGAGTTTTCCGTGGCTCTGAGGGCCCGGCAGTCGCAGTCTCGTACCAGAGGTATAAGTGCCTTCCAGAAGTCCTCAATCGACTCACCCGGCTGCTGGACGTGAGTAGAGAGTTGATGCCTCGCAAACAGGGTGTTCGCCGACTGTGTATAGTTCTCCTTGAGCAGTTCCATAGCTGTGGCGTAGTCAGTCGCATCTCGAATTAGCGGAAAGACACTGGAGCTAAGTCTGGAGTACAGGAGTTGCTTTTTCTGAGCCTCCGTCGGGGGAGGGTCCGCTGAAGAGATGTAGGCCTCAAAGACTGCAAGCCAGTGATCAAAGTCTTTTCTGGTGTGAGGCGACTGTGGATCCAGTTGCAGACGGTCAGGCTTGACTCTGATGTCCATGGTGACTGGGAAATCTGACAGCAATAAATTGTAGCACTAACAATTATACTCAAAGCCGAGAGACTAGTACAATAGAGGCTTTATTGCTGTGTGATGCTATTCCTCCATCTGCAACTGTAGACTAGGGTCTGAGTGACTCACACGCATATTTATACACAAGCTCCCTGTGGGCGGAGCTAGCCGGCAGTGGCTTACCGGAGTAACCTGTATTACAGGTACAGGCATACATCCCCCTACTGCAAGTACACATCACTACAGTGGTTATATCAGCACAGGTTGGATGTGGGTTTTTCTGCCGATAAGGAGATTTGTGAAAAGATAGGAGTGGCGATATGCATTGATGTTGAGCTCAGTAAAAGTGAGGAACTAAAAAGGCACTATGGGCACGATTCTTCGCTCCCTACGCCGGGTGGGAGAATCGCGGGAGGGCCGAGCGAATCACGACACGCCTCCCTGGCACCCTTCGCGATTCTCCCACCTCCTCCAAAATGGCGTGTCGCGTTTTGCGACAAGCCACTCGGAGAATCGCCGCTTGCCGTTTCTCACGGCGACTGGTGATTCTCCATCCCGGATGGGCCGAACAGCCTGACGAACCCGACCGGTTCACGCCGGCGTCAACCACACCTGGTCGCTGCCGGCATGAACATCGCGTGACCGGTAAGTGTGGGGCCTGTGGGGGGCAGAGGGAGGATCGAGCACCACAGGCGTGCTCATCAGATGTCTGGCCCGCGATCGGTGCCCACCGATCGTCGGGCTGGCATCTGTAAACGATGCACTCTTTTCCCTCCGCCGCCCCGCAAGATCAAGCCGCCATGTCTTGCGGGGCAGCGGAGGGGAAGATGGCAACCGCGCACGCGCGAGTTGGAGCCAGCCAACCTGCGCATGCGCGGCTGATGTCACTTCGGCGCCGCCGGCCGCGATATTCCCGGCGCGCCGCTTTGACGGAAGCGTTAAGGCCGGGCGCTCGGTATTCACGTGCCGCCGCTCCTAGCCCCCCGGGGGTCGGGGGGCGGGGGAGAATAGGAGGTGAGGAGCGGCCTCCGACACCGGAGTCAAACGCTCCGGGTTTCACTCCAGTTTCGGCTGTTTCTCTCCATTTCAGACAATTGCGCCCTATGTGTGCCAAGTGGGAAGTTTCTGACAATTAATTCTGCACAGAAACACAGTTTTGATCATTTGGTTGGGATAGTTGTCAAATGCATCAACCAACAGCTCATGTAATGAAGTCTTGAAACTACATTTTATGTATCAATAGATATTTCCAGAATGGCAATAATAATTTCTTAGCTGAAAAACATAATTTGTTTTAATTGAGCACATGTGCAGCAGAAGTTTATATCTTACAGGGTGCAAAGGAGCCGGGTACAGTGATTGTATAATGTGACAGACAATCAGTCCCATTGTATTGATTGATGTCAACCAACACAATCATCAATCATTTACTCATAAATGTTTCCCCCATTTTGTCACTGTACAATGTTCGCAATTTTGCGTCAAAAGAGCTTGGACCTCTTTGTGTCTTTTGGACAGGGAAGGAAAGGGGAGTTTTCTTTTTTGTAATTACATTGAATTGGCTATATTTTCTGTGGTTAAGATTTTCGGGTGGCATGGTAACACAGTGGTTAGCACTGCTGCCTCACAGTGCCGGGACCCAGGTTCAATTCCAACCTTGGGTGCCTATCTGTGTGAAGTTTGCACTTTCTCCCCGTGTCGCCGTGGGTTTCTTCCGGGTATTCCGGCTTCTTTCCAAACGTGCAGCTTAGGTGCATGGGAGTGGGCTTCAGTATGGTGCTCTTCCATAGGGTCGGTGCACACCTGATGGGTCGAATGGCCTCGTTCACTGTCGCGATTCTATGGATTGTAAGACATTGCTAAGTTTCCAGAGTATCCATTTTCTGTTCTATTCTATACTGCACTGTAAATTCTATGATAATGAGTTTGATGCAGTTTGAGAAGGCCCGGGGTTCGGACACGTTCCCAGTGAAATTCTATAAAAGATTTGTTCCAGAATTGGGGCCCCTTTTCGTGGAGATATTTAACGAGTTCATTGGCAATGTGGAGCTTCTGCCCACATTAACACAGGCATCAATTTCACTAATTTTGGAGAAGGATAAGGACGCAGAGGGGTGTGGGTCAAATCATCCAATATCATTGCTGAATGTGGATGCGAAGCTATGGGAACATAGAACATAGAATCCCTTCAGGGCAGAAGGAAGCCATTCAGCCCATCGAGTCTGCACCGACCCTGTGAAAGAGCACATTACCCAGGCAACTCTCCTGTCCTATCCCCGTAACCCCACCTAAGCTGTACATCTTTGGTCACTAAGGGATAATTTTAGCATGGCCAATCCACTAACCTGCACATCTGTTCGACTTTTGGTTAAGTTGCTGGTGATGCGTATGGAGGAGTGGACTGGGGATGATAGATGAGGACCAAACGGGATTCGTGAAGGGGTGGCAGTTATCGGCTAGCATTAGGAAGGTGTTAAATGCAATTATGATGCCCTGGGAGGTCAGGAAACGGAGGTGATAGTATCTATAGACACGGGTGGAGGGGTATTGAGGGGGAGGGTGGTGTGGAGCACCGGGTCTCCCTGAATGTGGACGACCTGTTGTATATCACAAAACACGTGGAGAGTATTGATAGGATTATGGAGATACTGGCAGAGTTTGGGTCATATTCAGGGTACAAGTTCAATGTAGGAAAGAGCGAGGTGTTCCCAGTCAATGCTCGGATGCAGTGGAGGGGTCTGGAGAGGTTGACATTTCGGCGGGTCACGTCGAGTTTTCGATATTTGCGTATATGAGTGGCGCATAGTTGGGGGCAATTGCATAAGTTGAATTTGGCGAACTTGGTGGGGGGGGGGGGGGGGGGGGGGGGGGGCGGTGGGGGGGGGGGGGATGGAGGAGGTTTTTAAGAGGTGGGATGTTCTTACGCTGGCTGGGAGGCAGGGTCCAGACAGCAAAGATGATGATTTTGCCAAACCTTTGTTCATTTTTCGGAATTCCTGATTTTGTGTAGATGTCTTTCTTTGGAAGAATGAATAGGATGATTTAGGAGTTTATTTGGTCAGGTAAGGTACCCTGGATTAGGAGGGTGTTTTTGGTGAGGTGCAGGCAGAGAGAGGAGTTGGCACTGCCGAGCTTGCTGAATTATTACTGGGTGGCAAATGTTGAAAAAGTCGGGAAGTGGGCTGTGGGGGCAGCGATCGGTGTGGGGGTAGGTAGAGTAGGCCTCATGTAGAGGGACGAGCTTGAGGGCACTGTTAGCGGCACCTCTTCCATTCTTGCCGGTGAGATACTCCACATGCCCGGTGTTGGTCTCATTGCTCAGAGTGTGGAATCAGTGCCGGCAACATTTTAAGATGGAGGGTGCAGTATTGTCGGCGTCGATCTGAGGCCTTAGAACATAGAACAGTACAGCACAGAACAGGCCCTTCGGCCCTCGATGTTGTGCCGAGCAATGATCACTCTACTCAAACCCACGTATCCAACCTATACCCGTAACCCAACAACCCCCCCACCTTATTTTTTAGGACACTACGGGCAATTTAGCATGGCCAATCCACCTAACCCGCACATCTTTGGACTGTGGGAGGAAACCGGAGCACCCGGAGGAAACCCACGCACACACGGGGAGGACGTGCAGAGTGCGGAGTGGGGGGAGTTGGAGGAGGGGTTACAGTGGCTGAGAGGTAATGGGTTTCGGTACCTGCAGGCCAGGGACTTTGTGAGGAAGGAGTTGGCCACATTTCCGAGGTTGCCAACTCTGTCGCAGCATGAAAGCATTCTGTCTGAGGACCAGGTAGCGGAGGGTAGGATCTCGGACATATACAGGGAATTGAGAGGAATGGAGACGTCCTCGGTGGAGGATGTAAAGCGAAGTGGGAGGAAGAGCTGGAGGGGGTGGTATTTGAGGCGGGGTTATTGAGTGAGGCCCTGAGAAGGGTAAATTCGATCTCCTCTTTTGCGAGACTGTGTCTCATTCAGTCCAAAGTGGTGCACAGGGCACACATGACATTGTCACGAATGAGTCGGTTTTTCCAAGGGGAGGGCAGCAGGTGCTCAAGGGGACCGGCTAATCAGACTCACATGTTCTGGGCCTGCCCCAAGTTGGAGGATCTCTGGGAGTCCTTTGCGGGGACTATGCTGAAGATTCTGGGGGTGAGGGTGGCTCTGAGTCCATGGTGGTGATATTTAGGGTGCCGGAGGATCCAGGAGTGCAGGTGGAGGAGAGATGCTGGCGTGTTGACCTTTGCCTCCCTGATAACCCGGAGGTGGATCTTGTTAGGGTGGCAGGATCTGAAGCTGACTGAGGTGGAGGATTGGCTGAGTGACTTGGTAGAATTCCTACATCTGGAAAAGATAAAATTTGCCATTAGGGGGTCAGAGGAGGGGTTCATTTGGAGGTGGAGGTGGTTCATCAGCTTCTTTAAGGAGTGGTAAATGTCAGCGGGGTGGGGGTGGGAGGGGGTTTAACTGTGTTGTGTGTTATTTTGGGTTTATCTTTGCGATGATTATAATTGGAAAGTGGATTGTGTTGGAGGGGTTTTGTATTAGGACCACGGTTTGTGGAGGATGGTTATTTTTATTCTGTGTTCTGTAAATCATTTGAATATGTCTTGAAGAAAAATATTTTAAAAAGGATTGTAACAGATGCACCAGTTGCTGCCGCGCTCCCTCCTTCCCACCATTTCTACGGCATTCTCTCCATCCTGACTCCATTTCCAGCTGAATCCTCCAGTTTCCCAGCCTTCCCTGTGGTGAGGTTCACCTGAACCCTTCCCCTTGGGAATATTCCACAGTGTTGTTCCATCAACCTCCTGGTTGTGGTCAGGCTCCTCTCCACCGCTACCCAAGCCATTCGGCCTGGGGTGTCGTCGATGTTTAACACACCGCCTCTCCATGGGTTGAATACAGAACCAGTGAGGGATCTACCCACACGATGAAAGTTCTCCACCCTAAAGGAATCAGTGATCTGTAAGCAGAAGGTGTGATCATTCTCACTCTCTAATCCACCGGATCGCAATCTCATCCTGTCCATGGCCTTTCACTGAAGGGTTAAAGCTCTGTTAACTGATACTTGTACTGGATAAACTGTCAATTCTCTTTCACTGCTCATTTGTATTTGATTGTTTTCCCTGTTTCAATGAATTGTATTTTGTAATTCCTGTTGCTGTGACGTTTGCCTCTTGTCCAGGTTGTTGTTGTAAATGAGAATTGGTTCACAATTGACCCACCTGACTAAATAAAGGTCAATAACATCAGTGAATAAGTCCATCAGAAAGCTGCCCTGTGTAGGGCAGGTTTGGACTGTCTTGAAAGCCCCTTCAAGAGGTTTAACTGACAGCACAGTGACAGAATCATTGCTGATGTGTTTCAGGGTATTACAGGGGCAGATGATGTGATGCTGAGATTCAGCACAACATATATAATATAATATTTATTATTGTCACAAGTAGGCTGACATTAACACTGCAATAAAGTTACTGTGAAAATTTCCCAGCCACCACACTTCGGCACCTGTTCGAGTACACAGGGAGAATTCAGAAAGTCCAATTCACCTAACAGCACGTCTTTCAGAACTTGTGGGAGGAAACCAGAGCACCCGGAGGAAACCCATGCAGAGACGGTGAGAACGTGCAGACTCCACACAGACAGTGACACAAGCCATGAATCGAACCCAGGTCCCTGGCACAGTGAAGCCACAGTACTAACCACTGTGCTACTATGCCACCCTTAACATTCTCATGTTGTCATTAGAAGGAGCTCAGAACCAGATATCTCCGGGATCCGACCTGGTCCATCCACCCACTCTTTCTCACTCCCAGGAATTTGAATTTATATCCCTCCCCCCATGAAATGAAATGAAAATCACTTATTGTCACAAGTAAGCTTCAATTAAGTTACTATAAAAAGCCCCTAGTCGCCACATTCCGGCGCCTGCTCAGGGAGGCCATTACGGGAATTGAACCCGCGCTGCTAGCATTGTTCTGCATTACAAGCCAGCTGTTTAGCCCACTGTGTTATGTTCCATTATGATCTTCCTGTGGTAAACTCATCAGAAATGCTATTGTGTCTCCCGTGCCTCCTGCCAGGGGCTGTGTAAGTACTAATTCCTGTCAGTTTTCCCCGGGCCTGATGGGATATATCCAAGGATTCTATGGGAAGCAAGAAATGAAATTGCAGAGCCGTTGGCAATGATCTTTCCTCCTCACTGTCAACAGGGGTGGTATCAGGGGGCTGGAGAGTGGCAAATGTCGTGCCCCTGTTCAAAAAAGGGAATAGGGATAACCCTGGGAATTACAGGCCAGT
Source organism: Scyliorhinus canicula (assembly GCF_902713615.1). Taxonomy (NCBI): domain Eukaryota; kingdom Metazoa; phylum Chordata; class Chondrichthyes; order Carcharhiniformes; family Scyliorhinidae; genus Scyliorhinus; species Scyliorhinus canicula. Next base: position 127,072,306 of record NC_052149.1, on the reverse strand, counting down.
TAGTCTTACTTCAGTGATATGCAAAGTAATGGAAAGTATACTGAGGGATAGTATTTCTGACCATCTAGAAAGACACTGCTTGATTAGGGATAGTCAGCACGGATTTGTAAGGGGTAGGTCTTGTCTTACAAGTCTTATTGACTTCTTTGAAGAGGTGACCAAGCATGTGGATGAAGGTAAAGCAGTGGATGTTGTGTACATGGATTTTAGTAAGGCATTTGATAAGGTTCCCCATGGTAGGCTTATGCAGAAAGTAAGGAGGCATGGAATAGTGTGAAATTTGGCCAGTTGGTTATCGAACTGGCTAACCGATAGAAGACAGAGAGTGGTGGTGGATGGCAAATATTCAGCCTGGAGCCCAGTTGCCAGTGGCATACCGCAGGGATCAGTTCTGGATCCTCTACTGTTTGTGATTTTCATTAATGACTTGGATGAGGGAGTTGAAGGGTGGGTCAGTAAATTTGCAGATGATACGAAGATTGGTGGAGTTGTGGATAGTGAGGAGGGCTGTTGTCGGCTTCAAAGAGACATAGATAGGATGCAGAGCTGGGCTGAGAAGTGGCAGATGGAGTTTAACCCTGACAAGTGTGAGGTTGTCCATTCTGGAAGGACAAATATGAATGCGGAATACAGGGTTAACGGTAGGGTTCCTGGCAATGTGGAGGAGCAGAGAGATCTTGGGGTCTATGTTCATAGATCTTTGAAAGTTGCCACTCAAGTGGATAGAGCTGTGAAGAAGGCCTATGGTGTGCTAGCATTCATTAGCAGATGGATTGATTTAAGAGTCGTAAGGTGACGATGCAGCTGTACAAAACCTTGGTAAGGCCACATTTGGAGTACTGCGTGCAGTTCTGGTCACTTCATTTTAGGAAGGATGTGGAAGCTTTGGAAAAGGTGCAAAGGAGATTTACCAGGATGTTGTCTGGAATGGAGAGTTGGTCTTACGAGGAAAGGTTGAGGGTGCTAGGCCTTTTCTCATTAGAACGCAGAAGGAGGAGGGGCGACTTGATCGAGGTTTATGAGATGATCAGAGGAATAGACAGTCAGAGACTTTACCCCCGGGTGGAACAAACCATTACAAGGGGACATAAAGTTAAGGTAAATGGTGGAAGATATAGGGGGGATGTCAGAGGTAGGTTCTTTACCCAGAGAGTAGTGGGGGCATGAAATGCACTGCCTGTGGAAGTAGTTGAGTCGGAAACATTAGGGACCTTCAAGTGGCTATTGGATAGGTACATGGATTATGGTAGAATAATGGCGTGTAGATTCATTTGTTCTTAAGGGCAGCACGGTAGCATTGTGGATAGCACAATTGCTTCACAGCTCCAGGGTCCCAGGTTCGATTCCGGCTTGGGTCACTGTCTGTGCGGAGTCTGCACATCCTCCCCGTGTGTGCGTGGGTTTCCTCCGGGTGCTCCGGTTTCCTCCCACAGTCCAAAGATGTGCAGGTTGGGTGGATTGGTCATGATAAATTGCCCTTAGTGTCAAAATTCTATGATCTATGATTAACCTAGGACAAAAGTTCTGCACAACATCGTTGGCCAAAGGGCCTGTTCTGTGCTGTATTTCTCTATCTATCGATCCTGGGGCAGTGACATGGCAGCTGGGCACTGAGTGTGTTTCTGATAGCCACAGATTGACAAATTAAAACATCTCGAATGTCTACAGCCAAACCGATTAACAACATTTATACATTGCTCTGGACAATACTGTCCCTCAAATTCTGCCACCCAAAGAAGGGGGGGCTGATTAGCCCATACCACCATAATGTCCATTCCTGAGTTGGACACAGATAACAGAATTGTCCCCACACCTAAGCTGGTGTTGGGCAATCCCTTTATGTCCACATTTCCAGCTGGGTCATTAGTGTAAAGGTCGGGACAATGTTACCCGAGTCGCATTGTTCCCTTCTGATAATTTGAAAAAATTCTCCCTGTGTACTCGAACAGGTGTGGAGTGTGGCGGCTAGGGGATTTTCACAGTAACATCATTGCAGTGTTAATGTCAGCCTACTTGTGACAATAATAAATATTAACCTGAATAACAGTTTCCCAGTTACCTTGATCATTAAAAAATTGTTTCCTTACTCTTGAGACCACATTAACCATTTCATGTCAAAGGGGGAGGGGTATCTATCTCCGGATCTTTGTTTATCTCCCCCTGCCTGGTTCCAATGTCACAACTGAGGGCCAGATTATCAAATTCAGTTTTCTTAAAAAGTTTGTACTTTGTGTCCTTTTTCCTAAACTCCATCTGTGATTCTTAATCAATTAGAGGAGCACGGTGCTTAGCACTGCTGCTTCACAGCGCCAGAGACCATGGCTCGAGTTGGGCCATGGGTGTCTGTGTGGAGTTTGCACGTTCTCCCCCTGTCCGCGTGGGTTTCGTCCAGTTCCTCCGGTTTCCACACACAGTCCAAAGATGTGCAAGTTGGGTAGATTGACTATGATAATTTTTCCCTTAGTGTCCAAAGATGTGCAGGTTAGGTGGATTGACCATGCTAAATTATCCTTTTGTGTCTAGCGATGTGCAGGTTAAGTGGACTGAGCATGCTAAATTGTCCCTTAGTGTCCAAAGATGTGCAGGTTAGGTGGATTGACCATGCTAAATTGTCCCTTCATGTCCAGGGATGTGCAGGTTAGGTGGATTGACCATGCTAAATTGTCCCTTCATGTCCAGGGATGTGCAGGTTAGGTGGATTGACCATGCTAAATTGTCCATTCATGTCCAGGGATGTGCAGGTTAGGTGGACTGGCTATGCAAAATTGTCCCTTTGTGTCCAGGGATGTGCAGGTTAGGTGGATTGACCATGCTAAATTGTCCCTTCATGTCCAGGGATGTGCAGGTTAGGTGGATTGACCATGCTAAATTGTCCCTTCATGTCTAGGGATGTGCAGGTTAGGTGGATTGACCATGCTAAATTGTCCCTTCATGTCCAGGGATGTGCAGGTTAGGTGGACTGGCTATGCAAAATTGTCCCTTTGTATCCAGGGATGTGCAGGTTAGGTGGATTGACCATGCTAAATTGTCCCTTCATGTCTAGGGATGTGCAGGTTAGGTGGATTGACCATGCTAAATTGTCCCTTCATGTCTAGGGATGTGCAGGTTAGGTGGATTGACCATGCTAAATTGTCCCTTCATGTCCAGGGATGTGCAGGTTAGGTGGATTGACCATGCTAAATTGTCCCTTCATGTCCAGGGATGTGCAGGTTAGGTGGACTGGCTATGCAAAATTGTCCCTTTGTGTCCAAAGATATGGAAGTTTGGTGGATTGGTCATGCTAAATTATCCTTTTGTGTCTAGGGGTGTGCAAGTTGAGTGGATTGACCATGCTAAATTGTTCCTTTGTGTCCAGGGATGTGCAGGTTAGCTTACGGGGTTAGGACGGGGTGGGTGGGGAAGTGTACCTGGGTCGGGTGCTGTTTTTAAAAATTTGTCTTATGTGGGTAAATTGAGTCGGGTCGGAGAAGCGCCCGGGGCCGGCGTCAATCCCGCCCCCGCCGTGTCCCGAATTCTCCGCCTCCCGGGATTCGGTGGGGGCGGGAATGGCGCTGCGCCGGTTGGCGGGCACCCCGCAGCGATTCTCCGGCCTGCCATGGGCCGAAGTCCCGCCGCTGACTAGCCTCTCCCGCCGGCATGGATTAAACTACCTCTCTTACCGGCGGGATTGGCGGCGCGGGCAGGCTCCGGGGTCCTGGAAGGGGGAGGGGGGCGTGGGACAATTTGACCCCGGTGCGTGCCCCCACGGGTGGCCTGGCCCGTGATCGGGGCCCACCAATCGGCGGGCGGGCCTGTGCCTTGGGGGGCACTCTTTTTCTTCCGCCTTCGCCATGGTCTTCACCATGGCGGAGACAGAAGTGACCCCCTCCCCTGCGCATGCGCTGGTATGACGTCAGCAGCCACTGACGCTCTGGCGCATGCGCGGACTTACGCCAGCCAGCGAAGTCCTTTCAGTCCCGGCTGGCATGGCGCCAAAGGCGGGACCCCCCCGCCCCGCCGGGTAGGGGAGAATCCCGGCCATTGCTGTGGCTCTGGAGTCATGTGTGGGCCAGACCAGGTAAGGACGACAGATTTCCTCCCCTAAAGGACCTTTGTGGGTTTTTACGACATTGACAATGATTTCATGATCGTCATTAGGCTTCTAATTCCAGATTTTTAAAATTGAATTTAAACTCCACCTTCTGCTCTGGCAGTATTTGAACCCACATCCCCAGAGCATTACCCTCAGTTTCTGGATTATTAGTTCAGTGACAACACACTACGCCACTGCCTCCTGAAGAATAGGTGCAGACTCGATGGGCTGTATGGCCTCCTTCTGCACTGTAGAGATCCTATGAGTCGATGAGATTCCATGATTTCCTCAGACCCTTTTACACCTGGAATAGTTCCCAGCTTATCTCATTCAGTTTGTCTGGAAGGACTCACCGGACAATAAAGGGTTTCCCTGTGAGGAGAGGTGAGAATCCCTTTCAGAGTCTCACTGAGGTTCGAAGCTGCACTCTGGACGTGACAGGAATGAGCGACTCTGACAAGTATTGTGTTATAGCAATAATTTTACTGTACATTGAATAAGGATAATATGACAATTATCACTGATAATATATCTAAAATTATATAAAAGAAAGATAATGGGCAGGATTCTCCGTTGCGCCAGCTGGTCAATGGATTCCATTGTGGGCAGCCCCACGCTGTAGGGAAATCTCCGGTGTGGGTGCACTGCCGGCACAACGGAGAATCCTGACAGCAGAGAATCCAGTCCATGTGTATGAAAAGGAGAACTTTATTGAAAGGAGAAGCAATTTGTATATATCTGAGGAAATTGGTGCCCACATTACTGTCCCCTCAGTAAACACATCACCAAGCCACTGAGTAACCCCAGTGGGTGGGCACTATGGTCAGTCAGCCGTTTCTGACCCTTCCTCCTGACGTCCGTGGATGACTATTCCATCCCAGCACTGAGTCTCTGAAGCAATGTCTCTTTAAACTGGATTTCTGGCTCCATTCCAGTCTCGTGAAGCCTGCCACACAATCTTTCCCCAAACAAATCTCAGCTCTTCTCAGTTCCTCTCACAGGGAGCTCAAGGTGAAGCAGACTTTGTCATATTCAGCTTGTTTACGGAGCTCTTGATGGTGTTTTCCCATCTGTCATCAATCAGGTGTTATGCCCATCAATGAAACTTCATCTTCTGATGCTTCAGGTGACCACAGTAGATAAGATTACTCAGCGACTTGCTCTGTAATCCAAGGTCACAGAATGCCGGAGAACAACACTTCTAATCAACAAAATCAACTTATTTTAATATTCCAGTTTGAGAAAGTGGAAAAACAAATGATTAGTCTAAACAACAACTGTGCAGTCAATACTTAGAGAAAACAAAGGCCGCACTTTAACAGCCACAATGCGCCCGATACGAATCGGTTAAATCGGAGAGGCAGAAATCGGGATCCACGTCTGACCGGCTTGCTCCTATTGGTGGGTTCCAGATCCCGCCTAGACGTGGCAAGACACCAATTGAGACCGATTAAGGGAAATCTCCATCTTATTAATGAGATGGAAGCCCAATCTAATGATGATGGCCTCCCAGGAACTAACCAGCTCCCCAGCAAGTGCTCACGCTGGTACCGTTTAGCTCTCCTATTTAAAAACAAGACCTTAGTGCAATAACTGCTGAAAGGATCGGAGGAGGTGAGTGGCCATTTTAATTTTCAGGCATGCAGTCCAGGGGCACTGCAGATCCTGCCCCAGTGCTCGGGGGTGGGGGAGCTCACGGAGGTGATGGTCCTGGTCGGGAGCTGGGAGCCATCGGCCGGGGGTCGCCCTTGGATTGGGCGGATGAGGGGCTCAGCGCCCAGGGCTCCTAAAGGCCATCCCCCAAATTGTGTATACCCCTAACAGGGGCAACTGCAGCCTCTGCCGGTCTGTCCTAAACACTCCAGGACAGAGCCCTGTTCTTGGTTAGATGCTGAAGGTCACTTTAAGGCAGAGAAGACACAGCCATAGTGAGGCACAACCAAGAGTGAGTTTGGGAATTTGAAGCTGGGTGGGGACGAGGTGCTTTTTAACCCTGGTAAGTGACTGGTAAGTAGTTTTTCTTTTCATTGTCTAATTTATTTATTTTTCTTTCGTTTTTTGTAATTGTAGTTGTATAAGTTTATCTAAGGTTTAAGACATGGCAGGAGATCCCAGACACATATGCTCCTCGTGTGCGATGTGGGAGCTCAGGGACACGTCCACTGACCCTGGCTCCTTCACGTACAAGAAGTGTGTTCAGTTGCAGCTCCTGTTAGACCGTGACTGAGGGGAGCTCAGTGAATAGGCCCAGTAATACTAAAAGGAATAAAACGGGAAGTAAAAACATTAATGGTAAGCGACGTAACAGGTTGTTAGATGAAGATATGGGTTCAACGACAAGGAAAATTAGGAGAAAAGTTAAGAGGAAATATATCTTAGGAGAGGTTACTGATCAAGGTGTTAAGATTCAAAACAGAGGTAAAAAAGCCAACATAAGTGTACTTTACCTGAATGCTCGTAGTATTCAGAATAAGGTAAATGAGTTGATGGCACAAATCATCGTGAATGACTACGATTTAGTGGCCATTACTGAAACATGGTTAAAGGATGGTCATGACTGGGAGTTAAATATCCAAGGGTATCAAACTAATCGGAAGGACAGAGTGGATAGTAAGGGAGGTGGTGTTGCTCTGTTATTTAAGGATGACATCCGGGCAATGGTAAGGGATGACATCGGTGCTATGGAGGATAAGGTTGAATCCATTTGGGTGGAAATCAGGATTAGTAAGGCGAAAAAGTCACTGATAGGAGTAGTCTATAGGCCACCAAATAGTAACATTATGGTGGGGCAGGCAATAAACAAAGAAATAACTGATGCATGTAGAAATGGTACAGCAGTTATCATGGGGGATTTTAATCTACATGTCGATTGGTTTAACCAGGTCGGTCAAGGCAGCCTTGAGGAGGAGTTTATAGAATGTATCCGCGATAGTTTCCTAGAACAGTATGTAATGGAACCTAGAAGGGAACAAGCGGTCCTAGATCTGGTCCTGTGTCACGAGACAAGATTGATTCATGATCTCATAGTTAGGGATCATCTCGGAAGGAGCAATCACAATATGGTGGAATTTAAAATACAGATGGAGGGTGATAAGGTAAAATCAAACACTAGTATTTTGTGCTTAAACAAAGGAGATTACAATGGGATGAGAGAAGAACTAGCTAAGGTAGACTGGGAGCAAAGACTTTATGGTGAAACAGTTGAGGAACAGTGGAGAACCTTCCAAGCGATTTTTCACAGTGCTCAGCAATGGTTTTATACCAACAAAAAGGAAGGACGGTAGAAAGAGGGAAAATCGACCGTGGATATCTAAGAAAATAAGGGACAGTGTCAAAATGAAGGAAATAGCATACAAAGTGGCAAAGATTAGTGGGAGACTAGAGGACTGGGAAATCTTTAGGGGGCAACAGAAAGCTACTAAAAAAGCTATAAAGAAGAGTAAGATAGAGTATGAGAGTAAACTTGCTCAAATATAAAAACAGATAGTAAAAGTTTCTACAAATATATATATATCAACCAAGAGTGGCTAAGGTAAATATTAGAGGATGAGGAGGGAGATTTAATAATGGGAGATGAGGAAATGGCTGAGGAACTGAACAGGTTTTTTGGGTCGGTCTTCACAGTGGAAGACATAAATAACATGCCAATGACTGATAGAAATGAGGCTATGACAGGTGAGGACCTTGAGATGATTGTTATCACTAAGGAGGTAGTGATGGGCAAGCTAATGGGGCTAAAGGTAGACAAGTCTCCTTGCCCTGATGGAATGCATATCAGGGTACTAAAAGAGATGGCTAGGGAAATTGCAAATGTACTAGTGATAATTTACCAAAATTCACTAGACTCTGGGGTGGTCCCGGTGGATTGGAAATTAGCAAACGTGACACTACTTTTTTAAAAAGTAGGTAGGCAGAAAGTGGATAATTATAGGCCAGTGAGCTTAACTTCGGTAGTAGGGAAGATGCTGGAATCTATGATCAAGGAAGAAATAGCGAGGCATCTGGATAGAAATTGTCCCATTGGGCAGACGCAGCATGGGTTCGTAAAAGGCAGGTCATGCCTAACTAATTTAGTGGAATTTTTTGAGGACATTACCAGAGCGGTAGATAACAGGGAGCCAATGGATGTGGTATATCTGGATTTCCAGAAAGCCTTTGAAAAGGTGCCACACAAAAGGTTGCTGCATAAGATAAAGATGCATGGCATTAAGGGTAAAGTAGTAGCATGGATAGAGGATTGGTTAAATAATAGAAAGCAAAGAGTGGGGATTAATGGGTATTTCTCTGGTTGGCAATCAGTAGCTAGTGGTGTCCCTCAGGGATCAGTGTTGGGCCCACAATTGTTCACAATTTACATAGATGATTTGGAGTTGGGGACCAAGGGCAATGTGTCCAAGTTTGCAGACGACACTAAGATAAGTGGTAAAGCAAAAAGTGCAGAGGATACTGGAAGTCTGCAGAGGGATTTGGATAGGTTAAGTGAATGGGCTAGGGTCTGGCAGATGGAATACAATGTTGACAAATGTGAGGTTATTCATTTTGGTAGGAATAACAGCAAAAGGGATTATTATTTAAATGATAAAATATTAAAACATGCCGCTGTGCAGAGAGACCTGGGTGTGCTAGTGCATGAGTCGCAAAAAGTTCGTTTACAGGTGCAACAGGTGATTCAGAAGGAAAATGGAATGTTGTCCTTCATTGCTAGAGGGATGGAGTTCAAGACAAGGAAGGTTATGCTGCAATTGTACAAGGTGTTAGTGAGGCCACACCTGGAGTATTGTGTTCAGTTTTGGTCTCCTTCCTTGAGAAAGGACGTACTGGCGCTGGAGGGTGTGCAGAGGAGATTCACTAGGTTAATCCCGGAGCTGAAGGGGTTGGATTATGAGGAGAGGTTAAGTAGACTAGGAACTGTACTCGTTGGAATTTAGAAGGTTGAGGGGGAATCTTATAGAAACATATAAAATTATGAAGGGAATAGATAGGATAGATGCGGGCAGGTTGTTTCCACTGGCGGGTGAAAGCAGAACTAGGGGGCATAGCCTCAAAATAAGGGGAAGTAGATTTAGGACTGAGTTTAGGAGGAACTTCTTCACCCAAAGGGTTGTGAATCTATGGAATTCCTTGCCCAGTGAAGCAGTAGAGGCTCCTTCATTAAATGTTTTAAAGATAAAGACAGATAGTTTTTTGAAGAATAAAGGGATTAAGGGTTATGGTGTTCGGGCCGAAAAGTGGAGCTGAGTCCACAAAAGATCAGCCATGATCTCATTGAATGGTGGAGCAGGCTCGAGGGGCCAGATGGCCTACTCCTGCTCCTAGTTCTTATGTTCTTAACTCCCTTTGGCTGTGAGCAGCGTCTGGTTGCACAGCTGAATGCTATTGATAATAAAGAATTGGTCTTGTTAGTTGTGAGAGCATTTCCCAGCTGCAGATTGTTGCTTGCTCCTGCTGGTGACATATAGATGCCTGGAGGCAGCTGTAACTGACAGTTTGTTTGCTGTTTACTGATGCCTTTTCTGCTTGTCTGCTGCCTCTTCCCCTTGGGCTGCAATGAAGTTAGTGTGAAAAATCACTCGTCCTCACATTCCAGCGCCTGTTAGGGGAGGTCAGTACGGGAATTGCACACGCGCCGATGGCTTTGTTCTGCATTACAAGCCAGCCAGATTATAAAATGTGATGTACCTGTGTACACAGACTGGATTGTGAAGAGTGATGTACCTGTGTATACGGACTGGATTGTGAAGTGTGATGTACCTGTATACACAGACTGGATTGTGAAGTGTGATGTACCTGTGTACACAGACTGGATTGTGAAGAGTGAGTACCTGTGTATACGGACTGGATTGTGAAGTGTGATGTACCTGTGTACACATACTGGGTTGTGAAATGTGAAGTACCTGTGCACACATACTGGGTTGTGAAATGTGAAGTACCTGTGTACACAGACTGGATTGTGAAGTGTGATGTACCTGTGTACACAGACTGGATTGTGAAGTGTGATGTACCTGTGTACACAGACTGGACCCTCAGAGGGAAGGATGGAGCTCAGGGAGCTGTGTATTTGAGAGGAAGTTCGGACACTCAGAGGGATGGAGCTCTGGGAGGTGTGTATCTGAGAGGAAGGTCAGACACTCAGAGGGGGGGATGGAGCTCAGGGAGGTGTGTATCTGAGAGGAAGGTCGGACACTCAGAGGGATGGAGCTCAGGGTGGTGTGTATCTGAGAGGAAGGTCGGACACTCGGAGGTAGGAATGGAGCTCAGGGGGGTGTGTATCTGAGAGGAAGGTCAGACACTCAGAGGGAAGGCTGGAGCTCAGGGAGGTGTGTATCTGAGAGGAAGGTCGGACACTCAGAGGGATGGAGCTCAGGGAGGTGTGCATCTGAGAGGAAGGTCGGACACTCAGAGGGAGGGATGGAGCTCAGGGAGGTGTGTATCTGAGGGGAAGGTCGGACACTCAGAGGGAGGGATGGAGCACAGGGAGGTGTGTATCTGAGAGGAAGGTCGGACACTCAGAGGGATGGAGCTCAGGGAGGTGTGTATCTGAGAGAAATGTCGGACACTCAGAGGGATGGATGGAGCTCAGGGAGGTGTGTATCTGAGGGGAAGGTCGGACACTCAGAGGGAGGGATTGAGCACAGGGAGGTGTGTATCTGAGAGGAAGGTCGGACAGTCAGAGGGATGGATGGAGCTCAGGGAGGTGTGTATCTGAGAGGAAGGTCGGACACTCAGAGGGATGGAGCTCAGGGAGGTGTGTATCTGAGAGGAAGGTCGGACACTCAGAGGGATGGATGGAGCTCAGGGAGGTGTGTATCTGAGAGGAAGGTCGGACACTCAGAGGGAGGGATGGAGCTCAGGGAGGTGTGTATCTGAGAGGAAGGTCGGACACTCAGAGGGAGGGATGGAGCTCAGGGAGGTGGGTATCTGAGAGGAAGGTCGGACACTAAGAGGGAGGGATGGAGCTCAGGGAGGTGTGTATCTGAGAGGAAGGTCGGACACTCAGAGGGATGGATGGAGCTCAGGGAGGTGTGTATCTGAGAGGAAGGTCGGACACTCAGAGGGATGGAGCTCAGGGAGGTGTGTATCTGAGAGGAAGGTCGGACACTCAGAGGGATGGATGGAGCTCAGGGAGGTGTGTATCTGAGAGGAAGGTCGGACACTCAGAGGGAGGGATGGAGCTCAGGGAGGTGGGTATCTGAGAGGAAGGTCGGACACTAAGAGGGAGGGATGGAGCTCAGGGAGGTGTGTATCTGAGAGGAAGGTCGGACACTCAGAGGGAGGGATGGAGCTCAGGGAGGTGGGTATCTGAGAGGACGGTCGGACACTAAGAGGGAGGGATGGAGCTCAGGGAGGTGTGTATCTGAGAGGAAGGTCGGACACTCAGAGGGATGGATGGAGCTCAGGGAGGTGTGTATCTGAGAGGAAGGTCGGACACTCAGAGGGAAGGATGGAGCTCAGGGAGGTGTGTATCTGAGAGGAAGGTCGGACACTCAGAGGGAGGGATGGAGCTCAGGGAGGTGTGTATCTGAGGGGAAGGTCGGACACTCAGAGGGAGGGATGGAGCTCAGGGAGGTGTGTATCTGAGAGGAAGGTCGGACACTCAGAGGGATGGATGGAGCTCAGGGAGGTGTGTATCTGAGAGGAAGGTCGGACACTCAGAGGGAGGGATGGAGAACAGGGAGGTGTGTATCTGAGAGGAAGGTCGGACACTCAGAGGGATGGAGCTCAGGGAGGTGTGTATCTGAGAGGAAGGTCGGACACTCAGAGGGAGGGATGGAGCTCAGGGAGGTTTGTATCTGAGAGGAAGGTCGGACACTCAGAGGGAGGGATGGAGCTCAGGGAGGTGTGTATCTGAGAGGAAGGTCGGACACTCAGAGGGAAGGATGGAGCTCAGGGAGGTGTGTATCTGAGAGGATGGTCGGACACTCAGAGGGATGGATGGACCTCAGGGAGGTGTGTATCTGAGAGGAAGGTCGGACACTCAGAGGGATGGAGCTCAGGGAGGTGTGTATCTGAGAGGATGGTCGGACACTCAGAGGGAGGGATGGAGCTCAGGGAGGTGTGTATCTGAGAGGGAGGTTGGACACTCAGAGGGAAGGATGGAGCTCAGAGAGGTGTGTATCTGAGAGGAAGGTCGGACACTCAGAGGGAGGGATGGAGCTCAGGGAGGTGTGTATCTGAGAGGAAGGTCGGACACTCAGAGGGAGGGATGGAGCTCAGGGAGGTGTGTATCTGAGAGGAAGGTCAGACACTCAGAGGGATGGATGGAGCTCAGGGAGGTGTGTATCTGAGAGGAAGGTCGGACACTCAGAGGGATGGAGCTCAGGGAGGTGTGTATCTGAGAGGAAGGTCGGACACTCAGAGGGAGGGATGGAGCTCAGGGAGGTGTGTATCTGAGAGGAAGGTCGGACACTCAGAGGGATGGATGGAGCTCAGGGAGGTGGGTATCTGAGAGGAAGGTCGGACACTAAGAGGGAGGGATGGAGCTCAGGGAGGTGTGTATCTGAGAGGAAGGTCGGACACTCAGAGGGAGGGATGGAGCTCAGGGAGGTGGGTATCTGAGAGGAAGGTCGGACACTAAGAGGGAGGGATGGAGCTCAGGGAGGTGTGTATCTGAGAGGAAGGTCGGACACTCAGAGGGATGGATGGAGCTCAGGGAGGTGTGTATCTGAGAGGAAGGTTGGACACTCAGAGGGAAGGATGGAGCTCAGGGAGGTGTGTATCTGAGAGGAAGGTCGGACACTCAGAGGGAGGGATGGAGCTCAGGGAGGTGTGTATCTGAGGGGAAGGTCGGACACTCAGAGGGAGGGATGGAGCTCAGGGAGGTGTGTATCTGAGAGGAAGGTCGGACACTCAGAGGGATGGATGGAGCTCAGGGAGGTGTGTATCTGAGAGGAAGGTCGGACACTCAGAGGGAGGGATGGAGAACAGGGAGGTGTATATCTGAGAGGAAGGTCGGACACTCAGAGGGAGGGATGGAGCTCAGGGAGGTGTGTATCTGAGAGGAAGGTCGGACACTCAGAGGGATGGAGCTCAGGGAGGTGTGTATCTGAGAGGAAGGTCGGACACTCAGAGGGAGGGATGGAGCTCAGGGAGGTTTGTATCTGAGAGGAAGGTCGGACACTCAGAGGGAGGGATGGAGCTCAGGGAGGTGTGTATCTGAGAGGAAGGTCGGACACTCAGAGGGAAGGATGGAGCTCAGGGAGGTGTGTATCTGAGAGGATGGTCGGACACTCAGAGGGATGGATGGAGCTCAGGGAGGTGTGTATCTGAGAGGAAGGTCGGACACTCAGAGGGATGGAGCTCAGGGAGGTGTGTATCTGAGAGGATGGTCGGACACTCAGAGGGAGGGATGGAGCTCAGGGAGGTGTGTATCTGAGAGGGAGGTTGGACACTCAGAGGGAAGGATGGAGCTCAGAGAGGTGTGTATCTGAGAGGAAGGTCGGACACTCAGAGGGAGGGATGGATCTCAGGGAGGTGTGTATCTGAGAGGAAGGTCGGACACTCAGAGGGAGGGATGGAGCTCAGGGAGGTGTGTATCTGAGAGGAAGGTCAGACACTCAGAGGGATGGAGCTCAGGGAGGTGTGTATCTGAGAGGAAGGTCGGACACTCAGAGGGATGGAGCTCGGGGAGGTGTGTATCTGAGAGGAAGGCCGGACACTCAGAGGGAGGGATGGAGCTCAGGGAGGTGTGTATCTGAGAGGAAGGTCGGGCACTCAGAGGGATGGAGCTCAGGGTGGTGTGTATCTGAGAGGAAGGTCGGACACACGGAGGTAGGAATGGAGCTCAGGGGGGTGTGTATCTGAGAGGAAGGTCAGACACTCAGAGGGAAGGCTGGAGCTCAGGGAGGTGTGTATCTGAGAGGAAGGTCGGACACTCAGAGGGATGGAGCTCAGGGAGGTGTGCATCTGAGAGGAAGGTCGGACACTCAGAGGGAGGAATGGAGCTCAGGGAGGTGTGTATCTGAGGGGAAGGTCGGACACTCAGAGGGAGGGATGGAGCACAGGGGGGTGTGTATCTGAGAGGAAGGTCGGACACTCAGAGGGATGGAGCTCAGGGAGGTGTGTATCTGAGAGAAATGTCGGACACTCAGAGGGATGGATGGAGCTCAGGGAGGTGTGTATCTGAGGGGAAGGTCGGACACTCAGAGGGAGGGATGGAGCACAGGGAGGTGTGTATCTGAGAGGAAGGTCGGACACTCAGAGGGATGGATGGAGCTCAGGGAGGTGTGTATCTGAGAGGAAGGTCGGACACTCAGAGGGATGGAGCTCAGAGAGGTGTGTATCTGAGAGGAAGGTCGGACACTCAGAGGGATGGATGGAGCTCAGGGAGGTGTGTATCTGAGAGGAAGGTCGGACACTCAGAGGGAGGGATGGAGCTCAGGGAGGTGGGTATCTGAGAGGAAGGTCGGACACTAAGAGGGAGGGATGGAGCTCAGGGAGGTGTGTATCTGAGAGGAAGGTTCGACACTCAGAGGGAGGGATGGAGCTCAGGGAGGTGGGTATCTGAGAGGAAGGTCGGACACTAAGAGGGAGGGATGGAGCTCAGGGAGGTGTGTATCTGAGAGGAAGGTCGGACACTCAGAGGGATGGATGGAGCTCAGGGAGGTGTGTATCTGAGAGGAAGGTCGGACACTCAGAGGGAAGGATGGAGCTCAGGGAGGTGCGTATCTGAGAGGAAGGTCGGACACTCAGAGGGAGGGATGGAGCTCAGGGAGGTGTGTATCTGAGGGGAAGGTCGGACACTCAGAGGGAGGGATGGAGCTCAGGGAGGTGTGTATCTGAGAGGAAGGTCGGACACTCAGAGGGATGGATGGAGCTCAGGGAGGTGTGTATCTGAGAGGAAGGTCGGACACTCAGAGGGAGGGATGGAGAACAGGGAGGTGTATATCTGAGAGGAAGGTCGGACACTCAGAGGGAGGGATGGAGCTCAGGGAGGTGTGTATCTGAGAGGAAGGTCGGACACTCAGAGGGAGGGATGGAGCTCAGGGAGGTGTGTATCTGAGAGGAAGGTCGGACACTCAGAGGGAAGGATGGAGCTCAGGGAGGTGTGTATCTGAGAGGATGGTCGGACACTCAGAGGGATGGATGGAGCTCAGGGAGGTGTGTATCTGAGAGGAAGGTCGGACACTCAGAGGGATGGAGCTCAGGGAGGTGTGTATCTGAGAGGATGGTCGGACACTCAGAGGGAGGGATGGAGCTCAGGGAGGTGTGTATCTGAGAGGGAGGTTGGACACTCAGAGGGAAGGATGGAGCTCAGAGAGGTGTGTATCTGAGAGGAAGGTCGGACACTCAGAGGGAGGGATGGAGCTCAGGGAGGTGTGTATCTGAGAGGAAGGTCGGACACTCAGAGGGAGGGATGGAGCTCAGGGAGGTGTGTATCTGAGAGGAAGGTCAGACACTCAGAGGGATGGAGCTCAGGGAGGTGTGTATCTGAGAGGAAGGTCGGACACTCAGAGGGATGGAGCTCGGGGAGGTGTGTATCTGAGAGGAAGGTCGGACACTCAGAGGGATGGAGCTCAGGGAGGTGTGTATTTGAGAGGAAGGTCGGACACTCAGAGGGATGGAGCTCAGGGAGGTGTGTATCTGAGAGGAAGGTCGGACACTCAGAGGGATGGAGCTCAGGGAGGTGTGTATCTGAGAGGAAGGTCGGACACTCAGAGGGATGGAGCTCAGGGAGGTGTGTATCTGAGAGGAAGGTCGGACACTCAGAGGGAGGGATGGAGCTCAGGGAGGTGTGTATCTGAGAGGAAGGTCGGATACTCAGAGGGAGGGATGGAGCTCGGGGAGGTGTGTATCTGAGAGGAAGGTCGGACACTCAGAGGGAGGGATGGAGCTCAGGGAGGTGTGTATCTGAGAGGAAGGTCGGACACTCAGAGGGATGGAGCTCAGGGAGGTGTGTATCTGAGAGGAAGGTCGGACACTCAGAGGGAGGGATGGAGCTCAGGGAGGTGTGTATCTGAGAGGAAGGTCGGACACTCAGAGGGAGGGATGGAGCTCAGGGAGGTGTGTATCTGAGAGGAAGGTCGGACACTCAGAGGGATGGAGCTCAGGGAGGTGTGTATCTGAGAGGAAGGTCGGACACTCAGAGGGAGGTGTGTATCTGAGAGGGAGGTTGGACACTCAGAGGGAAGGATGGAGCTCAGGGAGGTGTGTATCTGAGAGGAAGGTCGGACACTCAGAGGGAGGGATGGAGCTCAGGGAGGTGTGTATCTGAGAGGAAGGTCGGACACTCAGAGGGAGGGATGGAGCTCAGGGAGGTGTGTATCTGAGAGGAAGGTCAGACACTCAGAGGGATGGAGCTCAGGGAGGTGTGTATCTGAGAGGAAGGTCGGACACTCAGAGGGATGGAGCTCGGGGAGGTGTGTATCTGAGAGGAAGGTCGGACACTCAGAGGGATGGAGCTCAGGGAGGTGTGTATCTGAGAGGAAGGTCGGACACTCAGAGGGATGGAGCTCAGGGAGGTGTGTATCTGAGAGGAAGGTCGGACACTCAGAGAGATGGAGCTCAGGGAGGTGTGTATCTGAGAGGAAGGTCGGACACTCAGAGGGATGGAGCTCAGGGAGGTGTGTATCTGAGAGGAAGGTCGGACACTCAGAGGGAGGGATGGAGCTCAGGGAGGTGTGTATCTGAGAGGAAGGTCGGATACGCAGAGGGAGGGATGGAGCTCGGGGAGGTGTGTATCTGAGAGGAAGGTCGGACACTCAGAGGGAGGGATGGAGCTCAGGGAGGTGTGTATCTGAGAGGAAGGTCGGACACTCAGAGGGATGGAGCTCAGGGAGGTGTGTATCTGAGAGGAAGGTCGGACACTCAGAGGGAGGGATGGAGCTCAGGGAGGTGGGTATCTGAGAGGAAGGTCGGACACTAAGAGGGAGGGATGGAGCTCAGGGAGGTGTGTATCTGAGAGGAAGGTCGGACACTCAGAGGGAGGGATGGAGCTCAGGGAGGTGGGTATCTGAGAGGAAGGTCGGACACTAAGAGGGAGGGATGGAGCTCAGGGAGGTGTGTATCTGAGAGGAAGGTCGGACACTCAGAGGGATGGATGGAGCTCAGGGAGGTGTGTATCTGAGAGGAAGGTCGGACACTCAGAGGGAAGGATGGAGCTCAGGGAGGTGTGTATCTGAGAGGAAGGTCGGAAACTCAGAGGGAGGGATGGAGCTCAGGGAGGTGTGTATCTGAGGGGAAGGTCGGACACTCAGAGGGATGGATGGAGCTCAGGGAGGTGTGTATCTGAGAGGAAGGTCGGACACTCAGAGGGATGGATGGAGCTCAGGGAGGTGTGTATCTGAGAGGAAGGTCGGACACTCAGAGGGAGGGATGGAGAACAGGGAGGTGTATATCTGAGAGGCAGGTCGGACACTCAGAGGGAGGGATGGAGCTCAGGGAGGTGTGTATCTGAGAGGAAGGTCGGACACTCAGAGGGATGGAGCTCAGGGAGGTGTGTATCTGAGAGGAAGGTCGGACACTCAGAGGGAGGGATGGAGCTCAGGGAGGTTTGTATCTGAGAGGAAGGTCGGACACTCAGAGGGAGGGATGGAGCTCAGGGAGGTGTGTATCTGAGAGGAAGGTCGGACACTCAGAGGGAAGGATGGAGCTCAGGGAGGTGTGTATCTGAGAGGATGGTCGGACACTCAGAGGGATGGATGGAGCTCAGGGAGGTGTGTATCTGAGAGGAAGGTCGGACACTCAGAGGGATGGAGCTCAGGGAGGTGTGTATCTGAGAGGATGGTCGGACACTCAGAGGGAGGGATGGAGCTCAGGGAGGTGTGTATCTGAGAGGGAGGTTGGACACTCAGAGGGAAGGATGGAGCTCAGAGAGGTGTGTATCTGAGAGGAAGGTCGGACACTCAGAGGGAGGGATGGAGCTCAGGGAGGTGTGTATCTGAGAGGAAGGTCGGACACTCAGAGGGATGGAGCTCAGGGAGGTGTGTATCTGAGAGGAAGGTCGGACACTCAGAGGGATAGAGCTCGGGGAGGTGTGTATCTGAGAGGAAGGTCGGACACTCAGAGGGATGGAGCTCAGGGAGGTGTGTATCTGAGAGGAAGGTCGGACACTCAGAGGGATGGAGCTCAGGGAGGTGTGTATCTGAGAGGAAGGTCGGACACTCAGAGGGATGGAGCTCAGGGAGGTGTGTATCTGAGAGGAAGGTCAGACACTCAGAGGGATGGAGCTCAGGGAGGTGTGTATCTGAGAGGAAGGTCGGACACTCAGAGGGAGGGATGGAGCTCAGGGAGGTGTGTATCTGAGAGGAAGGTCGGATACTCAGAGGGAGGGATGGAGCTCGGGGAGGTGTGTATCTGAGAGGAAGGTCGGACACTCAGAGGGAGGGATGGAGCTCAGGGAGGTGTGTATCTGAGGGGAAGGTCGGACACTCAGAGGGATGGAGCTCAGGGAGGTGTGTATCTGAGAGGAAGGTCGGACACTCAGAGGGAGGGATGGAGCTCAGGGAGGTGTGTATCTGAGAGGAAGGGCGGACACTCAGAGGGATGGAGCTCAGGGAGGTGTGTATCTGAGAGGAAGGTCGGACACTCAGAGGGAGGGATGGAGCTCAGGGAGGTGTGTATCTGAGAGGAAGGTCGGACACTCAGAGGGATGGAGCTCAGGGAGGTGTGTATCTGAGAGGAAGGTCGGACACTCAGAGGGATGGAGCTCAGGGAGGTGTGTATCTGAGAGGAAGGTCGGACACTCAGAGGGAGGTGTGTATCTGAGAGGGAGGTTGGACACTCAGAGGGAAGGATGGAGCTCAGGGAGGTGTGTATCTGAGAGGAAGGTCGGACACTCAGAGGGAGGGATGGAGCTCAGGGAGGTGTGTATCTGAGAGGAAGGTCGGACACTCAGAGGGAGGGATGGAGCTCAGGGAGGTGTGTATCTGAGAGGAAGGTCAGACACTCAGAGGGATGGAGCTCAGGGAGGTGTGTATCTGAGAGGAAGTTCGGACACTCAGAGGGATGGAGCTCGGGGAGGTGTGTATCTGAGAGGAAGGTCGGACACTCAGAGGGATGGAGCTCAGGGAGGTGTGTATCTGAGAGGAAGGTCGGACACTCAGAGGGATGGAGCTCAGGGAGGTGTGTATCTGAGAGGAAGGTCGGACACTCAGAGAGATGGAGCTCAGGGAGGTGTGTATCTGAGAGGAAGGTCGGACACTCAGAGGGATGGAGCTCAGGGAGGTGTGTATCTGAGAGGAAGGTCGGACACTCAGAGGGAGGGATGGAGCTCAGGGAGGTGTGTATCTGAGAGGAAGGTCGGATACGCAGAGGGAGGGATGGAGCTCGGGGAGGTGTGTATCTGAGAGGAAGGTCGGACACTCAGAGGGAGGGATGGAGCTCAGGGAGGTGTGTATCTGAGGGGAAGGTCGGACACTCAGAGGGATGGAGCTCAGGCAGGTGTGTATCTGAGAGGAAGGTCGGACACTCAGAGGGAGGGATGGAGCTCAGGGAGGTGTGTATCTGAGAGGAAGGTCGGACACTCAGAGGGATGGAGCTCAGGGAGGTGTGTATCTGAGAGGAAGGTCGGACACTCAGAGGGAGGGATAGAGCTCAGGGAGGTGTGTATCTGAGAGGAAGGTCAGACACTCAGAGGGAGGGATGGAGCTCAGGGAGGTGTGTATCTGAGAGGAAGGTCGGACACTCAGAGGGATGGAGCTCAGGGAGGTGTGTATCTGAGAGGAAGGTCGGACACTCAGAGGGAGGGATGGAGCTCAGGGAGGTGTGTATCTGAGAGGGAGGTCGGACACTCAGAGGGAGGGATGGAGCTCCTGGAGGTGTGAATCTGAAAGGAAGGTCGGACACTCAGAGGGATGGAGCTCAGGGAGGTGTGTATCTGAGAGGAAGGTCGGACACTCAGAGGGAGGGATGGAGCTTAGGGAGGTGTGTATCTGAGAGGAAGGTCGGACACTCGGAGGGAGGGATGGATCTCAGATGGAAGGAGGTTGCTGTCCATTCTCTCCTCCTTGTGCTGCAGCCCAGGTATCAGTGTGAAGCCTCTGGCTATCTCAGCCTGGCTGGCTTCATCCATCCGGAAATGATTGAATGTCCTGACCCATCTGGAGAGAGTGTCAGTGACCAGCTTGATATAACTATGGACACGTGATTGAGACACTCCACACAGATCCCCCACTGACCCCTGGGCCGATCCGGAAGCTAAATTGTTGAGGGTGACTGTGCCCATTAGAGCCAATAGCATTGGCTGTCTAGCCAGCCACTTGGAGATAATTTACCCAATCATCCAGCCTGTGGAGGCCATAGTCCCCCGGGAAAGGCGGAGGGAGACTCCTTCAGCTCGGGACCTCAGAAATGTTGAGGGAGCTGGATCACTGCCTGTGGATTCTGGCAGCAGGACAGTGGCATCGTCTGCAGACCCTTCAGCCCTCAATCCCTACTGGCCCTGCGCATCCTGTGCCTGCACCTCTCCTCCCACAGGACGCTCCCTGGGACGCTGCCCGTAGACACCTAGCCCCCTCTCCCTTCTGCCCCTCTCCCCTCTTCAGAGGAGGTCTCACCAGCAGAGAATACAAACCCCATTTGCAGAGATGCAGACGGCAGTGTCTCCTGCACTGAAGGCTGAACTCACCAGAAATCCTCCCAGAGAGTTAATGAAACAAAAGTGCCCTCAATGAAAAGCTCCCAAAGCAAATCATCCAGCTGAAACCTCAGCAATAATCCAGCAGCAAACTCTCACCGAAACTGCTCACTATTCAAACTGCCAATGCTCCCGTCTCCTGTTATCCCGCCCTGGAATGAGAAATCCAGCAAAACGGAATGTCCGTGCTGCCTGTGAGATGCCCCCAAAATCACACAGCCAGCGGGAGATTCTGGACCAGGCATTGTCAAACTTGGGGGCGTGACCCGCAGGTGGGTCGCGGGCGGGTGTCGGGAGGGTCGTGGAGCCGTTCGTTGTGGCACTCCCGATCTCGCATATCTGCGCGCAACAGTCAGCTGTTAATAATGCCGGCTACAAGCGGCCTTCAAAATGGCCGCGAACATGTAAAAAAAATGCGGCCGCACTGCACACGCGTGCCATATCATCGGCGGGTATGTGCAAAACTCTGCGCATACACGCCGATGTTCGGGAAGCATGAGCAGTACGGCAGCTTTTTTTAAAAACGGTCGCAGCTTTTTGTTTTACAAGTTCGGGGTGGGGGGGTTTATTCATTTTATTCATTAAACTTTTTCTTCATTTATTTTATTCATTTGTTTTAGCAAGTTCGGGTTTTATTCGATAACATTTTACAGGAAAAAAATGCAGACCTTTGGACAGATGGAGACTCTAAACTTTCCGACACCGGAAGGCTTCACCTTCATCCAACAGGTTCCATTGGAGGAGCGTGTACAAAGGCCAAAGGGACCCAAAACCATTTCCTCCATTTTTGTCAGCAGAAAACAAGGTAAGAGAAAATGGTGGATCGCGTAGGTCGGCCGGCCTGGGTTGCGAAGGTCGGCCGGGTTGGGTCCCAAAGGTTGGCTGGGTGGGTCCCGAAGGTTGGCTGGGTGGGTCCCAAAGGTCGGCTGGCGTGGGTTGCGAAGGTCGGCCGGCGTGGGTTGCGAAGGTCGGCCGGGTTGCGTCGGGAAGGTCGGCCGGGTTGGGTCCCAAAGGTCGGCTAGCGTGGGTTGCGAAGGTCGGCCGGCGTGGGTCCCAAAGGTTGGCTGGGTGGGTCGCGAAGGTTGGCTGGGTGGGTCGCGAAGGTTGGCTGGGTGGGTCGCGAAGGTCTGCCGGGGTGGGTCGCGAAGGTTGGCTGGGTGGGTCCCCAAGGTTGGCCGGTTGGTAAAAATGGGTCCCTGGAAAAAAGTTTGAAGAACACTGTTCTAGACAATTAGCCAGCTGAATTGTCTCTCCTCTCCCCAAGTCTTTCACTCACCTCTTCCCTGACTGTGAAACCTCTCCTTCTGTGTAATCAGCACATTCCAATTCTCGGGGGAAGTGGCTGATCTTTGTGATGTAGAGGATTTTGGGGGGGGTTCAGATTGGGGTCAAAGATGAGGCCAATGTTGTAAAGAGTCTGGTTGAGCAGCAGACAGTGCTCAGGGAGAGGGATGGAGTTTGTATTGGGAGCTGAAGACGATGGTTTTGATCTTCCCAATGTGTTTCCCAGTGAGCCTGGCTCCTCAGTCCTGACTGCTCTGAGCTGCTGTTCTTGTCACTGATTGGACAGTTATTGTTAGAGATTCAGACCACAGCAGAAACCCCCAGTGTAAAAAATAACAGCAAAGACTGTCAGATCGGAAGATTGAAACGTAACCAACAGAGGAAGTGAAAGAAGGGGCTCAGAGCAGCTGGATGTTTGTTACTGACACGGGAGAAAACTGTGAACTGTGTCCACTGCCTCGAATCTTCCAGCACAGAAGGAGGCCATTCTGCCCATCGTGCTGTGACTTACCCAATTAGTCCCACTCCCCCTCTCTATCCCCATAACCCAGCAATCTTTCCCTTTCAGGGATATCTCCAATTGCCTCTTGTAGGCCTGGGTCCACAGCACGAGACTGTCCCTAACCTGGCTCCAAATTGGCATCTCATTCATTCATTGGAAGACAAAATGCCTGGGCTGGGAAATGGAGCTCAGGGCTCCGAACATTCCCTCTCCCCTCCTGAGGGACACTTCATGCTGGGATACAGTTCCATGGAGCCCCACAGCACAATGTGGGGGAGGCCGTGGTGTAGTGGTAATGTCACTGGACTAGTAATCCAGAGGCTCAGGCTAATGCTCTGGTCACAGGTTCAAATCCCACCATAGCAGCTGGTGCAATTTAAATTCAATGAATAAATCTGGAATTAAAAGCTTGTCTCAGTAATGGTGACCATGAGACCATTGTTGGTTGTCACGCACACCCATCGAGTTCACTAATGTCATTCAGGGAAGGGAATCTGCCATGCTTACCGAGTCTGGCCTATATGTAACTCCAGACCCACAATGTGGTTGACTCTGAAATGGCCATTCAGGGGCGGGATTCTCCGAACCCCGCCGGGTCGGAGAATCGCGGAGGGGAGGGGCGGAAGCGTGAATCCCGCTCCTGCCGTCCGCCGGATTCTCCGGCACTGTAGATTCGGCGGAGGCGTGAATCGCGCATCGGCAGCCGCTCACAGCGGACCCCCCAGCGATTCTACGGCCCGCGATGGGCCGAAATCCTGCTGGTTCTTTGCCAGTCCCACCAGCGTGGATCAGACTAGGTGCCTTACCGGTGGGACCTGGCGTCGTGGGCTGGCTCCGGGGTCCTGGGGGAGGGGCGGGGCGCGGCGCAGGCGATCTGGCCCCGGGGCGTGCCCCCAAGGTGGCCTGGCCCGCGATCGGGGCCCACCGATCCGCGGGCGGGCCTGTGATGTGGGGGCACTCTTTTCCTACACATCAGCCGTGTCAGCCTCCGCGATGGCCGACGCATAGGTGAACCCCCCCGCGCATGCGCGGGGATGACATCAGCAGCCGCTGACACTCCCGCGCATGCGCGGACTCACGACGGCCGGCGGAGTCCCTTCGGCCGCGGCTATTGCGGAGCCAAAGGCCTTCCACGCCAGCCGGCAGGGAGCAAACCACTCTGGCGCCGGCCTAGCCCCTGAACGTGCGGAGGATTCCGCACCTTTGGGGCGGACCGACGCCGGAGTGGTTCACGCCACTCCGTCCTGCCGGGACTGGGATAATCCCGCCCCAGTTGTTTAATTTGTCACTGTGTGGAGTCTCCCCTGTGTGTGCGTTGGTTTCCTCCGGGTGCTCCGGTGTCCTCCCACGGTCCAAAGATGTGCAGGTTAGGTGGATTGGCCATGATAAATTGCCAATGGTGTCCAAAAAGGTTGGATTAGGTGGGGTGAGGGGGATAGGGTGCAGGTGTGGGTTTCGGTAGGGAAAAAAAGAGCAAAAATTAAAAGCAAAAAAGCCAAAAATGCTCTTTGAGGGCCTGTGCAAACTCGATGGGCTGAATGGCCTCCTTCTGTACTGTAAATTCTATGATTCTAATTGTCCATCAAAACACATAACTGGATGTGACAGGACTGCAGAGCTTGGGCCTGATCCGTTGGTTCTGGAATCGCTAAACTCTGTCATGTTCATTGATGACTACATAATGTTGCCATTTGCAACTCCTCACAATCTGAGACAGTCTATGTCCAAATGCAGCAAGACCTGGACAATATCCAGTTTGGGCTGACAAATGGCAAATAACATTGTTGCCACACAGGTGCCAGGCAATGACCATCTCCAACAAGAGAGAATCTAACCATCATCCGTTAACATTCCGTGGCATTACCATCACTGAATCCCCCCACTCTCAACCTCCTGGTGGTTACCATTGACCAGGAACTGAACTGGACCAGTCATATTAATACTGTAGCTACAAGAGCAGGTCACAGATTGAGAAACCCCCCACCCCAGCCTGTCCACCATCTACAAGGCACAAGTCAGGAGTGGGATGGAATACTCCCCACTTCCCTGGATGAGCGCAGCTCCAACAACACTCAATGTGGTGCTTTCACTGTCTGAGCCAGCTGGTGTATTGCCCAGGTGAGTGTTCCAACAGTCATTTTTTTTTTTTAACTGGGTCTGTCTGGATTGCTCTCCAGTTTCCTGGCAGGTTTCTCTTTCCTGAGATGGGTTCCTGACAGGAGTCTATTTTCTGTGAGCCGGACACCCAATTAGCCGTGGAGACGATGGGAAGGAGGTGCCACATGGGACCTCGTTTGTACCGGCAGCGCCTGTCATTCAAGGAGCTGCTGGACCGGGTATGTCATCGAAGATTCCGACTAAGCAAGGGGACCATATGGCATATTTGCCAGATTATGGCGCACTTGACAACATAGGGCTATGGAGGAGGACACCTGCTCCCGGTGGCCATCAAGGTAACAGATATCCTGAACATTTATGCCCCGGGTCCTTCCAGCCTCTGAGTGGGGACCTGTCAGGAGTCTTACAGAGCTCGGTGCCCAGGTGCATCTGTGCCGTCACAAAGGTCCCATATGCCCAGTCGGCTCAATACATCCATTTTAATATGGACCAAGCCCACCAGGATGCCCGGGTAGCGGGATTCACCATCATGGGTGTGATGCCCCAGGGCCAAGGGGTAACTGACAGATGCGTGTCACCTTCCGAGGCACTTGCAGATGGTGTGTAACCATGAGATTCACATCATACACATCTGCGCCCACTACCCGGGCAGTGTGCATGACGCCATCATCCTGGCACACTCCACGGTTCCAAACATCTGTAAAGTGCAGCCCCTGCTGAGGGGTTGGCTCCTGGGTGACAGGGGTTATCTGATTCGGTCGTGACTGATGAAGCCTATCCGGAGGCCACAGAACAATGCATTGACCCACTGCAATGAAGCCCATACAGCGACCAGGGATGTGATTGAGCTGTGCTTGAGCATCCTGAAGATATGGTTCAGGTGCTGGACCGCCCTGGAGGGGCCTCCAGTATAGCGCTAGGAAGGTCTCCCACATCGTGGCGGCCTGCTGCATCCTGCACAACATCACGCAGCAGAGGGGCGACGTGCTGGAGGAGGAGATGAATATCAGTCCTTGTCCGACAAGTGGGATGCGATGAAGGTCAGGGATGGGCAGGACATAGAGTCCAGGCAGGTCAATGCGCATGGGACACGCTAATCACCAGTTGGTTCACCGACTCGGGGGACCTGACCACGGCACAACCACACCATTCCATCCTTACATACCGCCCGCCCCCCGAATTACCATCCCCTCCCATGACCACCCTCACTACCCCCCCACCCCGGAATGCAACCCTGTCCGTGATCTCTACCTGCAGCACCATGGCGGCGGGTCCTGTGTTGGCAGTAACAACAGATCTGGCCCATGGGATGGAGGATGATGACAACCTGCTCTGCAATGAGCCCTGGTGCTCCACATCGTTTGACGTTTGACTCCTGCCCAGGATAGCACCTTCTACCTGGGTGATCCCTGCATGCGAGCTGACCATTCCATCACACGGTCCCAACGAACTGTGGGCGGCACGGTAACACAGGGGTTAACACTGTTGCTTCACAGCACCAGGGTCCCAGGTTCGATTCCCCCTTGGGTCACTGTCTGTGCGGAGTCTGCACGTTCTCCCCATGGGTGCGCCGGTGCCCTCAGGATGCTCCGGTTTCCTCCCACAGTCCAAAGATGTGCACGTTAGGTGGATTGGCCATGATAAATTACCCTGAGTGCCCAAAAAAGGCGAGGTGGGGTTCCTGGGTTACGGGGATAGGGTGGAGCTGTGGGGATAGTTGGGTGCCCTTTCCAATGCAGACACGATGGGCCGAATGGCCTCCTTCTTCTATTTTGAAGTGGAGAGGGATGGGTATGGGGCAGATTACCGGGACAGTAAGCAGCAGCTGCACTGGGGTGCCTGCCCCGAGACCCCCCCACCCCCCGGCCCCGCCCGACGCCCAGCACTGTCTCTGCAACAATCCCAGACCAGCCCCTCCCTCACTCCCATCAGGCAGAGCACCGAGGCAGGTTGTAACAGTGGTAACAGGTATTTATTATGAACAAATATATACGTATTGCCCTAGCCCCTGTCACTAAACTGTGACTTTCCTGTGCCAACTTAACTGGTGTCTATCTTTGTGGCCTCACGTGTGCTAACGCTGTGCCGAGGTGGATCCCCTGACGGTACATCAAGAGAGGAGGTGGCCTGCTGCGATTCCCGCCCTGTGACCTGGGTCCCCGTTGGTGGCCATCTTCTGGGGTGACCGGGCCTGGATGGACCCGGCTGGTGCTCAAGTGTCCCAGGTGTCGTGGTGCTGCCCTGTTCTGCCCGCTGCCGATCAGTTACGCCAGGGACAGGAGGGGGTTTCTGCCGTGCGCATGCGTGGCCATGGACCCGGCAATTCTCTGGGACATATCGGCAGCGAGAGCCGGATGCTCTACACTGCGATCCTGCTAGCTCCCAGCAAAATGGAGAATCGGTGGCCGTTTTGCGCCAGTTTTCCTGGTATAAAACGCGCCTGTTCCCATGCCCAACCCAGCCCAGGGAGTATAACGTGGGTAAATGTGAACTTGTCCACTTTGGCAGGAAGAATAGTAAAGTATTTAAATGGAGAGAGATTGAGGAACTGGCTGCTACAGAGGGATCTGGGTGTCCTGGTACATGAATTACAAAACATTAGTCTGCAGGTCCAGCAAGTGATCAGGGAGGGAAATGGAATGTTGGTGTTTAGAACATAGAACATAGAACAGTACAGCACAGAACAGGCCCTTCGGCCCTCGATGTTGTGCCGAGCCATGATCACCCTACTCAAACCCACGTATCCAACCTATACCCGTAACCCACATTCCGGCGCCTGTTCGGGGAGGCTGTTACGGGAATTGAACCGTGCTGCTGGCCTACCTTGGTCTGCTTTCAAAGCCAGCAATTTAGCCCAGTGAGCTAAACACCCCCTGTTTATTACAAGAGGAACGGAAAATAAAAACAGGGAAGTTTTACTGCAGCTGTACAGGGTCCTGGTGAGACCACATCTGGAATAATGTGTACAGATTTGGTCTCATTAATTTTTTCTATATTTTTCCAATTAAGGGGCAATTTAGCGTGGCCAATTCACCTACCCTGCACATTTTTGGATTGTGGGGTGAGACCCACGCCGACACGGGGAGAATGTGCAAACTCCACATGGTCAGTGACCCAGGGCCGGGATTCAAACCCGGCTCCTCAGCACCGTGAGGCAGCAGTGCTAACCACTGTGCCACCGTGCTGCCCCAGGTCTCTTTATTTGATAAAAGATATAATTGTGTTAGAAACAGATCAGCAAAGATTTACGCGACTCATTCCTGGGATGACGGGTCGATCTTAGGAAGAAAGTTTGGACAGTTTGGCCAGAAGGAAGTCTGAACCACTGGAGTTCAGAAGAATGAGAGGTGATCTTATTGAAATATAAGATCCGGAGGGGACTGAGAGAGTGGATACCAGGAGGTTGTTCCCTCCCTTCCCGTACCAGCCTCCCCGAACAGGTGCCGGAATGTGGCGACTAGGGGCTTTTCACAGTAACTTCATTTGAAGCCTACTTGTGACAATGAGCGATTTTCATTTTTTTTCCATTTCTTCTGGGACAGAGAGAGAAGTAGACAGGCGGACAAAGAGAGAAATAAAATGATGGAGAAAGATGGAGAAAGAAAGTGGGAAAGAGCAAATAGTGAGAGAGACAGGAGGAACAAGACAGAGAGACAGACAGAGAGAGTGAGAGAGAGAAGCTACTGAGGGAGTGAGGAAGAGAGAAGAAGAGGAAGTGAGGGTGCTGACGTGGTGTCTCTGCCTCATACCATTTACATACTGAGGAACGGGCAGTCAGACTCTCACAGGCTGCAGCTTTATAAAGCAGAGCCCAGTGAAGGGAGAGTTTATCAGTAACCAGGCACAGGGACAGGAGCAGACACCATGATTTCAGCCATCCAGCTGATCTGGCCTCTGGCATTCTGCATCGCAGGTACAAATATCTCTCCTTCCACCTTGAATATTTTCCTGCTCTCCATTTCAATCCAATTCTACTGACTTGTGATTGAAGGGAAAATGCTGAAAGCAGAGGAACAGTCAGTGTCTCCAACAATATCTCATTGTACAGGCTCTTTCTGTGACAGTTCTTACTTCACTCTGTTTCTCTATTACCCCTCAGGTATCAGTGGAGACATCATCATGAACCAGTCTCCCCCAGTGCTATCATTGAGCCTGGGCCAGACCGCGACCATCACCTGTACGGCCATCACGTACTCTGGAAGCTACGTTGCTTGGTATCAGCAGCGGGAAGGTCAGAAACCGGCTCTGCTGATTCACAGCACATCAAGCAGATTCACAGGAACATCGGACCGATTCACCGGGAGCCGACAGTCCAATCAATACACCCTGACAATCAGCAATGTGCAGAATGAGGATGTCGCTGATTATTACTGTCAGCAAGGAAGCAGCTTCCCCTACACAGTGATACAGAGCCTTACAAAAACCTCAATACACACAGCACCACCTCCTGTACTGAAACATCCCACAGTTTTATACAATATATAATAAACACAAGAAAGGAAACTGAACAAATTATTCTCACCGTCCACTGCACACTCCAGTCCCTGTGGTGTCCACAGCTCACTGAAGGCCTCAAGTTTCCATCTTACTCTCCATGTCCACATATGAAGAGCAGCTGAAATATTTATCATCTAAAATTAGAATTTTCAACGCTCCCAACAAAACACAGAGACATTGAGAGAAACAGAGAGTGAGAAAGAGTGAGAGAGAAAGACAGTAGTGAGTGAGAGACAGAGAGAGGGTGAGAGTGAGTGAGTGAAGCAGAGAGCAGAGGTTTTTGTACAGCCCCTGCACTGGAAGCTGTCAGTGTGGCTTACGTTCGGTAAAGGAACCAAGCTCAGACTGAGTAAGTAAACCCCAATCCTCCGTTATTAACCCTTTCAATACTGAAACTTTCTCAAACACAAATGCTGAATAGTTGAAGGTGTTAGTGGGGAGCTG
The DNA here is from genome assembly GCF_902713615.1 of Scyliorhinus canicula. Lineage (NCBI taxonomy): Eukaryota > Metazoa > Chordata > Chondrichthyes > Carcharhiniformes > Scyliorhinidae > Scyliorhinus > Scyliorhinus canicula. Next base: position 127,042,816 of record NC_052149.1, on the reverse strand, counting down.
CAGTGAATGAAATGGTTCATTGAAGAACACTGTGTAGAACAGGGTGCCCAGCTGTATTTCTTTAGTTCCATTCCCCCCTTTAAGCAGCAAGATATAAGTAAGCAGCTTTTACCCACCGTGTGGAGGAGATCTGGACGTTTGCAGACTGTGTTCACATTCCTGGACCATGGAGTGAAATCACTCACTAGACTCCTGTCAGTCTGCGTGTGACAGACACGGGCAGAGTTTGATGTGAGCTCTGGCTCCCTGTCACACTCTCTGATATAACTGATCACAGCAGCAGCAGCAGCACAGTGAGACACCGAGGTCCCACTTCCCCCAGCTTTAACTCTGCTCTCTCCACTCCCTGCTTATCTCTTAGCAAAGTTCTGATGACAAACAGGTCCAGCAGGGCTCACAATCCAGTGGCTTCAGTGTTCCAGGCTTTTGGGGAGACTCTCAGTTACTTTCTCTTTGGGTCGAGTTCAGTCTGATATTTATTCCTGATCCAATATTCCTGAAAATCCCTGGAGATATTTTTATTGTTTGATGTGATGTGTGATCTCTGGCTGGGCCAGTATTTATTGCCCATCCCTAATTGCCCTTGAACTGAGTGACTTGCTCGGCCATTCCAGAGGGTATTTCAGAGTCAACACATTACTGAGGATCTGGAGTCACTTGTAGGCTGGACAAGGTCAGGCTGGAAGGTTCCCACTTCAGACCCACACATCCCATAAATTAACTTTTAAAAATGGCACAATCTCCACTTTCCTGCCGGTCCCCATAACCCTTGACCCCCGTCAATCAAAAATCTGTCTAACTCAGCCTGGAATATATTCAATGTCCCAGCATGCACTGCTCTCTGGGAACGAGAATTCCAAAAACTAACGACCCTCTGAGAGAAGAAATTCTTCCTCATCTCCGCCTTTAATGGGGATTCTTTATTTTTAAACTGCGTCCACTAATTCTAGATTCCCCACGAGGGGAAACATTCTCTCAGCATCCACCCTGTCAAGCTCCCTCGGAATCTTATATGTTTCAATAAGATCACCTCTCATTCTGCAATGAGTACAGACACAACCAGCTCAACCTTTCCTCATCAGACATTCCATTCCTCAGTGGAATCAGCCCAGTGAACCTTCTCTGAACTGCTTCCAATGTCGGAACATCCGTCCTTAAGTAAGGACTTCCAAAGATATGCAGGTTAGGTGGATTGGCCATGCTAAATTGCCCTTAGGGTTGGGTGGGGTTGCTAGGTTACGGGGATAGGGTGCAGGTATGGTCCTAAGTAGGGTACTTTCTCGAGGGCTGCACGGTGGCGCAGTGGTTAGCACTGCTGCCTCACGGTACCTAGGTCCCAGGTTCGATCCCGGCTCTGGGTCACTGTCCGTGTGGAGGTTGCACATTCTCCCTGTGTTTGCGTGTGTTCCGCCCCCACAACCCAAAAATGTGCAGGGTAGGTTGATTGCCCACACCAAATTGCCCCTTAATTGGAAAAAATTAATTGGGTATTATAAATTTATTTAATAAAAAAAGAAAATGTAGGGTGCTCTTTCCACTCGATGGGCCAAATGGCCTCCTTCTGTACTGTAAATTCTATGATTCCATGAGACCAAAACTACCCAGTACTCACGGTGTAGTCTCACCAATGTGAAATAAAATGAAAATCGCTTATTGTCACAAGAAGGCTTCAATGAAGTTACTGTGAAAAGCCCCTAGTCGCCACATTCCAGCACCTGTTCGGGGAAGCTCATACGGGAATTGAACTGCGCTGCTGGCCTGCCTTGGTCTGCTTTCTAAGCCAGCGATTTAGCCCTGTGCCCGTAAATGTGCTGTATCGATGGAGCAAGACTTCCCTACTTTTATACTCCATCCCCCGTGTAATAAAGGGCAACATTCCATTGACCTTCCTCATCACTTGCTGTACCTGCAGGTTAACGTTCTGTGATTCATACACAAGGACACCCAGATCCCTCTGTACCACAGCTTTCTGCAGTCTCTCTCCATGTCAATAATATTCTGCTTTTCTATTCTTCCTCACAAAGTGGACAAGCTCACATTTCCCCACATTATACTCCATCTGTCAAATGTTCTCCCCACTCACTGAACCTATCAATATCCCTTTTCAGACTCTGTATCCTCCTCACAACTTGCTTTCCTACCTATCATTTTATCATCAGCAAATTTAGCTACAATACTCTCATTGCCTTCATCCAGCTCATTAATATAGATTGGAGAGTTAAACCCACAAACAACAGCCATCTTCCTTTGTGCTGGGTATGACTCCAACCAGCAGAGAGTTTTCCCCTGATTCCCATTGACTCCAGTTTTGCTCGGGCTCCTTGATACCAAACTTGGTCAAATGCTGCCTCGATGTCAAACGGCCGTTACTCTGGCCTCACCTCTGGAGTTCAGCTCTTTTGTCCATGTTTGAACCAAGGCTGTAATGAGGTCAGGAGCTGAGTGACCCTGGCAGATCCTTAACTGAGCGTCAGTGAGCAGGTTATTGCTGAGTAAGTGCTACTTGATAACACTGTCGTTAACAACACCCATCATTTTGCTGATGATCGCGAGATGACTGATCGACAGTAATTGTCCGGATTGGATTTGTCCAGCTTTTTGTTGACAGGACACACCTGGGTAACTGGTCGATGCCAGTTATGTATCTAAACTGGGGCAGCTTGTCTGGGGGGTGTGACCTGGACACAAGACCACCAAAAATAGGGGGTGGATTTCTCCAGTGTTGCTATTCAATTTTCCCGCCAGCAGCACATCACTGCCAGCGGGTTTCACAGTGGCATCGGGTGGTTGCTGTGGTAAATCCCATTGACAATCGACGGACAGATATAATCCTGCCGCCAGTGAATGGCACGCAGCCAATAATCACGCAGCTTTGAACCGGACGTTCCCGCACAGGAGCAAGGATAGATTATTCTGACCCCTGGACACAGAGGCTAATCGTAATAGAACATAGAACATAGAACAGTACAGCACAGAACAGGCCCTTCGGCCCTCGATGTTGTGCCGAGCAATGATCACCCTACTCAAACCCATGTATCCACCCTATACCCGTAACCCAACAACCCCCCCCCCCCCTTAACCTTACTTTTCAGGACACTACGGGCAATTTAGCATGGCCAATCCACCTAACCCGCACATCTTTGGACTGTGGGAGGAAACCGGAGCACCCGGAGGAAACCCACGCACACACGGGGAGGACGTGTAGACTCCGCACAGACAGTGACCTAGCCGGGAACCGAACCTGGGACCCTGGAGCTGTGAAGCATTTATGCTAACCACCATGCTACCGTGCTGCTCTTGACCTGAGCCCAGGGCTGGGCAGCAAGGTTTGAAGTGAAATCTAGAACATTCTACACTGGCAGCCAATCAGTATCCTTTGTGAAGTCTGTTGATCCACGTCTGCTCCAAATTTATGGGATAAATTTCTCCGGTTCTGTGTGTGATTTGAGGTTTGTTAATGTTCAACCTGTTCCCCCAGAAATACTGATCAATAGTTCGAGCTTCCTAATAACTCTTAAATGGGACACTGCATCTTTAAATACTCTCACTATTAACCATTTCAGTGCTGAATTTGTAGTGAACTTCTTTACAAATGTCTAAGTAACATTCCAAAATGATTTAATCAGCTTAACATCAAACCTTTACCTCCTGACACTGAACCAATTTGAAATCCAATTTGTCACTTTCCCTTGGATTCCATCAGCTTTTAATTTCCAAACCCGTCTGTCATTGGAAACTTGGCAAAATCCTTGGAAAATGCATGTTGTCGACATCAAACTCACTCCTGTCATCAACCCTCCTCGTTCCCTCCTCATCAATTTCAAAATCGCTCCCTCAGCCTATCTCTTCCTCCCTTTTTAAACAATGGTACAACATTATCATCCACCAGTCCTCCGACACCAAGCCTGTAGTCAGAGAGGATTGGAAAATAATGGTCAGATCCTCGGCTATTTCTTCCCTTCCTTCCCTTAGCAGCCTGGGATACATTTCACCCGGGCCTGGGGGTATCACCCCTTTCAAAGCTGATAAACACGTTAATATCTCCTCTCTCATGATTTTTATCACATCCAATATTTCACAATTCTCCTCCTCCTGAACTACAATGTCTGCTTTGTCCCTCTCATTAGTGAAAACTGATGTAAATTATTCATTAAGAACCATCTCCACGCCTTCTACCTCCACACACAAGTTACATTTTGTTCTCTAATTGGTCCCACTCATTCATTAGTTATCATCTCACAATGTCCCTCACTATTGCTTTGTGTGAACATATTTGTTCTGAACTCTCTCTATCTCCAGCTTGAATATCCCCCCCACAGCTCTGACACTGTTTTACCATCAAGTCGCTGTTTCCTGTCCATTTTGGCAAATCCCAGTTTCGTAAAATTGACCTTTCCCCAATTTAAAACTTTTCCTCTTGGTCTATCTTTACTCTTTTCCTGAACTACTCTAAATCAAACTGAATTATGATCACTATTACCCAAATACACTCCCACTGATACCCCTTCGCCTGCCCAGATTCAATCCACAAAACTGTCCAAAACTGCTCCTTCTCTTGTTGGGATTGTTCCCTACTGGTTCGAAAGGTTGCTCAGAATGGATTGTCAGAATTCCAGATCATCTGTATATTGACACATGTCTTGATTTCAGTTAATATTCGGGAAGTTGAAATCGTTTAGAATGGCAGTGATTCAAATTCCTTACTTTCTCTTTCAGGCCGTGAGAATTCACAACCCACACTGACCCTGCTGCCCCCCTCCCCGGAGGAGGTCAAGACCAAGGGCACTGCCACCCTGGTGTGCCTTGCCAATCACTTCTATCCCGATGAGCTGGTGGTGGAGTGGAAGAAGGATGGTGCAGCCATTTCGGACGGGGTTCAGACCAGCAACTACCTGCGAGCTTCGGACAACACCTACAGTGTCAGCAGCCTGCTGACCCTCTCTGGCTCTGCCTGGGAGTCCAACGCCAGCTTCTCCTGTGCCCTCACCCACGTGAGCCTCTCCTCTGCCCTCAGCAAGAGCATCAGGAGATCAGAATGTGCGTAGAGTGTGAGAGACAGTCCACAGAGCAGACACAACTTTAAATAGAACAGGGGTGAGCTGGGAGGGCAAAGGTCATTGTCAGCACTGAATTACAACCTTCTCGGGACTGGGTCTGAGACACTTCTGAGGGTCAGGGGTTAAGTCATGTTTTTGGGACAGTGCAGAGGGATATTTACTCTGCATGTAATCCCATGCAGCATCTGTTCTGGGAATGTTTGATGGGACAGTGCAGACTCGTGATGCCAAGTAAAACCTCTCTAAGATGCTGAAGACTGTCAGCTGTACAAAAATAATGTGACCTTCTGAAATCTCTGCTTCAGGAAACCAGACCTCCTTCCTGCTCACCCTGCAGTTACAATTTAAGGTTTAGTCACTGTTTAAAGGGACAGGACTCTCCTGTTGTTGAGAAAATCTCCACAAGTGTTTTAATAAACCTCCATTCACCCTGTGAATTTCTCCAGCTTTCTCTGGCTGGGCTGTTTATTCAAGTCTTTCTTCTGACAATGTAAATCTGAAAAAGGTAATAAACATTAAGAATATTCAGTATGTGTCTCGTGTGTGCTTTGGAAATGTCCCTCCTCCCTATCAGCTGATTGGCTGCATTTCAGCAAATGATTATCATGATTGGCTGGTTGGCCTGTCAATCAATGACACATCAGCAGAAGATTGGATTCAAAGACAATTATCAATCATTTTTAAATGATCAGTTTTATTTGTTTTGTGAGGGTCACAAAGAATCCAGCACGAGTTGAAGGATAGAAAGAAATAACATTTATTTACAATAACATATTTAGACAACAGCAGCAGCAACTCCCTTGCTGCTCACTCCTCTCTAGCTGGTTCCAAACTGGCCAGCTTTATTTATGCAGCGAATCTGTTTATGATTTCTGCCCCAACCCCCTCATTGGGGAATCTCGTACTCCCAAAGGATTGTGGGATTGCCATTAGTCCCCAGCCAGTGGTAAGCAGGCATGTTATAACAATCTGGAATCTCTGAGTTTACAAGATTCAAATCAGAAAAGAGACTGAAAGTTGCTGGGATCAAATCATCACAATCACAATTCTCCAACCCATATTCCCCACCTCCCCCTTCTCCCATATTCTCCCTGTGTCTGTGTGGGTTTTCTTTGGGTGCTCCGGTTTCCCCCACAGTCCAAAGATGTGCAGGTTAGGTGGATTGGCCATGCTAAATTGCCCTCAGTGTCCAAAAAGTTTAGGTGGGGTTACTGGGTTACGAGGATAGGGTAGAGGCATGAGCTTGGGTGGGGTGCTCTTTCCAAGGGCCGGTGTGGACTCGATGGGCTGAATGGCCTCCTTCTGCACTGTAAATTCTATGAATTCTATGAAGTCTATGAATTGTATATGACCTTACCTCCTCACGAGGTCTCACTACTCCCAGTATTTCAATCACAGATAAGACCATCTCTGATCACTTCCTTGTATCACTCCCCAACCACATCCCCCTTTCACACCCCAACCCTACCCCTTTCTGTATCCATCCCTGGAAAAACCTATTCCCCAATTCACTTCCAACGGCACCTTCAAAACCCCAACTATCTGTCTCTGGCCCTCCGATCACCACAACATTTCTGCAGCGACTGATTTACTCAGGGAGCAATGTAACTGGGAATGAACAGGCTCCTGTTTTGGGAGTGTTTAGTGGGGTGTTTCCCAGACCCTGCATTGCTGAATATGATCCCGTTATTAACCGGGATTCTGGGATATTTGGGCCTTGGTGAGGAAGGAGCCTCCGAGGCTGCACTGACATCCACTTCCTGCGAGCTGAGCCCGTCAGTGCAGGGAGAGATCAGGGGGTGATCTTTCAATGCTGCCCCCATCCCTCAACTCCCACCGTGGCCTCCGGATTCCCCAAATTACCGATTGGGGGTTCTCGACCCACCCCCATCCACCCGGTAAAGGCAGGGAATGCTCGGGGCCTGATCCCAGGCTCGGACAACCTGCTACCCGGGCAGCATGGCAGTGCCAGCCTGACACCCTGGCAGTGCTCATGCCATACTGGTAGTGCTTCATGGACATCTTGGCAGGGCCAGTGTGGCATTGCCAGGGTGACCAGGTGGCACTGCCAGTGTGCCAGGCTAGCACTGCTAAGCTGTCTCCAACACTCTCCACCATCCCAGAGACACTCACCTCAGCGGGGCACCTTCGTGAAGAAGCTCCTGGGACACTATCTGGTGTCCAAGTCTTGGGACACACTCTGCGGCCGCTGGCCTAGGCCCAGTACAAGGCTGCCCCCTCACAGGCAGCAATGTGCCAGACACTGCTGGACAGTGCAGTCACAGTGGGCAGAACAGGGCGGCACCACACTACCTGGGACAGTCGAACAGCAGCCGGGTCCATCCAGACCCATTTGCCCCAGACGATGCCAGCAAAGGGGACCCAGGTCACAGAATAGGAATCACAGCAGGCTGCCTCCACTCCTGATCTACAATCTGAGGATCCACCTAGAGGTAGCGTCCATAGATTATCATAGAATTTACAGTGCAGAAGGAGGCCATTCAGCCCATCCAGTCTGCACCGGCTCTTTGAAAGAGCACCCTACCCAAGTACAACACCTCCACCCTATCCCCATAACCCAGTAACCCCGCCCAACACTAAGGGCAGTTTTGGACACTAAGGGCAATTTATCATGGCCAATCCACCTAACCGGCACATCTTTGGACTGCGGGAGGAAACCGGAGCACCCGGAGGAAACCCATGCAGACAAGGGGAGAAAGTGCAGACACCGCACAGACAGCGACCCAAGCCGGGAATCGAACCTGGGACCCTGGCGCTGTGAAGCCATTGTGCTAACCACTATGTTACCGTGCTGCCCTTATGTTGGCATGGGTGCAGGACACAGTTTAGTGACGGGGGCTAGGGCCCAATCTGTATATTTGTTGTCACATTAAACAGCTGTTCACACTGTTACAACCTGCCTTGGTGCTCTGTCGGATGGGTGTGAGGGGTGGGCTGGTTAGGGTCTGGGCTGGCCAGATAGGGTGCGTGGGGTAGGGGAAATGGACGGTTGTTGGGGGTTGGCTTGGCTGAAAGGCCACAGTTCAGAAAGCGCTCACCGCTCCGGTGTCCCATTCCCCCGCCACCCACAACTACCACCGTCCCAACCTCCGCCACATCAATGATTTGATGGGACTGTGTGATGGATTGTCCAGATCGCAGGCAGGGATCACCCAGGTGGAAAGTGCTATTGTGGCAGGAGTCAGACATTGTCAAACGATGCGGAGCACCAGAGCTCATTGCTGAGTGGGCTGTCATCATCCTCCGTCCCATAGACCAGACCCGCTGTTACTGCCAACCAGGGTCTGCATCCCGTAGTGTGGCAGGAATGTATCATAGAGGAGGTTGTGGGCGGGCAAGTGGCCAGGAGGCGGGGCGGGGTGTGTGGGGGGCATTGTGGTGTCTGTGCCCTTGGTCAGACACCGTCAGTCGGTGAATCTGGAGGTGATCAGAGCGTCCCGTGTACATTGGCCCTTGTGCACACATTGTATGGCCTCCCGTGCCTACCCGGGCCCTATGCCCTGCCTGTCTCGCCCTCCCTCCATCCTCCTCATCAGAGGAGGCCGGGTGTTCACCCTCTTCTGCCAGCACATTGCCCCTCTGCTGCGTGATGTTGTGGAGGGTACAGCCGGCCACCATAATGCGGGCCACCCTCTCGGAACCAAACTGATGGGCCCCTCCGGAGTGGTCCAGGCACCTGAACCACATCTTCAGGAGGCCGAAGCACCGCTCGGTCACACCCCTAGTCTCTACATGGGCGTTGTTGTAGAGGGTCTCCACGTCATCAGCCACAGCCGCAGTGGATAACCCCTATCACCCAGGAGCAAACCCTGTGTTCACAACTCTGTAGATTCTTACGGTGTTGGGCCGAGCAGTTGCCACACCAGGCTGTGATGCTGCCAGATAGGATGCTTACTATGGTGCCTCTGTAAAAATTAGGAAGAGTTAATGTGGATATGCCAAATTTCCTTTGTTTCCTGAGGAGGTATAGGCACTGTTGTGCTTTCTTGGTCATAGCGTCGACATTGGTGGACCAGGACAGATTGTTGGTGATGTGCACACCTAGGAATTTGAAACTGTTAACCATCTCGGCACCATCTCCACCTCTACACCATTGATACAGAAAGGGGTGTGTACGGTACTGCGCTTCCTGAAGTCAATGACCAACTCTTCAGTTTCGCTGACATTGAGGGAGAGATTGCTGTCATTGCACCACTCCACAAGGTTCTGTATCTCCCTCCTGTACTCTGACTCATCGTTCTTTAAGATCCGACCCACTATGGTTGTGTCACCAGCAAACTTGGACATGGAGTTGGAGCCAAACTTTGCCACGCAGTCGTGTGTGTATAGGAAATACAGTAGGGGGCTAGGTACACAGCTTTAGAGGGCCCAGGTATTGAGGACAATCATAGAGAAGGTGTTGTTGTTTATCCTTATTGATTGTGGTCTATGGATCAGAAAGTTGAGGATCCAGTTGCAGAGTGAGGAGCCTAGTCCCAGATTTTGGAGTTTTGATATGAGCTTGGTTGGGATTATGGTGTTGAAGGCAGAACTGTAGTCAATGAATAAGAGTCTGATGGAAGATTCCTTGCTGTTGAGATGCTCCAGAGATAAACGTAGGGCCAGGGAGTTGGTGTCTGTTGTGGACCAGGACTGCAGTAATGAGGAGGAAGGCCACCTTTGCTGGTTATATTCAAATATCCATTGTCTGCAGGGGGGTAGGGATAGATGGGCATGATGTTAGCATGGTGCATACCCCCATGCCCAACCAGGTCCAATGGGATACACGGTGGCCCAGTTACCACTGCGGACCCTGCCCCCGCATGTCACCCCCCCACCCCGCTCCGCACCGCTGGCCTCGACAGTTCAGGCACCGTCGGGGCATCTGGCCCTTCCTTGCTGTCAGGGTACCATAGGCTGGTGCTGCCCTTGCTAGTGGTGTGCTCCACGGCCCCTGTCCGGCGCCCCCTGCAGGGACTACTGTGGGCATTGCCCTTGTGTGATCCGCGTGAAGTCCGGCCGGTGGGTGCCGGCTGGTTGGATAAAGGGTCTGGTGGAGGGTGGGGTGTGGGGGTGGTGGGATTGGAGGGTACGAGGTAGAATGAGGCCATACAGCCTGTGTCACTCTGCAGGACCAGGGGTCAGGGTGGGTGGTCAGTGGGGTGAGCGGCAAGATGGCTGCTTAACCCTTAACTGATGAATCATTACTCCTCCATGTTGAACACCACATGGAGGAAGCACTGAGGGTGGCAAGGGCACAGAATATACTCTGGATGAGGGATTTCAATGTCCATCGCCAAGAGTGGCTCAGTAGTACCACCACAGACCGAGCTGGCCGGAGTCATAAAGGACATAGCTGCTAGACTGGGACTGCAGCAGGTGGTGAGGGAACCAACAAGAGGGAAAATCATTCTTTACCTCATCCTCACCAACCTGCCTGCCACAGATACATCTGTCCGTGACAGCATCAATAGGAGTGAGCACCGCACAGTCCTTGTGGGGATAAAGTCCCACCTTCACATTGAGGATATCCTCCATCATGTTCTGTGACACTTTCACCATGTTAAATGAGATGGGTGCGATTCTCCGCCCCCCACGACGGGTCGGAGAATAGCGGGAGGGCCTTCCCGACATTTTTCCCGACCTCCCGCTATTCTCCCCCCCCACGGCCACCCCACGACACGAATCGCTGCTTGCCATTTTTTACGGCGAGCAGCGATTCTCCCTAGCCGATGGGCCGATTTCCCAGGCCTTTAAAGCCGTTTTCACGAACTCCAACACACCTGCTATCACAGTTCGTGAAAACGGCCGCAAAGTGCCGTTCTGGAGAACCATGCCACCGATTGGCACGGCTGCACCACGGCCGTGCCAAGGGTGGCATGGGCCCGCTATCGGTGGGCACCGATCGCGGGCAGCGGGTCCGAAACCCGCGCACTCTTTGTTCCTCCGACTGGATCAGTCCGCGGGGCGGCTGAGGGGCATAACGGCCCGCGCATGCGCGGGTTTCACGCATATGTGTGATGACGTCATCAGCGCATGTGCGGATTGGAGCCGTCCAATCCGCGCATGTGCGGCTGATGTCATCGTTTGCATCAGCCGCCGTTAACCTTGGCGCGCGGGCTTAGCGAAGTTCGCTAAGCCTGCGATGCCGAGGTTCACGGGGCCCCGCTGCTAGCCCCGACCGGGGAGCAGAATTGGGTCCCGGGAAGGGGCGCCGAAGCTGCTGTGAAACACGGCCAGTTTCACGGCAGCCTACATGACTCTCCGCATTTGCGTAGAATCACGCCCATAGACTTTAAACAGATCCAGAAACTCAAGACTGGGCATCCATGAGGTGCTGTGGGTCATCATCAGCAGCAGAATTGGACTCAACCACAAACTGCAACCTCGTGACTGCATATCCCCCACTCTACCATTCCCACCAACCCAGGGGATCAACCCTGGTTTAAGGAAGAGTGCAGGAGTGCATGCCAGGAATAACAACAGGCATACCGAAAAATGAGGTGTCAACATCCTAAACCTACAGCACAGGATTACCTGCCTGCCAAACAGCATAAGCAACAAGTATTAGACAGAGCTCAGCAATAGATCCATAACCAACAGGTCAGATCTAAGCTCTGCAGTCCTTCCACATCCAGCCATGAATGGTGGTGGACAATTAAACAACTCACTGGGGTAGGAGGCTCCACAAAGATCCCCATCCTCAATGATGGGGGAGCCCAACACATAAGTGCAAACGATAAGGCTCAAGCACTCATAAAAATCTTCAACCAGAAACGCTGAGTGGATGATCCATCTGGGTCTCCTCCGGAGGTCTTCAGCATCACCGATATCAGCCTTCAGCCAGTTTGATTCACTCCACGTGATATGAAGAAACAGCTGAAGGAACTGGATACTGCAAAGCCTATGGGTCCTGACAACATCCCAGCAATAGTACTGAAGACGTGTGCCCCAGAACGTGCTTCACGCCTAGCCAAGCTGTTCCAGTACAGCTACAACACTGGCATCTACCCGACAATGTGGAAAGTTGCCCAGGTGTGTCCAGTGCACAGGAAACAGGACAAATACAACCCAGCTAATTATCACCCAGTCATTCTGCTCTCAGTCATTAGGAAAGTGATGGAATGTGTCATCAACAGTGTTATCAGCGGCTCTTAGCAATAATCTGCTCACTGACAATCAGTTTGGGTTTCACGAGGGTCACTCAGCTCCTGAACTCATTCCAGCCTTGGTTCAAACATAGACAAAGGTGCTAAACTCTCGAGGTGAGGTGAGAGTGACTGTCCTTGACCAAGTTTGGCATCAAGGAACCCAAGCAAAACTGGACTCAATGGGAATCAGTGGGAAAAGTCTCTCCTGGTTGGAGCCATACCTGGTGTTGGAACCAACAATTCTACGGACACGTGCTTGTAGGATTAGAATAGAGGTTTTAATATACTTACAACAGAGCCAGCCTGTTAGCCGTTGAAATTTCGGTGAACTGGCTGGCTGACCCTGTGGCACGGATCTTTATACAGCAGCTCCAGGGGGAGGAGTTAGGGCGGAGCCAAGGGAGGAGCCCAGTACAAACTCTTGATTACTCCCAGAGCTACTCCCCCTGGTGGTCAGGTAGTGCAACTGCACTTACAATATTGATGCATATATACGGATTATAATACCGTGTGAATTCTCATTCACCAAATTCACCCCCTGTGAAAAATATCGAGTCCGGCAGGGGTGGTGGCTCACAGAGTTAGTCTGTCTGATGGACGAATTGTTTGTTTCGATCTGTGGAGCACCGGGGTTGCAGCCTCTTGCGGTGGCTGGGTGAGTGTTGAGAGCTGGGGTACGATGGCAGACTCCGGGGCGGGTCTCGTCCAAACATCATACACCTCTGGCTCGACCGGAGACTGGGGGTGCTGGGGGCGGGCTGGTGCTGGCGCGTGGAACCGGTAGGGCGAGCTTGCGGAATTGGGGGCACGAGGGGGTGGCCGCATAGGGAACGGGGTAAGGGGTTCCTCAGTGGGGGTGGGGGGGGGGGGGGGGCTGGATCCTGCGGGTGCCAGGTCCCAAAGGGATACTGTGTCCTGGCGACCGTCCGGGAACTCCACGAATGCGTACTGTGGGTTGGAATGGAGGAGGCGCACCTTTTCAACAAGGGGGTCAGTTTTGTGCCCCATGACGTGCTTCCTCAGGAGGACCGGGCCTGGTGTCCTCAGCCACGCCGGAAGTGAGACTCCCATGGTAGTGCCCCTAGAAAAAATGAAGAGACGCTCGTGAGGGGTTTGATTTGTAGCTGTACAGAGGAGGGATCTGATTGCGTGGAGCGCGTCTGGAAGGACATCTTGCCATTGGGAGACTTGGAGTTTTCTAGACTGGAGGGTCAGTAGGACGGTCTTCCAGACCGTCGCGTTCTCCCTCTCCACCTGCCCGTTCCCCCTGGGGTTGTAGCTGGTAGTCCTGCTCGAGGCGATGCCCTTGTCGAGCAGGTACTGACACAGCTCGTCGCTCATAAAGGACGAACCCCGGTCGCTGTGCACGTAGCTGGGTAAACCGAACAGGGTGAAGACACAATGCAGGGCCCTAATGACTGTGTGGGAGGTCATGTCGGGGCATGGGATGGCAAAAGGGAATCGGGAGAACTCATCGATGATGTTGAGGAAATAAATGTTTTTGATAGTGGAGGGGAGTGGCCCTTTGAAATCGATCGCAAGGCGTTCAAAGGGCCTAGAAGCCTTAACAGGTGGGCCCTGTCTGGTCTATAGAAGTGCGGTTTGCACTCTGCACAGATCAGGCAGTCCCTGGTGATCGCTTTTACCTCCTCGTTGGAGAAAGGCAGGTTTCGGGCTCTGATGTAGTGGGCGAGCCGGGTGACCCCTGGATGGCAGAGGTCCACGTGGATGGCTTTCAGACGGCTGATCTGCGTGCTGGCGCATGTCCCGCGGGATAGGGCATCCGAGGGCTCGTTGAGCTTCCCCGGTCAATATTTAATATCATAACTATAGGTGGAGAGTTCGATCCTCCACCAAAGGATTTTATCATTTTTTATTTTGCCCCTTTACGAGTTGTCAAACATAAAGGCAACCGATCGTTGGTCGGTGATGAGGGTGAACCTCCTACCTGCGAGGTAGTGCCTCCAGTGACGAACAGCCTCCACGATGGCTTGCGCTTCCTTCTCGACAGAGGAGTGTCGGAGTTCTGAAGCGGATAGAGTACGGGAGAAAAATGCAACGGGCCTCCCTGCCTGATTTAAAGTGGCTGCTAGAGATACCTCTGAGGCGCCGCTCTCAACCTGAAAGGGAGTGGATTCATCCACCGCCCGCATGGCCGCTTTGGCGATGTCCTCCTTGATGCAGCTGAAGGCCTGGCGCACCTCAGCAGACAGGGGAAATCGTGTGGCCTTAAAGAGTGGGCGGGCTTTGTCCGCATATTGGGGGACCCACTGGGCGTAGTATGAAAAGAATCCCAAGCACCGTTTGAGGGCCTTGGGGCAATGAGGGAGGGGGAGTTCTAAGAGGGGGGCGCATGCGGTCCGTGTCTGGGCCCAGGACTCCGTTCTCCACGACGTAGCCGAGGATGGCCAGTCTGTTTGTGCGGAAAACGCATTTCTCCTTGTTATAAGTGAGATTTAATTTCTGTGCCGTTTGGAGAAAACGGTAGAGGTTGGCGTCATGGTCCTGCTGGTCATAGCCGCAGATGGTAACATTGTCCAGATACGGAAACGTGGCCCGCAGCCCGTATTGGCCTACCATTCGGTCCATTGCTCGTTGGAACACCGAAACCCCGTTAGTGACGCCGAAGGGAACCCGGAGGAAATGGAAGAGGCGGCCATCGGCCTCGAACGCCGTGTAGTGGCGGTCCTCCGGGCGGATTGGGAGCTGGTGGTATGCAGACTTCAGATCCACCGTGGAAAACAGCCAAATTGGGCGATCTGATTAACCATGTCTGCAATTCTGGGGAGGGGATACGCGTCTAGGAGCGTAATGCGATTTATGGTCTGGCTATAGTCGACGACCATGCAAAATGTTTCCTCGGTCTTGACGACTACCACCTGAGCTCTCCAGGGACTATTACTGGTCTCTGTGATCCCCTCACTGAGCAGCCGTCGGACCTCCGATCGGATAAAGACCCTATCCTGCAGGCTGTATCGCCTGCTGCGAGTAGCTACTGGCTTGCAATCTGGAGTGAGATTGGCGAAGAGAGGAGTGGGGGGAGATGCGCAGCGTGGCTAGGCTGCAGATAGTGAGTGGGTGCAGGGGCCCGCCGAAGCTGAGGGTGAGGCTCTTGAGGTTGCACTGGAAATCCAGGCCTAATAAGAGTGGCGCGCAGAGGTCGGGCAGGACATAAAGTTTAAATTTTGAATAACTAGCGCCTCGAATTATGAGCATAGCAACGGTGCGTCCTTGGATTTGGACTGAGTGGGAGCCTGAAGCGAGGGCGATAGTTTGGCTCACCGTAAAAATAGAAAGCGAACAGCGTCTTACCAGCTCTGGGTGTATAAAGCTCTTGGTGCTCCCGGAGTCAAAGAGGCATGGCGTGCTGTACCCGTTGATCTGGACCTCCGCCATCGAACTTCGTAGGTGCTTGGGGCGGGATTGATCCAGGGTGACCGCGTTGAGTTGCGGGCCGCGTGGTGAGTGCCCGGGGAAGTCGTATTCTTCAGATGAGCTTTCTGAGCATGCCGATGCAAATGGGGCCCGTGGATCGCACGTGGTGAGCGACGAGGAAGATGGCGGCCCCCATAGATCGCACGTGGCGGGAGGGCGTGGAGTCGGGGTGTAGGCCGCAGCGTTTCGGGCCCCGCGGGCCCGCTGGTGTCGGGAGTGATTTGTTCTCCCGCTGGTGTCGGGAGCGATTTGTTCTCTCTACTGGGGAGTTAAAAACTGGGGCCCTTTTCGTGAGGCACACTCTGGAGTAGTGGCCTTTCTTCCCGCAGCTGCTGTAGGTCGCGGATCGGGCCGGGCAGTGCTGCCGCGGGTGCTGGCTTTGGCCACAGAAATGGCAGGCTGGGGCAGCTGAGTAGCTGGCTGGGGCAGCAGAGTAACTGGCTTTGGCAGCGCGGTAGCGGGGGGGCCGTGCGGCACAGGCCTGGGGGGATTGGTCGGGGGTTCATGATGAGGTCGCGGGGTCCGCGGGAAATGACGTGAGGCTGCGGAACGAGACTTCCATAGTGGTAGCAGCCTCCACAGCAGTATCCAAGTCCTGGGCCCCCTTTTCTAGCAGTCTTTGGCGCACATAGTTAGACCTAAGGCCCGCTACGAAAACGTCTCGCACAGCAAGCTCCCTATGTTCAGCCGCGGTAACGGCTTGATAATTACAGTCATTGGAAAGATTGTTCAGTTCCCGTACAAACTCAGCTAGCGTTTCTGTAGGCTGCTGACGGCGAGTCGTAAACACATGACGTGCATAAACCTCGTTAATGGGCCTAACGTACGTTTTGTCCAATATCGCCAGCGCTGTGGTGTAAGAACCGGCCGGATTCAGCTGTGTGGAGATTCTGTGGCTTACCCTCGAGTGCAGTAGACTGAGTTTTTGTTCCTCCGTTGTCCCGGCGGTGCTGGCTTCTGCCAGGTAGGCTTCAAAACATCTCAGCCAGTGGGAAACAATTTCCTTAGCCTCTGCATCCTGCGGGTCGAGTTCTAGGCGTCCGGGCTTGAGGGCTGCTTCCATAATTTACTTCGACTGTTTCGTAAGTATATTAAATTGTTGGAACCAACAATTCTATGGACACGTGCTTGTAGGTTTAGAATAGCGGTTTGAATATACTTACAACAGAGCCAGCCTGTTAGCCATTGAACTTTCGGTGAACTGGCTGACTGACCCTGTGGCACGGATCTTTATACAGCAGCTCCGGGGGAGGAGTCCTGGGCGGAGCCAAGGGAGGAGCCCAGTACAAACTCTTGATTACTCCCAGAGCTACTCCCCCTGGTGGTCAGGTAGTGCAACTGCACTTACAATATTGATGCATATATACAGATTATAATACCGTGTGAATTCTCATTCACCACACCTGGCACAAAGGTGGATGGTTGTGGTTGTTGGAGGTCAATCATTTCAGTTCCAGGACATCACTGCCGAGTTCCTCAGAGTAGTGACCTAGGCCCAACCATCTTCTGTTGCTTCATCAATTACCTTCCTTCAATCATAACGCCAGAGGTGGGGATGTTCCCGAATGACTGCCCAAAGTTCAGCACCATTCACGACTTCTCAGATACTGAAACCATTCCTGTGTAAATGCAGCAAGACCTAGACAATATCCAGGCTTGGGCTGAAAAGTGGCAAGTAACACTTGCATCAAACATGTGCCAGACAATGGCCATCACCAACAAGAATGAATCTAACTGCTGCCCCTTTCAATGTCATTACCATTGCTGAATGCCCCATTTTCAACATCCTGGGGGTTATCATTGAGCAGAAACTGAACTGGACCATCCATATCAATACTGTGCTTAACAAAACTCATCAAAGGCTGGGAATCCTACGGCGAGTAACTAACCTCCTGACTCCCCAAACCCTGTCCACCATGTACAAGACACAAGTCAGGAGTGTGATGGAATACTCTCCACTTGCCTGGATGAGTGCAGCTCCAACCACCCTCACCTTTATCTTTTCAGTGGTGGCGGCAATGGCAGGGTAAAATGCCGATAGTACGTCGTTGGTACCAATGTGCGCCACGACTTCTGGCTGCTCACCCTCCCCCTTCAGGATCCTGAAGACACGATCCGAGACATCACTGGCCCTGGCACCCAGGAGGCAACATACCTTCCGGGAGTCTTGCTCGCGACCACAGAATCTCCCTTCTATTCCCCTAGCCATTGAATCTCCTATTACTATTGCTTTTCTATTCTCCACCCTTCCCTTCTGAACCCCAGAGCCAGACTCAGTGCCAGAGACCTGGCTGCTAGGGCCTTCCCCCTGTAGGTCTTCCCCCTCAACAGCATCCAAAACGGTATCCTTGTTTTGAAGGGGAATGGCCACGAGGGATCCCTGCACTGTCTGTCTGTTTGTTTTCTTTCCCCTGACTGTAACCCAGCTACTCTTGTCCTGTACCTTGGGTATGGTTACCTCCCTGTAACTCTTCTCTATAACCCCCTCTGCCTCCTGGATGATCCGAAGTTCATCTAGCTCCAGCTCCAGTTCCCTAACACGGTCTCTGAGGAGCTGCAGTTGGGTGCACTTCCCGCAGGTATAGTCAGCGGGGACACCGGTGGTATCCCTCACCACCCACATCCTACAGGAGGAGCATGCAACTGCCCTAGCCTCCATTCCCTCTTACCTTACAGAATATAGCTGCCCTGTTGACCAACTGGACCTCCGCCCTTCAACTCTGCTCCCAGTCAGCTGCACTCTAAACTACTGGCTCCCTTCTCGCTCTTTGTGGAAATCAAATGAAGTCATAGGGTAGTAGTCATGGGTGACTTCAACTTCCCAAACATTGAGGAGAAATTCTTTAGATCAAATAGCTTGGATGGGGTGGTGATTGTGCAATGTGTCCAGGAAGCTTTTCAAACAAATATGTAGATTGTCCGACCAGAGGGGAGACCATATTGGATTTGGTACTTGGTAATGAACCAGGGCAAGTGATAGATTTGTTAGTGGGGGAGCATTTTGGAGATAGTGACCACAATTCTGTGACTTTCACTTTCGTAATGGAGAAGGATAGGTGCGTGCAACAGGGCAAGGTTTACAACTGGGGGAAGGGTAAATACGATGCTGTCAAACAAGAATTGAACTGCATAAATTGGGAACATAGGCTGTCAGGGAAGGACACAAGTGAAATGTGGAACTTGTTCAAGGAACAGGTACTATGTGTCCTTGATATGTATGTCCCTGTCAGGCAGGGAAGAGATGGTCGAGTGAGGGAACCATGGTTGACAAGAGAGGTTGAATGTCTTGTTAAGAGGAAGAAGGAGACTTATGTAAGGCTGAGGAAACAAGGTTCAGACAGGGCATTGGAGGGATATAAGGTAGCCAGGAAGGAACTGAAGAAAGGGATTAGGAGAGTTAAGAGAGGGCATGAAAAATGTTTGGCGGGTAGGATCAAGGAAAACCCCAAGGCCTTTTACACATATATGAGAAAAGAGAATGACTAGAGCGAGGGTAGGTCCGATTAAGGACAGTAGCGGGAGATTGTGTATTGAGTCTGAAGAGATAGGCGACGTCCTGAATGAGTACTTTTCTTCAGTATTTACAAATGAGAGGGGCCATATTGTTGGAGAGGACAGTGTGAAACAGACTGGTAAGCTCGAGGAGATACTTGTCAGGAAGGAAGATGTGTTGCGCGTTTTGAAAAACTTGAGGATAGACAAGTCCCTCGGGCCTGACGGGATATATCCAAGGATTCAATGGGAAGCAAGAAATGAAATTGCAGAGCCGTTGGCAATGATCTTTTCATCCTCGTTGTCAACAGGGGTGGTACCAGAGGATTGGAGAGTGGTGAATGTCATGCCCCGGTTTAAAAAAGGGAATAGGGATAACCCTGGGAATTACAGGCCAGTTAGTCTTACTTCGGTGGTAGGCAAAGTAATGGTAAGGGTACTGAGGGATAGGATTTCTGAGCATCTGGAAAGACACTGCTTGATTAAGGATAGTCAGCAGGGATTTGTGAGGGGTAGGTATTGCCTTACAAGTCTTATTGAATTCTTTGAGGAGGTGACCAAGCATGTGGATGAAGGTAAAACAGTGGATGTAGTGTGCATGGATTTTAGTAAGGCATTTGATAAGGTTCCCCATGGTAGGCTTATGCAGAAAGTAAGGAGGCATGGGATAGTGGGAAATTTGGCCAGTTGGATAACAAACTGGCTAACCCATAGAAGTCATGAGAGTGGTGGTGGACGGCAAATATTCAGCCTGGAGCCCAGTTACCAGTGGCATACCGCAGGGATCAATTCTGGGTCCTCTGCTGTTTGTGATATTCATTAATGACTTGGATCATTTTGGAAGGACAAATATGAATGTGGAATATAGGGTTAACGGTAGGGTTCTTGGCAATGTGGAGGAGCAGAGAGATCTTGGGGTCTGTGTTCATAGATCTTTGAAATTTGCCACAAGTGGATAGAGCTGTGAAGAAGGCCTATGGTGTGCTAGCGTTCATTAGCAGAGGGATTGAATTTAAGAGCCGTGAGGTGATGATGCAGCTGTACAAAACCTTGGTCAGGCCACATTTGGAGTAGTGTGTGCAGTTCTGGTCGCCTCATTTTAGGAATGATGTGGAAACTTTCGAAAAGGTGCAAAGGAGATTTACCAGGATTTTCCTTGGAATGGAGAGTAGGTCTTACGAGGAAAGGTTGAGGGTGCTAGGCCTTTTCTCATTAGAACGGAGAAGGATGAGGGGCGACTTGATAGAGGTTTATAAAATGATCAGGGGAATAGATAGAGTAGACAGTCAGAGACTTTTTCCCTGGGTGGAACAAACCATTACAAGGGGACATAAATTTAAGGTGAATGGTGGAAGATATAGGGGGGATGTCAGAGGTAGGTTCTTTACCCAGAGGGTAGTGGGGGCATGGAATACACTGCCTGTGCAAGTAGTTGAGTCAGAAACATAGCGGCTATTGGATAGGTACATGGATTACGGTGGAATAATGGAGTGTAGATTAATTTGTTCTTAAGGGCAGCACGGTAGCATTGTGGATAGCACAATTGCTTCACAGCTCCAGGGACCCAGGTTCGATTCTGGCTGGGTCACTGTCTGTGCGGAGTCTGCACGTCCTCCCCGTGTGTGCGTGGGTTTCCTCCGGGTGCTCCGGTTTCCCCCCACAGTCCAAAGATGTGCGGGTTAGGTGAATTGGCCATGCTAAATTGCCCGTAGTGTCCTAAAAAGTAAGGTTAAGGCGGGAGGGGGGGGGGGGGGGGGGGGGGGGGGTGTTGGGTTACTGGAATAGGGTGGATACGTGGGTTTGAGTAGGGTGATCATTGCTCGGCACAACATCGAGGGCCAAAGGGCCTGTTCTGTGCTGTACTGTTCTATGTTCTCTGTTCTAACTGCGAGGGCGCGACTGGAGCAATTAATTAGCCGTTAATGGGGCTAGCACCGGTGCCAAGTGGGAAACGATTGATTCCAACGGGAAACAGTGTTGGATTCGCCGGAGTCGGGATTGACAGTTGAGAGGCTGACAAGCTGCTGCTGCAAAGTCGCACTTCACTCCCCACACACTCATTCCAAACAACAAGATGGCAGCAGTGTGAGCGGCACCCCGGTTCACGGACACTGAGCTGGAGACCTTGCTGGACGCCATGGAGGAAAGGCGGGCTATCCTGAACCTCGGGGTGAGAAGAAGGTTGTCACTGTTGCCGGACACCGGGCCTGGATGGAGGTGGAAGATGCCTTGAGCGTCATGGACCCCTCCACCAGGTCCGGACAGCAGTGCCACAAAAAACTGGACCACCTCCTCAACGAGGCCAAGGTAAGTCGGCAGCGCTGTGCCCCTGGCACTAACCCCCGTAACCCCGCCTCCCCCTCCCAGAGGGCGAGCACTCCCCACCCTGCAGCACATGCCAGCACCCATACTGGCTGCCATGGCCGGTGCTCTGGCCACAATGGCCACCATCTGCCCCCCTCCTGTGTTGTATGTGTCTGATTGTCTAACACAGTGTGTTTTCTGTCTCCCTCCCCCACCCCAGCAGGAGAAAGCTAACCACAGCCGCCGGGAGAGTGAAGAGAGTGGAGGGGGCCTACTGGACCTGCAGCCTCTCACCGCACTGGGGAAGCGGGCACTGGACCTGGTTGGTGGGCCTGGAGAGAGGGCAGTTGCCGAGGCGGTTGTCGGTATCAGGCGAGGAACTGAGACCCCACTGAGTTGCGGTTCCCCATGGCACCCATATGTCACCACCAGCACCCCCACCCCATGCTCCCTCCCCATCCACTCCTCCACTGCCACCACACCCACACCGCCCCGCCACCACCCCAACACCACCCCCCCCCCCCTCCTCCACCACCAACCACCACCCCAACCCATGGCCCAATAATGCGTCATGTTTGGGTTTTGCAGGATCACATGGCAATGAGGGGACCCTTCTGGTGTCCCCACCCCCAACCACAACTCCAGGTGGATAGCAGTGAGGAAGAGGACATGGACAGCAACGGGAGCCGTCGAGCCACAGCTCGAGAAACCCGGAGCACCGGTCCCAGGCTGACACTGACGTCCCATCACAGCGTCTCCAACACCCTCCACAAGCCCAGAGACACTCACCTCGGTTGGGCACTTTAGTGAAGAGGTTCCTGGGACTCTCTCTGGTGTGCCCCACACACGTACTGTGGTACATCAGGAGGAGGTAGGAACTCCCGAGTGGGCAGACGGTCGGAGGGCACCCTGACAGGGACCAGGTGCTGCAGGACGGGATTCGGGATTCTGGAAACGACGGTCCCATCAATAATGGAGATACAGTCACAGAGCCGGGGACTACAGGAGGGGCTGTCAGCAATCATCCAGTGCCTGCAGGTGCAGTGTGAGAAGTCCAATGGACTGCAGGGGCAGGGTATGGTGCCGACCATGCGTGCTGCCCAGACCAACACAGCATGGGTGCCACCCACGGTGAAGGTCTTGTGGGCAAAGGTATTGGCCATGTGTCAGGATGTCCAAGGTCTGGGACAGTCTGTGTGGGTGAGGGCCGAGCCCCAGTACAGGGTTGTGCTGTCACAGACAGCCATGTACCAGAGCCACCTGGACATTGTAGTGGCGCTCCAGAGCGTGGCACAGTCACAACAGGTCATGGCTGAGGGCGTCGATGGCATTTCCCGGGCGCTGGCTGACTTGGGCCAGTGCCAGAGGGAGGTGGCACAGTCACTGGCTGACTTGGGCCAGTGCCAGAGGGAGGTGGCACAGTCACTGGCTGATGTGGCACAGACCCAGAGGGTGGTGGCACAGTCATTGGGTAATGTGGTATAGACCCAGACAGAGATGGTCCACTCCCTGTTCTCCAAGGCCTCGGGCATCGAGACCCTGGTCGAGAAGCAAGTGATCCTCCAGGCAAGCAGCCAGCAGAGGGCAGTAGCTCGGAGCCACTGATTGGCTGTTGCAAACAAAAAACACAACCGCTGTAAGGATCCCAGCCGAGTAAAGATCAAGAAGAAGGCTCGAGGGCAGGTAGTAGTAGAAAGATGTTGAACTGTGAAGTCACTGCCTGCAGGAGAAACAGCCTTCAGATTTCCAGCGGGAACAGTGGCCAGGGGTCGTCTTTAAAAACTTACCTTGAAGAGTGACATCACAGCAAAGCAGTCACCTGATTGGTAAGTAGAATCCTTATTTCTTTCACTTATTCATTATTTGATATTATATTTGTAATAAGTTAAGTTAAAGTGTAAAAATGGCAGGAGATCCCATACCCGTGTTATGCTCCTCGTGCTCAATGTGGGAGTTCAGGGACGCGGCCGATGCCCCTGACTCCTTCATGTGCAGGAAGTGTGTCCAGCTGCAGCTCCTGTTAGACCACATGATGGCTCTGGAGCTGCGGATGGACTCACTTTGGAGCATCCGCGATGCTGAGGAGGTCGTGGATAGCACGTTCAGTGAGTAGGTCACACCGCAGATTAGAATTGGTGATGGAGACAGGGAATGGGTGACCAAATGGCCAAAAAAGAGCAGGAAGGCAGTGCAGGTGTCCCCTGCGGTCACCTCCCTCCAAAACAGGTATACCGTTTTGGATATTGTTGGGGGATATGACTCACCAGGGGAAGGCAGTAGTAGCCAGGCTCATGGCACCGTGGCTGGCTCTGCTGCACAGAAGTGCGGGAAAAAGACTGGCAGGGCTATAGTCATAGGGGATTCAATCGTAAGGGGAGTAGACAGGCGTTTCTGAGGTCGAAAACGAGACTCCCAATTGGAATGTTGCTTCCCGGGTGCAGGGGTCAGGGACGTCTCAGATCGGCTGCAGGACATACTGAAGGGGCGGGTGAACACCCAGTTGTCGTGGTGCATATAGACACCAACGATATAGGTAAAAAACAGGATGAGGTCCTACAATCAGAATTTAGGGAGTTAGGAGATAAGTTAAAAAGTAGGACCTCAAAAGTAGTAATCTCAGGATTGGTACCAGTGCCATGAGACAGTCAGAGTAGAAATTCAAGAATAGTCAGAATGAATACGTGGCTTGAGAGATGGTGCAGGAGAGAGGGGTTCAGATGTTTTTGACATTGGAACCGGTTCTGGGGGCGGTGGGACCATTACAAATCGGATGGTCTACACCTGGGCAGGACTGGAACCAATGTCCTAGGGGGTGCTTTTGCTAACACTGTTGGGGAGGTTTTAAACTAATCTGGCAGGGGAATGGGAACCAGATTAGGAAGTTAGAGGTCAGTAAAGAGGCAGCAACTAAAGCCAGTAAGGTACCAGATAATAAACTCAATGTGACTATGGGGACGAGTAGACAGGGAAGAGATGATGAACGCAAAGGGACAGGTGGGCTGACGTGCATTTGTTTTAATGCGAGAAGTGTCGTAGGTAAGGCAGGTGAATTTAGGGCTTGGATTAATACCTGGGAATATGATGTTATTGGTATTACTGAGACTTGGTTGAGGGAAGGGCAAGACTGGAAACTAAATATCCCAGGGTATAGATGCTTCAGTAGGGATAGAGAGGGAGGTAAAAGGGGTGGAGGAGTTGCATTACTAGTCAGAGATGATATCACAGCTGTGATTAAGGAGGGCACGATGAAGGATTCGAGCACTGAGGCAATATGGATAGAGCTAAGAAATAGGATGGGTGCAGTAACATTGTTGGGACTTTACTACAGGCCTCCCAAAAGCAAGCTTGAAGTAGAGTTACAAATATGTAGACAGATTATAGAACAATAGGGTGGTTGTGATGGGAGATTTTAACTTCCCCAACAGTGAATGGGACTCATGTAGTGGTGGTGGTGTAGATGGAGCAGAATTTGTAAGGAGCATCCAGGAGAGTTTTTTAGAGCAGTATGTAAGTAGTCCAACTCGGGAAGGGGCCATACTGGACCTGGTATTGGGAAATGATCCCGGCCAGGTGGTTGAAGTTTCAGTCGGTGATTACTTTGGGAATAGCGATCACAATTCCGTAAGTTTTAGAATACTCATGGACAAGGACAAGAGGGGTCCTAAAGGAAGAGTGCTAAATTGGGGAAAGGCCAAGTATAACAAAATTCGGCAGGAGCTAGGGAATGTGGATTGGGAGCAGCTGTTTAAGGGTAAATCCACATTTGAAATGTGGGAGTCTTTTAAAGAAAGGTTGATTCGAGTGGAGGACAGACATGTCCCTGCGAAAATGAGGGATAGAAATGGCAAGATTATTGAACGATGGATGACGGGTGGAATTGTGAGACTAGCTAAGATGAAAAACAAAGCATACATAAGATCGAGGCGACTCAAAACTGATGAAGCTTTGGAGGAATATCGGGAAGGTAGACAAATCTCAAACCCAATAAAGAGAGCTAAAAAGGGTCATGAAATATCTTTGGCTAACAGGGTTAAGGAAAATCTCAAAGCCTTTTATTCATATATAAGGAGCAAGAGGGTAACTAGAGAAAGGATTGGCCCACTCAAAGACAAAAGAGGGAATTTATGCGTGGAGTCAGAGGAAATGGGTGAGATTCTTAATGAGTACTTGGCATCGGTATTCACAAAGGAGAGGGACAAGACGGATGTTGAGGCTAGGGATGGATGTTTAAATACTCTAGGTCATGTCGGCATAAGGAAAGGGGAGGTTTTGGGTATTCTAAAAGACATTAAGGTGGACAAGTCCCCAGGACCAGATGGGATCTATTCCAGGTTGCTGAGGGAAGCGAGGGACGAAATAGCTGGGGCCTTAACAGATATCTTTGCAGCATCCTTGAGCACGGATGAGGTCCCGGAGGACTGGAGATTACTAATGTTGTCCCTTTGTTTAAGAAGGGTAGCAGGGATAATCCAGGGAATTATAGACCTGTGAGCTTGACATCAGTGGCAGGCAAACTGTTGGAGAAGATACCGAGGGATAGGATCTATTCACATTTGGAAGAAAATAGACTTATCAGTGATAGGCAGCATGGTTTTGTACAGGGAAGGTCATGTCTTACAAATCTAATAGAATTCTTTGAGGAAGTGACAAAGTTAATTGATGAGGGAAGGGCTGTAGATGTCATATACATGGACTTCAGTAAGGCGTTTGATAAAGTTTCCCATGGCAGCTTGATGGAAAAAGTGAAGTCGTATGGGGTTCAGGGTGTACTAGCTAGATGGATAAAGAACTGGCTGGGCAACAGGAGACAGAGAGTAGTGGTGGAAGGGGGTGTCTCAAAATGGAGAAGGGTGCTCGTGGTTTTCCACAGGGATCCGTGCTCGGACCACTGTTGTTTGTGATATACATAAATGATCTGGATGAAGGTATAGGTGGTATAGGAGGTGGGGGGGGGGGGGGGGGGTGGGGAATGGTGGTGGATGGGGGTGGGGGTGGGGGGAAGGGATGGGGGTGGGATTGGGTGGGGGTGGTGAGTGTCCAACACTGCCACAGTCAGGGGTTGGAGCCGTTCCATTGGCTGGGGTAGGGGGCTTCAGTGGGGGCTGAGGGGACTGGTTGGGGGGGGGGGTTGCCCGGGGATGGCGAGGGGGATTACAGGGGGCACGATCTGGCAGTCCGGGTCCACGCACGGCAGCACCATGTTGTGTGGCGCAACCGCTGCAGGACGCCGCCGTGAGCATGCGCAGCCACGGCCCCGGCAATTCCCTGGCCGTTTCCGTCGGGAATGCTGTGGGTTTTATGTGGGGCAACTGCTAGCCCCCCCCACCCCGGGCGGAGCATCGGTGTGAGGGCACTGCCAACTGCTAGCCCCACCCCGGGCGGAGCATCGGTGCGAGGGCACTGCCAACTGCTAGCCCCTCACCGGGCGGTGCATCGGTGTGAGGGCACTGCCAACTGCTAGCCCCCCACCGGGCGGAGCATCGGTGCGAGGGCACTGCCAACTGCTAGCCCCCCATGGGGCGGAGCATCGGTGCGAGGGCACTGCCAACTGCTAGCCCCACCCCGGGCGGAGCATCGGTGCGAGGGCACTGCCAACTGCTAGCCCCACCCCGGGCGGAGCATCGGTGCGAGGGCACTGCTAGCCCCCCATGGGGCGGGGCATCGGTGCGAGGGCACTGCCAACTGCTAGCCCCCCCACCGGGCGGGGCATCGGTGCGAGGGCACTGCCAACTGCTAGCCCCCCATGGGGCGGGGCATCGGTGCGAGGGCACTGCCAACTGCTAGCCCCCCCCCCACCGGGCGGAGCATCGGTGCGAGGGCACTGCCAACTGCTAGCCCCCCATGGGGCGGGGCATCGGTGCGAGGGCACTGCCAACTGCTAGCCCCCCATGGGCGGGGCATCGGTGCGAGGGCACTGCCAACTGCTAGCCCCCCATGGGGCGGGGCATCGGTGCGAGGGCACTGCCAACTGCTAGCCCCCCACCCCGGGCGGAGCATCGGTGCGAGGGCACTGCCAACTGCTAGCCCCCCACCGGGCGGAGCATCGGTGCGAGGGCACTGCCAACTGCTAGCCCCCCATGGGGCGGGGCATCGGTGCGAGGGCACTGCCAACTGCTAGCCCCCCCCCCGGGCGGGGCATCGGTGCGAGGGCACTGCCAACTGCTAGACCCCTCACCGGGCGGTGGCATCGGTGCGAGGGCACTGTCAACTGCTAGCCCCCCATGGGGCGGGGCATCGGTGCGAGGGCACTGCCAACTGATAGCCCCCCATGGGGCGGGGCATCGGTGCGAGGGCACTGCCAACTGCTAGCCCCTCACCGGGCGGTGCATCGGTGCGAGGGCACTGCCAACTGCTAGCCCCCCCCCACCGGGCGGAGCATCGGTGTGAGGGCACTGCCAACTGCTAGCCCCCCCACCGGGCGGAGCATCGGTGCGAGGGCACTGCCAACTGCTAGCCCCCCACCGGGCGGAGCATCGGTGCGAGGGCACTGCCAACTGCTAGCCCCCCCCAGCCCGGGCGGAGCATCGGTGCGAGGGCACTGCCAACTGCTAGCCCCCCACCGGGCAGGGCATCGGTGCGAGGGCACTGCCAACTGCTAGCCCCCCCCACCGGGCGGGGCATCGGTGCGAGGGCACTGCCAACTGCTAGCCCCCCATGGGGCGGGGCATCGGTGCGAGGGCACTGCCAACTGCTAGCCCCTCACCCCGGGCGGAGCATAGGTGCGAGGGCACTGCCAACTACTACCCCCCCCACCGAGCGGGGCATCGGTGCGAGGGCACTGCCAACTACTACCCCCCCCACCGTGCGGAGTATCGGTGCGAGGGCACTGCCAACTGTTCCATCATAAAACTCGACACTTCTTTCAGACAGAGCCTCAAAATCGGAGAATCCAGTCCTTAATCTCAGAAAAGGAGAATCCCGTCCTGTGTGCTTTTCCTGAAATCTGGGCTGCTTTCTCCGACTTTGAGGCTATGTCCGGAGCATGTGCCTAGTACTACGATGAAAAGGTTGGCGCCGCCCAGTGGGGGGGCCAGCAGCCGTGCCATGTAAAACCCCCGGCTTTACCTGCAGATACGAATAGAGAATTGGCGGATCATGGCCACGAATGTGCACGGCAGCAAACTGCGGCGGCCGTACCGTACAATATGGTGCCAGCCATGCGCGGACCCAGCCTGCCAGGTAGTACCCCCCCCCCCCCGTAACCCCTCTCGCCAACCCCGGACTATCCCCCCCAACAGTCCCCCCAGCTCCCGCCGAAGCCCCCCCCCGGCCAATGGAACAGCTCCACCCCCTGACTGCCGCGGTGCTGGACACACTCCGCAGCCACCACACCAGGTTGACAAAATCTCAGACCACAAGTGATCCACTTCGTCGGGAAGTTGGCCCATTGGGGATGGAGCATCGGGTGAGGGCCTTCAGGTGACATCCTGAGGCCGTACCAACAGAGTGCGGCATACACCCCAATGTCACCATTTTGGAGGGGGCAGAGCCTCTGAAAAATGGCGCCGCCCCAGATTCTGGCCTCAAAATGGATTCTCCGGCCAATCGCCGAATGCAATTTCACCGTCGGCAATCAGAGTATCCAGCCCTCTATTTCTAACTCTGAATCATTTCCTCAGACCCTTTTACACCTGGAATAGTTCCCAGCTTATCTCATTCAGTTTGTCTGGAGGGACTCACCGTACAATAAAGGGTTTCCCTGTGAGGAGAGGTGAGAATCCCTTTCAGAGTCTCACTGAGGTTCGAAGCTGCACTCTGGACGTGACAGGAATGAGCGACTCTCACAAGTATTGTGTTGGAAATTTTTTGAATAATGATAATAAGATTATAACCATAATCTCTAATTTATATAAAACAAATATATTTAAAAAAAGAGTATATGAAAAGGAAGAAAGATATCTTTATTGAAAGTGTTATGACACCCTGGGCTAGTGCGCGGTCAATTCCAGCCCCACAGACCCCTGAGTCCCAACACAAGTGAATTAACCAATAATTTGTATAAAATTCACAGAATCTTTGGCTCTTTGACTGCTCAATAAGTTAATGCCACCTGGTTTGTAAGTTGACAACGATAACTGTTTATTTATAACACAAGCAAATTTGACATGTACAGCAATCACAATGGAATATCTGCTTTCTAATCTGCTATTCCCACCTTTTCCCATTCCACCCTCTACTCAACACACACAAGACAGACACACCCAGAGAGGAGGAAAAGGGTGAAAATAATAAGGGGGATTAATTTGAAATGAAAAATGAGTGTCCTTTCTTCGGATATTGAAGTTATTGCAGCAGGATGTCCTGCCAGGATGTTTTGGGATCGATCCACCGGTAGCGGTAGAGATGGTCTTCTGTCAGCTGCATTCAGCCAGTACTCCCAGTCAATAGGACTCCCTCTGTGAGAGGCACTTCAATGTTTAATAACCTGGGCCTTGAATCAAAGGAACAGCTTCAGATCTGTTTAATTCTTACTTATTTCCAACTCCACCAGAATGACTAACAGTCTTACTGAGATAGGAACAGACTTCCCACACAAGATATTAAAATGGAGTTAAACATCTGAACCCTGTCTGCAGCTGGTGATTTGACTTTGGTTTCCTTGCAGTTCAGTCTGGCTGTGCAGAAAGAGAGGTTTTCACTTCAGGTCATCAAAAAGAATCCATTAGATGAGTCATAGAATCCCTACAGTGCAGAAGGAGGCCATTAAGCCCATCGAGTCTGTAGCGGCCCTTGGAAAGAGCACCCTACTTTGGCCCACTCCTCCACCCTTTCCCTGTAACCCAGTTATCCTATCTAACCTTTTGGAAACTAAGGGGCAATTTAGCATGGTCAATCCATCTAACCTGCACATCGTTGGACTATGGGAGGAACCGGGAGAACCGGGAGAAAACCCAGGCAGACATGGGGAGAAAGTGCAAACTCCACACAGACAGTCACCTAAGAATGGAATTGAACCCGGGTCCCTGGAGCTGTGAGGCAGCAGTGCTAACCACTGTGCTGCTGTGCTGCTCATGAGAGAGAAATCAGAGTTCTGACCCTCTAGCTTCTGACCAACACAAAAGTAAAACAGAAAACACAGTCACACGGAGGAAGGGACTTTCAGAGGAAATCTCAACCAATTGGCAGGGGCCATTGAAAAGGTCAGGTGATTTGAAATAGTTAATTGGCCGACAGCCAAGTCCATCAACGTGTGTCAGCACTAATCCCCCTGGAATCTGCTGATCTGAAATATAAACAGCTTCTTTCAACCTGCCCTGCCTTAGGGTTATAGGTCAACTGTCAATTGACCAGCCATTCGAAGTCCACCTTAAAGGCATCGGCACATTAATTGTCCATGTTAAAAAATTTAAATTGCAAAATAAAAGAAAATAAAGAAAAATGATGGCCAAACGGGTTTAGACAGGAGAATCCGGACAAAAGGTGAAGCAGTTTGTACATATCTGAGGAAAAGAAGACAGTCAGATGTTTGCTCAAACACAAACAATAACCACGATTTGGTCTGTTCCACCACGGGTCCCCCACAATTGGTGCCCACGTTACTGTCCCCTCAGTAAACTCATTACCAAGTCACTGAGTAACCCCAGTGAGTGGGCACTATGGTCAGTCAGACCATTTCTGACCCTTCCTCCTGATGTCCGTGGATGACTATTCCACCCCAGCACTGAGTCTCTGAAGCAATGTCTCTTTAAACTGGATTTCTGGCTCCATTCCAGTCTCGTGAAGCCTGCCACACAATCTTTCCCCAAACAAATCTCAGCTCTTCTCAGTTCCTCTCACAGGGAGCTCAAGGTGAAGCAGACTTTGTCATATTCAGCTTGTTTACGGAGCTCTTGATGGTGTTTTCCCATCTGTCATCAATCAGGTGTTATGCCCATCAATGAAAATTCATCTTCTGATGCTTCAGGTGACCACAGCAGATAAGATTACTCAGCGACTTGCTCTGTAATCCAAGGTCACAGAATGCCGGAGAACAGCAATTCTAATCGACAAAAAACAACTTATTTTAATATTCTAGTTTGAGAAAGTGGAAAAACAAAAGTTTTAGTCTAAACAAAGCTGTGTGGCCAGTATAGAGAGAAAACAAGATTGAGAAAAACAGGTCACTGCTGATTATTATTGATTAATTAATCAAAGGACAATCATAGCTGGGTTAAGATCAGTGTTTATCAAGTGAGAAAATACAAAATCACTTCAAATATTAAAATCAAAGCAGAGCTGAAATAAAATGTGAAATACAAAATTGCAAATATTAGTGTCAGCAGCAGGCCTCAGGCCTACACTCAGAATATGTTTCTATTTGGTTCCAGACATTGACATGGTTTTGCTTCTTTGGCCATGATCTTCCGGCCATGCAGCGCCGGAAAGCAGCTCACCGCGGTGCAGCGGTGCTGGGGAAAGCCAGGAGACCCCGCTCCCGGGATCTACCCGGCTCACAACACAAATCACACAAGGTGCTGCAAGGTGAATCCCGACCATGGGCAGCATCACCTTTTAGCAAATCTGCATATTAGGGTGACGCAGTAAGCTTAACTATAATGTGCAGATTCATGAGGTACCTGAGGCTTTGGGATTCAATCCCTTTACCTCGGGGACCTCGGGTTAGTGCCGCTTGGTCCTGGTCCCTATAACCGGGGATTCCAGAAGGAACGGCATCATGGAGATCTCCAAGATGATCAGCTGCATTCCCTTTGGGCAAGGTGGTGCCTTGCCACTGCTGGTGCCACCTGAGTACCCTGGCAATGCCATCTGTGTGCCAGCCTGGCACTGCCAAGGTTCCCATGTGGCACTACCAGCTGTCATTTTTTGCACATGCTCGATTGGGCTGGGGTTGCCCAGTGTGGGTTGGGAGGGGAGGGGCCCCTCTTGCATTTGGGCTGGGCGGGGAGCTCGGGGATTCTTTTTGTGGCCTCTAAGATCGGTACGCCTTTTACAAATAGTTTCCCGATTTCTCACTACAACGTGAAGGTCCGGCGGGCGGAGATTCCCAGTGTACCAAACGGGACTATGTGTGGCCTCGGCCTCGACATTCCCGTTCAAAGCCAATCGTGTTGAAAATCCTTGTGTTTCTCAGCACGGCGAGTGCCGGGAATCATGTAGCTAAACGCACTCGCTCGGGAACTTTGTTCACTTTTGGAAAGGTCATGCCTTACGTATCTCTCTCGTTTGAAGCTGGAGCATTTTCATTTTAAACTGATCCCAGATTCTAATAGTTTTGTTGTTGAGCTGCTTTCTTTAACTCTGCTTCAAATTGGATTTTTACCAAACTTCAAGCTTCAGGTTTATGTTTACATTTTGGGAACAACCATATTTTAAATTCTTCTTTCTGCCCAGCAGCTGGCAGCATTTGAATTAATGTCAATTGTTGTCAAACCTTTTCAAATTAAAATTTCCAGTTGAGAACTTTATCAGGAACCAAACCTCAAATCATTATACTTTGTAAACTGTAATTTACACTATCAAAATTCAAATGACTTCTTCCTCATGTGTGTGAATTTGGATTCAGATTTAAAGGGACAGATTTTCTTTCCCTTCAATGACATCATCGTTTTCAAAGGTCTTGTGCAGGATTCTCCGACCCACCACCAGGGGGCGGTGTGAATCCCGATCCGCTGCCCCGATTCCGGCTGCCGGATTCTCCGTGTTGGTGGCAATTGGCAGCAGCTCCCCCAGCGATTCTCTGGCCCTCGATGATGCCAGCACACGCTGGCCGTCCCGCGCATGCGCCAACTCGGCCTGGCTGGCGGAGGCACTTCGGCTCCAGTTGGCGTGGCGGCAAACACTCCGGCACCGGCCTAGCCCCTGAAGGTGCGGAGGATTCCGCAACTTCCAGGCAGCCCGATGCCGGAGTGGTTCCGCCGCCCCTCGCCGCCGGTACGGCCCATCCCGCCGGATAGCGGAGAATCCCGCCCCTCGTGTTAAACAGTCTGATTCTCATTGGTCAGTGTGTTTATATCAGATCTCGTGTTCCCAAGCAGAAGATAACAATGGTCCTGAATGGGTTCAACCATTTTCTTTCTAGATAAAGTAAAGACTCAAAACCATGACGATACTGTGGCAATAAAAATCTTCAGATAACTTCTCCGATTATTAACGCTGCTGGAAATCTTGTTACATATAATAATAATAATCGTTATTGTCACAAGTAGGCTTACATTAACACTGCAATGAAGTTACTGTGAAAATCCCCTAGTCGCCACATTCCGGTGTCTATTCAGGTACACAGAGGCATTGGAGGTTACCTCGAAATAAAAACACGAGGGTCCATTCTGCTCGAGAGGGAATGGATCCATTCAGCAATCAGAAAGCTCAAGCTGTGATTGGAAAGAGTGAAGTTCCTGTTAGTCTGTAAGAGGTTGCTGCAGAGTCTGGTTCATTTTAGGGTGGCACGGTAGCACAAGGGCGGCACAGTGGCATAGTGGTTGGCACGGTTGCTTCACAGCTCCAGGATCCTAGGTTCGATTCCCCTCTGGGTCACTGCCTGTGTGGAGTCTGCACGTTCTCCCTGTGTCTGCGTGGGTTTCCTCCGGATGCTCCGGTTTCCTCCCACAGTCAAAAGATGTGTAGGTTAGGTGGATTGGCCATGATAAATTGCCCTCAGTGCCCAAAAACGTACAGATGGGTTGCTGGGTTACGGGGATGGGGTGGAGGTGTGGGTTTGGATAGAGTGCTTTCCAAGGGCTGGTGGAAACTCGATGGTCTGAATGGCCTCTTTCTGCACTGCAGATTCTATGAACACAGGGAAAAGCTGTTGTATCTTTAGAGTCCATTCAAACTGTGCTCTCTGGACAGAAATCTCAACTCGAACCTTAAAACTTCAAACTTTGGTTTGTTTCATTTTATTGTACTTAAATCCAACTCAGAATCCACATTGTGAGGCTTTGAACTCAGGTTCCTGGAACAATACAAACAAATGACAATTTGGAGAAGGAAACACATGAGGTGGGATTGTCCGACCCCCCGCTGGAGGATTCCCCAACTTCCGGGCGGCCCGACGCCGGAGTGGATCATGGTGCTCTTGGCACTGGTACAGGCCGCCCCGCAATTCCGGGAGAATCCCGGCCATGAGCTCTCACACACAAATTCTTCATTACACACAGACACACAAATATAACAGGGCGGCACGGTGGCACAGTGGTTAGCACTGTTGCTTCACAGCTCCATGGTCCCAGGTTTGATTCCCAGCTTGGGTCACTGTGCGGAGTCTGTACGTTCTCCCTGTGTCTGTGGGCGTTTCCTCCGGGTGCCCACATTTCCCGAAGACGTGCCGTGAGGTAATTTGGACATTCTGAATTCTCCCTCTGTGTACCTGAACAGGAGCCAGAATGTGGTGACTAGGGGCTTTTCACAGCAACGTCATTGCAGTGTTAATGTCAGCCTACTTGTGACAATAAAAGTTATTATGTAAATATTTGTTTATTTCCATTCTTATAACATTTATCTGAACAGATTAAAACTTTCAGACTCTAAACAAAATTTCAAGTAGCAGTGGGGGTGGGGGGGGGGGGTGTGGGGGGGGGGGGTGGGGGGGGTGGGGGGGGGGGTGGGGGGGGGGTGGGGGGGTGGGGGGGCGGGGGGGCACAGGGGGTGGGGAAGGAATCTTCGAGATTTTCACCAACAGGAACAAACTAAACGACCGAAACTCCCATTTCCTCAGCCCCTGTCTGTCACTGGTCATAAACCCACCGAGGGGTAACCCTCTCACTCTCTCTCTCTCTCTCTTCCCCCACAACAAAAGCTTCAGTGACTTTACTTCAATGATTTTTTCATTATTTAATTATTTACCAAACATTCAGCAAGCGACTCGACAACTCCCCAATCTAAATTTTTATCTGACGTTGCTGATGTTATGTTTATAGTCCGACCACTCTCATTGCTTTATTACCAGGAGATGGATCCCTCACTGTTTTCACACGTTTCTCACTACACCTGACACAAGGAAACGGTCAATACCGTTTTACTGCACCGGGTCAGTCACTACACCTGACACTAGGAAACGGTCAATACCGTTTTACTGCACCGTGTCTCTCACTGCACCTGACACTAGGAAACGGTCAATACCGTTTTACTGCACCGGGTCAGTCACCACACCTGACACTAGGAAACGGTCAATACTGTTTTACTGCATCGGGTCTCTCACTACACCTGACACTAGGAAACGGTCAATACCGTTTTACTGCACCATGTCTCTCACTACACCTGACACTAGGAAACGGTCAATACCGTTTTACTGCACCGGGTCAGTCACCACACCTGACACTAGGAAACGGTCAATACCGTTTTACTGCAGCGGGTCAGTCACTACACCTGACACTAGGAAACGGCAATACCCTTTCCACCTTCAGGTGTAGTGAAACGTCCGGTGCATAAGACCTCGTTCCCTCGTGTCAGTCGTAGTGACAGACGTTTTGACTGCACTGGGTCTCTCACTACACCTGACACAAGGAAACGGTCAATACCGTTTTACTGCACCGAATCTCTCACTATACCTGACACTAGGAAACGGTCAATACCGTTTTACTGCACCGGGTCAGTCACTACACCTGACACTAGGAAACGGTCAATACCGTTTTACTGCACTATGTCTCTCACTACATCTGACACTAGGAAACGGTCAATACGGTTTTACTGCACCATGTCTCTCACTACACCTGACACTAGGAAACGGTCAATACCGTTTTACTGCACCATGTCTCTCACTACACCTGACACTAGGAAACGGTCAATACCGTTTTACTGCACTATGTCTCTCACTAAACCTGACACTAGGAAACGGTCAATACCGTTTTACTGCACCATGTCTCTCACTACACCTGACACTAGGAAACGGTCAATACCGTTTTACTGCACCATGTCTCTCACTACACCTGACACTAGGAAACGGTCAATACCGTTTTACTGCACCGTGTCTCTCACTATACCTGACACTAGGAAACGGTCAATACCGTTTTACTGCACCATGTCTCTCACTACACCTGACACTAGGAAACGGTTAATACCGTTTTACTGCACCGGGTCTCTCACTATACCTGACACTAGGAAACAGTCAATACCGTTTTACTGCACCGGGTCTCTCACTATACCTGACACTAGGAAACTGTCAATACCATTTTACTGCACCGGGTCAGTCACTACACCTGTCACTCGGAAATGGCAATACCCTTTCCACCTTCAGGTGTAGAGAAACGTTCGGTGCATAAGACCTCGTTCCCTCGTGTCAGTCGTAGTGACAGACGTTTTGACTGCACTGCGTCACTCACTACACCTGAGACTAGGAAACGGCCAATTCCGTTTTACTGCATCGGGTCTCTCACTACACCTGACACGAGGAAACGGTCAATACCGTTTTACTGCACTGGGTCTCTCACTACACCTGACACAAGGAAACGGTCAATACCGTTTTACTGCACCGAATCTCTCACTATACCTGACACTAGGAAACGGTCAATACCGTTTTACTGCACCGGGTCAGTCACTACACCTGACACTAGGAAACGGTCAATACCGTTTTACTGCACCCGGGTCTCTCACTACACCTGACACTAGGAAACGGTCAATACCGTTTTACTGCACCATGTCTCTCACTACACCTGACACTAGGAAACGGTCAATACCGTTTTACTGCACCATGTCTCTCACTACACCTGACACTAGGAAACGGTCAATACCGTTTTACTGCACCATGTCTCTCACTACACCTGACACTAGGAAACGGTCAATACCGTTTTACTGCACCGTGTCTCTCACTATACCTGACACTAGGAAACGGTCAATACCGTTTTACTGCACCAGATCTCTCATTACACCTGATACAAGGAAACGGTTAATACCGTTTTACTGCACCGTGTCTCTCACTATACCTGACACTAGGAAACGGTCAATACCGTTTTACTGCACCAGGTCTCTCACGACACCTGACACTAGGAAACGGTCAATACCGTTTTACTGCACAGTGTCTCTCACTATACCTGACACAAGGAAACGGTCAATCCCGTTTTACTGCACCATGTCTCTCACTACACCTGACACTAGGAAACGGTCAATACCGTTTTACTGCACCGGGTCTCTCACTATACCTGACACTAGGAAACGGTCAATACCATTTTACTGCACCGGGTCAGTCACTACACCTGACACTCGGAAATTGCAATACCCTTTCCACCTTCAGGTGTAGAGAAACGTTCGGTGCATAAGACGGGCAGTTCCCTCGTGTCAGTCGTAGTGACAGACGTTTTGACTGCACTGCGTCACTCACTACACCTGAGACTAGGAAACGGTCAATACCGTTTTACTGCACTGGGTCTCTCACAGACTAGATTGTGCACACAGACTGGATTGTGAAGTGTGATGTACCTGTGTACACAGACTGGATTGTGTAGTGTGATGTACCTGTGTACACAGACTGGATTGTGAAGTGTGATGTACCTGTGTACACAGCCTGGATTGTGAAGTGTGATGTACCTGTGTACACAGACTGGATTGTGAAGTGTGATGTACCTGTGTACACAGACTGGATTGTGAAGTGTGATGTACCTGTGTACACAGACTGGATTGTGAAGTGTGATGTACCTGTGCACACAGACTGGATTGTGAAGTGTGATGTACCTGTGCACCCAGACTGTATTGTGAAGTGTGATGTACCTGTGTACACAGACTGGATTGTGAAATGTGATGTACCTGTGTACACAGACTGGAGAGTGAAATGTTATGTACCTGTGTACACAGACTGGATTGTGACATGTGATGTACCTGAGTACACAGACTGGAGAGTGAAATGTTATGTACCTGTGTACACAGACTGGATTGTGACATGTGATGTACCTGTGTACACAGACTGGATTGTGTAGTAGAACATAGAACATAGAACAGTACAGCACAGAACAGGCCCTTCGGCCCTCAATGTTGTGCCGAGCCATGATCACCCTACTCAAACCCACATATCCACCCTATACCCGTAACCCAACAACCCCCCCCACTTAACCTTACATTTATTAGGACACTACGGGCAATTTAGCATGGCCAATCCACCTAACTCGCACATCTTTGGACTGTGGGAGAAAACCGGAGCACCCGGAGGAAACCCACGCACACAGGGGGAGGACGTGCAGATTCCACACAGACAGTGACCCAGCCGGGAATCGAACCTGGTAGTGTGATGTACCTGATGAGCCAGATATATCTCCAGTACAGGAGGAGTCTACTCAGCCCCTCATGTCTGTGCTAGCTGTATACTAGCGTTATTCACAACTAACATCTCAGTTTAATGTCTGTTATGGGGAAGTGACTGGAATCTGTGATTGGACACAAAATCAGTCAGAAATATGAACTGATCCGAGAGAGTCAGCACGGGTTTAAATGAAAAATGAAATGAAATGAAAATCACTTATTGTCGCGAGTAGGCTTCAATGAAGTTACTGTGAAAAGCCCCTAGTCGCCACATTCCGGTGCCTGTCCGGGGAGGCGGGTCAAACATGTTTAACTAACCTGGTTAGATTTGTTAATGAGGTCACCAATGTGGTAGATAAGGGAATGTCTGTGATGTTATATTGATGGATTTCCAGGTGCCAAACTAGAGACTGAATCATATGGAATTTGAGGAAATCAATTTCCATGGTTAAGGAATTAGTTCGGAGGGAGGAGACAGGGAACAGGGATAATGGGCGGGATTCTCTCAGCCCGGAGCCGTGCCGGAGAATCCCCGCGACCGGGCCACGCCACCCCGACACCGGCATGTGATCGTCGCCACTGGCGCCCGTGTGTTTGGCGCGGCGCTGGTTGGGGGCCGCTCTCCGCGGGATGGGCCAAGCGGCCGCTGTTAAAATGCTGAGTCCCGCTGGCAGCGAGCAGGCGTGGATGGCACCGGCTGGACTCAGCATTTTAACTGTGTGCAAGGGTCGGGTGGCGACCTGTGTGTGGGGGGGGGGGGGGGGGGGGGGGGGCTACGACACCGGCGGGGGGCTCCGACACCGGGGGGGCCTTCAATGCGGCCTGGCCCGCGATTGGGACCCACCGATCGGCAGGCTGGCCTTTCTGTCCCCCGGCCTCTATTCCTACGCGCCGGCCCCCTGTACTACTGCGCCATGTTGCGTCGGGGCCGGCACATTGAAGGAGGAAGCCGTGCATGAGTGCGTCGGCATCGGCACCACAGCGCATGCACGGATCCCGCGGCGTACAGTTTGTGCCGGGATTGGCAGCTGGAGTGGCGTGAACTGCTCCATTGCCGTTCTGGCCCTCTGTAGGGGCCAGAATTACTCTTGGCAGCAGCCTGTTCACACTGTCGTAAAACGCGACAGCGTTTACAATGGCGTGGACACTCTGGCACGGGATGGGAGAATCCCACCCCAAGTGTGTGTACTCCAATCAGCTAGATGTGAATAGTGATGTCCCCAGGGATCTGAGCTGGAGCCTCAGCTTTTCACTGTATTTCTCAATGACTTGGATAAAGGAATAGAGAGACATATATCCAAGTTACTGACC
Organism: Scyliorhinus canicula; assembly: GCF_902713615.1. Classification (NCBI taxonomy): domain Eukaryota; kingdom Metazoa; phylum Chordata; class Chondrichthyes; order Carcharhiniformes; family Scyliorhinidae; genus Scyliorhinus; species Scyliorhinus canicula. The sequence goes on along the minus strand of NC_052149.1, from coordinate 127,002,903 downwards.
GCACTAAGTTAGGCAGCTTGGAGGAGGTTACAGAGATAGGGAGGGTGGAGGACAGGGAGGGGTTTGAGAACAAGGATGAGAATTTAAAATCGAGGCATTGCTGGACCGGGAGTCAATGTAGGTCAGTGAGCAGAGGGGGTGATGGGTGAACGGGATTTGGTGTGAGTTCAGATCCAGGCAGCAGAGTTTTGGATCAGCTGATGTTTACGGAGGGTGGTAGGTGTGAGGCCGGCCAGGACAGCATTGGAATAGTCACGTTTAGAGGGAACAAAGACATGGAGGAGATTCTCAGCAGCAGATGATGTGAGGCAGGACGGACTCGGGCGATGTTACCGAGGGAGAAATAGGCCGTCTTAGTGATGGAGCGGATGATGTGGTGGGAAGGTCATCTCAGGGTCAAATAGGACACCATGGCTGTGAACTGTGTGGTTCAGAGTCAGACAGGCCCAGGGAGAGGGATGGAATCAGTGTCTGGGGAACAGAGATTGTGATGGGGACTGAAGACAATGGCAGATGGAGTTCAATGTGGGGATGTGAAATCATCCACTTTGGACCAAAGAAAGAGAAATCAGAGTCATTTCTAAATGGTGGGAAGCTGGGAATTGTGGAGGAACAGAGAGATGAGGCCAATGTTGTAAAGAGTCTGGTTGAGCAGCAGACAGAGCTCAGGGAGAGGGATGGAGTTTGTATCGGGAGCTGAAGACGGTGGCTTTGATCTTCCCAATGTGTTTCCCAGTGAGCCTGGCTCCTCAGTCCTGACTGCTCTTAGCTGCTGTTCTTGTCACTGATTGGACAGTTATTGTTAGAGATTCAGACCACAGCAGAAACCCCCAGTGTAAAAAATAACAGCAAAGACTGTCAGATCAGAAGATTGAAACGTAACCAACAGAGGAAGTGAAAGAAGGGGCTCAGAGCAGCTGGATGTTTGTTACTGACACGGGAGAAAACTGTGAACCGTGTCCATTACCTCGAATCTTCCAGCACAGAAGGAGGCCATTCTGCCCATCATGCTGTGACTTACCCAATTAGTCCCACTCCCCCTCTCTATCCCCATAACCCAGCCAATCTTTCCCTTTCAGGGATATCTCCAATTGCCTCTTGTAGACCTGGGTCCACAGCACGAGACTGTCCCTAACCTGGCTCCAAATTGGCATCTCATTCATTCATTGGAAGACTAAATGCCTGGGCTGGGAAATGGAGCTCTGGGCTCCGAACATTCCCTCTCCCCTCCTGAGGGACACTTCATGCTGGGATACAGTTCCATGGAGCCCCACAGCACAATGTGGGGGAGGCCGTGGTGTAGTGGTAATGTCACTGGACTAGTAATCCAGAGGCCCAGGCTAATGCTCTGGTCACAGGTTCAAATCCCACCATGGCAGCTGGTGGAAGTTAAATTCAATAAATAAATCTGGAATTAAAAGCTCTTCTCAGTGATGGTGACCATGAAACTGTCATAATATACATCCATGTATATAATGGAGTGCAGACAGGCAGTGATTGACACACAGGATGACCAGTAAGCACACAGAACACAGCAGCCAATCACCAGACAGGACACGACCAATATACAGCCAGAGGGCACCAGTTTTCCCGCTCTCTCGGGATCCAGCCTCTGAGACAGTCAGAGCTCGTGAGCATAACCAGTGCAATCACCATGTAGTAGTCAGTAAGTCTGGTCAGGCTAGCATCAGGTCCCCAGTCAAGTCAGCATCGTGTCAACCCACAGATGAACATGTATAATAGTTTAGATGTTAAATAAAATCGTGTTGCATCTCATCAAGTGCTGGATGTCTGTCTCTCGCTAAACAGCATCAAACGCAGTCCACATAGACCCGGCCAGCCCAACACATCAGAAACCATTGTCGATTGTCGTAAAAACCCGTCTAGTTCACTAATGTCCTTTAGGGAAGTGAATCGGCCGCCCTCACCTGGTCTGGCCTACATGTGACTCCAGACCCACAGCAATGTGGTTGACTCTAAAATAGCCACTCAGTTGTATCAAATCGCTGAAAATTCTAAAAGGAATGAAACCGAACTGACCTCCCGGCATCAACATAGACCCCGGAAACAACAACGGCAAACCCAGCCCTGTCAACCCTACAAAGTCCTCCTTCCTGATATCTGGGAACATGTGTCAGAATTGGGGGAGCTGTCCCACTGACTGGTCAGACACAGTCATACTTTCAGAATTATGCCTCACAGATAATGCGTGCAATTCTCCGGAAACATTTCAAAGTGCCTTACTGACTGGCCCATCCCTCCCACTGACCACATGTCCATTCTCCCGCAAGTCCTCCAGCCGATGGCGCCAGCCCTTCCCGTGAGGCCTCCTCTCCTGACTCCGAGCAGAACACCTCAGAGGAGATCTCCAAGGATACAACCTTTATAATCGTGTCACAGCTGTCATCCCCCCCTCCACCAGTGCAGATACACACACCTCGGTGGAAAACCCATCCCCAGCCGAGGGTCCCTCAACCCCCATCCAGCACTGGGTTGGCAAACCCAGTGCCCCCGGGCTCTTTGCCTGTGAGTAAAGATGGCTACTCACCTCCTCAGCTCCCCACAGAAGCCCTTCCGCCAGGTTCACCATTTTAAATGGAGTACTAATCGGCGTCAGCATGACCACTTGCTGGGGAGGCGGCTGAATGATGGGAGGCCGTTGGATATGGGGTCGCTCCCGTTAATTGTATGGAAATGGGGCTTACGTGGTGATAATTGGTTTCTTGCCGTGCTACGGCGAGATCCTGATTTGGCCTATGGGAGCGGCCGGTTACATCGCAAGCTGTTTAGCACCTGGCACGGATCTCATTTTTGTCCTCTCCCGCTATTCACCGGCCTTGTTTGAACGAGAGCGCAAAGAGGCTGGAGAATTGCAGCCAATGTCCCAGACAATATCACCATTCCCTGGGTATGTCCTGTCTCACCAGCAGGACAGACCCAGCAGAGGTGGGGGCAAAGTGGTATACTGTCGGGAGGAGGTGCCCTGGGAATCCTCAACATCGAATCTGGACCCCATGTAATCTCATGGTGTCAGGTTAGACATGTGTTAAATATGATTACCAGACCCCACATCTCCCTCAGTTTATGAGACAGCACCACAATGTTGAACACCACTTGGAGGAAGCACTGAGGGTGGCATGGGTGCAGATTATAGTCTGAGTGGGGACCTTCAATGTCCATCACCAAGAGTGGCTCAGTAATACCACCACATGCCAAGCTGGCCAGGTCCTAAAGGACATAGTTGCTGGACCTGGGACTGCAGCAGGTGGTGAGGGAACCAACAAGAGGGACAAACATACTTGGCCTCATCCTCAACAATCTGCATTCCACAGATACATCTGTCCATGACAGTATCGGTAGGAGTGACCACCACACAGTCCTTGTGGAGACAAAGATCCATCTTCATATTGAGGACACACTCTATTCTGTTGTGTGGCACTACCACAGTGCTGAATGGGATAGATTCAGAACAGATCTAGTAACTCAATACTGGGCATCCATGAGGTGGTGTGGGTCATCAGCAGCAGCAGAATTGGACTGAACCACCATCTGCAACCTCATGACTCTGCATGTCTCCCACTCTACCATTATCACTGAGCCAGGGGTGCAACCCTGGTTTAATGAAGAGTGCAGGAGAGCACGCCAGGAACAACACCAGGCAATCTGGTGCACTACAACACAGGACTACTTGTGTATCAAACAGCGCTTTCAGCAAGTGACAGACAGAGCTAAACGATACCACAACCAATGGATAAGATCTAAGCTCTGCAGTCCTACCACATCCATCTGTGAATGGCGGTGGACAATTAAACAACTCACTGGAGGAGGAGGCTCCACAAATATCCTCATCCTCAATGATGGAAGAACCCAGTGCATTCGTACTAAAGACAAGGCGGAAGCATTCACAACAATCTTCAGCCAGAAGGGCCGAGTGGATGATCCATCTCGGTCTCCTCCTGAGGTCTCCATATCACAGATGTCAGTCTTCAGCCAATACGATTCACTCCACGTGATATTAATAAACGGCTGAAGGCACTGGATACTCAAAGCCTATGGGCCCTGACAATATTCCAGCAATAATATTGAAGACTTGTGCTCCAGAACTTGCTGCCCCCCTAGCAAGGCAGCATTTGACCGTGTGTGGCATCAAGGAGCCCAAGCTAAACTGGAGTCAATGAGAATTGGGGGCAAAACCATCCGCTGGTTGGAGTCATACACGGCACAAAGGAAGATGGTTGCTGTAGTTGGAGGTCAATCATCTCAGCTTCAGGACATAACTGCAGGAGTTGCTCAGGGTAGTGTCCAAGGCCCAACCATCTTTAGCTGTTTCATCAACGTCCTCCCTTCCATCATAAGGTCAGAAGTGGGGATGTTTGCGGATGACTGCACAATGTTCAGCACCATTCATGACTCCTCAGATAATGAAGCAGTCCTTGTCCAAGTGCAGCAAGACTGGACAGTATCCAGAGTTGATTTGACAAGTGGTAAGTAACATTAACACCACAGAAATGCCAGGCAATGTCCATCTCCAACAAGAGAGAATCCAACCATTGCCTCTTGACATTCAATGAATGGTGTCCCATCATTGAATCCCCCATTATTAACATCCTGGGAGTTTACCATGAACCAGATACTGAACTGGGCGAGCCACATAAATAGCAAAGTCATCATAGTCCCAGATGACCATAGGCTGCTTTCCCCTTAGACAGGGAGATCTGGCTGGTGGTGATTTAACCTGAGGGACACCACATCTCAGGCGAGCGACAAGGTTCAGAATTCAGGATCAAAATCCAGGAATGCCCTCCCTAACAGCATTGTGGGTGTACCTACAACTCAGGGTCTGTAGCGGTTCAAGAAGGCAGCTCATCACCACATCCGCTGGGGCAATTAGGGATGGGCAATAAATGCTGATCCAGCCAGTGACACCCACATCACATGAATGGATACATTAAACAAATCTAACATCAGCCTCTTCCCCATTCTGTTTGGGCAGTTTGAAACTTTCATCAGGATATTTGACTGAAGGAGCCATCACTACTTTGTCTAATTCTGTCCCCAAACAAAATCTCCACACAAAATGAATTTAAATCGTGCCTTAATGTACAAAACATCCCAGGATGATACGCAGAGCGGCAGTAAGAGGAGCGGGGGAGTCGGGGGTATTTAAGGAAGATTAATCGAAGCCTTGGATTGAAGGATGCAGTTTGATGGAGTGGAGTGACCTGGAGAGGGGGAGGGTTTAAGGGTCAGAGTTCAGAGTGCAGGCCCGAGGCATCTGAAGGCTCTGCTGTCAATGGTGGGATGAAGGAAGTAGCGATGGGCAGGAGTCCATAGTCAGAGGATGGAAGGGTGAGGGAGGGAATGTGAGTCTGCAGCAGGATGCAGAGGTAGGGAGGAGTGACGCCATGGAGGGAATTGGAGGTCAGTGAGGTCAGGGGTAAGAGGTCAGTGAGGTTAGGGGCAATAGATCAGTTAGTTCAAAGGTAACAGTTCAGTGAGATCAGGGCTAACAGATAAGTGATGTAGGGGATAACAGGTCAGTGAGGTCAGAATTAACAGGTTAGTGAGGTCAGAATTAACAGGTCAGTGAGGTCAGGGGTAACAGGTCAGTGAAGTCAGGGGTAACAGGTCAGTGAGGTCAGGGGTAACAGGTCAGTGAGGTCAGAATTGACAGGTCAGTGTGGTCAGGGGTAACAAGTCAGTGAGGTCAGAATTAACAGGTCAGTGAGGTCAGAATTAACAGGTCAGTGAGGTCAGGGGTAACAAGTCAGTGAGGTCAGAATTAACAGGTCAGTGAGGTCAGAATTAACAGGTCAGTGAGGTCAGGGGTAACAAGTCAGTGAGGTCAGAATTAACAGGTCAGTGAGGTCAGAATTAACAGGTCAGTGAGGTCAGGGGTAACAAGTCAGTGAGGTCAGAATTAACAGGTCAGTGAGGTCAGAATTAACAGGTCAGTGTTGTCAGAATTAACAGGTCAGTGAGGTCAGGGGTAAAAGGTCAGTGAGGTCAGAATTAACAGGTCAGTGAGGTCAGAATGAACAGGTCAGTGAGGCCAGAATTAACAGGTCAGTGAGGTCAGAATTAACAGGTCAGTGAGGTCAGAATTAACAGGTCAGTGAGGTCAGGGGTAACAGGTCAGTGAGGTCAGGGAAGTTCTGGAATGGCACTTGGGGTTCGAATCTTCGGCCTGTTGTGCTCTCGCTTGAGCTCATCCATCTTTGAGGAAGTCAGAAGGTGGAAAAAGGGGAAGCTGTAGATGTGATTTACACGGAATTCCAAAAGGTATTTGGTCAGGTGCCACACAAAATGTTACTGCACAAGATATGGGGCTGGATTCTTCGCCGCAAGGTCATCATGGGTGGGACGCGGACCCTGTAAAGGTCCTTTGACCTCGGGCGGAATGTCCGGTCACCGGGTGGGCGTGGCTGGAGAATCCCGCCCATGATCTCCTGGTATACAGTGTAATATCTGAATATGGATGTTGGATTTTTTGGTTACCAGAAATCAGGGAGTGGGGTAAATGCTTTGTTATGCGTTGGCAAGCTGCAACTACAGATCACGTTAGTCTGCAGGTCCAGCAAGTGATCACGAAGGGAAATGGAATGTTGGTGTTTATTATAGGAGGAACAGAAAAAAATCAAAGGGACATTTTACTGCAGCTGTACAGGGATAAAAGTTCTGAAGAACGAGACATGATCTTCAATAAAGTTATGCTGAGGGGACTGATAGAGTGAATGAGATTGTTCCCTCCTCTCAGGTAGAGGGAGATGAAAACACAGAGGAACAAATAGAGAAATAAAGTGAGGGAGAAAGAGAGATAAAATCAGAGTGAAAGAGAGAGAGACAGAGAGAGAGTCTGAGGGACAGGTATCAACGGAGGGAGAGAGAGGGGGAGATCAAGCAGATACAGTGAGACAGGAAGAACAAGACAGAGAGACAGAGAGAGAGGGGGAGAGACCAAAACTGAGGGACTGATACTGAGGGAGTGAATGAGAGAGAGAAGAGGAAGTGAAGGTGCTGACGTAGTGTCTCTGCCTCATACCATTTACATACTAAGGAACGGGCAGTCAGACTCTCACAGGCTGCAGCTTTATAAAGCAGAGCCCAGTGAAGGGAGAGTTTATCAGTAACCAGGCACAGGGACAGGAGCAGACACCATGATTTCAGCCATCCAGCTGATCTGGCCTCTGGCATTCTGCATCGCAGGTACAAATCTCTCTCCTTCCACCTTGAATATTTTCCTGCTCTCCATTTCAATCCAATTCTACTGACTTGTGATTGAAGGGAAAATGCTGAAAGCAGAGGAACAGTCAGTGTCTCCAACAATATCTCATTGTACAGGCTCTTTCTGTGACAGTTCTTACTTCACTCTGTTTCTCTATTACCCCTCAGGTATCAGTGGAGACATCATCATGACCCAGTCTCCCCCGGTGCTGTCATTGAGCCTGGGCCAGACCGCAACCATCACCTGTACGGCCAGTCAATCTGTTAGCAGCAGTTATGTTGCTTGGTATCAACAGCGAGAAGGTCAGAAACCGGCTCTGCTGATCTATGCTGCAACAACCCGGTTCACAGGAATATCCGACCGATTCACCGGCAGTGGATCTGGAACACGATTCACTCTGACAATCAGCAATGTACAGAATGAGGATGTCGCTGATTATTACTGTCAGGCGTATAGCGGCTCCACCGGCAGGTCTACACAGTGATACAGAGCCTTACAAAAACCTCAGTATCCACAGCACCACCTCCTCTCCTGACACAAAGCACAGTTTTATATAATATATGAACAGTTTTATATAAACACAAGAAAGGAACCTGAACACATTATTTTCACTGTCCACTACACACTCCAGTCACTGAAGGCCTCAGGTTTTTTACTCTCCATGTCCACGTATGAAGAGCAGCTGAAGGATTTATCATTCAAAATTGGACTTCTCAAATCTCCCAACAAACACAGAGACATTGAGAGAAACAGAGAGAGAGAAACAGTGAGAGAGAAAGACATGAGTGAGTGAGAGACAGAGGGTGAGAGTGAGTGAGTGAAGCAGAGAGCAGAGGTTTTTGTACAGCTCCTGCACTGGAAGCTGTCAGTGTGGCTTACGTTCGGTAAAGGAACCAAGCTCAGACTGAGTAAGTAAACCCCAATCCTCCGTTATTAACCCTTTCAATACTGAAACTTTCTCAAACACAAATGCTGAATAGTTGAAGGTGTTAGTGGGGAGCTGCAGTGAATGAAATGGTTCATTGAAGAACACTGTGTAGAACAGGGTGCCCAGCTGTATTTCTTTAGTTCCATTCCCCCCTTTAAGCAGCAAGATATAAGTAAGCAGCTTTTACCCACCGTGTGGAGGAGATCTGGACGTTTGCAGACTGTGTTCACATTCCTGGACCATGGAGTGAAATCACTCACTAGACTCCTGTCAGTCTGGTGTGACAGACACGGGCAGAGTTTGATGTGAGCTCTGGCTCCCTGTCACACTCTCTGATATAACTGATCACAGCAGCAGCAGCAGCACAGTGAGACACCGAGGTCCCACTTCCCCCAGCTTTAACTCTGCTCTCTCCACTCCCTGCTTATCTCTTAGCAAAGTTCTGATGACAAACAGGTCCAGCAGGGCTCACAATCCAGTGGCTTCAGTGTTCCAGGCTTTTGGGGAGACTCTCAGTTACTTTCTCTTTGGGTCGAGTTCAGTCTGATATTTATTCCTGATCCAATATTCCTGAAAATCCCTGGAGATATTTTTATTGTTTGATGTGATGTGTGATCTCTGGCTGGGCCAGCATTTATTGCCCATCCCTAATTGCCCTTGAACTGAGTGTCTTGCTCGGCCATTCCAGAGGATATTTCAGAGTCAACACATTACTGAGGATCTGGAGTCACTTGTAGGCCGGACAAGGTCAGGATGGCAGGTTCCCACTTCAGACCCACACATCCCATAAATTAACTTTTAAAAATGGCCCAAACTCCACTTTCCTGTCGGTCCCCATAACCTTTGACCCTCGTCAATCAGATATCTGTCGAACTCAGCCTGGAATATATATAATGTCCCAGCATGCACTGCTCTCTGGGAAAAAGAATTCCAATAACTAATGACCCTCTGAGAGAAGAAATTCCTCCTCATCTCCACCTTATTTTGAAACTGCGTCCACTAATTCTAGATTCCCCACGAGGGCAAACATTCTCTCAGCATCCACCCTGTCAAGCTCCCTCGGAATCTTATATGTTTCAATAAGATCACCTCTCATTCTGCAATGAGTACAGATCCAACCAGCTCAACCTTTCCTCATCAGACATTCCATTCCTCAGTGGAATCAGTGGTTACGGGGATAGGGTGCAGGAGTGGTCCTAAGTAGGGTGCTCTTTCGAGGGCTGCATGGTGGCACAGTGGTTAGCACTGCTGCCTCACTGCGCCAAGGTCCCAGGTTCGATCCCTGCTCTGGGTCACTGTCCGTGTGGAGGTTGCACATTCTCCCTTTGTTTGCGTGTGTTCCGCCCCCACAACCCCAAAATGTGCAGGGTAGGTGGATTGGCCACACCAAATTGCCTCTTAATTGGAAAAAATGAATTGGGTATTTTAAATTTATTTAATAAAAAAAGAAAATGTAGGGTGCTCTTTCTACTCGATGGGCCAAATGGCCTCCTTCTGCACTGTAAATTCTATGATTCTATGAGACCAAACCTTTCCCCAGTACTCACGGTGTAATCTCCCCAATGTGCTGTATAGATGGAGCAAGACTTCCCTACTTTTATACTCCATCCCCCTTGTAATAAAGGACAACATTCCATTGACCTTCCTCATCACTTGCTGTACCTGCAGGTTAACGTTCTGTGATTCATACACAAGGACACCCAGATCCCTCTGTATCACAGCTTTCTGCAGTCTCTCTCCATGTCAATAATATTCTGATTTTCTATTCTCCCTAACAAAGTGGACAAGCTCACATTTCCCCACATTATACTCCACCTGTCAAATGTTCTCCCCACTCACTGCACCTATCAATATCCCTTTTCAGACTCTGTATCCTCCTCACAACATGCTTTCCTACCAATCATTTTATCATCAGCAAGTATAGCTACAATACTCTCATTGCCTTCATCCAGCTCATTAATATAGATTGGAGAGTTAAAACCCCAAACAACAGCCATCTTCCTTTGTGCTGGGTATGACTCCAGCCAGCGGAGAGTTTTCCCCCTGATTCCCATTGACTCCAGTTTTGCTCGGGCTCCTTGATTCCAAACTTGGTCAAATGCTGCCTCGATGTCAAAGGGCAGTTACTCTGGCCTCACCGCTGGAATTCAGCTCTTTTGTCCATGTTTGAACCAAGGCTGTAATGAGGTCAGGAGCTGAGAGACCCTGGTAGATCCTTAACTGAGTGTCAATGAGCAGGTTATTGCTGAGTAAGTGCTACTTGATAACACCGTCGTTAACAATATCAATCATTTTGCTGATGATCGCGAGATGACTGATGGACAGTAATTGTCCGGATTGGGTTTGTCCAGCTTTTTGTGGACAGGTCACACCTGGGTAACTGGTCGATGCCAGTTATGTATCTAAACTGGGGCAGCTTGGCTGGGGGGTGTGACCTGGACACAAGACCACCAGAAATAGGGGCAGGATTTCTCCAGTGTTGCTATTCAATTCTCCCACCAGCAGCACATCACCGCCAGCGGGTTTCACAGTGGAATCAGGTGGTTGCTGTGGTAAATCCCATTGACAATCGACGTGAAGATATAATCCTGCCGCCAGTGAATGGCACGCAGTCAAGAATCACGCGGCTGGTGAACCGGACGTTCCCGCACAGGAGCAAGGATAGATTATTCTGACCCCTGGACACAGAGGCTAATCGTAATCTCACTCTTGACCTGAGCCCAGGGCTGGGCAGCAAGGTTTGAAGTGAAATCTAGAACCTTCTACACTGGCAGCCAATCAGTATCCTTTGTGAAGTATGTCGATCCACGTCTGCTCCAAATTTCTGGGATAGATTTCTCCGGTTCTGTGTGTGATTTGAGGTTTGTTAATGTTCAACCTGTTCCCCCAGAAATAATGATCAATAGTTCGAGCATCCTGATAGGTTAATAGTCTCTTAAATGGGACACTGCATCTTTAAATGCTCTCATTATTAACTATTTCAGTGCTGAATTTGTAGTGAACTTCTTTACAAATGTCTAAGTATCATTCTAAAATGATTTAATCAGCTTAACATCAAACCTTTACCCTCCTGACTCTGAACCAATTTGAAATCCAATTTGTCACTTTCCCTTGGATTCCATCAGCTTTTAATTTCCAAACCCGTCTGTCATTGGAAACTTGGCAAAATCCTTGGAAAACCCATGTTGTCAACATCAAACTCACTCCCGTCATCAACCCTCCTCGTTCCCTCCTCATCAAATTCAAAATTGCTCCCTCGGCCTATCCCTTCCTCCCTTTTTAAACAATGGTACAACATGATCATCCACCAGTACTCTGACACCAAGCCTGTAGTCAGAGAGGATTGGAAAATAATGGTCAGAGCCTCCGCTATTTCTTCCCTTCCTTCCCTTAGCAGCCTGGGATACATTTCACCCGGGCCTGGGTGTATCTCCCCTTTCAAAGCTGATAAACACGTTAATATCTCCTCTCTCACTATCTTTATCACATCCAATATTTCACAATTCTCCTCCTCCTGAACTCCAATGTCTGCTTTGTCCCTCGCATTAGTGAAAACTGATGTAAATTAATCATTAAGAACCATCTCCATGCCTTCTACCTCCACACACAAGTTACATTTTGCTCTCTAATTGATCCCACTCATTCATTAGTTATCCTCTCACAATGTCCCTCACTCTCGCTTTGTGTGAACATATTTGTTCTGAAATCTCTCTATCTCCAGCTTGAATATTCTCCCCTGCTCTGTCACTGTTTTACCATCAAGTCGCTGTTTACTGTCCATTTTGGCAAATCCCAGTTTCAGAAAATTGGCCTTTCCCCAATTTAAAACTTTTCCTCTTGGTCTGCCTTTACCCTTTTCCATTACTGCTCTAAATCTAACTGAATTATGATCACTATTACCCAAATACTCTCCCACTGATACCCCTTCACCTGCCCAGATTCAATCCACAAAACTGTCCAAAACTGCTCCTTCTCTTGTTGGGATTGTTTTGTGCTAGTTAGAAAGGTTGCTCAGAATGGATTGTCAGAATTCCGGATCATCTATACATTGACACATGTCTTGATTCCAGTTAATATTTGGGAAGTTGAAATCCTTTATTAAGGCAGCAATTAAAATTCCTTCCTTTCTCTTTCAGGCCGTGAGAATTCACAACCCACACTGACCCTGCTGCCCCCCTCCCTGGAGGAGGTCAAGACCAAGGGCACTGCCACCCTGGTGTGCCTTGCCAATCACTTCTATCCCGATGAGCTGGTGGTGGAGTGGAAGAAGGATGGTGCAGCCATTTCGGACGGGGTTCAGACCAGCAACTACCTGCGAGCTTCGGACAACACCTACAGCGTCAGCAGCCTGCTGACCCTCTCTGGCTCTGCCTGGGAGTCCAACGCCCGCTTCTCCTGTGCCCTCACCCACGTGAGCCTCTCCTCTGCCCTCAGCAAGAGCATCAGGAGATCAGAATGTGTGTAGAATGTTAGAGACAGTCCACAGAGGAGACACAACTTTAAATAGAACAGGGGTGAGCTGGGAGGGCAAAGGTCATTGTCAGCACTGAATTACAACCTTCTCGGGACTGGGTCTGAGACACTTCTGAGGGTCAGGGGTTAAGACATGTTTTTGGGACATTGTAGAGGGATATTTACTCTGTATATAATCCCATGCAGCATTTGTCCTGGGAATGTTTGATGGGACAGTGCAGACTCGTGATGCCAAGCAAAACCTCTCAGATGCTGAAGACTGTCAGCTGTACCAAAATAACGTGACCCCTGAAGTCTCTGCTTCAGGAAACCAGACCTCCTTCCTGCTCACCCTGCAGTTACAATTTAAGGTTTAGTCACCGTTTAAAGGGACAGGATTCTCATGTCATTGAGAAAATCTCCATATTTTCCCTGAGAATTTCTCCAGCTTTCTCTGGCTGGGCTGTTTATTCAAGTCTTTTTTCTGACAATGTAAATCTGTAAAAGGTAATAAACATTAAGAATATTCAGTATGTGTCTCGTGTGTGGTTTGGAATGTCCCTCCTCCCCATCAGCTGATTGGCTGCATTTCAGCAAATGAGAGCAGCAGGGTAGCATGGTGGTTAGCATAAATGCTTCACAGCTCCAGGGTCCCAGGTTCGATTCCCGGCTGGGTCACTGTCTGTGTGGAGTCTGCACGTCCTCCCCCTGTGTGCGTGGGTTTCCTCCGGGTGCTCCGGTTTCCTCCCACAGTCCAAAGATGTGCGGGTTAGGTGGATTGGCCATGCTAAATTGCCCGTAGTGTCCTAATAAAAGTAAGGTTAAGGGGGGGTTGTTGGGTTACAGGTGTAGGGTGCATACGTGGGTTTGAGTAGGGTGATCATGGCTCGGCACAACATTGAGGGCCGAAGGGCCTGTTCTGTGCTGTACTGTTCTATGTTCTATGATTATCATGATTGGCTGGTTGGACTGTCAATCAATGACACATTCGAAGAAGATTGGATTCAAAGACAATTATCAATCATTTTTAAATGATCAGTTTTATTTGTTTTGTGAGGTCACGAGAAATCCAGCACGAGTTGAAGGATAGAAAGAAATAACATTTATTTACAATAACATATTTAGACAACAGCAGCAGCAACTCCCTTGCTGCTCACTCCTCTCTAGCTGGTTCCAAACTGGCCAGCTTTATTTATGCAGCGAATCTGCTTATGATTTCTGCCCCAACCCCCTCATTGGGGAATCTCATACTCCCAAAGGATTGTGGGATTGCCATTAGTCCCCAGCCAGTGGGAAGCAGGCAGGTTATAACAATCTGGAATCTCTGAGTTTACAAGATTCAAATCAGAAAAGAGACTGAAAGTTGCTGGGATTAAATCATCACAATCACAATTCTCCAACCCATATTCCCCACCTCCCCCTTCTCCCATATTCTCCCTGTGTCTGTGTGGGTTTTCTTTGGGTGCTCCAGTTCCCCCACAGTCCAAAGATGTGCAGGTTAGGTGGATTGGCCATGCTAAATTGCCCTCAGTGTCCAAAATGTTTAGGTGGGGTTACTGGGTTACGAGGATAGGGTAGAGGCATGGGCTTGGGTGGGGTGCTCTTTCCAAGGGCCGGTGCGGACTCGATGGGCTGAATGGCCTCCTTCTGCACTGTACATTCTATGAATTCTATGAAGTTTATGAATTGTATATGACCTTACCTCCTCACGTGGTATCACTACTCCCAGTGTTTCAATCACAGATAAGACCATCACTGTTCACTTCCTTATATCACTCCCCACCCACATCCCCCTTCCACACCCCAACCCTACCCCCTTTTGTATCCATCCCTGGAAAAACCTATTCCCCAATTCACTTCCAACGGCACTTTCAAAATCCCAACTATCTGTCTCTGGCTCTCCGATCACCACAACATTTCTGCAGCCACTGATTTACTCAGGGAGCAATGTAACTGGGAATGAACAGGCTCCTGTTTTGGGCGTGTTTAGTGGGGTGTTTCCCGGAGCCTGCAGTGCTGAAAATGATCCCGTTATTAACCGGGACTCTGGGATATTTGGGCCTCGGTGAGGAAGGAGACTCCGAGGCCGCACTGACATCCACTTCCTGCGAGCTGAACCCGTCAGTGCAGGGAGAGATCAGGGGGTGATCTTTAAATGCTGCCCCCATCCCTCAACTCCCACCGTGGCCTCCGGATTCCCCAAATTACCGATTAGGGGGTTCTCGACCCACCCCTCATCCACCCGGTCAAGGCAGGGAACGCTCGGGGCCTGATCCCAGGCTCGGACAGCCTGCTGCCCGGGCAGCATGGCAGTGCCAGCCTGACACCCTGGCAGTGCTCATGCCATTCTGGTCGTGCCTCATGGACATCTTAGCAGGTCCAGTGTGGCATTGCCAGGGTGACCAGATGGCATTGCCAGAGTCAACAGGTGGCACTGCCAGCATGCCAGGCTAGCACTGCTAAGCTGTCTCCAACACCCTCCACCATCCCAGAGATACTCACCTCGGCGGGGCACCTTAGTGATGAAGCCCCTGGGACACTATCTGGTGCCACCACACACATGCTCCAGTACAGCAGGTGGAGGTAGGAACTCCCGAGGGAGCGGAGGGTCGGAGGCTGGGCCGGCCCCAGGAACTAGCTGCCATCCAGAAGGGTGTTGGGGTTCTGGAACGGACAGTCCCATCGATTGTGGTGATGCAGTCGCAGATTCAGCGATTACATGAGGGGTTGTTGGTGAGTATCCAGCACCTGCAGGAGAAGGTGGAGGAATCCAACCGCGTGCAGGAGGAGGAGGTGGTGCTGCCATGGTGACACCCAGGTCCGCAGTGGAGGCCTTGGGGCGAGGGTTTCAGCCCTGGGTCAGCATGTCCAAGGCTTGGGGCACACTCTGCGGCCGCTGGCCTCGGCCCAGTACAAGGCTGCCTCCTCACAGGCAGCAATGTGCCAGACACTGCTGGACAGTGCAGTCACAGCGGGCAGAACAGGGCGGCACCACACTACCTGGGACAGTCGAACAGCAGCCGGGTCCATCCAGGCCCATTTGCCCCAGAATATGGCCAGCAAAGGGGACCCAGGTCACAGAGTAGGAATCACAGCAGGCAGCCTCCACTCCTGATCCACCTAGAGGTAGCATTAGGACCTGTAAGGACAGAAAATTAGAAAGCAGTTTTCACAGAATCACAGTATTTACAGTGCGGAAGGAGGCCATTCAGCCCATCGAGTCTGCACCAACCTATGGAAAGATCACCCTATCTAAGCCCACACTTCTACCCCATCCCCGTAACCCCACCTAACCTTAGGGCAATTTAGTATAGCCAATTCACCTACCCGTGCACATCTTTGGCCTGTGGGAGGAAACCGGAGCACCCAGAGGAAACCCACGCAGACAAGGGGAGAATGTGCAGACTCCGCACAGACAAGTCGGGAATCAAACCGGGACCCTGGCACTATGAAGCCATTGTGCTAACCACTATGCTACCGTGCCCCCTTATGAAAAATGAAAATCACTTATTGTCACGAGTAGACTTCATTGAAGTTACTGTGAAAAGCCCCTAGTCGCCACATTCCGGCGCCTGTTCGGGGAGGCTGTTACGGGAATCGAACCGTGCTGCTTGCTTGCTTGGTCTGCTTTCAAAGCCAGCGGTTTAGCCCAGTGTGCTAAACAGTGCCCTATGCTGGCACGGGTGCAGGGCACAGTTTAATGACGGGGGCTAGGGCCCAATCTGTATATTTGTTGTCACATTAAATACCTGTTCACAACCTGCCTTGGTGCTCTGTCGGATGGGTGTGAGGGGTGGGCTGGTTAGGGTCTGGGCTGGCCAGATAGCGTGCGTGGGGCAGGGGAAATGGACGGTTGTTGGGGGTTGGCTTGGCTCAAAGGCCACAGTTCAGCCAACGCTCACCGCTCCGGTCCCATTCCCCCGCCACCCACAACTACCACCGTCCCAACCTCCGCCACATCAATGATTTTTTTTAACAGACAATTTTATTCAGGTATTTTTGGCATTGTAAACAATAACAATATACATTAGTGTGCAAATACCAATTACAAAAAATATAGTAAAATAACAGTACCACTCTCTCAGATTGACCCGCCTATTCTCCCCCCCCCTACTCTACACTATTCTACCCCACCCTCCGCTGATGATTAGTTCCCCGCGAAGAAGTTGATGAATGGTTGCCACCTTCGAGCGAACCCCGATAGTGATCCGCGTAAGGCGAACTTGATTTTTTCCAAGCCGAGATAGCTTGCCATGTCCGACAGCCATACTTCGGTCTTTGGGGGCTTTGAGTCCCTCCAGGCCAACAGTATTCGTCACCGGGCCATCAGGGAAGCAAAGGCCACAACATCGGCCTCTATCCCCTCCTGGACTCCTGGGTCTTCCGACACCCCAAAAATCGCCACCTCTGGACTCATCGCCACCCTTGTTTTCAGTCCCCGGGACATGACGTCTGCAAATCCCTGCCAGCATCCCTGAGTTTTGGACACGCCCAGAACATGTGGACATGGTTCATTGGTCCTCCCCCACATCAGGCGCAGCACGGTAGCCTTGTGGATAGCACAATTGCTTCACAGCTCCAGGGTCCCAGGTTCGATTGCAGCTTGGGTCACTGACTGTGTCGAGTCTGCACATCCTCCCCGTGTGTGCTTGGGTTTCCTCCGGGTGCTCCGGTTTCCTCCCACAGTCCAAAGATGTGCAGGTTAGATGGAGTGGCCATGATAAAATTGCCCTTCGTGTCCAAAATTGCCCTTAGTGTTGGGTGGGGTTACTGGGTTATGGGGATAAGGTGGAGGTGTTGACCTTGGGTAGGGTGCTCTTTCCAAGAGCCGGTGTAGACTCGTTGGGCCGAGTGGCCTCCTTCTGCACTGTAAAATCTATGATATCTAGCACACTTGTCCTCCAGCCCAAAGAATTTGCTCATCCGGGCCACCGTCGTGTGGGCCCGGTGAACCAACTTGAACTGAATCAGACCGAGCCTGGCACATGTTGCGGTTCCATTTACCCTCCTCAGAGCGTCTGCCCATACGCCTCCCTCCAACTCCCCACCAAGCTCCTCCTCCCACTTAAGTTTCAGTTTCTCGGCTCCTGTGTCCTCCGTTCCCATAAGTTCCTTATAAATATCTGAGACTCTCCCCTCTCCTACCTCACCCCTGGAAATTACCCTGTCCTGGATCCCTCTTGGTGGAAGGTGTGGAAAGGACGGGACCTGTCTACGTACGAAATCCCGCACCTGCAAGTACCGAAAGTCATTCCCCCTCGCCAGCCCGACCTTCTCCTCCAGCGCCCTAATGTTCGCGAAGCTCCCTTCCAGGAACACGTCGCCCATCCTTCCCACCCCTGCCCTCTGCCACGCTCGAAACCCGCCATCCATCTTCCCCGGGACAAATCGATGGTTGTCACATATTGGGGACCAGACCCACGCTCCCACTTCCCCCGCACACTTCCTCCACTGGCCCCAAATCCGCAAAGCCGCCACCACTACAGGGCTGGTGGAGTACCTGGCGGCGGGAACGGCAGGGGAGCCGTGACCAGGGCTGCCAAGCTGGTGCCCCTGCATGAAGCAGCCTCCACCCGCTCCCAAACCGACCCCATACCCACCATCCATTTCCTTATCATGGCTATGTTAGCCGCCCAGTAGTAGTTGCTGAGGTTCGGCAGCGCCAGCCCCCCCTCGCTACGGTTCCGTTCCAGCATTCCCCTCTTTACCCGCGGGGACTTCCCCGCCCAAATAAATCCCAGGATGATTTTATTGATTCTTTTAAAGAATGAAAATAGGGAGACACTGAAAAATAAACAGGAATCTCGGGAGAATCGTCATCTTCACCGTCTGCACTCTCCCCGCTAGTGACAGCGGGAGTTCATCCCACCTCCGAAACTCGCTCCTCATTTGCTCCACCAGCCTGGACAAGTTCATCCTATGCATCTTACCCCAGTCGCGCGCCACTTGTATCCCTAGATACCTAAAACTTTCCCCAACCAGCCTAAACGATAGCTCCCTCAGCCTATTCTCCTGACCCCTCGCCTGCACCACAAACATCTCGCTTTTTGCCATGTTCAACTTGTAGCCTGAAAACCGGCCAAACTCCCCGAGGATTTCCATAATCCCGTCCATCCCTGCCGCTGGATCTGACACATACAAAAGCAGGTCATCCGCGCAGAGCGAGACCTTGTGTTCTATCCCCCCCCCCCCCCCCCCCGACCATTCCCTTCCATCCCCTTGCCGCTCTCAAAGCAATTGCCAGCGATTCTGTGGTCAACGCAAACAGCAGTGGAGAGAGGGGGCATCCGTGTCTTGTCCCGTGGTGTAGTCTAAAATACTCAGATGTCGTCCTGTTCGTCCTTACACTAGCTTCCGGGGCCTGATATAGCAGTTTAACCCAATCCACAGAGCAGCGGCGTGCAGAGGGGGGGGCCGACGGGGCGCTGGCCCCGGGCAGCGACTGGATGGGGGCAGCACCGCGGTCGGCCCGAGCGCGCCTGCGCACCGCGGTCGGCCCGAGCGCGCCTGCGCACCGCGGTTGCCGCGGTCGGCCCGAGCGCGCCTGCGCACCGCGGTCGGCCCGAGCGCGCCTGCGCACCGCGGTCCGCGGTTGGCCCTAGCGCGCCTGCGCACCGCGGTCGGCCCTAGCGCGCCTGCGCACCGCGGTCGGCCCGAGCGCGCCTGCGCACTGCAGAGGCTGGAGAGGGAGCAGAAAGGGCGCGAATTTTCCAGAATGGACGGCATTGCCACCATGGGTGAGTTTTATTTATTCATTTATTTATTTTATTTATTTGATCTATTTTAAAACTCTTCTCTGCACCCTCTCTGTAGCTGTCAACTTTTAAACTGTCGTGCCCAGAATTTGACATTTGGGCCAGGGGCACCCATTTGGGACAGAACCAGTATTTTATAAAAATTCATCATGGCCTCTTAACTTTTGCCCTCTTACCCTTTATACTTAAAGCCCAGGGTCAGCAGGGTGCAGGGGAGATTCTCAGAGACTTGACTGCAAGCTGCTGGAGCTCGGATCTTGAACAGAGCTTTTATATCTGGATTTGGGGACCCTTTATGCACTGGCATAGTGCACAAACAGGCCCCACATGACCAGGGTTTTGTGAAGAAGAAGGGATCTGGAAATGTGTTGACTGTGAAAATTATATTTGTGGAAATTGGGTGAAGTAGTTTGATGAGACTTGGTGCTAAAGCTTTAGAGAAATGAAGATGGAATTTGATTTGAAGAAGTTCAACGTTTTGAAGGATATTGTGGCTGAAATGAAAGCGATACGTGCTGAATGAGCTGACCGAAATGTGTGAGATATGTCTTTGTATCTGCTATGTGTAATTTATCGGTCATATTATTGCAATTTTCCTGTTAATTCATGTTTAATTTACGTTGATTTTGGTGTGATTGCTAATATAAAAGTGAAGTCTTGTATATTGGTCTTAGTTGGGTTGTTTGTAGTTGTTTCCACAAGGGTCATAACAGTATTTCCATGACGTTCTGCTCATATCCTTCTCCATGGGGGTTGCAGAGGAGGGAGGCGCAACTTTTGAGACATAACATCTCACCCATTGATTTAGATTTAGAACAGTACAGCACAGAGCAGGCCCTTCGGCCCTCGATGTTGTGCCGAGCAATGATCACCCTACTCAAACTCACGTATCCACCCTATACCCGTAACCCAACAACTCCCCCTCAACCTTACTTTTTAGGACACTACGGGCAATTTAGTATGGCCAATCCACCTAACCCGCACATCTTTGGACTGTGGGAGGAAACCGGAGCACCCGGAGGAAACCCACGCACACACGAGGAGGACGTGCAGACTCCGCACAGACAGTGACCCAGCTGGGAACCAAACCTGGGACCCTGGAGCTGTGAAGCATTGATGCTAACCACTATGCTACCGTGTTGCAAAGCAAAATGACTGAAGAAGAGAACAATATCCCTAGAATTCCAGCGCTAAGGGGAAATTGACTAACTTACAGCGCAATTTAACCTCAGGCAGCCGTCCTTAGAGATGGCAAAGATAAAGAGGTCAGTGAATAGCTCTAGAACGGGTGCAACTACGTTTTTTATAGGTTTTTTGGTGATATTTAATGAAATATTTACGTGGGATGTAGTAAGAGTGAAGCCTGGATGATCAGAGGACTGCTATGGCATTTAATCTCGGAATTGGAGACATTTATTCCTTAACATGCTAATATTTGAATACAGATACCACTAATTTGCAAGTCTATGATATAAATTGCACAAAATTATCAGTGGAGATGAACAAGAAAGAGAGAAATTAAAAAAGGAATGTTCAGACTTTGCAAATTATTATGACAATGATGTGGTTGCAATTCAGTTATATGACGAAATTATTGATTTTGTGATGCTCCTTCGAGCTGGAGGGACTAGAGTTCCCCCTGATCCTAAAGATGCTCTGGAGTCTTTACTGCAGTATGGGAGGGATGTCTTTCCGACGCTGTGTGTTTCATACAGATTACTGCTTACAATTGCATTTTCAGTCGCAAGCTGTGAAAGGTCATTTTCAAAACTGAAATTAATAAAAACATATCTGAGGTCTTCTATGTCACAGGAGCGACTGACCAACCTGGCTTTAATAAGCATTGAAAAAGAATTTCTCACAGCTGATGTAAAAAATGAAGTAGTTCAGGTGTTTTGTGACAGGAGGTATCATTTGGGGAAAAGAACTTAATAAATTTGATTGATTAATATTAAAATCGAATAAATCAGGGTAGCATGGTGGTTAGCATAAATGCTTCACAGCTCCAGGGTCCCAGGTTCGATTCCCGGCTGGGTCACTGTCTGTGTGGAGTCTGCACGTCCTCCCCCTGTGTGCGTGGGTTTCCTCCGGGTGCTCCGGTTTCCTCCCACAGTCCAAAGATGTGCGGGTTAGGTGGATTGGCCATGCTAAATTGCCCGTAGTGTCCTAATAAAGGTAAGGTTAAGGGGGGGGGTTGTTGGGTT
Organism: Scyliorhinus canicula; assembly: GCF_902713615.1. NCBI lineage: Eukaryota > Metazoa > Chordata > Chondrichthyes > Carcharhiniformes > Scyliorhinidae > Scyliorhinus > Scyliorhinus canicula. The sequence goes on along the minus strand of NC_052149.1, from coordinate 126,981,339 downwards.
ACGGGTATAGGGTGGATACGTGGGTTTGAGTAGGGTGATCATGGCTCAGCACAACATTGAGGGCCGAAGGGCCTGTTCTGTGCTGTACTGTTCTATGTTTAAAGCGTTTATTTCATGTTTCATCTGTGTTTATATATTCAAAATGTTTTCCTTTCTCATAATATTTCTCAGTATATTAGGCCTTATACTTGAGTCTTTGGGGGCATATAATCAAGATTTGCCCCGGGCATCACCAGACCTCTGCACGCCGCTGCCACAGAGCCTTCTCCAAACCCAAACCGTCCCAACACCTCCCATAAATAGTCCCATTCCACCCAGTCAAAAGCCTTTTTGGCATCCATTTCCATTGCCACCGCTACCTCCACCTCTCTGCCCTCCGGGGGCATCATAATCACATTGAGTAGCCTTCTTAGATTGGCTACTAGCTGCCTGCCCTTAACAAACCCCGTTTGGTCCTCCACAATCACGTCCGGTACGCAGTCCTCGATTCTGGATGCCAGGATCTTGGCCAGCAGTTTAGCGTCTACATTAATCAGGGAGATTGGCCTATAGGACCCACAGACCTCCGGATCCTTATCCCGTTTTAATATCAGCGAGATGGTGGTTTGCGACATCGTCGGGGGTAACACCCCATTGTCCCTCGCCTCGTTAAACACCCTAACCAGCACCGGCCCCACTATACCCGAGAACGTTTTGTAGAACTCCACTGGATACCCATCCGGCCCCGGGGTTTTACCCGACTGCATGGCCTTCAGGCTCCCCATTACTTAGAACATAGAACATAGAACAGTGCAGCACAGAACAGGCCCTTCGGCCCTCGATGTGCCGAGCAATGATCACCCTACTCAAACCCACATATCCACCCTATACCCATAACCCAACAACCCCCCCTTTAACCTTACTTTTTAGGACACTAAGGGCAATTTATCATGGCCAATCCACCTAACCCGCACATCTTTGGACTGTGGGAGGAAACCGGAGCACCCGGAGGAAACCCACGCACACACGGGGAGGACGTGCAGACTCCGCACAGACAGTGACCCAGCCGGGAATCGAACCTGGGACCCTGGAGCTGTGAAGCATTTATGCTAACCACCATGCTACCGTGCTGCTTCAGCTCTAATCGGGGCCCCCAGCCCCTCTACCATCCCGCTGCCCACCTTTGGGAAGGTCAGCCCATCTAAGAAGCGCCTCATCCCCTCCGGCCCCGTGGGGGGTTCTGAGGTACACAGCTTACTGTAAAAGTCCCTGAATACCCTGTTCAGTCCTGCCGGGTCTCCCACCCGGTTCCCTACCCCATCCACTACCGTCCCTATCTGCCTGGCTGCCTCCCTCTTCCTAAGTTGCTGTGCAAGCATTCTGCTGGTTTTCTCCCCGTACTCCGCACCCCTGGCCTTTCTGAGTTGCTCTACGGCCTTCCCAGTGGATAGCGCTCCCAGCTCCGCCTGCAGTCTCCGTCGTTCCCTAAGGAGCTCTGCCCTCGGGGATTCCGCATATTCCCTATCCGTCCGTGTCATCTCCTGCACCAGTCTGTCCATCTCTGCCCTATCCGTTCTGTCCCTATGGGCTCGGATTGAGATCAGTTCCCCTCTCACCACGGCCTTCAGTGCCTCTCAGAGCACCGCTGCTGAGACGTCCCCTGTATCGTTGACCTGCAGGTAGTCCTGCATACATTTCCCCACTCGCTCACACACCCTCTCCTCTGCCAACAATCCCACCTCTAACCTCCATTGTGGGCGCTGGTAACTTTCTTTGCAGACCAGCAGGTCGACCCAATGTGGAGCACGGCCTGAAATAGTGATCGCCGAATATTCAGTATCCCTCACCCCCTCCAAAAAGTCCCTACTCATAATAAAGAAGTCAATACGAGAATAAACCTTGTGAACATGTGAATAGAACGAGAACTCCTTCCCCGTCAGCCGGCTGATTCTCCAGGGGTCCACCCCCCCAGAATTCCCGGCGGTCGGCCTTTCTCTGTAGTCGGACACCGGGCTAACATCTAGCTGATTAAAGCCTAAGTTTTGACATTCATAGTGTGTCTCGTCCAATTGATGGTACATCACCGGTCCAGGTCGGGGTCGGGGACTGTATTAAAGTCCCCACCCATAATCAACTTGTGCAAATCCAAGTCGGGGATTTTCCCCAGCAGCCTTTTGATGAAATCTACATCATCCCAGTTTGGAGCGTAAATATTCACTGGGACCACCCTCACCCCCTCAAGCTTGCCTCGGACCATGGGAAATCTACCCCTCCCCCCATCCGCAACTGTGCTGTTCGCCTCAAGCTTAACCCATTTGTTAATCATGATCGCGACCCCTCTGGTCTTAGCATCAAGCCCCGAATGGAAGACCTGGCTAACCCAGCCCTTCCATAATCTAATCTGGTCCGCCACTTTCAAATGTGTCTCCTGCAGTAACATTACATCCGCCTTCAGAGCCCCTAAGTGCGCGAACACACATGTCCCCTTGACCGGCCCGTTTAATCCTCTAACATTCCAGGTGATCAGCCTGGTTGGAGGGCACCCTGCACTCCCTCCCCCCCCCCCCCCCCCCCAAACGCCGATCAGCCATCCCCCTTTCTTGGGCCCACCCCCTGCCCATGTGCCGCGTCTCCCCTTGTCCGCCTCTTGGCAGCTCCCACCCCCGACCCCTTCCCTGTTACCTGGTTCAGTTCACTCCCTCGTCAGTAGTTTATCTTACCCCCCCTCCCACCCCCCCCCCCCCCCAGCAACAACCCCTTGTAACCTAACCCTGTCCTATACTGGCTGTATACACACCACCCACCTCGCTCCTGTTGACTAGCTCAAAGCAGCTACCCTGGTGGCTCTCAACTCCGGCGCCACCATGTCTCCCACCTATTGTCCCCCCCGCTCCCCTCCCCCCCACCCATCCACACCACCTCCCCAGAACAGCCCTGTTCGAGCAATCGCTCTGGGACCAAAACAGAGAGAAAACAAACAAAGAACAAAGCTCGTTCCCACAATAGTGCAATTCAAACTGTGTAATGAGGTGGGTGCTGCCACCTACCCCCCTCCCAACATTCCCAGAGAAAAAGCAAAAAGAACTCGAACAGCCCCCCAACACCCAATAACTTAAACTTTAACTATAACTTTGGCTTTAACTTTAAAATTTTCAAACAGGCAAACACAAACACAAGAACACCCCCAATTTTTAAGTAAAAGAGCATGCCGAACGACATCGCTAACACAAAGGGCAATCTGGGAACAACTGCAGACATCCCTTAGTACACCCTAACCTGAGTCCATGGGTCCTCAGTTCGGCACCAGTCCATGCCCCTTAGCGAAGTCCATCACTTCAAAATAATGTTGCTGTTCGGCTTGTATGTGACCCAAAGCTGCGTCGGGAAAAGTAGCCCAACCCTGACCTTTTTAAATAGAATCCCTTTAATTTGTCTGTAGGCTGCCCTCCTTCTGGCCACCTCCTGGCTCAGATCCTGGTAGATGCGCAGGACACTGTTGTTCCATGAGCAGCTCCTCGTGCTCTTGGCCCACTGTAGAACCCGCTCCTTGTCCACGAACCTACGGAACCTGACCACAATCCCCCCCTCCCCTCCCCTTCGTGGCTGCCTCGCCTGCACTCTGTGTGCCCTGCCCAGCTCCAACAGACGCGGGAAGAAATCATCCCCCACCAGCTTCTGCAGCATGTCTGCCACATATACCGTGGCATCCACTCCCTCGGCCCCCTCCGGGAGCCCAATGTTTTCCAGATCCTCCAGCTTATCCATCAGCCTTGCTTGCTGCTCCTTCAACTTTCTAATTTCCACGTCCGCTACCGTTTGGAAATCCGCCTGCTCTTCCACTTTCTTCTCCAGTGCCTGGACCTCCTTATCCTGAGCGTCCAGCCTCTGGTCAAGTCGCTCCACCGCTTTCTGGAGCGGTTCCAAATTATCCCGCTTCAGTGCTGCGAAGCTCTCTTTCATGACCTTCAGCATGTTGTCCGGTGCTGTCTGGACCGTCCGTTCCGTGGTCCGTTCATCGGCCATCTTTCCTCCCACTTGAGCTTCCACACCACCTTTGACAGCCCCTCCTTCGCCTGTTTTCGCTCCCTTCTGCTCCTTAAGTCCAGACAACTCTGTATGGATTCAGATCTAGAGTGCTATTGTTTTTCACTCCAGCGCTGAAAAGTTCAAAAAAATCGGGGGAAAAGGTCTTAAAGTCAGACTGGAGCGCGAGCCACCAAATGTGAGACTTACTCCCTCATAGCCGCCACCGGAGGTCTGGCACATCAATGATTCAATGGACTGGTCAGCTCGCAGGCAGGGATCACCCAGGTGGAAAGTGCTACTGTGGCAGGAGTCAGACATTGTCAAACGATGCGGAGCACTAGAGCTCATTGCTGAGCGGGCTGTCATCATCCTCCGTCCCATAGACCAGACCCGTTGTTACTGCCAACCAGGGTCTGCATCCCGTAGTGTGGCAGGAATGTATCATAGAGGATGTTTTGGGCGGGCGAGTTGCCATGAGGCGGGGCGGGGTGTGTGGGGGACCTTGTGGTGTCTGTGCCCTTGGTCAGACACCGTTAGTCGGTGAATCTGGAGGTGATCAGAGCGTCCCGTGTACATTGGCCCTTGTGCACACATTGTAGGGCCTCCAGTGCCTGCCCAGGCCCTATGCCCTGCCTGTCTCGCCCTCCCCTCCATCCTCCTCATCAGAGGAGGCCGGGTGTTCACCCTCTTCTGCCAGCACATTGCCCCTCTGCTGCGTGATGTTGTGGAGGGTACAGCTGGCCACCATAATGCGGGCCACCCTCTCGGGACCATACTGAAGGGCTTCTCCGGAGTGGTCCAGGCACCTGAACCACATCTTCAGGAGGCCGAAGCACCGCTCGGTCACACTCCTGGTCGCTACATGGGCGTTGTTGTAGAGGGTCTCCACGTCATCAGCCACAGCCGCAGTGGATAACCCCTATCACCCAGGAGCAAACCCTGTCATAATATGCACCTATGCACATCATGATGCAAAAGCAGACAGTGACAGACACCAAGGTGAGCCAATCAACATACAGAACAGAACACAACCAATCAGCAGACAGAACACCAGAGGGGGGCTTCCAACTATAAAACACACGAGGCATCAGCACTCTGCCTCTTTCCACTGGGGACAACTGTAGTGACATTCAGGGTTGTCACGTGAGAGTACCTTTAAGAAATGGATGTCTAAGTAATGTAACTTTAAGAAATGGAGCAGCTCATATTACTGAAGTGATGTCAGAGTGTGGGTGGAGCTGGGTTTTTAGCTCAGCCATTTTGCAGTGTTTTGGTTTCCGTTTTGAGGAAAAGAGCTTGGGTGTGTCTGTGTTTGCAGTGAGCTGGATCTGCTGTGATCTCTGCCATGAAAGACTATCTCTGAATCATTTGGGTGATTTAAACTCATAACAGTTATGTCTTTAACCTGATGTGTTTCTGTTGTTAAAGGTGTTCAGTCTTTTGGAGGTTGGAGGTTTGAAGGACCATTTTGAGGGATTATTTAGTGTTGTATTATTTTCAGGGTTATCTTTGGAGTAAGGGGTGGTAAATGAGCCAATGTTTATTTAAAAAGGTTAAGTTGAATTCATGGAATAAACATTATTTTGTGTTTAAAAACCCACGTGTCCATAATTGGAATCCCACACCTGGAGACCAAGCCGCGTGCTTCAAAAGCAACAATCCATTAAAGGGAGAGGTTGGTTGAACTCCATGGTACATTTTGGGGTTATGAAAACACCGCTCCCACAACAGGGTGTACAAATCAGCCAACACCTTCTACACGTGGATCAGAGCTAGCCTGGTCAAGATAGTTAGTGTCAGTTTACTTCGAGTAGTAGAGAGTCAACCCACAGGCAGCTGCGTGCTTCGTTACTGAAGTTCAATAAAACTTATTGAACCAACGCCTATGTTTGGAGTATGCTTTATCATTTATCTGCATCATGTTGCAGTCCGTGTTACCCCAGGGTGTATAACACAACAAACCCCTCAGTTGGGGGGGGCATCTCGAACATGTCAGGAATCATCGAGTGTGCCAGGATGAAGGAGTTGTGCACACTGCCCGGGTATTGGGCACAGTTGTGTATGATGAAGACGTTGTGCACACTGCCCGGGTATTGGGCACAGTTGTGTATGATGAAGACGTTGTGCACACTGCCCGGGTATTGGGCACAGTTGTGTATGATGAAGACGTTGTGCACACTGCCCGGGTATTGGGCACAGTTGTGTATGATGAAGGAGTTGTGCACACTGCCCGGGTATTGGGCACAGTTGTGTATGATGAAGACGTTGTGCACACTGCCCGGGTATTGGGCACAGTTGTGTATGATGAAGATGTTGTGCACACTGCCCGGGTATTGGGCACAGTTGTTTATGATGAAGGCTTTGTGCACACTGCCCGGGTATTGGGCACAGTTGTGTATGATGAAGACGTTGTGCACACTGCCCGGGTATTGGGCACAATTGTTTATGATGAAGGCTTTGTGCACACTGCCCGGGTATTGGGCACAGTTGTTTATGATGAAGACGTTGTGCACACTGCCCGGGTATTGGGCAAAGTTGTGTCTGATGAAGATATTGTGCACACTGCCCGGGTATTGGGCACAGTTGTGTATGATGAAGACGTTGTGCACACTGCCCGGGTATTGGGCACAGTTGTGTATGATGAAGACATTGTGCACACTGCCCGGGTATTGGGCACAGTTGTGTATGATGAAGACGTTGTGCACACTGCCCGGGTATTGGGCACAGTTGTATATGATGAAGACGTTGTGCACACTGCCCGGGTATTGGGCACAGTTGTGTATGATGAAGACGTTGTGCATACTGCCCGGGTATTGGGCACAGTTGTTTATGATGAAGACGTTGTGCACACTGCCCGGGTATTGGGCACAGTTGTGTGTGATGCTCAGCTGATGGTTACACACCAGCTGCATGTTCATCGAGTGGAACCCCTTTCGGTTTGTGTAGAGCGGCCTGTCATCTGCAAATGTTCGCAGGAGGACATGCACCCCATTGATCTCTCCTTGACCCGGGGTATCCCAGCGATGTATCGTGGTGGGCATGGGCCACATTGAAATGGATATATTGTGGCTTCTGGGGATATAGGTCCTCCGTGACAACGTGGATGTACCTTTGCACCGAGCTCTGTGAGATCCCAGACTGGATCCCACTCGAGCCTGGAAGGACACCATGGCGTAAAGGTACAGGGCGACCGTCACCTTGACGACCATTGGGAGCGTGTGTCCTCTCCTATTGATGGTGCCTGGAGCATCATGATCTGGCAGAAATTCCGCACTGTCCCCTGATCACCCGGAGACTTCGACAGCATACCCGGTCCGGCAGGTCCTCGAATGTCAGGCGCTGCCGGTACACATGAGGCCCCATGTGGCACCTCCTTTGCACCTCCTCCTCCTCCTCCTCCTCCTCGGCCTGTTGTGTGGCCAGCACTCCATCCTTGGGTTTGGATTTGTTTTATTGTCACGTGTACCGAGGTACAGTGAAACGTATTGTTCTGCGCATAGTCCAGACAAATCATTCCATTCATGAAAAAAAACAATGTAAATACATAGCTACCGGCATTGGATGAAGCATACAGGAGTGTAGTATTACTCAGTCGAGAAGATGTGTGAAGAGATCAGATCAGTCCATAAGAGGGTCATTCAGGAGTCGGGTAACAGCGGGGAAGAAGCTGTTTTTGAACCCAATAAGAAGTCTTACAACACCAGGTTAAAGTCCAACAGGTTTGTTTCAAATCACTAGCTTTCGGAGCACTGCTCCTTCATCAGGTGATTCACTTGAGGAAGGAGCAGTGCTCCGAAAGCTCGTGTTTGAAACAAACCTGTTGGACTTTAACCTGGTGTTGGAAGACTTCTTACTGTGCTCACCCCAGTCCAACGCCGGCATTTCCACATCATGGTTTTTGAACCTGTTAGTGCGTGTTCTCAGACTTTTGTATCTCCTGGTCGATGGAAGAAGTGGGAAGAGTGAGTCAGCTGGGTGGGAGGGGTTTTTGATTATGCTGCCCGCTTTCCCAATGCAGTGGGAGGCGTAGACAGGGTCAGTGGATGGGAGGCGAGGGTTTGTGTGATGGACTGGGCTGTGTTCACGACTCTGTAGATTCTTACGGTGTTGGGCCGAGCAGTTGCCACACCAGGCTGTGATGCTGCCAGATAGGATGCTTACTATGGTGCCTCTGTAAAAATTAGGAAGAGTTAATGTGGATATGCCAAATTTCCTTTGTTTCCTGAGGAGGTATAGGCACTGTTGTGCTTTCTTGGTCACAGCCTCGACATTGGTGGACAAGGACAGATTATTGGTGATGTGCACACCTAGGAATTTGAAACTGTTAACCATCTCGGCACCATCTCCACCTCTACACCATTGATGCAGACAGGGGTGTGTATGATACTGTGCTTCCTGAAGTCAATGAACAACTCTTCAGTTTCGCTGACATTGAGGGAGAGATTGTTGTCATTGCACCACTCCACAAGGTTCTCTATCTCCCTCTTCTACTCTGAGTCATCGTTGTTGAAGATCCAACCCACTATGGTTGTGTCATCAGCAAACTTGGACATGGAGTTGGAGCCAAACTTTGCCACGCAGTCGTGTGTGTATAGGAAATATAGTAGGGGCTTAGGTACACAGCTTTAGAGGGCCCAGGTATTGAGGACAATCGTGCAGCCCACCCCCTCCCCCAGCATCATAACCGGCATCGAAGAGGTGGTGCCTCTCCGGGTCCGAACCCCTCTCTCTCCCTCATCAGCCACGATGCCTGTTTCACGATTGTTAAAAGCACAAGTGAACCTCGCCGTCAGGAACTCGCCCCGATGGAGGCGGAGAATCGCGGAGTCCTGGAGAATACCGGGTCAGGCACGCTGATCTGCCAATGCCATTTTCTCTAAGTGAGGAATGGAACACAATGACGCTGCTGTTGAGGCACTGGAGAATTGCGATTTTGAAACCGGCGCGCGCCACAATTTCAGAGTCAAAACAGATTCCCCACCAAATTGCATTTTGTGATTTTGGTGTTGGCCGACAGGAAACCCGCCCAACATCTGTCCTTCCTGCAGTAACTGACTCCTTAACTAATAATGCAGTGCCTCCTCCTCATTTACCCCCACCCCCGTCTCGCCTGAAGATTTGATATCAGCTGCCAATCCTGCCCCTCCCTCAACCACATCTCCGTGATGGCAACTATATCACAATTCCACGGGCTGGATTCTCTGCCGGCGGATGCTTCATTTTGCCGGCAGCCCGGAGGTTTCCCAACGGTGTGGGGCTGCCCACAATGGGAAACTCCATTGTTTAGCTGGCATAACGGAGCATCCCGCCAGTGGGGTGAAACAGAAATGTGGTGTAACGGGGCGGAGAATCCAGCCCCACGTGTTCATCCTCCCCCTTAACTCATCCGCTTCACCTGTAATACTCCTAGCAACAAAGTAGATGCCATCCAGTCTTGCCTTCTCCCTTGAAATTCAATAAAGTTCTATAGTCTCTGACTCGATTGCTTTACTGAATAATGCTGCGTCCCTATTGTGCTAACATTCTGTCATCCCCTCTCCTTGCCAAATTATTTTAAACTCCTCCCAACAGCACGTGCAAACCCATCCACAAGGATGTTAGTCCCTCTGTGGTTGAGATGTCGACTGTCCCGCTTGCACAGGTCCCACTTTCCCCACAAATGGTCCCAGTGATCTAGGAATTTACACCCCTCCCTCCTGCACCAGCTCTTAAGTCACACGTTAATCTGCATTATTCTCCTATTTCTGTGCTCACTCGCACCTGGCACTGGGAGTAATCCAGAGATTACAATAATAATAATAATAATCTTTATTGTCACAAGTAGGCTTACATTAACACTGCAATGAAGTTACTGTGAAAATCCCCTAGTTGCCACACTCTGGTGCCTGTTTGGGTACACAGAGGGAGAATTCAGAATGTCCAAATCACCTAACAGCACATCTGTCGGGACTTGTGGGAGGAAACCGGAGCATCCGGAGGAAGCTCATTCAGACACAGGGAGAACGTGCAGACTCCACACAAACAGTGACCCAAGCCAGGAATCGAACCTGGGACCCTGGAGTTGTGAAGCACACAGTGCTGCCCACTGTGCTACCATACTGCCCAACCCGAGTGGTCCTGCTTTTTATTCTACTGCCTTGCTTCCTGAATTCTTGATGGAAGACCTCATCGCTCTTTCTACTGATATCATTGGGACCAAGATGGACCATGACCTCTGCCTTATCTCCCCCCCATTCAGGATTCCCTGCAGCCGTGCAGCAACATCCAAGTCCCTGGTACCAGGGAGACAACTCACCATTCAGGAGTCACAGTGGTTGATGGCCACAGTCATGCCTATTTTTCCCCTGATATAGGTTCCCCTATTATTATTGCTCTTCATCTCTTCCTCCCCTCCTGTACATACAGGCTCCTGTGGTGCCATATGTTTGGCTCTGTCTGCACTCACTCACTCACTGGAGGAACCAGTACCTTCATCAGCTTCCAGGGAACTCCTGAACTACCTGCCTGTTTATCATAGACAGCTTGGTGTTACCCTTTCCCTTCCATCTTCAAGTCCCTTCAGCTGCGGTGTGACCATCTCTCTGAGTGTGCTACCCATGATGCTCTCAGCCTCAAGGATGCTCCACACTATCTCCAGCCACCATTCCAGATCTGAAATCCGAGCTTCCGGAAGCTATAGCTGGACAGCCTTTCTGCACAAATGCTGGTCCCGGGCACTGGAATGTACCTGGCTTCCCACATAGAACAGGAGGAACATAACACATCTTTGAGTTTGCCTGTCATGACTAAACTATTTAAATTTAAAATTTTATTAAAAAATTAAATAAATCAAACAGGTCCCTTCCCTTGCTTAAAAAATGACTGACAATTTAATCCAATTTGAAAATACCCTCCAGGACATACTCACGCACTTTCTGAAATGTGTCATTACCTCAGACCGCGGCTGTCTATCCCCGTACTATTGGCATTTTACCCTGCCGTTGCTGCCACCACTGAAAAGATAAAGGTGAGGGTGGTTGGAGCTGCACTCATCCAGGCAAGTGGAGAGTATTCCATCACACTCCTGACTTGTGTCTTGTCCATGGTGGACAGGGTTTGGGGAGTCAGGAGGTTAGTTACTCGCCGTAGGATTCCCAGCCTTTGATGAGTTTTGTTAAGCACAGTATTGATATGGATGGTCCAGTTCAGTTTCTGCTCAATGATAACCCCCAGGATGTTGAAAATGGGGCATTCAGCAATGGTAATGACATTGAAAGGGGCAGCAGTTAGATTCATTCTTGTTGGTGATGGCCATTGTCTGGCACATGTTTGATGCAAGTGTTACTTGCCACTTTTCAGCCCAAGCCTGGATATTGACTAGGTCTTGCTGCATTTACACAGGGATAGTTTCAGTATCTGAGAAGTCGTGAATGGTGCTGAACATTGTGCAGTCATTCAGGAACATCCCCACCTCTGGCGTTATGATTGAAGGAAGGTAATTGATGAAGCAACAGAAGATTGTTGGGCCTAGGTCACTACTCTGAGGAACTCCTGCAGTGATGTCCTGGAACTGAAATGATTGACCTCCAACAACCACAACCATCCACCTTTGTGCCATGTATGGCTCCAATCAGGAGAGACTTTTCCCACTGCTTCCCATTGAGTCCAGTTTTGCTTGGGTTCCTTGATGCCAAACTCAGTCAAGGGCAGTCACTCTCACCTCACCTCGAGAGTTTAGCACCTTTGTCTATGTTTGAACCAAGGCTGGAATGAGTTCAGGAGCTGAGTTACCCTCGTGAAACCCAAACTGGGCCTCAGTGAGCAGATTATTGCTAAGAGCCGCTGATAACACTGTTGATGACACCTTCCATCATGATGCTAATGACTGAGAGCAGAATGACTGGGTGATAATTAGCTGGGTTGTATTTGTCCTGTTTCCTGTGTACTGGACGCACCTGGCCAACTTTCCACATTGTCGGGTAGACGCCAGTGTTGTAGCTGTACTGGAACAGCTTGGCTAGGCGTGAAGCATGTTCTGGGGCACACGTCTTCAGTACTATCGCTGGGATGTTGTCAGGACCCATAGGCTTTGCAGCATCCAGAGCCTTCAGCTGTTTCTTCATATCACGTGGAGTGAATCAAACTGGCTGAAGACTGATATCGGTGATGCTGAAGACCTCCGGAGGAGACCCAGATGGATCATCCACTCAGCGTTTCTGGTTGAAGAGTTTTATGACTGCTTCAGCCTTATTGTTTGCACTTATGTGTTGGGCTCCCCCATCATTGAGGATGGGGATCTTTGTGGAGCCTCCTACCCCAGTGAGTTGTTTAATTGTCCACAACCATTCATGGCTGGATGTGGAAGGACTGCAGAGCTTAGATCTGACCTGTTGGTTATGGATCTATTGCTGAGCTCTGTCTAATACTTGTTGCTTATGCTGTTTGGCAGGCAGGTAATCCTGTGTTGTAGGTTTAGGATGTTGACACCTCATTTTTCGGTGTGCCTGGTGTTGTTCCTGGCATGCACTCCTGCACTCTTCTTTAAATCAGGGTTGATCCCCTGGGTTGGTGGGAATGGTAGAGTGGGGGATATGCAGTCATGAGGTTGCAGTTTGTGGTTGAGTCCAATTCTGCTGCTGATGATGACCCACAGCACCTCATGGATGCCCAGTCTTGAGTTTCTGGATCTGTTCAAAGTCTATCCCATTTAGTACGGTGATAGTGTCACAGAACATGATGGAGGATATTCTCAATGTGAAGATGGGATTTTGTCCCCACAAGGACTGTGCGGTGCTCACTCCTATTGATGCTGCCATGGACAGATGTATCTGTGGCAGGCAGGTTGGTGAGGATGAGGTCAAGTAAGTTTATCCCTCTTGTTGGTTCCCTCACCACCTGCTGCAGTCCCAGTCCAGCAGCTATGTCCTTTATGACTCCGGCCAGCTCGGTCTGTGGTGGTACTACTGAGCCACTCTTGGGGATGGACATTGAACTCTCTCATCCAGAGTATATTCTGTGCCCTTGCCACCCTCAGTGCTTCCTCCAAGTGGTGTTCAACATGGAGGAGTAATGATTCATCAGTTAAGGGATTGACGGTACGTGGTAATCAACATGAGGTTTCCTTGTCTGGGTTTGACCTGATGCCATGGCATTTCATGGTGTCCTGAGTTGATGTTCAGGACTCCCAGGGTAACTCCCTCCCGGCGGTATATCAATGCGCCTCTGCTACTGCTGGGTGCTGCCAGTGGGAGCATTAGCCTGAGCTCTCTGGATTACTGGCCCAGTGATAATACCACAGAGCGTCCACCTGCCCTTTTTACACCGATAGCTGCCATATTCTGGTAAGTTTAAAGATCACAAAGCTGCTCAATGTTCGAATGTCTGAGACAATGGGTGTGTGAGGGCATGCAAGTGGGGTGGTGCGTGAGGTAAGTGAGGAGGGTGGGGACATGAGTGAGGTAAGAGAGAAGGGTAGGGAGGTGGGTAAGGTGGCAAGAGAGGAGGGTAATAGCTGAGTACTCTGATAGCTGGGTAGGATGATTGCTAGGTAGGGTGGGTGGATAGGTAGGGTGGTAGCTGTGTCGGGTGATGGCTGGGTAGGGTGGGTAGATCGGTATGGTGAAAGCTGGGTAGGGTGATAGCTGGGTAGGGTGATAGCTGGGTAGGGTGATAGCTGGGTAAGGTGATAGCTGGGTTGGGTGATAGCTGGGTTGGGTGATAGCTGGGTAGGGTGATAGCTGGGTAGGGTGATAGCTGGGTAGGGTGGGTAGCTGGGTAGGGTGATAGCTGGGTAGGGTGATTGCTGAGTAGGGTGATAGCTGGGTAGGATGATAGCTGGGTAGGGTGGGTAGATGGGTAGGGTGACAGCTGGGTATGGTGATAGATGGGTAGGGTGATATCTGGATAGGGTGATAGCTGGGTAGGGTGATAGCCGGGTAGGGTGATAGCTGGGTCGGGTGTGTAGCTGGGTAGGGTGGGGAGGTGTGTAGGGTGATAGTTGGGTAGGGAGGGTAGATGGATAGGGTGATAGCTGGGTAGGGGTATAGCTGTGTAGGGTGATAGCTGGGTAGGGTGATAGCTGGGTAGGGTGAGAGCTGGGGAGGGTGATAGCTGGGTAGGGTGGGTAGCTGGGTAGGGTGCGTAGCTGGGTAGGGTGGGTAGATGGGGAGGGTGATTGCTGGGTAGGGTGGGTAGATGGGTAGGGTGATAGCTGGATAGGGTGATAGCTGGGTAGGGTGGGTAGATGGGTAGGGTGAGTAGCTGGGTAGGGTGGGTAGCTGGGTAGGGTGATAGCTGGGTAGGGTGATAGCTGGGTAGGGTGATAGCTGGTTAGGGTGATAGCTGGGTAGGGTGATAGCTGGGTAGGGTGATAGCTGGGTAGGGTGGGTAGCTGGGTAGGGTGATAGCTGGGTAGTGTGATAGCTGGGTAGGGTGATAGCTGGGTAGGGTGATAGCTGGGTAGGGTGATAGCTGGGTAGGGTGGGTAGCTGGGTAGGGTGGTAGCTGGGTGGGGTGATAGCTGGGTAGGGTGATAGCTGGGTAGGGTGATAGCTGGGTAGGGTGGGTGGATGGGTAGGGTGATAGCTGGGTTGGGTGATGGCTCGGTAGTGTGGCAGGTGGGAGGGTGCCTGGTTGTTTGGGCGGTAGCTGGGTAGAGTGGGTAAATGGGTAGGGTGATAGCTGGGTAGGGTGATAGCTGGGTAGGGTGTGTACCTGGGTAGGGTGTGTAGATGGGTAGGGAGGGTCGATGGGTAGGGTGAAAGCTGGGTAGGGTGATAGCTGGGTAGGGTGTGTAGCTGGGTAGGGAGGGTAGATGGGTAGGGTGATAGCTGGGTAGGGGTATAGCTGTGTAGGGTGATAGCTGGGTAGGGTGATAGCTGGGTAGGGTGATAGCTGGGTAGGGTGGGTGGATGGGTAGGGTGATAGCTGGGTTGGGTGATGGTTGGGTAGGGTGATAGCTGGGTATGGTGAGAGCTGGGGAGGGTGATAGCTGGGTAGGGTGGGTAGCTGGGTAGGGTGATATCAGGGTAGGGAGATAGCTGGGTAGGGTGATAGCTGGGTAGGGTGGGTAGCTGGGTAGGGTGCGTAGCTGGGTAGGGTGGGTAGATGGGGAGGGTGATTGCTGGGTAGGGTGGGTAGATGGGTAGGGTGATAGCTGGATATGGTGATAGCTGGGTAGGGTGGGTAGATGGGTAGGGTGGGTAGCTGGGTAGGGTGATAGCTGGGTAGGGTGATAGCTGGGTAAGGTGATAGCTGGGTAGGGTTGTAGCTGGGTATGGTGATAGCTGGGTAGTGTGATAGCTGGGTAGGGTGATAGCTGGGAAGGGTGTTAGCTGGGTAGGGTGATAGCTGTGTAGGGTGATAGCTGGGTAGGGTGGGTAGCTGGGTAGGGTGATAGCTGGGTGGGGTGATAGCTGGGTAGGGTGATAGCTGGGTAGGGTGATAACTGGGTAGGGTGGGTGGATGGGTAGGGTGATAGCTGGGTTGGGTGATGGCTGGGTAGGGTTATAGCTGGGTAGGGTGGGTAGGTTGGTTGGGTGATAGCTGGGTAAGGTGATAGCTGGGTCGGGTGATAGCTGGGTAGGGTGATAGCTGGGTGGGTTGATAGCTGGGTAGGGTGATAGCTGGGTATGGTGATAGCTGGGTAGTGTGATAGCTGGGTAGGGTGATAGCTGGGTGGGTTCATAGCTGGGTAGGGTGATAGCTGGATAGGGTGATAGCTGGGTAGGGTGGGTGGATGGGTAGGGTGATAGCTGGGTTGGGTGATGGCTGTGTACTGTGGCAGGTGGGAGGGTGCCTGGTGGTTCGGGCGGTAGCTGGGTAGAGTGGGTAAATGGGTAGGGTGATAGCTGGGTAGGGTGATAGCTGGGTTGGGTGATAGCTGGGTAGGGTGATAGTTGGGTAGGGTGATAGCTGGGTAGGGTGGGTAGCTGGGTTGGGTGGGCAGCTGGCTAGGGTTATAGCTGGGTAGGGTGATAGCTGGGTAGGGTGATAGCTGGGTAGGGTGATAGCTGGGTAGGGTGGTAGCTGGGTAGGGTGGGTAGGGTGATAGCTGGGTAGGGTGATAGCTGGGTAGGGTGATAGCTGGGCAGGGTGATAGCTGGGTAGGGTGATTGCTGGGTAGGGTGATAGCTGGGTAGGGTGATAGCTGGGTAGGGTGATAGCTGGGTAAGGTGATAGCTGGGTAGGGTTGGTAGATGGGTAGGGTGCTAGCTGGGTAGGGAGGGTAGATGGGTAGTGTGATAGCTGGGTAGGGTGATAGCTGGGTAGGGTGATTGCTGGGTAGGGTGGGTAGATGGGTAGGGTGATAGCTGGGTAGGGTGGGCCGATGGGTAGGGTGATAGCTGGGTAGGGTGATAGCTGGGTAGGGTGATAGCTGGGTAGGGTGATAGCTGGGTAAGGTGATTGCTGGGTAGGGTGGGTAGCTGGGTAGGGTGATAGCTGGGTAGGGTGATAGCTGGGTAGGGTGATAGCTGGGTAGGGTGATAGCTGGGTAGGGGATAGCTGGGTAGGGTGATAGCTGGGCAGGGTGATAGCTGGGCAAGGTTTGTAGCTGGGTAGGGTGATAGATGGGTAGGGTGATAGCTGGGTAGGGTGATAGTTGGGTAGGGTGATAGCTGGGTAGGGAGATAGCTGGGTAGGGTGATAGCTGGGTTGGGTGATATCTGGGTCGGGTGATAGCTGGGTAGGGAGATAGCTGGGTAGGTTGATAGCTGGGTAGGGTGATAGCTGGGTCGGGTGATAGCTGGGTAGTGTGATAGCTGGGGAGGGTGTCAGCTGGGTAGTGTGATAGCTGGGTATGGTGATAGCTGGGTAGGGTGATAGCTGGGTAGGGTGATAGCTGGGTAGGGTGGGTAGCTGGGTAGGGTGGGTAGATGGGTAGGGTGATAGCTGGGTAGGGTGATAGCTGGGCAGGGTGATAGCTGGGTAGGGTGTTTGCTGGGTAGAGTGATAGCTGGGTAGGATGGGTAGATGGGTAGAGTGATAGCTGGGTAGGGTGATAGCTGGGTAGGGTGATAGCTGGGTAGGGTGATAGCTGGGTACGGTGGGTAGATGGGTAGGGTGATAGCTGGGTAGGGTGGGTAGATGGGTAGGGTGATTGCTGGGTAGTGTGATAGCTGGGTAGGGTGATAGCTGGGTAGGGTGATAGCTGGGTAGGGTGATAGCTGGGTAGGGTGATAGCTGGTTAGGGTGATAGCTGGGTAGGGTGGGTAGCTGGGTAGGGTGATAGCTGGGTAGGTGATAGCTGGGTAGGGCGATAGCTGGGTAGAGTGATAGCTGGGTAGGGTGATAGCTGGGTAGGGTGATAGCTGGGTAGGGTGATAGCTGGGTAGGGTGGGTAGCTGGGTAGGGTGATAGCTGGGTAGGGTGATAGCTGGGTAGGGTGACAGCTGGGTAGGGTGATAGCTGGATAGGGTGATAGCTGGGTAGGGTGATAGCTGGGTAGGGTGGGTAGCTGGGTAGGGTGATAGCTGGGTAGGGTGATAGCTGGGTATGGTGGGTAGATGGGTAGGGTGACAGCTGGGTGGGGTGATAGCTGGGTAGGGTGATTGCTGGGTAGGGTGGGTAGCTGGGTAGGGTGATAGCTGGGTAGGTGATAGCTGGGTAGGGTGATAGCTGGGTAGGGTGATAGCTGGGTAGGGTGATAGCTGGGTAGGGTGATAGCTGGGTAGGGTGGGTAGCTGGGTAGGGTGATAGCTGGGTAGGGTGATAGCTGGGTAGGGTGATAGCTGGGTAGGGTGATAGCTGGGTAGGGTGCTAGCTGGGTAGATGATAGCTGGGTAGGGCGATAGCTGGGTAGAGTGATAGCTGGGTAGGGTGATAGCTGGGTAGGGTGATAGCTGGGTAGGGTGATAGCTGGGTAGGGTGGGTAGCTGGGTAGGGTGATAGCTGGGTAGGGTGATAGCTGGGTAGGGTGATAGCTGGGTAGGGTGATAGCTGGGTAGGGTGATAGCTGGGTAGGGTGATAGCTGGGTAGGGTGATAGCTGGGTAGGGTGATAGCTGGGTAGGGTGATAGCTGGGTAGGGTGGGTAGCTGGGTAGGGTGATAGCTGGGTAGGGTGATAGCTGGGTAGGGTGATAGCTGGGTAGGGTGGGTAGCTGGGTAGGGTGATAGCTGGGCAATATGATAGCTGGGTAGGGTGATAGCTGGGTAGGGTGATAGCTGGGTAGCGTGATAGCTGGATAGGGTGATAGCTGGGTAGGGTGATAGCTGGGTAGGGTGATAGCTGGGTAGGGTGGGTAGCTGGGTAGGGTGATAGCTGGGTAGTGTGATAGCTGGGTAGGGTGATAGCTGGGTAGGGTGATAGCTGGGTAGGGTGATAGCTGGGTAGGGTGGGTAGCTGGGTAGGGTGGTAGCTGGGTGGGGTGATAGCTGGGTAGGGTGATAGCTGGGTAGGGTGATAGCTGGGTAGGGTGGGTGGATGGGTAGGGTGATAGCTGGGTTGGGTGATGGCTCGGTAGTGTGGCAGGTGGGAGGGTGCCTGGTTGTTCGGGCGGTAGCTGGGTAGAGTGGGTAAATGGGTAGGGTGATAGCTGGGTAGGGTGATAGCTGGGTAGGGTGTGTACCTGGGTAGGGTGTGTAGCTGGGTAGGGAGGGTCGATGGGTAGGGTGAAAGCTGGGTAGGGTGATAGCTGGGTAGGGTGTGTAGCTGGGTAGGGAGGGTAGATGGGTAGGGTGATAGCTGGGTAGGGGTATAGCTGTGTAGGGTGATAGCTGGGTAGGGTGATAGCTGGGTAGGCTGATAGCTGGGTAGGGTGGGTGGATGGGTAGGGTGATAGCTGGGTTGGGTGATGGTTGGGTAGGGTGATAGCTGGGTATGGTGAGAGCTGGGGAGGGTGATAGCTGGGTAGGGTGGGTAGCTGGGTAGGGTGATATCAGGGTAGGGAGATAGCTGGGTAGGGTGATAGCTGGGTAGGGTGGGTAGCTGGGTAGGGTGCGTAGCTGGGTAGGGTGGGTAGATGGGGAGGGTGATTGCTGTGTAGGGTGGGTAGATGGGTAGGGTGATAGCTGGATATGGTGATAGCTGGGTAGGGTGGGTAGATGGGTAGGGTGGGTAGCTGGGTAGGGTGATAGCTGGATAGGGTGATAGCTGGGTAGGGTGATAGCTGGGTAGGGTTGTAGCTGGGTATGGTGATAGCTGGGTAGTGTGATAGCTGGGTAGGGTGATAGCTGGGAAGGGTGTTAGCTGGGTAGGGTGATAGCTGTGTAGGGTGATAGCTGGGTAGGGTGATTGCTGGGTAGGGTGGGTAGCTGGGTAGGGTGATAGCTGGGTAGGGTGATAGCTGGGTAGGGTGATAGCTGGGTAGGGTGATAGCTGGGTAGGGGATAGCTGGGTAATGTGATAGCTGGGCAGGGTGATAGCTGGGCAAGCTTTGTAGCTGGGTAGGGTGATAGATGGGTAGGGTGATAGCTGGGTAGGGTGATAGTTGGGTAGGGTGATAGCTGGGGAGGGAGATAGCTGGGTAGGGTGATAGCTGGGTTGGGTGATATCTGGGTCGGGTGATAGCTGGGTAGGGAGATAGCTGGGTAGGTTGATAGCTGGGTAGGGTGATAGCTGGGTCGGGTGATAGCTGGGTAGTGTGATAGCTGGGGAGGGTGTCAGCTGGGTAGTGTGATAGCTGGGTATGGTGATAGCTGGGTAGGGTGATAGCTGGGTAGGGTGATAGCTGGGTAGGGTGATAGCTGGGTAGGGTGGGTATCTGGGTAGGGTGATAGCTGGGTAGGGTGATAGCTGGGTAGGGTGGGTAGCTGGGTAGGGTGGGTAGATGGGTAGGGTGATAGCTGGGTAGGGTGATAGCTGGGCAGGGTGATAGCTGGGTAGGGTGTTTGCTGGGTAGAGTGATAGCTGGGTAGGATGGGTAGATGGGTAGAGTGATAGCTGGGTAGGGTGATAGCTGGGTAGGGTGATAGCTGGGTAGGGTGATAGCTGGGTACGGTGGGAAGATGGGTAGGGTGATAGCTGGGTAGGGTGGGTAGATGGGTAGGGTGATTGCTGGGTAGTGTGATAGCTGGGTAGGGTGATAGCTGGGTAGGGTGATAGCTGGGTAGGGTGATAGCTGGGTAGGGTGATAGCTGGTTAGGGTGATAGCTGGGTAGGGTGGGTAGCTGGGTAGGGTGATAGCTGGGTAGGTGATAGCTGGGTAGGGCGATAGCTGGGTAGAGTGATAGCTGGTTAGGGTGATAGCTGGGTAGGGTGATAGCTGGTTAGGGTGATAGCTGGGTAGGGTGGGTAGCTGGGTAGGGTGATAGCTGGGTAGGGTGATAGCTGGGTAGGGTGACAGCTGGGTAGGGTGATAGCTGGATAGGGTGATAGCTGGGTAGGGTGATAGCTGGGTAGGGTGGGTAGCTGGGTAGGGTGATAGCTGGGTAGGGTGATAGCTGGGTATGGTGGGTAGATGGTTAGGGTGACAGCTGGGTGGGGTGATAGCTGGGTAGGGTGATTGCTGGGTAGGGTGGGTAGCTGGGTAGGGTGATAGCTGGGTAGGTGATAGATGGGTAGGGTGATAGCTGGGTAGGGTGATAGCTGGGTAGGGTGATAGCTGGGTAGGGTGATAGCTGGGTAGGGTGGGTAGCTGGGTAGGGTGATAGCTGGGTAGGGTGATAGCTGGGTAGGGTGATAGCTGGGTAGGGTGATAGCTGGGTAGGGTGCTAGCTGGGTAGATGATAGCTGGGTAGGGCGATAGCTGGGTAGAGTGATAGCTGGGTAGGGTGATAGCTGGGTAGGGTGATAGCTGGGTAGGGTGATAGCTGGGTAGGGTGGGTAGCTGGGTAGGGTGATAGCTGGGTAGGGTGATAGCTGGGTAGGGTGATAGCTGGGTAGGGTGATAGCTGGGTAGGGTGATAGCTGGGTAGGGTGATAGCTGGGTAGGGTGATAGCTGGTTAGGGTGATAGCTGGGTAGGGTGGGTAGCTGGGTAGGGTGATAGCTGGGTAGGGTGATAGCTGGGTAGGGTGATAGCTGGGTAGGGTGGGTAGCTGGGTAGGGTGATAGCTGGGCAATATGATAGCTGGGTAGGGTGATAGCTGGGGAGGGTGATAGCTGGGTAGCGTGATAGCTGGATAGGGTGATAGCTGGGTAGGGTGATAGCTGGGTAGGGTGATAGCTGGGTAGGGTGGGTAGCTGGGTAGGGTGATAGCTGGGTAGTGTGATAGCTGGGTAGGGTGATAGCTGGGTAGGGTGATAGCTGGGTAGGGTGATAGCTGGGTAGGGTGGGTAGCTGGGTAGGGTGGTAGCTGGGTGGGGTGATAGCTGGGTAGGGTGATAGCTGGGTAGGGTGATAGCTGGGTAGGGTGGGTGGATGGGTAGGGTGATAGCTGGGTTGGGTGATGGCTCGGTAGTGTGGCAGGTGGGAGGGTGCCTGGTTGTTCGGGGCGGTAGCTGGGTAGAGTGGGTAAATGGGTAGGGTGATAGCTGGGTAGGGTGATAGCTGGGTAGGGTGTGTACCTGGGTAGGGTGTGTAGCTGGGTAGGGAGGGTCGATGGGTAGGGTGAAAGCTGGGTAGGGTGATAGCTGGGTAGGGTGTGTAGCTGGGTAGGGAGGGTAGATGGGTAGGGTGATAGCTGGGTAGGGGTATAGCTGTGTAGGGTGATAGCTGGGTAGGGTGATAGCTGGGTAGGGTGATAGCTGGGTAGGGTGGGTGGATGGGTAGGGTGATAGCTGGGTTGGGTGATGGTTGGGTAGGGTGATAGCTGGGTATGGTGAGAGCTGGGGAGGGTGATAGCTGGGTAGGGTGGGTAGCTGGGTAGGGTGATATCAGGGTAGGGAGATAGCTGGGTAGGGTGATAGCTGGGTAGGGTGGGTAGCTGGGTAGGGTGCGTAGCTGGGTAGGGTGGGTAGATGGGGAGGGTGATTGCTGGGTAGGGTGGGTAGATGGGTAGGGTGATAGCTGGATATGGTGATAGCTGGGTAGGGTGGGTAGATGGGTAGGGTGGGTAGCTGGGTAGGGTGATAGCTGGGTAGGGTGATAGCTGGGTAGGGTGATAGCTGGGTAGGGTTGTAGCTGGGTATGGTGATTGCTGGGTAGTGTGATAGCTGGGTAGGGTGATAGCTGGGAAGGGTGTTAGCTGGGTAGGGTGATAGCTGTGTAGGGTGATAGCTGGGTAGGGTGGGTAGCTGGGTAGGGTGATAGCTGGGTGGGGTGATAGCTGGGTAGGGTGATAGCTGGGTAGGGTGATAACTGGGTAGGGTGGGTGGATGGGTAGGGTGATAGCTGGGTTGGGTGATGGCTGGGTAGGGTGATAGCTGGGTAGGGTGTGTAGGTTGGTTGGGTGATAGCTGGGTAAGGTGATAGCTGGGTCGGGTGATAGCTGGGTAGGGTGATAGCTGGGTGGGTTGATAGCTGGGTAGGGTGATAGCTGGGTATGGTGATAGCTGGGTAGTGTGATAGCTGGGTAGGGTGATAGCTGGGTGGGTTCATAGCTGGGTAGGGTGATAGCTGGATAGGGTGATAGCTGGGTAGGGTGGGTGGATGGGTAGGGTGATAGCTGGGTTGGGTGATGGCTGTGTACTGTGGCAGGTGGGAGGGTGCCTGGTGGTTCGGGCGGTAGCTGGGTAGAGTGGGTAAATGGGTAGGGTGATAGCTGGGTAGGGTGATAGCTGGGTTGGGTGATAGCTGGGTAGGGTGATAGCTGGGTAGGGTGATAGCTGGGTAGGGTGATAGCTGGGTAGGGTGATAGCTGGGTAGGGTGATAGTTGGGTAGGGTGATAGCTGGGTAGGGTGGGTAGCTGGGTTGGGTGGGCAGCTGGCTAGGGTTATAGCTGGGTAGGGTGATAGCTGGGTAGGGTGATAGCTGGGTAGGGTGATAGCTGGGTAGGGTGGTAGCTGGGTAGGGTGGGTAGGGTGATAGCTGGGTAGGGTGATAGCTGGGTAGGGTGATAGCTGGGCAGGGTGATAGCTGGGTAGGGTGATAGCTGGGTAGGGTGATAGCTGGGTAGGGTGATAGCTGGGTAGGGTGATAGCTGGGTAAGGTGATAGCTGGGTAGGGTTGGTAGATGGGTAGGGTGCTAGCTGGGTAGGGAGGGTAGATGGGTAGTGTGATAGCTGGGTAGGGTGATAGCTGGGTAGGGTGATTGCTGGGTAGGGTGGGTAGATGGGTAGGGTGATAGCTGGGTAGGGTGGGCCGATGGGTAGGGTGATAGCTGGGTAGGGTGATAGCTGGGTAGGGTGATAGCTGGGTAGGGTGATAGCTGGGTAAGGTGATTGCTGGGTAGGGTGGGTAGCTGGGTAGGGTGATAGCTGGGTAGGGTGATAGCTGGGTAGGGTGATAGCTGGGTAGGGTGATAGCTGGGTAGGGGATAGCTGGGTAGGGTGATAGCTGGGCAGGGTGATAGCTGGGCAAGGTTTGTAGCTGGGTAGGGTGATAGATGGGTAGGGTGATAGCTGGGTAGGGTGATAGTTGGGTAGGGTGATAGCTGGGTAGGGAGTTAGCTGGGTAGGGTGATAGCTGGGTTGGGTGATATCTGGGTCGGGTGATAGCTGGGTAGGGAGATAGCTGGGTAGGTTGATAGCTGGGTAGGGTGATAGCTGGGTCGGGTGATAGCTGGGTAGTGTGATATCTGGGGAGGGTGTCAGCTGGGTAGTGTGATAGCTGGGTATGGTGATAGCTGGGTAGGGTGATAGCTGGGTAGGGTGATAGCTGGGTAGGGTGATAGCTGGGTAGGGTGGGTATCTGGGTAGGGTGATAGCTGGGTAGGGTGATAGCTGGGTAGGGTGGGTAGCTGGGTAGGGTGGGTAGATGGGTTTAAGTGATAGCTGGGTAGGGTGATAGCTGGGCAGGGTGATAGCTGGGTAGGGTGTTTGCTGGGTAGAGTGATAGCTGGGTAGGATGGGTAGATGGGTAGGGTGATAGCTGGGTAGGGTGATAGCTGGGTAGGGTGATAGCTGGGTAGGGTGATAGCTGGGTACGGTGGGTAGATGGGTAGGGTGATAGCTGGGTAGGGTGGGTAGATGGGTAGGGTGATTGCTGGGTAGTGTGATAGCTGGGTAGGGTGATAGCTGGGTAGGGTGATAGCTGGGTAGGGTGATAGCTGGGTAGGGTGATAGCTGGGTAGGGTGATAGCTGGGTAGGGTGGGTAGCTGGGTAGGGTGATAGCTGGGTAGGTGATAGCTGGGTAGGGCGATAGCTGGGTAGAGTGATAGCTGGGTAGGGTGATAGCTGGGTAGGGTGATAGCTGGTTAGGGTGATAGCTGGGTAGGGTGGGTAGCTGGGTAGGGTGATAGCTGGGTAGGGTGATAGCTGGGTAGGGTGACAGCTGGGTAGGGTGATAGCTGGATAGGGTGATAGCTGGGTAGGGTGATAGCTGGGTAGGGTGGGTAGCTGGGTAGGGTGATAGCTGGGTAGGGTGATAGCTGGGTATGGTGGGTAGATGGGTAGGGTGACAGCTGGGTGGGGTGATAGCTGGGTAGGGTGATTGCTGGGTAGGGTGGGTAGCTGGGTAGGGTGATAGCTGGGTAGGTGATAGCTGGGTAGGTGTAGGGTGATAGCTGGGTAGGGTGATAGCTGGGTAGGGTGATAGCTGGGTAGGGTGATAGCTGGGTAGGGTGGGTAGCTGGGTAGGGTGATAGCTGGGTAGGGTGATAGCTGGGTAGGGTGATAGCTGGGTAGGGTGATAGCTGGGTAGGGTGCTAGCTGGGTAAATGATAGCTGGGTAGGGCGATAGCTGGGTAGAGTGATAGCTGGGTAGGGTGATAGCTGGGTAGGGTGATAGCTGGGTAGGGTGATAGCTGGGTAGGGTGGGTAGCTGGGTAGGGTGATAGCTGGGTAGGGTGATAGCTGGGTAGGGTGATAGCTGGGTAGGGTGATAGCTGGTTAGGGTGATAGCTGGGTAGGGTGGGTAGCTGGGTAGGGTGATAGCTGGGTAGGGTGATAGCTGGGTAGGGTGATAGCTGGGTAGGGTGGGTAGCTGGGTAGGGTGATAGCTGGGCAATATGATAGCTGGGTAGGGTGATAGCTGGGTAGGGTGATAGCTGGGTAGCGTGATAGCTGGATAGGGTGATAGCTGGGTAGTGTGATAGCTGGGTAGGGTGATAGCTGGGTAGGGTGATAGTTGGGTAGGGTGATAGCTGGGTAGGATGGTAGCTGGGTAGGGTGATAGCTGGGTAGGGTGATAGCTGGGTATGGTGATAGCTGGGTAGGGTGTTAGCTGGGTAGGGTGGGTAGCTGGGTAGGGTGATAGCTGGGTAGGGTGATAGCTGGGTAGGGTGATAGCTGGGTAGGGTGGGTAGCTGGGTAGGGTGATAGCTGGGCAATATGATAGCTGGGTAGGGTGATAGCTGGGTAGGGTGATAGCTGGGTAGCGTGATAGCTGGATAGGGTGATAGCTGGGTAGTGTGATAGCTGGGTAGGGTGATAGCTGGGTAGGGTGATAGTTGGGTAGGGTGATAGCTGGGTAGGATGGTAGCTGGGTAGGGTGATAGCTGGGTAGGGTGATAGCTGGGTAGGGTGATAGCTGGGTATGGTGATAGCTGGGTAGGGTGATAGCTGGGTAGGGTGGGTAGCTGGGTAGGGTGATAGCTGGGTAGGGTGATAGCTGGGTAGGGTGATAGCTGGGTAGGGTGGGTAGCTGGGTAGGGTGATAGCTGGGCAATATGATAGCTGGGTAGGGTGATAGCTGGGCAATATGATAGCTGGGTAGGGTGATAGCTGGGTAGGGTGATAGCTGGGTAGCGTGATAGCTGGATAGGGTGATAGCTGGGTAGTGTGATAGCTGGGTAGGGTGATAGCTGGGTAGGGTGATAGTTGGGTAGGGTGATAGCTGGGTAGGATGGTAGCTGGGTAGGGTGATAGCTGGGTAGGGTGATAGCTGGATAGGGTGATAGCTGGGTAGGGTGATAGCTGGGTAGGGCGATAGCTGGGTAGGGTGATAGTTGGGTAGGATGGTAGCTGGGTAGGGTGATAGCTGGGTAGGGTGATAGCTGGGTAGGGTGATAGCTGGGTATGGTGATAGCTGGGTAGGGTGTTAGCTGGGTAGGGTGGGTAGTGTGATAGCTGGGTAGGGTGGGTAGCTGGGTAGGTTGATAGCTGGGTAGGGTGGGTAGCTGGGTAGGGTGATAGCTGGGTAGGGTGATAGCTGGGTAGGGTGATAGCTGGGTAGGGTGATAGCCGTGTTGGGTGATAGCTGGGGAGGGTGATAGCTGGGTAGGGTGATAGCCGGGTTGGGTGATAGCTGGGTAGGGTGATAGCTGGGTAGGGTGATAGCTGGTTAGGGTGATAGCTGGTTAGGGTGATAGCTGTGTAGGGTGATAGCTGGGTAGGATGGTAGTTGGACACGGTGCCAGATGGGTGGGTTGGTTAGTGAGTCGGGTGGTGGTTATTGAGTCGGGTGGTTCCTCCCGCCGCTCCAGGACGAGCTGTTCCAGTGCAGATACATCACTGGCATCTACCCAGCAATGTGGAAAATTCCCCAGAAATGTCCTGTACACAAAAAGCAGAACAAATCCAATCCGGCCAATTACCGTCCATAAGCCCACTCTCAATCATCAGCAAAATGATGAAAGGGATCATCAACAATGCTATCAAGTGCCACTTGCTACACAATAACCTGCTCACTGATGCTCAGTTTGGGTCCTGCCAAAGTCACTCAGCTCAACATGGACAAAAGAGCTGAACTCCAGAGGTGAGGCCAGAGTGACTGTCCTTTGACATCGAGGCAGCATTTAACCGAGTATGGCATCAAGGAACCTGAGCTAAACTGGTGTCAATGGGAATCAGGGGGGAAACCCTCCGCTGGTCGGAGTCATACCCAGGACATAGAACATAGAACACACAGTGCAGGCGAAGGCCATTCGGCCCATTAATTCTGCACCGACCCACTCAAGCCCTCACTTCCACCCTATCCCCGTAACCCAATAACCCCTCCTGACCGTATTGGACAATGAGGGCGATTCAGCATGGCCAATCCACCAAACCTGCGTCTCTTTGGACTGCATGAGGAAACCCACGCAGACACGGGGAGAACGTGTAGGCTCCTCACAGACAGTGACCCAGCGGGGAATCGAACCTGGGAACCTGGCGCTGTGAAGCAACAGTGCTAACCACTGTGACCCCATCCAACTAGAGGGAAGTTAAACATTGCTCCATGTCTTTCACTGGCATTGCCATTGCTAAATCCCCATTTTAAACATCCTGGGGTTGCCATTGACCAGAAACTGAACTGGTTGAGCCATCTAAAAACTGTGGCGACAAGAACAGGTCAGAGGTTAGGAAGTCATGTGGTGAGTAACCCACCTCCTGACTCCTTGCCTGCCCACTATCTACAGGGCACAAGTCAGGAGAGTAATGGAATACTCAGACCCTGGCACCCATTCCTGCCGGCAGGGGTACCGGTGGATGGTACAACCCATGTGGGCGTTCTCCTTGGGTGGGCCTCATGTTGCCCCGCCAGCAGGGTGGCGCCCGGCTGTCAGAAGGGAGGGGGAGGTTGGGGATCGGGTGGTGGTGATGGGGGTTGGGGGGGGGGGGGCGGGTATGCCGGTGACGCTCTGCACAGCCATGGGCCATGGTGGGTGGTCAGTGGGGTGCGCAGGCAGATGGCTACAGGCCTTGGCAATGGCAGCTGAAGGCACAGCCACCAATGGGGGAGCGATTCTGATCAGGAATGTACAAGGGGCCAGAATTAGAGGAGCGCAGATATCTCGGAGGGTTGTGGGGCTGGAGGAGATTCCAGAGATAGGGAGGGGCGAGGACATGGAGGGATTGGAAAACAAGGATGAGAATTTTAAAACCAAGACATTGCTTGGCCAGGAGTCAGTGTGGGTCAGTGAGCACAGGGGGTGATAGGGGAACGGGACTTGGTGGGAGTTCAGGCTGGGACAGCAGAGTTTTGGATGAGCTCATGTTTCCGGAGGGTAGGATGTGGGAGAGCAGCCAGGAGTGTATTGGAATAGTCACGTCCAGAGGTAACGGAGACATGGATGATGGTTTCCGCAGTAGATGAGCTGAGACGGGTGAAGTTGAGCGATGTTACTGAGGTGGAAGAAGGCCATGTTAGTGATGTCACCAATATGAGGTCGGAAGCTCAGCTCGGGGTTAAATGTCAGCCCCAGGTTGTGAAGAGACTAGTTTAATGGCAGACTGTTACCATGGAGAGGGATGGAGTAGCTAGTTAGAGAACTGAGTTTGGAGTGGGGGCTGAAAACAATGGATTCAGTATTCCCAATATTTAATTGGAGGACATTTCAGCTGATCCAGTGCTGGATGTCGGATAAGGGGTTGGATTTTCCGATTTTCCGGCTGTGTCCTGATGCCGGCTTGGGAACGGTGGTGTTTTACGACCGGATATTCGGTGCAAAACGGCCACGGATCCTCCGTCTGGCTGGGTGCCAGTATGCCGGCAGCGTAGAGCACCCGACTTTAGTTGCTGATACGGCCCGGAGAATTGCCGTCCGTGGCCCCTCATACGCACGGCGGTGGCCTGCAGCGGCTGCTCCGTACAACCAGGCGACGGCCGCGCACAGACCCAACCTGGAAAATAATGCCCCCCCTTTGGCCGACTCGCTACCCCCAGACCAACCCCTAACAGTGCCCCCAGCCCCTGCCAAAGTCCCCCCTGCCCGTGGATCGGCTCTCCCCCGACTGTGGCGGTGATGGACTGAGTCCACAGCCGCCACACCGAGTTCCCCACGATTCACAGCACACGCGACCAACGCCATCGGGAACTCGGCCGGTCGAGGGCGATGCATCGGGGGGAGGGAGGGGGAGGGCCTCAGGCAACATCCTGAGGCTGTCGATGCTGCGTACCCCTCGAGCAGGCCGCATTGCAGGGGGCGGAGCATCGGGGGGGGGGGGGAGGGAGGGCCTCAGGCAACATCCTGAGGCTGTCGATGCTGCGTACCCCTCGAGCAGGTCGCGTTGGAGGGGGCGGAGCATCGGGGGGGGGGAGGGCCTCAGGCAACATCCTGAGGCTGTCGATGCTGCGTACCCCTCGAGCAGGCCGCATTGGAGGGGGCGGAGCATCGGGGGGAGGGCCTCAGGCAACATCCTGAGGCTGTCGATGCTGCGAACCCCTCGAGCAGGCCGCGTTGGAGGGGGCGGAGTATCACGAAAGCGCCGCCGCCCCAATTTCGTCGTAAATGTTGGTTCTCCGGCCGAACGCGATTTCGCCGTCGGCCACCAGAGAAACCCAAGTCAGATAATTTAGCGACAGTGGAGGGGTGGAGAAAGGTGGGAGTGAGGTGGGGTATATTAAAAAATATTTTATTTGTATTTTCAAGAATTCTAAACAATTATATACATTACTGGTCGTGTTCATTTACTGTACAACACAGAAAGGTTTGTCTTTTCCTTCCCTTGAGTTTTCCTGTGTGCAGTCTGCCGCCATCTGGCTCGGAGTGTAGTCCTCCCCCACCCCCGCCACCAGCCCGCCCCTCCCCTCCCCTCCCCCCTTGTGACCTCCCTGGCTGGTATGGGGGGGGTGGGGGTTTCCCCCTTCTTCTCCCCTTCTCCCTCCTCTTTCTTTTTTCCCCCTGTCGGCTTCGGCCATGTTTCTCCATTGGCTGGGGTGGGGGGAGGGGGGCGGTGGCTGAGGGGCCTCCCTCCCGCATTGTCTCTTTTGTGTCTCTCCAGCCCTTCCTTCTCTGAGAGTGACTGCCCTTGAAATCGAGGCAGCATTTGACACGGGGAGAACGTGCAGAATCCGCACAGACAGTGACCCAAGCCGGGAATTGAACCTGGGACCTGGAGCTATGAAGCAACTGTGCTAATTACTGTGTTACTGTGCCTCCCTATTGCCTCAGAGAAGGCTGTCCAGAACACAGCAAGTTTGGGGCAAGCCCAGAACATATGGGTGTGGTTGGCCAGGCCCCTCTGGCACCGTTCACATTTATCCCCTACATCCGGGAAGAACCTGCTCATTCGGGTTCTGGTCAGGAGCGCTCTGTGCACCACTTTGAGCTGCATTAGGCTGAGCCTTGCGCAGGAGGAGGTGGAGTTAGCCCTGCTCAGTGCTTCGCTCCAGAGTCCCCACCCTACATCTGTCCCCAGTTCATCTTCCCATTTCCATCCGGTCTCGTCCAATGGTGTTCGGGCTCTGTCCAGAAGCTGTCTGTATATTTTCCCCCTTCTTTACTGTCTGTATTCATCAGGTTCTTTAGTAGTGTGGTCTCTGGGGCCCTGGGGTACCCGACTGTCTCTTTGCGGAGGAAGTGCTTTATTCGCAGGTGTTTCATTTCCTTTCCTGTTGGCAGTTCCCATTCCTCCGTCAGTTTGTCCAGTGCTGCCACTCTGTGCCCTGTGTAAAAGCCTCTAACTGTCAGCGTGTCCCTGTCCTGTTGGCAGTCCCCATTCCTCCGTCAGTTTGTCAAGTGCTGCCACTCTGTGCCCTGTGTAAAAGCCCCTAACTGTCAGCGTGTCCCTGTCCTGTTGGCAGTTCCCATTCCTCCGTCAGTTTGTCCAGTGCTGCCACTCTGTGCCCTGTGTAAAAGCCCCTAACTGTCAGCGTGTCCCTGTCCTGTTGGCAGTTCCCATTCCTCCGTCAGTTTGTCCAGTGCTGCCACTCTGTGCCCTGTGTAAAAGCCCCTAACTGTCAGCGTGTCCCTGTCCTGTTGGCAGATCCCATTCCTCCGTCAGTTTGTCCAGTGCTGCCACCCTGTGCCCTGTGTAAAAGGCCCCAACTGTCAGCGTGTCCCTGTCCGGTTGGCAGTTCCCATTCCTCCGTCAGTTTGTCCAGTGCTGCCACTCTGTGCCCTGTGTAAAAGCCCCTAACTGTCAGTGTGACCCTGTCCTGTTGGCAGTTCCCATTCCTCCGTCAGTTTGTCCAGTGCTGCCACTCTGTGCCCTGTGTAAAAGCCCCTAACTGTCAGCGTGTCCCTGTCCTGTTGGCAGTTCCCATTCCTCCGTCAGTTTGTCCAGTGCTGCCACTCTATGCCCTGTGTAAAAGCCCCTAACTGTCAGCGTGTCCCTGTCCTGTTGGCAGTTCCCATTCCTCCGTTAGTTTGTCCAGTGCTGCCACTCTGTGCCCTGTGTAAAAGCCCCTAACTGTCAGCGTGTCCCTGTCCTGTTGGCAGTTCCCATTCCTCCGTCAGTTTGTCCAGTGCTGCCACTCTGTGCCCTGTGTAAAAGCCCCTAACTGTCAGTGTGTCCCTGTCCTGTTGGCAGTTCCCATTCCTCCGTCAGTTTGTCCAGTGCTGCCACTCTGTGCCCTGTGTAAAAGCCCCTAACTGTCAGCGTGTCCCTGTCCTGTTGGCAGTTCCCAGTCCTCCGTCAGTTTGTCCAGTGCTGCCACTCTGTGCCCTGTGTAAAAGCCCCTAACTGTCAGCGTGACCCTGTCCTGTCTCCATTTGCTGAAGGTGGTGTCTGGCATGGCTGGGAGGGGGGGGGGGGGAATCTGTGATTGTCACAGATGGGGGCCACGGGGCAGATCCTAGTCAGCCTGAAGTGCTGCTGTAATTGGGCCCCACGGTTTCAGTGTGGCCGCTACCCCTGGGCTTGATGTATATTTTGCCGAAGGGGATGGGAGTGCTGCTGGAGCCAATGCCTGGAGGGTCCCCTTGCAGGAGGCCTCCTCCATCCGCACCCATAGAACATAGAACAGTACAGCACAGAACAGACCCTTCGGCCCTCGATGTTGTGCCGAGCAGTGATCACCCTCCTCAAACCCACGCATCTACCCTACACCCGTAACCCAAAACCACCCCCCCCCTCTTAACCTTACTTTTAAGGACACTACGGGCAAACTATCATGGCCAATCCACCTAACCCGCACATCTTTGGATTGTGGGAGGAAACCGGAGCACCCGGAGGAAACCCACGCACACACGGGGAGGACGTGCAGACTCCACACAGACAGTGACCCAGCCGGGAACCGAACCTGGGACCCTGGAGCTGTGAAGCATTTATGCTAACCACCATGCTACCGTGCTGCCCCGCTCTGAGTTGGATTTGCTTACCCATCCTCTCAGTCTTTCTGCCATTGCTGCCCAGTGGAAGTATTGCCGGTTCGGTAATGCCAGGCCACCTTTGATTTTCCTCTTTTGTAGTGTGTGGTGAATGTATAAGAACTATTAATTCACCAATATACTGTGTTGCATTAGACCATGGTATTAACCCTGTGGGCTCCATCTATGGGCCACTGTGTGGCTTCACCCAATGGGGGAGATGTGGAGCATGTAGGGGCTCCGCCCATGGCACCGCCCCTTTCAGGAAGTATAAGAGCAGCTGACCTGCGGGACCGCCTTCAGTAATGTACCGGTCGCAGGCAGGCAATGTTGTAAGCTCACTAAAACGAATGTATACTTTGACTCGAGTCTCCGAGTGAATTGATGGTCGCACCAATGCTCACATTTTACAATCCTCTCTGTCTACACAGGTACGTCACACTTCACAATCCAGTCTGTGTACACAGGTACATCTCACTTCACAATCCAGTCTGCGTATACAAGCACATCACAGTGCTGTTGCGCTAACAATTGCACACAGAAACACGAAACGGTACAAAAGAGGCTTTATTACCGTGAGATGTTATTACCTCAAGTGGAGCTGTAAAATGGCAGCTCAGGAGACCTCATGGATATTTATCCTGCTCCTGTGGGCGGAGCTAGCCGGCAGCGGCTTACCGACAAACTATGCAGCGGCTTTCGACAAACCTGTAATAGCCGGTACTATTGTACATCCCCTAATACAGGCACACACATATATATACAGTGGTATTACCACAACTTCACAATCCAGTCTGTGTACACAGGTACATCACACTTCACAATCCAGTCTGTGTACACAGGTACATCACACTTCACAATCCAGTCTGTGCACACAGGTACATCACACTTCACAATCCAGTCTGTGTACACAGGTACATCACACTTCACAATCCAGTCTGTGCACACAGGTACATCACACTTCACAATCCAGTCTGTGTACACAGGTACATCACACTTCACAATCCAGTCTGTGTACACAGGTACATCACAGTTCACAATCTAGTCTGTGTGGTGTGTTCCTTTGTTCACTCACAAGTCTGACAGTAATTTGTCCATTTTTCTCGATGGTCCATATACATTTCCACTAAATCACAGTTTATTAAGGAAACATAAATGTGATCTCAATATAACCACGTAGAGGCAGCAAAACCGAGTTTATTCTTCCCAATCCATTCTGATCACCTTGCTACCATGGTTACAGTATCCCATTCATCTCCATGGTAACATTGTCCTCACAATCTCTTTTCACCATTTAGTCAATAATTAGATTATTAAAAGAGCTTCTGGAAGACAGTGGCCGGGATTCTCTAAAAACGCGGCAAAGTGTTTCACGCCGGCTTTAACGGGCCTCTTGGTCCAGCGATTCTGAATCCCACAGGGGGTCCAGCACGGAGAAGGTAGGCCCCGCCTCACCAGTGATCGCCCGCGCACTCCGATTGGTGGGCCTCGATTGCGGGCCTGGCCGTTGTGGAGGTCCCCCGCCTACGGAGACCGATGCCCACTCCCCACACCAGGACGGCCACCGCAGCCGCGATGCCGATCTCCCATTGGAAGGAGCCATACGTGAACCATGCCGGCGGTATCCCGGCTGGTCAACCGTGGGGAATCGCCGCGGGGACCTCCTTTAGCGGTCCCCAACCAGCGCCCGTCAACTGCGCGGGCGCGACTGGAGCAATTCATTAGCCGTTAATGGGGCTAGCACCGGTGCCAAGTGGGAAACAATTGATTCCAACGGGAAACGGTGTTGGATTTGCCGGAGTCGGGATTGACAGTCGAGAGGCTGACAAGCTGCTGCTGCAAAGTCGCACTTCACTCCCCACACACTCATTCCAAACAACAAGATGGCAGCAGTGTGAGCGACACCCCGGTTCACAGACACTGAGCTGGAGACCTTGCTGGACGCCATGGAGGAAAGGCGGGCTACCCTGTACCCCGGGGTGAGAAGAAGGTTGTCACTGTTGCCGTACACCGGGCCTGGATGGAGGTGTAAGATGCCTTGAGCGTCATGGACCCCTCCACCAGGTCCGGACAGCAGTGCCACAAAAGACTGCACCACCTCCTCAACGAGGCCGAGGTAAGTCGGCAGCGCTGTGCCCCTGGCACTAACCCCCGAAACCCCGCCTCCCCCACCCAGAGGGCGAGCACTCCCCACCCTGCAGCACATGCCAGCACCCATACTGGCTGCCATGGCCGGTGCCCTGGCCACAATGGCCACCATCTGCCCACCTCCTGTGTTGTATGTGTCTGATTGTCTAACACAGTGTGTTTTCTGTCTCCCTCCCCCACCCCAGCAGGAGAAAGCTACCCACAGCCGCCGGGAGAGGGAAGAGAGTGGAGGGGGCCTACCGGACCTGCAGCCTCTCACCGTACTGGGGAAGCGGGCACTGGACCTGGTTGGTGGGCCTGGAGAGAGGGCAGTTGCCGAGGCGGTGGTCGGTGTCAGGCGAGCAACTGAGACCCCACTGAGTTGTGGTTCCCCATGGCACCCATATGTCACCACCAGCACCTCCACCCCATGCTCCCTCCCCATCCACTCCTCCACTGCCACCACACCCACACCGCCCCACCACCACGTACTGTGGTACATCAGGTGGAGGTAGGAACTCCCGAGTGGGCAGACGGTTGGAGGGCAGCCTGACAGGGACTAGGTGCTGCAGGATGGGTTGCGGGATTCTGGAAACGACGGTCCCATCAATAATGGAGATACAGTCACAGAGCCGGGGACTACAGGAGGGGCTGTCAGCAATCATCCAGCGCCTGCAGGTGCAGTGCGAGAAGTCCAATGGACTGCAGGGGCAGGGTATGGTGCCGACCATGCGTGCTGCCCAGACCAACACAGCATGGGTGCCACCCGCTGTGAAGGTTTTGTGGGCAAAGGTATTGGCCATGTGTCAGGATGTCCAAGGTCTGGGGCACTCTGTGTGGGTGAGGGCCGAGCCCCAGTACAGGGTTGTGCTGTCACAGACAGCCATGTACCAGAGCCACCTGGACATTGTAATGGCGCTCTAGAGCGTGGCACAGTCACAACAGGTCATGGTTGAGGGCGTCGATGGCATTGCCCGGGCACTGGCTGACTTGGGCCAGTGCCAGAGGGAGGTGGCACAGTCACTGGCTGATGTGGCACAGACCCAGAGGGAGGTGGCACAGTCACTGGCTGATGTGGCACAGACCCAGAGGGAGGTGGCACAGTCACTGGCTGATGTGGCACAGACCCAGAGGGAGGTGGCACAGTCACTGGCTGATGTGGCACAGACCCAGAGGGTGGTGGCACAGCCATTGGGTAATGTGGTATAGACCCAGACAGAGATGGTCCACTCCCTGTTCTCCAAGGCCTCGGGCATCGAGACCCTGGTCGAGACGCAAGTGATCCTCCAGGCAAGCATCCAGCAGAGGGCAGTAGCTCGGAGCCACTGATTGGCTGTTGCAAAAAAAAAAACACAACCGCTGTAAGGATCCCAGCCGAGTAAAGATCAAGAAGAAGGCTCGAGGGCAGGTAGAAGTAGAAAGAAGTTGAACTTGGACGTCACAGCCTTCAGGAGAAGCAGCCTTCAGATTTCCAGCGGGAACAGTGGCCAGGGGTCATCTTTAAAAACTTACCTTGAAGAGTGACATCACAGCAAAGCGATAACCTGATTGGTAAGTAGAATCCTTATTCCTTTCACTTATTCATTATTTGATATTATATTTGTAATCAGTTAAGGTAAAGGGTAAAAATGGCAGGAGATCCCAGACCCGTGTTATGCTCCTCGTGCTCAATGTGGGAGTTCAGGGACGCGGCCGATGCCCCTGACTCCTTCATGTGCAGGAAGTGTGTCCAGCTGCAGCTCCTGTTAGACCGCATGATGGCTCTGGAGCTGCGGATGGACTCACTTTGGAGCATCCGCGATGCTGAGGAGGTCGTGGATAGCACATTCAGTGAGTTGGTCACACGCAGATTAGTATTGGTGAAGGAGACAGGGAATGGGTGACCAAAAGGCCGAGAAAGAGCAGGAAGGCAGTGCAGGTGTCCCCTGCGGTCATCTCCCTCCAAAACAGGTATACCGTTTTGGATACTGTTGGGGGATATGACTCACCAGGGGAAGGCAGTAGTAGCCAGGCTCATGGCACCGTGGCTGGCTCTGTTGCACAGAAGTGCGGGAAAAGACTGGCAGGGCTATAGTCATAGGGGATTCAATCGTAAGGGGAGTAGACAGGCATTTCTGTGGTCGAAAATGAGACTCCCAATTGGAATGTTGCTTCCCGAGTGCACGGGTCAGGGACGTCTCAGATCGGCTGCAGGACATACTGAAGGGGGAGGGTGAACACCCAGTTGTCGTGGTGCATAAAGACACCAACGATATAGGTAAAAAACAGGATGAGGTCCTACAATCAGAATTTAGGGAGTTAGGAGATAAGTTAAAAAGTAGGACCTCAAAGGTAGTAACCTCAGGATTGGTACCAGTGCCACGGGACAGTCAGAGTAGAAATTCAAGAATAGTCAGAATGAATATGTGGCTTGAGAGATGGTGCAGGAGGGAGGGGTTCAGATTTTTGGGACATTGGAACCGGTTCTGGGGGCGGTGGGACCATTACAAATCGGATGGTCTACACCTGGGCAGGACTGGAACCAATGTCCTAGGGGGTGCTTTTGCTAACACTGTTGGGGAGGTTTTAAACTAATCTGGCAGGGGAATGGGAACCAGATTAGGGAGTTAGAGGTCAGTAAAGAGGCAGCAACTAAAGCCAGTAAGGTACCAGATAATAAACTCAATGTGACTAAGGGGGAGAGTAGACAGGGAAGAGATGATGAACGCAAAGGGACAGGTGGTCTGTGGTGCATTTGTTTTAATGCGAGAAGTGTCGCAGGTAAGGCAGGTGAATTTAGGGCTTGGATTAATACCTGGGAATATGATGTTATTGGTATTACTGAGACTTGGTTGAGGGAAGGGCAAGACTGGAAACTAAATATCCCAGGGTATAGATGCTTCAGTAGGGATAGAGAGGGAGGTAAAAGGGGTGGATGAGTTGCATTACTAGTCAGAGATGATATCACAGCTGTGATTAAGGAGGGCACGATGGAGGATTCGAGCACTGAGGCAATATCGATAGAGCTAAGAAATAGGAAGGGTGCAGTAACATTGTTGGGACTTTACTACAGGCCTCCCAAAAGCAAGCTTGAAGTAGAGTTACAAATATGTAGACAGATTATAGAACAATAGGGTGGTTGTGATGGGAGATTTTAACTTCCCCAACAGTGAATGGGACTCATGTATTGTTGGAGGTGTAGATGGAGCAGAATTTGTAAGGAGCATCCAGGAGAGTTTTTTAGAGCAGTATGTAAGTAGTCCAACTCGGGAAGGGGCCATACTGGACCTGGTATTGGGAAATGATCCCGGCCAGGTGGTTGAAGTTTCAGTCGGTGGGTACTTTGGGAATAGCGATCACAATTCCGTAAGTTTTAGAATACTCATGGACAAAGACAAGAGTGGTCCTAAAGGAAGAGTGCTAAATTGGGGAAAGGCCAAGTATAACAAAATTCGGCAGGAGCTAGGGAATGTGGATTGGGAGCAGCTGTTTAAGGGTAAATCCACATTTGAACTGTGGGTGTCTTTTAAGGAAAGGTTGATTAGAGTGCAGGACAGACATGTTCCTGTGAAAATGAGAGATAGAAATGGCAAGATTAGGGAACCACGGATGACGGGTGGAATTGTGAGACTAGCTAAGATGAAAAAGGCGACTCAAAACTGATGAAGCTTTGGAGGAATATCAGGAAGGTAGACAAATCTCAAACCCAATAAAGAGAGCTAAAAGGGGTCATGAAATATCTTTGGCTAACAGGGTTAAGGGAAATCCCAAAGCCTTTTATTCATATATAAGGAGCAAGAGGGTAACTAGAGAAAGGATTGGCCCACTCAAAGACAAAAGAGGGAATTTATGCGTGGAGTCAGAGGAAATGAGTGAGATTCTTAATGAGTACTTGGCATCGGTATTCACAAAGGAGAGGGACAAGACGGATGTTGAGGCTAGGGATGGATGTTTAAATACTCTAGGTCACATCGGCATAAGGAAAGGGGAGGTTTTGGGTATTCTAAAAGGCATTAAGGTGGACAAGTCCCCAGGACCGGATGGGATCTATCCCAGGTTACTGAGGGAAGCGAGGGACGAAATAGCTGGGGCCTTAACAGATATCTTTGCAGCCTCCTTGAGCACGGGTGAGGTTCCGGAGGACTGGAGATTGCTAATGTTGTCCCTTTGTTTAAGAAGGGTAGCAGGGATAATCCAGGGAATTATAGACCTGTGAGCTTGACGTCTGTGGCAGGCAAACTATTGGAGAAGATACTGAGGGATAGGATCTATTCACATTTGGAAGAAAATAGACTTCTCAGTGATAGGCAGCATGGTTTTGTGCAGGGAAGGTCATGTCTTACAAACCTAATAGAATTCTTTGAGGAAGTGACAAAGTTGATTGATGAGGGAAGGGCTGTAGATGTCATATACATGGACTTCAGTAAAGCATTTGATAAAGTTTCCCACGGCAGGTTGATGGAAAAAGTGAAGTCGTATGGGGTTCAGGGTGTACTAGCTAGATGGATAAAGAACTGGCTGGGCAACAGGAGACAGAGGCAACAGGTGGAAGGGAGTTTCTCAAAATGGAGAAAGGTGACTAGCGGTTTTCCACAGGGATCCGTGCTCGGACCACTGTTGTTTGTGATATACATAAATGATCTGGACGAAGGTATAGGTGGTATAGGAGGTGGGGGTGGGGGGGGAGGGATGGGGGTGGGATGGGGGTGGGATTGGGTGGGGGTGGTGAGTGTCCATCACTGCCACAGTCAGGGGGTGGAGCCGTTCCATTGGCCGGGGGGGGGTCTTCAGTGGGGGCTGAGGGGACTGGTTGGGGGTTGCCCGGGGATGGCGAGGGGGATTATCTGGCAGACCGGGTGCGCATGCGGCCGCACCATGTTGTGTGGCGCAACCGCTGCAGGATGCCGCTGTGAGCATGCGCAGCCACGGCCCCGGCAATTCCCTGGCCGTTTCTGTCGGGAATGCTGTGGGTTTTATGTGGGGCAACTGCTGGCCCCCCCACCCCGGGCGGAGCATCGGTGCGAGGGCACTGCCAACTGCTAGCCCCCCACCCCGGGCGGAGCATCGGTGCGAGGGCACTGCCAACTGCTAGCCCCCTACCCCGGGCAGAGCATCGGTGCGAGGGCACTGCCAACTGCTAGCCCCCCACCTTGCGGGGCATCGGTGCGAGGGCACTGCCAACTGCTGGCCCCTCACCTGGCGGGAGCGAGGGCACTGCCAAATGCTAGCCCCCCACCGGGCAGAGCATCGGTGCGAGGGCAATGCCAACTGCTAGCCCCCCACCGGGCAGAGCATCGGTGCGAGGGCAATGCCAACTGTTCCATCCTAAAACTCGACACTTCTTTCGGACATAGCCTCAAAATCGGAGAATCCAGTCCTTAATCTCAGAAAAGGAGAATCCCGTCCTGTGTGTTTTTCCTGAAATCTGGGCTGCTTTCTCCGACTTTGAGGCTATGTCCGGAGCATGTACCTAGTACTACGATGAAAAGGTTGGCGCCGCCCAGTGGGGGGGGGGGGGGGGGCCAGAAGCATGGCTATGTAAAACCCCCGGCTTTACCTGCAGATACGAATAGAGAATTGGCGGATCATGGCCACGAATGTGCACGGCAGCAAACTGCTGCGGCCGTACCGTACAATATGGTGCCAGCCATGCGTGGACCCAGCCTGCCAGGTAGTACCCCCCCCCCCGTAACCCCTCTCGCCAACCCCGGACTATCCCCCCACCAGTCCCCCCAGCTCCCGCCGAAGCCCCCCCCCCGGCCAATGGAACGGCTCCACCCCCTGACTGCCGCGGTGCTGGACACACTCCGCAGCCACCACACCAGGTTGACAAAATCTCAGACCACAAGTGATCCACATCGTCGGAAAGTGGGTCCATTGGGCATGGAGCATCGGGTGAGGGCCTTCAGGTGACATCCTGAGGCCGTCCCAACAGAGTGCGGCATATACCCCAATGTCGCCATTTTGGAG
Source organism: Scyliorhinus canicula (assembly GCF_902713615.1). Taxonomy (NCBI): domain Eukaryota; kingdom Metazoa; phylum Chordata; class Chondrichthyes; order Carcharhiniformes; family Scyliorhinidae; genus Scyliorhinus; species Scyliorhinus canicula. Next base: position 126,941,404 of record NC_052149.1, on the reverse strand, counting down.
GGGGCAGAGCCTCTGAAAAATGGCGCCGCCCCCGATTCTGGCCTCAAAATGGATTCTCCGGCCACTCGCTGAATGCAATTTCGCCGTCGGCAATCAGAGAATCCAGCCCTCTATTTCTAACTCTGAATCATTTCCTCAGACCCTTTTACACCTGGAATAGTTCCCAGCTTATCTCATTCAGTTGTCTGGAGGGACTCACCGGACAATAAAGGGTTTCCCTGTGAGGAGAGGTGAGAATCCCTTTCAGAGTCTCACTGAGGTTCAAAGCTGCACGTTACAGGAATGAGCAACTCTCACAAGTATTGTGTTGGAAATTTTTTGAATAATGATAATAAGATTATAACCATAACCTCTAATTTATATAAAACAAATATATTTTAAAAAAGAGTATATGAAAAGGAAGAAAGATATCTTTATTGAAAGTGTTATGACACCCTGGGCTAGTGCACGGTCAATTCCAGCCCCACAGACCCCTGAGTCCCAACACAAGTGAATTAACCAATAATTTGTATAAAATTCACAGAATCTTTGGCTCTTTGACTGCTCAATAAGTTAATGCCACCTGGTTTGTAAATTGACAACGATAACTGTTTATTTATAACACAAGCAAATTTGACATGTACAGCAATCACAATGGAATATCTGCTTTCTAATCTGCTATTCCCACCTTTTCCCATTCCACCCTCTACTCAACAGACACAAGACAGAAACACCCAGAGAGGAGGAAAAGGGTGAAAATAATAAGGGGGATTAATTTGAAATGAAAAATGAGTGTCCTTTCTTCGGGTATTGAAGTTATTGCAGCAGGGTGTCCTGCCAGGATGTTTTGGGATCGATCCACCGGTAGCGGTAGAGATGGTCTTCTGGCAGCAGCATTCAGCCAGTACTACCAGCCAATAGGACTCCCTCTGGGAGAGGCACTTCAACTTTTAATAACCTGGGCCTTGAATCAAAGGAACAGCTTCAGATCAGTTTAATTCTTACTTATTTCCAACTCCACCAGAATGACTAACAGTCTTACTGAGATAGGAACAGACTTCCCACACAAGATATTAAAATGGAGTTAAACATCTGAACCCTGTCTGCAGCTGGTGACTTGACTTTGGTTTCCTTGCAGTTCAGTCTGGCTGTGCAGAAAGAGAGGTTTTCACTTCAGATCATCAAAAAGAATCCATTAGATGAGTCATAGAATCCCTACAGTGCAGAAGGAGGCCATTAAGCCCATCGAGTCTGCACCAGCCCTTGGAAAGAGCACCCTACTTTGGCCCACTCCTCCACCCTTTCCCTGTAACCCAGTTATCCTATCTAACCTTTTGGAAACTAAGGGGCAATTTAGCATGGTCAATCCATCTAACCTGCACATCGTTGGACTATGGGAGGAACCGGGAGAACCGGGAGAAAACCCAGGCAGACATGGGGAGAAAGTGCAAACTCCACACAGTCACCTAAGAATGGAATTGAACCCGGGTCCCTGGAGCTGTGAGGCAGCAGTGCTAACCACTGTGCTGCTGTGCTGCTCATGAGAGAGAAATCAGAGTTCTGACCCTCCAGCTTCTGACCAACACAAAAGTAAAACAGAAAACACAGTCACACGGAGGAAGGAACTTGCAGAGGAAATCTCAACCAATTGGCAGGTGCCATTGTAAAGGCCAGACACTCGAAGTCCACCTTAAAGGCACCGGCACATTAATTGTCCATGTTAAAAAATTGAAATTGCAAAATAAAAGAAAATAAAGAAAAATGATGGCCAAACGGGTTTAGACAGGAGAATCCGGACAAAAGGTGAAGCAGTTTGTACATATCTGAGGAAAAGAAGACAGTCAGATGTTTGTTCAAACACAAACAATAACCACGATTTGGTCTGTTCCACCACGGGTCCCCCACAATTGGTGCCCACCTTACTGTCCCCTCAGTAAACTCATTACCAAGTCACTGAGTAACCCCAGTGGGTGGGCACTATGGTCAGTCAGTCCGTTTCTGACCCTTCCTCCTGACGTCCGTGGATGACTATTCCACCCCAGCACTGAGTCTCTGAAGTAATGTCTCTTTAAACTGGATTTCTGGCTCCATTCCAGTCTCGTGAAGCCTGCCACACAATCTTTCCCCAAACAAATCTCAGCTCTTCTCAGTTCCTCTCACAGGGAGCTCAAGGTGAAGCAGACTTTGTCATATTCAGCTTGTTTATGGAGCTCTTGATGGTGTTTTCCCATCTGTCATCAATCAGGTGTTATGCCCATCAATGAAACTTCATCTTCTGATGCTTCAGGTGACCACAGCAGATAAGATTACTCAGCGACTTGCTCTGTAATCCAAGGTCACAGAATGCCGGAGAACAGCAACTCTAATCGACAAAAAACAACTTATTTTAATATTCTAGTTTGAGAAAGTGGAAAAACAAAGGTTTTAGTCTAAACAAAGCTGTGTGGCCAGTATAGAGAGAAAACAAGATTGAGAAAAACAGGGCACTGCTGATTATTATTGATTAATTAATCAAAGGACAATCATAGCTGGGTTAAGATCAGTGTTTATCAAGTGAGAAAATACAAAATCACTTCAAATATTAAAATCAAAGCAGAGCTGAAATAAAATGTAAAACACAAAATTGCAAATATTAGTGGCAGCAGCAGGCCTCAGGCCTACACTCAGAATATGTTTCTATTTGGTTCCAGACATTGACATGGTTTTGCTTCTTTGGCCATGATCTTCCGGCCATGCAGCGCCGGAAAGCAGCTCACCGCGGTGCAGCGGTGCTGGGGAAAGCCAGGAGACCCCGCTCCCGGGATCTACCCGGCTCACAACACAAATCACACAAGGTGCTGCAAGGTGAATCCCGACCATGGGCGGCATCACCTTTTAGCAAATCTGCATATCCGGGTGAGGCAGTAAGCCTAACTCTAATGTGCAGATTCATGAGGTACCTGAGGCTTTGGGTTTCAATCCCTTTACCTCGGTGACCTCGGGTTAGCGCCGCTTGGTCCTGGTCCCTATAACCGGGGATTCCAGAAGGAACAGCATCATGGAGGTCTCCAAGGTGGTCAGCTGCATTCCCTTTGGACAAGGTGGTGCCTTGCCACTGCTGGTGCCACCTGAGTACCCTGGCAGTGCCACCTGGGTGCCAGCCTGGCACTGTCAAGGTTCCCATGTGGCACTACCAGCTGTCATTTTCTGCACATGCTTGATTGGGCTGGGGTTGCCCAGTGTGGGTTGGGAGGGGACCCTCTTGCATTCGGGCTGGGAGGGGGGAGCACGGAGATTCTTTTCGTGGCCTCTGAGATCGGTACACCTTTTACAAATAGTTTCCCGATTTCTCGCTACAACGTGAAGGTCCGGCGGGCGGAGATTCCCAGTGTACCAAACGGGACTATGTGTGGCCTCGGCCTCGACATTCCCGTTCAAAGCCAATCGTGTTGAAAATCCTTGTGTTTCTCAGCACGGCGAGTGCCAGGAATCATGTAGCTAAACGCACTCGCTCGGGAACTTTGTTCACTTTTGGAAAGATCAGGCCTTACTTATCTCTCTCGTTTGTAGCTGGAGCATTTTCATTTTAAACTGATCCCAGATTCTAATAGTTTTGTTGTTGAGCTGCTTTCTTTAACTCTGCTTAAAATTGGATTTCTACCAAACTTCAAGCTTCAGGTTTATGTTTACATTTTGGGAACAAACATATTTTAAATTCTTCTTTCAGCCCAGCAGCTGGCAGCATTTGAATTAATGTCAATTGTTGTCAAACCTTTTCAAATTAAAATTTCCTGTTCAGAACTTTATCAGGAACCAAACCTCAAATCATTATACTTTGTAAACTGTAATTTACACTATCAAAATTCAAATGACTTCTTCCTCATGTGTGTGAATTTGGATTCAGATTTAAAGGGACAGATTTTCTTTCTCTTCAATAACATCATCGTTTTCAAAGGTCTTGTGCGGGATTCTCCGTCCCACCACCAGGGGGCGGTGTGAATCCCGATCCGCTGCCCCGATTCCGGCTGCCGGATTCTCCGTGTTGGTGGCAATTGGCAGCAGCTCCCCCAGCGATTCTCTGGCCCGTGATGATGCCAGCACACGCTGGCGCTCCCGCGCATGCGGCAACTCAGGCTGGCGGAGGCGCTTCGGCTCCATTTGGCTTGGCGCCAAACACTCCGGCACCGGCCTAGCCCCTGAAAGTGCGGAGGATTCCGCAACTTCCAGGCAGCCCGATGCCGGAGTGGTTCCGCCGCCCCTCGCCGCCGGTACGGCCCATCCTGCCGGATAGCGGAGAATCCCGCCCCTCGTGTTAAACAGTCTGATTCTCATTGGTCAGTGTGTTTATATCAGATCTCCTGTTCCCAAGCAGAAGATAACAATGGTCCTGAATGGGTTCAACCATTTTCTTTCTAGATAAAGTAAAGACTCAAAACCATGACGATACTGTGGCAATAAAAATCTTTAGATAAATTCTCCGATTATTAACGCTGCTGGAAATCTTGTTACATATAATAATAATAATCGTTATTGTCACAAGTAGGCTTACATTAACACTGTGATGAAGTTACTGTGAAAATCCCCTAGTCGCCACATTCCGGTGTCTATTCAGGTACACAGAGGCATTGGAGGTTACCTCGAAATAAAAACACGAGGGTCCATTCTGCTCGAGGGGGAATGGATCCATTCAGCAATCAGAAAGCTCAAGCTGTGATTGGAAAGAGTGAAGTTCCTGTTAGTCTGTGAGAGGTTGCTGCAGAGTCTGGTTCATTTTAGGGTGGCACGGTGGCACAAGGGCGGCACAGTGGCACAGTGGTTGGCACGGTTGCTTCACAGCTCCAGGGTCCTAGGTTCGATTCCCCTCTGGGTCACTGCCTGTGTGGAGTCTGCACGTTCTCCCCGTGTCTGCGTGGGTTTCCTCCGGATGCTCCGGTTTCCTCCCACAATCCAAAGACGTGTAGGTTAGGTGGATTGGCCATGCTAAATTGCCCTCAGTGTCCAAAAACGTACAGATGGGTTGCTGGGTTACGGGGATGGGGTGGAGGTGTGGGTTTGGATAGGGTGCTTTCCAAGGGCTGGTGGGGACTCGATGGGCTGAATGGCCTCTTTCTGCACTGCAGATTCTATGAACACAGGGAAAAGCTGTTGTATCTTTAGAGTCCATTCAAACTGTGCTCTCTGGACAGAAATCTCAACTCAAACTTTATAGCTTCAAACTTTGGTTTGTTTCATTTTATTGTACTTAAATCCAACTCAGAATCCACATTGTAAGGCTTTGAACTCAGATTGCTGGAACAACACAAACAAATGACAATTTGGAGAAGGAAACACATGAGGTGGGATTGTCCGACCCCCCGCTGGAGGATTCCCCAACTTCCGGGCGGCCCGACGCCGGAGTGGGTCATGGTGCTCTTGGCACTGGGATGGGCCGCCCCGCAATTCCGGGAGAATCCCGGCCATGAGATCTCACACACAAATTCTTCATTACACACAGACACACAAATATAACAGGGCGGCACGGTGGCACAGTGGTTAGCACTGTTGCTTCACAGCTCCAAGGTCCCAGGTTCGATTCCCAGCTTGGGTCACTGTGCGGAGTCTGCACGTTCTCCCTGTGTCTGTGGGCGTTTCCTCCGGGTGCCCACATTTCCCGAAAGATGTGCCATGAGGTAATTTGGACATTCTGAATTCTCCCTCTGTGTACCTGAACAGGAGCCAGAATGTGGTGACTAGGGGCTTTTCACAGCAACTTCATTGCAGTGTTAATGTAAGCCGACTTGTGACAATAAAAGTTATTATGTAAATATTTGTTTATTTCCATTCTTACAACATTTATCTGAACAGATTAAAACTTTCAGACTCTAAACAAAACTTCAAGTAGCAGTGGGGGTGGGGGTGGTGGGCGGGGGGGGGGGGGGGGGGGGGGGGAAGGAATCTTCGAGATTTTCACCAACAGGAACAATATAAACGACCAAAACTCCCATTTCCTCAGCCCCTGTCTGTCACTGGTCATAAACCCCCCGAGGGGTAACCCTCTCTCGCTCTCTCTCTCTTCCCCCACAACAAAAGCTTCAGTGACTTTACTTCAATGATTTTTTTCAGTATTTAATTATTTACCAAACATTCAGCAAGCGACTCGGCAACTCCCCAATCTAAATTTTTATCTGACGTTGCTGATGTTATGTTTATAGTCCGACCTCTCTCATTGCTTTATTACCAGGAGATGGATCCCTCACTGTTTTCACACGTTTCTCACTACACCTGACACTAGGAAACGGTCAATACCATTTTACTGCACCGGGTCAGTCACTACACCTGACACTAGGAAACGGTCAATACCGTTTTACTGCACCATGTCTCTCACTATACCTGACACTAGGAAATGGTCAATACCATTTTACTGCACCGTGTCTCTCACTACACCTGACACTAGGAAACGGTCAATACCGTTTTACTGCACCATGTCTCTCACTATACCTGACACTAGGAAATGGTCAATACCGTTTTACTGCACCGTGTCTCTCACTACACCTGACACTAGGAAACGGTCAATACCGTTTTACTGCACCGTGTCTCTCACTACACCTGACACTAGGAAACGGTCAATACCGTTTTACTGCACCGTGTCTCTCACTGCACCTGACACTAGGAAACGGTCAATACCGTTTTACTGCACCGTGTCTCTCACTACACCTGACACGAGGAAACGGTCAATACCATTTTACTGCACCGTGTCTCTCACTACACCTGACACTAGGAAACGGTCAATACTGTTTTACTGCACCGGGTCAGTCACTACACCTGACACTAGGAAACGGTCAATACCGTTTTACTGCATCGGGTCTCTCACTATACCTGACAATAGGAAGTGGTCAATACCGTTTTACTGCACCGTGTCTCTCACTACACCTGACACTAGGAAACGGTCAATGCCGTTTTGCTGCACCATGTCTCTCACTACACCTGACACTAGGAAACGGTCAATACCGTTTTACTGCACCATGTCTCACACTACACCTGACACGAGGAAACGGTCAATACCGTTTTACTGCACCGTGTCTCTCACTATACCTGACACGAGGAAACGGTCAATACCGTTTTACTGCACCATGTCTCACACTACACCTGACACTAGGAAACGGTCAATACCGTTTTACTGCACCGTGTCTCTCACTACACCTGACACGAGGAAACGGTCAATATCGTTTTACTGCACCGTGTCTCTCACTATACCTGACACTAGGAAACGGTCAATACCGTTTTACTGCATCGGGTCTCTCACAGCACGTGACACTAGGAAACGGTCAATACCGTTTTGCTGCACCGGGTCAGTCACTATACCTGACACTTGGAAACGGTCAATACCGTTTTACTGCACCGGGTCAGTCACTATACCTGACACTAGGAAACGGTCAATACCATTTTACTGCACCATGTCTCTCACTACACCTGACACTAGGAAACGGTCAATACTGTTTTACTGCACCAGGTCTCTCACTATACCTGACACTAGGAAACGGTCAATACCGTTTTACTGCACCGGGTCTCTCACTATACCTGACACGAGGAAACGGTCAATACCGTTTTACTGCACTGGGTCTCTCACTATACCAGACACGAGGAAACGGTCAATACCGTTTTACTGCACCATGTCTCACACTACACCTGACACTAGGAAACGGTCAATACCGTTTTACTGCGCCGTGTCTCTCACTGCACCTGACACTAGGAAACGGTCAATACCATTTTACTGCACCGGGTCAGTCACTATACCTGACACTAGGAAACGGTCAATACCGTTTTACTGCACCGCGTCTCTCACTACACCTGACACTAGGAAACGGTCAATACCGTTTTACTGCACCGAATCTCTCACTACACCTGACACTAGGAAACGGTCAATACCGTTTTACTGCACTGGGTCTCTCACAGACTAGATTGTGTACACAAACTGGATTATGAAGTGTGATGTACCTGTGTACACAGACTGGATTGTGAAGTGTGATGTACCTGTGTACACAGACTGGATTATGAAGTGTGATGTATCTGTGTACACAGACTGGATTGTGAAGTGTGATGTATCTGTGTACACAGACTGGATTGTGAAGTGTGATGTACCTGTGCACACAGACTGGATTGTGAAGTGTGATGTACCTGTGCACACAGACTGGATTGTGAAGTGTGATGTACCTGTGTACACAGACTGGATTGTGAAGTGTGATGTACCTGTGCACACAGACTGGATTGTGAAGTTTGATGTACCTGTGTACACAGACTGGATTGTGAAGTGTGATGTACCTGTGTACACAGACTGGATTGTAAAGTGTGATGTCCCTGTGTACACAAACTGGATTGTGAAGTGTGATGTCCCTGTGTACACAGACTGGATTGTGAAATGTGATGTACCTGTGTACAAAGACTGGAGAGTGAAGTGTTATGTACCTGTGTACACAGACTGGATTGTGTAGTCTGATGTACCTGATGAGCTAGATATATCTCCAGTACAGGAGGAATCTACTCAGCCCCTCATGACTGTGCTAGCTGTATACTAGCGTTATTCACAACTAACATCTCAGTTTAATGTCTGTTATGGGGAATTGACTGGAATCTGTGATTGGACACAAAATCAGTCAGAAATATGAACTGATCCGAGAGAGTCAGCACGGATTTAAATGAAAAATGAAATGAAATGAAAATCGCTTATTGTCACGAGTAGGCTTCAATGAAGTTACTGTGAAAAGCCCCTAGTCGCCACATTCCGGCGCCTGTCCGGTGAGGCGGGTCAGACATGTTTAACTAACCTGGTTAGATTTGTTAATGAGGTCATCAATGTGGTAGATAAGGGAATGTCTGTGATGTTATATTGATGGATTTCCAGGTGCCAAACAAGAGACTGAATCATATGGAATTTGAGGAAATCAATTTCCATGGATAAGGAATTAGCTTGGAGGGAGGAGACAGGGAGCAGGGATAATGGGCGGGATTCTCTCAGCCCGGAGCCGTGCCGGAGAATCCCCGCGACCGGGCCACGCCACCCCGACACCGGCATGAGATCGTCGCCATTGGCGCCCGTGTGTTTGGCCCGGCGCTGGTTGGGGGCCGCTCTCCGCGGGATGGGCCAAGCGGCCGTACTGGCCCTCTGTAGGGGCCAGAATTACTCTTGGCAGCAGCCTGTTCACACTGTCATAAAACACGACAGCGTTTACAATGGCGTGGACACTCTGGCACGGGATGGGAGAATCCCACCCCAAGTGTGTGTACTCCAATCAGCAAGATGTGAATAGTGATGTCCCCAGGGATCTGAGCTGGAGCCTCAGCTTTTCACTGTATTTCTCAATGACTTGGATGAAGGAATAGAGAGACATATATCCAAGTTACTGACCACACTAAGTTAGGCAGCTTGGAGGAGGTTACAGAGATAGGGAGGGTGGAGGACCGGGTGAGGTTTGAGAACAAGGATGAGAATTTAAAATCGAGGCATTGCTGGACCGGGAGTCAGTGTAGGTCAGTGAGCAGAGGGGGTGATGGGTGAACGGGATTTGGTGTGAGTTCAGATCCAGGCAGCAGAGTTTTGGATCAGCTGATGTTTACGGAGGGTGGTAGGTGTGAGGCCGGCCAGGACAGCATTGGAATAGTCACGTTTAGAGGGAACAAAGACATGGAGGAGATTCTCAGCAGCACATGATGTGAGGCAGGACGGACTCGGGCGATGTTACCGAAGGGGAAATAGGCCGTCTTAGTGATGGAGCGGATGATGTGGTGGAAAGGTCATCTCAGGGTCAAATAGGACACCATGGCTGTGAACTGTGTGGTTCAGAGTCAGACAGGCCCAGGGAGAGGGATGGAATCAGTGTCTGGGGAACAGAGATTGTGATGGGGTCTGAAGACAATGGCAGATGGAGATCAATGTGGGGCTGTGAAATCATCCACTTTGGACCAAAGAAAGAGAAATCAGAGTCATTTCTAAATGGTGGGAAGCTGGGAATTGTGGAGGAACAGAGAGATGAGGCCAATGTTGTAAAGAGTCTGGTTGAGCAGCAGACAGTGCTCAGGGAGAGTGATGGAGTTTGTATCGGGAGCTGAAGATGATGGCTTTGATCTTCCCAATGTGTTTCCCAGTGAGCCTGGCTCCTCAGTCCTGACTGCTCTTAGCTGCTGTTCTTGTCACTGATTGGACAGTTATTGTTAGAGATTCAGACCACAGCAGAAACCCCCAGTGTAAAAAATAACAGCAAAGACTGTCAGATCGGAAGATTGAAACGTAACCAACAGAGGAAGTGAAAGAAGGGGCTCAGAGCAGCTGGATGTTTGTTACTGACACGGGAGAAAACTGTGAAACGTGTCCACTACCTCGAATCTTCCAGCACAGAAGGAGGCCATTCTGCCCATCGTGCTGTGACTTACCCAATTAGTCCCACTCCCCCTCTCTATCCCCATAACCCAGCCAATCTTTCCCTTTCAGGGATATCTCCAATTGCCTCTTGTAGACCTGGGTCCACAGCACGAGACTGTCCCTAACCTGGCTCCAAATTGGCATCTCATTCATTCATTGGAAGACAAAATGCCTGGGCTGGGAAATGGAGCTCAGGGCTCCGAACATTCCCTCTCCCCTCCTGAGGGACACTTCATGCTGGGATACAGTTCCATGGAGCCCCACAGCACAATGTGGGGGAGGCCGTGGTGCAGTGGTAATGTCACTGGACTAGTAATCCAGAGGCCCAGGTTCAAATCCCACCATGGCACCTGGTGGAATTTAAATTCAATGAATAAATCTGGAATTAAAAGCTCGTCTCAGTGATGGTGACCATGGAACTGTCATAATATACATCCATGTATATAATGGAGTGCAGACAGGCAGTGATTGACACACAGGATGACCAGTAAGCACACAGAACACAGCAGCCAATCACCAGACGGGACATGACCACTATAAAGCCAGAGGGCACCAGTTTTCCAGCTCTCTCGGGATCCAGCCTCTGAGACAGTCAGAGCTCGTGAGCAGCAGCCAGTGCAAACACCATGTGGTAGTCAGTTAGTCTGGTCAGGCTAGCATCAGGTCCCCAGTCAAGTCAACATAGTGTCAGCCTACAGTTGAACATGTATAATTGTTTAGATGCTAAATAAAATCGTGTTGCATCTCATCAAGTGCTGGAAGTCTGTCTCTCGCTACACTGCATCAAACGCAGTCCACAGTGACCCAGCCAGCCCAACACATCAGAAACCATTGTCGATTGTCGTAAAAATTTGTCTGGTTCGCTAATGTCCTTTAGGGAAGGGAATCTGCCGCCCTTACCTGGTCTGGCCTACATGTGACTCCAGACCCACAGCAATGTGGTTGACTCTGAAATAGCCACTCAGTTGTATCAAATCGCTGAAAATTCTAAAAGGAATGAAACCGAACAGACCTCCCGGCATCGACATAGACCCCGGAAACAACAACGGCAAACCCAGCCCTGTCGACCCTACAAAGTCCTCCTTCCTGATATCTGGGGGCTTGTGTTAGAATTGGGGGAGCTGTCCCACTGACTGGTCAGACACAGTCATACTTTCAGAATTATGCTTCACAGATAATGCGCTCAATTCTCCGGAAACATTTTAAAGTGTTAGCGAGCGGGAATTGCTGCAAAGTTCCCGGCTCTCAGCCCAGCGAGCCGGCAACTCTATTCCAAGTTAATTGGTCCATTGACGAGGCCTCACGGACATCTTGTCTCAAATAAAGGCTCGCCAGCTGATTCAACGATACCACGTTCGCTAACCCCCCACTAACAAAGTCGAACAGCATTTCACCCCTCCATCACACCCCCCTCTCCCACCACTGTGAACCACGCTTGTAGCTAACGATGCCCTCTCTGTGTCTCCTCAGGAAAAGCTCTCCCATAACCATCGGGAGAGGGCTCAGACTGGCGGACATAAGAATCCTCACCTCTTTGAGGAGCAGGCCCTGGATGTGACGGTGTAGCTGAGGACAGATTAGTCACCTACACGGAGGCTGGCGGATGCTGCTGATGTGAGGAACCACCAGAATCCACCCAGGGACCTGTCAAACGTGAGTTATTATTGCCTTACTGACTGGCCCATCCCTCCCACTGACCACATGTCCATTCTCCCGCAAGTCCTCCAGCCGATGGCGCCAGCCCTTCCCGTGAGGCCCCCTCTCCTGACTCCGAGCAGAACACCTCAGAGGAGATCTCCAAGGGTACAACCTTTATAATCGTGTCACAGCTGTCATCCCCCCTCCACCAGTGCAGACACACACACCTCGGTGGAAAACCCATCCCCAGCTGAGGGTCCCTCATTCCCCATCCAGCACTGGGTTGGCAAACCCAGTGCCCCCGGGCTCTTTGCCTGTGAGTAAAGATGGCTACTCACCTCCTCAGCTCCCCACAGAAGCCCTTCCGCCAGGTTCACCTTTTTTTTTAATAAACAATTTTATTGAGGTAGTTTTTGGCTTTATAAACAGTTACAGACATCATCAGAAAGAAAGCAAAAGAGGCAAAAATGTGCAAACATCCACGAACTTTCAATACTTCCATCGTAACATACTGCACAAGCCCGCTCCTCTCCCACCGGTACTACCCGCCATATTTTCCCACCTACTCTACTCTATCCCCTCCCCCCCACCCCCTGCTGACACTCACTCTCCCGCAAAGAATTCAATAAATGGTTGCCACCTCCGGTCGAACCCCTGCACAGATCCCCTCAAGGTGAACTTAATTTTTTCCACCCCCAGGAAACTCGACATGTCCGCAAGCCACCACTCAGTTTTCGGGGGCTTTGAGTCCCTCCACGCCAATAATATTCGTCGCTGGGCTATCAGGGAAGTAAAGGCCAAAACATCGGCCTCTTTCTCCCCCCGGACCCCCGGGTCCTCCGAAACCCCAAAAATTGCCACCCCTGGACTCATCACCACCCTTGTTTTTAGCACCCGGGACATGACCCCCGCAAATCCCTCCCAGTACCCCCTCAGCTTAGGGCATGCCCAAAACATGTGAACATGGTTCGCTGGTCCTCCCGAGCACCTAGCACATTTGTCCTCTATCCCAAAGAATTTTCTCATCCGAGCCTCCGTCATATGGGCCCGGTGAACGACCTTAAATTGAATCAGCCTGAGCCTAGCACATGTTGTGGTCGAATTTACCCTACTCAGGGCCTCTGCCCACAGCCCATCCTCCATTTCCCCGCCTAGCTCCTCCTCCCATTAAAGTTTCAGTTCCTCTGTCTGGGACCCTTCCTCCCTCATGAGCACCTTATATATACCCGAGACTTTCCCCTCCCCTTCTTCCTTCCTAGAGACTATTCTGTCTAGGATCCCCATTGGCGGGAGGCGTGGGAAAGATGGGACCTGTCTACGAACAAAGTCCCGCAACTGTAGGTATCTAAAATCATTTCCCCTTACCAACCCAAATTTCTCCTCCAAGCTCCTCAAACTCGCGAAGCTCCCTTCCAGGAACATATCACCCACCCTTCCCACCCCCGCCCGCCGCCATACTCGGAACCCCCCATCCATACTCCCGGGGGCAAACCGATGGTTGTCGCAGATTGGCACCCAGTCAGACGCCCCCACCTCCCCTACCTGCCTCCTCCACTGGCCCCATATCTGCAGGGTCGCCACCACTACCGGGCTGGTGGTGTACTTGGCCGGCGGCAGCGGTAGAGGAGCCGTGACCAGGGCTTCCAAGCTGGAGCCCCTGCACGAAGCCGCCTCCACCCGCTCCCAAATAGACCCCGTACCCACCATCCACTTCCTTATCATAGCGATGTTGGCCGCCTAGTAATAATTAATCAGACTCGGCAAAGCCAGCCCTCCCTCGCTGCGGTTCCTCTCCAACATCGCCTTCTTCACCCTTCTTCACCCGCCCAGACAAAGCTCATGATCAGCCCGTTAACTCTTTTGAAGAAGGACTGTGGGATAAAGATCGGGAGGCACTGAAAAATAAATAGAAATCGAGGGAGGATTGTCATCTTTACAGTCTGCACCCTCCCTGCCAGCGACAGCGGGAGTGCATCCCATCTCCGAAACTCTGCCTTCATTTGCTCTACCACCCTGGCCAAATTTAACTTGTGCAGCCTGCCCCAGTCTCGTGCCACCTGGATTCCCAAATACCGGAAATTTTCCTCAACCACCCTAAACGGTAGCCCTCTCAATCTGTTCTCCAGGCCCCTTGCCTGGACCACAAACATTTCACTCTTGACCGTATTTAATTTGTATCCTGAGAACTGGCCGAACTTCCTCAGCATTCCCAGTATAGTTCCCATCCCGGCCACTGGGTCCGACACGTACAGGAGCAGGTCGTCTGCATAAAGAGAAACCCTATGTTCAACCCCGCCCCTCACCATCCCCTTCCAACCCTCTGCGGCTCTCAGCGCAATCGCCAGCGGCTCTATGGCCAGCGCAAACAGCAGCGGGGAGAGCGGGCAGCCCTGTCTGGTCCCTCGGTACAGCCTAAAGTATTCCGACACCTCTCTGTTGGTCCTGACGCTGGCCCTCGGGGCCTGATATAATAATTTGATCCAATCCACCAATCCCTCCCTGAACCCAAACCGTCCGAGCACCTCCCATAGATAGTCCCACTCCACGCGGTCAAAGGCCTTCTCGGCGTCCATTGCCACCACTACCTCCACCTCCCTACCCACTGGGGGCATCATTATCACATTAAGTAATCTTCTCAGGTTGGCCGGCAGCTGCCTACCTTTCACGAACCCCGTTTGATCCTCCCCAATCACCTCCGGTACACAGTCCTCCCTTCTACCCGCCAGTACCTTTGCCAGGAGCTTGGCGTCTACATTAATCAGGGAGATTGGCCTGTAGGACCCGCACGCCTCCGGGTCTTTACCTCGCTTCAATATCAGAGATATAGTGGCTTGTGACATTGTCGGCGGCAGGGTCCCTCTGTCCCTTGCCTCATTGAAAACCCTCGCCAAGACCTGGCCCACCAGCTCAGAGAACTTCCTATAAAACTCTACTGGGTATCCATCCGGCCCCGGGGACTTCCCCGACTGCATAGCCTTAAGGCCCCCCAATACCTCCTCTACTCTAATCGGGGCCTCCAGCTCTTCCACTCGCCCCCCCCCCCCCCCCCCCCCCCCCAACTGTTGGGAATGTTAACCCGTCCAGAAACCTTTTCATCCCCTCCGGTTCTTCTGGCGGCTCCGAAGTATACAGCTTGCGATAGAAGTCCCGGAATACCTTATTCAATCCTGCCGGGTCCTCCACTTTGCGCCCCCCCCCCTCGTCCCTCACTCTACCTATTTCCCTGGCCGCCTCCCTCCTCCTGAGTTGCTGCGCTAACAGTCTGCTAGCCTTTTCCCCATGCTCGTACACCACTCCCCTCGCCTTCCTAAGCTGTTCCACGGCCCTACTCGTGGATAGTGCCCCCAGTTCCGCCTGTACTCTGCCTCTCCCTGAGTAAAACCTCCCCCGGGGACTCCGCGTGCTCTTCATCTATCCGACCCATTTCCCTGACCAATCTATCCATCTCTGCCCGGTCTGCCTTGGCTCTGTGGGCCCCAATTGAAATCAGCTCCCCCCGCACTACTGCCTTTAGCGCCTCCCACAAGGTCGCCGCTGAGACCTCCCCCGTGTCATTCACCTGCAGGTAATTTTGCATACACCTCTGAAGCCTCTCGCAGATCCCCTCCTCCGACAGCAGTCCCACATCTAGCCTCCATTGTGGGCGTTAATAGCTCACTCCCCCGATCTGCAGGTCTACCCAGTGCGGGGCATGGTCTGAGATAGTAATTGCTGAATATTCTGTGTTCTTTACCTCCCCTATACAATCCCTGCTTAGTACAAAGAAATCTACCCTAGAATATACTTTATGGACGTGCGGGTAAAACGAGTAGCCCCTTCCTGTCGGCTGTCTGGCTCTTCAGGGGTCCACTGCCCCCATTTGCTCCATAATCCCTTTCAGCTCCCTTGCCATTGCTGAGAGCCTACCCGTTCTGGGACATGACCGATCCAAAGGCGGGTCAAGGACCATGTTAAAGTCCCCCCCCCCCATTATTAGCCTGCGAGAATCCAGGTCCAGATCTTCCCCAGCACTCTTTTAATGAAGTCCACGTCATCCCAGTTCGGGGCATATATATTCACCAGCACCACTCTTCTCCCCTCCAGTCTGCCCCGTACCATCAGGTATCTGCCCCCCCTGTCTGCGGATATGCCCTCTGCCTCAAATTGCACCCGTTTGTTGATCATGATTACCACCCCTCTGGACTTCGAGTCCAAGTCCGAGTGGAAGACCTGGCTAATCCAGCCCTTCCTTAGCCTGGTCTGGTCCGACACTTTCAGATGTGTCTCCTGCAACATAATTACGTCCGCCCTCAGGGCCCGCAAGTGCGCGAACACCGGCGCCCTCTTAACCGGCCCATTCAGTCCCTTGACGTTCCAGGTGATCAGCCTGGTCGGGGGGCACATCCCACCCCCACCCCCCCCCCCCCCCCCCCACCCCGCCGGTCAGCCATAGCCTTTCTCGGGCCGGCCCCTGGCCCGTGCGTCGCGCCATTCCTGGCCCGCCCTTTGGCTGCCTCCACCCTCGACCTCCTTTCCAGTGCCTATTTCAAGTCCCTCCCCCGTCAGCAGAACAACCCCCCCCACTCCATCCCCCGATACGCCCACCCCTGCCATCTACTGGCTGTGACTTCCCCCCCCACCTGACTCCCTTGACTAGCCAATCTGCTAGCCCAGTGACTCAACACTCCGGCGCCTTCCTGTCTCATTCCCATTGTTTCCCCGTCCTCCTCCCCACTCCCCGGCGCCCCATCCCCCTCTCCCACCCACTAGGGCAAGCCGGCTCCAGTGTCCTCCGCGAGCTGCACAAAAAGTACAAATTAGCCCAAACAGAAAAAAAAAAACAGAAAAAAGAGGAAAAAGCACAAAAATAAACCCATAAGAAACACGACAGACCACAAAAAAAACCCAAAAAAAAGGAAAGGGGGGGGGGGGGGGGTTAACCCCCCAAACCAATGTCCATGAACAAAGGAAAAAGAGTCCCAAATGTTCCGCTTGGCCCCTTTGACCCAGCAACCCGTTGAGCAGCAGTCCAGGCACATTCGGCGTTCCTTCCCACAGTAATCCTCGGGCCCTAATTCGCCTCCTTGGGGCCTCCTTTTGGGACCAGCCCCAGGTCCCTCACAAAATCCATCGCTTCTTCGGGCTCGGAGAAGTAGTGGTGTTGACCCTGGTGCGTGACCCATAGCCGGGCTGGGAACAGCAGACCAAACTTCACGTGCTTCTTGAACAGCACCTCCTTGACATTCTTAAAGGCTGCTCGCCGCCGAGCCACCTCCTGGCTTAGGTCCTGATAAATGCGGAGAACACTGTTGTTCCACGTGCTGCTCCTGGCGCTCTTTGCCCACTGCAGCACCCGCTCCTTGTCCACGAACCTGTGGAACCTAATTACCATCGGGTGGGGGGGTCCGCCCGGCCGCCCCTGCCTTGCCTGCACTGTGTGCCCCCTCCAGCTCCGGCGGTCGCGGAAAGGCTTCGGCCCCCATCAGCTGCTTAAGCAGGTCTGCTACAAACGCTGCAGCATCAGCTCCCTCAGCCCCCTCCGGGAGGCCGACCATCCTCAGATTGTTCCTGCGGACTCTATTCTCCAGTTCCTCCACTCTGTCCAGCAGTCTTCTCTGCCGCTCTTTCAGGCCATCAACTTCTAGCATCCGCCTGCTCCTCCACCGCCTCTCCCAGCTCCTTAACTTTAACATCCTGGGCGTCCAGCCTCTGGTTCAGCTGATCCACCGCTTTCTGGATTGGGTCCAAGCTGTCCCGCTTCAGCGCTTCAAAACTGGACTTCATTACCTGGAGCATGTTATCCAGCGCCTGCTGGATTGCTAAGTCCGGGGTCCGTGTGTCCGCCATCTTAGGTCCCAGGTAATTTTCTTCAGTTCCTTGTCTCTGTCCCTTTTTCTCCTTCTTCTTCTGCCTTCTGGACTCTCGCTGTTCCATGTGCCGCAGCCCGCTCCTCAGCACTTTCGCTGCCGCCTTCCTTCTCCCAGCTCCTTAAATTTTACCTTCTGGGCCTCTGAAGTGGGTCCAAGCGACTCCAAAACTTCTTTTCTTCTCCTGGAGGAAGGAAGGTCCGTGGGTCCGCTATCTTACGTTGCAGGTCAGTTTCCTCTGCTCCTTGCCTCCGTGTCTCTCTCTCTCTCTCTTCCCCTACCTGCTGGCCTCCCACGGTTCCATCGATGTCAGCCCGCTCTCCTGCTCTTTCGTGGCAGCCTTTTTCCCCCCCGTGGTCCCGCTATCGCGGGGAATCAGCTCCAAAGCCCCGCCGGAGTGAGAGCCCGCCGAATGTGCGGCTCACTCAGGCATCGCCGCCACCGGAAGTCCAGGTTTACCTTTTTAAATGGAGTACTAATCGGCGTCAGCGTGACCACTTACTGGGGACGCGGCTGAATGACAGGAGGCCGTTGGATATGGGGTCGCTCCCGTTAATTGTGTGGAAATGGGGCAGCACGGTGGCGCAGTGAGTTAGCACTGCAGCCTCACGGCGCCGAGGTCCCAGGTTCGATCCCGGCTCTGGGTCACTGTCCATGTGGAGTTTGCACATTCTCCCCGTGTGTGCGTGGGTTTCACCCCCACAACCCAAAGATGTGCAGGGTAGGTGGATTGGCCATGCTAAATTGCCCCTTCATTGGAAAAAATGAATTGGGTACACTAAATTTAAAAAAAAAAATTGTATGGAAATGGGGCTTACGTGGTGATAATTGGTTTCTTGCCGCGCTACGGCGAGATCCTGATTTGGCCTATGGGAGCGGCCGGTTACATTGCAAACTGTTTGGCACCTAGCACGGATCTCATTTTTGTCCTCTCCCGCTATTCACCGGCCTTGTTTGAACGAGAGCGCAAAGAGGCTGGAGAATTGCAGCCAATGTCCCAGACAATATCACCATTCCCTGGGTATGTCCTGTCTCACCAGCAGGACAGACCCAGCAGAGGTGGGGGCAAAGTGGTATACTGTCGGGAGGAGGTGCCCTGGGAATCCTCAACATCGAATCTGGACCCCATGTAGTCTCATGGTGTCAGGTTAAACATGTGTTAAATATGATTACCATACCCCACATCTCCCTCAGTTTATGAGACAGCACCACAATGTTGAACACCACTTGGAGGAAGCACTGAGGGTGGCATGGGTGCAGATTATACTCTGAGTGGGGACCTTCAATGTCCGTCACCAAGAGTGGCTCAGTAGTACCACCACAGACCGAGCTGGCCGGAGTCCTAAAGGACATAGCTGCTTGACTGGGACTGCAGCAGGTGGTGAGGGAACCAACAAGAGGGACAAACATACTTGGCCTCATCCTCAACAATCTACATTCCACAGACACATCTGTCCATGACAGTATCGGTAGGAGTGACCACCACACAGTCCTTGTGGAGACAAAGATCCATCTTCATATTGAGGACACACTCTATTCTGTTGTGTGGCACTACCACAGTGCTAAATGGGATAGATTCAGAACAGATCTAGTAACTCAATACTGGGCATCCATGAGGTGGTGTGGGTCAGCAGCAGCAGCAGAATTGTACTGAACCACCATCTGCAACCTCATGACTCTGCATATCTCCCACTCTACCATTATCACTGAGCCAGGGGTGCAACCCTGGTTTAATGAAGAGTGCAGGAGAGCACGCCAGGAACAACACCAGGCAATCTGGTGCATTACAACACAGGACTACTTGTGTATCAAACAGCACTTTCAGCAAGTGACAGACAGAGCTAAACGATCCCACAACCAATGGATAAGATCTAAGCTCTGCAGTCCTACCACATCCAGCTGTGAATGATGATGGACAATGAAACAACTCACTGGAGGAGGAGGCTCCACAAATATCCTCATCCTCAATGATGGAAGAACCCAGTGCATTCGTACTAAAGACAAGGCGGAAGCATTCACATCCATCTTCAGCCAGAAGGGCCGAGTGGATGATCCATCTCGGTCTCCTCCTGAGGTCTCCATATCACAGATGTCAGTCTTCAGCCAATACGATTCACTCCACGTGATATTAATAAATGGCTGAAGGCACTGGATACTCAAAGCCTATAGGCCCTGACAATATTCCAGCAATAATATTGAAGACTTGTGCTCCAGAACTTGCTGCCCCCCTAGCAAGGCAGCATTTGACCGAGTGTGGCATCAAGGATCCCAAGCTAAACTGGAGTCAATGAGAATTGGGGGCAAAACCATCCGCTGGTTGGTCTCATACACGGCACAAAGGAAGATGGTTGCTGTAGTTGGAGGTCAATCATCTCAGCTTCAGGACATAACTGCAGGAGTTGCTCAGGGTAGTGTCCAAGGCCCAACCATCTTCAGCTGCTTCATCAACGTCCTCCCTTCCATCATAAGGTCAGAAGTGGGGATGTTTGCGGATGACTGCACAATGTTCAGCACCATTCACGACTCCTCAGATAATGAAGCGGTCCTTGTCCAAGTGCAGCAAGACTGGACAGTATCCAGAGTTGATTTGACAAGTGGTAAGTAACATTAACACCACAGAAGTGCCAGGCAATGTCCATCTCCAACAAGAGAGAATCCAACCATTGCCTCTTGACATTCAATGAATGGTGTCCCATCATTGAATCCCCCATTATTAACATCCTGGGATTTTACCATTCTGTTTGGGGCAGTTTGGACCCTTTCATCAGGATATTTGACTGAAGGAGCCATCACCACTTTGTCTAATTCTGTCCCCAAACAAAATCCCCACACAAAATGAATTTAAATAGTGCCTTAATGTACAAAACATCCCAGGATGTTACACAGAGCGGCAGTAAGAGGAGCGGGGGAGTTGGGGTTATTTAAGGAAGATTAATCGAAGGCTTGGATTGAAGGATGGAGTTTGATGGAGTGGAGTGACCTGGAGAGGGGGAGGGTTTAAGGGTGAGAGTTCAGAGAGCAGGCCCTAGGCACCTGAAGGCTCTGCTGTCAATGGTGGGATGAAGGAAGTAGCGATGGGCAGGAGACCAGAGTCAGAGGATGGAAGGGTGAGGGAGGGAATGTGAGTCTGCAGCAGGACACAGAGGTAGGGAGGAGTGAGGCCATGGAGGGAATTGGAGGTCAGTGAGGTCAGGGGTAAGAGGTCAGTGAGGTTAGGGGCAATAGATCAGTGAGTTCAAAGGTAACAGGTCAATGAGATCAGGGCTAACAGATAAGTGATGTAGGGGACAACAGGTCAGTGAGGTCAGAATTAACAGGTCAGTGAGGTCAGAATTAACAGGTCATTGAGGTCAGAATTAACACGTCAGTGAGGTCAGAATTAACAGGTCAGTGAGGTCAGGGGTAAAAGGTCAGTGAGGTCAGGGGTAACAGGTCAGTAAGGTCAGAATTAACAGGTCAGTGAGGTCAGGGATAACAGGTCACTGAGGTCAGGGGTAACAGGGCAGTGAGGTCAGGGGTAACAGATCAGTGAGGTCAGAATTACCAGGTCAGTGAGGTCAGGGGTGTTCTGGAATGGCACTTGGGGTGCGAATCTTCGGCCTGTTGTGCTCTCGCTTGAGCTCATCCATCTTTGAGGAAGTCAGAAGGTGGAAAAAGGGGAAGCTGTTGATGTGATGTACACGGAATTCCAAAAGGTATTTGGTCAGGTGCCACACAAAATGTTACTGTACAAGATATGGGGATGGATTCTTCGCTGCAAGGTAGTCACGGGTGGGACGCGGACCATGTAAAGGTCCTTTGACCTCGGGCGGAATGTCCAGTCACCGGGTGGGTGTGGCTGGAGAATCCCGCCCATGGTCCCATGGTATACAGTGTAATATCTGAATATGGATGTTGTTTAACAGAAATAAGGGAGTGGGGATAAATGCTTTGTTATGCGTTGGCAAGCTGCAACTACAGATCACGTTAGTCTGCAGGTCCAGCAAGTGATCAGGAAGGGAAATGGAATGTTGGTGTTTATTATAAGAGGAACAGAAAATAAAAAAGGGACATTTTACTGCAGCTGTACAACGATCAAAGTTCAGAAGAACGAGACATGATCTTCAATGAAGTTATCCTGAGGGGACTAATAGAGTGAATGAGATTGTTACCTCCTCTCAGGTAGAGGGAGATGAAAACACAGAGGAACAAATAGAGAAATAAAGTGAGGGAGAAAGAGAGATAAAATCAGGGTGAAAGAGAGAGAGATAGAGAGAGAGTCTGAGGGACAGGTATCAATGGAGGGAGAGAGAGGGGGAGAGCAAGCAGATACAGTGAGACTGGAAGAACAAGACAGAGAGACACAGAGAGAGGGGGAGAGGGGGAGAGGCAGAAAATAAGGGACTGATACTGAGTAGTAGTGAGTAGTGAGTGAGAGAAGAAGAGGAAGTGAAGGTGCTGACGTGGTGTCTCTGCCTCATACCATTTACATACTGAGGAACGGGCTGTCAGACTCTCACAGGCTGCAGCTTTATAAAGCAGAGCCCAGTGAAGGGAGAGTTTATCAGTAACCAAGCACAGGGACAGGAGCAGACACCATGATTTCAGCCATCCAGCTGATCTGGCCTCTGGCATTCTGCATCGCAGGTACAAATCTCTCTCCTTCCACCTTGAATATTTTCCTGCTCTCCATTTCAATCCAATTCTACTGACTTGTGATTGAAGGGAAAATGCTGAAAGCAGAGGAACAGTCAGTGTCTCCAACAATATCTCATTGTACAGGCTCTTTCTGTGACAGTTCTTACTTCACTCTGTTTCTCTATTACCCCTCAGGTATCAGTGGAGACATCATCATGACCCAGTCTCCCCCGGTGCTGTCAGTGAGCCTGGGCCAGACCGCGACCATCACCTGTACGGCCAGTCAATCTGCTAGTAGTGATGTTGAATGGTTCCAACAGCGAGAAGGTCAAAAACCGGCTCTGCTGATCTATGATGCAACAACTCGATTCACAGGAATATCCGACCGATTCACCGGCAGAGAACTGTCCAGTACAAGGTTCACCCTGACAATCAGCAATGTGCAGAATGAGGATGTCGCTGATTATTACTGTCAGCAAAGTGAGAGCCTGCCTCACACAGTGATACAGAGCCTTACAAAAACCCCAATACACACAGCCCCACCTCGTCTCCAGACCACGACCCACAGTTTTATATAACATATAAACAGTTTTATATTTAAACAGAAAAAAGGAACTGAACAAATTATTTTCACTGTCCACTACACACTCCAGTCACTGAAGGCCTCAGGTTTTTTATTCTCCATGTCCACGTATGAAGAGCAGCTGAAGGATTTATCATTCAAAATTAGACTTCTCAAGTCTCCCAACAAAACACAGAGACATTGAGAGAAACAGGGAGAGAGAAAGAGTGAGAGAGAAAGACATGAGTGAGTGAGAGACAGAGAGAGACAGAGAGAGGGTGAGAGTGAGTGAGTGAAGCAGAGAGCAGAGGTTTTTGTACAGCCCCTGCACTGGAAGCTGTCAGTGTGGCTTACGTTCGGTAAAGGAACCAAGCTCAGACTGAGTAAGTAAACCCCAATCCTCCGTTATTAACCCTTTCAATACTGAAACTTTCTCAAACACAAATGCTGAATAGTTGAAGGTGTTAGTGGGGAGCTGCAGTGAATGAAATGGTTCATTGAAGAACACTGTGTAGAACAGGGTGCCCAGCTGTATTTCTTTAGTTCCATTCCCCCCTTTAAGCAGCAAGATATAAGTAAGCAGCTTTTACCCACCGTGTAGAGGAGATCTGGACATTTGCAGACTGTGTTCACATTCCTGGACCATGGAGTGAAATCACTCACTAGACTCCTGTCAGTCTGTGTGTGACAGACACGAGCAGAGTTTGATGTGAGCTCTGGCTCCCTGTCACACTCTCTGATATAACTGATCACAGCAGCAGCAGCAGCACAGTGAGACACCGAGGTCCCACTTCCCCCAGCTTTAACTCTGCTCTCTCCACTCCCTGCTTATCTCTTAGCAAAGTTCTGATGACAAACAGGTCCAGCAGGGCTCACAATCCAGTGGCTTCAGTGTTCCAGGCTTTTGGGGAGACTCTCAGTTACTTTCTCGTTGGGTCGAGTTCAGTCCGATATTTATTCCTGATCCAATATTCCTGAAAATCCCTGGAGATATTTTTATTGTTTGATGTGATGTGTGATCTCTGGCTGGGCCAGCATTTATTGCCCATCCCTAGTTGCCCTTGAACTGAGTGTCTTGCTCGGCCATTCCAGAGGGCATTTCAGAGTCAACACATTGCTGCGGATCTGGAGTCACTTGTAGGCCGGACAAGGTCAGGATGGCAGGTTCCCACTTCAGACCTACACATCCCATAAATTAACTTTTAAAAATGGCCCAAACTCCACTTTCCTGTCGGTCCCCATAACCTTTGACCCTCGTCAATCAGATATCTGTCGAACTCAGCCTGGAATATATTCAATGCCCCAGCATGCACTGCTCTCTGGGAAAGAGAATTCCAAAAACTAACGACCCTCTGGGAGAAGAAATTCCTCCTCATCTCCACCCTAAATGGAGATCCCTTATTTTTAAACTGTGTCCACTCATTCTAGATTCCCCACAAGGGGAAACATTCTCTCAGCATCCACCCTGTCAAGCTCCCTCGGAATCTTATATGTTTCAATAAGATCACCTCTCATTCTGCAATGAGTACAGAACCAACCAGCTCAACCTTTCCTCATCAGACATTCCATTCCTCAGTGGAATCAGCCCAGTGAACCTTCTCTGAACTGCTTCCAATGTCGGAACATCCGTCCATAAGTAAGGACTTCCAAACATGTGCAGGTTAGGTGGATTGGCCATGCTAAATTGCCTTAGGGTTGGGTGGGGTTGCTGGGTTACGAGGATAGGGTGCAGGTGTGGGCTTAAGTAGGGTGCTCTTTTGAAGGCTGCACGGTGGCGCAGTGGTTAGCACTGCTGCCTCATGGCCCCTAGATCCCAGGTTCGATCCCTGCTCTGGGTCACTGTCCGTGTGGAGGTTGCACATTCTCCCTGTGTTTGCGTGTGTTCCGCCCCCACAACCCAAAAATGTGCAGGGTAGGTGGATTGTCCACACCAAATTGCCTCTTAATTGGAAAAAATAAATTGGGCATTTTAAATTTATTTAATAAAAAAAGAAAATGTAGGGTGCTCTTTCCACTCGATGGGCCGAATGGCCTCCTTCTGCACTGTAAATTCTATGATTCTATGAGACCAAACCTTTCCCCAGTACTCACGGTGTAGTCTCCCCAATGTGCTGTATCGATGGAGCAAGACTTCCCTACTTTTATACTCCATCCCCCATGTAATAAAGACAACATTCCACTGACCTTCCTCATCACTTGCTGTACCTGCAGGTTAACTTTCTGTGATTCATACACAAGGACACCCAGATCCCTCTGTATCACAGCTTTCTGCAGTCTCTCTCCATTTCAATAATATTCTGCTTTTCTATTCTCCCTAACAAAGTGGACAAGCTCACATTTCCCCACATTATACTCCATCTGTCAAATGTTCTCCCCACTCACTGAACCTATCAATATCCCTTTTCAGACTCTGTATCCTCCTCACAACTTGCTTTCCTACCTATCATTTTATCATCAGTAAATTTAGCTACAATACTCTCGTTGCCTTCATCCAGCTCATTAATATAGATTGGAGAGTTAAAACCCCAAACAACAGCCATCTTCCTTTGTGCTGGGAATGACTCCAACCAGCAGAGAGTTTTCCCCCTGATTCCCATTGACTCCAGTTTTGCTCGGGCTCCTTGATGCCAAACTTGGTCAAATGTTGCCTCGAGGTCAAAGGGCAGTTACTCTGGCCTCACCGCTGGAGTTCAGCTCTTTTGTCCATGTTTGAACCAAGGCTGTAATGAGGTCAGGAGCTGAGAGACCCTGGCAGATCCTTAACTGAGCGTCAGTGAGCAGGTTATTGCTGAGTAAATGCAACTTGATAACACTGTCGTTAACAACACCCATCATTTTGCTGATGATCGCGAGATGACTGACGGACAGTAATTGTCCGGATTGAATTTGTCAGCTTTTTGTTGACAGGACACACCTGGGTAACTGGTCGATGCCAGTTATGTATCTAAACTGGAACAGCTTGGCTGGGGGGTGTGACCTGGACACAAGACCACCAGAAATAGGGGGCGGATTTCTCCAGTGTTGCTGTTCAATTTTCCCACCAGCAGCACATCACCGCCAGCGGGTTTCACAGTGGCATCGGGTGGTTGCTGTGGTAAATCCCATTGACAATCGACGGACAGATATAATCCTGCCGCCAGTGAATGGCACGCAGCCAATAATCACGCGGCTGGTGAACCGGACGTTCCCGCACAGCAGCAAGGATAGATTATTCTGACCCCTGGACACAGAGGCTAATCGGAATCTCACTCTTGACCTGAGCCCAGGGCTGGGCAGCAAGGTTTGAAGTGAAATCTAGAACATTCTACACTGGCAGCCAATCAGTATCCTTTGTGAAGTGTGTTGATCCACGTCTGCTCCAAATTTCTGGGATAAATTTCTCCAGTTCTGTGTGTGATTTGAGGTTTGTTAATGTTCAACCTGTTCCCCCAGAAATACTGATCAACAGTTCGAGCTTCCTAATAGTTTAATAGGATTAAATGGGACACTGCATCTTTAAATACTCTCACTATTAACCATTTCAGTGCTGAATTTGTAGTGAACTTCTTTACAAATGTCTAAGCATCATTCCAAAATGATTTTAATCAGCTTAACATCAAACCTTTACCTCTCGACTCTGAACCAATTTGAAATCCAATTTGTCACTTTCCCTTGGATTCCATCAGCTTTTAATTTCCAAACCCGTCTGTCATTGGAAACTTGGCAAAATCCTTGGAAAACCCATGTTGTCAACATTAAACTCACTCCCGTCATCAACCCTCCTTGTTCCCTCCTCATCAAATTCAAAATCGCTCCCTCAGCCTATCTCATCCTCCCTTTTTAAACAATGGTACAACATTATCATCCAGCAGTCCTCTGACACCAAGCCTGTAGTCAGAGAGGATTGGAAAATAATGGTCAGAGCCTCCGCTATTTCTTCCCTTCCTTCCC
Source organism: Scyliorhinus canicula (assembly GCF_902713615.1). NCBI lineage: Eukaryota > Metazoa > Chordata > Chondrichthyes > Carcharhiniformes > Scyliorhinidae > Scyliorhinus > Scyliorhinus canicula. Next base: position 126,914,460 of record NC_052149.1, on the reverse strand, counting down.
TTAGCAGCCTGGGATACATTTCACCCGGGCCTGGGGGTATCTCCCCTTTCAAAGCTGATAAACACGTTAATATCTTCTCTCTCACTATCTTTATCACATCCAATATTTCACAATTCTCCTCCTCCTGAACTCCAATGTCTGCTTTGTCCCTCGCATTAGTGAAAACTGATGTAAATTATTCATTAAGAACCATCTCCATGCCTTCCACCTCCACACATAAGTTACATTTTTCTCTCTAATTGATCCCACACATTCATTAGTTATCCACTCACAATGGCCGGGATTCTCCCCTACCCGGCGGGGCAGGGGGTCCCGGCGTAGCGGAGTGGCGCCAACCACTCTGGATTCGGGTCTCCCCAAAGGTGCAGAATTCTCCGCACCCTGAGGGGTTGGCGCCACGCCAACTGGTGCCAAAACCGGCACCAACGACCTTTGACGCACACCGCCTGGCGTTGGGGCTGGCCGAAAGGACTTCACCGGTCCACGCATGCGCTGGTGCGTCAGTTCAGCCTCCGCCATGGTGGAGGCAGTGGCGGCGGCGGAAGGAAAAGAGTGCCCCATGGCACTGGCCCGCCCGCCGATCGGTGGGCCCTGATCGCGGACCAGGCCACTGTGGGAGCACCCCCCGGGGTCCTATCGCACCGCGCCCCCCCAGGACCTCGGGGGCCTGCTCGCGCCACAAATCCCGCTGCCACCAGAGGTGGTTGAAACCACGTCGGCGGGAGAGGCCTGTCAGCGGCGGGACTTCGGCCCATCGCGTGCCGGTGAATCGCCGCCGGGGGCACGCCGATCGGCGGGGTGCGATTCCCGTTCCTGCCGATTCCCGGGTGGCGGAGAATTCCAGCCACGGCGGGAGCGGGATTTACGCCGGTCCTGGGCGATTCTCCGAACCTGCGGGGGTGGAGAATTCCGCCCAATGTCCCTCACCGTTGCTTTGTGTGAACATATTTGTTCTGAAATCTCTCTATCTCCAGCTTGAATATTCTCCCCGGGCTCTGTCACTGTTTGACAATCAAGTCGCTGTTTACTGTCCATTTTGGCAAATCCCAGTTTTGGAAAATTGGCCTTTCCCCAATTTAAAACTTTTCCTCTTGGTCTGCCTTTACCCTTTTCCATAACTACTCTAAATCTAACTGAATTATGATCACTATTACCCAAATACTCTCCCACTGATACTCCTTCACCTGCCCAGATTCAATCGCTAAAACTGTCCAAAACTGCTCCTTCTCTTGCTGGGATTGTTCTGTACTGGTTAGAAAGGTTGCTCAGAATGGATTGTCAGAATTCCGGATCATCTATACATTGACACATGTCTTGATTCCAGTTAATATTCGGGACGTTGAAATCCTTTATTAAGGTAGCAATTAAAATTCCTTCCTTTCTCTTTCAGGCCGTGAGAATTCACAACCCACGCTGACCCTGCTGCCCCCCTCCCTGGAGGAGGTCAAGACCAAGGGCACTGCCACCCTGGTGTGCCTTGCCAATCACTTCTATCCCGATGAGCTGGTGGTGGAGTGGAAGAAGGATGGTGCAGCCATTTCGGACGGGGTTCAGACCAGCAACTACCTGCGAGCTTCGGACAACACCTACAGTGTCAGCAGCCTGCTGACCCTCTCTGGCTCTGCCTGGGAGTCCAACGCCCGCTTCTCCTGTGCCCTCACCCACGTGAGCCTCTCCTCTGCCCTCAGCAAGAGCATCAGGAGATCAGAATGTGCGTAGAGTGTCAGACACAGTCCACAGAGGAGACACAACTTTAAATAGAACAGGGGTGAGCTGGGAGGGCAAAGGTCATTGTCAGCACTGAATTACAACTCACTTCCTTCTCGGGATTGGGTCTGAGACACTTCTGAGGGTCAGGGGTTAAGACATGTTTTTGGGACATTGTAGAGGGATATTTACTCTGTATATAATCCCATGCAGCATTTGTCCTGGGAATGTTTGATGGGACAGTGCAGACTCGTGATGCCAAGTAAAACCTCTCCAAGATGCTGAAGACTGTCAGCTGTACCAAAATAATGTGACCCCTGAAATCTCTGCTTCAGGAAACCAGACCTCCTTCCTGCTCACCCTGCAGTTACAATTTAAGGTTTAGTCACCGTTTAAAGGGACAGGATTCTCATGTCATTTAGAAAATCTCCATATTTTCCCTGTGAATTTCTCCAGCTTTCTCTGGCTGGGCTGTTTATTCAAGTCTTTTTTCTGACAATGTAAATCTGTAAAAGGTAATAAACATTAAGAATATTCAGTCTGTGTCTCGAGTGTGCTTTGGAAATGTCCCTCCTCCCCATCAGCTGATTGGCTGCATTTCAGCAAGTGATTGTCATGATTGGCTGGTTGGCCTGTCAATCAATGACACATTAGCAGAAGATTGGATTCAAAGACAATTATCAATCATTTTTAAATGATCAGTTTTATTTGTTTTGTGAGGTCACGAAGAATCCAGCACGAGTTGAAGGTTAGAAAGAAATAACATTTATTTACAATAACATATATATACAACAGCAACAGCAACTCCCTTGCTGCTCACTCCTCTCGAGCTGGTTCCAAACTGGCCAGCTTTATTTATGCAGCGAATCTGCTTATGATTTCTGCCCCAACCCCCTCATTGGGGAATCTCGTACTCCCAAAGGATTGTGGGATTGCCATTAGTACCCAGCCAGTGGGAAGCAGGCAGGTTATAACAATCTGGAATCTCTGAGTTTACAAGATTCAAATCAGAAAAGAGACTGAAAGTTGCTGGGATTAAATCATCACAATCACAATTCTCCAACCCATATTCTCCACCTCCCCCTTCTCCCATATTCTCCCTGTGTCTGTGTGGGTTTTCTTTGGGTGCTCCGGTTCCTCCACAATCCAAAGATGTGCAGATTAGGTGGATTGGCCATGCTAAATTGCTCTCAGTGTCCAAAAAGGTTAGGTGGGGTTACTGGGTTACGAGGATAGGGTAGAGGCATGAGCTTAGGTGGGGTGCTCTTTCCAAGGGCCAGTGTGGACTCGATGGGCTGAATGGCCTCCTTCTGCATTGTAAATTCTATGAATTCTATGAAGTCTATGAATTGTATATGACCTTACCTCCTCACGTGCTCTCACTACTCCCAGTGTTTCAATCACAGATAAGACCATCACTGATCACTTCCTTATATCACTCCCCACCCACATCCCCCTTCCACACCCCAACCCTACCCCCTTCTGTATCCATCCCTGGAAAAACCTATTCCCCAATTCACTTCCAACGGCACTTTCAAAATCCTAACTATCTGTCTCTGGCCCTCCGATCACCACAACATTTCTGCAGCGACTGAGTTACTCAGGGAGCAATGAAACTGGGAATGAACAGGCTCCTGTTTTGGGTGTGTTTAGTGGGGTGTTTCCCGGAGCCTGTAGTGCTGAAAATGATTCCGTTATTAACCGGGATTCTGGGATATTTGGGCGGCGGTGAGGAAGGAGCCTCCGAGGCCGCACTGAAATCCACTTCCTGCGAGCTGAGCCCGTCAGTGCAGGGAGAGATCAGGGGGTGATCTTTAAATGCTGCCCCCATCCCTCAACTCCCACCGCGGCCTCCGGATTCCCAAAATTACCGATTAGAGGGTTCTCGACCCACCCCCATCCACACGGTCAAGGCAGGGAACGCTCGGGGCCTGATCCCAGGCTCGGACAGCCTGCTGCCCGGGCAGCATGGCAGTGCCAGCCTGACACCCTGGCAGTGCTCATGCCATACTGGTTGTGCCCCATGGACATCTTGGCAGGGCCAGTGTGGCATTGCCAGGGTGACCAGATGGCATTGCCAGAGTCACCAGGTGGCACTGCCAACATGCCAGGCTAGCACTGCTAAGCTGTCTCCAACACCCTCCACCATCCCAGAGATACTCACCTCGGCGGGGCACCTTAGTGAAGAAGCTCCTGGGACACTATCTGGTGCCACCACACACATGCTCCAGTACAGCAGGTGGAGGTAGGAGCTCCCGAGGGCACGGACGGTCGGAGGGTGGGCCGGCCCCAGGGACTAGCTGCCATCCAGAAGGGTGTTGGGGTGCTGGAACGGACAGTCCCATCGATTGTGGTGATGCAGTCGCAGATTCAGCGACTACATGAGGGGTTGTTGGTGAGTATCCAGCACCTGCAGGAGAAGGTGGAGGAATCCAACCGTGTGCAGGAGCAGGAGGTGGTGCTGCCATGGTGACACCCAGGTCCGCAGTGGAGGCCTTGGGGCGAGGGTTTCAGCCCTGGGTCAGCATGTCCAAGGCTTGGGGCACACTCTGCGGCCGCTGGCCTCGGCCCAGTACAAGGCTGCCCCCTCACAGGCAGCAATGTGCCAGACACTGCTGGACAGTGCAGTCACAGCGGGCAGAACAGGGCAGCACCACGCTACCTGGGACAGTCGAACAGCAGCCGGGTCCATCCAGGCCCATTTTCCCCAGAAGATGGCCAGCAAAGGGGACCCAGGTCACAGAGTAGGAATCACAGCAGGCCGCCTCCACCCCTGATTCACCTGGAGGTAGCATTAGGACCTGTAAGGACAGAAAATTAGAAAGCAGTTTTCACAGAATCACAGTATTTACAGTGCAGAAGGAGGCCATTCAGCCCACCGAGTCTGCACCGGCCCTTAGAAAGAGCACCCTACCTAAGCCCACACCTCCACCCCATCCCCACACTTCCACCCTATCCCCGTAACCCCACTTTACCTTACCTTTTTTGGACACTAAGGGCAATTTATCTTGGCCAATCCACCTAACCTGCACATCTTTGGACTGTGGAAGGAATCCGGAGCACCCGGAGGAAACCCATGCACACACGGGGAGAATTTGCAGACTCCGCACAGACAGTGACCCAAGCCGGGAATCGAACCAGGGACCCTGGTGCTGTGAAGCCATTGTGGTAACCAATATGCTACCGTATCCCCCTTATGTTGGCATGGGTGCAGGACACAGTTTAGTGACGGGGGCTAGGGCCCAATCTGTATATTTGTTGTCACATTAAACACCTGTTCACACTGTTACAACCTGCCTTGGTGCTCTGTCGGATGGGTGTGAGGGGTGGGCTGGTCTGGGCTGGCCAGATAGGGTGCGTGGGGCAGGGGAAATGGACGGTTGTTGGGGGTTGGCTTGGCTAAAAGGCCACAGTTCAGAAAGCGCCCACCGCTCCGGTGTCCCATTCCCCCGCCACCCACAACTACCACCGTCCCAACTTCCGCCACATCAATGATTTGATGGGACTGTGTGATGGACTGGTCAGCTCGCAGGCAGGGATCACCCAGGTGGAAAGTGCTATTGTGGCAGGAGTCAGACATTGTCAAACGATGCGGAGCACCAGAGCTCATTGCTGAGCGGGCTGTCATCATCTTCCATCCCATAGACCAGACCCGCTGTTACAGCCAACCAGGGTCTGCATCCCGTAGTGTGGCAGGAATGTATCATAGAGGAGGTTGTGGGCGGGCGAGTGGCCAGGAGGCGGGGCGGGGTGTGTGGGGGGCATTGTGGTGTCTGTGCCCTTGGTCAGACACCGTCAGTCTGTGAATCTGGAGGTGATCAGAGCGTCCCGTGTACATTGGCCCTTGTGCACACATTGTAGGGCCTCCAGTGCCTGCCCAAGCCCTGCCTGTCTCGCCCTCCCCTACATCCTCCTCATCAGAGGAGGCCGGGTGTTCAACCTCTTCTGCCAGCACATTGCCCCTCTGCTGCGTGATGTTGTGGAGGGTACAGCAGGCCACCATAATGCGGGCGACCCTCTCGGGACCAAACTGAAGGGCCCCTCCGGAGTGGTCCAGGCACCTGAACCACATCTTCAGGAGGCCGAAGCACCGCTCGGTCACACCCCTAGTCCTACATGGGCGTCGTTGTAGAGGGTCTCCACGTCATCAGCCACAGCCGCAGTGGATAACCCCTATCACCCAGGAGCAAATCCTGTCATAATATGCACCCATGCACATCATGATGCAAAAACAGGCAGTAACAGACACCCAGGTGAGCCAATCAACATACAGAACAGAACACAACCAATCACCAGACAGAACACCAGAGGGTGGCTTCCAACTATAAAACACACAAGGCCTCAGCACTCTGCCTCTTTCCACTGGGGACAACTGTAGTGACAGTCAGGGTTGTCACGTGAGAGTACCTTTAAGAAATGGATGTCTAAGTAATGTAACTTTAAGAAATGGAGCAGCTCATATTACTGAAGTGATGTCAGAGTGTGGGTGGAGCTGGGGTTTTAGCTCAGCCATTTTGCAGTGTTTTGGTTTCCGTTTTGAGGAAAAGAGCTTGGGTGTGTCTGTGTTTGCAGTGAGCTGGACCTGTTGTGATCTCTGCCATGAAAGACTATCTCTGAATCATTTGGGTGATTTAAACTCATAATAGTAATGTCTTTAACCTGATGTGTTTCTGTTGTTAAAGGTGTTCAGTCATTTGGAGGTTGGAGGTTTGAAGGACCATTTTGAGGGATTATTTAGTGTAGTATTATTTTCGGGGTTATCTTTGGAGTAAGGGGTGGTAAATGAGCCAATGTTTATTTAAAAAGGTTAAGTTGAATTTATGGAATAAACATTGTTTTGTGTTTAAAAACCCACGTGTCCATAATTGTAATCCCACACCTGGAGACCAAGCCGTGTGCTTCAAAAGCAACAATCCATTAAAGGGAGAGGTTGGTTGAACTCCATGGTACATTTTGGGGTTCTGAAAACACAGCTCCCACAACAGGGTGTACAAATCAGCCAACACCTTCTACACGTGGATCAGAGCTAGCCTGGTCCAGATAGTTAGAGTTAGTTTACTTCGAGTAGTAGAGAGTCAACCCACAGGCAGCTGCGTGCTTCGTTACTGAAGTTCAATAAAACTTATTGAACTAACGCCTATGTTTGGTGTATGCTTTATCGTTTATCTGCATCATGTTGCAGTCCATGTTACCCCAGGGTGTATAACACAACAAACCCCTCAGTTGGGGGGGGGCATCTCGAACATGTCAGGAATCATCGAATGTGCCAGGATGAAGGAGTTGTGCACACTGCCCGGGTATTGGGCACAGTTGTGTATGATGAAGACGTTGTGCACACTGCCCGGGTATTGGGCACAGTTGTTTATGATGAAGACGTTGTGCACACTGCTCGGGTATTGGGCACAGTTGTGTATGATAAAGACATTGTGCACACTGCCCGGGTATTGGGCACAGTTGTGTATGATGAAGGCTTTGTGCACACTGCCCGGGTATTGGGCACAGTTGTTTATGATGAAGACGTTGTGCACACTGCCCGGGTATTGGGCACAGTTGTGTATGATGAAGACGTTGTGCACACTGCCCGGGTATTGGGCACAGTTGTGTATGATGAAGACGTTGTGCACACTGCCCGGGTATTGGGCACAGTTGTGTATGATGAAGACGTTGTGCACACTGCCCGGGTATTGGGCACAGTTGTTTATGATGAAGACGTTGTGCACACTGCCCGGGTATTGGGCACAGTTGTGTCCGATGAAGACGTTGTGCACACTGCCCGGATATTGGGCACAGTTGTGTATGATGAAGACGTTGTTCACACTGCCCGGGTATAGGCACAGTTGTGTCTGATGAAGACGTTGTGCACACTGCCCGGTTATTGGGCACAATTGTTTATGATGAAGACGTTGTGCACACTGCCCGGGTATTGGGCACAGTTGTGTATGATGAAGGAGTTGTGCACACTGCCCGGGTATTGGGCACAGTTGTTTATGATGAAGGCGTTGTGCACACTGCCCGGGTATTGGGCACAGTTGTTTATGATGAAGACGTTGTGCACACTGCCCGGGTATTGGGCACAGTTGTGTATGATGAAGACGTTGTGCACACTGCCCGGGTATTGGGCACAGTTGTTTATGATGAAGGAGTTGTGCACACTGCCCGGGTATTGGGCACAGTTGTTTATGATGAAGGCGTTGTGCACACTGCCCGGGTATTGGGCACAGTTGTTTATGATGAAGACGTTGTGCACACTGCCCGGGTATTGGGCACAGTTGTGTATGATGAAGACGTTGTGCACACTGCCCCGGAATTGGGCACAGTTGTGTCTGATGAAGGCGTTGTGCACACTGCCCGGGTATTGGGCACAGTTGAGTCTGATGAAGACGTTGTGCACACTGCCCGGGTATTGGGCACAGTTGTGTATGATGAAGACGTTCTGCACACTGCCCGGGTATTGGGCACAGTTGTTTATGATGAAGACGTTGTGCACACTGCCCGGGTATTGGGCACAGTTGTTTATGATGAAGGCGTTGTGCACACTGCCCGGGTATTGGGCACAGTTGTTTATGATGAAGGCGTTGTGCACACTGCCCGGGTATTGGACACAGTTGTTTATGATGAAGACGTTGTGCACACTGCCCGGGTATTGGGCACAGTTGTTTATGATGAAGGCGTTGTGCACACTGCCCGGGTATTGGACACAGCTGTGTCTGATGCGCAGCTGATGGTTACACGCCAGCTGCATGGTCATCGAGTGGATCCCCTTTCGGTTTGTGTAGATCGGCCTGTCATCTGCAAATATTCGCAGGAGGACATGCACCCCATTGATCTCTCCTTGACCCGGGGTATCCCGGCGATGTATCGTGGTGGGCATGGGCCACATTGAAATGGATATATTGTTGCTTCTGTGGATATAGGGCCTCCCTGACAACGCGGATGTACCTTTGTACCGAGCTCTCTGAGATCCCAGACTGGATCCCACTCGTCGCCTGGAAGCACCCCATGGCGTAAAGGTACAGGGCGACCGTCACCTTGACAACCACTGGGTGTCCTCTCCTATTGATGGTGCCTGGAGCATCATGATCTGGCAGAAATTCCGCACTGTCCCCTGATCACCCGGAGACTTCGACAGCATGCCTGGTCCGGCAGTTCCTCGAATGTCAGGTGCTGCCGGTACACATGAGGCCCCATGTGGCACCTCCTTTGCACCTCCTCCTCCTCCTCGGCCTGTTGTGTGGCCAGCACTCCATCCTTGGGTTTGGATTTGTTTTATTGTCACGTGTATCGAGGTACAGTGAAACGTATTGTTCTGCGCATAGTCCAGACAAATCATTCCATTCATGAAAAAAAACAATGTAAATACATAGCTACCGGCATTGGATGAAGCATACAGGAGTGTAGTACTACTCAGTCGAGAAGATGTGTGAAGAGATCAGATCAGTCCATAAGAGGGTCATTCAGGAGTCGGGTAACAGCGGGGAAGAAGCTGTTTTTGAACCCAGTAAGAAGTCTTCCAACACCAGGTAAAAGTCCAACAGGTTTCTTTCAAACACTAGCTTTCGGAGCACTGCTCCTTCCTCAGGTGATTCACTTAAGGAAGGAGCAGTGCTCCGAAAGCTCGTGTTTGAAACAAACCTGTTGGACTTTAACCTGGTGTTGTAAGACTTCTTACTGTGCTCACCCCAATCCAACGCCGGCATCTCCACATCATGGTTTTTGAACCTGTTATGTGCGTGTTCTCAGACTTTTGTATCTCCTGGTCGATGGAAGAAGTGGGAAGAGTGAGTAAGCCGGGTGGGAGGGGTCTTTGATTATGCTGCCCGCTTTCCCAATGCAGTGGGAGGCGTAGACAGAGTCAGTGGATTGGAGGTGGGTTTGTGTGATGGACTGGGCTGTGTTCACGACTCTGTAGATTCTTACGGTGTTGGGCCAAGCAGTTGCCACACCAGGCTGTGATGCTGCCAGATAGGATGCTTACTATGGTGCCTCTGTAAAAATTGGGAAGAGTTAATGTGGATATGCCAAATTTCCTTTGTTTCCTGAGAAAGTATAGGCACTGTTGTGCTTTCTTGGTCACAGCGTCGACATTGGTGGACCAGGACAGATTATTGGTGATGTGCACACCTAGGAATTTGAAACTGTTAACCACCTCGACACCATCTCCACCTCTACACCATTGATGCAGACAGGGGTGTGTATGATACTGCGCTTCCTGAAGTCAATGACCAACTCTTCAGTTTCACTGACTTTGAGGGAGAGTTTGTTGTCATTGCACCACTCCACGAGGTTCTCTATCTCCCTCTTCTACTCTGAGTCATCGTTGTTGATGATCCGACCCACTATGGTTGTGTCATCAGCAAACCTGGACATGGAGTTGGAGCCAAACTTTGCCACGCAGTCGTGTGTGTATAGGAAATATAGTAGGGGGCTAGGTACGCAGCTTTAGAGGGCCCAGGTATTGAGGACAATCGTGCAGCCCACCCCCTCCCCCAGCATCATAACTGGCATTGAAGAGGTGGCGCCTCTCCGGGTCCGAACCCCTCTCTCTCCCTCATCAGCCACGGCGCCTGTTTCACAATTTTTAAAAGCTCAAGTGAACGTCGCCGTCGGGAACTCCCCCCGATGGAGGCGGAGAATCGCGGAGTCCTGGAGAATACCGGGTCAGGCACGCTGATATGCCAATGCCATTTTCTCTAAGTGAGGAATGGAACACAATGACGCTGCTGTTGAGGCACTGGAGAATTGCGATTTGGAAACCGGCGCGCGCCACAATTTCAGAGTCAAAACAGATTCCCCACCAAATTGTCCTTCCTGCAGTAACTGACTGCTTAACTAATAATGCAATGCCTCCTCCTCATTTACCCCCACCCCTGTCTCGCCTGAAGATTTTATATCAGCTGCCAATCCTGCCCCTCCCTCAACCACATCTCCGTGATGGCAACTATATCACAATTCCACGGGCTGGATTCTCCGCCAGCGGATGCTTCATTTTGCCGGCAGCCCGGAGGTTTCCCAACGGTGTGGGGCTGCCCACAATGGGAAACCCCATTGTTTAGCTGGCGTAACGGAGCATCCCGCCAGTGGGGTGAAACAGAAATGTGGTGTAACGGGGCGGAGAATCCAGCCCCACGTGTTAATCCTCGCCCTTAACTCATCCGCTTCACCTGTAATGCTCCTAGCAATAAAGTAGATGCCATCCAGTCTTGCCTTCTCCCTTGAAATTCAATAAAGTTCTATAGCCTCTGACTCGATTGCTTTACTGAATAATGCTGCGTCCCTATTGTGCTAACATTCTGTCATCCCCTCTCCTTGCCAAATTATTTTAAACTCCTCCCAACAGCACGTGCAAACCCATCCACAAGGATGCTAGTCCCTCTGTGGTTGAGATGTCGACTGTCCCGCTTGCACAGGTCCCACTTTCCCCACAAATGGTCCCAGTGATCTAGGAATTTACACCCCTCCCTCCTGCACCAGCTCTTAAACCACACGTTAATCTGCATTATTCTCCTATTTCTGTGCTCACTCGCACCTGGCACTGGGAGTAATCCAGAGATTACAATAATAATAATAATAATCTTTATTGTCACAAGTAGGCTTACATTAACACTGCAATGAAGTTACTGTGAAAATCCCCTAGTTGCCACTCTCTGGTGCCTGTTTGGGTCACAGAGGGAGAATTCAGAATGTCCAAATCACCTAACAGCACATCTATCGGGACTTGTGGGAGGAAACCGGAGCATCCGGAGGAAGCTCATTCAGACACAGGGAGAACGTGCAGGCTCCACACAAACAGTGACCCAAGCCAGGAATCGAACCTGGGACCCTGGAGCTGTGATGCACACAGTGCTACCCACTGTGCTACCATACTGCCCAACTCGAGAGGTCCAGCTTTTTATTCTACTGCCTTGCTTCCTGAATTCTTGATGTAAGACCTCACCGCTCTTTCTACTGATATCATTGGGACCAAGATGGACCATGACCTCTGCCTTATCTCCCCCCCATTCAGGATTCCCTGCAGCCGTGCAGCAACATCCAAGTCCCTGGTACCAGGGAGACAACTCACCATTCAGGAGTCACAGTGGTTGATGGCCACAGTCATGCCTATCTTCTCCCCTGATATATGTTCCCCTATTATTATTGCTCTTCATCTCTTCCTCCCCTCCTGTACATACAGGCTCCTGTGGTGCCAGATGTTTGACTCTGTCTGCACTCACTCACTCCCTGGAGAAACCAGTACCTTCATCAGCTTCCAGAGAACTCCTGAACTACCTGCCTGTTTATCATAGACAGCCTGGTGCTCACCCTTTCCCTTCCATCTTCAAGTCCCTTCAGCTGCGGTGTGACCATCTCTCTGAGCGTGCTACCCATGATGCTCTCAGCCTCAAGGATGCTCCACACTATCTCCAGCCACCATTCCAGATATGAAATCCGAGCTTCCGGAAGCTATAGCTGGACAGCCTTTCTGCACAAATGCTGGTCCCGGGCACTGGAATGTACCTGGCTTCCCACATAGAACAGGAGGAACATAACACAGCTTTGAGCTTGCCTGTCATGACTAAACTATTTAAATTTAAAATTTTATTAAAAAATTAAATAAATCAAACAGGTCCCTTCCCTTGCTTAAAAAATGACTGACAATTTAATCCAATTTGAAAATACCCTCCAGGACACTCACGCACTTTCTGAAATGTGCCATCATCTCAGACCGCGGCTGTCTATCCCCATACAATCGGCAATTTACCCTGCCGTTGCTGCCACCACTGAAAAGATAAAGGTGAGGGTGGTTGGAGCTGCACTCATCCAGGCAAGTGGAGAGTATTCCATCACACTCCTGACTTGTGTCTTGTACATGGTGGACAGGGTTTGGGGAGTCAGGAGGTTAGTTACTCGCCGTAGGATTCCCAGCCTTTGATGAGTTTTGTTAAGCACAGTATTGATATGGATGGTCCAGTTCAGTTTCTGCTCAATGATAACCCCCAGGATGTTGAAAATGGGGCATTCAGCAATGGTAATGACATTGAAAGGGGCAGCAGTTAGATTCATTCTTGTTGGTGATGGCCATTGTCTGGCACATGTTTGATGCAAATGTTACTTGCCACTTTTCAGCCCAAGCCTGGATATTGTCTAGGTCTTGCTGCATTTACACAGGGATGGTTTCAGTATCTGAGAAGTCGTGAATGGTGCTGAACTTTGTGCAGTCATTCGGGAACATCCCCACCTCTGGCGTTATGATTGAAGGAAGGTAATTGATGAAGCAACAGAAGATGGTTGGGCCTAGGTCACTACTCTGAGGAACTCCTGCAGTGATGTCCTGGAACTGAAATGATTGACCTCCAACAACCACAACCATCCACCTTTGTGCCAATCTCTCCAATCAGGAGAGACTTTTCCCACTGCTTCCCATTGAGTCCAGTTTTGCTTGGGTTCCTTGATGCCAAACTTGGTCAAGGGCAGTCACTCTCACCTCACCTCGAGAGTTTAGCACCTTTGTCTATGTTTGAACCAAGGCTGGAATGAGTTCAGGAGCTGAGTGACCCTCGTGAAACCCAAACTGAGTATCAGTGAGCAGATTATTGCTAAGAGCCGCTGATAACACTGTTGATGACACCTTCCATCACTTTCCTAATGACTGAGAGCAGAATGACTGGGTGATAATTAGCTGGGTTGTATTTGTCCTGTTTCCTGTGTACTGGACACACCTGGGCAACTTTCCACATTGTCGGGTAGATGGCAGTGTTGTAGCTGTACTGGAACAGCTTGGCTAGGCGTGAAGCACGTTCTGGGGCACACGTCTTCAGTACTATTGCTGGGATGTTGTCAGGACCCATAGGCTTTGCAGCATCCAGAGCCTTCAGCTGTTTCTTCATATCACGTGGACTGAATCAAACTGGCTGAAGACTGATATCGGTGATGCTGAAGACCTACGGAGGAGACCCAGATGGATCATCCACTCAGTGTTTCTGGTTGAAGATTTTTATGACTGCTTCAGCCTTATTGTTTGCACTTATGTGTTGGGCTCCCCCATCATTGAGGATGGGGATCTTTGTGGAGCCTCCTACCCCAGTGAGTTGTTTAATTGTCCACCACCATTCATGGCTGGATGTGGAAGGACTGCAGAGCTTAGATCTGACCTGTTGGTTATGGATCTATTGCTGAGCTCTGTCTAATACTTGTTGCTTATGCTGTTTGGCAGGCAGGTAATCCTGTGTTGTAGGTTTAGGATGTTGACACCTCATTTTTCGGTATGCCTGGTGTTGTTCCTGGCATGCACTCCTGCACTCTTCCTTAAACCAGGGTTGATCCCCTGGGTTGGTGGGAATGGTAGAGTGGGGGATATGCAGTCATGAGGTTGCAGTTTGTGGTTGAGTCCAATTCTGCTGCTGATGATGACCCACAGCACCTCATGGATGCCCAGTCTTGAGTTTCTGGATCTGTTCAAAGTCTATCCCATTTAGTACGGTGATAGTGTCACAGAACATGATGGAGGATATCCTCAATGTGAAGATGGGACTTTATCCCCACAAGGACTGTGCGGTGCTCTCTCCTATTGATGCTGCCACGGACAGATGTATCTGTGGCAGGCAGGTTGGTGAGGATGAGGTCAAGTATGATTTTCCCTCTTGTTGGTTCCCTCACCACCTGCTGCAGTCCCAGTCGAGCAGCTATGTCCTTTATGACTCCGGCCAGCTCGGTCTGTGGTGGTACTACTGAGCGACTCTTGGCGATGGACATTGAAGTCCCACATCCAGAGTATATTCTGTGCCCTTGCCACCCTCAGTGCTTCCTCCAAGTGGTGTTCAACATGGAGGAGTAATGATTCATCAGTTAAGGGTTTGACGGTACGTGGTAATCAACATGAGGTTTCCATGTCTGGGTTTGACCTGATGCCATGGCATTTCATGGTGTCCTGCGTTGATGTTCAGGACTCCCAGGGTAACTCCCTCCCGGCAGTCACTGTGCCTCTGGTGGGTCCTGCCAGTGGGAGCATTAGCCTGAGCTCTCTGGATTACTGGTCCAGTGATAATACCACAGAGCCACCACCTGCCCTTTTTACACCGATAGCTGCCATATTCTGGTAAGTTTAAAGATCACAAAGCTGCTCAGTGTGTTCGAGTGTCTGAGTCAATGGGTGTGTGAGGGTGTGCAAGTGGGGAGGTGCGTGAGGTAAGTGAGGAGGGTGGGGACATGAGTGAGGTAAGTGAGAAGGGTAGGGAGGTGGGTAAGGTGGTAAGAGAGAAGGGTGATAGCTGGGTATTCTAATAGCTGAGTAGGGTGGTAGCTGGGTCGGGTGATGGCTGGATAGGGTGGTAGGTGGGAAGGATGATAGCTGGGTAGGGTGACAGCTGGGTAGGGTGGGTAGATGGGTAGGGTGATAACTGGGTCGGGTGGGTAGATGGGTAGGGTGATAGCTGGGAAGGGTGATAGCTGGGTCGGGTGATAGCTGGGTCGGGTGGGTAGATGGGTCGGGTGATTGCTGGGTAGGGTGGTAGGTGGGAGGGTGCCTGGTGGGTCGGGCGGAAGCTGGGTAGGGTGATAGCTGGGTAGGGTGATAGCTGGGTAGGGTGATAGCTGGGTAGGGTGATAGCTGGGTAGGGTGGGTAGCTGGGTAGGGTGATAGCTGGGTAGGGTGGGTAGCTGGGTAGGGTGATAGCTGGGTAGGGTGATACCTGGGTAGGGTGATAGCTGGGTAGGGTGATAGCTGGGTAGGGTGATAGCTGGGTAGTGTGATATCTGGGTAGGGTGGGTAGCTGGGTAGGGTGATAGCTGGGTAGGGTGATAGCTGGGTAGGGTGATAGCTGGGTAGGGTGATTGCCGGGTAGGGTGTTAGCTGGGTAGGGTGATAGCTGGGTAGGGTGATAGCTGGGTAGGGTGATAGCTGGGAAGTGTGATAGCTGGGTAGTGATAGCTGGGTAGGGTGATAACTGGGTAGGGTGATAGCTGGGTAGGGTAATAGCTGGGTAGGGTGGGTAGCTGGGTGGGGTGATAGCTGGGTAGTGTGATAGCTGGGTAGGGTGATAGCTGGGTAGGGTGATAGCTGGGTAGGGTGGGTAGCTGGGTAGGGTGGGTAGCTGGGTAGGGTGATAGCTGGGTAGGGTGATAGCTGGGTAGTGTGATAGCTGGGTAGAGTGATAGCTGGGTAGGGTGGGTAGCTGGGTAGGGTGATAGCTGGGTAGTGTGATAGCTGGGTAGGGTGATAGCTGGGTAGGGTGATAGCTGGGTAGGGTGATAGCTGGGTAGGGTGATAGCTGGGTAGGGTGATAGCTGGGTAGTGTGATAGCTGGGTAGAGTGATAGCTGGGAAGGGTGGGTAGCTGGGTAGGATGATTGCGGGGTAAGGTGGGTAGCTGGGTAGGGTGATAGCTGGGTAGGGTGATAGCTGGGTAGGGTGATAGCTGGGTAGGGTGGGTAGCTGGGTAGGGTGATAGCTGGGTAGGGTGATAGCTGTGTAGTGTGATAGCTGGGTAGGGTAATAGCTGGGTAGGGTGATAGCTGGGTATGGTGATAGCTGGGTAGGGTGATAGCTGGGTAGGGCGATAGCTGGGTAGAGTGATAGCTGGGTAGGGTGATAGCTGGGTAGGGTGGGTAGCTGGGTAGGGTGATAGCTGGGTAGGGTGGGTAGCTGGGTAGGGTGACAGCTGGGTAGGGTGGGTAGGGTGGGTAGCTGGGTAGGCTGATAGCTGGGTAGGGTGATAGCTGGGTAGGGTGATAGCTGTATAGGGTGATAGCTGGGTAGGGTGATAGCTGGGTAGTGTGATATCTGGGTAGGGTGGGTAGCTGGGTAGGGTGATAGCTGGGTAGGGTGATAGCTGGGTAGGGTGAGTAGCTGGGTAGGGTGATAGATGGGTAGGGTGATAGCTGGGTAGGGTGATAGCTGGGTAGGGTGATAGCTGGGTAGGGTGAGTAGCTGGGTAGGGTGATAGATGGGTAGGGTGATAGCTGGGTAGGGTGATAGCTTGGTAGGGTGGGTAGCTGGGTAGGGTGATAGCTGGGTAGGGTGGGTAGCTGGGTAGGGTGATAGCTGGGTAGGGTGATAGCTGGGTAGGGTGATAGCTGGGTAGGGTGATAGCTGGGTAGGGTGGGTAGGTGGGTAGGGTGATAGCTGGGTAGGGTGATAGCTGGGTACGGTGATAGCTGGGTAGGGTTATAGCTGGGTAGGCTGATAGCTGGGCAGGGTGATAGCTGGGGTAGGGTGATAGCTGGGTAGGGTGGTTAGCTGGGTAGGGTGATAGCTGGGTAGGGTGATAGCTGGGTAGGGTGATAGCTGGGTAGGGTGGGTAGGTGGGTAGGGTGATAGCTGGGTAGGGTGATAGCTGGGTACGGTGATAGCTGGGTAGGGTGATAGCTGGGTAGGCTGATAGCTGGGCAGGGTGATAGCTGGGGTAGGGTGATAGCTGGGTAGGGTGATAGCTGGGTAGGGTGGGTAGCTGGGTAGGGTGATAGCTGGGTAGGGTGGGTAGCTGGGTAGTGTGATAGCTGGGTAGTGTGATAGCTGGGTAGTGTGTTAGCTGGGTAGGGTGATAGCTGGGTAGGGTGATAGCTGGGTAGTGTGATAGCTGGGTAGTGTGATAGCTGGGGATGGTGATAGCTGGGCAGGGTGATAGCTGGGTTGGGTGGTAGCTGGGTAGGGTGATAGCTGGGTAGGGTGATAGCTGGGTAGTGTGTTAGCTGGGTAGGGTGATAGCTGGGTAGGGTGGGTAGGGTGGGAGTGAAGTTAAAACTCACCACTATTCTTAAAATTCCCCCTATACCAAAAAAAAGGTTGTTATTCTAAATGGTGAACCGGGATTCTCACTCCCTGACTCCAATGCAGGCTTCTGTGGGTGCTATTCAGGTCAAACTATCTTTTCAAGTTATCCCCCGGTATAACCCATACCTTCACCGAAGAAATTTACCTACTTACCCCTTAATAGCATCGATGTCCTGGGTCCTGCGTTATTAAGGAAGTGAAGTAAGCTAATAACCACTTTTTCAGGTTAAGTTAAGTTATTTTATTATTATAATTTTTTCTTTTAAAAGCTGCAAACACTTTCTTTACAGAAAGGAAATAAGATCTTGCTTCTGGCTGCTGCTGGTTAGTTGTAGAGACCTTCAGGCCCACGAACACTCAATCTTCTTTAAATTCTGGTCTTCTTGGGATGTATTCGCTAGTTAGCTCTGTTGCTGTGTCTTGTTGATCCATGTACTGAGCTACAAGAGCTAACTCTGCTAGCTATCTCTACGCTGACTCTGACTCCTGTTTAAATTCTAGTCTTCCTTAGATGTATAACTGTTTAAACTCGGCTGCTTGCCTTGTCTTTCCCATGACCGAGCTCTCTCTCTCTCTCTCTCTCTCTGAGTTCTCCTCCCCTTCTCTCCTGTTGCTGTTTTCCTCTGTCCTGTCCTCTGCTGCTCCCTGGGTTTATATTCTCTTTCTGAGAGTTATTAAGTTTTAACGACTTTATTGTAAATGGGCTTGTTTCACTTTGATAGTTTAAAAGTATCTTTGATGTAAACATCTTACTACAACTAATTATTCATTTTGGGCATATCGTCTCCTCTCAGATCTGATTAAAAAATGCTTTGGTTTCAATAGTTAACTTTTATTTCTGTGATTTCGAATCGTTTAATTTTCCAATTGTCCCCAGCTCATAACTTTGCCTTTGATTTTGACTTAAATGATGTTTCTCGTAGACAGGTCGTCTCCAATTTCATTTAATTGACTTGATGTTCGTAGAATTTTACACTTAAAATTGACACCAAATTTGACTGGGCATCTTCCATCCTTTCCAGCTGTTTACTAAGAGAGTTTATTTCAATTAAGGTGTGAAACTTTGCTTTTAGCTGTATGCTAAAATTTAACTTGGTTATGACTTGAAAGACTTGCCTGTTTTAAACATTCGTCACTTAATGCAATTGAAACTCTCATCCATGCTTTTTCAGATGCTTCCTGAGATAGTTACATTCCATGAAGGTGTGAGCCATTGTTTTAGCTTACCACATGAAACCTGTGTGTCTGCGAAATCTGCTTGTGAGCAAGAATCTGCATTTTATAACCCTGCTCTTTGCAGCTGCTATTAACCTTTTGTGGGATCTTTCCCTGTACCCTCTCAAACCAGATATTGCCAGACTTCCATGTTTCAAATGACACATTTTTCTGTATTTTCAAGAACAATAGCTGGGTAGGGTGGGTAGCTGGGTTGGGTGGGTAGCTGGGTAGGGTATTAGCTGGGTAGGGTGATAGCTGGGTAGGGTGATATCTGTGTAGGGTGATAGCAGGGTAGGGTGATAGCTGTGTAGGGTGATCGCTGGGTAGGGTGATAGCTGGGTAGGGCGATAGCTGGGTAGTGTGATAGCTGGGTAGGGTGATAGCTGGGTAGGGTGATAGCTGGGTAGGGTGATAGCTGGGTAGGGTGATAGCTGGGTAGGGTGATAGCTGGGTAGGGTGGGTAGCTGGGTAGGGTGATAGCTGGGTAGGGTGATAGCTGGGTAGGGTGATAGCTGGGTAGAGTGGGTAGCTGGGTAGGGTGATAGCTGGGTAGGGTAATAGCTGGGTATAGTGGGTAGCTGGGTAGGGTGATAGCTGGGTAGGGTGATAGCTGGGTAGTGTGATAGCTGGGTAGGATGATAGCTGGGTAGGGTGACAGCTGGGTAGGGTGATAGCTGGGTAGGGTGATAGCTGGGTAGGGTGATAGCTGGGTAGGTTGATAGCTGGGTAGGGTGATAGCTGGGTAGGTTGATAGCTGGGTAGGGTGATAGCTGGGTAGGGTGATAGCTGGGTAGGGTGATAGCTGGGTAGGGTGATAGCTGGGTAGGGTGATAGCTGGGTAGGGTGATAGCTGGGTAGAGTGGGTAGCTGGGTAGGGTGATAGCTGGGTAGGGTGATAGCTGGGTATAGTGGGTAGCTGGGTAGGGTGATAGCTGGGTAGGGTGATAGCTGGGTAGGGTGATAGCTGGGTAGAGTGGGTAGCTGGGTAGGGTGATAGCTGGGTAGGGTGATAGCTGGGTATAGTGGGTAGCTGGGTAGGGTGATAGCTGGGTAGGGTGATAGCTGGGTAGTGTGATAGCTGGGTAGGATGAGAGCTGGGAAGGGTGACAGCTGGGTAGGGTGATAGCTGGGTAGGGTGATAGCTGGGTAGGGTGATAGCTGGGCAGGGTGATAGCTGGGTAGGGTGAGTAGCTGGGTAGGGTGATAGCTGGGTAGGGTGATAGCTGGGTAGGATGATAGCTGGGTAGGGTGATAGCTGGGTAGGGTGATAGCTGGGTAGGGTGATAGCTGGGTAGGTTGATAGCTGGGTAGGGTGATAGCTGGGTAGGGTGATAGCTGGGTAGGGTGATAGCTGGGTAGGGTGATAGCTGGGCAGGGTGATAGCTGGGTAGGGTGATAGCTGGGTAGGGTGATAGCTGGGCAGGGTGATAGCTGGGTAGGGTGATAGCTGGGTAGTGTGTTAGCTGGGTAGGGTGATAGCTGGGTAGGGTGGGTAGGTGGGTAGGGTGATAGTGAAGTTAAAACTCACCACTATTCTTAGAATTCCCCCTATACCAAAAAAAAGGTTGATATTCTAAATGGTGAACCGGGATTCTCACTCCCTGACTCCAATGCAGGCTTCTGTGGGTGCTATTCAGGTCAAACTATCTTTTCAAGTTATCCCCCGGTATAACGCATACCTTCACCGACGAAATTTACCTACTTACCCCTTAATAGCATCGATGTCCTGGGTCCTGCATTATTAAGGAAGTGAAGTAAGCTAATAACCACTTTTTCAGGTTAAGTTAAGTTATTTTATTATTATAATTTTTTCTTTTAAAAGCTGCAAACACTTTCTTTACAGAAAGGAAAAAAGATCTTGATTCTGGCTGCTGCTGGTTAGTTGTAGAGACCTTCAGGCCCACGACACTCAATCTTCTTTAAATTCTGTTCTTCTTGGGATGTATTCGCTAGTTAGCTCTGTTGCTGTGTCTTGTTGATCCATGTACTGAGCTATAAGAGCTAACTCTGCTAGCTATCTCTAAGCTGACTCTGACTCCTGTTTAAATTCTAGTCTTCCTTAGATGTATAACTGTTTAAACTCGGCTGCTTGCCTTGTCTTTCCCATGACCGAGCTCTCTCTCTCTCTCTCTCTGAGTTCTCCTCTCCTTCTCTCCTGTTGCTGTTTTCCTCTGTCCTGTCCTCTGCTGCTCCCTGGGTTTATATTCTCTTTCTGAGAGTTATTAAGTTTTAACGACTTTTTGTAAATGGGCTTGTTTCACTTTGATAGTTTAAAAGTATCTTTGATGTAAACATCTTACTACAACTAATTATTCATTTTGGGCATATCGTCTCCTCTCAGATCTGATTAAAAAATGCTTTGGTTTCAATAGTTAACTTTTATTTCTGTGATTTCGAATCGTTTAATTTTCCAATTGTCCCCAGCTCATAACTTTGCCTTTGATTTTGACTTAAATGATGTTTCTCGTAGACAGGTCGTCTCCAATTTCTTTTAATTGACTTGATGTTCGTAGAATTTTACACTTTAAAATTGACACCAAATTTGACTGGGCATCTTCCATCCTTTCCAGCTGTTTACTAAGAGAGTTTATTTCAATTAAGGTGTGAAACTTTGCTTTTAGCTGTATGCTAAAATTTAACTTGGTTATGACTTGAAAGACTTGCCTGTTTTAAACATTCGTCACTAAATGCAATTGAAACTCTCATCCATGCTTTTTCAGATGCTTCCTGAGATAGTTACATTCCATGAAGGTGTGAGCCATTGTTTTAGCTTACCACATGAAACCTGTGTGTCTGCGAAATCTGCTTGTGAGCAAGAATCTGCATTTTATAACCCTGCTCTTTGCAGCTGCTATTAACCTTTTGTGGGATCTTTCCCTGTACCCTCTCAAACCAGATATTGCCAGACTTCCATGTTTCAAATGACACATTTTTCTGTATTTTCAAGAACAATAGCTGGGTAGGGTGGGTAGCTGGGTTGGGTGGGTAGCTGGGTAGGGTGATTGCTGGGTAGGGTGATAGCTGGGTAGGGTGATATCTGTGTAGGGTGATAGCAGGGTAGGGTGATAGCTGTGTAGGGTGATCGCTGGGTAGGGTGATAGCTGGGTAGGGTGATAGCTGGGTAGGGTGATAGCTGGGTAGGGTGGGTAGATGGGTAGGGTGGGTAGCTGGGTAGCGTGATAGCTGGGTAGGGTGATAGCTGGGTAGGGAGGGTAGATGGGTTGGGTGATAGCTGGGTAGGGTGATAGCTGGATAGGGAGGGTAGCTGGGTAGGGTGATAGCTGGGTAGGGTGATAGCTGGGTAGGGTGGGTATCTGGGTAGGGTGATAGCTGGGTAGGGTGGTAGCTGGTTAGGGAGGGTAGCTGGGTAGGGTGATAGCTGGGTAGGGTGATAGCTGGGTAGTGTGATAGCTGGGTAGGGTGATAGCTGGGTAGGGTGATAGCTGGGTAGGGTGATAGCTGGGTAGGGTGATAGCTGGGTAGGGTGGGTAACTGGTTAGGGTGGGTAGCTGGGTAGGGTGATAGCTGGGTAGGGTGATAGCTGGGAAGGGTGATAGCTGGGTAGGGTGGGTAGCTGGGTAGGGAGGGTAGCTGGGTAGGGTGGGTAGCTGGGTAGGGTAATAGCTGGGTAGGGTGATAGCTGGGTAGGGTGATAGCTGGGTAGGGTGATAGCTGGGAGGGTGGGTAGATGGGTAGGGTGATAGCTGGTTAGGGTGGGTAATTGGGTAGGTGGGTAGGGTGATAGCTGGGTAGGGTGGGTAGCTGGGTAGGGTGATAGCTGGGTAGGGTGATAGCTGGGTAGGGTGATAGCTGGGTAGGGTGATAGCTGGGAGGGTGGGTAGATGGGTAGGGTGATACCTGGTTAGGGTGGGTAATTGGGTAGGTGGGTAGGGTGATAGCTGGGTATGGTGGGTAGCTGGGTAGGGTGGGTAGCTGGGTAGGGTGATAGTTGGGTAGTGTGGGTAGCTGGGTAGGGTTGGTAGTTGGGTAGGGTGATAGCTGGGTAGGGTGATAGCTGGGTAGGGTGATAGCTGGGTAGGGTGATAGCTGGGTAGGGTGATAGCTGGGTAGGGTGGGTAGCTGGGTAGGGTGATGGCTGGGTAGGGTGGGTAGCTGGGTAGGGTGATAGCCGGGTTGGGTGATAGCTGGGTAGGGTGATGGCTGGATAGGGTGATAGCTGGGTAGGGTGGGTAGCTGGGTAGGGTGATAGCTGGGTATGATGGGTAGCTGGGTAGGGTGATAGCTGGGTAGGGTGATAGCTGGGTAGGGTGATAGCTGGGTAGAGTGGGTAGCTGGGTAGGGTGATAGCTGGGTAGGGTGATAGCTGGGTAGAGTGGGTAGCTGGGTAGGGTGATAGCTGGGTAGGGTGATAGCTGGGTAGGGTGATAGCTGGGTAGAGTGGGTAGCTGGGTAGGGTGATAGCTGGGTAGGGTGATAGCTGGGTATAGTGGGTAGCTGGGTAGGGTGATAGCTGGGTAGGGTGATAGCTGGGTAGTGTGATAGCTGGGTAGGATGAGAGCTGGGAAGGGTGACAGCTGGGTAGGGTGATAGCTGGGTAGGGTGATAGCTGGGTAGGGTGATAGCTGGGCAGGGTGATAGCTGGGTAGGGTGAGTAGCTGGGTAGGGTGATAGCTGGGTAGGGTGATAGCTGGGTAGGGTGATAGCTGGGTAGGGTGATAGCTGGGTAGGGTGATAGCTGGGTAGGGTGATAGCTGGGTAGGTTGATAGCTGGGTAGGGTGATAGCTGGGTAGGGTGATAGCTGGGTAGGGTGATAGCTGGGTAGGGTGATAGCTGGGCAGGGTGATAGCTGGGTAGGGTGATATCTGGGTAGGCTGATAGCTGGGCAGGGTGATAGCTGGGTAGGGTGATAGCTGGGTAGTGTGTTAGCTGGGTAGGGTGATAGCTGGGTAGGGTGGGTAGGTGGGTAGGGTGATAGTGAAGTTAAAGCTCACCACTATTCTTAGAATTCCCCCATACCAAAAAAAAAGGTTGATATTCTAAATGGTGAACCGGGATTATCACTCCCTGACTCCAATGCAGGCTTCTGTGGGTGCTATTCAGGTCAAACTATCTTTTCAAGTTATCCCCCGGTATAACGCATACCTTCACCGACGAAATTTACCTACTTACCCCTTAATAGCATCGATGTCCTGGGTCCTGCATTATTAAGGAAGTGAAGTAAGCTAATAACCACTTTTTCAGGTTAAGTTAAGTTATTTTATTATTATAATTTTTTCTTTTAAAAGCTGCAAACACTTTCTTTACAGAAAGGAAAAAAGATCTTGATTCTGGCTGCTGCTGGTTAGTTGTAGAGACCTTCAGGCCCACGACACTCAATCTTCTTTAAATTCTGTTCTTCTTGGGATGTATTCGCTAGTTAGCTCTGTTGCTGTGTCTTGTTGATCCATGTACTGAGCTATAAGAGCTAACTCTGCTAGCTATCTCTAAGCTGACTCTGACTCCTGTTTAAATTCTAGTCTTCCTTAGATGTATAACTGTTTAAACTCGGCTGCTTGCCTTGTCTTTCCCATGACCGAGCTCTCTCTCTCTCTCTCTCTGAGTTCTCCTCTCCTTCTCTCCTGTTGCTGTTTTCCTCTGTCCTGTCCTCTGCTGCTCCCTGGGTTTATATTCTCTTTCTGAGAGTTATTAAGTTTTAACGACTTTTTGTAAATGGGCTTGTTTCACTTTGATAGTTTAAAAGTATCTTTGATGTAAACATCTTACTACAACTAATTATTCATTTTGGGCATATCGTCTCCTCTCAGATCTGATTAAAAAATGCTTTGGTTTCAATAGTTAACTTTTATTTCTGTGATTTCGAATCGTTTAATTTTCCAATTGTCCCCAGCTCATAACTTTGCCTTTGATTTTGACTTAAATGATGTTTCTCGTAGACAGGTCGTCTCCAATTTCTTTTAATTGACTTGATGTTCGTAGAATTTTACACTTTAAAATTGACACCAAATTTGACTGGGCATCTTCCATCCTTTCCAGCTGTTTACTAAGAGAGTTTATTTCAATTAAGGTGTGAAACTTTGCTTTTAGCTGTATGCTAAAATTTAACTTGGTTATGACTTGAAAGACTTGCCTGTTTTAAACATTCGTCACTAATGCAATTGAAACTCTCATCCATGCTTTTTCAGATGCTTCCTGAGATAGTTACATTCCATGAAGGTGTGAGCCATTGTTTTAGCTTACCACATGAAACCTGTGTGTCTGCGAAACCTGCTTGTGAGCAAGAATCTGCATTTTATAACCCTGCTCTTTGCAGCTGCTATTAACCTTTTGTGGGATCTTTCCCTGTACCCTCTCAAACCAGATATTGCCAGACTTCCATGTTTCAAATGACACATTTTTCTGTATTTTCAAGAACAATAGCTGGGTAGGGTGGGTAGCTGGGTTGGGTGGGTAGCTGGGTAGGGTGATAGCTGGGTAGGGTGATAGCTGGGTAGGGTGATATCTGTGTAGGGTGATAGCAGGGTAGGGTGATAGCTGGGTAGGGTGATCGCTGGGTAGGGTGATAGCTGGGTAGGGTGATAGCTGGGTAGGGTGATAGCTGGGTAGGGTGGGTAGATGGGTAGGGTGGGTAGCTGGGTAGGGTGATAGCTGGGTAGGGTGATAGCTGGGTAGGGAGGGTAGATGGGTTGGGTGATAGCTGGGTAGGGTGATAGCTGGATAGGGAGGGTAGCTGGGTAGGGTGATAGCTGGGTAGGGTGATAGCTGGGTAGGGTGGGTATCTGGGTAGGGTGATAGCTGGGTAGGGTGGTAGCTGGTTAGGGAGGGTAGCTGGGTAGGGTGATAGCTGGGTAGGGTGATAGCTGGGTAGTGTGATAGCTGGGTAGGGTGATAGCTGGGTAGGGTGATAGCTGGGTAGGGTGATAGCTGGGTAGGGTGATAGCTGGGTAGGGTGGGTAGCTGGTTAGGGTGGGTAGCTGGGTAGGGTGATAGCTGGGTAGGGTGATAGCTGGGAAGGGTGATAGCTGGGTAGGGTGGGTAGCTGGGTAGGGAGGGTAGCTGGGTAGGGTGGGTAGCTGGGTAGGGTAATAGCTGGGTAGGGTGATAGCTGGGTAGGGTGATAGCTGGGTAGGGTGATAGCTGGGAGGGTGGGTAGATGGGTAGGGTGATAGCTGGTTAGGGTGGGTAATTGGGTAGGTGGGTAGGGTGATAGCTGGGTAGGGTGGGTAGCTGGGTAGGGTGATAGCTGGGTAGGGTGATAGCTGGGTAGGGTGATAGCTGGGTAGGGTGATAGCTGGGAGGGTGGGTAGATGGGTAGGGTGATAGCTGGTTAGGGTGGGTAATTGGGTAGGTGGGTAGGGTGATAGCTGGGTATGGTGGGTAGCTGGGTAGGGTGGGTAGCTGGGTAGGGTGATAGTTGGGTAGTGTGGGTAGCTGGGTAGGGTTGGTAGTTGGGTAGGGTGATAGCTGGGTAGGGTGATAGCTGGGTAGGGTGATAGCTGGGTAGGGTGATAGCTGGGTAGGGTGATAGCTGGGTAGGGTGGGTAGCTGGGTAGGGTGATGGCTGGGTAGGGTGGGTAGCTGGGTAGGGTGATAGCCGGGTTGGGTGATAGCTGGGTAGGGTGATGGCTGGATAGGGTGATAGCTGGGTAGGGTGGGTAGCTGGGTAGGGTGATAGCTGGGTATGATGGGTAGCTGGGTAGGGTGATAGCTGGGTAGGGTGATAGCTGGGTAGGGTGATAGCTGGGTAGTGTGGGTAGCTAGGTAGGGTGATAGCCGGGTTGGGTGATAGCTGGGTAGGGTGATAGCTGGGTAGGGTGATAGCTGGGTAGGTTGGGTAGCTGGGTAGGGTGATAGCTGGGTAGGATGGGTAGCTGGGTCGGGTGATAGCTGGGTAGGGTGATAGCTGGGTAGGGTGGGTAGCTGGGTAGGGTGATAGCTGGGTAGGGTTATAGCTGGGTAGGGTGATAGCTGGGTAGGGTGATAGCTGGGTAGGGTTATAGCTGGGTAGGGTGATAGCTGGGTAGGGTGATAGCTGGGTTGGGTGAAAGCTGTGTAGGGTGATAGCTGGGTAGGATGGTAGTTGGACACGATGCCAGATGGGTAGGTTGGTTAGTTAGTCGGGTAGTTGCTGCCGCCGCTCCAGGACGAGCTGTTCCAGTGCAGATACATCACTGGCATCTACCCAGCAATGTGGAAAATTCCCCAGGAATGTCCTGTACACAAAAAGCAGAACAAATCCAATTCGGCCAATTACCGTCCATCAGCCCACTCTCAATCATCAGCAAAATGATGAAAGGGATCATCAACAATGCTATCAAGTGCCACTTGCTACACAATAACCTGCTCACTGATGCTCAGTTAGGGTTCTGCCAAAGTCACTCAGCTCAACATGGACAAAAGAGCTGAACTCCAGAGCTGAGGTCAGAGTGACTGTCCTTTGACATCGAGGCAGCATTTAACCGAGTTTGGCATCAAGGAACCTGAGCTAAACTGGTGTCAATGGGAATCAGGGGGGAAAACCCTCGGCTGGTCGCAGTCATACCCAGCACATAGAACATAGAACATACAATGCAGAAGAAGGCCATTCGGCCCATTAATTCTGCACCGACCCACTTAAGCCCTCACTTGCACCCTGTCCCCGTAACCCAATAACCCCTCCTGACCGTTTTGGACAATGAGGGTGATTCAGCATGGCCAATCCACCTAACCTGCATCTCTTTGGACTGCATGAGGAAACCCACGCAGACACGGGGAGAACGTGCAGGCTCCTCACAGACATTGACGCAGCGGGGAATCGAACCTGGGAACCTGGCGCTGTGAAGCAACAGTGCTAACAACTTTGACCCCATCCAACTAGAGGGAAGTTAAACATTGCTCCATGTCTTTCACTGGCATTGCCATTGCTAAATCCCCATTTTAAACATTCTGGGGTTGCCATTGACCAGAAACTGAACTGGTCGAGCCATCTAAAAACTGTGGCGACAGGAACAGGTCAGAGGTTAGGAAGTCATGTGGTGAGTAACTCACCTCCTGACTCCTTGCCTGCCCACTATCTACAAGGCACAAGTCAGGAGTGTAATGGAATACTCAGACCCAGGCACCCATTCCTGCCGGCAGGGGTACCTGTGGCTGGTACAACCCATGTGGGCGTTCTCCTTGGGTGGGCCTCATGTTGCCCCGCCAGCAGGGTGGCGCCCGGCTGTCAGAAGGGAAGGGGAGGTTGGGGATCGGGTGGTGGTGATGGGGTGGGGTGGAGTAGGCCGGTGACGCTCTGCACAGCCATGGGCCATGGTGGGTGGTCAGTGGGATGCTCAGTCAGATGGCTACAGGCCTTGGCAATGGCAGCTGAAGGCACGGCCACCAATGGGGGAGCGATTCTGATCAGGAATGTACAAGAGGCCAGAATTAGAGGAACACAGATATCTCGGAGGTTTGTGGGGCTGGAGGAGATTCCAGAGATAGGGAGGGGCGAGGACATGGAGGGATTGGAAAACAAGGATGAGAATTTTAAAACCAAGACATTGCTTGACTAGGAGCCAATGTGGGTCAGTGAGCACAGGGGGTGATAGGGGAACGGGACTTGGTGGGAGTTCAGGCTGGGACAGCAGAGTTTTGGATGAGCTCATGTTTCCGGAGGGTAGGATGTGGGAGAGCAGCCAGGAGTGTATGGGAATAGTCACGTCCAGAGGTAACGGAGACATGGATGATGGTTTCCGCAGTAGATGAGCTGAGACGGGTGAAGTTGAGCGATGTTACTGAGGTGGAAATAGACCATCTTAGTGATGTCACCAATATGAGGTCGGAAGCTCAGCTCGGGGTTAAATGTCAGCCCCAGTTTGTGAAGAGACTGGTTTAATGTCAGACTGTTACCATGGAGAGGGATGGAGTAGCTAGTTAGAGAACTGAGTTTGGAGTGGGGGCTGAAAACAATGGATTCAGTATTCCCAATATTTAATTGGAGGACATTTCAGCTGATCCAGTGATGGATGGCGGATAAGGGGTTGGATTCTCCGATTTTCAGGCTATGTCCTGATGCCGGCTTGGGAACGGTGGTGTTTTACGACCGGATATTTGGTGCAAAACGGCCACGGATCCTCCGTCCGGCTGGGTGCCAGCATGCCGGCAGCGTAGAGCACCCGACTTTAGTTGCTGATACGGCCCGGAGAATTGCCGTCCGTGGCCGCTCATACGCACGGCGGTGGCCTGCAGCGGCTGCTCCGTACAACCAGGCGATGGCCGCGCACAGACCCAACCTGGAAAATAATGCCCCCCCCCTTTGGCCGACTCGCTACCCTCAGACCAACCCCTAACAGTGCCCCCAGCCCCTGCCAAAGCCCCCCCTGCCCGCGGATCAGCTCTCCCCCGACTGTGGCGGTGATGGACTGAGTCCGCAGCCGCCACACCGAGTTCCCCACGATTCACAGCACACGCAACCGACGCCAACGGAAACTCGGCCGGTCGGGGGCGATGCATCGGAGGGGGGGGGGGCCTCAGGCAACATCCTGAGGCTGTCGATGCTGCGTACCCCTCGAGCAGGCTGCGTTGGACGGGGCGGAGCATCGGGGGGAGGGAGGGCCTCAGGCAACATACTGAGGCTGTCGATGCTGCGTACCCCTCGAGCAGGCCGCGTTGCAGGGGGCGGAGTATCACGAAAGCGCCGCCGCCCCAATTTCGTCGTAAAAGTTGGTTCTCCGGCCGAACGCGATTTCGCCCTCGGCCACCGGAGAATCCCAAGTCAGATAATTTAGCGACAGTGGAGGGGTGGAGAAAGGTGGGAGCGAGGTGGGGGTTATTAAAAAATATTTTAATTGGTATTTTCAAGAATTCTAAACAATTATATACATTACTGGTCGTGTTCATTTACTGTACAACACAGAAAGGTTTGTCTTTTCCTTCCCTTGAGTTTTCCTGTGTGCAGTCTGCCGCCATCTGGCTCGGAGTGTAGTCCTCCCCCACCACCGCCCCCACCCCCGCCCCCAGCCCGCCCCTCCCTGCCCCCCCTCCCCCTTGTGACCTCCCTGGCTGGTCTGGGGGGGTGGTTTCCCCCCTTCTTCTCCCCTTCTCCCTCCTCTTTCTTTTTTCCCTCTGTCGGCTTCGGCCATGTTTCCCCATTGGCTGGGGTGGGGGGAGGGGGGCGGTGGCTGGGGGGCCTCCCTCCCGCATTGTCTCTTTTGTGTCTCTCCAGCCCTTCCTTCTCTGAGACTGACTGCCCTTGAAATCGAGGCAGCATTTGACCGCGTTTGCCATCAAGGAACCTGAGCTAAACTGGCGTCAATAGGAATCAGGGATAAAACTCTCCGCTGGTCGGAGTCATACCCAGCACATAGAACATAGAACATACAGTGCAGAAGGAGACCATTCGGCCCATCAAGTCTGCACAGACCCACTTAAGCCCTCACTTCCACCCTATCCCCGTAACCCAATAACCCCTCCTGACCGTTTTGGACACTGTGGGGAACTTAGCATGGCCAATCCACCCAACCTGCACGTCTTTGGACTGTGTGAGGAAACCGGAGCACCCGGAGGAAATCCACACAGACACGGGGAGAGCGTGCAGATTCCGCACAGACAGTGACCCAAGCCGGGAATTGAACCTGGGACCTGGAGCTATGAAGCAACTGTGCTAATTACTGTGTTACTGTGCCTCCCTATTGCCTCAGAGAAGGCTGTCCAGAACACAGCAAGTTTGGGGCAAGCCCAGAACATATGGGTGTGGTTGGCCGGGCCCCTCTGGCACTGTTCACATTTATCCTCCACCTCCGGGAAGAACCTGCTCATTCGGGTTCTGGTCAGGTGCGCTCTGTGCACCACTTGGAGCTGCATTAGGCTGAGCCTTGCGCAGGAGGAGGTGGAGTTAGCCCTGCTCAGTGCTTCGCTCCAGAGTCACCACACCACTTCTGTCCCCAGTTCATCCTCCTATTTCCATCCGGTCTTGTCCAATGGTGTTCGGGCTCTGTCCAGAAGCTGTCTGTATATTTTCCCCCTTCTTTACTGTCTGTATTCATCAGGTTCTTTAGTAGTGTGGTCTCTGGGGCCCTGGGGTACCCAACTGTCTCTTTGCGGAGGAAGTGCTTTATTTGCAGGTGTTTAATTTCCTTTCCTGTTGGCAGTTCCCATTCCTCCTTCAGTTTGTCCAGCGCTGCCACTCTGTGCCCTGTGTAAAAGCCCCTAACTGTCAGCGTGTCCCTGTCCTGTTGGCAGTTCCCATTCCTCCGTCAGTTTGTCCAGTGCTGCCACTCTGTGCCCTGTGTAAAAGCCCCTAACTGTCAGCGTGTCCCTGTCCTGTTGGCAGTTCCCATTCCTTCCGTCAGTTTGTCCAGTGCTGCCACTCTGTGCCCTGTGTAAAAGCCCCTAACTGTCAGCGTGTACCCTGTCCTGTTGGCAGTTCCCATTCCTCCGTCAGTTTGTCCAGTGCTGCCACTCTGTGCCCTGTGTAAAAGCCCCTAACTGTCAGCGTGTCCCTGTCCTGTTGGCAGTTCCCATTCCTCCGTCAGTTTGTCCAGTGCTGCCACTCTGTGCCCTGTGTTAAAGCCCCTAACTGTCAGCGTGTCCCTGTCCTGTTGGCAGTTTCCATTCCTCCGTCAGTTTGTCCAGTGCTGCCACTCTGTGCCCTGTGTAAAAGCCCCTAACTGTCAGCGTGTCCCTGTCCTGTTGGCAGTTCCCATTCCTCCTTCAGTTTGTCCAGTGCTGCCACTCTGTGCCCTGTGTAAAAGCCCCTAACTGTCAGCGTGTCCCTGTCCTGTTGGCAGTTCCCATTCCTCCGTCAGTTTGTCCAGTGCTGCCACTCTGTGCCCTGTGTAAAAGCCCCTAACTGTCAGCGTGTCCCTGTCCTGTCTCCATTTGCTGAAGGTGGTGTCTGGCATGGCTGGGTGGGGGGGGGGGGGGGGGGGGGGGAATCTGTGATTGTCACAGATGGGGGCCACGGGGCAGATCCTAGTCAGCCTGAATTGCTGCTGTAATTGGGCCCACGGTTTCAGTGTGGCCGCTACCCCTGGGCTTGATGTATATTTTGCCGAAGGGGATGGGAGTGCTGCTGTAGCCAATACATGGAGGGTCCCCTTGCAGGAGGCCTCCTCCATCCGCACCCACTCTGAGTTGGATTTGTTTACCCATCCTCTCAGTCTATCTGCCATTGCTGCCCAGTGGTAGTATTGCCGGTTCGGTAATGCCAGGCCACCTCTGATTTTCCTCTTTTGTAGTGTGTGGTGAAAGTATAAGAACTATTAATTCACCAGTATACTGTGTTGCATTAGACCATGGTATTAACCCTGTGGGCTCCATCTATGGGCCACTGTGTGGCTTCACCCAATGGGGGAGATGTGGAGCATCTAGGGGCTCCGCCCATGGCAACGCCTCTTTCAGGAAGTATAAGAGCAGCTGACCTGCGGGACCGCCTTCAGTAATGTACCGGTGCAGGCAGGCAATGTTGTAAGCTGATTAAAACCAATGTATACTTCGACTCGAGTCTCCGAGTGAATTGACGGTCGCATCAGTGCTCACATTTTACAATCTAGTCTGTCTACCCTGGTACATCACACTTCACAATCCAGTCTGTCTACCCTGGTACATCACACTTCACAATCCAGTCTGTCTACCCAGGTACATCACACTTCACAATCCAGTCTGTCTACCCAGGTACATCACACTTCACAATACAGTCTGTGCACACAGGTACATCACACTTCACAATCCAGTCTGTGTACACAGGTACATCACACTTCACAATCCAGTCTGGGTACACAGGTACATCACACTTCACAATCCAGTCTGTGTTCACAGGTACATCACGCTGCACAATCCAGTCTGTGTGGAGTGTTCCTTTGTTCACTCACAAGTCTGACAGTAATTTGTCCATTTTTCTCAATGATCCATATACATTTCCACTAAATCACAGTTTATTAAGGAAACATTAATGTGATCTCATTATAACCACATAGAGGCAGCAAAACCGAGTTTATTCTTCCCAATCCATTCTGATCACCTTGCTACCATGGTTACAGTATCCCATTCAGCTCCATGGTAACATTGTCCTCACAATCGCTTCCCACCATTTAGTCAATAATTAGATTATTAAAAGAGCTTCTGGAAGATTCTCGGTGGATATGGCCTCGTGCTGAGGCCCTGACTGCCTCTCCCCCTCCTCCAGGAGCTGCTGATGCGATGGTACAAATGAGACGGAGCAAGTGTCGTATCCGAAGAACCAGGAACTAAAATCAATAGACAGTGGCCGGGATTCTCTAAAAACGCGGCAAAGTGTTTCACTCCGGCTTTAACGGGCCTCTTGGTCCAGCGATTCTGAATCCCACAGGGGGTCCAGCACGGCGCCAGAGTGATCTGCGCTGTTCCAGCTGCCGTATGCGGCCCTGCGCTGCTTGCCGCGGGCCTGCGCATGCCCCCGTTGGTCGCGTCCGCGCCGGCGCCGCAGAAGGTAGCCACACAGTCGCCCGCCACCCGGAGAAGCCTAGGCCCCGGCCTCCCCCAGCCCCCCCCCCACCCCCCGTCACCCCCGATGGGGCCCCCCCCCCCCCCACAACCGGAGAACGATGCCCCCTCCCCACACCAGGACGGCCACCGCAGACTGCGACGCTGAACGCCATTGGTAAGGGCCATACGTGAACCACCGGAGGCAACTCGGACGATCAACCGTGGAGGGGAATCGCCGCTGGGGCCTCCTTTCAGCGGTCCCCCAACCAGCGCCCAGTCAACTGCGCGGGGCCGCGACTGGAGCAATTCATGAGCTGTTAATGGGGTTAGCTCCGGTTCCAAGTGGGAAACGATTGATTCCAACGGGAAACGGTGTGGATTTGCCGGAGTCGGGATTGACAGTTTGAAGAGGCTGACAAAGCTGCTGCTGCAAAGTCGCACTTCACTCCCCACACACTCATTCCAAACAACAAGATGGCAGCAGTGTGAGCGGCACCCCGGTTCACGGACACTGAGCTGGAGACCTTGCTGGACGCCATGGAGGAAAGGCGGGCTACCCTGTACCTCGGGGTGAGAAGAAGGTTGTCACTGTTACCGTACACCGGGCCTGGATGGAGGTGGAAGATGCCTTGAGCGTCATGGACCCCTCCACCAGGTCCGGACAGCAGTGCCACAAAAGACTGCACCACCTCCTCAACGAGGCCGAGGTAAGTCGGCAGCGCTGTGCCCCTGGCACTAACCCCCGTAACCCCGCCTCCCCCACCCAGAGGGCGAGCACTCCCCACCCTGCAGCACATGCCAGCACCCATACTGGCTGCCATGGCCGGTGCCCTGGCCACAATGGCCACCATCTGCCCTCCTCCTGTGTTGTATGTGTCTGATTGTCTAACACAGTGTGTTTTCTGTCTCCCTCCCCCACCCCAGCAGGAGAAAGCTACCCACAGCCGCCGGGAGAGGGAAGAGAGTGGAGGGGGCCTACTGGACCTGCAGCCTCTCACCGCACTGGGGAAGCGGGCACTGGACCTGGTTGGTGGGCCTGGAGAGAGGGCAGTTGCCGAGGCGGTGGTCGGTATCAGGCGAGGAACTGAGACCCCACTGAGTTGAGGTTCCCCATGGCACCCATATGTCACCACCAGCACCTCCACCCCATGCTCCCTCCCCATCCACTCCTCCACTGCCACCACACCCACACTGCCCCACCACCACCCCAACACCACCCCCTCCTCCACCACCACCCCAACACCACCCCCTCCTCCACCACCACCCACCACCCCAACCCATGGCCCAATAATGCGTCATGTTTGGGTCTTGCAGGATCACATGGCAATGAGGGGACCCTTCTGGTGTCCCCGCCCCAACCATAACTCCAGGTGGATAGCAGTGAGTAAGAGGACATGGACAGCAACGGGAGCCCTCGAACCACAGCTCGAGAAACCCAGATTGCCG
Organism: Scyliorhinus canicula; assembly: GCF_902713615.1. Lineage (NCBI taxonomy): Eukaryota > Metazoa > Chordata > Chondrichthyes > Carcharhiniformes > Scyliorhinidae > Scyliorhinus > Scyliorhinus canicula. Next base: position 126,879,962 of record NC_052149.1, on the reverse strand, counting down.
GTCCCAGGCTGACACTGACGTCCCATCACAGCGTCTCCAACACCCTCCACAAGCCCAGAGACACTCACCTCGGTTGGGCACTTTAGTGAAGAGGTTCCTGGGACACTCTCTGGTGTGCCCCACACACGTACTGTGGTACATCAGGTGGAGGTAGGAACTCCCGAGTGGGCAGACGGTTCAGAGGGCAGCCTGACAGGGACTAGGTGCTGCAGGACGGGTTGCGGGATTCTGGAAACGACGGTCCCATCAATAATGGAGATACAGTCACAGAGCCGGGGACTACAGGAGGGGCTGTCAGCAATCATCCAGCGCCTGCAGGTGCAGTGCGAGAAGTCCAATGGACTGCAGGGGCAGGATATGGTGCCGACCATGCGTGCTGCCCAGACCAACAAAGCATGGGTGCCACCCGCGGTGAAGGTCTTGTGGGCAAAGGTATTGGCCATGTGTCAGGATGTCCAAGGTCTGGGGCACTCTGTGTGGATGAGGGCCGAGCCCCAGTACAGGGTTGCGCTGTCACAGACAGCCATGTACCAGAGCCACCTGGACATTGTAGTGGCGCTCCAGAGCGTGGCACAGTCACAACAGGTCATGGTTGAGGGCGTCGATGGCATTGCCCGGGCGCTGGCTGACTTGGGCCAGTGCCAGAGGGAGGTGGCACAGTCACTGGCTGACTTGGGCCAGTGCCAGAGGGAGGTGGCACAGTCACTGGCTGATGTGGCACAGACCCAGAGGGTGGTGGCACAGTCATTGGGTAATGTGGTATAGACCCAGAGGGAGGTGGCACAGTCATTGGGTAATGTGGTATAGACCCAGAGGGAGGTGGCACAGTCACTGGCTGATGTGGCACAGACCCAGAGAGTGGTGGCACATTCATTGGGTAATGTGGTATAGACCCAGAGGGTGGTGGCACAGTCATTGGGTAATGTGGTATAGACCCAGACAGAGATGGTCCACTCACTGTTCTCCAAGGCCTCGGGCATCGAGACCCTGGTTGAGACGCAAGTGATCCTCCAGGAAAGCATCCAGCAGAGGGCAGTAGCTCGGAGCCACTGATTGGCTGTTGCAAAGAAAAACACAACCGCTGTAAGGATCCCAGCCGAGTAAAGATCAAGAAGAAGGCTCGAGGGCAGGTAGAAGTAGAAAGAAGTTGAACTGTGACGTCACAGCCTGCAGGAGAAGCATCCTTCAGATTTTCGGCGGGAACAGTGGCCAGGGGTCATCTTTAAAAACTTACCTTGAAGAGTGACATCACAGCAAAGCAGTCACCTGATTGGTAAGTAGAATCCTTATTCCTTTCACTTATTCATTATTTGATATTATATTTGTAATCAGTTAAGGTAAAGGGTAAAAATGGCAGGAGATCCCATACCCGTGTTATGCTCCTCGTGCTCAATGTGGGAGTTCAGGGACGCGGCCAATGCCCCTGACTCCTTCATGTGCAGGAAGTGTGTCCAGCTGCAGCTCCTGTTAGACCGCATGATGGCTCTGGAGCTGCGGATGGACTCACTTTGGAGCATCCGCGATGCTGAGGAGGTCGTGGATAGCACGTTCAGTGAGTAGGTCACACCGCAGATTAGGATTGGTGAGGGAGACAGGGAATGGGTGACCAAAAGGCCGAGAAAGAGCAGGAAGGCAGTGCAGGTGTCCCCTGCGGTCATCTCCCTCGAAAACAGGTATACCGTTTTGGATACTGTTGGGGGATATGACTCACCAGGGGAAGGCAGTAGTAGCCAGGCTCATGGCACCGTGGCTGGCTCTGCTGCACAGAAGTGCGGGAAAAAGACAGGCAGGGCTATAGTCATCGGGGATTCAATCGTAAGGGGAGTAGACAGGCGTTTCTGTGGTCGGAAACGAGATTCCCGAATGGTATGTTGCCTCCCGGGTGCACGGGTCATGGACGTCTCAGATCGGCTGCAGGACATAATGAAGGGGGAGGGTGAACAGCCAGTTATCGTGGTGCATATTGGCACCAACGATATAGGTAAAAAACAGGATGAGGTCCTACAATCAAAATTTAGGGAGTTAGGAGGTAAGTTTAAAAGTAGGACCTCAAAGGTAGTAATCTCAGGATTGGTACCAGTGCCATGAGACAGTCAGAATAGAAATTCAAGAATAGTCAGTATGAATACGTGGCTTGAGAGATGGTGCAGGAGGGAGGGGTTCAGATGTTTTGGTCATTGGAACCGGTTCTGGGGGTGGTGGGACCATTACAAATCGGATGGTCTACACCTGGGCAGGACTGTAACCAATGTCCTAGGGGGTGCTTTTGCTAACACTGTTGGGGAGGTTTTAAACTAATCTGGCAGGGGAATGGGAACCAGATTAGGAAGTTAGAGGTCAGTAAAGAGGCAGCAACTAAAGCCAGTAAGGTACCAGATAATAAACTCAATGTGACTAAGGGGAAGAGTAGACAGGGAAGAGATGATGAACGCAAAGGTACAGGTGGTCTGTGGTGCATTTGTTTTAATGCAAGAAGTGTCGCAGGTAAGGCAGGTGAATTTAGGGCTTGGATTAATACCTGGGAATATGATGTTATTGGTATTACTGAGATTTGGTTGAGGGAAGGGCAAGACTGGAAACTAAATATCCCAGGGTATAGATGCTTCAGTAGGGATAGAGAGGGAGGTAAAAGGGGTGGAGGAGTTGCATTACTAGTCAGAGATGATATCACAGCTGTGATAAAGGAGGGAACGATGGAGGATTCGAGCACTGAGGCAATATGGATAGAGCTAAGAAATAGGAAGGGTGCAGTGACATTGTTGGGACTTTACTACAGGCCTCCCAAAAGCAAGCTTGAAGTAGAGGTACAAATATGTAGACAGATTATAGAACAATAGGGTGGTTGTGATGGGAGATTTTAACTTCCCCAATATTCAATGGGACTCATGTAGTGTTGGAGACGTAGATGGAGCAGAATTTGTAAGGAGCATCCAGGAGAGTTTTTTAGAGCAGTATGTAAGTAGTCCAACTCGGGAAGGGGCCATACTGGACCTGGTATTGGGGAATGATCCCGGCCAGGTGGTTGAAGTTTCAGTCGGTGGTTACTTTGGGAATAGCGATCACAATTCCGTAAGTTTTAGAATACTCATGGACAAAGACAAGAGTGGTCCTAAAGGAAGAGTGCTAAATTGGGGAAAGGCCAAGTATAACAAAATACGGCAGGAGCTCGGGAACGTGGATTGGGAGCAGCTGTTTAAGGGTAAATCCACATTTGAAATGTGGGAGTCTTTTAAGGAAAGGTTGATTCGAGTGCAGGACAGACACGTCCCTGTGAAAATGAGAGAGAGAAATGGCAAGATTAGGGAACCATGGATGACGGGTGGAATTGTGAGACTAGCTAAACGAAGCATACATAAGATCGAGGCGACTCAAAACTGATGAAGCTTTGGAGGAATATCGGGAAGGTAGACAAATCTCAAACGCAATAAAGAGAGCTAAAAGGGGTCATGAAATAGCTTTGGCTAACAGGGTTAAGGAAAATACCAAAGCCTTTTATTCGTATATGAGGAGCAAGAGGGTAACTCGAGAAAGGATTGGCCCACTCAAAGACAAAAGAGGGAATTTATGCGTGGAGTCAGAGGAAATGAGTGAGAATCTTAATGAGTACTTTGCATCGGTATTCACCAAGGAGAGGGACATGACTGATGTTGAGGCTACGGATGGATGTTTAAATACTCTAGGTCACGTCGGCATAAGGAAAGGGGAGGTTTTGGGTATTCTAAAAGGCATTAAGGTGGACAAGTCCCCAGGACCAGATGGGATCTATCCCAGGTTACTGAGGGAAATGAGGGACGAAATAGCTGGGGCCTTAACAGATATCTTTGCAGCATCCTTGAGCACGAGTGAGGTCCTGGAGGACTGGAGATTGCTAATGTTGTCCCTTTGTTTAAGAAGGGTAGCAGGGATAATCTAGGGAATTATAGACCTGTGAGCTTGACGTCAATGGCAGGCAAACCGTTGGAGAAGATACTGAGGGATAGGATCTATTCACATTTGGAAGAAAATAGACTTATCAGTGATAGGCAGCATGGTTTTGTGCAGGGAAGGTCATGTCTTACAAACCTAATAGAATTCTTTGAGGATGTGACAAAGTTGATTGATGAGGGAAGGGCTGTAGATGTCATGTACATGGACTTCAGTAAGGCGTTTGATAAAGTTTCCCATGGCAGGTTGATGGCAAAAGTGAAGTCATATGGGGTTCAGGGTGTACTAGCTAGATGGATAAAGAACTGGCTGGGCAACAGGAGACAGAGAGTAGTGGTGGAAGGGAGTGTGTCAAAATGGAGAAAGGTGACTAGTGGTGTTCCACAGGGATCCGTGCTCGGACCACTGTTGTTTGTGATATACATAAATGATCTGGATGAAGGTATAGGTGGTATAGGGGGTGGGGAGGGGGGGAGGGATGGGGGTGGGATGGGGTGGGGGTGGTGAGTGTCCAACACTGCCACAGTCAGGGAGTGGAGCCGTTCCATTGGCCGGGGGGGGGGCTTCAGTGGGGGCTGAGGGGACTGGTTGGTGGGGGGGGGGGTGGTGGCCCGGGGATGGCAAGGGGGATTACAGGGGGGAACTATCAGGCAGGCCGGGTCCCTGGCCGTTTCTGTCGGGAATGCTGTGGGTTTTATGTGGGGTAACAGCTGCCCCCCCCAGCCTGGACGGAGCATCGGTGCGAGGGCACTGCCAACTGCTAGCCCCCCCACCGGGCAGAGCATCGGTGCGAGGGCACTGCCAACTGCTAGCCCCCCCACCGGGCGGAGCATCGGTGCGAGGGCACTGCCAACTGCTAGCCCCCCCACCGGGCGGGGCATCGGTGCGAGGGCACTGCCAACTGCTGGCCCCCCACCCCGGGCGGAGCATCGGTGCGAGGGCACTGCCAACTGCTGGCCCCCCCACCGGGCGGAGCATCAGTGCGAGGGCACTGCCAACTGCTAGCCCCCCACCGTGCGGAGCATCGGTGCGAGGGCACTGCCAACTGCTAGCCCCCCACCCCGGGCGGAGCATCGGTGCGAGGGCACTGCCAACTGCTAGCCCCCCCACCGGGCGGAGCATCGGTGCGAGGGCACTGCCAACTACTAGCCCCCCCACCGGGCGGAGCATCAGTGCGAGGGCACTGCCAACTGCTAGCCCCCCCACCGGGCGGGGCATCAGTGCGAGGGCACTGCCAACTGCTAGCCCCACCCCGGGCGGAGCATCGGTGCGAGGGCACTGCCAACTGCTAGCCCCCCACCGGGCGGAGCATCAGTGCGAGGGCACTGCCAACTGCTAGCCCCCCACCGGACGGGGCATCGGTGCGAGGGCACTGCCAACTTCTAGCCCCCCCACCGGGCGGGGCATCGGTGCGAGGGCACTGCCAACTGCTAGCCCCCTCCGGGCGGGGCATCGGTGCGAGGGCACTGCCAACTGCTAGCCCCCCACCGGGCGGAGTATCGGTGCGAGGGCACTGCCAACTGCTAGCCCCCCCACCCCGGGCGGAGTATCGGTGCGAGGGCAATGCCAACTGTTACATCGTAAAACTCGACACTTCTTTCGGACAGAGCCTCAAAATCGGAGAATCCAGTCCTTAATCTCAAAAAAGGAGAATCCCGTCCTGTGTTTTTCCTGAAATCTGGGCTGCTTTCTCCGATTTTGAGGCTATGTCCGGAGCATGTGTCTAGTACTACGATGAAAAGGTTGGCGCCGCCCAGTGGGGGGCCAGCAGCCGTGCCATGTAAAACCCCCGGCTTTACCTGCAGATACGGATGGAGAATTGGCGAGTCATGGCCACGAATGTGCACGGCAGCAAACTGCGGTGGCCGTACCGTACAATATGGCACCAGCCATGCGCGGACCCAGCCTGCCAGGTAGTACCCCCCCTGTAACCCCTCTCGCCAACCATGGACTATCCCCCACCAGTCCCCCCAGCTCCCGCCGAAGCCCCCCCCCCCTGGTCAATGGAACGGCTCCACCCCCTGACTGTGGGGGTGCTGGACACACTCTGCAGCCGCCACACCAGGTTGACAAAATCTCAGACCCCAAGTGATCCACATCGTCGAGACGTTGGCCCATTGGTGATGGAGCATTGGGGGAGGGCCTTCAGGTGACATCCTGAGGCCGTACCAACAGCGTGCGGCATACACCCCAATGTCACCATTTTGGAGGGGGCAGAGCCTCTGAACAATGGCGCCGCCCCAGATTCTGGCCTCAAAATGGATTCTCCGGCCAATCGCCGAATGCAATTTCACCGTCAGCAATCAGAGAATCCAGCCTTCTATTTCTAACTCTGAATCATTTCCTCAGACCCTTTTACACCTGGAATAGTTCCCAGCTTATCTCATTCAGTTTGTCTGGAGGGACTCACCGGACAATAAAGGGTTTCCCTGTGAGGAGAGGTGAGAATCCCTTTCAGAGTCTCACTGAGGTTCAAAGCCGCACGTTACAGGAATGAGCGACTCTCACAAGTATTGTGTTGAAAATTTTTTGAATAATGATAATAATATTATAACCTTAATCTCTAATTTATATAAAACACATATATTTAAAAAAAGAGTATATGAAAAGGAAGAAAGATATCTTTATTGAAAGTGTTATGACGCTAGTGCGCGGTCAATTCCAGCCCCACAGACCCCTGAGTCCCAACACAAGTGAATTAACCAATAATTTGTATAAAATTCACAGAATCTTTGGCTCTTTGACTGCTCAATAAGTTAATGCCACCTGGTTTGTAAATTGACAACGATAACTGTTTATTTATAACACAAGCAAATTTGACATGTACAGCAATCACAATGGAATATCGGCTTTCTAATCTGCTATTCCCACTTTTTCCCATTCCACCCTCTATTCAACACACACAAGACAGACACACCCAGAGAGGAGGAAAAGGGTGAAAATAATAAGGGGGATTAATTTGAAATGAAAAATGAATGTCCTTTCTTCGGATATTGAAGTTATTGCAGCAGGTTGTCCTGCCAGGATGTTTTGGGATCGATCCACCGGTAGCGGTAGAGATGGTCTTCTGGCAGCAGCATTCAGCCAGTACTACCAGCCAATGGGACTCCCTCTGGGAGAGGCACTTCAATGTTTAATAACCTGGGCCTTGAATCAAAGGAACAGCTTCAGATCTGTTTAATTCTTACTTATTTCCAACTCCACCAGAATGACTAACAGTCTTACTGAGATAAGAACAGAGTTCCCACACAAGATATTAAAATGGAGTTAAACATCTGAACCCTGTCTGCAGCTGGTGACTTGACTTTGGTTTCCTTGCAGTTCAGTCTGGCTGTGCAGAAAGAGAGGTTTTCACTTCAGATCATCAAAAAGAATCCATTAGATGAGTCATAGAATCCCTACAGTGCAGAAGGAGGCCATTATGCCCATCGAGTCTGCACCAGCCCTTGGAAAGAGCACCCTACTTTGGCCCACTCCTCCACCCTTTCCCTGTAACCCAGTTATCCTATCTAACCTTTTGGAAACTAAGGGGCAATTTAGCATGGTCAATCCATCTAACCTGCACATCGTTGGACTATGGGAGGAACCGGGAGAACCGGGAGAAAACCCAGGCAGACATGGGGAGAAAGTGCAAACTCCACACAGACAGTCACCTAAGAATGGAATTGAACCCGGGTCCCTGGAGCTGTGAGGCAGCAGTGCTAACCACTGTGCTGCTGTGCTGCTCATGAGAGAGAAATCAGAGTTCTGACCTTCCAACTTCTGACCAACACAAAAGTAAAACAGAAAACACAGTCACACGGAGGAAGGAACTTGCAGAGGAAATCTCAACCAATTGGCAGGGGCCATTGAAAAGGTCAGGTAATTTGAAATAGTTCATTGGCCGACAGCCAAGTCCATCAACGTGTGTCAGCACTAATCTCCCTGGAATCTGCGGATCTGAAATATAAACAGCTTCTTTCAACCTGCCCTGCCTTAGGGTTATAGGTCAACTGTCAATTGACCAGCCACTCGAAGTCCACCTTAAAGGCACCGGCACATTAATTGTCCATGTTAAAAAATTTAAATTGCAAAATAAAAGAAAATAAAGAAAAATGATGGCCAAACGGGTTTAGACAGGAGAATCCGGACAAAAGGTGAAGCAGTTTGTACATATCTGAGGAAAAGAAGACAGTCAGATGTTTGTTCAAACACAAACAATGACCACAATTTGGTCTGTTCCACCACAGCTCCCCCACAATTGGTGCCCACGTTACTGTCCCCTCAGTAAACACATCACCAAGTCACTGAGTAACCCCAGTGGGTGGGCACTATGGTCAGTCAGTCCATTTCTGACCCTTCCTCCTGACGTCCGTGGATGACTATTCCACCCCAGCACTGAGTCTCTGAAGCAATGTCTCTTTAAACTGGATTTCTGGCTCCATTCCAGTCTCGTGAAGCCTGCCACACAATCTTTCCCCAAACAAATCTCAGCTCTTCTCAGTTCCTCTCAGAGGGAGCTCAAGGTGAAGCAGACTTGGTCATATTCAGCTTGTTTACGGAGCTCTTGATGGTGTTTTCCCATCTGTCATCAATCAGGTGTTATGCCCATCAATGAAACTTCATCTTCTGATGCTTCAGGTGACCACAGCAGATAAGATTACTCAGCGACTTGCTCTGTAATCCAAGGTCACAGAATTCCGGAGAACAACAATCCTAATCAACAAAAACAACTTATTTTAATATTCCAGTTTGAGAAAGTGGAAAAACAAAAGTTTTAGTCTAAACAAAGCTGTGTGGCCAGTACAGAGAGAAAACAAGATTGAGAAAAACTGGTCACTGCTGATTATTATTGATTAATTAATCAAAGGACAATCATAGCTGGGTTAAGATTAGTGTTTATCAAGTGAGAAAATACAAAATCACTTCAAATATTAAAATCAAAGCAGAACTGAAATAAAATGTAAAACACAAAGTTGCAAATATTAGTGGCAGCAGCAGGCCTCAGGCCTACACTCAGAATATGTTTCTATTTGGTTCCAGACATTGACATGGTTTTGCTTCTTTGGCCATGATCTTCCAGCCATGCAGCGCCTGAAAGTGCAGCGGTGCTGGGGAAAGCCAGGAGACCCCGCTCCCGGGATCTACCCGGCTCACAACACAAATCTCACAAGGTGCTGCAAGGTGAATCCCGACCATGGGCAGCATCACCTTTTAGCAAATCTGCATATTAGGGTGAGGCTGTAAGCCTAACTATAATGTGCAGATTCATGAGGTACCTGAGGCTTTGGGATTCAATCCCTTTACCTCGGGGACCTCGGGTTAGTGCTGCTTGGTCCTGGTCCCTATAACCGGGGATTCCAGAAGGAACGGCATCATGGAGATCTCCAAGATGATCAGCTGCATTCCCTTTGGGCAAGGTGGTGCCTTGCCATTGCTGGTGCCACCTGAGTACCCTGGCACTGCCATCTGGCTGCCAGCCTGGCACTGTCAAGGTTCCCATGTGGCACTACCAGCTGTCATTTTTTGCACATGCTCGATTGGGCTGGGGTTGCCCAGTGTGGGTTGGGAGGGGACCCTCTTGCATTCGGACTGGGGGGGGAGCTCGGAGATTCTTTTCGTGGCCTCTGAGATCGGTACGCCTTTTACAAATAGTTTCCCGATTTCTCGCTACAACGTGAAGGTCCGGCGGGCGGAGATTCCCAGTGTACCAAACGGGACTATGTGTGGCCTCGGCCTCGACATTCCCGTTCAAAGCCAATCGTGTTGAAAATCCTTGTGTTTCTCATCACGGCGAGTGCCGGGAATCATGTAGCTAAACGCACTCGCTCGGGAACTTTGTTCACTTTTGGAAAGATGAGGCCTTACGTATCTCTCTCGTTTGAAGCTGGAGCATTTTCATTTTAAACTGATCCCAGATTCTAATACTTTTGTTGTTGAGCTGCTTTCTTTAACTCTGCTTCAAATTGGATTTCTACCAAACTTCAAGCTTCAGGTTTATGTTTACATTTTGGGAACAAACATATTTTAAATTCTTCTTTCTGCCCAGCAGCTGGCAGCATTTGAATTAATGTCAATTGTTGTCAAACCTTTTCAAATTAAAATTTCCAGTTGAGAACTTTATCAGGAACCAAACCTCAAATCATTATACTTTGTAAACTGTAATTTACACTATCAAAATTCAAATGACTTCTTCCTCATGTGTGTGAATTTGGATTCAGATTTAAAGGGACAGATTTTCTTTCCCTTCAATAACATCATCGTTTTTCAAAGGTCTTGTGCGAGATTCTCCGACCCCCCACCAGGGGGCGGTGTGAATCCCACTCCGCTGCCCCGATTCCGGCTGCCGGATTCTCCGTGTTGGTGGCAATTGGCAGCAGCGCCCCCAGTGATTCTCTGGCCCTCGATGATGCCAGCACACGCTGGCGCTCCCGCGCATGCGCCAACTCGGCCTGGCTGGCGGAGGCCCTTCGGCTCTAGTTGGCTTGGCGCCAAACACTCCGGCACCGGCCTAGCCCCTGAAGGTGCGGAGGATTCCGCAACTTCCAGGCAGCCCGATGCCGGAGTGGTTCCGCCGCCCCTCGCCGCCGGTACGGCCCATCCCACCGGATAGCGGTGAATCCCGCCCCTCGTGTTAAACAGTCTGATTCTCATTGGTCAGTGTGTTTATATCAGATCTCCTGTTTCCAAGCAGAAGATAACAATGGTCCTGAATGGGTTCAACCATTTTCTTTCTAGATAAAGTAAAGACTCAAAACCATGACGATACTGTAACAATAAAAATCTTTAGATAAATTCTCTGATTATTAACGCTGCTGGAAATCTTGTTACATATAATAATAATAATCGTTATTGTCACAAGTAGGCTTACATTAACACTGCAATGAAGTTACTGTGAAAATCCCCTAGTCGCCACATTCCGGTGTCTATTCAGGTACACAGAGGCATTGGAGGTTACCTCGAAATAAAAACACGAGGGTCCATTCTGCTCGAGGGGGAATGGATTCATTCAGCAATCAGAAAGCTCAAGCTGTGATTGGAAAGAGTGAAGTTCCTGTTAGCCTGCAAGAGGTTGCTGCAGAGTCTGGTTCATTTTAGGGTGGCACGGTAGCACAAGGGCGGCACAGTGGCACAGTGGTTGGCACGGTTGCTTCACAGCTCCAGGATCCTAGGTTCGATTCCCCTCTGGGTCACTGTCTGTGTGGGGTCTGCAGGTTCTCCCCGTGTCATAGAACATAGAACATAGAACAGTACAGCACAGAACAGGCCCTTCGGCCCTCAATGTTGTGCCGAGCAATGATCACCCTACTTAAACCCACGTAACCCGTATACCCGTAACCCAACAATCCCCCCATTAACCTTACACTACGGGCAATTTAGCATGGCCAATCCACCTAACCCGCACATCTTTGGACTGTGGGAGGAAACCGGAGCACCCGGAGGAAACCCACACACACACGGGGAGGACGTGCAGACTCCAAACAGACAGTGACCCAGCCGGGAATCGAACCTGGGACCCTGGAGCTGTGAAGCATTGATGCTAACCACCATGCTACCGTGAGGCCCCTCTGCGTGGGTTTCCTCCGGATGCTCCGGTTTCCTCCCACAGTCCAAAGACGTGTAGGTTAGGTGGATTGGCCATGCTAAATTGCCCTCAGTGTCCAAAAACGTACAGATGGTTTGCTGGGTTACGGGGATGGGGTGGAGGTGTGGGTTTGGATAGGGTGCTTTCCAAGGGCCGGTGGAGACTCGATGGGCCGAATGGCCACTTTCTGCACTGCAGATTCTATGAACACAGGGAAAAGCTGTTGTATCTTTAGAGTCCATTCAAACTGTGCTCTCTGGACAGAAATCTCAACTCGAACCTTATAGCTTCAAACTTTGGTTTGTTTCATTTTATTGTACTTAAATCCAACTCAGAATCCACATTGTGAGGCTTTGAACTCAGATTGCTGAAACAACACAAACAAATGACAATTTGGAGAAGGAAACACATGAGGTGGGATTGTCCGACCCCCCGCTGGAGGATTCCCCAACTTCCGGGCGGCCCGACGCCGGAGTGGGTCATGGTGCTCTTGGCACTGGTACAGGCCGCCGCGCTATTCCGGGAGAATCCCGGCCATGAGCTCTCACACACAAATTCTTCATTACGCACAGACACACAAATATAACAGGGCGGCACGGTGGCACAGTGGTTAGCACTGTTGCTTCACAGCTCCATGGTCCCAGGTTTGATTCCCAGCTTGGGTCACTGTGCGGAGTCTGTACGTTCTCCCTGTGTCTGTGGGCGTTTCCTCCGGGTGCCCACATTTCCCGAAAGATGTGCCGTAAGGTAATTTGGACATTCTGAATTCTCCCTCTGTGTACCTGAACAGGAGCCAGAATGTGGTGACTAGGGGCTTTTCACAGCAACGTCATTGCAGTGTTAATGTAAGCCTACTTGTGACAATAAGTGTGGGGGGGGCGGGGGGGGGATGGAATCTTCCAGATTTTCACCGACAGGAACAATCTAAACGCCCGAAACTCCCATTTCCTCAGCCCCTGTCTGTCACTGGTCATAAACCCCCCGAGGGGTAACCCTCTCACTCTCTCTCTCTCTTCCCCCACAACAAAAGCTTCAGTGACTTTACTTCAATGATTTTTTTCAGTATTTAATTATTTACCAAACATTCAGCAAGCGACTCGACAACTCCCCAATCTAAATTTTTATCTGACGTTGCTGATGTTATGTTTATAGTCCGACCACTCTTATTGCATTATTACCAGGAGATGGATCCCTCACTGTTTTCACACGTTTCTCACTACACCTGACACTAGGAAACGGTCAATACCGTTTTACTGCACCGGATCTCTCACTACACCTGACACGAGGAAACGGTCAATACCGTTTTACTGCACCGGATCTCTCACTACACCTGACACTAGGAAACGGTCAATACCGTTTTACTGCACCGTGTCTCTCACTGCACCTGACACTAGGAAACGGTCAATACCGTTTTACTGCACCGGGTCAGTCACTATACCTGACAATAGGAAACGGTCAATACCGTTTTACTGCACCGGGTCTCTCACTATACCTGACACTAGGAAACGGTCAATACCGTTTTACTGCACCGGTCAGTCACTACACCTGACACTAGGAAACGGCAATACCCTTTCCACCTTCAGGTGTAGTGAAACGTCCGGTGCATAAGACCTCGTTCCCTCGTGTCAGTCGTAGTGACAGACGTTTTGACTGCACTGCGTCACTCACTACACCTGAGACTAGGAAACGGTCAATACCGTTTTACTGCACCATGTCTCTCACTATACCTGACACCAGGAAACGGTCAATACCGTTTTACTGCACCGGGTCAGTCACTACACCTGACACTAGGAAACGGTCAATACCGTTTTACTGCACCATGTCTCTCACTACACCTGACACTAGGAAACGGTCAATACCGTTTTACTGCACCATGTCTCTCACTACACCTGACACTAGGAAACGGTCAATACCGTTTTACTGCACCATGTCTCTCACTACACCTGACACTAGGAAACGGTCAATACCATTTTACTGCACCGGGTCAGTCACTACACCTGACACTCGGAAACGGCAATACCCTTTCCACCTTCAGGTGTAGAGAAACGTTCGGTGCATAAGACGGGCAGTTCCCTCGTGTCAGTCGTAGTGACAGACGTTTTGACTGCACTGCGTCACTCACTACACCTGAGACTAGGAAACGGTCAATACCGTTTTACTGCACTGGGTCTCTCAGAGACTAGATTGTGCACACAGACTGGATTGTGAAGTGTGATGTACCTGTGTACACAGACTGGATTGTGAAGTGTGATGTACCTGTGTACACAGACTGGATTGTGAAGTGTGATGTACCTGTGTACACAGACTGGATTGTGAAGTGTGATGTACCTGTGCACCCAGACTGGATTGTGAAGTGTGATGTACCTGTGTACACAGACTGGATTGTGAAGTGTGATGTACCTGTGTACACAGACTGGATTGTGAAGTGTGATGTACCTGTGTACACAGACTGGATTGTGAAGTGTGATGTACCTGTGTACAGAGACTGGATTGTGAAGTGTGATGTACCTGTGTACACAGACTGGATTGTGAAGTGTGATGTACCTGTGCACACAGACTGGATTGTGAAGTGTGATGTACGTGTATACACAGACTGGATTGTGAAGTGTGATGTACCTGTGCACACAGACTGGATTGTGAAGTGTGATGTACCTGTGTACACAGACTGGATTGTGTAGTGTGATGTACCTGTGTACACAGACTGGATTGTGAAGTGTGATGTACCTGTGCACACAGACTGGAATGTGAAGTGTGATGTCCCTGTGTACACAGACTGGATTGTGAAATGTGATGTACCTGTGTACACAGACTGGATTGTGACATGTGATGTACCTGAGTACACAGACTGGAGAGTGAAGTGTTATGTACCTGTGTACACAGATTGGGTTGTGTAGTAGAACATAGAACATAGAACAGTACAGCACAGAACAGGCCCTTCGGCCCTCAATGTTGTGCCGAGCCATGATCACCCTACTCAAACCCACATATCCACCCTATACCCGTAACCCAACAACCCCCCCCACTTAACCTTACATTTATTAGGACACTACGGGCAATTTAGCATGGCCAATCCACCTAACTCGCACATCTTTGGACTGTGGGAGAAAACCGGAGCACCCGGAGAAAACCCACGCACACACGGGGAGGACGTGCAGACTCCACACAGACAGTGACCCAGCCGGGAATCGAACCTGGTAGTGTGATGTACCTGATGAGCCAGATATACCTCCAGTACAGGAGGAGTCTACTCAGCCCCTCATGTCTGTGCTAGCTGTATACTAGCGTTATTCACAACTAACATCTCAATTTAATGTCTGTTATGGGGAAGTGACTGGAATCTGTGATTGGACACAAAATCAGTCAGAAATATGAACTGATCCAAGAGAGTCAGCACGGATTTAAATGAAAAATGAAATGGAATGAAAATCGCTAATTGTCACGAGTAGGCTTCAATGAAGTTACTGTGAAAAGCCCCTAGTCGCCACATTCCGGCGCCTGTCCGGGGAGGCGGGTCAAACATGTTTAACTAACCTGGTTAGATTTGTTAATGAGGTCACCAATGTGGTAGATAAGGGAATGTCTGTGATGTTATATTGATGGATTTCCAGGTGCCAAACAAGAGACTGAATCATATGGAATTTGAGGAAATCAATTTCCATGGATAAGGAATTAGTTCGGAGGGAGGAGACAGGGAGCAGGGATAATGGGCGGGATTCTCTCAGCCTGGAGCCGTGCCGGAGAATCCCCGCGACCGGGCCACGCCACCCCGACACCGGCATGTGATCGTCGCCACTGGCGCCCGCGTGTTTGGCGCGGCGCTGGTTGGGGGCTGCTCTCCACGGGATGGGCCAAGCGGCCGCTGTTAAAATGCTGAGTCCCGCTGGCAGCGAGCAGGCGTGGATGGCACCGGCGGGACTCAGCATTTTAACTGTGTGCAAGGGTCGGGTGGCGGCCTGTGTGTGTGGGGGGGGGGGGGGGGGGGGGGGGGGGGGGCTACGACACCGGCAGGGGGCTCCGACACCGGGGGGGCCTTCAATGCAGCCTGGCCCGCGATCGGGACCCACCGATCGGCAGGCCGGCCTTTCTGTCCCCCGACTTCTATTCCTACGCGCCGGCCCCCTGTACTACTGCGCCATGTTGCGTCGGGGCTGGCACATTGAAGGAGGAAGCCGTGCATGAGTGCGTCGGCATCGGCACCACAGCGCATGCACGGATCCCCCGGCTCACAGTTAGCGCCGGGATTGGCAGCTGGAGTGGCGTGAACTGCTCCATTGCCGTTCTGGCCCTCTGTAGGGGCCAGAATTACTCTTGGCAGCAGCCTGTTCACACTGTCGTAAAACGCGACAGCGTTTACAATGGCGTGGACACTCTGGCACGGGATGGGAGAATCCCACCCCAAGTGTGTGTACTCCAATCAGCAAGATGTGAATAGTGATGTCCCCAGGGATCTGAGCTGGAGCCTCAGCTTTTCACTGTATTTCTCAATGACTTGGATGAAGGAATAGAGAGACATATATCCAAGTTACTGACCACACTAAGTGAGGCAGCTTGGAGGAGGTTACAGAGATAGGGAGGGTGGAGGACAGGGAGGGGTTTGAGAACAAGGATGGGAATTTAAAATCGAGGCATTGCTGGACCGGGAGTCAATGTAGGTCAGTGAGCAGAGGGGGTGATGGGTGAACGGGATTTGGTGTGAGTTCAGATCCAGGCAGCAGAGTTTTGGATCAGCTGATGTTTACGGAGGGTGGTAGGTGTGAGGGCGGCCAGGACAGCATTGGAATAGTCACGTTTAGAGGGAACAAAGACATGGAGGAGATTCTCAGCAGCAGATGATGTGAGGCAGGACAGACTCGGTCGATGTTACCGAGGGAGAAATAGGCCGTCTTAGTGATGGAGCGGATGATGTGGTGGGAAGGTCATCTCAGGGTCAAATAGGACACCATGGCTGTGAACTGTGTGGTTCAAAGTCAGACAGGCCCAGGGAGAGGGATGGAATCAGTGTCTGGGGAACAGAGATTGTGATGGGGACTGAAGACAATGGCAGATGGAGATCAATCTGGGGATATGAAATCATCCACTTTGGACCAAAGAAAGAGAAATCAGAGTCATTTCTAAATGGTGGGAAGCTGGGAATTGTGGAGGAACAGAGAGATGAGGCCAATGTTGTAAAGAGTCTGGTTGAGCAGCAGACAGTGCTCAGGGTGAGGGATGGAGTTTGTATCGGGAGTTGAAGACGATGGCTTTGATCTTCCCAATGTGTTTCCCTGTGAGCCTGGCTCCTCAGTCCTGACTGCTCTGAGCTGCTGTTCTTTTCACTGATTGGACAGTTATTGTTAGAGATTCAGACCACAGCAGAAACCCCCAGTGTAAAAAATAACAGCAATGACTGTCAGATCGGAAGATTGAAACGTAACCAACAGAGGAAGTGAAAGAAGGGGCTCAGAGCAGCTGGATGTTTGTTACTGACACGGGAGAAACTGTGAACCGTGTCCACTGCCTCGAATCTTCCAGCACAGAAGGAGGCCATTCTGCCCATCGTGCTGTGACTTACCCAATTAGTCCCACTCCCCCTCTCTATCCCCATAACCCAGCCAATCGTTCCCTTTCAGGGATATCTCCAATTGCCTCTTGTAGGCCTGGGTCCACAACACGAGACTGTCCCTTACCTGGCTCCAAATTGCCATCTCATTCATTCATTGGAAGACAAAATGTCTGGGCTGGGAAATGGAGCTCAGGGCTCCGAACATTCCCTCTCCCCTCCTGAGGGACACTTCATGCTGGGATACAGTTCCATGGAGCCTCACAGCACAATGTGGGGGAGGCCGTGGTGTAGTGGTAATGTCACTGGACTAGTAATCCAGAGGCCCAGGCTAATGCTCTGGTCACAGGTTCAAATCCCACCATGGCAGCTGGTGGAATTTAAATTCAATGAATAAACCTGGAATTAAAAGCTCGTCTCAGTAATGGTGACCATGGAACTGTCATAATATACATCCATGTATATAATGGAGTGCAGACAGGCAGTGATTGACACACAGGATGACCAGTAAGCACGCAGAACACAGCAGCCAATCACCAGACGGGACATGACCACTATAAAGCCAGAGGGCACCAGTTTTCCCGCTCTCTCGGGATCCAGCCTCTGAGACAGTCAGAGCTCGTGAGCAGCAGCCAGTGCAAACACCATGTGGTAGTCAGTTAGTCTGGTCAGGCTAGCATCAGGTCTGCAGTCAAGTCAGCATAGTGTCAACCCACAGGTGAACATGTATAATAGTTTAGATGTTAAATAAAATTGTGTTGCATCTCATCAAGTGTTGGAAGTCTGTCTCTCGCTACACTGCATCAAACGCAGTCCACATCGACCCAGCCAGCCCAACACATCAGAAACCATTGTCGATTGTCGTAAAAATTCGTCTGGTTCACTAATGTCCTTTAGGGAAGGGAATCTGCTGCCCTTACCTGGTCTGGCCTACATGTGACTCCAGACCCACAGCAATGTGGTTGACTCTGAAATAGCCACTCAGTTGTATCAAATCGCTGAAAATTCTAAAAGGAATGAAACCGAACAGACCTCCCGACATCGACATAGACCCCGGAAACAACAACGGCAAACCCAGCCCTGTCGACGCAATAAAGTCCCTCCTTCCTGATATCTGGGGACATGTGTCAGAATTGGGGGAGCTGTCCCACTGACTGGTCAGACACAGTCATACTTTCAGAATTATGCCTCACAGATAATGCACGCAATTCTCCGGAAACATTTCAAAGTGTTAGCGAGCGGGAATTGCTGCAAAGTTCCCGGCTCTCAGCCCAGCGAGCCGGCAACTCTATTCCACGTTAATTGGTCCATTGACGAGGCCTCACGGATTTCTTGTCTCAAATAAAGGCTCACCAGCTGATTCAACGATACCACGTTCGCTAACCCCCCACTAACAAAGTCGAACAGCACTTCACCCCTCCATCACACCCCCCTCTCCCACCACTGTGAACCACGCTTGTAGCTAACGATGCCCTCTCTGTGTCTCCTCAGGAAAAGCTCTCCCATAACCATCGGGAGAGGGCCCAGACTGGTGGACATAAGAATCCTCACCTCTTTGAGGAGCAGGCGCTGGATGTGACGGTGTAGCCGAGGACAGATTAGTCACCCACACGGAGGCTGGCGGATGCTGCTGATGTGAGGAACCACCAGAATCCACCCAGGGACCTGTCATACGTGAGTTATTATTGCCTTACTGACTGGCCCATCCCTCCCACTGACCACATGTCCATTCTCCTGCACGTCCTCCAGCCGATGGCGCCAGCCCTTCCCGTGAGGCCCCCTCTCCTGACTCCGAGCAGAACACCTCAGAGGAGATCTCCAAGGATACAACCTTTATAATCGTGTCACAGCTGTCATCTTCCCCTCCACCAGTGCAGATACACACACCTCGGTGGAAAACCCATCCCCAGCCGAGGGTCCCTCATCCCCCATCCAGCACTGGGTTGGCAAGCCCAGTGCCCCCGGGCTCTTTGCCTGTGAGTAAAGATGGCTACTCACCTCCTCAGCTCCCCACAGCCTTCTGCCAGGTTCACCTTTTTTTTAATAAACAATTTTATTGAGGTAGTTTTTGGCTTTATAAACAGTTACAGACATCATCAGAAAGAAAGCAAAAGAGGCAAAAATGTGCAAACATCCACGTACTTTCAATACTTCCTTCGTAACATATTGCACAAGCCCGCTCCTCTCCCACCGGTACTACCCGCCATATTTTCCCACCTACTCTACTCTATCCCCTCCCCCCCACCCCCTGCTGACGCTCACTCTCCCGCAAAGAAGTCAATAAATGGTTGCCACCTTCGGGTGAACCCCTGCACAGATCCCCTCAAGGTGAACTTAATTTTTTCCATCCCCAGGAAACTCGACATGTCTGCAAGCCACCACTCAGTCTTCGGGGGCTTTGAGTCCCTCCACGCCAATAATATTCGTCGCCGGGCTATCAGGGAAGTAAAGGCCAAAACATCGGCCTCTTTCTCCCCCTGGACCCCCGGGTCTTCCGAAACCCCAAAAATTGCACCCCTGGACTCATCACCACCCTTGTTTTTAGCACCCGGGACATTTGCTCCACCACCCTGGCCAAATTTAATTTTGCAGCCTGCCCAGTCTCGTGCCACCTGGATTCCCAAATACCAAAAATTTTCCTCAACCAGCCAAAACGGTAGCCCTCTCAATCTGTTCTCCAGGCCCCTTGCCTGGACCACAAACATTTCACTCTTGACCGTATTTAATTTGTATCCTGAGAACTGGCCGAACTTCCTCAGCATTCCCAGTATAGTTCCCATCCCGGCCACTGGGTCCGACACGTACAGGAGCAGGTCGTCTGCATAAAGAGAAACCCTATGTTCAACCCTGCCCCTCACCATCCCCTTCCAACCCTCTGCGGCTCTCAGCGCAATCGCCAGCGGCTCTATGGCCAGCGCAAACAGCAGCGGGGAGAGCGGGCAGCCCTGTCTGGTCCCTCGGTACAGCCTAAAGTACTCCGACACCTCTCTGTTGGTCCTGACGCTGGCCCTCGGGGCCTGATATAATAATTTGATCCAATCCACCAATCCCTCCCGAACCCAAACCGTTCGAGCACCTCCCATAGATAGCCCCACTCCACCCGGTCAAAGGCCTTCTCGGCGTCCATCGCCACCACTACCTCCACCTCCCTGCCTGTCGGGGGCATCATTATCACATTAAGTAATCTTCTCAGGTTGGCGGCCAGCTGCCTACCTTTCACGAACCCCGTTTGATCCTCCCCAATCACCTCCGGTACACAGTCCTCCATTCTACCTGCCAGTACCTTTGCCAGGAGCTTGGCGTCTACATTAATCAGGGAGATTGGCCTGGAGGACCCGAACGCCTCCGGGTCTTTACCTCGCTTCAATATCAGTGATATGGTGGCATGTGACATGGTCGGCGGCAGGGTCCCTCTGTCCCTTGCCTCATTGAAAACCCTCGCCAAGACCTGGCCCACCAGCTCAGAGAACTTCCTATAAAACTCTACTGGGTATCCATCCGGCCCCGGGGACTTCCCCGACTGCATGGCCTTAAGGCCCCCCAATACCTCCTCTACTCTAATCGGGGCCCCCAGCTCTTCCACTCGCCCCCAACTGTTGGAAATGTTAACCCGTCCAGAAACCTTTTCATCCCCTCCGGTTCTTCCGGCGGCTCCGAAGTATACAGCTTAAGATAGAACTCCCGGAATACCTTATTCAATCCTGCCGGGTCCTCCACTTTGCGCCCCCCCCCCTCGTCCCTCACTCTACCTATTTCCCAGGCCGCCGCCCTCATCCTGAGTTGTTGCGCTAACAGTCTGCTAGCCTTTTCCCCATGCTCGTACACCACTCCCCTCGCCTTCCTAAGCTGTTCCACGGCCCTGCTCGTGGATAGTGCCCCCAGTTCCGCCTGTAGTCTCTGCCTCTCCCTGACTCCCCCGGGGACTCCGCGTGCTCTTCATCTATCCGACCCATTTCCCTGACCAATCTATCCATCTCTGCCCGGTCTGCCTTGGCTCTGTGGGCCCCAATTGAAATCAGCTCCCCCCGCACTACTGCCTTTAGCGCCTCCCACAGGGTCACCGCTGAGACCTCCCCCGTGTCATTCACCTGCAGGTAATTTTGCATACACCTCCGAAGCCTCTCGCAGATCCCCTCCTCCGACAGCAGTCCCACATCTAGCCTCCATTGCGGGCGTTGGTAGCTCGCTCCCCCGATCTGCAGGTCTACCCAGTGCGGGGCATGGTCTGAGATAGTAATTGCCGAATATCCCGTGTTCTTTACCTCCCCTATACAATCCCTGCTTAGTACGAAGAAATCTACCCTAGAATATACTTTATGGACGTGCGAGTAAAATGAGTAGCCCCTTCCTGTCGGCTGTCTGGCTCTTCAGGGGTCCACTGCCCCCATTTGCTCCATAAACCCTTTCAGCTCCCTTGCCATTGCTGGGAGTCTACCCGTTCTGGGACACGACCGATCCAAAGCCGGGTCAAGGACCATGTTAAAGTCCCCCCCCTCCCATTATTAGCCTGCGAGAGTCCAGGTCCAGATCTTCCCCAGCACTCTTTTAATGAAGTCCACGTCATCCTAGTTCGGGGCATATATATTCACCAGCACCACTCTTCTCCCCTCCAGTCTGCCCCGTACCATCAGGTATCTGGCACCCCTGTCTGAGGATATGCCCTCTGCCTCAAATTGCACCCGCTTGTTGATCATGATTGCCACCCCTCTGGACTTCGAGTCCAAGTCCGAGTGGAAGACCTGGCTAATCCAGCCCTTCCTTAGCCTGGTCTGGTCAGACACTTTCAGATGTGACTCCTGCAACATAATTACGTCCGCCCTCAGGGCCCGCAAGTGCGCGAACACCCGCGCCCTCTTAACCGGCCTATTCAGTCCCTTGACGTTCCAGGTGATCAGCCTGGTCGGGGGGTACATCCCACCCCCACCCCCCCCCCACCCCGCCGGTCAGCCATAGCCTTTCTCGGGCCGGCCCCTGGCCCGTGCGTCGCGCCATTCCTGGCCCGCCCTTTGGCTGCCTCCACCCTCGACCTCCTTTCCAGTGCCTATTTCAAGTCCCTCCCCCGTCAGCAGAACAACCCCCCCCCCACCCCATCCCCCGATACCCCCACCCCTGCCATCTACTGGCTGTGACTTCCCCCCCCACCTGACTCCCTTGACTAGCCAATCTGCTAGCCCGGTGACTCAACACTCCGGCGCCTTCCTGTCTCATTCCCATTGTTTCCCCGTCCTCCTCCCCACTCCCCGGCACCCCAACCCTCTCTCCCACCCACTAGGGCAAGCCGGCTCCAGTGTCCTCCGCGAGCTGCACAAAAAGTACAAATCCGCCCAAACAGAAAAAAAAACAGAAAAAAGAGGAAAAAGCACAAAAATAAACCCAAAAAAAAAAACCCCATAAGAAACACGAGAGACCACAAAAAAAACCCCAAAAAAAGGAAAGGAGGGGTTAACCCCCCCAAACCAATGTCCATGAACAAAGGAAAAAGAGTCCCAAATGTTCCGCTTCGCCCCTTTGGCCCAGCAAACCGTTGAGCAGCAGTTCAGGCACATTCGGCGTTCCTTCCCACAGTAATCCTCGGGCCCTAACTCGCGTCCTTGGGGCCTCCTTTCGGGACCAGCCCCAGGTCCCTCACAAAATCCATCGCTTCTTCGGGCTCGGAGAAGTAGTGGTGTTGACCCTGGTGCGTGACCCATAGCCGAGCTGGGAACAGCAGACCAAACTTCACGTGCTTCTTGAACAGCACCTCCTTGACATTCTTAAAGGCTGCACGCCACCGAGCCACCTCCTGGCTTAGGTCCTGATAAATGCGGAGAACACTGTTGTTCCACGTGCTGCTCCTGGCGCTCTTTGCCCACTGCAGCACCCGCTCCTTGTCCACGAACCTGTGGAACCTAATCAGCATCGGGCGGGGGGGTCCACCCGGCCGCCCCAGCCTTGCCTGCACTGTGTGCCCCCTCCAGCTCCGGCGGTCGCGGAAAGGCTTCGGCCCCCATCAGCTGCTTCAGCAGGTCTGCTACAAACGCTGCAGCATCAGCTCCCTCAGTCCCCTCCGGGAGGCCGACCATCCTCAGATTGTTCCTGCGGACTCTATTCTCCAGCTCCTCCACTCTGTCCAACAGTCTTCTCTGCCGCTCTTGCAGGCCGTCAACTTCTAGGGCTGCAACCGTTTGCGCATCCGCCTGCTCCTCCACCGCCTCTCCCAGCTCCTTAACTTTAACATCCTGGGCGTCCAGCCTCTGGTTCAGCTGATCCACCGCTTTCTGGATTGGGTCCAAGCTGTCCCGCTTCAGCGCTTCAAAACTGGACTTCATTACCTGGAGCATGTTATCCAGCGCCAGCTGGATTGCTAAGTCCGGGGTCCGTGTGTCCGCCATCTTAGGTCCCAGGTAAGTTTCTTCAGGTCCTTGTCTCTGTCCCTTTTTCTCCTTCTTCTTCTGCCTTCTGGACTCTCGCTGTTCCATGTGCCGCAGCCCGCTCCTCAGCACTTTCGCTGCCGCCTTCCTTCTCCCAGCTCCTTAACTTTTACCTTCTGGGCCTCTGAAGTGGGTCCAAGCGACTTCAAAACTTATTTTCTTCTCCTGGAGGAAGGAAGGTCCGTGGGTCCGCTATCTTACGTTGCAGGTCAGTTTCCTCTGCTCCTTGCCTCCGTGTCTCTCTCTCTCTCTCTTCCCCTACCTGCTGGCCTCCCACGGTTCCATCGATGTCAGCCCGCTCTCCTGCTCTTTCGTGGCAGCCATTTTTCCCCCCGTGGTCCGCTATCACGGGGAATCAGCTCCAAAGCCCCGCCGGAGTGAGAGCCCGCCGAATGTGCGGCTCATTCAGGCATCACCGCCACCGGAAGTCCAGGTTTACCTTTTTAAATGGAGTACTAATCGGCGTCAGCGTGACCACTTACTGGGGAGGCGGCTGAATGATGGGAGGCCGTTGGATATGGGGTCGCTCCCGTTAATTGTATGGAAATGGGGCAGCACGGTGGCGCAGTGGGTTAGCACTGCAGCCTCACGGCGCCGAGGTCCCAGGTTCGATCCCGGCTCTGGGTCACTGTCCATGTGGAGTTTGCACATTCTCCCCGTGTGTGCGTGGGTTTCACCCCCACAACCCAAAGATGTGCAGGCTAAATTGCCCCTTCATTGGAAAAAATGAATTGGGTACACTAAATTAAAAAAAAAAAAATTGTATGGAAATGGGGCTTACATGGTGATAAACGGTTTCTTGCCGCGCTACGGCGAGATCCTGATTTGGCCAATGGGAGCGGCCGGTTACATCACAAGCTGTTTAGCACCTGGCACGGATCTCATTTTTGTCCTCTCCCGCTATTCACCAGCCTTGTTTGAGCGAGAGCGCAAAGAGGCTGGAGAATTGTGCCCAATATCCCAGACAATATCACCATTCCCTGGGTATGTCCTGTCTCACCAGCAGGACAGACTCAGCAGAGGTGGGGGCAAAGTGGTATACTGTAGGGAGGAGGTGCCCTGGGAATCCTCAACATCGAATCTGGACCCCATGTAGTCTCATGGTGTCAGGTTGAACATGTGTTAAATATGATTACCATACCCCAAATCTCCCTCAGTTTATGAGACAGCACCACAATGTTGAACACCACTTGGAGGAAGCACTGAGGGTGGCATGGGTGCAGATTATACTCTGAGTGGGGACCTTCAATGTCCATCACCAAGAGTGGCTCAGTAGTACCACCACATGCCAAGCTGGCCAGCTCCTAAAGGACATAGCTGCTGGACCTGGGACTGCAGCAGGTGGTGAGGGAACCAACAAGAGGGACAAACATACTTGGCCTCATCCTCAACAATCTGCATTCCACAGATACATCTGTCCATGACAGTATCGGTAGGAGTGACCACCACACAGTCCTTGTGGAGACAAAGATCCATCTTCATATTGAGGACACACTCTATTCTGTTGTGTGGCACTACCACAGTGCTGAATGGGATAGATTCAGAACAGATCTAGTAACTCAATACTGGGCATCCATGAGGTGGTGTGGGTCATCAGCAGCAGCAGAATTGGACTGAACCACCATCTGCAACCTCATGACTCTGCATGTCTCCCACTCTACCATTATCACTGAGCCAGGGGTGCAACCCTGGTTTAATGAAGAGTGCAGGAGAGCACGGCAGGAACAACACCAGGCAATCTGGTGCATTACAACACAGGACTACTTGTGTATCAAACAGCACTTACAGCAAGTGACAGACGGAGCTAAACGATCCCACAACCAATGGATAAGATCTAAACTCTGCAGTCCTGCCACATCCAGCTGTGAATGTTGGTGGACAATTAAACAACTCACTGGAGGAGGAGGCTCCACAAATATCCTCATCCTCAATGATGGAAGAACCCAGTGCATTCGTACTAAAGACAAGGCGGAAGCATTCACAACAATCTTCAGCCAGAAGGGCCGAGTGGATGATCCATCTCGGTCTCCTCCTGAGGTCTCCATATCACAGATGTCAGTCTTCAGCCAATACGATTCACTCCACGTGATATTAATAAACGGCTGAAGGCACTGGATACTCAAAGCCTATGGGCCCTGACAATATTCCAGCAATAGTATTGAAGCCTTGTGCTCCAGAACTTGCTGCCCCCCTAGCAAGGCAGCATTTGACCGAGTGTGGCATCAAGGAGCCCAAGCTAATCTGGAGTCAATGAGAATTGGGGGCAAAACCATCCGCTGGTTGGTCTCATACACGGCACAAAGGAAGATGGTTGCTGTAGTTGGAGGTCAATCATCTCAGCTTCAGGACATAACTGCAGGAGTTGCTCAGGGTAGTGTCCAAGGCCCAACCATCTTCAGCTGCTTCATCAATGACCTCCCTTCCATCATAAGGTCAGAAGTGGGGATGTTTGCGGATGACTGCACAATGTTCAGCACCATTCACGACTCCTCAGATAATGAAGCAGTCCTTGTCCAAGTGCAGCAAGACTGGACAGTATCCAGAGTTGATTTGACAAGTGGTAAGTAACATTAACACCACAGAAGTGCCAGGCAATGTCCATCTCCAACAAGAGAGAATCCAACCATTGCCTCTTGACATTCAATGAATGGTGTCCCATCATTGAATCCCCCATTATTAACATCCTGGGAGTTTACCATGAACCAGATACTGAACTGGACTAGCCATATAAATAGCAAAGTCATCATAGTCCCAGATGACCATAGGCTGCTTTCCCCTTAGACAGGGAGATCTGGCTGGTGGTGATTTAACCTGAGGGACACCACACCTCAGGCGAGCGACAAGGTTCAGAATTCAGGATCAAAATCCAGGAATGCCCTCCCTAACAGCACTGTGGGTGTACCTACACCTCAGGGTCTGTACCGTTCAAGAAGGCAGCTGCATCACCACATCCGCTGGGGCAATTAGGGATGGGCAATAAATGCTGATCCAGCCAGTGACACCCTCATCACATGAATGCATACATTAAAAAAAATCTAACATCAGCCTCTTCCCCATTCTGTTTGGGGAAGTTGGACCCTTTCATCAGGATATTTGACTGAAGGAGCCATCACTACTTTGTCTAATTCTGTCCCCAAACAAAATCCCCAATCAAAATGAATTTACTTAGTGCCTTAATGTACAAAACATCCCAGGATGTTACGCAGAGCGGCAGTAAGAGGAGCGGGGGAGTTGGGGGTATTTAAGGAAGATTAATCGAAGGCTTGGATTGAAGGATGGAGTTTGATGGAGTGGAGTGACCTAGAGAGGGGGAGGGTTTGAGGGTGAGAGTTCAGAGATCAGGCCCTAGGCATCTGAAGGCTCTGCTGTCAATGGTGGGATGAAGGAAGTAGCGATGGGCAGGAGACCAGAGTCAGAGGATGGAAGGGTGAGGGAGGGAATGTGAGTCTGCAGCAGGATGCAGAGGTAGGGAGGAGTGAGGCCAGTGGAGGGAATTGGGAGGTCAGTGAGGTCAGGGGTAAGAGGTCAGTGAGGTTAGGGGCAATAGATCAGTGAGTTCAAAGGTAACAGGTCAGTGAGATCAGGGACTAACAGATTAGTGATGTAGGGAATAACAGGTCAGTGAGGTCAGAATTAACAGGTCAGTGAGGTCAGAATTAACAGGTCAGTGAGGTCAGGTAAGGTAAAAGGTACAGTGAGGTCAGAATTACACAGTCAGTGAGGTCAGAATTAACAGGTCAGTGAGGTCATACATTAACAGGTCAGTGAGGTCAGAGGTCACAGGTCAGTGAGGTCAGAATTAACATCGGTCAGTGAGGTCAGAGATGTAACATGTCAGTGAGGTCAGAAGTAACAGGTCAGTGAGGTCAGAATTAAACAGTTCCAGTGAGGTCAGGGGTAACAGGTCTAGTGATGTCAGAATTAACAGGTCAGTGAGGTCAGAATTAACAGGTCAGTGAGGTCAGGAAGGTCAGTGAGTCAGAATTAACAGTGTCAGTGCGGAGAATTAACAGGTCAGTTGAGGGTCAGACTGGTACCAGGGTCAGTGAGCGTCAGGGGAGTTCTGGAATGGCCACTTGGGGTGCGACATCTTCAGGCATTGTTGTGCTCTCGCTTGAGCTCATCCATCTTTGAGGAAGTCAGAAGGTGGAAAAAGGGGAAGCTGTAGATGTGATGTACACGGAATTCCAAAAGGTATTTGGTCAGGTGCCACACAAAATCTTACTGCACAAGATATGGGGCTGGATTCTCCGCCGCAAGGTCGTCATGGGTGGGACGCAGACCCTGTAAAGGTCCTTTGACCTCGGGCGGAATGTCCGGTCACCGGGTGGATGTGGCTCGAGAATCCCGCCCTGATCTCATGGTATACAGTGTAATATCTGAATATGGATGTAGGATTTTTTGGTGAACAGAAATCAGGGAGTGGGGTAAATGCTTTGTTATGCGTTGGCAAGCTGTAACTACAGATCACGTTAGTCTGCAGGTCCAGCAAGTGATCAGGAAGG
Source organism: Scyliorhinus canicula (assembly GCF_902713615.1). Lineage (NCBI taxonomy): Eukaryota > Metazoa > Chordata > Chondrichthyes > Carcharhiniformes > Scyliorhinidae > Scyliorhinus > Scyliorhinus canicula. The sequence goes on along the minus strand of NC_052149.1, from coordinate 126,852,020 downwards.
GAAATGGAATGTTGGTGTTTATTATAAGAGGAACAGAAAAAAAATCAAAGGGACATTTTACTGCAGCTGTACAGGGATAAAAGTTCAGAAGAACGAGACATGAACTTCAATAAAGATATCCTGAGGGGACTAATAGAGTGAATGAGATTGTTCCCTCCTCTCAGGTAGAGGGAGATGAAAACACAGAGGAACAAATAGAGAAATAAAGTGAGGGAGAAAGAGAGATAAAATCAGGGTGAAAGAGAGAGAGACAGAGAGAGAGTCTGAGGGACAGGTATCAACGGAGAGGAGAGAGAGCGGGAGATCAAGCAGATACAGTGAGACAGGAAGAACAAGACAGAGAGACAGAGAGAGAGGGGGAGCGACAGAAACTGAGGGACTGACACTGAGGGAGTGAATGAGAGAGAGAAGAGGAAGTGAAGGTGCTGACGTGGTGTCTCTGCCTCATACCATTTACATACTGAGGAATGGGCTGTCAGACTCTCACAGGCTGCAGCTTTATAAAGCAGAGCCCAGTGAAGGGAGAGTTTATCAGTAACCAGGCACAGGGACAGGAGCAGACACCATGATTTCAGCCATCCAGCTGATCTGGCCTCTGGCATTCTGCATCGCAGGTACAAATCTCTCTCCTTCCACCTTGAATATTTTCCTGCTCTCCATTTCAATCCAATTCTACTGACTTGTGATTGAAGGGAAAATGCTGAAAGCAGAGGAATAGTCAGTGTCTCCAACAATATCTCATTGTACAGGCTCTTTCTGTGACAGTTCTTACTTCACTCTGTTTCTCTATTACCCCTCAGGTATCAGTGGAGACATCATCATGACCCAGTCTCCCCCGGTGCTGTCATTGAGCCTGGGCCAGACCGCAACCATCACCTGTACGGCCAGTCAATCTGTCAGCAATTATGTTGCTTGGTATCAACAGCGAGAAGGTCAGAAACCGGCTCTGCTGATCTACCGGGCAACAACCCGGTTCACAGGAATATCCGACCGATTCACCGGCAGTCAATCTGGAACACGATTCACCCTGACAATCAGCAATGTACAGAATGAGGATGTCTCTGATTATTACTGTCAGCAAGGTTACAGCAACCCCAACACAGTGATACAGAGCCTTACAAAAACCTCAGTATCCACAGCACCACCTCCTCTCCTGACACAAAGCACAGTTTTATATAATATATGAACAGTTTTATATAAACACAAGAAAGGAACCTGAACACATTATTTTCACTGTCCACTACACACTCCAGTCACTGAAGGCCTCAGGTTTTTTATTCTCCATGTCCACGTATGAAGAGCAGCTGAAAGATTTATCATTCAAAATTAGACTTTTCAAATCTCCCAACAAACCACAGAGATATTGAGAGAAACAGAGAGTGAGAAAGAGTGAGAGAGAAAGACATGAGTGAGTGAGAGACAGCGAGAGACAGAGAGAGGGTGAGAGTGAGTGAGTGAAGCAGAGAGCAGAGGTTTTTGTACAGCCCCTGCACTGGAAGCTGTCAGTGTGGCTTACGTTCGGTAAAGGAACCAAGCTCAGACTGAGTAAGTAAACCCCAATCCTCCGTTATTAACCCTTTCAATACTGAAACTTTCTCAAATACAAATGCTAAATAGTTGAAGGTGTTAGTGAGGAGCTGCAGTGAATGAAATGGTTCATTGAAGAACACTGTGTAGAACAGGGTGCCCAGCTGTATTTCTTTAGTTCCATTCCCCCCTTTAAGCAGCAAGATATAAGTAAGCAGCTTTTACCCACCGTGTGGAGGAGATCTGGACGTTTGCAGACTGTGTTCACATTCCTGGACCATGGAGTGAAATCACTCACTAGACTCCTGTCAGTCTGCGTGTGACAGACACGGGCAGAGTTTGATGTGAGCTCTGGCTCCCTGTCACACTCTCTGATATAACTGATCACAGCAGCAGCAGCAGCACAGTGAGACACCGAGGTCCCACTTCCCCCAGCTTTAACTCTGCTCTCTCCACTCCCTGCTTATCTCTTAGCAAAGTTCTGATGACAAACAGGTCCAGCAGGGCTCACAATCCAGTGGCTTCAGTGTTCCAGGCTTTTGGGGAGACTCTCAGTTACTTTCTGTTTTGGTCGAGTTCAGTCTGATATTTATTCCTGATCCAATATTCCTGAAAATCCCTGGAGATATTTTTATTGTTTGATGTGATGTGTGATCTCTGGCTGGGCCAGCATTTATTGCCCATCCCTAATTGCCCTTGAACTGAGTGTCTTGCTCGGCCATTCCAGAGGATATTTCAGAATCAACACATTACTGCGGATCTGGAGTCACTTGTAGGCCGGACAAGGTCAGGATGGCAGGTTCCCACTTCAGACCCACACATCCCATAAATGAATTTTTAAAAATGGCCCAAACTCCACTTTCCTGTCGGTCCCCATAACCTTTGACCCTCGTCAATCAGATATCTGTCGAACTCAGCCTGGAATATATATAATGTCCCAGCATGCACTGCTCTCTGGGAAAGAGAATTCCAAAAACTAATGACCCTCTGGGAGAAGAAATTCCTCCTCATCTCCACCTTATTTTGAAACTGTGTCCACTAATTCTAGATTCCCCACGAGGGCAAACATTCTCTCAGCATCCATCCTGTCAAGCTCCCTCGGAATCTTATATGTTTCAATAAGATCACCTCTCATTCTGCAATGAGTACAGACCCAACCAGCTCAACCTTTCCTCATCAGACATTCCATTCCTCAGTGGAATCAGTGGTTACGGGGATAGGGTGCAGGAGTGGTCCTAAGTAGGGTGCTCTTTCGAGGGCTGCATGGTGGCACAGTGGTTAGCACTGCTGCCTCACTGCGTCAAGGTCCCAGGTATGATCCCGGCTCTGGGTCACTGTCCGTGTGGAGCTTGCACATTCTCCCTTTGTTTGCGTGTGTTCCGCCCCCACAACCCCAAAATGTGCAGGGTAGGTGGATTGGCCAAACATAAATTGCCTCTTAATTGGAAAAAATGAATTGGGTATTTTAAATTTATTTAATAAAAAAAGAAAATATAGGGTGCTCTTTCTACTCGATGGGCCAAATGGCCTCCTTCTGCACTGTAAATTCTATGATTCTATGAGACCAAACCTTTCCCCAGTACTCACGGTGTAATCTCCCCAATGTGCTGTATAGATGGAGCAAGACTTCCCTACTTTTATACTTCATCCCCCTGTGTAATAAAGGACAACATTCCATTGACCTTCCTCATCACTTGCTGTACCTGCAGGTTAACGTTCTGTGATTCATACACAAGGGCACCCAGATCCCTTTGTACCACAGCTTTCTGCAGTCTCTCTCCATGTCAATAATATTCTGCTTTTCTATTCTTCCTAACAAAGTGGACAAGCTCACATTTCCCCACATTATACTCCATCTGTCAAATGTTCTCCCCACTCACTGAACCTATCAATATCCCTTTTCAGACTCTGTATCCTCCTCACAACTTGCTTTCCTTCCAATCATTTTATCATCAGCAAGTATAGCTACAATACTCTCATTGCCTTCATCCAGCTCATTAATATAGATTGGAGAGTTAAAACCCCAAACAACAGCCATCTTCCTTTGTGCTGGGTATGACTCCAGCCAGCGGAGAGTTTTCCCCCTGCTTCCCATTGACTCCAGTTTTGCTCGGGCTCCTTGATTCCAAACTTGGTCAAATGCTGCCTCGATGTCAAAGGGCAGTTACTCTGGCCTCACCGCTGGAATTCAGCTCTTTTGTCCATGTTTGAACCAAGGCTGTAATGAGGTCAGGAGCTGAGAGACCCTGGTAGATACTTAACTGAGTGTCAATGAGTAGGTTATTGCTGAGTAAGTGCTACTTGATAACACTGTCTTAACAACATCAATCATTTTGCTGATGATCGCGAGATGACTGATGGACAGTAATTGTCCGGATTGGGTTTGTCCAGCTTTTTGTGGACAGGACACACCTGGGTAACTGGTCGATGCCAGTTATGTATCTAAACTGGGGCAGCTTGGCTGGGGGGTGTGACCTGGACACAAGACCACCAGAAATAGGGGGCGGATTTCTCCAGTGTTGCTATTCAATTCTCCCACCAGCAGCACATCACCGCCATCGGGTTTCACAGTGGAATCAGGTGGTTGCTGTGGTAAATCCCATTGACAATTGACGGACAGATATAATCCTGCCGCCAGTGAATGGCACACAGCCAAGAATCACGCGGCTGGTGAACCGGACGTTCCCGCACAGGAGCAAGGATAGATTATTCTGACCCCTGGACACAGAGGCTAATCGTAATCTCACTCTTGACCTGAGCCCAGGGCTGGGCAGCAAGGTTTGAAGTGAAATCTAGAACCTTCTACACTGGCAGCCAATCAGTATCCTTTGTGAAGTATGTCGATCCACGTCTGCTCCAAATTTCTGGGATAGATTTCTCCGGTTCTGTGTGTGATTTGAGGTTTGTTAATGTTCAACCTGTTCCCCCAGAAATAATGATCAATAGTTCGAGCATCCTGATAGGTTAATAGTCTCTTAAATGGGACACTGCATCTTTAAATGCTCTCATTATTAACTATTTCAGTGCTGAATTTGTAGTGAACTTCTTTACAAATGTCTAAGTATCATTCTAAAATGATTTAATCAGCTTAACATCAAACCTTTACCCTCCTGACACGGAACCAATTTGAAATCCAATTTGTCACTTTCCCTTGGATTCCATCAGCTTTTAATTTCCAAACCCGTCTGTCATTGGAAACTTGGCAAAATCCTTGGAAAACCCATGTTGTCAACATCAAACTCACTCCCGTCATCAACCCTCCTCGTTCCCTCCTCATCAAATTCAAAATTGCTCCCTCGGCCTATCCCTTCCTCCCTTTTTAAACAATGGTACAACATGATCATCCACCAGTCCTCTGACACCAAGCCTGTAGTCAGAGAGGATTGGAAAATAATGGTCAGAGCCTCCGCTATTTCTTCCCTTCCTTCCCTGAGCAGCCTGGGATACATTTCACCCGGGCCTGGGGGTATCTCCCCTTTCAAAGCTGATAAACACGTTAATATCTCCTCTCTCACTATCTTTATCACATCCAATATTTCACAATTCTCCTCCTCCTGAACTCCAATGTCTGCTTTGTCCCTCGCATTAGTGAAAACTGATGTAAATTATTCATTAAGAACCATCTCCATGCCTTCCACCTCCACACACAAGTTACATTTTGCTCTCTAATTGATCTCACTCATTCATTAGTTATCCTCTCACAATGTCCCTCACTCTTGCTTTGTGTGAACATATTTGTTCTGAAATCTCTCTATCTCCAGCTTGAATATTCTCCCCGGGCTCTGTCACTGTTTTACCATCAAGTCGCTGTTTACTGTCCATTTTGGCAAATCCCAGTTTCAGAAAATTGGCCTTTCCCCAATTTAAAACTTTTCCTCTTGGTCTGCCTTTACCCTTTTCCATTACTGCTCTAAATCTAACTGAATTATGATCACTATTACCCAAATACTCTCCCACTGATACCCCTTCACCTGCCCAGATTCAATCCACAAAACTGTCCAAAACTGCTCCTTCTCTTGTTGGGATTGTTCTGTACTGGTTAGAAAGGTTGCTCAGAATGGATTGTAAGAATTCCGGATCATCTATACATTGACACATGTCTTGATTCCAGTTAATATTTGGGAAGTTGAAATCCTTTATTAAGGCAGCAATTAAAATTCCTTCCTTTCTCTTTCAGGCCGTGAGAATTCACAACCCACACTGACCCTGCTGCCCCCCTCCCTGGAGGAGGTCAAGACCAAGAACACTGCCACCCTGGTGTGCCTTGCCAATCACTTCTATCCCGATGAGCTGGTGGTGGAGTGGAAGAAGGATGGTGCAGCCATTTCGGACGGGGTTCAGACCAGCAACTACCTGCGAGCTTCGGACAACACCTACAGCGTCAGCAGCCTGCTGACCCTCTCTGGCTCTGCCTGGGAGTCCAACGCCCGCTTCTCCTGTGCCCTCACCCACGTGAGCCTCTCCTCTGCCCTCAGCAAGAGCATCAGGAGATCAGAATGTGCGTAGAGTGTCAGAGACAGTCCACAGAGGAGACACAACTTTAAATAGAACAGGGGTGATCTGGGAGGGCAAAGGACATTATCAGCACTGAATTACAACTCTCTTCATTCTCGGGACTGGGTCTGAGACACTTCTGAGGGTCAGGGGTTAAGGCATGTTTTTGGGACATTGTAGAGGGATATTTACTCTGTATATTATCCCATGCAGCATTTGTTCTGGGAATGTTTGATGGGACAGTGCAGACTCGTGATGCCAAGTAAAACCTCTCTAAGATGCTGAAGACTGTCAGCTGTACCAAAATAACGTGACCCCTGAAGTCTCAGCTATAGGAAACCAGACCTCCTTCCTGCTCACCCTGCAGTTACAATTTAAGGTTTAGTCACCGTTTAAGGGACAGGATTCTCATGTCATTGAGAAAATCTCCATATTTTCCCTGAGAATTTCTCCAGCTTCCTCTGGCTGGGCTGTTTATTCAAGTCTTTTTTCTGACAATGTAAATCTGTAAAAGGTAATAAACATAAAGAATATTCAGTATGTGTCTCGTGTGTGGTTTGGAATGTCCCTCCTCCCCATCAGCTGATTGGCTGCATTTCAGCAAATGATTATCATGATTGGCTGGTTGGCCTGTCAATCAATGACACATTCGAAGAAGATTGGATTCAAAGACAATTATCAATCATTTTTAAATGATCAGTTTTATTTGTTTTGTGAGGTCACGAGAAATCCAGCACGAGTTGAAGGATAGAAAGAAATAACATTTATTTACAATAACATATTTAGACAACAGCAGCAGCAACTCCCTTGCTGCTCACTCCTCTCTAGCTGGTTCCAAACTGGCCAGCTTTATTTATGCAGCGAATCTGCTTATGATTTCTGCCCCAACCCCCTCATTGGGGAATCTCATACTCCCAAAGGATTGTGGGATTGCCATTAGTCCCCAGCCAGTGGGAAGCAGGCAGGTTATAACAATCTGGAATCTCTGAGTTTACAAGATTCAAATCAGAAAAGAGACTGAAAGTTGCTGGGATTAAATCATCACAATCACAATTCTCCAACCCATATTCCCCACCTCCCCCTTCTCCCATATTCTCCCTGTGTCTGTGTGGGTTTTCTTTGGGTGCTCCAGTTCCCCCACAGTCCAAAGTTGTGCAGGTTAGGTAGATTGGTCATGCTAAATTGCCCTCAGTGTCCAAAATGTTTAGGTGGGGTTACTGGGTTACGAGGATAGGGTAGAGGCATGGGCTTGGGTGGGGTGCTCTTTCCAAGGGCCGGTGCGGACTCGATGGGCTGAATGGCCTCCTTCTGCACTGTAAATTCTATGAATTCTATGAAGTTTATGAATTGTATATGACCTTACCTCCTCACGTGGTATCACTACTCCCAGTGTTTCAATCACAGATAAGACCATCACTGATCACTTCCTTATATCACTCCCCACCCACATCCCCCTTCCACACCCCAACCCTACCCCCTTTTGTATCCATCCCTGGAAAAACCTATTCCCCAATTCACTTCCAACGGCACTTTCAAAATCCCAACTATCTGTCTCTGGCTCTCCGATCACCACAACATTTCTGCAGCGACTGATTTACTCAGGGAGCAATGTAACTGGGAATGAACAGGCTCCTGTTTTGGGAGTGTTTAGTGGGGTGTTTCCCGGAGGCTGCAGTGCTGAAAATGATCCCGTTATTAACCGGGACTCTGGGATATTTGGGCCTTGGTGAGGAAGGAGACTCCGAGGCCGCACTGACATCCACTTCCTGCGAGCTGAACCCGTCAGTGCAGGGAGAGATCAGGGGGTGATCTTTAAATGCTGCCCCCATCCCTCAACTCCCACCGTGGCATCCGGATTCCCCAAATTACCGATTAGGGGGTTCTCGACCCACCCCTCATCCACCCGGTCAAGGCAGGGAACGCTCGGGTCCTGATCCCAGGCTCGGACAGCCTGCTGCCCGGGCAGCATGGCAGTGCCAGCCTGACACCCTGGCAGTGCTCATGCCATTCTGGTCGTGCCCCATGGACATCTTGGCAGGGCCAGTGTGGCATTGCCAGGGTGACCAGATGGCATTGCCAGAGTCACCAGGTGGCACTGCCAGCATGCCAGGCTAGCACTGCTAAGCTGTCTCCAACACCCTCCACCATCCCAGAGATACTCACCTCGGCGGGGCACCTTAGTGAAGAAGCTCCTGGGACACTATCTGGTGCCACCACACACATGCTCCAGTACAGCAGGTGGAGGTAGGAACTCCCGATGGAGCGGACGGTCGGAGGGTGGGCGGCCCCAGGGACAAGCTGCCATCCAGAAGGGTGTTGGGGTGCTGGAACGGACAGTCCCATCGATTGTGGTGATGCAGTCGCAGATTCAGCGATTACATGAGGGGTTGTTGGTGAGTATCCAGCACCTGCAGGAGAAGGTGGAGGAATCCAACCGCGTGCAGGAGCAGGAGGTGGTGCTGCCATGGTGACACCCAGGTCCGCAGTGGAGGCCTTGGGGTGAGGGTTTCAGCCCTGGGTCAGCATGTCCAAGGCTTGGGGCACACTCTGCGGCCGCTGGCCTAGGCCCAGTACAAGGCTGCCCCCCCACAGGCAGCAATGTGCCAGACACTGCTGGACAGTGCAGTCACAGCGGGCAGAACAGGGCGGCACCACACTACCTGGGACAGTCGAACAGCAGCCGGGTCCATCCAGGCCCATTTGCCCCAGAAGATGGCCAGCAAAGGGGACCCAGGTCACAGAGTAGGAATCACAGCAGGCAGCCTCCACTCCTGATCCACCTAGAGGTAGCATTCGGATCTGTAAGGACAGAAAATTAGAAAGCAGTTTTCACAGAATCACAGTATTTACAGTGCGGAAGGAGGCCAATCAGCCCATCGAGTATGCACCAACCTATGGAAAGATCACCCTATCTAAGCCCACACTTCTACCCCATCCCCGTAACCCCACCTAACCTTAGGGCAATTTAGTATAGCCAATTCACTTACCTGTGCACATCTTTGGCCTGTGGGAGGAAACCGGAGCACCCAGAGGAAACCCACGCAGACAAGGGGAGAATGTGCAGACTCCGCACAGACAAGTCGGGAATCAAACCGGGACCCTGGCACTATGAAGCCATTGTGCTAACCACTTTGCTACCGTGCCCCCTTATGAAAAATGAAAATCACTTATTGTCACGAGTAGACTTCATTGAAGTCACTGTGAAAAGCCCCTAGTCGCCACATTCCGGCGCCTGTTCGGGGAGGCTGTTACGGGAATCGAACCGTGCTGCTTGCTTGCTTGGTCTGCTTTCAAAGTCAGCGGTTTAGCCCAGTGTGCTAAACAGTGCCCTATGCTGGCACAGGTGCAGGGCACAGTTTAGTGACGGGGGCTAGGGCCCAATCTGTATATTTGTTGTCACATTAAACACCTGTTCACAACCTGCCTTGGTGCTCTGTCGGATGGGTGTGAGGGGTGGGCTGGTTAGGGTCTGGGCTGGCCAGATAGGGTGCGTGGGGCAGGGGAAATGGACGGTTGTTGGGGGTTGGCTTGGCTCAAAGGCCACAGTTCAGGACAGCGCTCTCCGCTCCGGTGTCCCATTCCCCCGCCACCCACAACTACCACCGTCCCAACCTCCGCCACATCAATGATTTTTTTTAACAGACAATTTTATTCAGGTATTTTTGGCATTGTAAACAATAACAATATACATTAGTGTGCAAATACCAATTACAAAAAACATAGTAAAATAACAGTACCACTCTCTCAGATTGACCCACCTATTCTCCCCCCCCCTACTCTACACTATTCTACCCCACCCTCCGCTGATGATTAGTTCCCCGCGAAGAAGTTGATGAATGGTTGCCACCTTCGAGCGAACCCCGATAGTGATCCGCGTAAGGCGAACTTGATTTTTTTCCAAGCCGAGAAAGCTTGCCATGTCCGACAGCCATACTTCGGTCTTTGGGGGCTTTGAGTCCCTCCAGGCCAACAGTATTCGTCACCGGGCCATCAGGGAAGCAAAGGCCACAACATCGGCCTCTATCCCCTCCTGGACTCCCGGGTCTTCCGACACCCCAAAAATCGCCACCTCTGGACTCATCGCCACCCTTGTTTTCAGTCCCCGGGACATGACGTCTGCAAATCCCTGCCAGTATCCCCTGTGTTTTGGACACGCCCAGAACATGTGGACATGGTTCACTGGTCCTCCCCCACATCAGGCGCAGCACGGTAGCATTGTGGATAGCACAATTGCTTCACAGCTCCAGGGTCCCAGGTTCGATTGCAGCTTGGGTCACTGACTGTGTGGAGTCTGCACATCCTCCCCGTGTGTGCGTGGGTTTCCTCCGGGTGCTCCGGTTTCCTCCCACAGTCCAAAGATGTGCAGGTTAGATGGAGTGGCCATGATAAATTGCCCATTGTGTCCAAAATTGCCCTTAGTGTTGGGTGGGGTCACTGGGTTATGGGGATAAATTGGAGGTGTTGACCTTGGGTAGGGTGCTCTTTCCAAGAGCCGGTGCAGACTCGTTGGGCCGAGTGGCCTCCTTCTGCACTGTAAAATCTATGATATCTAGCACACTTGTCCTCCAGCCCAAAGAATTTGCTCATCCGGGCCACCGTCATGTGGGCCCGGTGAACTACCTTGAACTGTTACAGTTGCATTTACCCTCCTCAGAGCGTCTGCCCATACGCCTCCCTCCAACTCCCCACCAAGCTCCTCCTCCCACTTAAGTTTCAGTTTCTCGGCTCCTGTGTCCTCCGTTCCCATTAGCTCCTTATAAATATCTGAGACTCTCCCCTCTCCTACCTCACCCCTGGAAATTACCCTGTCCTGGATCCCCCTTGGTGGAAGGCGTGGAAAGGACGGGACCTGTCTACGTACGAAATCCCGCACCTGCAAGTACCGAAAGTCATTCCCCCTCGCCAGCCCGAACTTCTCCTCCAGCGCCCTCATGTTTGCGAAGCTCCCTTCCAGGAACACGTCGCCCATCCTTCCCACCCCTGCCCTCTGCCACGCTCGAAACCCGCCATCCATCTTCCCCGGGACAAATCGATGGTTGTCACATATTGGGGACCAGACCGACGCTCCCACTTCCCCCGCACACTTCCTCCACTGGCCCCAAATCCGCAAAGCCACCACTACAGGGCTGGTGGAGTACCTGGCGGCGGGAACAGTAGGGGAGCCGTGACCAGGGCTGCCAAGCTGGTGCCCCTGCATGAAGCAGCCTCCACCCGCTCCCAAACAGACCCCATACCCACCATCCATTTCCTTATCATGGCTATGTTAGCCGCCCAGTAGTAGTTGCTGAGGTTCGGCAGCGCCAGCCCCCCCTCGCTACGGTTCCGTTCCAGCATTCCCCTCTTTACCCGCGGGGACTTCCCCGCCCAAATAAATCCCAGGATGATTTTATTGATTCTTTTAAAGAATGAAAATAGGGAGACACTGAAAAATAAACAGGAATCTCGGGAGGATCGTCATCTTCACCGTCTGTACTCTCTCCGCTAGTGACTTCGGGAGTTCATCCCACCTCCGAAACTCGCTCCTCATTTGCTCCACCAGCCTGGACAAGTTCATCCTATGCATCGTACCCCAGTCGCGCGCCACTTGTATCCCTAGATACCTAAAACTTTCCCCAACCAGCCTAAATGGTAGCTCACTCAGCCTATTCTCCTGACCCCTCGCCTGCACCACAAACATCTCGCTTTTTGCCATGTTCAACTTGTAGCCCGAAAACCAGCCAAACTCCCCTAGGATTTCCATAATCCCGTCCATCCCTGCCGCTGGATCTGACACATACAAAAAGCAGGTCATCCGCGCAGAGCGAGACCTTGTGTTCTATCCCCCCCCCCACCCCCCCCCCCGACCATTCCCTTCTATCCCCTTGCCGCTCTCAGAGCAATTGCCAGCGGTTCTATGGCCAACGCAAACAGCAGTGGAGAGATGGGGCATCCCTGTCTTGTCCCGCGGTGTAGCCTAAAATACTCAGATGTCGTCCTGTTCGTCCTTACACTAGCCTCCGGGGCCTCATATAGCAGTTTAACCCAATCCACAAAGCCTTCTCCAAACCCAAACTGTCCCAACACCTCCCATAAATAGTCCCATTCCACCCAGTCAAAAGCCTTTTTGGCATCCATTGCCACCACTACCTCCACCTCTCTGCCCTCCGGGGGCATCATAATCACATTGAGTAGCCTTCTTAGATTGGCTACTAGCTGCCTGCCCTTAACAAACCCCGTTTGGTCCTCCACAATCACGTCCGGTACGCAGTCCTCAATTCTGGATGCCAGGATCTTGGCCAGCAGTTTAGCGTCTACATTAATCAGGGAGATTGGCCTATGGGACCCACAAACCTGCGGATCCTTATCCCGTTTTAATATCAGCGAGGTGGTGGTTTGCGACATCGTCGGGGGCAATATCCCATTGTCCCTCGCCTCGTTAAACACCCTAACCAGCACTGGCCCCAGTATACCCGAGAACGTTTTGTAGAACTCCACTGGATACCCATCCGGCCCCGGGGTTTTACCCGACTGCATGGCCTTCAGGCTCCCCATTACTTCTTCAGCTCTAATCGAGGCCCCCAGCCCCTCTACCATCCCCCTGCCCACCTTTGGGAAGGTCAGCCCATCTAAGAAGCGCCTCATCCCCTCCGGCCCCGTGGGGGGTTCCGAGGTACACAGCTTACTGTAAAAGTCCCTGAATACCCTGTTCAGTCCTGCCGGGTCTCCCACCCGGTTCCCTGCCCTGTCCACTACCGTCCCTATCTGCCTGGCCGCCTCCCTCTTCCTAAGTTGCTGTGCAAGCATTCTGCTGGCTTACTCCCCGTACTCATACACCGCGCCCCTGGCCTTTCTGAGTTGCTCTACGGCCTTCCCAGTGGATAGCGCTCCCAGCTCCGCCTGCAGTCTCCGTCATTCCCTAAGTAGCTCTGCCCTCGGGGATTCCGCATATTCCCTATCCGTCCGTGTCATCTCCTGCACCAGTCTGTCCATCTCCGCCCTATCCGTTCTGTCCCTATGGGCTCAGATTGAGATCAGTTCCCCTCTCACCACGGCCTTCAGTGCCTCCCAGAGCACCGCTGCTGAGACTTCCCCTGTATCGTTGACCTGCAGGTAGTCCTGCATGCATTTCCCCACTCGCTCACACACCCTCTCTGCCAACAATCCCACCTCTAACATCTATTGTGGGCGCTGGTAATTTTCTTTGCAGACCAGCAGGTCGACCCAATGTGGAGCATGGCCTGAAATAGTGATCGCCAAGTATTCAGTATCCCTCACCCCCTCCAAAAAGTCCCTACTCATAATAAAGAAGTCAATACGAGAATAAACCTTGTGAACATGTGAATAGAACGAGAACTCCTTCCCCGTCGGCCGGCTGATTTTCCAGGGGTCCACCCCCCCCCCCCCATTTGTTCCATGAACCCTGTCAGTTCTCTTGCCATTGCCGGGACCCTGCCCGTTCTGGAGCATGACCGGTTGTGGTTGTATGAGTGGGAGCACTGCCATTGGTGCAGAGCACTGGTTTCCCATTGGCTCTGGCTGGTCATGTGCCTCTCGGCTGATTGGCTGAGACTAGTCATGTGACTGCTCACCAATTGGTCGAGAGGCAAGTAGACCCCGCCTCCGAGGCGGGGTATAAGTACCCAGAGTTCCCGGCGGTCGGCCTTTCTCTGTAGATGGCCACCGGGCTAACATCTAGCTGATTAAAGCCTAAGTTTTGACATTCATCGTGTCTCTCGTCCAATTGATGGTACATCACCGGTCCAGGTCGGGGTTGAGGACTGTATTAAAGTCCCCACCCATAATCAACTTGTGCAAATCCAAGTCGGGGATTTTCCCCAGCAGCCTTTTGATGAAATCTACATCATCCCAATTTGGAGCGTAAACATTCACTCGGACCACCTTCACCCCCTCAAGCTTGCCCCAGACCATGGGAAATCTACCCCTCCCCCCATCTGCAACTGTGCTGTTCGCCTCAAGCTTAACCCGTTTCTTAATCATGATCGCGACCCCTCTGGTCTTAGCGTCAAGCCCCGAATGGAAAACCTGGCTAACCCAGACCTTCCGTAATCTAATCTGGTCCGCCACTTTCAAATGTGTCCCCTGCAGTAACATTACATCCGCCTTCAGAGCCCGTAAGTGCGCGAACACACATGTCCTCTTGACCGGCCCGTTTAATCCTCTAGCATTCCAGGTGATCAGCCTGGTTGGAGGGCACCCTGCCCCTCCCCCCCCCGCCCAACGCCTGCCATCCCCCTTTCTTGGGCCCACCCCCTGCCCATGTGCCGCGTCTCCCCTGGTCCGCCTCTTGGCAGCTTCCACACCCGACCCCTTCCTTGTTACCTGGTTCAGTTGCCTCCCTCATCAGCAGATCATCTTCCCCCCACCCCCCCCCCCCCCCCCCCCGCCTCCCCCCCCCCCCCCCCCCAGCAACAACCCCTTGTCACCTAACCCCTGTCCTATACTGGCTGTATACACCCCCCCCCCACCTCGCTCCCGTTGACTAGCTCAAAGCAGCTAGCCTGGTGGCTCTCAACTCCGGCGCCACCATGTCTCCCACCTATTGTCCCCCCGCTCCCCTCCCCCCCACCCATCCACACCACCTCCCCAGAACAGCCCTGTTCGAGCAATCGCTCTGGGACCAAAACAGAGAGAAAACAAACAAAGAACAAAGCTCGTTCCCACAATAGTGCAATTCAAACTGTGTAATGAGGTGGGCGCTGCCACCTACCCCCTCCCAACATTCCCAGAAAAAAAGCAAAAAGAACCCAAACAGCCCCCCAGCTACCAATAACTTAAACTTTAACTATAACTTTGGCTTTAACTTTAAAACTTTCAAACAGGCAAACACAAACAGAAGAACACGACATCGCTAATACAAAGGGCTATGAACAACTGCAGACATCCCTCAGTACACCCTAACCTGAGTCCATGGGTCCTCAGTTCGGCATCAGTCCATGCCCCTTAGCAAAGTCCATCACTTCCTCCGGGTTGTCAAAATAATGTTGCTGTTCGGCTTGTATGTGACCCAAAGCTGCGTCGGGAAAAGTAGCCCAAACTTGACCTTCTTTTTAAATAGAATCCCTTTAATTTGTCTGTAGGCTGCCCTCCTTCTGGCCACCTCCTGGCTCAGATCCTGGTAGATGCGCAGGACACTGTTGTTCCATGAGCAGCTCCTCATGCTCTTGGCCCACTGTAGAACCCGCTCCTTGTCCATGAACCTATGGAATCTGACCACCATCGCCCGGCCCCCCCCACCGCCCGTGGATGCCTCACCTGCACTCTGTGTGCCCTGCCCAGCTCCAACAGACGCGGGAAGAAATCATCCCCCACCAGCTTCTGCAGCATGTCTGCCACATATACCGTGGCATCCACTCCCTCGGCCCCCTCCGGGAGCCCAATGATTCTCAGATTCTGCCGGCGAGACCTGTTTTCCAGGTCCTCCAGCTTGTCCATCAGCCTTGCTTGCTGCTCCTTCAACTTTCTAATTTCCACGTCCGCTACCGTTTGGAAATCCGCCTGCTCTTCCACTGTCTTCTCCAGTGCCTGGACCTTCTTATCCTGAGCATCCAGCATCTGGTCAAGTCGCTCCACCACTTTCTGGAGCGGTTCCAAATTATCCCGCTTCAGTGCTGCGAAGCTCTCTTTCATGACCTTCAGCATGTTGTCCGGTGCTGCCTGGACCGTCCGTTCCGTGGTCCGTTCATCGGCCATCTTTCCTCCCACTAGAGCTTCCACACCACCTTTGTTCAGCCCCTTCTTCGCCTGTTTTCGCTCCCTTCTGCTCCTTAAGTCCAGACAACTCTGTATGGATTCAGATCTAGAGTGCTATTGCTTTTCACTCCAGCGCTCAAAAGTTCAAAAAAATCGGGGGAAAAGGTCTTAAAGTCAGACCGGAGCGCGAGCTACCAAATGTGCGACTTACTCCCTCATAGCCACCACCGGAAGTCCGGCACATCAATGATTCAATGGATTGGTCAGCTCGCAGGCAGGGATCACCCAGGTGGAAAGTGCTACTGTGGCAGGAGTCAGACATTGTCAAACGATGCGGAGCACCAGAGCTCATTGCTGAGTGGGCTGTCATCATCCTCCGTCCCATAGACCAGACCCGCTGTTACTGCCAACCAGGGTCTGCATCCCGTAGTGCGGCAGGAATGTATCATAGAGGAGGTTGTGGGCGGGCGAGTGGCCAGGTAGGCGGGCCGGGGTGTGTGGGGGGCATTGTGGTGTCTGTGCCCTTGGTCAGACACCGTCAGTCGGTGAATCTGGAGGTGATCAGAGCGTCCCATGTACATTGGCCCTTGTGCACACATTGTAGGGCCTCCAGTGCCTGCCCGGGCCCTATGCCCTGCCTGACTCGCCCTCCCCTACATCCTCCTCATCAGAGGAGGCTGGATGTTCATCCTCTTCTGCCAGCACGTTGCCCCTCTGCTGCGTGATGTTGTGGAGGGTACAGCCGGCCACCATAATGCGGGCGACCCTCTCGGGACCATACTGAAGGGCCCATCCAGAGTGGTCCAGGCACCTGAACCACATCTTCAGGAGGCCGAAGCACCGCTCGGTCACACCCCTAGTCCTACATGGGCATTGTTGTAGAGGGTCTCCACGTCATCAGCCACAGCCGCAGTGGATAACCCCTATCACCCAGGAGCAAACCCTGTCATAATATGCACCCATGCATATCATGATGCCAAAGCAGGCAGTGACAGACACCAAGGTGAGCCAATCAACATACAGAACAGAACACAGCCAATCAGCAGACAGAACACCAGAGGGTGGCTTCCAACTATAAAACACACGAGGCATCAGCACTCTGCCTCTTTCCACTGGTGACAACAAGGTGAGAGTACCTTTAAGAAATGGATGTCTAAGTAATGTAACTTTAAGAAATGGAGCAGCTCATATTACTGAAGTGATGTCAGAGTGTGGGTGGAGCTGGGTTTTTAGCTCAGCCATTTTGCAGTGTTTTGGTTTCCGTTTTGAGGAAAAGAGCTTGGGTGTGTCTGTGTTTGCAGTGAGCTGGATCTGCTGTGATCTCTGCCATGAAAGACTATCTCTGAATCATTTGGGTGATTTAAACTCATAATAGTAATGTCTTTAACCTGATGTGTTTCTGTTGTTAAAGGTGTTCAGTCTATTGGAGGTTGGAGGTTTGAAGGACCATTTTGAGGGATTATTTAGTGTAGTATTATTTTCGGGGTTATTTTTGGAGGAAGGGGTGGTAAATGAGCCAATGTTTATTTAAAAGGTTAAGTTGAATTCATGGAATAAACATTGTTTTGTGTTTAAAAACCCACGTGTCCATAATTGTAATCCCACACCTGGAGACCAAGCCGTGTGCTTCAAAAGCAACAATCCATTAAAGGGAGAGGTTGGTTGAACTCCATGGTACATTTTGGGGTTCTGAAAACGCCGCTCTCATAACATGGTGTACAAATCATTCAACACCTTCTACACGTGGATCAGAGCTAGCCTGGACAAGATAGTTAGTGTCAATTTACTTCGAGTAGTAGAGAGTCAACCCCCAGGCAGCTGCGTGCTTCGTTACTGAAGTTCAATAAATCTTATTGAACCAACGCCTATGTTTGGTGTATGCTTTATCGTTTATCTGCATCATGTTGCAGTCCGTGTTACCCCAGGGTGTATAACACAACAAACCCCTCAGCTGGGGGGGGGGGGGGGGGGGGGGGGGGGGCATCTCGAACATGTCAGGAATCATCGAGTGTGCAGGGATGAATGAGATGTGCACACTGCCCGGGTATTGGGCACAGTTGTGTATGATGAAGACGTTGTGCACACTGCCCGGGTATTGGGCACAGTTGCTAATGATGAAGGCTTTGTACACACTGCCCGGGTATTGGGCAAAGTTGTGTATGATGAAGACGTTGTGCACACTGCCCAGGAATTGGGCACAGTTGTTTATGATGAAGGCTTTTTGCACACTGCCCGGGTATTGGGCACAGTTGTTTATGGTGAAGACGTTGTGCACACTGCCCGGGTATTGGGCACAGTTGTGTATGATGAAGATGTTGTGCACACTGCCCGGGTATTGGACACAGTTGTGTATGATGAAGATGTTGTGCACACTGCCTGGGTATTGGGCACAGTTGTGTATGATGAAGACGTTGTACACATTGCCCGGGTATTGGGCACAGTTGTGTATGATGAAGGCATTGTGCACACTGCCCGGGTATTGGGCACAGTTGTTTATGATGAAGACGTTGTGCACACTGCACGGGTATTGGGCACAGTTGTGTATGATGAAGACGTTGTGCACACTGCCCGGGTATTGGGCACAGTTGTTTATGATGAAGACGTTGTGCACACTGCCCGGGTATTGGGCACAGTTGTGTATGATGAAGACGTTGTGCACACTGCCCGAGTATTGGGCACAGTTGTTTATGAAGAAGGCTTTGTGCACACTGCCCGGGTATTGGGCACAGTTGTGTATGATGAAGGCTTTGTGCACACTGCCCGGGTATTGGGCACAGTTGTTTATGATGAAGGCTTTGTGCACACTGCCCGGGTATTGGGCACAGTTGTGTATGATGAAGGCTTTGTGCACACTGCCCGGGTATTGGGCACAGTTGTTTATGATGAAGACGTTGTGCACACTGCCCGGGTATTGGGCACAGTTGTGTATGATGAAGACGTTGTGCACACTGCCCGGGTATTGGGCACAGTTGTGTATGATGACGGCGTTGTGCACACTGCCCGGGTATTGGGCACAGTTGTTTATGATGAAGACGTTGTGCACACTGCCCGGGTATTGGGCACAGTTGTGTATGATGAAGACGTTGTGCAGACTGCCCGGGTATTGGGCACAGTTGTTTATGATGAAGGCTTTGTGCACACTGCCCGGGTATTGGGCACAGTTGTGTATGATGAAGGCTTTGTGCACACTGCCCGGGTATTGGGCACAGTTGTTTATGATGAAGACGTTGTGCACACTGCCCCGGTATTGGGCACAGTTGTTTATGATGAAGGCGTTGTGCACACTGCCCGGGTATTGGGCACAGTTGTTTATGATGAAGGCATTGTGCACACTGCCCGGGTATTACATAAGAACATAAGAACATAAGAACATAAGAACTAGGAGCAGGAGTAGGCCATCTGGCCCCTCGAGCCTGCTCCGTCATTCAATTAGATCATGGCTGATCTTTTGTGGACTCAGCTCCACTTTCCGCCCCGAACACCATAAACCTTAATCCCTTTATTCTTCAAAAAACTATCTATCTTTACCTTAAAAACATGTAATGAAGGAGCCTCAACTGCTTCACTGGGCAAGGAATTCCATAGATTCACAACCCTTTGGGTGAAGAAGTTCCTCCTAAACTCAGTCCTAAATCTACTTCCCCTTATTTTGAGGCTATGCCCCCTAGTTCTGCTGTCACCCGCCAGTGGAAACAACCTGCCCGCATCTATCCTATCTATTCCCTTCATAATTTTAAATGTTTCTATAAGATCCCCCCTCATCCTTCTAAATTCCAACGAGTACAGTCCCAGTCTACTCAACCTCTCCTCATAATCCAACCCCTTCAGCTCTGGGATTAACCTAGTGAATCTCCTCTGCACACCCTCCAGCGCCAGTACGTCCTTTCTCAAGTAAGGAGACCAAAACTGAACACAATACTCCAGGTGTGGCCGCACTAACACCTTACAATTGCAACATAACCTCCCTAGTCTTAAACTCCATCCCTCTAGCAATGAAGGACAAAATTCCATTTGCCTTCTTAATCACCTGTTGCACTTGTAAACCAACCTTCTGTGACTCATGCACTAGCACACCCAAGTCTCTCTGAACAGCGGCATGCTTTAATATTTTATCGCTTAAATAATAATCCCGTTTGCTGTTATTCCTACCAAAATGGATAACCTCACATTTGTCAACATTGTATTCCATCTGCCAGACCCGAGCCCATTCACTTAACCTATCCAAATCCCTCTGCAGACTTCCAGTATCCTCTGCACTTTTCGCTTTACCACTCATCTTAGTGTCATCTGCAAACTTGGACACATTGCCCTTGGTCCCCAACTCCAAATCGTCAATGTAAATTGTGAACAATTGTGGGCCCAACATGGATCCCTGAGGGACACCACTAGCTACTGATTGCCAACCAGAGAAACACCCATTTATCCCAACTCTTTGCTTTCTATTAATTAACCAATCCTCTATCCATGCTACTACTTTACCCTTAATGCCATGCATCTTTATCTTATGCAGCAACCTTTTGTGTGGCACCTTGTCAAAGGCTTTCTGGAAATCCAGATATACCACATCCATCGGCTCCCCGTTATCTACTGCATTGGTAATGTCCTCAAAAAATTCCACTAAATTAGTTAGGCATGACCTGCCTTTAACGAACCCATGCTGCGTCTGCCCAATGGGGCAATTTCTATCCAGATGCCTCGCAATTTCTTCCTTGATGATAGATTCCAGCATCTTCCCTATTACCGAAGTTAAACTCACTGGCCTATAATTTCCTGCTTTCTGCCTACCTCCTTTTTTAAACAGTGGCGTCACGTTTGCTAATTTCCAATCCACCGGGACCACCCCAGAGTCTAGTGAATTTCGGTAAATTATCACTAGTGCATCTGCAATTTCCCTAGCCATCTCTTTTAGCACTCTGGGATGCATTCCATCAGGGCCAGGAGACTTGTCTACCTTTAGCCCCATTAGCTTGCCCATCACTCCCTCCTTAGTGATAACAATCCTCTCAAGGTCCTCACCTGTCATAGCCTCATTTCTATCAGTCGCTGGCATGTTATTTGTGTCTTCCACTGTGAAGACCGACCCAAAAAACCTGTTCAGTTCCTCAGCCATTTCCTCATTTCCCATTATTAAAACTCCCTTCTCATCCTCTAAAGGACCAATATTTACCTTAGCCACTCTTTTTTGTCTTATATATTTGTAAAAACTTTTACTGTCTGTTTTTATATTCTGAGCAAGTTTACTCTCATACTCTATCTTAATCTTCTTTATAGCTTTTTTTAGTAGCTTTCTGTTGCCCCCTAAACATTTCCCAGTCCTCTAATCTCCCAGCAATCTTTGCCACTTTATATGCTTTTTCCTTCAATTTGATACTCTCCCTTATTTCCTTAGATATCCACGGTCGATTTTCCCTCTTTCTTCCGTCCTTCCTTTTTGTTGGTATAAACCTTTGCTGGTATAAACCTTTGTGAAAAATCGCTTGGAAGGTTCTCCACTGTTCCTCAACTGTTCCACCATAAAGTCTTAGCTCCCAGTCTACCTTAGCTAGTTCTTCTCTCATCCCCTTGTAATCTCCTTTGTTTAAACACAAAACACTAGTATTTGATTTTACTTTCTCACCCTCCATCTGTATTTTAAATTCCACCATATTGTGATCGCTCCTTCCGAGAGGATCCCTAACTATGAAATCATGAATCAATCCTGTCTCATTACACAGGACAAGATTTAGGACCGCTTGTTCCCTCGTAGGTTCCATTACATACTGTTCTAGGAAACTATCGCGGATACATTCTATAAACTCCTCCTCACGGTTGCCTTGACCGACCTGGTTAAACCAATCGACATGTAGATTAAAATCCCCCATGATAACTGCTGTACCATTTCTACATGCATCAGTTATTTCTTTGTTTATTGCCTGCCTCACCATCTCGTTACTATTTGGTGGCCGATAGACTACTCCTATCAGTGACTTTTTCGCCTTACTATTCCTGATTTCCACCCAAATGGATTCAACCTTATCCTCCATAGCACCGATGTCATCCCTTACTATTGCCCGGATGTCATCCTTAACTAACAGAGCAACACCACCTCCCTTACCATCCACTCTGCCCTTCCGAATAGTTTGATACCCTCGGATATTTAACTCCCAGTCGTGACCATCCTTTAACCATGTTTCAGTAAGGGCCACTAAATCATAGTGGCCATTGGGCACAGTTGTGTATGATGAAGGCTTTGTGCACACTGCCCGGGTATTGGGCACAGTTGTTTATGATGAAGACGTTGTGCACACTGCCCGGGTATTGGGCACAGTGTTGTCTGATGAAGACGTTGTGCACACTGCCCGGGTATTGGGCACAGTTGTTAATGATGAAGACGTTGTGCACACTGCCCGGGTATTGGGCACAGTTGTTTATGATGAAGACGTTGTGCACACTGCCCGGGTATTGGGCACAGTTGTCTATGATGAAGATGTTGTGCACACTGCCCGGGTATTGGGCACAGTTGTGTATGATGAAGACGTTGTGCACACTGCCTGGGTATTGGGCACAGTTGTTTATGATGAAGACGTTCTTCACATTGCCCGGGTATTGGGCACAGTTGTGTATGATGAAGGCATTGTGCACACTGCCCGGGTATTGGGCACAGTTGTTTATGATGAAGACGTTGTGCACACTGCACGGGTATTGGGCACAGTTGTGTATGATGAAGACGTTGTGCACACTGCCCGGGTATTGGGCACAGTTGTTTATGATGAAGACGTTATGCACACTGCCCGGGTATTGGGCACAGTTGTGTATGATGAAGACGTTGTGCACACTGCCCGGGTATTGGGCACAGTTGTTTATGATGAAGGCTTTGTGCACACTGCCCGGGTATTGGGCACAGTTGTGTATGATGAAGGCTTTGTGCACACTGCCCGGGTATTGGGCACAGTTGTTTACGATGAATGCTTTGTGCACACTGCCCGGGTATTGGGCACAGTTGTGTATGATGAAGGCTTTGTGCACACTGCCCGGGTATTGGGCACAGTTGTGTATGATGAAGACGTTGTGCACACTGCCCGGGTATTGGGCACAGTTGTGTATGATGAAGGCTTTGTGCACACTGCCCGGGTATTGGGCACAGTTGTGTAAGATGAAGACGTGCACACTGCTCGGGTATTGGGCACAGTTGTGTATGATGAAGACGTTGTGCACACTGCCCGGGTATTGGGCACAGTTGTGTATGATGAAGGTGTTGTGCACACTGCCCGGGTATTGGGCTCAGTTGTGTATGATGAAGACGTTGTGCACACTGCCCGGGTATTGGGCACAGTTGTTTATGATGAAGACGTTGTGCACACTGCCCGGGTATTGGGCACAGTTGTTTATGAAGAAGGGGCTGTGTACACTGCCTGGGTATTGTTCACAGTTGTTTATGATGAAGGCTTTGTGCACACTGCCCGGGTATTCGGCACAGTTGTGTATGATGAAGACGTTGTGCACACTGCCCGGGTATTGGGCACAGTTGTGTATGATGAAGGCTTTGTGCACACTGCCTGGGTATTGGGCACAGTTGTGTAAGATGAAGACGTTCACACTGCCCGGGTATTGGGCACAGTTGTGTATGATGAAGACGTTGTGCACACTGCCCGGGTATTGGGCACAGTTGTGTATGATGAAGGTGTTGTGCACACTGCCCGGGTATTGGGCTCAGTTGTGTATGATGAAGACGTTGTGCACACTGCCTGGGTATTGGGCACAGTTGTTTATGATGAAGACGTTGTGCACACTGCCCGGGTATTGGGCACAGTTGTTTATGAAGAAGGGGCTGTGCACACTGTCCGAGTATTGGGCACAGTTGTGTATGATGAAGACTTTGTGCACACTGCCCGGGTATTGGGCAGAGTTGTGTATGATGAAGACGTTGTGCACACTGCCCGGGTATTGGGCACAGTTGTGTATGATGAAGACGTTGTGCACACTGCCCGGGTATTGGGCACAGTTGTGTATCATGAAGGTGTTGTGCACACTGCCCGGGTATTGGGCTCAGTTGTGTATGATGAAGACGTTGTGCACACTGCCCGGGTATTGGGCACAGTTGTTTATGATGAAGACGTTGTGCACACTGCCCGGGTATTGGGCACAGTTGTTTATGATGAAGGGGCTGTGCACACTGCCCGGGCATTGGGCACAGTTGTGTATGATGAAGACTTTGTGCACACTGCCCGGGTATTGGGCACAGTTGTGTATGTTGAAGACGTTGTGCACACTGCCCGGGTATTGGGCACAGTTGTGTATGATGAAGACGTTGTGCACACTGCCCAGGTATTGGGCACAGCTGTGTATGATGAAGACGTTGTGCACACTGCCCGGGTATTGGGCACAGTTGTGTATGATGAAGACGTTGTGCACACTGCCCGGGTATTGGGCACAGTTGTGTATGATGAAGGAGTTGTGCACACTGCCCGGGTATTGGGCACAGTTGTTTATGATGAAGGCGTTGTGCACACTGCCCGGGTATTGGGCACAGTTGTTTATGATGAAGACGTTGTGCACACTGCCCGGGTATTGGGCACAGTTGTTTATGATGAAGACGTTGTGCACACTGCCCGGGTATTGGGCACAGTTGTTTATGATGAAGACGTTGTGCACACTGCCCGGGTATTGGGCACAGTTGTGTATGATGAAGACGTTGTGCACACTGCCCGGGTATTGGGCACAGTGTTGTCTGATGAAGACGTTGTGCACACTGCCCGGGTATTGGGCACAGTTGTTAATGATGAAGACGTTGTGCACACTGCCCGTGTATTGGGCACAGTTGTTTATGATGAAGACGTTGTGCACACTGCCCGGGTATTGGGCACAGTTGTTTCTGATGAAGACGTTGTGCACACTGCCCGGGTATTGGGCACAGTTGTGTATGATGAAGACGTTGTGCACACTGCCTGGGTATTGGGCACAGTTGTGTATGATGAAGACGTTGTACACATTGCCCGGGTATTGGGCACAGTTGTGTGTGATGAAGACATTGTGCACACTGCCCGGGAATTGGGCACAGTTGTGTATGATGACGGCGTTGTGCACACTGCCCGGGTATTTGGCACAGTTGTTTATGATGAAGACGTTGTGCACACTGCCCGGGTATTGGGCACAGTTGTGTATGATGAAGACGTTGTGCAGACTGCCCGGGTATTGGGCACAGTTGTGTATGATGAAGGCGTTGTGCACACTGCCCGGGTATTGGGCACAGTTGTTTATGATGAAGGCTTTGTGCACACTGCCCGGGTATTGGGCACAGTTGTGTATGATGAAGGAGTTGTGCACACTGCCCGGGTATTGGGCACAGTTGTTTATGATGAAGACGTTGTGCACACTGCCCGGATATTGGGCACAGTTGTTTATGATGAAGGCGTTGTGCACACTGCCCGGGTACTGGGCACAGTTGTTTATGATGAAGGCATTGTGCACACTGCCCGGGTATTGGGCATAGTTGTGTCTGATGAAGACATTGTGCACACTGCCCGGGTATTGGGCACAGTTGTTTATGATGAAGACGTTGTGCACACTGCCCGGGTATTGGGCACAGTTGTTTATAATGAAGACGTTGTGCACACTGCCCGGGTATTGGGCACAGTTGTGTACAATGAAGGAGTTGTGCACACTGCCCGGGTATTGGGCACAGTTGTTTATGATGAAGGCGTTGTGCACACTGCCCGGGTATTGGGCACAGTTGTTTATGATGAAGACGTTGTGCACACTGCCCGGGTATTGGGCACAGTTGTTTATGATGATCACGTTGTGCACACTGCCCGGGTATTGGGCTCAGTTGTTTATGATGAAGGCTTTGTGCACACTGCCCGGGTATTGGGCACAGTTGTTATTGATGAAGACGTTGTGCACACTGCCCGGGTATTGGGCACAGTTGTGTATGATGTGACGTTGTGCACACTGCCCAGGTATTGGGCGCAGTTGTTTATGATGAAGGCTTTGTGCACACTGCCCGGGTATTGGGCAAAGTTGTGTATGATGAAGACGTTGTGCACACTGCCCGGGAATTGGGCACAGTTGTTTATGATGAAGGCTTTTTGCACACTGCCCGGGTATTGGGCACAGTTGTTTATGATGAAGGCGTTGTGCACACTGCCCGGGTATTGGGCACAGTTGTTTATGATGAAGGCGTTGTGCACACTGCCCGGGTATTGGGCACAGTTGTTTATGATGAAGACGTTGTGCACACTGCCCGGGTATTGGGCACAGTTGTATATGATGAAGATGTTGTGCACACTGCCCGGGTATTGGGCACAGTTGTGTATGATGAAGACGTTGTGCACACTGCCTGGGTATTGGGCACAGTTGTTTATGATGAAGACGTTCTTCACATTGCCCGGGTATTGGGCACAGTTGTGTATGATGAAGGCATTGTGCACACTGCCCGGGTATTGGGCACAGTTGTTTATGATGAAGACGTTGTGCACACTGCACGGGTATTGGGCACAGTTGTGTATGATGAAGACGTTGTGCACACTGCCCGGGTATTGGGCACAGTTGTTTATGATGAAGACGTTGTGCACACTGCCCGGGTATTGGGCACAGTTGTGTATGATGAAGACGTTGTGCACACTGCCCGGGTATTGGGCACAGTTGTTTATGATGAAGGCTTTGTGCACACTGCCCGGGTATTGGGCACAGTTGTGTATGATGAAGGCTTTGTGCACACTGCCCAGGTATTGGGCACAGTTGTGTATGATGAAGACGTTGTGCACACTGCCCGGGTATTGGGCACAGTTGTTTATGATGAAGGTGTTGTGTACACTGCCCGGGTATTGGGCACAGTTGTTTATGATGAAGGCTTTGTGCACACTGCCAGGGTATTGGGCACAGTTGTGTCTGATGAAGGTGTTGTGTGCACTGCCTG
Source organism: Scyliorhinus canicula (assembly GCF_902713615.1). Classification (NCBI taxonomy): domain Eukaryota; kingdom Metazoa; phylum Chordata; class Chondrichthyes; order Carcharhiniformes; family Scyliorhinidae; genus Scyliorhinus; species Scyliorhinus canicula. Next base: position 126,825,415 of record NC_052149.1, on the reverse strand, counting down.
GGTATTGTTCACAGTTGTTTATGATGAAGGCTTTGTGCACACTGCCCGGGTATTGGGCACAGTTGTGTATGATGAAGACGTTGTGCACACTGCCCGGGTATTGGGCACAGTTGTCTATGATGAAGGCTTTGTGCACACTGCCCGGGTATTGGGCACAGTTGTGTAAGATGAAGACGTGCACACTGCCCGGGTATTGGGCACAGTTGTGTATGATGAAGACGTTGTGCACACTGCCCGGGTATTGGGCACAGTTGTGTATGATGAAGACGTTGTGCACACTGCCTGGGTATTGGGCACAGTTGTGTATGATGAAGACGTTGTACACATTGCCCGGGTATTGGGCACAGTTGTGTGTGATGAAGACATTGTGCACACTGCCCGGGAATTGGGCACAGTTGTGTATGATGACGGCGTTGTGCACACTGCCCGGGTATTTGGCACAGTTGTTTATGATGAAGACGTTGTGCACACTGCCCGGGTATTGGGCACAGTTGTGTATGATGAAGACGTTGTGCAGACTGCCCGGGTATTGGGCACAGTTGTGTATGATGAAGGCGTTGTGCACACTGCCCGGGTATTGGGCACAGTTGTTTATGATGAAGGCTTTGTGCACACTGCCCGGGTATTGGGCACAGTTGTGTATGATGAAGGAGTTGTGCACACTGCCCGGGTATTGGGCACAGTTGTTTATGATGAAGACGTTGTGCACACTGCCCGGATATTGGGCACAGTTGTTTATGATGAAGGCGTTGTGCACACTGCCCGGGTACTGGGCACAGTTGTTTATGATGAAGGCATTGTGCACACTGCCCGGGTATTGGGCATAGTTGTGTCTGATGAAGACATTGTGCACACTGCCCGGGTATTGGGCACAGTTGTTTATGATGAAGACGTTGTGCACACTGCCCGGGTATTGGGCACAGTTGTTTATAATGAAGACGTTGTGCACACTGCCCGGGTATTGGGCACAGTTGTGTACGATGAAGGAGTTGTGCACACTGCCCGGGTATTGGGCACAGTTGTTTATGATGAAGGCGTTGTGCACACTGCCCGGGTATTGGGCACAGTTGTTTATGATGAAGACGTTGTGCACACTGCCCGGGTATTGGGCACAGTTGTTTATGATGATCACGTTGTGCACACTGCCCGGGTATTGGGCTCAGTTGTTTATGATGAAGGCTTTGTGCACACTGCCCGGGTATTGGGCACAGTTGTTATTGATGAAGACGTTGTGCACACTGCCCGGGTATTGGGCACAGTTGTGTATGATGTGACGTTGTGCACACTGCCCAGGTATTGGGCGCAGTTGTTTATGATGAAGGCTTTGTGCACACTGCCCGGGTATTGGGCAAAGTTGTGTATGATGAAGACGTTGTGCACACTGCCCGGGAATTTGGCACAGTTGTTTATGATGAAGGCTTTTTGCACACTGCCCGGGTATTGGGCACAGTTGTTTATGATGAAGACGTTGTGCACACTGCCCGGGTATTGGGCACAGTTGTATATGATGAAGATGTTGTGCACACTGCCCGGGTATTGGGCACAGTTGTGTATGATGAAGACGTTGTGCACACTGCCTGGGTATTGGGCACAGTTGTTTATGATGAAGACGTTCTTCACATTGCCCGGGTATTGGGCACAGTTGTGTATGATGAAGGCATTGTGCACACTGCCCGGGTATTGGGCACAGTTGTTTATGATGAAGACGTTGTGCACACTGCACGGGTATTGGGCACAGTTGTGTATGATGAAGACGTTGTGCACACTGCCCGGGTATTGGGCACAGTTGTTTATGATGAAGACGTTGTGCACACTGCCCGGGTATTGGGCACAGTTGTGTATGATGAAGACGTTGTGCACACTGCCCGGGTATTGGGCACAGTTGTTTATGATGAAGGCTTTGTGCACACTGCCCGGGTATTGGGCACAGTTGTGTATGATGAAGGCTTTGTGCACACTGCCCAGGTATTGGGCACAGTTGTGTATGATGAAGATGTTGTGCACACTGCCCGGGTATTGGGCACAGTTGTTTATGATGAAGGTGTTGTGTACACTGCCCGGGTATTGGGCACAGTTGTTTATGATGAAGGCTTTGTGCACACTGCCAGGGTATTGGGCACAGTTGTGTCTGATGAAGGTGTTGTGTGCACTGCCTGGGTATTGTTCACAGTTGTTTATGATGAAGGCTTTGTGCACACTGCCCGGGTATTGGGCACAGTTGTGTATGATGAAGACGTTGTGCACACTGCCCGGGTATTGGGCACAGTTGTCTATGATGAAGGCTTTGTGCACACTGCCCGGGTATTGGGCACAGTTGTGTAAGATGAAGACGTGCACACTGCCCGGGTATTGGGCACAGTTGTGTATGATGAAGACGTTGTGCACACTGCCCGGGTATTGGGCACAGTTGTGTATGATGAAGGTGTTGTGCACACTGCCCGGGTATTGGGCTCAGTTGTGTATGATGAAGACGTTGTGCACACTGCCCGGGTATTGGGCACAGTTGTTTATGATGAAGACGTTGTGCACACTGCCCGGGTATTGGGCACAGTTGTTTATGAAGAAGGGGCTGTACACACTGCCCGGGTATTGGGCACAGTTGTGTATGATGAAGACTTTGTGCACACTGCCCGGGTATTGGGCACAGTTGTGTATGATGAAGACGTTGTGCACACTGCCCGGGTATTGGGCACAGTTGTGTATGATGAAGACGTTGTGCACACTGCCCGGGTATTGGGCACAGTTGTGTATGATGAAGGTGTTGTGCACACTGCCCGGGTATTGGGCTCAGTTGTGTATGATGAAGACGTTGTGCACACTGCCCGGGTATTGGGCACAGTTGTTTATGATGAAGACGTTGTGCACACTGCCCGGGTATTGGGCACAGTTGTTTATGATGAAGGGGCTGTGCACACTGCCCGGGCATTGGGCACAGTTTTGTATTATGAAGACTTTGTTGCACACTGACCGGGTATTGGGCACAGTTGTGTATGATGAAGATGTTGTGCACACTGCCCGGGTATTGGGCACAGTTGTGTATGATGAAGACGTTGTGCACACTGCCCAGGTATTGGGCACAGCTGTGTATGATGAAGACGTTGTGCACACTCCCCGGGTATTGGGCACAGTTGTGTATGATGAAGACGTTGTGCACACTGCCCGGGTATTGGGCACAGTTGTGTATGATGAAGGAGTTGTGCACACTGCCCGGGTATTGGGCACAGTTGTTTATGATGAAGGCGTTGTGCACACTGCCCGGGTATTGGGCACAGTTGTTTATGATGAAGACGTTGTGCACACTGCCCGGGTATTGGGCACAGTTGTTTATGATGAAGACGTTGTGCACACTGCCCGGGTATTGGGCACAGTTGTTTATGATGAAGACGTTGTGCACACTGCCCGGGTATTGGGCACAGTTGTGTATGATGAAGACGTTGTGCACACTGCCCGGGTATTGGGCACAGTTGTGTCTGATGCTCAGCTGATGGTTACACACCAGCTGCATGGTCATCGAGTGGAACTCCTTACGGTTTGTGTAGAGCGGCCTGTCATCTGCAAATGTTCGCAGGAGGACATGCACCCCGTTGATCTCTCCTTGACCCGGGGTATCCCGGCGTTGTATCGTGGTGGGCACGGGCCACATTGAAATGTATATATTGTGGCTTCTGGGGATATAGGGCCTCCGTGACAACGCGGATGTACCTTTGCACCGAGCTCTGTGAGATCCCAGACTATGACTATGGACCCCATGGCGTAAAGGTTCAGGGCGACCGTCACCTTGACGGTGTCCTCTCCTATTGATGGTGCCTGGAGCATCATGATCTGGCAGAAATTCCGCACATCCCCTGATCAGCCGGAGACTTCGACAGCATGCCCGGTCCGGCAGGTCCTCGAATGTCAGGCGCTGCCGGTACACATGAGGCCTCATGTGGCACCTCCTTTGCACCTCCTCCTCCTCCTCCTCCTCCTCGGCCTGTTGTGTGGCCAGCACTCCATCCTTGGGTTTGGATTTGTTTTATTGTCACGTGTACCGAGGTACAGTGAAACGTATTGTTCTGCGCATAGTCCAGACAAATCATTCCATTCATGAAAAAAAACAATGTAAATACATAGCTACCGGCATTGGATGAAGCATACAGGAGTGTAGTACTACTCATTAGAGAAGATATGTGAAGAGATCAGATCAGTCCATAAGAGGGTCATTCAGGAGTCGGGTAACTGCGGGGAAGAAGCTGTTTTTGAACCCAGTAAGAAGTCTTCCAACACCAGGTTAAAGTCCAACAGGTTTGTTTCAAATCACTAGCTTTCGGAGCACTGCTCCTTCATCAGGTGATTCACTTGAGGAAGGAGCAGTGCTCCGAAAGCTCGTGTTTGAAACAAACATGTTGGACTTTAACCTGGTGTTGGAAGACTTCTTACTGTGCTCACCCCAGTCCAACGCCGGCATTTCCACATCATGGTTTTTGAACCTGTTAGTGCGTGTTCTCAGACTTTTGTATCTCCTGGTCGATGGAAGAAGTGGGAAGAGTGAGTAAGCTGGGTGGGAGGGGTCTTTGATTATGCTGCCCGCTCTCCTAATGCAGTGGGAGGCGTAGACAGAGTCAATGGATGGGAGGCGAGGGATTGTGTGATGGACTGGGCTGTGTTCATGACTCTGTAGATTCTTACGGTGTTGGGCCAAGCAGTTGCCACACCAGGCTGTGATGCTGCCAGATAGGATGCTTACTATGGTGCCTCTGTAAAAATTGGGAAGAGTTAATGTGGATATATACCAAATTTCCTTTGTTTCCTGAGGAGGTATAGGCACTGTTGTGCTTTCTTGGTCACAACGTCGACATTGGTGGACAAGGACAGCTTATTGGTGATGTGCACACCTAGGAATTTGAAACTGATAACCATCTCCACCTCGACACCATCTCCACCTCTACACCATTGATGCAGACAGGGGTGTGTATGACACTGCGCTTCCTGAAGTCAATGACCAACTCTTCAGTTTCACTGACTTTGAGGGAGAGATTGTTGTCATTGCACCACTCCACAAGGTTCTCTATCTCCCTCTTCTACTCTGAGTCATCGTTGTTGAAGATCCGACCCACTATGGTTGTGTCATCAGCAAACCTGGACATGGAGTTGGAGCCAAACTTTGCCACGCAGTCGTGTGTGTATAGGAAATATAGTAGGGAGCTAGGTACGCAGCTTTAGAGGGCCCAGGTATTGAGGACAATCGTGCAGCCCACCCCCTCCCCCAGCATCATAACCGGCATCGAAGAGGTGGCGCCTCTCCGGGTCCGAACCCCTCTCTCTCCCTCTTCAGCCACGGCGCCTGTTTCACGATTGTTAAAAGCACAAGTGAACCTCGCCGTCGGGAACTCCCCCCGATGGAGGCGGAGAATCGCGGAGTCCTGGAGAATACCGGGTCAGGCACGCTGATATGCCAATGCCATTTTCTCTAAGTGAGGAATGGAACACAATGACGCTGCTGTCGAGGCACCGGAGAATTGCGATTTTGAAACCGGCGCGCGCCACAATTTCAGAGTCAAAACACATTCCCCACCAAATTGCATTTTGCGATTTTGGTGTTGGCCGACAGAGAAACCTGCCCAACATCTGTCCTTCCTGCAGTAACTGACTGCTTAACTAATAATGCAATGCCTCCTCCTCATTTACCCCCACCCCTGTCTCGCCTGAAGATTTTATATCAGCTGCCAATCCTGCCCCTCCCTCAACCACATCTCCGTGATGGCAACTATATCACAATTCCACGGGCTGGATTCTACGCCGGCGGATGCTTCGTTTTGCCGGCAGCCCGGAGGTTTCCCAACGGTGTGGGGCTGCCCACAATGGGAAACCCCATTGTTTAGCTGGCGTAACGGAGCATCCCGCCAGTGGGGTGAAACAGAAATGTGGTGCAACGGGGCGGAGAATCCAGCCCCACGTGACAATCCTCCCCCTTAACTCATCTGCTTCACCTGTAATACTCCTGGCAATAAAGTAGATGCCATCCAGTCTTACCTTCTCCCTTGAAATTCAATGAAGTTCTATAGCCTCTGACACGATTGCTTTACTGAATAATGCTGCGTCCCTATTGTGCTAACATTCTGTGATCCCCTCTCCTTGCCAAATTATTTTAAACTCCTCCCAACAGCACAAGCAAACCCATCCACAAGGATGTTAGTCCCTCTGTGGTTGAGATGTCGACTGTCCTGCTTGCACAGGTCCCACTTTCCCCACAAATGGTCCCAGTGATCTAGGAATTTACACCCCTCCCTCCTGCACCAGCTCTTAAGCCACACGTTAATCTGCATTATTCTCCTATTTCTGTGCTCACTAGCACCTGGCACTGGGAGTAATCCAGAGTTTACAATAATAATAATAATAATAATCTTTATTGTCACAAGTAGGCTTACATTAACACTGCAATGAAGTTACTGTGAAAATCCCCTAGTTGCCACACTCTGGTGCCTGTTTGGGTACACTGAGGGAGAATTCAGAATGTCCAAATTGCCTAACAGCACATCTAACGGGACTTGTGGGAGGAAACCGGAGCATCCGGACGAAGCTCATTCAGACACAGGGGGAACGTGCAGACTCCACACAAACAGTGACCCAAGCCAGGAATCGAACCTGGGACCCTGGAGCTGTGAGGCACACAGTGCTACCCACTGTGCTACCATACTGCCCAACCCGAGAGGTCCTGCTTTTTATTCTATTGCCTTGCTTCCTGAATTCTTGATGTAAGACCTCATCCCTCTTTCTACTGATATCATTGGGACCAAGATGGACCATGACCTCTGCCTTATCTCTCCCCCATTCAGGATTCCCTGCAGCCGTGCAGCAACATCCAAGTCCCTGGTACCAGGGAGACAACTCACCATTCAGGAGTCACAGTGGTTGATGGCCACAGTCATGCCTATCTTTTCCCCTGATATGGGTTCCCCTATTATTATTGCTCTTCATCTCTTCCTCCCCTCCTGTACATACAGGCTCCTGTGGTGCCATATTTTTGGCTCTGTCTGCACTCACTCACTCACTGGAGGAAGCAGTACCTTCATCAGCTTCCAGGGAACTCCTGAACTACCTGCCTGTTTATCATAGACAGCTTGGTGCTACCCTTTCCCTTCCATCTTCAAGACCCTTCAGCTGCGGTGTGACCATCTCTCTGAGCGTGCTACCCATGATGCTCTCAGCCTCAAGGATGCTCCACACTATCTCCAGCCACCATTCCAGATATGAAATCCGAGCTTCCGGAAGCTATAGCTGGACAGCCTTTCTGCACAAATGCTGGTCCCGGGCACTGGAATGTACCTGGCTTCCCACATAGAACAGGAGGAACATAACACATCTTTGAGTTTGCCTGTCATGACTAAACTATTTAAATTTAAAATTTAATTAAAAAATTAAATAAATCAAACAGGTCCCTTCCCTTGCTTAAAAAATGACTGACAATTTAATCCAATTTGAAAATACCCTCCAGGACATACTCACGCACTTTCTGAAATGTGCCATCATCTCAGACCGCGGCTGTCTATCCCCGTACAATCGGCAATTTACCCTGCCGTTGCTGCCACCACTGAAAAGATAAAGGTGAGGGTGGTTGGAGCTGCACTCATCCAGGCAAGTGGAGAGTATTCCATCACACTCCTGACTTGTGTCTTGTACATGTTGGACAGGGTTTGGGGAGTCAGGAGGTTAGTTACTCGCCGTAGGATTCCCAGCCTTTGATGAGTTTTGTTAAGCACAGTATTGATATGGATGGTCCAGTTCAGTTTCTGCTCAATGATAACCCCCAGGATGTTGAAAATGGGGCATTCAGCAATGGTAATGACATTGAAAGGGGCAGCAGTTAGATTCATTCTTGTTGGTGATGGCCATTGTCTGGCACATGTTTGATGCAAGTGTTACTTGCCACTTTTCAGCCAAAGCCTGGATATTGTCTAGGTCTTGCTGCATTTACACAGGGATGGTTTCAGTATCTGAGAAGTTGTGAATGGTGCTGAACTTTGTGCAGTCATTCGGGAACATCCCCACCTCTGGCGTTATGATTGAAGGAAGGTAATTGATGAAGCAACAGAAGATGGTTGGGCCTAGGTCACTACTCTGAGGAACTCCTGCAGTGATGTCCTGGAACTGAAATGATTGACCTCCAACAACCACAACCATCCACCTTTGTGCCAGGTATGGCTCCAATCAGGAGAGACTTTTCCCACTGATTCCCATTGAGTCCAGTTTTGCTTGGGTTCCTTGATGCCAAACTTGGTCAAGGGCAGTCACTCTCACCTCACCTCGAGAGTTTAGCACCTTTGTCTATGTTTGAACCAAGGCTGGAATGAGTTCAGGAGCTGAGTTACCCTCGTGAAACCCAAACTGAGTATCAGTGAGCAGATTATTGCTAAGAGCCGCTGATAACACTGTTGATGACACCTTCCATCACGATGCTAATGATTGAGAGCAGAATGACTGGGTGATAATTAGCTGGGTTGTATTTGTCCTGTTTCCTGTGTACTGGACACACCTGGGAACTTTCCAAATTGTCGGGTAGATGCCAGTGTTGTAGCTGTACTGGAACAGCTTGGCTAGGCGTGAAGCACGTTCTGGGGCACACGTCTTCAGTACTATTGCTGGGATGTTGTCAGGACCCATAGGCTTTGCAGCATCCAGAGCCTTCAGCTGTTTCTTCATATCACGTGGAGTGAATCAAACTGGCTGAAGGCTGATATCGGTGATGCTGAAGACCTCTGGAGGAGACGGAGATGGATCATCCACTCAGCGTTTCTGGTTGAAGAGTGTTATTACTGCTTCAGCCTTATCGTTTGCACTTATGTGTTGGGCTCCCCCATCATTGAGGATGGGGATCTTTGTGGAGCCTCCTACCCCAGTGAGTTGTTTAATTGTCCACCACCATTCATGGCTGGATGTGGAAGGACTGCAGAGCTTAGATCTGACCTGTTGGTTATGGATCTATTGCTGAGCTCTGTCTAATACTTGTTGCTTATGCTGTTTGGCAGGCAGGTAATCCTGTGTTGTAGGTTTAGGATGTTGACACCTCATTTTTCGGTATGCCTGGTGTTATTCCTGGCATGCACTCCTGCACTCTTCCTTAAACCAGGGTTGATCCCCTGGGTTGGTGGGAATGGTAGAGTGGGGGATATGCAGTCATGAGGTTGCAGTTTGAGGTTGAGTCTAATTCTGCTGCTGATGATGACCCACAGCACCTCATGGATGCCCAGTCTTGAGTTTCTCGATCTGTTTAAAGTCTATCCCATTTAGTACGGTGATAGTGTCACAGAACATGATGGAGGATATTCTCAATGTGAAGATGGGACTTTATCCCCACAAGGACTGTGCGGTGCTCACTCCTATTGATGCTGTCACGGACAGATGTATCTGTGGCAGGCAGGTTGGTGAGGATGAGGTCAAGTATGATTTTCCCTCTTGTTGGTTCCCTCACCACCTGCTGCAGTCCCAGGTCCAGCAGCTATGTCCTTTATGACTCCGGCCAGCTCGGTCTGTGGTGGAGCCACTCTTGGTGATGGACATTGAAGTCCCACATCCAGAGTATATTCTGTGCCCTTGCCACCCTCAGTGCTTCCTCCAAGTGGTGTTCAACATGGAGGAGTAATGATTCATCAGTTAAGGGTTTGACTGTACGTGGTAATCAACATGAGGTTTCCATGTCTGGGTTTGACCTGATGCCATGGCATTTCATGGTGTCCTGCGTTGATGTTCAGGACTCCCAGGGTAACTCCCTCCCGGCAGTCACTGTGCCTCTGGTGGGTCCTGCCAGTGGGAACATTAGCCTGGGCTCTCTGGATTACTGGCCCAGTGATAATACCACAGAGCCACCACCTGCCCTTTTTACACCGATAGCTGCCGTATTCTGGTAAGTTTAAAGATCACAAAGCTGCTCAGTGTGTTCGAATGTCTGAGTCAATGGGTGTGTGAGGGCGTGCAAGTGGGGACGTGAGTGAGGTAAGTGAGGAGGGTGGGGACATGAGTGAGGTAAATGAGAAGGGTAGGGAGGTGGGTAAGGCGGCAAGAGAGTAGGGTGATAGCTGGGTAGGGTGATAGCTGGGTAGGGTGATAGCTGGGTAGGGTGATAGCTGGGTAGGATGATTGCTGGGAAGGGTGGGTGGATAAGAAGGGTGGTAGCTTGGTAGAGTGGTAGGTGGGAAGTGCCTGGTGGGTTGGGCGGTAGCTGGGTAGAGTGGGTAGATGGGTAGGGTGATAGCTGGGTAGGGTGATAGCTGGGTAGGGTGATAGGTGGGTAGGGTGATAGCTGGGTAGGGTGATAGCTGGGTAGGGTGATAGCTGGGTAGGGTGGTAGGTGGGAGGGTGCCTGATGGGTCGATGGTAGCTGGGTAGAGTGGGTAGATGGGGAGGGTGATAGCTGGGTAGTGTGATAGCTGGGTAGGGGGATAGCTGGGTACGGTGGGTAGATGGGTAGGGTGATAGCTGGGTAGGGTGATAGCTGGGTAGGGTGTGTAGGTGGGTAGGATGGTAGCTGGGTAGGGTGATAGCTGTGTAGGGTGTGTAGGTGGGTAGGATGGTAGTTGGGTAGGGTGATAGCTGGGTAGGGTGATAGATGGGTAGGGTGGGTAGCTGGGTAGGGTGATAGCTGGGTAGGGTGATAGCTGGGTAGGGTGTGTAGGTGGGTAGGATGGTAGCTGGGTAGGGTGATAGCTGGGTAGGGTGATAGCTGGGTAGGGTGATAGCTGGGTAGGGTGGGTAGATGGGTAGGGTGATAGCTGGGTAGGGTGGGTAGCTGGGTAGGGTGACAGCTGGGTAGGGTGGGTAGCTGGGTAGGGTGATAGCTGGGTAGGGTGATAGCTGGGTAGGGTGATAGCTGGGTAGGGTGGGTAGATGGGTAGGGTGATAGCTGGGTAGGGTGGGTAGCTGGGTGGGGTGATAGCTGGGTGGGGTGTTAGCTGGGTAGGGTGGGTAGCTGGGTAGAGTGATAGCTGGGTAGTGTGATAGCTGGGTAGTGTGATAGCTGGGTAGTGTGATAGCTGGGTAGGGTGATAGCTGGGTAGGGTGGGTAGCTGGGTAGGTGGTAGCTGGGTAGGGTGATAGCTGGGTAGTGTGATAGCTGGGTAGGTTGATAGCTGGGTAGTGTGATAGCTGGGTAGGGTGATAGCTGTGTAGGGTGATAGCTGGGTAGGGTGATAGCTGGGTAGGGTGATAGCTGGGTAGGGTGGGTAGGGTGATAGCTGGGTAGGGTGGGTAGGGTGATAGCTGGGTAGGGTGATAGCTGGGTGGGGGGATAGCTGGGTAGGGTGATAGCTGGGTAGGGTGATAGCTGGGTAGTGTGATAGCTGGGTAGGGTGATAGCTGGGTAGGGTGATAGATGGGTAGGGTGATAGCTGGGTAGGGTGGGTAGCTGGGTACGGTGGGTAGTTGGGTAGGGTGGTAGCTGGGTAGGGTGATAGCTGGGTAGGGTGGCTAGCTGGTTAGGGTGATAGCTGGGTAGGGTGATAGCTGGGTAGGGTGGGTAGGGTGATAACTGGGTAGGGTGATAGCTGGGTAGGGTGATCGCTGGGTAGGGTGGGTAGCTGGGTAGGGTGATAGCTGTGTAGGGTGATAGCTGGGTAGGGTGGGTTGGGTGATAGCTGGGTAGGGTGATAGCTGGGTAGGGTGATAGCTGGGTAGTGTGATAGCTGGGTAGGGTGGGTAGCTGGGTAGGGTGATAGCTGGGTAGGGTGATAGCTGGGTAAGGTGATAGTTGGGTAGGGTGATAGCTGGGTAGGATGGGTAGCTGGGTAGGGTGGGTAGCTGGGTAGGGTGATAGCTGGGTAGGGTGATAGCTGGGTAGGGTGATAGCTGGGTAGGGTGATAGCTGGGTAGGGTGATAGCTGGGTAGGGTGGTAGCTGGGTAGGGTGATAGCTGGGTAGGGTGGGTAGCTGGGTAGGGTGGTAGCTGGGTAGGGTGATAGCTGGGTAGGGTGATAGCTGGGTAGGGTGATAGCTGGGTAGGGTGATTGCTGGGTAGGGTGATAGCTGGGTAGGGTGATAGCTGGGTAGGGTGACAGCTGGGTAGGGTGGGTAGATGGGTAGGGTGTTAGTTGGGTAGGGTGATAGCTGGGTAGGGTGGGTAGCTGGGTAGGGTGATAGTTGTGTAGGGTGGTAGCTGGGTAGGGTGATAGCTGGGTAGGGTGATAGCTGGGTAGGGTGGGTAGCCGGCTAGGGTGATAGCTGGGTAGGGTGGGTAGCAGGGTAGGGTGATAGCTGGGTAGGTTGATAGCTGGGAAGGGTGGTAGCTGGGTAGGGTGGTAGCTGTGTAGGGTGGTAGCTGGGTAGGGTGGGTAGCTGGGTAGGGTGATAGCTGGGTAGGGTGGGTAGCAGGGTAGGATGATAGCTGGGTAGGGTGATAGCTGGGTAGGGTGGGTAGCAGGGTAGGGTGATAGCTGGGTAGGTTGATAGCTGGGTGGATGGGTAGCTGGGTAGGGTGACAGCTGGGTAGGGTGATAGCTGGGTAGCGTGGATAGCTGGGTAGGGTGGTAGCTCGGTAGGGTGATAGCTGGGTAGGGTGGTAGCTGGGTAGGGTGATAGCTGGGTAGGGTGATAGCTGGGTAGGGTGGGTAGGGTGATAGCTGGGTAGTGTGGGTATCTGGGTAGGGTGGGTAGCTGGGTAGGGTGATAGCTGGGTAGGGTGATAGCTGGGTAGGGTGGGTAGATGGGTAGGGTGATAGCTGGGTAGGGTGATAGCTGGGTAGGGTGATAGCTGGTTAGGTTGGGTAGCTGGGTAGGGTGATAGCTGGGTAGGGTGTTAGCTGGGTAGGGTGATAGCTGGGTAGGGTGATAGCTGGGTTGGGTGATAGCTGGGTTGGGGTGATAGCTGGGTCGGGTGATAGCTGGGTAGGGTGTTAGCTGGGTAGGGTGATAGCTGGGTAGGGTGGGTAGCTGGGTAGGGTGATAGCTGTGTAGGGTGATAGCTGGGTAGGGTGATAGCTGGGTAGGGTGATAGCTGGGTAGTTTGATATCTGGGTCGGGTGATAGCTGGGTAGGGTGATAGCTGGGTTGGGTGATAGCTGGGTAGGGTGTTAGCTGGGTAGGGTGATAGCTGCGTAGGGTGATAGCTGGGTAGGGTTTTAGCTGGGTAGGGTGATAGCTGGGTAGGGTGGGTAGCTGGGTAGGGTGATAGCTGGGTAGGGTGATAGTTGGGTAGGGTGATAGCTGGGTAGGGTGATAGATGGGTAGGGTGATAGCTGGGTAGGGTGATAGCTGGGTAGGGTGATTGCTGGGTAGGGTGATAGCTGGGTAGGGTGATAGCTGGGTAGGGTGACAGCTGGGTAGGGTGGGTAGATGGGTAGGGTGTTAGTTGGGTAGGGTGATAGCTGGGTAGGGTGGGTAGCTGGGTAGGGTGATAGTTGTGTAGGGTGGTAGCTGGGTAGGGTGATAGCTGGGTAGGGTGATAGCTGGGTAGGGTGGGTAGCCGGGTAGGGTGATAGCTGGGTAGGGTGGGTAGCAGGGTAGGGTGATAGCTGGGTAGGTTGATAGCTGGGAAGGGTGGTAGCTGGGTAGGGTGGTAGCTGTGTAGGGTGGTAGCTGGGTAGGGTGGGTAGCTGGGTAGGGTGATAGCTGGGTAGGGTGGGTAGCAGGGTAGGATGATAGCTGGGTAGGGTGATAGCTGGGTAGGGTGGGTAGCAGGGTAGGGTGATAGCTGGGTAGGGTGGTAGCTGGGTAGGGTGATAGCTGGGTAGGGTGATAGCTGGGTAGGGTGGGTAGGGTGATAGCTGGGTAGTGTGGGTATCTGGGTAGGGTGGGTAGCTGGGTAGGGTGATAGCTGGGTGGATGGGTAGCTGGGTAGGGTGTCAGCTGGGTAGGGTGATAGCTGGGTAGGGTGGGTAGGGTGATAGCTGGGTAGTGTGGGTATCTGGGTAGGGTGGGTAGCTGGGTAGGTTGATAGCTGGGTAGGGTGATAGCTGGGTAGGGTGGGTAGATGGGTAGGGTGATAGCTGGGTAGGGTGATAGCTGGGTAGGGTGATAGCTGGTTAGGTTGGGTAGCTGGGTAGGGTGATAGCTGGGTAGGGTGTTAGCTGGGTAGGTGATAACTGGGTAGGGTGATAGCTGGGTAGGGTGGGTAGGGTGATAGCTGGGTAGTGTGGGTATCTGGGTAGGGTGGGTAGCTGGGTAGGTTGATAGCTGGGTAGGGTGATAGCTGGGTAGGGTGGGTAGATGGGTAGGGTGATAGCTGGGTAGGGTGATAGCTGGGTAGGGTGATAGCTGGTTAGGTTGGGTAGCTGGGTAGGGTGATAGCTGGGTAGGGTGTTAGCTGGGTAGGGTGATAGCTGGGTAGGGTGATAGCTGGGTTGGGTGATAGCTGGGTTGGGGTGATAGCTGGGTCGGGTGATAGCTGGGTAGGGTGTTAGCTGGGTAGGGTGATAGCTGGGTAGGGTGGGTAGCTGGGTAGGGTGATAGCTGTGTAGGGTGATAGCTGGGTAGGGTGATAGCTGGGTAGGGTGATAGCTGGGTAGTTTGATATCTGGGTCGGGTGATAGCTGGGTAGGGTGATAGCTGGGTTGGGTGATAGCTGGGTAGGGTGTTAGCTGGGTAGGGTGATAGCTGCGTAGGGTGATAGCTGGGTAGGGTTTTAGCTGGGTAGGGTGATAGCTGGGTAGGGTGGGTAGCTGGGTAGGGTGATAGCTGGGTAGGGTGATAGCTGGGTAGGGTGATAGCTGGGTAGGGTGATAGATGGGTAGGGTGATAGCTGGGTAGGGTGATAGCTGGGTAGGGTGATAGCTGGGTAGGGTGGGTAGCTGGGTAGGGTGATAGCTGGGTAGGGTGATAGCTGGGTAGGGTGATAGCTGGGTAGGGTGATAGATGGGTAGGGTGATAGCTGGGTAGTTTGATATCTGGGTAGGGTGATAGCTGGGTAGGGTGATAGCTGGGTAGGATGATAGCTGGGTAGGGTGATAGAGGGGTAGGGTGATAGCTGGGTAGGGTGGGTAGCTGGGTAGGGTGGGTAGTTGGGTAGGGTGGTAGCTGGGTAGGGTGATAGCTGGGTAGGGTGATAGCTGGTTAGGGTGGGTAGCTGGCTAGGGTGGGTAGCTGGGTAGGGTGATAGCTGGGTAGGGTGATAGCTGGGTAGGGTGATAGCTGGGTAGGGTGGGTAGCTGGCTAGGGTGGGTAGCTGGGTAGGGTGATAGCTGGGCAGGGTGATAGCTGGGTAGGGTGATAGCTGGGTAGTGTGATAGCTGGGTAGGATGATAGCTGGGTAGTGTGATAGCTGGGTAGGGTGATAGCTGGGTAGGGTGATTGCTGGGTAGGGTGATAGCTGGGTAGGGTGATAGCTGGATAGGATGGTAGTTGGACACGATGCCAGATGGGTAGGTTGGTTAGTTAGTCGGATGGTGGTTAGTTAGTCGGGTGGTTATTACCGCCGCTCCAGGACGAGCTGTTCCAGTGCAGATACATCACTGGCATCTACCCAGCAATGTGGAAAATTGCCCAGGAATGTCCTGTACACAAAATGCAGAAGAAATCCAATCCGGCCAATTTCCGTCCATCAGCCCACTCTCATTCATCAGCAAAATTATGAAAGGGGTCATCAACAACGCTATCAAGTGCCACTTGCTGCACAATAACCTGCTCACTGATGCTCAGTTTGGGTTCTGCCAAAGTCACTCAGCTCAACATGGACAAAAGAGCTGAACTCCAGAGGTGAGGTCAGAGTGACTGCCCTTTGACATCGAGGCAGCATTTAACCGAGTTTGGCATCAAGGAACCTGAGCTAAACTGGTGTCAATGGGAATCAGGGGGGAAAACCCTCGGCTGGTCGCAGTCATACCCAGCACATAGAACATAGAACATACAGTGCAGGTGAAGGCCATTTGGCCCATTAATTCTGCACCGACCCACTTAAGCCCTCACTTCCACCCTATCCCCGTAACCCAATAACCCCTTCCTGACCGTTTTGGTCAATGAGGGCGATTCAGCATGGCCAATCCACCAAACCTGCGTCTCTTTGGACTGCATGAGGAACTCTATGCAGATATGGGGAGAACGTGTAGGCTCCTCACAGACAGTGACCCAGCGGGGAATCGAACCTGGGACCATGGCACTGTGAAGCAACAGTGTTAACCACTGTGGCCCCATCCAACTAGAGGGAAGTTAAACATTGCTCCATGTCTTTCACTGGCATTGCCATTGCTAAATCCCCATTTTAAACATCCTGGGGTTGCCATTGACCAGAAACTGAACTGGTCGAGCCATCTAAAAACTGTGGCGACAGGAACAGGTCAGAGGTTAGGAAGTCCTGTGGTGAGTAACTCACCTCCTGACTCCTTGCCTACCCACTATCTACAAGGCACAAGTCAGGAGTGTAATGGAATACTCAGACCCTGGCACCCATTCCTGCCGGCAGGGGTACCGGTGGCTGGTACAACCCATGTGGGCGTTCTCCTTGGGTGGGCCTCATGTTGCCCCGCCAGCAGGGTGGCGCCCGGCTGTCAGAAGGGAAGGGGAGGTTGGGGATCGGGTGGTGGTGATGGGGTGGGGTGGAGTAGGCCGGTGACGCTCTGCACAGCCATGGGCCATGGTGGGTGGTCAGTGGGATGCGCAGTCAGATGGCTACAGGCCTTGGCAATGGCAGCTGAAGGCACAGCCACCAATGGGGGAGCGATTCTAATCAGGAATGTACAAGAGGCCAGAATTAGAGGAGCGCAGATATCTCTGAGGGTTGTGGGGCTGGAGGAGATTCCAGAGATAGGGAGGGGCGAGGACATGGAGGGATTGGAAAACAAGGATGAGAATTTTTAAATAAAGACATTGCTTGACCAGGAGTCAGTGTGGGTCAGTGAGTACAGGGGGTGATAGGGGAACGGGACTTGGTGGGAGTTCAGGCTGGGACAGCAGAGTTTTGGATGAGCTCATGTTTCCGGAGGGTAGGATGTGGGAGAGCAGCCAGGAGTGTATGGGAATAGTCACGTCCAGAGGTAACGGAGACATGGGTGATGGTTTCCGCAGTAGATGAGCTGAGACGGGTGAAGTTGAGCGATGTTACTGAGGTGGAAATAGACCATCTTAGTGATGTCACCAATATGAGGTCGGAAGCTCAGCTCGGGGTTAAATGTCAGCCCCAGGTTGTGAAGAGACTGGTTTAATGTCAGACTGTTACCATGGAGAGGGATGGAGTAGCTAGTTAGAGAACTGAGTTTGGAGTGGGGGCTGAAAACAATGGATTCAGTATTCCCAATATTTAATTGGAGGACATTTCAGCTGATCCAGTGCTGGATGTCGGATAAGGGGTTGGATTCTCCGATTTTCAGGCTGTGTCCTGATGCCGGCTTGGGAACGGTGGTGTTTTACGACCGTATATTCGGTGCAAAGCGGCCACGGATCCTCCGTCTGGCTGGGTGCCAGTATGCCGGCAGCGTAGAGCACCCGGATTTAGTTGGTGATACGGCCCGGAGAATTGCCGTCCGTGACCCCTCATACGCACGGCGGTGGCCTGCAGCGGCTGCTCCGTACAACCAGGCGACGGCCACGCACAGACCTGACCTGGAAAATAATGCCCCCCCTTTGGCCGACTCGCTACCCCCAGACCAACCCCTAACACTGCCCCCAGCCCCTGCCAAAGTCCCCCCTGCCCGTGGATCAGCTCTCCCCCGACTGTGGCGGTGATGGACTGAGTCCGCAGCCGCCACACCGAGTTCCCCACGATTCACAGCACACGCGACCGACGCCATTGGGTACTCGGCCGGTCGGGGGGCGGTGCATCGGGGGGGAGGGAGGGGGAGGGCCTCAGGCAACATCCTGAGGCTGTCGATGCTGCGTACCCCTCGAGCAGGCCGCGTTGGAGGGGGTGGAGCATCGGGGAGCAGGGCCTCAGGCAAGATCCTGAGGCTGACGATGCTGCGTACCCCTCGAGCAGGCCGCATTGGAGGGGGTGGAGCATCGGGGGGCGGGGGGGAGGGAGGGCCTCAGGCAACATCCAGAGGCTGTCGATACTGCGTACCGCTCGAGCAGGCCGCGTTGGAGGGGGCGGAGTATCGCGAAAGCGCCGCCACCCCAATTTCGGCAAAAACGTTGGTTCTCCGGCCGAACGCGATTTCGCCCTCGGCCACCGGAGAATCCCAAGTCGGATAATTTAGCGACAGTGGAGGGGAGGAGAAAGGTGGGAGCGAGGTGGGGTTTATTAAAAAATATTTATATTGGTATTTTCAAGAATTCTTAACAATTATGTACATTACTGGTCGTGTTTATTTACCCAGCAAGTTTGGGATAAGTCCAGAACATATGGGTGTGGTTGGCCGGGCCCCTCTGGCACCGTTCACATTTATCCTCCACCTCCGGGAAGAACCTGCTCATTCGGGTTCTGGTCAGGTGCGCTCTGTGCACCACTTTGAGCTGCATTAGGCTCAGCCTTGCGCAGGAGGAGGTGGAGTTCACCCTGCTCAGTGCTTCGCTCCAGAGTCCCCACCCTACCTCTGTCCCCAGTTCATCTTCCCATTTCCATCTGGTCTCGTCCAATGGTGTTCGGGCTCTGTCCAGAAGCTGTCTGTATATTTTCCCCCTTCTTTACTGTCTGTATTCAACAGGTTCTTTAGTAGTGTGGTCTCTGGGGCCCTGGGGTACCCAACTGTCTCTTTGCAGAGGAAGTGCTTTATTTGCAGGTATTTCATTTCCTTTCCTGTTGGCAGTTCCCATTACTCCGTCAGTTTGTCCAGTGCTGCCACTCTGTGCCCTGTGTAAAAGCCCCTAACTGTCAGTGTGACCCTGTCCTGTTGGCAGTTCCCATTCCTCCGTCAGTTTGTCCAGTGCTGCCACTCTGTGCCCTGTGTAAAAGCCCCTAACTGTCAGCGTGACCCTGTCCTGTTGGCAGTTCCCATTCCTCCGTCAGTTTGTCCAGTGCTGCCACTCTGTGCCCTGTGTAAAAGCCCCTAACTGTCAGTGTGACCCTGTCCTGTTGGCAGTTCCCATTCCTCCGTCAGTTTGTCCAGTGCTGCCACTCTGTGCCCTGTGTAAAAGCCCCTAACTGTCAGCGTGTCCCTGTCCTGTTGGCAGTTCCCATTCCTCCGTCAGTTTGTCCAGTGCTGCTACTCTGTGCCCTGTGTAAAAGCCCCTAACTGTCAGCGTGTCCCTGTCCTGTTGGCAGTTCCCATTCCTCCGTCAGTTTGTCCAGTGCTGCCACTCTGTGCCCTGTGTAAAAGCCCCTAACTGTCAGCGTGTCCCTGTCCTGTTGGCAGTTCCCATTCCTCCGTCAGTTTGTCCAGTGCTGCCACTCTGTGCCCTGTGTAAAAGCCCCTAACTGTCAGCGTGTCCCTGTCCTGTTGGCAGTTCCCATTCCTCCGTCAGTTTGTCCAATGCTGCCACTCTGTGCCCTATGTAAAAGCCCCTAACTGTCAGCGTGTCCCTGTCCTGTACTGCGCTGTATCGTTCTATGTTCTATGTTCTATGTTCCTCCGTCAGTTTGTCCAGTGCTGCCACTCTGTGCCCTGTGTAAAAGCCCCTAACTATCAGCGTGTCCCTGTCCTGTTGGCAGTTCTCATTCCTCCGTCAGTTTGTCCAGTGCTGCCACTCTGTGCCCTGTGTAAAAGCCCATAACTGTCAGCGTGTCCCTGTCCTGTTGGCAGTTCCCATTCCTCCGTCAGTTTGTCCAGGGGGTTTAAACTAATTCAGCAGGGGCATGGGAAACTGGATTGTAGTTTTGGGGTACGGGAGATTGAGAGTATAGAGGTCAGGAGCACAGATTTGACTTCGCAGGAGGGTGCCAGTGTTCAGGTAGGTGGTTTGAAGTGTGTCTACTTCAATGCCAGGAGTATACGAAATAAGGTAGGGGAACTGGCAGCATGGGTTGGTACCTGGGACTTCGACGTTGTGGCCATTTCAGAGACATGGATAGAGCAGGGACAGGAATGGTTGTTGCAGGTTCCGGGGTTTAGGTGTTTTAGTAAGCTCAGAGAATGGGGCAAAAGAGGGGGAGGTGTGGCGCTGCTAGTCAAGGACAGTATTACGGTGGCGGAAAGGATGCTAGATGGGGACTCTTCTTCTGAGGTAGTATGGGCTGAGGTTAGAAACAGGAAAGGAGAGGTCACCCTGTTGGGAGTTTTCTATAGGCCACCTAATAGTTCTAGGGATGTAGAGGAAAGGATGGCGAAGATGATTCTGGAAAAGAGCGAAAGTAACAGGGTAGTTGTTATGGGAGACTTTAACTTTCCAAATATTGACTGGACAATATATAGTTCGAGTACATTAGATGGGTCGTTCTTTGTACAATGTGTGCAGGAGGGTTTCCTGACACAATATGTTGACAGGCCAACAAGAGGCGAGGCCACATTGGATTTGGTTTTGGGTAATGAACCAGGCCAGGTGTTAGATCTGGAGGTAGGTGAGCATTTTGGAAACAGTGACCACAATTCGGTTACCTTTACGTTAGTGATGGAAAGGGATAAGTATACCCCGCAGGGCAAGAGTTATAGCTGGGGGAAGGGCAATTATGATGCCATTAGACATGACTTAGGATGTGTTGGTTGGAGAAGTAGGCTGCAAGGGTTGGGCACACTGGATATGTGGAGCTTGTTCAAGGAACAGCTATTGCATGTTCTTGATAAGTACGTACCAGTCAGGCAGGGAGGAAGGGGTCGAGCGAGGGAACCGTGGTTTACCAAAGAAGTGGAATCTCTTGTTAAGAGGAAGAAGGAGGCCTATGTGAAGATGAGGCATGAAGTTTCAGTTGGGGCGCTTGATAGTTACAAGGAAGCGAGGAAGGATCTAAAGAGAGAGCTGAGACGAGCAAGGAGGGGACATGAGAAGTCTTTGGCAGGTAGGATCAAGGAAAACCCAAAAGCTTTCTATAGATATGTCAGGAATAAAAGAATGACTAGGGTAAGAGTAGGGCCAGTCAAGGACAGTGGTGGGAAGTTGTGTGTGGAGGCTGAGGAAATGAAATGAAAATCGCTTATTGTCACGAGTAGGCTTCAAATGAAGTTACTGTGAAAAGCCCCTAGTCGCCACATTCCGGCGCCTGTTCGGGGAGGCTGTTACGGGAATCGAACCATGCTGCTGGCCTGCTTTCAAAGCCAGCGATTTAGCTGTGTGCTAAACAGCCCCTAAGCGAGATACTAAATGAATACTTTTCGTCAGTATTCACTCAAGAAAAAGATAATATTGTGGAGGAGAATGCTGAGACCCAGGTTATTAGAATAGATGGCATTGAGGTGCGTAGGGAAGAAGTGTTGGCAATTCTGGACAAGGTGAAAATAGATAAGTCCCCGGGGCCGGATGGGATTTATCCTAGGATTCTCTGGGAAGCCAGGGAAGAGATTGCTGAGCCTTTGGCTTTGATTTTTAGGTCATCATTGGCTACAGGAATAGTGCCAGAGGACTGGAGGATAGCAAATGTGGTCCCTTTGTTCAAGAAGGGGAGTAGAGATAACCCCGGTAACTATAGGCCGGTGAGCCTAACGTCTGTGGTGGGTAAGGTCTTGGAGAGGATTATAAAAGATACAATTTATAATCATCTAGATAGGAATAATATGATTAGGGATAGTCAGCATGGTTTTGTGAAGGGTAGGTCATGCCTCACAAACCTTATCGAGTTCTTTGAGAAGGTGACTGAACAGGTAGACGAGGGTAGAGCAGTTGATGTGGTGTATATGGATTTCAGTAAAGCGTTTGATAAGGTTCCCCACGGTCGGCTATTGCAGAAAATACGGAGGCTGGGGATTGAGGGTGATTTAGAGATGTGGATCAGAAATTGGCTAGTTGAAAGAAGACAGAGAGTGGTAGTTGATGGGAAATGTTCAGAATGGAGTTCAGTTACGAGTGGCGTACCACAAGGATCTGTTCTGGGGCCGTTGCTGTTTGTCATTTTTATAAATGACCTAGAGGAGGGCGCAGAAGGATGGGTGAGTAAATTTGCAGACGACACTAAAGTCGGTGGAGTTGTAGACAGTGCGGAAGGATGTTGCAGGTTACAGAGGGACATAGATAAGCTGCAGAGCTGGGCTGAGAGGTGGCAAATGGAGTTTAATGTGGAGAAGTGTGAGGTGATTCACTTTGGAAAGAATAACAGGAATGCGGAATATTTGGCTAATGGTAAAATTCTTGGTAGTGTGGATGAGCAGAGGGATCTCGGTGTCCATGTACATAGATCCCTGAAAGTTGCCACCCAGGTTGATAGGGTTGTGAAGAAGGCCTTGTGATGATATGATCTGCATACTCGTCTGCCATTGGGCCAGAACGTCGGCTTACCATTGGCCCTGGTCGGTCATGTGCCTCTCGACCGATTGGCCGAGAGGCTGAGTTAACCACGCCTCTATCAACGAGGTATAAATGCTCAGAAGCCTGACGATCGGCCTTTTCCACTGTAGACGATCGCCAGGCTGTGTTCTAGTTAATTAAAGCCTGACATTGGTAAATCACTCGCCTCGCGTGCAATTGATGGTGCATCAGGCCTATGGTGTGTTGGCCTTTATTGGTAGAGGGATTGAGTTCCGGAGCCATGAGGTCATGTTGCAGTTCGGTCTAGTACGGCCGCATTTGGAGTATTGCGTACAGTTCTGGTCGCCTCATTATAGGAAGGACGTGGAAGCTTTGGAACGGGTGCAGAGGAGATTTACTAGGATGTTGCCTGGTATGGAGGGAAAATCTTATGAGGAAAGGCTGATGGACTTGAGGTTGTTTTCGTTAGAGAGAAGAAGGTTAAGAGGTGACTTAATAGAGGCATACAAAATGATCAGAGGGTTAGATAGGGTGGACAGCGAGAGCCTTCTCCCGCGGATGGAGGTGGCTAGCACGAGGGGACATAGCCTTAAATTGAGGGGTAATAGATATAGGACAGAGGTCAGAGGTGGGTTTTTTACGCAAAGAGTGGTGAGGCTGTGGAATGCCCTACCTGCAACAGTAGTGAACTCGCCAACATTGAGGGCATTTAAAAATTTGTTGGATAAG
The DNA here is from genome assembly GCF_902713615.1 of Scyliorhinus canicula. NCBI lineage: Eukaryota > Metazoa > Chordata > Chondrichthyes > Carcharhiniformes > Scyliorhinidae > Scyliorhinus > Scyliorhinus canicula. The sequence goes on along the minus strand of NC_052149.1, from coordinate 126,802,525 downwards.
CATATGGATGATAAGGGCATAGTGTAGGTTAGATGGCTTTTAGTTTTTTTTTCCATGTCGGTGCAACATCGAGGGCCGAAGGGCCTGTACTGCGCTGTATCGTTCTATGTTCTATGTTCTATGTTCCTCCGTCAGTTTGTCCAGTGCTGCCACTCTGTGCCCTGTGTAAAAGCCCCTAACTATCAGCGTGTCCCTTGCCTGTTGGCAGCTCCCATTCCTCCGTCAGTTTGTCCAGTGCTGCCACTCTGTGCCCTGTGTAACAGCTTCGAACTGTCAGTGTGACCCTGTCCTGTTGGCAGTTCCCATTCCTCCGTCAGTATGTCCAGTGCTGCCACTCTGTGCCCTGTGTAAAAGCCCCTAACTGTCAGCGTGATCCTGTCCTGTTGGCAGTTCCCATTCCTCCGTCAGTTTGTCCAGTGCTGCCACTCTGTGCCCTGTGTAAAAGCCCCTAACTGTCAGCGTGTCCCTGTCCTGTTGGCAGTTTCCATTCCTCCGTCAGTTTGTCCAGTGCTGCCACTCTGTGCCCTGTGTAAAAGCCCCTAACTGTCAGCGTGTCCCTGTCCTGTTGGCAGTTCCCATTCCTCCGTCAGTTTGTCCAGTGCTGCCACTCTGTGCCCTGTGTAAAAGCCCCTAACTGTCAGCGTGACCCCGTCCTGTTGGCAGTTCCCATTCCTCCGTCAGTTTGTCCAGTGCTGCCACTCTGTGCCCTGTGTAAAAGCCCCTAACTGTCAGCGTGACCCTGTCCTGTTGGCAGTTCCCATTCCTCCGTCAGTTTGTCCAGTGCTGCCACTCTGTGCCCTGTGTAAAAGCCCCTAACTGTCAGCGTGACCCTGTCCTGTTGGCAGTTCCCATTCCTCCGTCAGTTTGTCCAGTGCTGCCACTCTGTGCCCTGTGTAAAAGCCCCTAACTGTCAGCGTGTCCCTGTCCTGTTGGCAGTTCCCATTCCTCCGTCAGTTTGTCCAGTGCTGCCACTCTGTGCCCTGTGTAAAAGCCCCTAACTGTCAGCGTGTCCCTGTCCTGTTGGCAGTTCCCATTCCTCCGTTAGTTTGTCCAGTGCTGCCACTCTGTGCCCTGTGTAAAAGCCCCTAACTGTCAGCGTGACCCTGTCCTGTTGGCAGTTCCCATTCCTCCGTCAGTTTGTCCAGTGCTGCCACTCTGTGCCCTGTGTAAAAGCCCCTAACTGTCAGCGTGTCCCTGTCCTATTGGCAGTTCCCATTCCTCCGTCAGTTTGTCCAGTGCTGCCACTCTGTGCCCTGTTTAAAAGCCCCTAACTCTCAGCGTGTCCCTGTCCTGTTGGCAGATCCCATTCCTCCGTCAGTTTGTCCAGTGCTGCCACTCTGTGCCCTGTGTAAAAGCCCCTTACTGTCAGCGTGTCCCTGTCCTGTTGGCAGTTCCCATTCCTCCGTCAGTTTGTCCAGTGCTGCCACTCTGTGCCCTGTGTTAAAGCCCCTAACTGTCAGCGTGTCCCTGTCCTGTTGGCAGTTCCCATTCCTCCGTCAGTTTGTCCAGTGCTGCCACTCTGTGCCCTGTGTAAAAGCCCCTAACTGTCAGCGTGTCCCTGTCCTGTCTCCATTTGCTGAAGGTGGTGTTTGGCATGGCTGGGAGGGGGGGGGGGGGGGGGGGGGGGGAATCTGTGATTGTCACAGATGGGGGCCACGAGGCAGATCCTTGTCAGCCTGAAGTGCTGCTGTAATTGGGCCCCACGGTTTCAGTGTGGCTGCTACCCCTGGGCTTGATGTATATTTTGCCGAAGGGGATGGGAGTGCTGCTGTAGCCAAGGCCTGGAGGGTCCCCTTGCAGGAGGCCTCCTCCATCCGCACCCACTCTGAGTTGGATTTGTTTACCCATCCTCTCAGTCTTTCCGCCATTGCTGCCCAGTGGTAGTATTGCCGGTTCGGAAATGCCAGGCCACCTTTGAATTTCCTCTTTTGTAGTGTGTGGTGAATGTATAAGAACTATTAATTCACCAATATACTGTGTTGCATTAGACCATGGTATTAACCCTGTGCGCTCCATCTATGGGCCACTGTGTGGCTTCACCCACAAGGGGAGATGTGGAGCATGTAGGGGGTCCGCCCATGGGTCCACCCCTTTCAGGAAGCAAAAGAGCAGCTGACCTGCGGGACCGCCTTCAGTAATGTACCGGTCGCAGGCAGGCACAGTTATAAGCTGATTAAAACCAATGTATACTTCGACATGAGTCTCCGAGTGAATTGATGGTCGCATCAGAACTCACATTTTACAGTCTAGTCTGTGTACACAGGTACATTATACTTCACAATCCAGTCTGTGTACACAGGTACATCATACTTCACAATCCAGTCTGTGTACACAGGTACATCACACTTCACAATCCAGTCTGTGTACACAGGTACATCACACTTCACAATCCAGTCTGTGTACACAGGTACATCACACTTCACAATCCAGTCTGTGTACACAGGTACATCACACTTCACAATCCAGTCTGTGTACACAGGTACATCACACTTCACAATCCAGTCTGTGTACACAGGTACATCACATTTCACAATCCAGTCTGTGTACACAGGTTCATCACAGTTCACAATCCAGCCTGTGGACACCTGCACAGCACATTTCACAATCCATTCTCTGTGCACAGATGCATCATACTACACACACCAGTCTGCGTGCACAACTATATCACAATTCGCAATCCAATCTGTGTACGCAGATATATCACACTACATAACCCAGTCCCTGTACACAGGTACATCACAGTTCACAATCCAGTCTGTGTGCACAGGTACATTACACTTCACAATCCAGACTCTGTACACAGGTACATCACACTTCACAATCCAGTCTGTGTACACAGGTACATCACAGTTCACAATCCAGTCTGTGTGCACAGGTACATTACACTTCATAATCCAGACTCTGTACACAGGTACATCACACTTCATAAACCAGTATGTGTACACAGGTACATCACACTTCACAATCTAGTCTGTGTACACACGTACATCACACTTCACAATCCCGCCTGTGTACACAAGTACATCACACTTCACAATCCAGTCTGTGTGCACAGGTACATCACACTTCACAATCCAGTCTGTGTACACAGGTACTTGACATTTCACAATCCTGTCTGAGGGCACAGGTACATCACACTTCACAATCCAGCCTCTGTACACAGGTACATCACACTTCACAATCCAGTCTGTGTACACAGGTACATCACACTTCACAATCCAGTCTGTGTACACAGGTACATCACACTTCACAATCCAGTCTGTGTACACAGGTACATCACACTTCACAATCCAGTCTGTGTACACAGGTACATCACACTTCACAATCCAGTCTGTGTACACAGGTACATCACACTTCACAATCCAGTCTGTGTACACAGGTACATCACACTTCACAATCCAGTCTGTGTACACAGGTACATCACACTTCACAATCCAGTCTGTGTACACAGGTACATCACACTTCACAATCCAGTCTGTGTACACAGGTACATCACACTTCACAATCCAGTCTGTGTACACAGGTACATCACACTTCACAATCCAGTCTGTGTACACAGGTACATCACACTTCACAATCCAGTCTGTGTACACAGGTACATCACACTTCACAATCCAGTCTGTGTACACAGGTACATCACACTTCACAATCCAGTCTGTGTACACAGGTACATCACACTTCACAATATAGTCTGTGTACACAGGTACATCACACTTCACAATCCAGTCTGTGTACACTGGTACATCACACTTCACAATCCAGTCTGTGTACACAGGTACATCACACTTCACAATCCAGTCTGTGTACACAGGTACATCACACTTCACAATATAGTCAGTGCACACAGGTACATCACACGTCGCCATCCAGTCTCTGTAGGCAGACACTTCAAGCCACAGAATCCGGTATGTGTAAACAGTTATATCACATTTGACAACATAGTCTGTGTACACAGGTACATCTCACTTCACAAACCAGTGTGTGTACACAGGTACATCACATGCCACAATCCAGTATGTGTACACCTGCACAGCACATTTCACAATCCATTCTCTGTGCACAGATGCATCTTACTACACAAACCAGTCTGTGTGCACAACTATATCATAATTCGCAATCCAATCTGTGTATGCAGATACATCACACATCATAATCCTGTCCCTGTACACAGGTACATCACAATTCACAATCCAGTCTGTGTACACAGGTACATCACACTTCACAATCCAGTCTGTGTACACAGGTACATCACACTTCACAATCCAGTCTGTGTACACAGGTACATCACACTTCACAATCCAGTCTGTGTACACAGGTACATCACACTTCACAATCCAGTCTGTGTACACAGGTACATCACACTTCACAATCCAGTCTGTGTACACAGGTACATCACACTTCACAATCCAGTCTGTGTACACAGGTACATCACACTTCACAATCCAGTCTGTGTACACAGGTACATCACACTTCACAATCCAGTCTGTGTACACAGGTACATCACACTTCACAATCCAGTCTGTGTACACAGGTACATCACACTTCACAATCCAGTCTGTGTACACAGGTACATCACACTTCACAATCCAGTCTGTGTACACAGGTACATCACACTTCACAATCCAGTCTGTGTACACAGGTACATCACACTTCACAATCCAGTCTGTGTACACAGGTACATCACACTTCACAATCCAGTCTGTGTACACAGGTACATCACACTTCACAATCCAGTCTGTGTACACAGGTACATCACACTTCACAATCCAGTCTGTGTACACAGGTACATCACACTTCACAATCCAGTCTGTGTACACAGGTACATCACACTTCACAATCCAGTCTGTGTACACAGGTACATCACACTTCACAATCCAGTCTGTGTACACAGGTACATCACACTTCACAATCCAGTCTGTGTACACAGGTACATCACACTTCACAATCCAGTCTGTGTACACAGGTACATCACACTTCACAATCCAGTCTGTGTACACAGGTACATCACACTTCACAATCCAGTCTGTGTACACAGGTACATCACACTTCACAATCCAGTCTGTGTACACAGGTACATCACACTTCACAATCCAGTCTGTGTACACAGGTACATCACACTTCACAATCCAGTCTGTGTACACAGGTACATCACACTTCACAATCCAGTCTGTGTACACAGGTACATCACATTTGACAACATAGTCTGTGTACACAGGTACATCTCACTTCACCAACCAGTGTGTGTACACAGGTACATCACATGCCACAATCCAGTATGTGTACACCTGCACAGCACATTTCACAATCCATTCTCTGTGCACAGATGCATGATACTACACAAACCAGTCTGTGTGCACAACAATATCACAATTCGCAATCCAATCTGTGTATGCAGATACATCACACATCATGATCCTGTCCCTGTACACAGGTACATCACACTTCACGACCAATTACTGTACACAGAGACATCACAATTCACAATCCAGTCTGTACGCACAGGTACATCAAACTTCACAATCCAGTCTGTGTACACAGAGACATCACACTTCACAATCCAGTCTCGGTGCACATGTACATCACACTTCACAATCTAGTCAGTGTACACAGGTACATCACACTTCACAATCCAGTCTGTGTACACAGGTACATCACACTTCACAATCCAATCTGTGTACACAGGTACATCACACTTCACAATCTAGTCAGTGTACACAGGTACATCACACTTCACAATCCAGTCTGTGTATACAGGTACGTCACACTTCACAGTCCAGTCTGTGTACAAAGGTTCATTAACACGTGACAATCCAATCTGTGTACACAGGTACATCACACTTCACAATCCAGTGTGTGTACACAGGTACATCACATGCCACAATCCAGTCTGTGTACACCTGCACAGCACATTTCACAATCAATTCTCTGTGCACAGATGCATCATACTACACAAACCAGTCTGTGTGCACAACTATATCACAATTCGCAATCCAATCTGTGTATGCAGATACATCACACATCATAATCCTGTCCCTGTACACAGGTACATCACAATTCACGACCAATTACTGTACACAGAGACATCACAATTCACAATCCAGTCTGTGCGCACAGGTACATCACACTTCACAATCCAGTCTGTGTACACAGAGACATCACACTTCACAATCCAGTCTCGGTGCACATGTACATCACACTTCACAATCTAGTCTGTGTACACAGGTACATCACACTTCACAATCCAGTCTGTGTATACAGGTACATCACATTTCACAATCCAGTCTGTGTACAAAGGTTCATTAACACGTGACAATCCAATCTGTGTACACAGGTACATCACACTTCACAATCCAGTGTGTGTACACAGATACATCACACTTCACAATCCAGTCTGTGTATACAGGTACATCACACTTCACAATCCAGTCTGTGTACAAAGGTTCATTAACACGTGACAATCCAATCTGTGTACACAGGTACATCACACTTCACAATCCAGTCTGTGTATACAGGTACATCACATTTCACAATCCAGTCTGTGTACAAAGGTCATTAACACGTGACAATCCAATCTGTGTACACAGGTACATCACACTTCACAATCCAATCTGTGTACACAGGTACATCACAATTCATCACACTTGACAATGCAGTCTGTGTACACAGGTACACCACACTTCACAATCCAGTCTGTGCACAGAGGTACATCACTTCACAATGCAGTCTGTGTACACAGGTACATCACACTTCACAATCCAGTCTGTGTACACAGTTACATCACACTTCACAATCCAATCTGTGTACACAGGTACATCACAATTCACAATCCAGTCTGTGTGCACAGGTACATCACACTTCACAATCCAGTCTTTGTACAGAGGTACATCACACTTCACAATCCAATCTGTGTACACAGGTACATCACACTTCACAATCTTGTCTGTGTATACAAGTACATCACACTTCTGTTACGCTAACAATTGCACACAGAAACACGAAACGGTACAAAAGAGGCTTTATTACCGTGAGATGTTATTACCTCAAGTGGAGCTGAAAAATGGCAGCTCAGGAGACCTCATGGATATTTATCCTGCTCCTGTGGGCGGAGCTAGACGGCAGCGGCTTACCGACAAACTATGCAGTCGCTTACCGACAAACCTGTAATAGCCGGTATTATTGTACATCCCCTAATAGAGGCACACACATATATATAAAGTGGTATTACCACAACTTCACAATCCAGTCTGTGTACACAGGTACATCACACTTCACAATCCAGTCTGTGTACACAGGTACATCACACTTCACAATCCAGTCTGTGTACACATGTACATCAAACTTCACAATCCAGTCTGTGTACGTATGTACATCACACTTCACAATCCAGTCTGTGTGCACAGGTATATCTCATTTCACAATCCAGCAAGTGTACACAGGTACATCACACTTCACAATCCAGTCTGTGTACACAGGTACATCACACTTCACAATCCAGTCTGTGTACACAGGTACATCACACTTCACAATCCAGCCTGTGTACACAGGTACATCACACTTCACAATCCAGTCTGTGTACACAGGTACATCACACTTCACAATCCAGCCTCTGTACACAGGTACATCACACTTCACAATCCAGTTTGTGTACACAGACATCACACTTCACAATCCAGTCTGTGTGCACAGGTACATCACACTTCACAATCCAGTCTGTGTGCACAGGTACATCACACTTCACAATACATTTTGTGTGCACAGGTACATCACACTTCACAATCCAGTCTGTGTACACAGGTACATCACACTTCATAAACCAGTATGTGTACACAGGTACATCACACTTCACAATCTAGTCTGTGTACACAGGTACATCACACTTCACAATCCAGTATGTGTACACAGACTGAGTTGTGAAGTGTGATGTACCTGTGTACAAAGACTGGATTGTGAAGTGTTGAGTACCTGTGTACACAGACTGGATTGTGAAGTGTGATGTCACTGTGTACAAAGACAGGATTGTGAAGGCAGACACTTCAAGCCACAGAATCCGGTCTGTGTAAACAGTTATATCACATTTGACAACATAGTCTGTGTACACAGGTACATCTCACTTCACCAACCAGTGTGTGTACACAGGTACATCACATGCCACAATCCAGTATGTGTACACCTGCACAGCACATTTCACAATCCATTCTCTGTGCACAGATGCATGATACTACAAAACCAGTCTGTGTGCACAACTATATCACAATTCGCAATCCAATCTGTGTATGCAGATACATCACACATCATGATCCTGTCCCTGTACACAGGTACATCACACTTCACGACCAATTACTGTACACAGAGACATCACAATTCACAATCCAGTCTGTGCGCACAGGTACATCAAACTTCACAATCCAGTCTGTGTACACAGAGACATCACACTTCACAATCCAGTCTCGGTGCACATGTACATCACACTTCACAATCTAGTCAGTGTACACAGGTACATCACACTTCACAATCCAGTCTGTGTATACAGGTACGTCACACTTCACAGTCCAGTCTGTGTATAAAGGTACATCACATTTCACAATCCAGTCTGTGTACAAAGGTTCATTAACACGTGACAATCCAATCTGTGTACACAGGTACATCACACTTCACAATCCAGTGTGTGTACACAGGTACATCACATGCCACAATCCAGTCTGTGTACACAGGTACATCACACTTCACAATCCAGTCTGTGTACACAGGTACATCACACTTCACAATCCAGTCTGTGTACACAGCGTACATCACACTTCACAATCCAGTCTGTGTACACAGTAATCACACTTCACAATCCTTCCTGTGTACACAGGTACATCACACTTCACAATCCAGTCTGTGTACACAGGTACATCACACTTCACAATCCAGTCTGTGTACACAGGTACATCACACTTCACAATCCAGTCTGTGTACACAGGTACATCACACTTCACAATCCAGTCGTGTACACAGGTACATCACACTTCACATCCAGTCTGTGTACACAGGTACATCACACTTCACAATCCAGTCTGTGTACACAGGTACATCACACTTCACAATCCAGTCTGTGTACACAGGTACATCACACTTCACAATCCAGTCTGTGTACACAGGTACATCACACTTCACAATCCAGTCTGTGTACACAGGTACATCACACTTCACAATCCAGTCTGTGTATACAGGTACATCACATTTCACAATCCAGTCTGTGTACAAAGGTTCATTAACACGTGACAATCCAATCTGTGTACACAGGTACATCACACTTCACAATCCAGTCTGTGTATACAGGTACATCACATTTCACAATCCAGTCTGTGTACAAAGGTTCATTAACACGTGACAATCCAATCTGTGTACACAGGTACATCACACTTCACAATCCAGTCTGTGTGCACAGATACATCACACTTGACAATGCAGTCTGTGTACACAGGTACATCACACTTCACAATCCAGTCTGTGCACAGAGGTACATCACTTCACAATGCAGTCTGTGTACACAGGTACATCACACTTCACAATCCAGTCTGTGTACACAGTTACATCACACTTCACAATCCAATCTGTGTACACAGGTACATCACAATTCACAATCCAGTCTGTGCGCACAGGTACATCACACTTCACAATCCAGTCTTTGTACAGAGGTACATCACACTTCACAATCCAATCTGTGTACACAGGTACATCACACTTCACAATCGTGTCTGTGTATACAAGTACATCACACTTCTGTTAGGCTAACAATTGCACACAGAAACACGAAACGGTACAAAAGAGGCTTTATTACCGTGAGATGTTATTACCTCAAGTGGAGCTAAAAAATGGCAGCTCAGGAGACCTCATGGATATTTATCCTGCTCCTGTGGGCGGAGCTAGACGGCAGCGGCTTACCGACAAACTATGCAGTCGCTTACCGACAAACCTGTAATAGCCGGTATTATTGTACATCCCCTAATAGAGGCACACACATATATATAAAGTGGTATTACCACAACTTCACAATCCAGTCTGTGTACACAGGTACATCACACTTCACAATCCAGTCTGTGTACACAGGTACATCACACTTCACAATCCAGTCTGTGTACACATGTACATCAAATTTCACAATCCAGTCTGTGTACGTATGTACATCACACTTCACAATCCAGTCTGTGTGCACAGGTACATCACACTTCACAATCCAGTCTGTGTACACAGGTACATCACACTTCACAATCCAGTCTGTGTACACAGGTACATCACACTTCACAATCCAGTCTGTGTACACAGGTACATCACACTTCACAATCCAGTCTGTGTACACAGGTACATCACACTTCACAATCCAGTCTGTGTACACAGGTACATCACACTTCACAATCCAGTCTGTGTACACAGGTACATCACACTTCACAATCCAGTCTGTGTACACAGGTACATCACACTTCACAATCCAGTCTGTGTACACAGGTACATCACACTTCACAATCCAGTCTGTGTACACAGGTACATCACACTTCACAATCCAGTCTGTGTACACAGGTACATCACACTTCACAATCCAGTCTGTGTACACAGGTACATCACACTTCACAATCCAGTCTGTGTACACAGGTACATCACACTTCACAATCCAGTCTGTGTACACAGGTACATCACACTTCACAATCCAGTCTGTGTACACAGACTGGATTGTGAAGTGTGATGTACCTGTGTACACAGACTGGATTGTGAAGTGTGATGTACCTGTGTACACAGACTGGATTGTGAAGTGTGATGTACCTGTGTACAAAGACAGGATTGTGAAGGCAGACACTTCAAGCCACAGAATCCGGTCTGTGTAAACAGTTATATCACATTTGACAACATAGTCTGTGTACACAGGTACATCTCACTTCACCAACCAGTGTGTGTACACAGGTACATCACATGCCACAATCCAGTATGTGTACACCTGCACAGCACATTTCACAATCAATTCTCTGTGCACAGATGCATGATACTACACAATCCAGTCTGTGTGCACAACAATATCACAATTCGCAATCCAATCTGTGTATGCAGATACATCACACATCATGATCCTGTCCCTGTACACAGGTACATCACACTTCACGACCAATTACTGTACACAGAGACATCACAATTCACAATCCAGTCTGTGCGCACAGGTACATCACACTTCACAATCCAGTCTGTGTACACAGGTACATCACACTTCACAATCCAGTCTGTGACACAGGTACATCACACTTCACAATCCAGTCTGTGTACACAGGTACATCACACTTCACAATCCAGTCTGTGTACACAGGTAACATCGACACTTCACAATACAGTCTGTGTACACAGGTACATCACACTTCACAATCCAGTCTGTGTACACAGGTACATCACACTTCACAATCCAGTCTGTGTACACAGGTACATCACACTTCACAATCCAGTCTGTGTACACAGGTACATCACACTCACAATCCAGTCTGTGTACACAGGTACATCACACTTCACAATCCAGTCTGTGTACACACAGAGAGATGACACTTCCCTATCCAGTCTGTGTACACAGGTACATCACAATTCACAATCCAATCTGTGTACACAGGTACATCACACTTCACAATCCAGTCTGTGTACACGGTACATCACACTTCACAATCCAGTCTGTGTACACAGAGACATCACACTTCACAATCCAGTCTCGGTGCACATGTACATCACACTTCACAATCCAGTGTGTGTACACAGATACATCACACTTCACAATCCAGTCTGTGTATACAGGTACATCACATTTCACATTCCAGTCTGTGTACAAAGGTTCATTAACACGTGACAATCCAATCTGTGTACACAGGTACATCACACTTCACAATCCAGTCTGTGTATACAGGTACATCACATTTCACAATCCAGTCTGTGTACAAAGGTTCATTAACACGTGACAATCCAATCTGTGTACACAGGTACATCACACTTCACAATCCAGTCTGTGTGCACAGATACATCACACTTGACAATGCAGTCTGTGTACACAGGTACACCACACTTCACAATCCAGTCTGTGCACAGAGGTACATCACTTCACAATGCAGTCTGTGTACACAGGTACATCACACTTCACAATCCAGTCTGTGTACACAGTTACATCACACTTCACAATCCAATCTGTGTACACAGGTACATCACAATTCACAATCCAGTCTGTGTGCACAGGTACATCACACTTCACAATCCAGTCTTTGTACAGAGGTACATCACACTTCACAATCCAATCTGTGTACACAGGTACATCACACTTCGCAATCCAGTCTGTGTACACAGGTACATCACACTTCACAATCTTGTCTGTGTATACAAGTACATCACACTTCTGTTACGCTAACAATTGCACACAGAAACACGAAACGGTACAAAAGAGGCTTTATTACCGTGAGATGTTATTACCTCAAGTGGAGCTGAAAAATGGCAGCTCAGGAGACCTCATGGATATTTATCCTGCTCCTGTGGGCGGAGCTAGACGGCAGCGGCTTACCGACAAACTATGCAGCCGCTTACCGACAAACCTGTAATAGCCGGTATTATTGTACATCCCCTAATAGAGGCACACACATATATATAAAGTGGTATTACCACAACTTCACAATCCAGTCTGTGTACACAGGTACATCACACTTCACAATCCAGTCTGTGTACACAGGTACATCACACTTCACAATCCAGTCTGTGTACACATGTACATCAAACTTCACAATCCAGTCTGTGTACGTATGTACATCACACTTCACAATCCAGTCTGTGTGCACAGGTATATCTCATTTCACAATCCAGCAAGTGTACACAGGTACATCACACTTCACAATCCAGCCTGTGTACACAGGTACATCACACTTCACAATCCAGTCTGTGTGCACAGGTACATCACACTTCACAATCCAGTCTGTGTGCACAGGTACATCACACTTCACAATCCAGCCTCTGTACACAGGTACATCACACTTCACAATCCAGTTTGTGTACACAGAGACATCACACTTCACAATCCAGTCTGTGTGCACAGGTACATCACACTTCACAATCCAGTCTGTGTGCACAGGTACATCACACTTCACAATCCATTCTGTGTACACAGGTACATCACACTTCACAATCCAGTCTGTGTACACAGGTACATCACACTTCATAAACCAGTATGTGTACACAGGTACATCACACTTCACAATCCAGTCTGTGTATACAGGTACATCACATTTCACAATCCAGTCTGTGTACAAAGGTTCATTAACACGTGACAATCCAATCTGTGTACACAGGTACATCACACTTCACAATCCAGTGTGTGTACACAGGTACATCACACTTCACAATCCAGTCTGTGTGCACAGATACATCACACTTGACAATGCAGTCTGTGTACACAGGTACACCACACTTCACAATCCAGTCTGTGCACAGAGGTACATCACTTCACAATGCAGTCTGTGTACACAGGTACATCACACTTCACAATCCAGTCTGTGTATACAGGTACATCACACTTCACAATCCAGTCTGTGTACACAGGTACATCACACTTCACAATCCAGTCTGTGTACACAGTTACATCACACTTCACAATCCAATCTGTGTACACAGGTACATCACAATTCACAATCCAGTCTGTGTGCACAGGTACATCACACTTCACAATCCAGTCTTTGTACAGAGGTACATCACACTTCACAATCCAATCTGTGTACACAGGTACATCACACTTCGCAATCCAGTCTGTGTACACAGGTACATCACACTTCACAATCTTGTCTGTGTATACAAGTACATCACACTTCTGTTACGCTAACAATTGCACACAGAAACACGAAACGGTACAAAAGAGGCTTTATTACCGTGAGATGTTATTACCTCAAGTGGAGCTGAAAAATGGCAGCTCAGGAGACCTCATGGATATTTATCCTGCTCCTGTGGGCGGAGCTAGACGGCAGCGGCTTACCGACAAACTATGCAGCCGCTTACCGACAAACCTGTAATAGCCGGTATTATTGTACATCCCCTAATAGAGGCACACACATATATATAAAGTGGTATTACCACAACTTCACAATCCAGTCTGTGTACGTATGTACATCACACTTCACAATCCAGTCTGTGTGGACAGGTATATCTCATTTCACAATCCAGCAAGTGTACACAGGTACATCACACTTCCCAATCCAGTCTGTGTAAACAGGTACATCACACTTCACAATCCAGCCTGTGTACACAGGTACATCACACTTCACAATCCAGTCTGTGTGCACAGGTACATCACACTTCACAATCCAGTCTGTGTGCACAGGTACATCACACTTCACAATCCAGTCTGTGTACACACGTACATCACACTTCACAATCCAGTCTGTGTACACAGGTACATCACACTTCACAATACATTCTGTGTGCACAGGTACATCACACTTCACAATCCAGTCTGTGTACACAGATACATCACACTTCACGATCCAGTCTGTGTGCACAGGTACATCACACTTCACAATCCAGTCTGTGTGCACAGGTACATCACACTTCACAATCCAGTCTGTGTGCAAAGGTACATCACACTTCACAATACATTTTGTGTGCACAGGTACATCACACTTCACAATCCAGTCTGTGTACACAGATACATCACACTTCACGATCCAGTCTGTGTGCACAGGTACATCACACTTCATAAACCAGTATGTGTACACAGGTACATCACACTTCACAATCTAGTCTGTGTACACAGGTACATCACACTTCACGATCCAGTCTGTGTGCACAGGTACATCACACTTCATAAACCAGTATGTGTACACAGGTACATCACACTTCACAATCTAGTCTGTGTACACAGGTACATCACACTTCACAATCCAGCCTCTGTACACAGATACATCATACTTCACAATCCATCTTTGTACACAGTGACATCACACTTCACAATCCAGTCTGTGTGCACAGGTACATCACACTTCACAATCCAGTCTGTGTACACAGGTACATCACACTTCACAACTCAGTCTGTGTACACAGAGACATCACACTTCACAATCCAGTATGTGTACACAGGTACATCACACTTCACAATCCAGTCTTTGTACACAGTGACATCACACTTCACAATCCAGTCTGTGTGCACAGGTACATCACACTTCACAATCCAGTCTGTGTACACAGGTACATCACACTTCACAACTCAGTCTGTGTACACAGAGACATCACACTTCACAATCCAGTATGTGTACACAGGTACATCACACTTCACAATCCAGTCTTTGTACACAGGTACATCACACTTCACAATCCAGCCTTTGTACACAGGTACATCACACTTCACAATCCAGTCTGTGTACACAGGTACTTCACACTTCACAATCCAGTCTTTGTACACAGGTATATCACACTTCACAATCCCGTCTGTGTACACAGGTACATCGCACTTCACAATCCAGTCTGTGTACACAGGTACATCACACTTCACAATCCAGTGTTTGTACACAGGTACATCAAACTTCACAATCCAGTCTTTGTACATAGGTATGTCACACTTTACAATTCATTCTGCGCATACAAGTACATCACACGTCGCCATCCAGTCTCTGTAGGCAGACACTTCAAGCCACAGAATCCGGTCTGTATATACAGTTATATCACATTTGACAACATAGTCTGTGTACACAGGTACATCTCACTTCACAATCCAGCCTGTGTATACAGGTACATCACACTTCACAATCCAGTCTGTGTACACAGGTACACCACACTTCACAATCCAGTCTGTGCATAGAGGTACATCACTTCACAATGCAGTCTGTGTACACAGGTACATCACACTTCACAATCCAATCTGTGTACACAGGTACATCACAATTCACAATCCAGTCTGTGTGCACAGGTACATCACACTTCACAATCCAGTCTGTCTACGCAGGCACATCACACTTCACAATCCAGTCTGTGTACACATGTACATCAAACTTCACAATCCAGTCTGTGCACACAGGTACATCACACTTCACAATCCAGTCTGTGTACACAGGGACATCACACTTCACAATCCAGTCTGTGTACACAGGTACATCACACTTCACAATCCAGTCTGTGTACGCAGGGACATCACACTTCACAATCAAGTCTGTGTACACAGGTACATCACACTTCACAATCCAGTCTGTGTACACAGGTACATCACACTTCACAATCCAGTCTGTGTACACAGGTACATCACACTTCACAATCCAGTCTGTGTACACAGGTACATCACACTTCACAATCCAGTCTGTGTACACAGGTACATCACACTTCACAATCACACACTTTGGGGCAGCACGGTAGCATAGTGGTTAGCATCAATGCTTCACAGCTCCAGGGTCCCAGGTTCGATTCCCGGCTGGGTCACTGTCTGTTTGGTGTCTGCACGTCCTCCCCCTGTGTGCGTGGGTTTCCTCCGGGTGCTCCGGTTTCCTCCCACAGTCCAAAGAGTGCGTGTTAGGTGGATTGCCCCTGATAAATTGCCCGTATTGTCCTAAAACGTAAGGTTTTCATGGTGGAGTTGTTTTGGTTACGGGTATAGGGTGGATACGTGAGTTTGAGTAGGGTGATCATTGCTCGGCACAACATCGAGGGCCGAAGGGCCTGTTCTGTGCTGTACTGTTCTAAATTCTAAATCCAGTCTGTGTGCACAGATACATCACACTTCACAATCCAGTCTGTGTACACAGGTACATCACACTTCACAATCCAGTCTGTGTACGCAGGTACATCACGCTGCACAATCTAGTCTGTGTGGAGTGTTCCTTTCTTCACTCACAAGTCTGACAGTAATTTGTCCATTTTTCTCGATGGTCCATATACATTTCCATTCAATCACAGTTTATTAAGGAAACATAAATGTGATCTCAATATAACCACATAGAGGCAGCAAAACCCAGTTTATTCTTCCCAATCCATTCTGATCACCTTGCTACCATGGTTGCAGTATCCCATTCATCTCCATGGTAACATTGTCCTCACAATCGCTTCCCACCATTTAGTCAATAATTAGATTATTAAAAGAGCTTCTGGAAGATTCTCGGTGGATATGGCCTCGTGCTGAGGCCCTGACTGCCACTCCCCCTCCTCCAGGAGCTGCTGATGCGATGGTACAAATGAGACGGAGCAAGTGTCGTATCCGAAGAACCAGGAACTAAAATCAATAGACAGTGGCCGGGATTCTCTAAAAACGCGGCAAAGTGTTTCACGCCGGCTTTAACGGGCCTCTTGGTCCAGCGATTCTGAATCCCACAGGGGGTCCAGCACGGCGCCGGAGTGATCTGCGCTGCTCCAGCTGCCGTATGCGGCCCTGCACTGCTTGCCGCGGGCCTGCGCATGCCCCCGTTGGTCGCGTCCGCGCCGGCGCCGCAGAACATGGCGGAGCCACACAGCAGGCCAGCCCGGAGAAGGTAGGCCCCGCCTCACCCCAGATCGCCCGCGCCCTCCGGTCAGCGGGTCTCGATTGTGGGCCTGGCCATTGTGGAGGCCCCCCCCCCTCCCGGAGACCGATGCCCCCTCCCCACACCAGGACGGCCACCGCAACCGCGATGCCGATCTCCCATTGGAAGGAGCCATACGTGAACCATGCCGGCGGTATCTCGGCTGGTCAACCGTGGGGAATCGCCGCGGGGGCCTCTTTCAGCGGTCCCCGACCAGCGCCCGTCAACTGCGCGGGCGCGACTGGAGCAATTCATTAGCCGTTAATGGGGCTAGCACCGGTGCCAAGTGGGAAACAATTGATTCCAACGGGAAACGGTGTTGGATTTGCCGGAGTCGGGATTGACAGTCGAGAGGCTGACAAGCTGCTGCTGCAAAGTCGCACTTCACTCCCCACACACTCATTCCAAACAACAAGATGGCAGCAGTGTGAGCGGCACCCCGGTTCACAGACACTGAGCTGGAGACCTTGCTGGACGCCATGGAGGAAAGGCGGGCCACCCTGTACCCCGGGGTGAGAAGAAGGTTGTCACTGTTGCCGTACACCGGGCCTGGATGGAGGTGGAAGATGCCTTGAGCGTCATGGACCCCTCCACCAGGTCCGGACAGCAGTGCCACAAAAGACTGCACCACCTCCTCAACGAGGCCAAGGTAAGTCGGCAGCGCTGTGCCCCTGGCACTAACCCCCGAAACCCCGCCTCCCCCACCCAGAGGGCGAGCACTCCCCACCCTGCAGCACATGCCAGCACCCATACTGGCTGCCATGGCCGGTGCCCTGGCCACAATGGCCACCATCTGCCCCCCTCCTGTGTTGTATGTGTCTGATTGTCTAACACAGTGTGTTTTCTGTCTCCCTCCCCCACCCCAGCAGGAGAAAGCTACCCACAGCCGCCGGGAGAGGGAAGAGAGTGGAGGGGGCCTACCGGACCTGCAGCCTCTCACCGCACTGGGGAAGCGGGCACTGGACCTGGTTGGTGGGCCTGGAGAGAGGGCAGTTGCCGAGGCGGTGGTCGGTATCAGGCGAGCAACTGAGACCCCACTGAGTTGCAGTTCCCCATGGCACCCATATGTCACCACCAGCACCTCCACCCCATGCTCCCTCCCCATCCACTCCTCCACTGCCACCACACCCACACTGCCCCGCCACCACCCCAACACCACCCCCCTCCTCCACCACCACCCCAACACCACCCCCCCTCCTCCACCACCACCCCAACACCACCTCCCCCCCTCCACCACCACCCACCACCCCAACCCATGGTCCAATAATGCGTCATGTTTGGGTCTTGCAGGATCACATGGCAATGAGGGGACCCTTCTGGTGTCCCCACCCCCACCATAACTCCAGGTGGATAGCAGTGAGGAAGAGGACATGGACAGCAACGGGAGCCCTCGAACCACAGCTCGAGAAACCCGGAGCGCCGGTCCCAGGATGACACTGACGTCCCATCACAGCGTCTCCAACACCCTCCACAAGCCCAGAGACACTCACCTCGGTTGGGCACTTTAGTGAAGAGGTTCCTGGGACACTCTCTGGTGTGCCCCACACATGTACTGTGGTACATCAGGTGGAGGTAGGAACTCCCGAGTGGGCAGACGGTTGGAGGGCAGCCTGACAGGGACTAGGTGCTGCAGGATGGGTTGCGGGATTCTGGAAACGACGGTCCCATCAATAATGGAGATACAGTCACAGAGCCGGGGACTACAGGAGGGGCTGTCAGCAATCATCCAGCGCCTGCAGGTGCAGTTCGAGAAGTCCAATGGACTGCAGGGGCAGGGTATGGTGCCGACCATGCGTGCTGCCCAGACCAACACAGCATGGGTGCCACCCGTGGTGAAGGTTTTGTGGGCAAAGGTATTGGCCATGTGTCAGGATGTCCAAGGTCTGGGGCACTCTGTGTGGGTGAGGGCCGAGCCCCAGTACAGGGTTGCGCTGTCACAGACAGCCGTGTACCAGAGCCACCTGGACATTGTAGTGGCGCTCCAGAGCGTGGCACAGTCATAACAGGTCATGGCTGAGGTCGTCGATGGCATTGCCCGGGCGCTGGCTGACTTGGGCCAGTGCCAGAGGGAGGTGGCACAGTCACTGGCTGATGTGGCACAAACCCAGAGGGAGGTGGCACAGTCACTGGCTGATGTGGTATCGACCCAGAGGGAGGTGGCACAGTCACTGGCTGATGTGGTATCGACCCAGAGGGTGGTGGCACAGTCACTGGCTGATGTGGCACAGACCCAGAGGGTTGTGGCACAGTCATTGGGCAATGTGGTATAGACCCAGACAGAGGTGGTCCACTCCCTGTTCTCCAAGGCCTCGGGCATCGAGACCCTGGTTGAGACGCAAGTGATCCTCCAGGCAAGCAGCCAGCAGAGGGCAGTAGCTCGGACCCACTGATTGGCTGTTGCAAAAAAAAAAGACAACCGCTGTAAGGGTCCCAGCCGAGTAAAGATCAAGAAGAAGGCTCGAGGGCAGGTAGTAGTAGAAAGAAGTTGAACTTAGACGTCACTGCCTGCAGGAGAAGCATCCTTCAGATTTCCAGCGGGAACAGTGGCCAGGGGTCGTCTTTAAAAACTTACCTTGAAGAGTGACATCACAGCAAAGCAGTCGCCTGATTGGTAAGTAGAATCCTTATTCCTTTCACTTTATCATTATTTGATATTATATTTGTAATCAGTTAAGGTAAAGGGTAAAAATGGCAGGAGATCCCAGACCCGTGTTATGCTCCTCGTGCTCAATGTGGGAGTTCAGGGACGCGGCCGATGCTCCTGACTCCTTCATGTGCGGGAAGTGTGTCCAGCTGCAGCTCCTGTTAGACCACATGATGGCTCTGGAGCTGCGGATGGACTCACTTTGGAGCATCCGCGATGCTGAGGAGGTCGTGGATAGCACGTTCAGTGAGTTGGTCACACCGCAGATTAGTATTGGTGAAGGAGGCAGGGAATGGGTGACCAAAAGGCCGAGAAAGAGCAGGAAGGCAATGCAGGTGTCCCCTGCGGTCACCTCCCTCCAAAACAGGTATACCGTTTTGGATACTGTTGGGGGAGATGACTCACCAGGGGAAGGCAGTAGTAGCCAGGCTCATGGCACCGTGGCTGGCTCTGCTGCACAGAAGTGCGGGAAAAAGACTGGCAGGGCTATAGTCATAGGGGATTCAATCGTAAGGGGAGTAGACAGGCGTTTCTGTGGTCGAAAACGAGATTCCCAATTGGAATGTTGCTTCCCGAGTGCACGGGTCAGGGACATCTCAGATCGGCTGCAGGACATTCTGAAGGGGGAGAGTGAACACCCAGTTGTCATGGTGCATAAAGACACCAACGATATAGGTAAAAAACAGGATGAGGTCCTACAATCAGAATTTAGGGAGTTAGGAGATAAGTTAAAAAGTAGGACCTCAAAGGTAGTAATCTCAGGATTGCTGCCAGTGCCACGGGACAGTCAGAGTAGAAATTCAAGAATAGTCAGAATGAATACGTGGCTTGAGAGATGGTGCAGGAGGGAGGGGTTCAGATGTTTTTGTCATTGGAACCGGTTCTGGGGGCGGTGGGACCATTACAAATCGGATGGTCTACACCTGGGCAGGACTGGAACCAATGTCCTAGGGGGTGCTTTTGCTAACACTGTTGGGGAGGTTTTAAACTAATCTGGCAGGGGAATGGGAACCAGATTAGGGAGTTAGAGGTCAGTAAAGAGGCAGCAACTAAAGCCAGTAAGGTACCAGATAATAAACTCAATGTGACTAAAGGGAAGAGTAGACGGGAAGAGATGATGAACGCAAAGGGACAGGTGGTCTGTGGTGCATTTATTTTAATGCAAGAAGTGTCGCAGGTAAGGCAGGTGAATTTAGGGCTTGGATTAATACCTGGGAATATGATGTTATTGGTATTACTGAGACTTGGTTGAGGGAAGGGCAAGACTGGAAACTAAATATCCCAGGGTATAGATGCTTCAGTAAGGATAGAGAGGGAGGTAAAAGGGGTGGATGAGTTGCATTACTAGTCAGAGATGATATCACAGCTGTGATTAAGGAGGGCACGATGGAGGATTCGAGCACTGAGGCAATATGGATAGAGCTAAGAAATAGGAAGGGTGCAGTAACATTGTTGGGACTTTACTACAGGCCTCCCAAAAGCAAGCTTGAAGTAAAGTTACAAATATGTAGACAGATTATAGAACAATAGGGTGGTTGTGATGGGAGATTTTAACTTCCCCAACAGTGAATGGGACTCATGTATTGTTGGAGGTGTAGATGGAGCAGAATTTGTAAGGAGCATCCAGGAGAGTTTTTTAGAGCAGTATGTAAGTAGTCCAACTCGGGAAGGGGCCATACTGGACCTGGTATTGGGGAATGATCCCGGCCAGGTGGTTGAAGTTTCAGTTGGTGGGTACTTTGGGAATAGCGATCACAATTCCGTAAGTTTTCGAATACTCATGGACAAAGACGAGAGTGGTCCTAAAGGAAGAGTGCTAAATTGGGGAAAGGCCAAGTATAACAAAATTCAGCAGGAGCTAGGGAATGTGGATTGGGAGCAGCTGTTTAAGTGTAAATCCACATTTGAAATGTGGGAGTCTTTTAAGGAAAGGTTGATTAGAGTGCAGGACAGACATGTCACTGTGAAAATGAGAGATAGAAATGGCAAGATTAGGGAACCATGGATGACGGGTGGAATTGTGAGACTAGCTAAGATGAAAAACGAAGCATACATAAGATCGAGGCGACTCAAAACTGATGAAGCTTTGGAGGAATATCGGGAAAGTAGGACAAATCTCAAACGTGCAATAAAGAGGGCTAAAAGGGGTCATGACATGGTTAAGTAAAATCCCAAAGCCTTTTATTCGTATATAAGGAGCAAGAGGGTAACTCGAGAAAGGATTGGCCCACTCAAAGACAAAAGAGGGAATTTATGCGTGGAGTCAGAGGAAATGAGTGAGATTCTTAATGAGTACTTTGCATCGGTATTCACCAAGGAGAGGGACATGACGGATGTTGAGGCTAGGGATGGATGTTTAAATACTCTAGGTCATGACGGCATGAGGAAGGGGGAGGTTTTGGGTATTCTAAAAGACATTAAGGTGGACAAGTCCCCAGGACCGGATGGGATCTATCCCAGGTTACTGAGGGAAGCGAGGGACGAAATAGTTGGGGCCTTAACAGATATCTTTGCAGCATCCTTGAGCACGGGTGAGGTCGCGGAGGACTGAAGAATTGCTAATGTTGTCCCTTTGTTTAAGAAGGGTAGCAGGGATAATCTAGGGAATTATAGACCTGTGAGCTTGACGTCAGTGGCAGGCAAACTGTTGGAGAAGATACTGAGGGATAGGATCTATTCACATTTGGAAGAAAATTGACTTATCAGTGATAGGCAGCATGGTTTTGTGCAGGGAAGGTCATGTCTTACAAACCTACTAGAATTCTTTGAGGAAGTGACAAAGTTAATTGATGGGGGAAGGGCTGTAGATGTCATATACATGGACTCCAGTAAGGTGTTTGATAAAGTTTCCCATGGCAGGTTGATGGAAAAAGTGAAGTCGTATGGGGTTCAGGGTGTACTAGCTAGATGGATAAAGAACTGGCTGGGCAACAGGAGACAGAGAGTAGTGGTGGAAGGGAGTGACTCAAAATGGAGAAACGGGACTAGTGGTGTTCCACAGGGATCCGTGCTCGGCCCACTGTTGTTTGTGATCTACATAAATGATCTGGACGAAGGTATAGGTGGTATAGGGGGTGGGGAGGGGGGGGAGGGATGGGGGTGGGATGGGGTGGGGGTGGTGAGTGTCCAACACTGCCACAGTCAGGGGGTGGAGCCGTTCCATTGGCTGGGGTAGGGGGCTTCAGTGGGGGCTGAGGGGACTGGTTGGGGGGGAGTGGCCCGGGGATGGCGAGGGGGATTACAGGGGGGCACTATCTGGCAGGCCGGGTCCACGCACGGCCGCACCATGCTGTGTGGCACAACCGCTGCAGGATGCCGCCGTGAGCATGCGCAGCCACGGCCCCGGCAATTCCCTGGTTTCTGTCGGGAATGCTGTGGGTTTGATGTGGGGCAACTGCTGGCCCCCCACCCCGGGCGGAGCATCGGTGCGAGGGCACTGCCAACTGCTATCCCCCCACCGGGCGGGGCATCGGTGCGAGGGCACTGCCAACTGCTGGCCCCCCACCGGGCGGAGCATCGGTGCGAGGGCACTGCCAACTGCTGGCCCCCCACCGGGCGGAGCATCGGTGCGAGGGCACTGCCAACTGCTGGCCCCCCACCGGGCGGAGCATCGGTGCGAGGGCACTGCCAACTGCTGGCCCCCCATGGGGCGGAGCATCGGTGCGAGGGCAATGCCAACTGTTCCATCGTAAAACTCGACACTTCTTTCAGACAGAGCCTCAAAATCGGAGAATCCAGTCCTTAATCTCAGAAAAGGTGAATCCCGTCCTGTGTGTTTTTCCTGAAATCTGGGCTGCTTTCTCCGACTTTGAGGCTATGTCCGGAGCATGTACCTAGTACTACGATGAAAAGGTTGGCGCCGCCCAATGGGGGGGCCAGCAGCCGCGCCATGTAAAACCCCCGGCTTTACCTGCAGATACGGATGGAGAATTGGCGAGTCATGGCCACGAATGCGCACGGCAGCAAACTGCGGCGGCTGTACCGTACAATATGGCACCAGCCATGCGCGGACCCAGCCTGCCAGGTAGTACCCCCCCCCCCCCCCCCCCCCCCCCCGTAACCCCTTTCGCCAACCCCGGACTATCCCCCCACCAGTCCCCCCAGCTCCCGCCGAAGCCCCCCCCCCCCGGCCAATGGAACGGCTCCAGCCCTGACTGCCGCGGTGCTGGACACACTCCACAGCCGCCACACCAGGTTGACAAAATCTCAGACCACAAGTGATCCACATCGTCGGAAATTGGGTCCATTGGGGATGGAGCATCGGGTGAGGGCCTTCAGGTGACATCCTGAGGCCGTCCCAGCAGAGTGCGGCATACCCCCCAATGTCACCATTTTGGAGGGGGCAGAGCCTCTGAACAATGGCGCCGCCCCCGATTCTGGCCTCAAAATGGATTCTCCGGCCAATCGCCGAATGCAATTTCACCGTCGGCAACCAGAGAATCCAGCCCTCTATTTCTAACTCTGAATCATTTCCTCAGACCCTTTTACACCTGGAATAGTTACCAACTTATCTCATTCAGTTTGTCTGGAGGGACTCACCGTACAATAAAGGGTTTCCCTGTGAGGAGAGGTGAGAATCCCTTTCAGAGTCTCACTGAGGTTCAAAGCTGCACGTTACAGGAATGAGCGACTCTCACAAGTATTGTGTTGAAAATTTTTTGAATAATGATAATAAGATTATAACCATAATCTCTAATTTATATAAAACAAATATATTTAAAAAAAGAGTATATGAAAAGGAAGAAAGATATCTTTATTGAAAGTGTTATGACGCTAGTGCGCGGTCAATTCCAGCCCCACAGACTCCTGAGTCCCAACACAAGTGAATTAACCAATAATTTGTATAAAATTCACAGAATCTTTGGCTCTTTGACTGCTCAATAAGTTAATGCCACCTGGTTTGTAAGTTGACAACGATAACTGTTTATTTATAACACAAGCAAATTTGACATGTACAGCAATCACAATGGAATATCGGCTTTCTAATCTGCTGTTCCCACTTTTTCCCATTCCACCCTCTACTCAACACACACAAGACAGACACACCCAGAGAGGAGGAAAAGGGTGAAAATAATAAGGGGGATTAATTTGAAATGAAAAATGAGTGTCCCTTCTTCGGATATTGAAGTTATTGCAGCAGGGTGTCCTGCCAGGATGTTTTGGGATCGATCCACCGGTAGCGGTAGAGATGGTCTTCTGGCAGCTGCATTCAGCCAGTACTCCCAGTCAATAGGACTCCCTCTGGGAGAGGCACTTCAATGTTTAATAACCTGGGCCTTGAATCAAAGGAACAGCTTCAGATCTGTTTAATTCTTACTTATTTCCAACTCCACCAGAATGACTAACAGTCTTACTGAGATAAGAACAGAGTTCCCACACAAGATATTAAAATGGAGTTAAACATCTGAACTCTGTCTGCAGCTGGTGACTTGACTTTGTTTTCCTTGCAGTTCAGTCTGGCTGTGCAGAAAGAGAGGTTTTCACTTCAGATCATCAAAAATAATCCATTAGATGAGTCATAGAATCCCTACAGTGCAGAAGGAGGCCATTAAGCCCATCGAGTCTGCACCGGCCCTTGGAAAGAGCACCCTACTTTGACCCACTCCTCCACCCTTTCCCTGTAACCCAGTTATCCTTTCTAACCTTTTGGAAACTAAGGGGCAATTTATCATGGTCAATCCATCTAACCTGCACATCGTTGGACTATGGGAGGAACTGGGAGAACCGGGAGAAAACCCAGGCAGACATGGGGAGAAAGTGCAAACTCCACACAGACAGTCACCTAAGAATGGAATTGAACCCGGGTCCCTGGAGCTGTGAGGCAGCAGTGCTAACCACTGTGCTGCTGTGCTGCTCATGAGAGAGAAATCAGAGTTCTGACCCTCTAGCTTCTGACCAACACAAAAGTAAAACAGAAAACACAGTCACACGGAGGAAGGGACTTTCAGAGGAAATCTCAACCAATTGGCAGGGGCCATTGAAAAGGTCAGGTGATTTGAAATAGTCCACCAACGTGTGTCAGCACTAATCCCCCTGGAATCTGCTGATCTGAAATATAAACAGCTTCTTTCAACCTGCCCTGCCTTAGGGTTATAGGTCAACTGTCAATTGACCAGCCATTCGAAGTCCACCTTAAAGGCATCGGCACATTAATTGTCCATGTTAAAAAATTTAAATTGCAAAATAAAAGAAAATAAAGAAAAATGATGGCCAAACGGGTTTAGACAGGAGAATCCGGACAAAAGGTTAAGCAGTTTGTACATATCTGAGGAAAAGAAGACAGTCAGATGTTTGTTCAAACACAAACAATAACCCCAATTTGGTCTGTTCCACCGCAGCTCCCCCACAATTGGTGCCCACGTTACTGTCCCCTCAGTAAACTCATTACCAAGTCACTCAGTAACCCCAGTGGGTGGGCACTATGGTCAGTCCATTTCTGACCCTTCCTCCTGACGTCCGTGGATGACTATTCCATCCCAGCACTGAGTCTCTGAAGCAATGTCTCTTTAAACTGGATTTCTGGCTCCATTCCAGTCTCGTGAAGCCTGCCACACAATCTTTCCCCAAACAAATCTCAGCTCTTCTCAGTTCCTCTCACAGGGAGCTCAAGGTGAAGCAGACTTTGTCATATTCAGCTTGTTTACGGAGCTCTTGATGGTGTTTTCCCATCTGTCATCAATCAGGTGTTATGTCCATCAATGAAACTTCATCTTCTGATGCTTCAGGTGACCACAGCAGATAAGATTACTCAGCGACTTGCTCTGTAATCCAAGGTGAGAGAATGCCGGAGAACAGCAATTCTAATCAACAAAAAACAACTTATTTTAATATTCTAGTTTGAGAAAGTGGAAAAACAAAAGTTTTAGTCTAAACAAAGCTGTGTGGTCAGTACAGAGTGAAAACAAGATTGAGAAAAACAGGTCACTGCTGATTATTATTGATTAATTAATCAAAGGACAATCACAGCTGGGTTAAGATCAGTGTTTATCAAGTGAGAAAATACAAAATCACTTCAAATATTAAAATCAAAGCAGAGCTGAAATAAAATGTAAAACACAAAATTGCAAATATTAGTGGCAGCAGCAGGCCTCAGGCCTACACTCAGAATATGTTTCTATTTGGTTCCAGACATTGACATGGTTTTGCTTCTTTGGCCATGATCTTCCGGCCATGCAGTGTCGGAAAGCAGCTCACCGCGGTGCAGCGGTGCTGGGGAAAGCCAGGAGACCCCGCTCCCGGGATCTACCCGGCTCACAACACAAATCACACAAGGTGCTGCAAGGTGAATCCCGACCATGGGCGGCATCACCTTTTAGCAAATCTGCATATTAGGGTGAGGCAGTAAGCCTAACTATAATGTGCAGATTCATGAGGTACCTGAGGCTTTGGGATTCAATCCCTTTGCCTCGGGGACCTCGGGTTAGTGCCGCTTGGTCCTGGTTCTTATAACCGGGGATTCCAGAGCGAACGGCATCATGGAGATCTCCAAGATGATCAGCTGCATTCCCTTTGGACAAGGTGGTGCCTTGCCACTGCTGGTGCCACCTGAGTACCCTGGCAGTGCCACCTGGGTGCCAGCCTGGCACTGTCAAGGTTCCCATGTGGCATTACCAGCTGTCATTTTTTGCACATGCTCGATTGGGCTGGGGTTGCCCAGTGTGGGTTGGGAGGGGGCCCTCTTGCATTCGGACTGGGTGTGGGGAGCTCGAAGATTCTTTTCGTGGCCTCTGAGATCGGTACACCTTTTACAAATGGTTTCCCGATTTCTCGCTACAACGTGAAGGTCCGGCGGGCGGAGATTCCCAGTGTACCAAATGGGACTATGTGTGGCCTCGGCCTCGACATTCCCGTTCAAAGCCAATCGCGTTGAAAATCCTTGTGTTTCTCAGCACGGCGAGTGCCGGGAATCATGTAGCTAAACGCACTCGCTCGGGAACTTTGTTCACTTTTGGAAAGATCAGGCCTTACTTATCTCTCTCGTTTGTAGCTGGAGCATTTTCATTTTAAACTGATCCCAGATTCTAATAGTTTTGTTGTTGAGCTGCTTTCATTAACTCTGCTTCAAATTGGATTTCTACCAAACTTCAAGTTTCAGGTTTATGTTTACATTTTGGGAACAAACATATTTTAAATTCTTCTTTCAGCCCAGCAGCTGGCAGCATTTGAATTAATGTCAATTGTTGTCAAACCTTTTCAAATTAAAATTTCCTGTTGAAAACTTTATCAGGAACCAAACCTCAAATCATTATACTTTGTAAACTGTAATTTACACTATCAAAATTCAAATGACTTCTTCCTCATGTGTGTGAATTTGGATTCACATTTAAAGGGACAGATTTTCTTTCCCTTCAATAACATCATCGTTTTTGAAAGGTCTTGTGCGAGATTCTCCGACCCCCCACCAGGGGGCGGTGTGAATCCCGATCCGCTGCCCCGATTCCGGCTGCCGGATTCTCCGTGTTGGTGGCAATTGGCAGCAGCGCCCCCAGTGATTCTCTGGCCCTCGATGATGCCAGCACACGCTGGCGCTCCCGCGCATGCGCCAACTCGGCCTGGCTGGCGGAGGGCTTCGGCTCCATTTGGCTTGGCGGCAAACACTCCGGCACCGGCCTAGCCCCTGAAGGTACGGAGGATTCCGCAACTTCCAGGCAGCCCGATGCCGGAGTGGTTCCGCCGCCCCTCGCCGCCGGTACGGCCCATCCCGCCGGATAGCGGAGAATCCCGCCCCTCGTGTTAAACAGTCTGATTCTCATTGGTCAGTGTATTTATATCAGATCTCCTGTTCCCAAGCAGAAGATAACAATGGTCCTGAATGGGTTCAACCATTTTCTTTCTCGATAAAGTAAAGACTCAAAACCATGACGATACTGTGGCAATAAAAATCTTTAGATAAATTCTCCGATTATTAACGCTGCTGGAAATCTTGTAACATATAATAATAATAATCGTTATTGTCACAAGTAGGCTTACATTAACACTGCAATGAAGTTACTGTGAAAATCCCCTAGTCGCCACATTCCGGTGTCTATTCAGGTACACAGAGGCATTGGAGGTTAACTCGAAATAAAAACACGAGGGTCCATTCTGCTCGAGGGGGAATGGATCCATTCAGCAATCAGAAAGCTCAAGCTGTGATTGGAAAGAGTGAAGTTCCTGTTAGTCTGCAAGAGGTTGCTGCAGAGTCTGGTTCATTTTAGGGTGGCACGGTGGCACAAGGGCGGCACAGTGACACAGTGGTTGGCACGGTTGCTTCACAGCTCCAGGATCCTAGGTTCGATTCCCCTCTGGGTCACTGTCTGTGTGGAGTCTGCAGGTTCTCCTCGTGTCTGCGTGGGTTTCCTCCGGATGCTCCGGTTTCCTCCCACAGTCCAAAGACGTGTAGGTTAGGTGGATTGGCCATGCTAAATTGCCCTCAGTGCCCAAAAAAGTACAGATGGGTTGCTGGGTTACGGGGATGGGGTGGAGGTGTGGGTTTGGATAGGGTGCTTTCCAAGGGCCGGTGGAGACTCGATGGGCCGAATGGCCTCTTTCTGCACTGCAGATTCTATGAACACAGGGAAAAGCTGTTGTATCTTTAGAGTCCATTCAAACTGTGCTCTCTGGACAGAAATCTCAACTCGAACCTTATAGCTTCAAACTTTGGTTTGTTTCATTTTATTGTACTTAAATCCAACTCAGAATCCACATTGTGAGGCTTTGAACTCAGATTGCTGGAACAACACAAACAAATGACAATTTGGAGAAGGAAACACATGGGGCAGGATTGTCCGACCCCCCGCTGGAGGATTCCCCAACTTCCGGGCGGCCCGACGCCGGAGTGGGTCATGGTGCTCTTGGCACTGGTACAGGCCGCCGCGCTATTCCGGGAGAATCCCGGCCATGAGATCTCACACACAAATTCTTCATTACACACAGACACACAAATATAACAGGGCGGCACGGTGGCACAGTGGTTAGCACTGTTGCTTCACAGCACCATGGTCCCAGGTTTGATTCCCAGCTTGGGTCACTGTGCGGAGTCTGCACGTTCTCCCTGTGTCTGTGTGCGTTTCCTCCGGGTGCCCACATTTTCTGAAAGATGTGCCGTGAGGAAATTTGGACATTCTGAATTCTCCCTCTGTGTACCTGAACAGGTGCCAGAATGTGGTGACTAGGGGCTTTTCACAGCAACTTCATTGCAGTGTTAATGTCAGCCTACTTGTGACAATAATAGTTATTATGTAAATATTTGTTTATTTCCATTCTCATAACGGTTATCTGAACAGATTAAAACTTTCAGATTCTAAACAAAATTTCAAGTAGCAGTGGGGGTGGGGAGGGGGGGGTGGGGTGGGGGGGGTGGGGGGGTGGGGGTGGGGTGGGGGGGGGGGGGGTGGGGGGGGTGGGGGGGGGTTGGGGGGGGCGGGGGGGGTGGGGGGGGCGGGGGGGAGGAATCTTCGAGATTTTCACCGACAGGAACAATCTAAACGCCCAAAACTCCCATTTCCTCAGCCCCTGTCTGTCACTGGTCATAAACCCCCCGAGGGGTAACCCTCTCACTCTCTCTCTCTCTTCCCCCACAACAAAAGCTTCAGTGACTTTACTTCAATTATTTTTTTCAGTATTTCATTATTTACCAAACATTCAGCAAGCGACTCGACAACTCCCCAATCTAAATTTTTACCTGACGTTGCTGATGTTATGTTTATAGTCCGACCACTCTTATTGCTTTCTTCACAGGAGATGGATCCCTCACTGTTTTCACACGTTTCTCACTACACCTGACACAAGGAAACGGTCAATACCATTTTACTGCACCGGGTCAGTCACTACACCTGACACTAGGAAACGGTCAATACCGTTTTACTGCACCGGGTCAGTCACCACACCTGACACTAGGAAACGGTCAATACCGTTTTACTGCACCGAATCTCTCATTACACCTGACACTAGGAAACGGTCAACACCGTTTTACTGCACCAGGTCTCTCACTGCACCTGACACTAGGAAACGGTCAATACCGTTTTACTGCACCAGGTCTCTCACTACACCTGACACTAGGAAACGGTCAATACCGTTTTACTGCATTGCGTCTCTCACTATACCTGACACTAGGAAATGGTCAATACCGTTTTACTGCACCGCCTCTCACTACACCTGACACTAGGAAACGGTCA
Source organism: Scyliorhinus canicula (assembly GCF_902713615.1). NCBI lineage: Eukaryota > Metazoa > Chordata > Chondrichthyes > Carcharhiniformes > Scyliorhinidae > Scyliorhinus > Scyliorhinus canicula. Next base: position 126,771,215 of record NC_052149.1, on the reverse strand, counting down.
ATACCGTTTTACTGCATCGCGTCTCTCACTATACCTGACACTGGGAAACGGTCAATACCGTTTTACTGCATCGGGCCTCTCACTATACCTGACACGAGGAAACGGTCAATACTGTTTTACTGCACCGGGTCTCTCACTACACCTGACACTAGGAAACGGTCAATACCGTTTTACTGCACCGGGCCTCTCACTATACCTGACACGAGGAAACGGTCAATACTGTTTTACTGCACCGGGTCTCTCACTACACCTGACACTAGGAAACGGTCAATACCGTTTTACTGCACCGGATCAGTCACTATACCTGACACTAGGAAACGGTCAATACCGTTTTACTGCACCATGTCACTCACTATACCTGACACTAGGAAACGGTCAATACTGTTTTACTGCACTGGGTCTCTCACTACACCTGACACCAGGAAACGGTCAATACCGTTTTACTGCACCGTGTCTCTCACTATGCCTGACACTAGGAAACGGTCAATACCGTTTTACTGCACCTGGTCTCTCACTACACCTGACACTAGGAAACGGTCAATACCGTTTTACTGCACCATGTCTCTCACTACACCTGACACTAGGAAACGGTCAATACCGTTTTACTGCACCGGGTCTCTCACTACACCTGACACTAGGAAACGGTCAATACCGTTTTACTGCACCGGGTCAGTCACTACACCTGACACTCGGAAACGGCAATACCCTTTCCACCTTCAGGTGTTGAGAAACGTTCGGTGCATAAGACGGGCAGTTCCCTCGTGTCAGTCGTAGTGACAGACGTTTTGACTGCACTGCGTCACTCACTACACCTGAGACTAGGAAACGGCCAATATCGTTTTACTGCACTGGGTCTCTCACAGACTAGATCGAAATAAAAACACGAGGGTCCATTCTGCTCGAGGGGGAATGGATTCATTCAGCAATCAGAAAGCTCAAGCTGTGATTGGAAAGAGTGAAGTTCCTGTTAGTCTGCAAGAGGTTGCTGCAGAGTCTGGTTCATTTTAGGGTGGCATGGTGGCACAAGGGCGGCACAGTGACACAGTGGTTGGCACGGTTGCTTCACAGCTCCAGGATCCTAGGTTCGATTCCCCTCTGGGTCACTGTCTGTGTTGAGTCTGCAGGTTCTCCCCGTGTCTGCGTGGGTTTCCTCCGGATGCTCCGGTTTCCTCCCACAGTCCAAAGACGTGTAGGTTAGGTGGATTGGCCATGCTAAATTGCCCTCAGTGTCCAAAAAAGTACAGATGGGTTGCTGGGTTACGGGGATGGGGTGGAGGTGTGGGTTTGGATAGGGTGCTTTCCAAGGGCCGGTGGTGACTCGATGGGCCGAATGGCCTCTTTCTGCACTGCAGATTCTATGAACACAGGGAAAAGCTGTTGTATCTTTAGAGTCCATTCAAACTGTGCTCTCTGGACAGAAATCTCAACTCGAACCTTAAAACTTCAAACTTTGGTTTGTTTCATTTTATTGTACTTAAATCCAACTCAGAATCCACATTGTGAGGCTTTGAACTCAGATTGCTGGAACAACACAAACAAATGACAATTTGGAGAAGGAAACACATGGGGCAGGATTGTCCGACCCCCCGCTGGAGGATTCCCCAACTTCCGGGCGGCCCGACGCCGGAGTGGGTCATGGTGCTCTTGGCACTGGTACGGGCCGCCGCGCTATTCCGGGAGAATCCCGGCCATGAGCTCTCACACACAAATTCTTCATTACACACAGACACACAAATATAACAGGGCGGCACGGTGGCACAGTGGTTAGCACTGTTGCTTCACAGCTCCATGGTCCCAGGTTTGATTCCCAGCTTGGGTCACTGTGCGGAGTCTGCACGTTCTCCCTGTGTCTGTGTGCGTTTCCTCCGGGTGCCCACATTTTCCGAAAGATGTGCCGTGAGGAAATTTGGACATTCTGAATTCTCCCTCTGTGTACCTGAACAGGAGCCAGAATGTGGTGACTAGGGGCTTTTCACAGCAACTTCATTGCAGTGTTAATGTCAGCCTACTTGTGACAATAATAGTTATTATGTAAATATTTGTTTATTTCCATTCTCATAACGGTTATCTGAACAGATTAAAACTTTCAGATTCTAAACAAAATTTCAAGTAGCAGTGGGGGTGGGGAGGGGGGGTGGGGTGGGGGTGGGGTGGGGGGGGGGTGGGGGGGGGTGGGGGGGGTGGGGGGGGGGGCGGGGGGGAGGAATCTTCGAGATTTTCACCGACAGGAACAATCTAAACGCCCGAAACTCCCATTTCCTCAGCCCCTGTCTGTCACTGGTCATAAACCCCCCGAGGGGTAACCCACTCACTCTCTCTCTCTCTCTTCCCCCACAACAAAAGCTTCAGTGACTTTACTTCAATTATTTTTTTCAGTATTTCATTATTACCAAACATTCAGCAAGCGACTCGACAACTCCCCAATCTAAATTTTTACCTGACGTTGCTGATGTTATGTTTATAGTCCGACCTCTCTTATTGCATTATTACCAGGAGATGGATCCCTCACTGTTTTCACACGTTTCTCACTACACCTGACACAAGGAAACGGTCAATACCATTTTACTGCACCGGGTCAGTCACTACACCTGACACTAGGAAACGGTCAATACCGTTTTACTGCACCGGGTCAGTCACCACACCTGACACTAGGAAACGGTCAATACCGTTTTACTGCACCGAATCTCTCATTACACCTGACACTAGGAAACGGTCAACACCGTTTTACTGCATCGGGTCTCTCACTACACCTGACACTAGGAAACGGTCAATACCGTTTTACTGCATTGCGTCTCTCACTATACCTGACACTAGGAATTGGTCAATAACGTTTTACTGCACCGCCTCTCACTACACCTGACACTAGGAAACGGTCAATACCGTTTTACTGCATCGCGTCTCTCACTATACCTGACACGAGGAAACGGTCAATACCGTTTTACTGCACCGGGTCTCTCACTACACCTGACACTAGGAAACGGTCAATACCGTTTTACTGCACCGGGCCTCTCACTATACCTGACACGAGGAAACGGTCAATACTGTTTTACTGCACCGGGTCTCTCACTACACCTGACACTAGGAAACGGTCAATACCGTTTTACTGCACCGGGTCAGTCACTATACCTGACACTAGGAAACGGTCAATACCGTTTTACTGCACCATGTCACTCACTATACCTGACACTAGGAAACGGTCAATACCGTTTTACTGCACTGGGTCTCTCACTACACCTGACACCAGGAAACGGTCAATACCGTTTTACTGCACCGTGTCTCTCACTATGCCTGACACTAGGAAACGGTCAATACCGTTTTACTGCACCTGGTCTCTCACTACACCTGACACTAGGAAACGGTCAATACCGTTTTACTGCACCATGTCTCTCACTACACCTGACACTAGGAAACGGTCAATACCGTTTTACTGCACCGGGTCTCTCACTACACCTGACACTAGGAAACGGTCAATACCGTTTTACTGCACCGGGTCAGTCACTACACCTGACACTCGGAAACGGCAATACCCTTTCCACCTTCAGGTGTAGAGAAACGTTCGGTGCATAAGACGGGCAGTTCCCTCGTGTCAGTCGTAGTGACAGACGTTTTGACTGCACTGCGTCACTCACTACACCTGAGACTAGGAAACGGCCAATATCGTTTTACTGCACTGGGTCTCTCACAGACTAGATCGAAATAAAAACACGAGGGTCCATTCTGCTCGAGGGGGAATGGATTCATTCAGCAATCAGAAAGCTCAAGCTGTGATTGGAAAGAGTGAAGTTCCTGTTAGTCTGCAAGAGGTTGCTGCAGAGTCTGGTTCATTTTAGGGTGGCATGGTGGCACAAGGGCAGCACAGTGACACAGTGGTTGGCACGGTTGCTTCACAGCTCCAGGATCCTAGGTTCGATTCCCCTCTGGGTCACTGTCTGTATTGAGTCTGCAGGTTCTCCCCGTGTCTGCGTGGGTTTCCTCCGGATGCTCCGGTTTCCTCCCACAGTCCAAAGACGTGTAGGTTAGGTGGATTGGCCATGCTAAATTGCCCTCAGTGTCCAAAAAAGTACAGATGGGTTGCTGGGTTACGGGGATGGGGTGGAGGTGTGGGTTTGGATAGGGTGCTTTCCAAGGGCCGGTGGTGACTCGATGGGCCGAATGGCCTCTTTCTGCACTGCAGATTCTATGAACACAGGGAAAAGCTGTTGTATCTTTAGAGTCCATTCAAACTGTGCTCTCTGGACAGAAATCTCAACTCGAACCTTAAAACTTCAAACTTTGGTCTGTTTCATTTTATTGTACTTAAATCCAACTCAGAATCCACATTGTGAGGCTTTGAACTCAGATTGCTGGAACAACACAAACAAATGACAATTTGGAGAAGGAAACACATGGGGCAGGATTGTCCGACCCCCCGCTGGAGGATTCCCCAACTTCCGGGCGGCCCGACGCCGGAGTGGGTCATGGTGCTCTTGGCACTGGTACGGGCCGCCGCGCTATTCCGGGAGAATCCCGGCCATGAGCTCTCACACACAAATTCTTCATTACACACAGACACACAAATATAACAGGGCGGCACGGTGGCACAGTGGTTAGCACTGTTGCTTCACAGCTCCATGGTCCCAGGTTCGATTCCCAGCTTGGGTCACTGTGCGGAGTCTGCACGTTCTCCCTGTGTCTGTGGGAGTTTCCTCCGGGTGCCCACATTTCCCGAAAGATGTGCCGTGAGGTCATTTGGACATTCTGAATTCTCCCTCTGTGTACCTGAACAGGAGCCAGAATGTGGTGACTAGGGGCTTTTCACAGCAACTTCATTGCAGTGTTAATGTCAGCCTACTTGTGACAATAAAAGTTATTATGTAAATATTTGTTTATTTCCATTCTCATAACGGTTATCTGAACAGATTAAAACTTTCAGACTCTAAACAAAATTTCAAGTAGCAGTGGGGGTGGAGGCTGGGGGGGGGGAGGGGTGCGGGGGGGGGCGGGGGGGGAGGAATCTTCGAGATTTTCACCGACAGGAACAATCTAAATGACCAAACCTCCCATTTCCTCAGCCCCTGTCTGTCACTGGTCATAAAACCCTCGAGGGGTAACCCTCTCTCGCTCTCTCTCTCTTCCCCCACAACAAAAGCTTCAGTGCCTTTACTTCAATGATTTTTTTGAGTATTTAATTATTTACCAAACATTCAGCAAGCGACACGACAACTCCCCAATCTAAATTTTTATCTGACGTTGCTGATGTTATGTTTATAGTCCGACCACTCTCATTGCATTATTACCAGGAGATGGATCCCCCCCTGTTTTCACACGTTTCTCACTACACCTGACACAAGGAAACGGTCAATACCGTTTTACTGCACAGTGTCTCTCACTACACCTGACACTAGGAAACGGTTAATACCGTTTTACTGCACCGGGTCAGTCACCACACCTGACACTAGGAAACGGTCAATACCGTTTTACTGCACCGAATCTCTCATTACACCTGACACTAGGAAACGGTCAATACCGTTTTACTGCACAGTGTCTCTCACTGCACCTGTCACTAGGAAACGGTCAATACCGTTTTACTGCATCGCGTCTCTCACTATACCTGACACTAGGAAACGGTCAATACCGTTTTACTGCACCGCCTCTCATTATACCTGACACTAGGAAACGGTCAATACCGTTTTACTGCATCGCGTCTCTCACTATACCTGACACTGGGAAACGGTCAATACCGTTTTACTGCACCGTGTCTCTCACTATACCTGACACGAGGAAATGGTCAATACTGTTTTACTGCACCGGGTCTCTCACGACACCTGACACTAGGAAACGGTCAATACCGTTTTACTGCACAGGGTCAGTCACTACACCTGACACTAGGAAACGGTCAATACCGTTTTACTGCACCGCCTCTCACTATACCTGACACTAGGAAACGGTCAATACCGTTTTACTGCACAGGGTCAGTCACAAAACCTGACACTAGGAAACGGTCAATACCGTTTTACTGCACCGGGTCAGTCACTACACCTGACACTAGGAAACGGTCAATACCGTTTTACTGCATCGTGTCTCTCACCATACCTGACACGAGGAAATGGTCAATACCGTTTTATTGCACTGGGTCTCTCACTACACCTGACACCAGGAAACGGGCAATACCGTTTTACTGCACCGGGTCTCTCACTACACCTGACACAAGGAAACGGTCAATACTGTTTTACTGCACCGGGTCTCTCACTACACCTGACACTAGGAAACGGTCAATACCGTTTTACTGCACCGCCTCTCACTACACCTGACACAAGGAAATGGTCAATACCGTTTTACTGCACCGGGTCTCTCACTACACCTGACACTAGGAAACGGTCAATACCGATTTACTGCACTGGGTCTCTCACAGACTAGATTGTGTACACAAACTGGATTGTGAAGTGTGATGTACCTGTGTACACAGACTGCATTGTGAAGTGTGATTTACCTGTGTACACAGACTGGATTGTGAACTGTGATGTACCTGTGTACACAGACTGAATTGCAAAGTGTGATGTACCTGTGTGCACAGACTGGATTGTGAAGTGTGATGTACCTGTGTACACAGACTGGATTGTGAAGTGTGATGTACCTGTGTACACAGACTGGATTGTGAAGTGTGATGTACCTGTGTACACAGACTGGATTGTGAAGTGTGATGTACCTGTGTACACAGACTGCATTGCGAAGTATGATGTACTTGTGTACACAGACTGGATTGTGAACTGTGATGTACCTGTGTACACAGACTGGACTGTGAAGTGTGTTGTACCTGTAGACACAGACTGGATTGTGAAGTGTGATGTACCTGTGTACACAGACTGGATTGTGAAGTGTGATGTACCTGTGTACACAGACTGGATTGTGAAGTGTGATGTACCTGTGCACACAGACTGGATTGTGAAGTGTGAAGTACCTGTGTACACAGACTGGATTGTGAAATGTGATGTACCTGTGTACACAGACTGGATTGTGAAGTGTGATGTCCCTGTGTACACAGACTGGATTGTGAAGTGTGATGTACCTGTGTACACAGACTGGATTGTGAAGTGTGATGTCCCTGTGTACACAGACTGGATTGTGAAGTGTGTTGTACCTGTGTACACAGACTGGATTGTGAAATGTGATGTCCCTGTGTACACAGACTGGATTGTGAAGTGTGATGTCCCTGTGTACACAGACTGGATTGTGAAATGTGATGTACCTGTGCACACAGACTGGATTGTGAAATGTGATGTACATGTGCACACAGATTGGATTGTGACATGTGATGTCCCTGTGTACACAGACTGGAGAGTGAAGTGTTATGTACCTGTGTACACAGACTGGATTGTGTAGTGTGATGTACCTGATGAGCCAGATATATCTCCAGTACAGGAGGAGTCTACTCAGCCCCTCATGTCTGTGCAAGCTGTATACGAGCGTTATTCACAACTAACATCTCAGTTTAATGTCTGTTATGGGGAAGTGACTGGAATCTGTGATTGGACACAAAATCAGTCAGAAATATGAACTGATCCGAGAGAGTCAGCACGGATTTAAATGAAAAATGAAATGAAATAATAATCGCTTATTGTCACGAGTAGGCTTCAATGAAGTTACTGTGAAAAGCCCCTAGTCGCCACATTCCGGCGCCTGTCCGGGGAGACTGGTCAAACATGTTTAACTAACCTGGTTAGATTTGTTAATGAGGTCATCAATGTGGTAGATAAGGGAATGTCTGTGGATGTTATATTGATGGATTTCCAGGTGCCAAACAAGAGACTGAATCATATGGAATTTGAGGAAATCAATTTCCATGGATAAGGAATTAGCTTGGAGGGAGGAGACAGGGAGCAGGGATAATGGGCGGGATTCTCTCAGCCCGGAGCCGTGCCGGAGAATCCCCGCGACCGGGCCACGCCACCCCGACACCGGCATGTGATCGTCGCCACTGGCGCCCGTGTGTTTGGTGTGGCGCTGGTTGGGGGCCGCTCTCCGCGGGATGGGCCAAGCGGCCGCTGTTAAAATGCTGAGTCCCGCTGGCAGCGAGCAGGCGTGGATGGCACCGGCTGGACTCAGCATTTTAACTGTGTGCAAGGGTCGGGTGGCGGCCTGTGTGGGGGGGGGGGGGGGGGGGGGGGGGGGCTACAACACCGGCGGGGGGCTCCGACACCGGGGGGGCCTTCAATGCGGCCTGGCCCGCGATTGGGACCCACCGATCGGCAGGCCGGCCTTTCTGTCCCCCGACTTCTATTCCTACACGCCGGCCCCCGTACTACTGCGCCATGTTGCGTCGGGGCCGGCACATTGAAGGAGGAAGCCGTGCATGAGTGCGTCGGCATCGGCACCACAGCGCATGCACGGATCCCGTGGCGTACAGTTAGCGCCGGGATTGGCAGCTGGAGTGGCGTGAACTGCTCCATTGCCGTTCTGGCCCTCTGTTGGGGCCAGAATTACTCTTGGCAGCAGCCTGTTCACACTGTCGTAAAACGCGACAGCGTTTACAATGGCGTGGACACTCTGGCACGGGATGGGAGAATCCCACCCCAAGTGTGTGTACTCCAATCAGCAAGATGTGAATAGTGATGTCCCCAGGGATCTGAGCTGGAGCCTCAGCTTTTCACTGTATTTCTCAATGACTTAGATGAAGGAATAGAGAGACATATATCCAAGTTACTGACCACACTAAGTTAGGCAGCTTGGAGGAGGTTACAGAGATAGGGAGGGTGCAGGACAGGGAGGGGTTTGAGAACAAGGATGAGAATTTAAAATCGAGGCATTGCTGGACCGGGAGTCAGTGTAGGTCAGTGAGCAGAGGGGGTGATGGGTAAACGGGATTTGGTGTGAGTTCAGATCCAGGCAGCAGAGTTTTGGATCAGCTGATGTTTACGGAGGGTGGTAGGTGTGAGGCCGGCCAGGACAGCATTGGAATAGTCACGTTTAGAGGGAACAAAGACATGGAGGAGATTCTCAGCAGCAGATGATGTGAGGCAGGACGGACTTGGGCGATGTTACCGAGGGGGAAATAGGCCGTCTTAGTGATGGAGTGGATGATGTGGTGGGAAGGTCATCTCAGGGTCAAATAGGACACCATGGCTGTGAACTGTGTGGTTCAGCGTCAGACAGGCCCAGGGAGAAGGATGGAATCAGTGTCTGGGGAACAGAGATTGTGATGGGGACTGAAGACAATGGCAGATGGAGTTCAATGTGGGGCTGTGAAATCATCCACTTTGGACCAAAGAAAGAGAAATCAGAGTAATTTCTAAATGGTGGGAAGCTGGGAATTGTGGAGGAACAGAGAGATGAGGCCAATGTTGTAAAGAGTCTGGTTGAGCAGCAGACAGCTCAGGGAGAGGGATGGAGTTTATATCGGGAGCTGAAGACGATGGCTTTGATCTTCCCAATGTGTTTCCCAGTGAGCCTGGCTCCTCAGTCCTGACTGCTCTTAGCTGCTGTTCTTTTCACTGATTGGACAGTTATTTTTAGAGATTCAGACCACAGCAGAAACCCCCAGTGTAAAAAATAACAGCAAAGACTGTCAGATCGGAAGATTGAAACGTAACCAACAGAGGAAGTGAAAGAAGGGGCTCAGAGCAGCTGGATGTTTGTTACTGACACAGGTAAAAACTGTGAACCGTGTCCACTACCTCGAATCTTCCAGCACAGAAGGAGGCCATTCTGCCCATCGTGCTGTGACTTACCCAATTAGTCCCACTCCCCCTCTCTATCCCCATAACCCAGCCAATCGTTCCCTTTCAGGGATATCTCCAATTGCCTCTTGTAGGCCTGGGTCCACAGCACGAGACTATCCCTAACCTGGCTCCAAATTGGCATCTCATTCATTCATTGGAAGACAAAATGTCTGGGCTGGGAAATGGAGCTCTGGGCTCCGAACATTCCCTCTCCCCTCCTGAGGGACACTTCATGCTGGGATACAGTTCCATGGAGCCTCACAGCACAATGTGGGGGAGGCCGTGGTGTAGTGGTAATGTCACTGGACTAGTAATCCAGAGGCCCAGGCTAATGCTCTGGTCACAGGTTCAAATCCCACCATGGCAGCTGGTGGAATTTAAATTCAATGAATAAACCTGGAATTAAAAGCTCGTCTCAGTAATGGTGACCATGGAACTGTCATAATATACATCCATGTATATAATGGAGTGCAGACAGGCAGTGATTGACACACAGGATGACCAGCAAGCACACAGAACACAGCAGCCAATCACCAGACAGGACACGGCCACTATAAAGCCAGAGGGCACCAGTTTTCCCGCTCTCTCGGGATCCAGCCTCTGAGACAGTCAGAGCTCGTGAGCAGCAGCCAGTGCAAACACCATGTGGTAGTCAGTTAGTCTGGTCAGACTAGCATCAGGTCTCCAGTCAAGTCAGCATAGTGTCAACCCACAGTTGAACATGTATAATAGTTTAGATGTTAAATAAAATCGTGTTGCATCTCATCAAGTGTTGGAAGTCTGTCTCTCGCTACACTGCATCAAACGCAGTCCACATCGACCCAGCCAGCCCAACACATCAGAAACCATTGTCGATTGTCGTAAAAATTCGTCTGGTTCGCTAATGTCCATTAGGGAAGGGAATCTGCCGCCCTTACCTGGTCTGGCCGACATGTGACTCCAGACCCACAGCAATGTGGTTGACTCTGAAATAGCCACTCAGTTGTATCAAATCGCTGAAAATTATAAAAAGAATGAAACCGAACAGACCTCCCGGCATCGACATAGACCCCGGAAACAACAACGGCAAACCCAACCCTATCGACCCTACAAAGTCCCTCCTTCCTGATATCTGGGGACATGTGTCAGAATTGGGGGAGCTGTCCCACTGACTGGTCAGACACAGTCATACTTTCAGAATTATGCTTCACAGATAATGCGCTCAATTCTCCGGAAACATTTCAAAGTGTTAGCGAGCGGGAATTGCTGCAAAGTTCCCGGCTCTCAGCCCAGCGAGCCGGCAACTCTATTCCACGTTAATTGGTCCATTGACGAGGCCTCACGGATTTCTTGTCTCAAATAAAGGCTCACCAGCTGATTCAACGATATCACGTTCGCTAACCCCCCACTAACAAAGTCGAACAGCACTTTACCCCTCCATCACCCCCCCCTCTCCCACCACTGTGAACCACGCTTGTAGCTAACGATGCCCTCTCTGTGTCTCCTCAGGAAAAGCTCTCCCATAACCATCGGGAGAGTGCCCAGACTGGTGGACATAAGAATCCTCACCTCTTTGAGGAACAGGCGCTGGATGTGACGGTGTAACTGAGGACAGATTAGTCACCTACACGGAGGCTGGCGGATGCTGCTGATGTGAGGAACCACCAGAATCCACCCAGGGACCTGTCAAACGTGAGTTGTTATTGCCTTACTGACTGGCCCATCCCTCCCACTGACCACATGTCCATTCTCCCGCAAGTCCTCCAGCCGATGGCGCCAGCCCTTCCCGTGAGGCCCCCTCTCCTGACTCCGAGCAGAACACCTCAGAGGAGATCTCCAAGGATACAACCTTTATAATCGTGTCACAGCTGTCATCCCCCCCTCCACCAGTGCAGATACACACACCTCGGTGGAAAACCCATCCCCAGCCGAGGGTCCCTCATCCCCCATCCAGCACTCGGGTGGCAAGCCCAGTGCCCCCGGGCTCTTTGCCTGTGAGTAAAGATGGCTACTCACCTCCTCAGCTCCCCACAGAAGTCCTTCCGCCAGGTTCACCTTTTTTTTAATAAACAATTTTATTGAGGTAGTTTTTGGCTTTATAAACAGTTACAGACACCATCAGAAAGAAAGCAAAAAAGGCAAAAATGTGCAAACATCCACGTACTTTCAATACTTCCTTCGTAACATATTGCACAAGCCCGCTCCTCTCCCACCGGTACTACCCGCCATATTTTCCCACCTACTCTACTCTACCCCCTCCCCCCCACCCCCTGCTGACGCTCACTCTCCCGCAAAGAAGTCAATAAATGGTTGCCACCTCCGGGCGAACCCCTGCACAGATCCCCTCAAGGTGAACTTAATTTTTTCCATCCCCAGGAAACTCGACATGTCCGCAAGCCACCACTCAGTCTTCGGGGGCTTTGAGTCCCTCCACGCCAATAATATTCGTCGCCGGGCTATCAGGGAAGTAAAGGCCAAAACATCAGCCTCTTTCTCCCCCTGGACCCCCGGGTCTTCCGAAACCCCAAAAATTGCCACCCCTGGACTCATCACCACCCTTGTTTTTAGCACTCGGGACATGACCCCCGCAAATCCCTCCCAGTACCCCCTCAGCTTAGGGCATGCCCAAAACATGTGAACATGGTTCGCTGGTCCTCCCGAGCACCTAGCGCATTTGTCCTCTATCCCAAAGAATTTTCTCATCCGAGCCTCCGTCATATGGGCCCGGTGAACGACCTTAAATTGAATCAGCCTGAGCCTAGCACATGTTGCGGTCGAATTGACCCTACTCAGGGCCTCTGCCCACAGCCCATCCTCCATTTCCCCGCCTAGCTCCTCCTCCCATTTAAGTTTCAGTTCCTCTGTCTGGGACCCTTCCTCCCTCATGAGCACCTTATATATACCCGAGACTCTACCCTACCCTTCTTCCTTCCTAGAGACTATTCTGTCGAGGATCCCCATTGGCGGGAGGCGTGGGAAAGATGGGACCTGTCTACGAACAAAGTCCCGCAACTGTAGGTACCTAAAATCATTTCCCCTTACCAGACCAAATTTCTCCTCCAAGCTCCTCAAACTCGCGAAGCTCCCTTCCAGGAACATATCACCCACCCTTCCCACCCCCGCCCGCCGCCATACTGGGAACCCCCCATCCATACCCCCGGGGGCAAACCGATGGTTGTCGCAGATTGGCACCCAGTCAGACGCCCCCACCTCCCCGACCTGCCTCCTCCACTGGCCCCATATCTGCAGGGTCGCCACCACTACCGGGCTGGCGGTGTACTTGGCCGGTGGCAGCGGTAGGGGAGCCGTGACCAGGGCTTCCAAGCTGGAGCCCCTGCACGAAGCCGCCTCCACCCGCTCCCAAATAGACCCCGTACCCACCATCCACTTCCTTATCATAGCGATGTTGGCTGCCCAGTAATAATTAATCAGACTCGGCAAAGCCAGCCCTCCCTCGCTGCGGTTCCTCTCCAACATCGTCTCCTTCACCCGCGGGGATTTCCCCGCCCAGACAAAGCTCATGATCAGCCCGTTAACTCTTTTGAAGAAGGACTGTGGGATAAAGATCGGGAGGCACTGAAAAATAAACAAAAATCGAGGGAGGATTGTCATCTTTACAGTCTGCACCCTCCCTGCCAGCGACAGCGGGAGTGCATCCCATCTCCGAAACTCTCCCTTCATTTGCTCCACCACCCTGGCCAAATTTAACTTGTGCAGCCTGCCCCAGTCTCGTGCCACCTGGATTCCCAAATACCAGAAATTTTCCTCAACCAGCCTAAACGGTAGCCCTTTCAATCTGTTTTCCAGGCCCCTTGCCTGGACCACAAACATTTCACTCTTGACCGTATTTAATTTGTATCCTGAGAACTGGCCGAACTTCCTCAGCATTCCCAGTATAGTTCCCATCCCGGCCACTGGGTCCGACACGTACAGGAGCAGGTCGTCTGCATAAAGAGAAACCCTATGTTCAACCCCGCCCCTCACCATCCCCTTCCAACCCTCTGCGGCTCTCAGCGCAATCGCCAGCGGCTCTATGGCCAGCGCAAACAGCAGCGGGGAGAGCGGGCAGCCCTGTCTGGTCCCTCGGTACACCCTAAAGTACTCCGACACTTCTCTGTTAGTCCTGACGCTGGCCCTCGGGGCCTGATATAATAATTTGATCCAATCCACCAATCCCTCCCCGAACCCAAACCGTCCGAGCACCTCCCATAGATAGCCCCACTCCACCCGGTCAAAGGCCTTCTCGGCGTCCATCGCCACCACTACCTCCACCTCTCTACCCGCCGGGGGCATCATTATCACATTAAGTAATCTTCTCAGGTTGGCCGCCAGCTGCCTACCTTTCACGAACCCCGTTTGATCCTCCCCAATCACCTCCGGTACACAGTCCTCCATTCTACCTGCCAGTACCTTTGCCAGGAGCTTGGCGTCTACATTAATCAGGAAGATTGGCCTGTAGGACCCGCACGCCTCCGGGTCTTTACCCCGCTTCAATATCAGTGATATGGTGGCTTGTGACATTGTCGGCGGCAGGGTCCCTCTGTCCCTTGCCTCATTGAAAACCCTCGCCAAGACCGGGCCCACCAGCTCAGAGAACTTCCTATAAAACTCTACTGGGTATCCATCCGGCCCCGGGGACTTCCCCGACTGCATAGCCTTAAGGCCCCCCAATACCTCCTCTCCTCTAATCGGGGCCTCCAGCTCTTCCACTCGCCCCCCCCCCCCCCCAACTGTTGGGAATGTTAACCCGTCCAGAAACCTTTTCATCCCCTCCGGTTCTTCCGGCGGCTCCGAAGTATACAGCTTACGATAGAAGTCCCGGAATACCTTATTCAATCCTGCCGGGTCCTCCACTTTGCGCCCCCCCCCCCTCGTCCCTCACTGTACCTATTTCCCTGGCCGCCTCCCTCCTCCTGACTTGCTGCGCTAACAGTCTGCTAGCCTTTTCCCCATGCTCGTACACCACTCCCCTCGCCTTCCTAAGCTGTTCCACGGCCCTACTCGTGGATAGTGCCCCCAGTTCCGCCTGTAGTCTCTGCCTCTCCCTGAGTAAAACCTCCCCCGGGGACTCCGCGTGCTCTTCATCTATCCGACCCATTTCCCTGACCAATCTATCCATCTCTGCCCGGTCTGCCTTGGCTCTGTGGGCCCCAATTGAAATCAGCTCCCCCCGCACTACTGCCTTTAGCGCCTCCCACAGGGTCGCCGCCGAGACCTCCCCCGTGTCATTCACCTGCAGGTAATTTTGCATACACCTCCGAAGCCTCTCGCAGACCCCCTCCTCCGACAGCAGTCCCACATCTAGCCTCCATTGCGGGCGTTGGTAGCTCGCTCCCCCGATCTGCAGGTCTACCCAGTGCGGGGCATGGTCTGAGATAGTAATTGCAGAATATCCCGTGTTCTTTACCTCCCCTATACAATCCCTGCTTAGTACGAAGAAATCTACCCTAGAATATACTTTATGGACGTGCGAGTAAAATGAGTAGCCCCTTCCTGTCGGCTGTCTGGCTCTCCAGGGGTCCACTGCCCCCATTTGCTCCATAAACCCTTTCAGCTCCCTTGCCATTGCTGGGAGTCTACCCGTTCTGGGACACGACCGATCCAAAGCCGGGTCAAGGACCATGTTAAAGTCCCCCCCCTCCCATTATTAGCCTGCGAGAGTCCAGGTCCAGATCTTCCCCAGCACTCTTTTAATGAAGTCCACGTCATCCTAGTTCGGGGCATGTATATTCACCAGCACCACTCTTCTCCCCTCCAGTCTGCCCCGTACCATCAGGTATCTGCCCCCCCTGTCTGTGGATATGCCCTCTGCCTCAAATTGCACGCGCTTGTTGATCATGATTGCCACCCCTCTGGACTTCGAGTCCAAGTCCGAGTGGAAGACCTGGCTAATCCAGCCCTTCCTTAGCCTGGTCTGGTCAGACACTTTCAGATGTGTCTCCTGCAAAATAATTACGTCCGCCCTCAGGGCCCGCAAGTGCGCGAACACCCGCGCCCTCTTAACAGGCCCATTCAGTCCCTTGACGTTCCAGGTGATCAGCCTGAGCGGGGGGCACATCCCACCCCCCCCACCCCGCCGGTCAGCCATAGCCTTTCTCGGGCCGGCCCCTGGCCCGTGCGTCGCGCCATTCCTGGCCCGCCCTTTGGCTGCCTCCACCCTCGACCTCCTTTCCAGTGCCTATTTCAAGTCCCTCCCCCGTCAGCAGAACAACCCCACCCCCCCAACCCCATCCCCCGATACCCCCACCCCTGCCATCTACTGGCTGTGACTTCCCCCCCACCTGACTCCCTTGACTAGCCAATCTGCTAGCCCGGTGACTCAACACTCCGGCGCCTTCCTGTCTCATTCCCATTGTTTCCCCGTCCTCCTCCCCACTCCCCGGCGCCCCATCCCTCTCTCCCACCCACTAGGGCAAGCCGGCTCCAGTGTCTTCCGCGAGCTGCACAAAAAGTACAAATCAGCCCAAACAGAAGAAAAAAACAGAAAAAAGAGGAAAAAGCACAAAAATATATACCCAACCCCCACCCCCCCCCCCATAAGAAACAAGAGAGACCACAAAAAAAACCCAAAAAAAAGGAAAGAGGGGGGTTAACCCCCCCAAACCAATGTCCATGAACAAAGGAAAAAGAGTCCCAAATGTTCCGCTTGGCCCCTTTGGCCCAGCAAACCGTTGAGCAGCAGTCCAGGCACATTCGGCGCTCCTTCCCACAGTAATCCTCGGGCCCTAACTCGCGTCCTTGGGGCCTCCTTTCGGGACCAGCCCCAGGTCCCTCACAAAATCCATCGCTTCTTCGGGCTCGGAGAAGTAGTGGTGTTGACCCTGGTGCGTGACCCATAGCCGAGCTGGGAACAGCAGACCAAACTTCACGTGCTTCTTGAACAGCACCTCCTTGACATTCTTAAAGGCTGCTCGCCGCCGAGCCACCTCCTGGCTTAGGTCCTGATAAATGCGGAGAACACTGTTGTTCCACGTGCTGCTCCTGGCGCTCTTTGCCCACTGCAGCACCCGCTCCTTGTCCACGAACCTGTGGAACCTAATCACCATCGGGCGGGGGGGTCTGCCCGGCCGCCCCTGCCTTGCCTGCACTGTGTGCCCCCTCCAGCTCCGGCGGTCACGGAAAGGCTTCGGCCCCCATCAGCTGCTTCAGCAGGTCTGCTACAAACGCTGCAGCATCAGCTCCCTCAGCCCCCTCCGGGAGGCCGACCATCCTCAGATTGTTCCTGCGGACTCTATTCTCCAGCTCCTCCACTCTGTCCAGCAGTCTTCTCTGCCGCTCTTTCAGGCCATCAACTTCTAGCGCTGCAACCGTTTGCGCATCCGCCTGCTCCTCCACCGCCTCTCCCAGCTCCTTAACTTTAACATCCTGGGCGTCCAGCCTCTGGTTCAGCTGATCCACCGCTTCCTGGATTGGGTCCAAGCTGTCCCGCTTCAGCGCTTCAAAACTGGACTTCATTACCTGGAGCATGTTATCCAGCGCCTGCTGGATTGCTAAGTCCGGGGTCCGTGTGTCCGCCATCTTAGGTCCCAGGTAAGTTTCTTCAGGTCGTTGTCTCTGTCCCTTTTTCTCCTTCTTCTTCTGCCTTCTGGACTCTCGCTGTTCCATGTGCCGCAGCCCGCTCCTCAGCACTTTCGCTGCCGCCTTCCTTCTCCCAGCTCCTTAACTTCTACCTTCTGGGCCTCTGAAGTGGGTCCAAGCGACTCCAAAACTTCTTTTCTTCTCCTGGAGGAAGGAAGGTCCGTGGGTCCGCTATCTTACGTTGCAGGTCAGTTTCCTCTGCTCCTTGCCTCCGTGTCTCTCTCTCTCTCTCTCTTCCCCTACCTGCTGGCCTCCCACGGTTCCATCGATGTCAGCCCGCTCTCCTGCTCTTTCGTGGCAGCCATTTTTCCCCCCGTGGTCCCGCTATCGCGGGGAATCAGCTCCAAAGCCCCGCCGGAGTGAGAGCCCGCCGAATGTGCGGCTCACTCAGGCATCGCCGCCACCGGAAGTCCAGGTTTACCTTTTTAAATGGAGTACTAATCGGCGTCAGCGTGACCACTTACTGGGGAGGCGGCTGAATGACGGGAGGCTGTTGGATATGGGGTCGCTCCCGATAATTGTATGGAAATGGGGCAGTGCGGTGGCGCAGTGAGTTAGCACTGCAGCCTCACGGTGCTGAGGTCCCAGGTTCGATCCCGGCTCTGGGTCACTGTCCATGTGGAGTTTGCACATTCTCCCCGTGTGTGCGTGGGTTTCACCCCCACAACCCAAAGATGTGCAGGGTAGGTGGATTGGCCATGCTAAATTGCCCCTTCATTGGAAAAAATGAATTGGGTACACTAAATTTAAAAAAAAAAATTGTATGGAAATGGGGCTTACGTGGTGATAATTAGTTTCTTGCCGCGCTACGGCGAGATCCTGATTTGGCCTATGGGAGCGGCCGGTTACATCGCAAACTGTTTGGCACCTGGCACGGATCTCATTTTTGTCCTCTCCCGCTATTCACCGGCCTTGTTTGAGCGAGAGCGCAAAGAGGCTGGAGAATTGTGCCCAACGTCCCAGACAATATCACCATTCCCTGGGTATGTCCTGTCTCACCAGCAGGACAGACCCAGCAGAGGTGGGGGCAAAGTGGTATACTGTAGGGAGGAGGTGCCCTGGGAATCCTCAACATCGAATCTGGACCCCATGTAGTCTCATGGTGTCAGGTTAAACATGTGTTAAATATGATTACCATACCCCACATCTCCCTCAGTTTATGAGACAGCACCACAATGTTGAACACCACTTGGAGGAAGCACTGAGGGTGGCATGGGTGCAGATTATACTCTGAGTGGGGACCTTCAATGTTCATCACCAAGAGTGGCTCAGTAGTACCACCACAGACCGAGCTGGCCGGAGTCCTAAAGGACATAGCTGCTGGACCTGGGACTGCAGCAGGTGGTGAGGGAACCAACAAGATGGACAAACATACTTGGCCTCATCCTCAACAATCTACATTCCACAGATACATCTGTCCATGACAGTATCGGTAGGAGTGACCACCACATAGTCCTTGTGGAGACAAAGATCCATCTTCATATTGAGGACACACTCTATTCTGTTGTGTGGCACTACCACAGTGCTAAATGGGATAGATTCAGAACAGATCTAGTAACTCAATACTGGGTATCCATGAGGTGGTGTGGGTCATCAGCAGCAGCAGAATTGGACTGAACCACCATCTGCAACCTCATGACTCTGCATATCTCCCACTCTACCATTATCACTGAGCCAGGGGTGCAACCCTGGTTTAATGAAGAGTGCAGGAGAGCACGCCAGGAACAACACCAGGCAATCTGGTGCACTACAACACAGGACTACTTGTGTATCAAACAGCACTTTCAGCAAGTGACAGATAGAGCTAAACGATCCCACAACCAATGGATAAGATCTAAGCTCTGCAGTCCTGCCACATCCAGCTGTGAATGTTGGTGGACAATTAAACAACTCACTGGAGGAGGAAGCTCCACAAATATCCTCATCCTCAATGATGGAAGAACCCAGCGCATTCGTACTAAAGACAAGGCGGAAGCATTCACAACAATCTTCAGCCAGAAGGGCCGAGTGGATGATCCATCTCGGTCTCCTCCTGAGGTCTCCATATCACAGATGTCAGTCTTCAGCCAATACGATTCACTCCACGTGATATCAATAAACGGCTGAAGGCACTGGATACTCAAAGCCTATAGGCCCTGACAATATTCCAGCAATAATATTGAAGACTTGTGCTCCAGAACTTGCTGCCCCCCTAGCAAGGCAGCATTTGGCCGAGTGTGGCATCAAGGAGCCCAAGCTAAACTGGAGTCAATGAGAATTGGGGGCAAAACCATCCGCTGGTTGGTCTCATACACGGCACAAAGGAAGATGGTTGCTGTAGTTGGAGGTCAATCATCTCAGCTTCAGGACATAACTGCAGGAGTTGCTCAGGGTAGTGTCCAAGGCCCAACCATCTTCAGCTGCTTCATCAATGACCTCCCTTCCATCATAAGGTCAGAAGTGGGGATGTTTGCGGATGACTGCACAATGTTCAGCACCATTCACGACTCCTCAGATAATGAAGCAGTCCTTGTCCAAGTGCAGCAAGACTGGACAGTATCCAGAGTTGATTTGACAAGTAACATTAACACCACAGAAATGCCAGGCAATGTCCATCTCCAACAAGAGAGAATCCAACCATTGCCTCTTGACATTCAATGAATGGTGTCCCATCATTGCATCCCCCATTATTAACATCCTGGGATTTTACCATTCTGTTTGGGGCAGTTTGGACCCTTTCATCAGGATATTTGAATGAAGGAGCCATCACTACTTTGTCTAATTCTGTCCCCAAACAAAATCCCCACACAAAATGAATTTAAATAGTGCCTTAATGTACAAAACATCCCAGGATGTTACGCAGAGCGGCAGTAAGAGGATCGGGGGAGTTGGGGGTATTTAAGGAAGATTAATCAAAGGCTTGGATTGAAGGATGGAGTTTGATGGAGTGG
Organism: Scyliorhinus canicula; assembly: GCF_902713615.1. NCBI lineage: Eukaryota > Metazoa > Chordata > Chondrichthyes > Carcharhiniformes > Scyliorhinidae > Scyliorhinus > Scyliorhinus canicula. The sequence continues at coordinate 126,751,033 of NC_052149.1, read as the reverse complement.
AGTGACCTGGAGAGGGGGAGGGTTTAAGGGTGAGAGTTCAGAGAGCAGGCCCTAGGCATCTGAAGGCTCTGCTGTCAATGGTGGGATGAAGGAAGTAGCGATGGGCAGGAGACCAGAGTCAGAGGATGGAAGGGTGAGGGAGGGAATGTGAGTCTGCAGCAGGACACAGAGGTAGGGAGGAGTGAGGCCATGGAGGGAATTGGAGGTCAGTGAGGTCAGGGGTAAGAGGTCAGTGAGGTTAGGGGCAATAGATCAGTGAGTTCAAAGGTAACAGGTCAGTGAGATCAGGGTTAACAGATAAGTGATGTAGGGGACAACAGGTCAGTGAGATCAGAATTAACAGGTCAGTGAGGTCAGAATTAACAGGTCAGTGAGGTCAGAATTAACAGGTCAGTGAGGTCAGAATTAACAGGCCAGTGAGGTCAGGGGTAAAAGGTCGGTGAGGTCAGGGGTAACAGGTCAGTAAGGTCAGAATTAACAGGTCAGTGAGGTCAGGGATAACAGGTCACTGAGGTCAGGGGTAACAGGTCAGTGAGGTCAGGGGTAACAGATCAGTGAGGTCAGAATTACCAGGTCAGTGAGGTCAGGGGTGTTCTGGAATGGTACTTGGGGTGCGAATCTTCGGCCTGTTGTGCTCTCGCTTGAGCTCATCCATCTTTGAGGAAGTCAGAAGGTGGAAAAAAGGGAAGCTGTAGATGTGATGTACAGGGAATTCCAAAAGGTATTTGGTCAGGTGCCACACAAAATGTTACTGCACAAGATATGGGGCCGGATTCTTCGCCGCAAGGTTGTCATGGGTGGGACGCGGACCCTGTAGAGGTCCTTTGACCTTGGGCGGAATGTCCGGTCACCGGGTGGGCGTGGCTGGAGAATCCCGCCCATGATCTCCTGGTATACAGTGTAATATCTGAATATGGATGTAGGATTTTTTGGTTAACAGAAATCAGGGAGTGGGGTAAATGCTTTGTTATGCGTTGGCAAGCTGCAACTACAGATCACGTTAGTCTGCAGGTCCAGCAAGTGATCAGGAAGGGAAATGGAATGTTGGTGTTTATTATAAGAGGAACAGAAAATAAAAACAGGGACATTGTACTGCAGCTGTACAAGGATCAAAGTTCAGAAGAACGAGACATGATCTTCAATAAAGTTATCCTGAGGGGACTAATAGAGTGAATGAGATTGTTACCTCCTCTCAGGTAGAGGGAGATGAAAACAAAGAAGAACAAATAGAGAAATAAAGTGAGGGAGAAAGAGAGATAAAATCAGGGGGAAAGAGAGAGAGACAGAGAGAGAGTCTGAGGGACAGGTATCAATGGAGGGAGAGAGAGGGGGAGAGCAAGCAGATACAGTGAGACTGGAAGAACAAGACAGAGAGACACAGAGGGAGGGGGAGAGGGGGAGAGGCAGAAAATAAGGGTCTGATACTGAGTAGTAGTGAGTAGTGAGTGAGAGAGAAGAAGAGGAAGTGAAGGTGCTGACGTGGTGTCTCTGCCTCATACCATTTACATATTGAGGAACGGGCAGTCAGACTCCCACAGGCTGCAGCTTTATAAAGCAGAGCCCAGTGAAGGGAGAGTTTATCAGTAACCAGGCACAGGGACAGGAGCAGACACCATGATTTCAGCCATCCAGCTGATCTGGCCTCTGGCATTCTGCATCGCAGGTACAAATCTCTCTCCTTCCACCTTGAATATTTTCCTGCTCTCCATTTCAATCCAATTCTACTGACTTGTGATTGAAGGGAAAATGCTGAAAGCAGAGGAACAGTCAGTGTCTCCAACAATATCTCATTGTACAGGCTCTTTCTGTGACAGTTCTTACTTCACTCTGTTTCTCTATTACCCCTCAGGTATCAGTGGAGACATCATCATGACCCAGTCTCCCCCGGTGCTGTCAGTGAGCCTGGGCCAGACCGCAACCATCACCTGTACGGCCAGTCAATCTGCGAGTGGTGATGTTGAATGGTTCCAACAGCGAGAAGGTCAGAAACCGGCTCTGCTGATCTACAATGCAGCAACTCGATTCACAGGAATATCCGACCGATTCACCGGCAGAGAACTGTCCAGTACAAGGTTCACCCTGACAATCAGCAATGTGCAGAATGAGGATGTCGCTGATTATTACTGTCAGCAAAGTGAGAGCTGGCCATACACAGTGATACAGAGCCTTACAAAAACCCCAATACACACAGCCCCACCTCGTCTCCTGACCACGACCCACAGTTTTATATAACATATAAACAGTTTTATATAAACAGAAAAAAGGAAACTGAACAAATTATTTTCACTGTCCACTGCACACCCCAGTCACTGAAGGCCTCAGGTTTTTTACTCTCCATGTCCACGTATGAAGAGCAGCTGAAAGATTTATCATTCAAAATTAGACTTCTCAAATCTCCCAACAAAACACAGAGACATTGAGAGAAACAGAGAGAGAGAAAGAGTGAGAGAGAAAGACAGTAGTGAGTGAGAGACAGAGAGAGGCAGAGAGAGGGTGAGAGTGAGTGAGTGAAGCAGAGAGCAGAGGTTTTTGTACAGCCCCTGCACTGGAAGCTGTCAGTGTGGCTTACGTTCGGTAAAGGAACCAAGCTCAGACTGAGTAAGTAAACCCCAATCCTCCGTTATTAACCCTTTCAATACCGAAACTTTCTCAAACACAAATGCTGAATAGTTGAAGGTGTTAGTGGGGAGCTGCAGTGAATGAAATGGTTCATTGAAGAACACTGTGTAGAACAGGGTGCCCAGCTGTATTTCTTTAGTTCCATTCCCCCCTTTAAGCAGCAAGATATAAGTAAGCAGCTTTTACCCACCGTGTGGAGGAGATCTGGACGTTTGCAGACTGTGTTCACATTCCTGGACCATGGAGTGAAATCACTCACTAGACTCCTGTCAGTCTGTGTGTGACAGACACGGGCAGAGTTTGATGTGAGATCTGGCTCCCTGTCACACTCTCTGATATAACTAATCACAGCCACAGCAGCAGCACAGTGAGACACCGAGGTCCCACTTCCCCCAGCTTTAACTCTGCTCTCTCCACTCCCTGCTTATCTCTTAGCAAAGTTCTGATGACAAACAGGTCCAGCAGGGCTCACAATCCAGTGGCTTCAGTGTTCCAGGCTTTTGGGGAGACTCTCAGTTACTTTCTCTTTGGGTCGAGTTCAGTCTGATATTCCTGATGCAATATTCCTGAAAATCCCTGGAGATATTTTTATTGTTTGATGTGATGTGTGATCTCTGGCTGGGCCAGCATTTATTGCCCATCCCTAATTGCCCTTGAACTGAGTGTCTTGCTCGGCCATTCCAGAGGACATTTCAGAATCAACACATTACTGCGGATCTGGAGTCACTTGTAGGCCGGACAAGGTCAGGATGGCAGGTTCCCACTTCAGACCCACACATCCCATAAATTAACTTTTAAAAATGGCCCAAACTCCACTTTCCTGTCGGTCCCCATAACCTTTGACCCCCGTCAATCAGAAATCTGTCGAACTCAGCCTGGAATATATTCAATGTCCCAGCATGCACTGCTCTCTGGGAAAGAGAATTCCAATAACTAACGACCCTCTGAGAGAAGAAATTCCTCCTCACCTCCTCCTGAAATGGAGATTCCTTATTTTTAAACTGTATCCACTCATTCTCGATTCCCCACGAGGGCAAACATTCTCGCAGCATCCACCCTGTCAAGCTCCCTCGGAATCTTATATGTTTCAATAAGATCACCTCTCATTCTGCAATGAGTACAGACCCAACCAGCTCAACCTATCCTCATCAGACATTCCATTCCTCAGTGGAATCAGCCCAGTGAACCTTCTCTGAACTGCTTCCAATGTTGGAACATCCGTCCTTAAGTAAGGACTTCCAAAGATGTGCAGGTTAGGTGGATTGGCCATGCTAAATTGCCCTTAGGGTTGGGTGGGGTTGCTGGGTTACGGGGATAGAGTGCAGGTGTGGGCTTAAGTAGGGTGCTCTTTCGATGGCTGCACGGTGGCGCAGTGGTTAGCACTGCTGCCTCATGGCCCCTAGATCCTAGGTTCGATCCCTGCTCTGGGTCACTGTCCGTGTGGAGGTTGCACATTCTCCCTGTGTTTGCGTGTGTTCCGCCCCCACAACCCAAAAATGTGCAGGGTAGGTGGATTGGCCACACCAAATTGCCCCTTAATTGGAAAAAATGAATTGGGTATTTTAAATTTATTTAATAAAAAAAGAAAATGTAGGGTGCTCTTTCTACTCGATGGGCCGAATGGCCTCCTTCTGCACTGTAAATTCTATGATTCTATGACGCCAAACCTTTCCCCAGTACTCACGGTGTAGTCTCCCCAATGTGCTGTATAGATGGAGCAAGACTTCCCTACTTTTATACTCCATCCCCCTTGTAATAAAGGACAACATTCCATTGACCTTCCTCATCACTTGCTGTACCTACAGGTTAACTTTCTGTGATTCATACACAAGGACACCCAGATCCCTCTGTACCACAGCTTTCTGCAGTCTCTCTCCATTTCAATAATATTCTGCTTTTCTATTCACCCTAATAAAGTGGACAAGCTCACATTTCCCCACATTATTTTCCATCTGTCAAATGTTCTCCCCACTCACTGCACCTATCAATATGCCTTTTCAGACTCTGTGTCCTCCTCACAACTTGCTTTCCGACCTATCATTTTATCATCAGCAAATTTAGCTACAATACTCTCATTGCCTTCATCCAGCTCATTAATATAGATTGGAGAGTTAAACCCACAAACAACAGCCATCTTCCTTTGTGCTGGGTATGACTCCAACCAGCGGAGAGTTTTCCCCCTGATTCCCATTGACTCCAGTTTTGCTCGGGCTCCTTGATGCCAAACTTGGTCAAATGCTGCCTCGAGGTCAAAGGGCAGTTACTCTGGCCTCACCGCTGGAGTTCAGCTCTTTTGTCCATGTTGGAACCAAGGCTGTAATGAGGTCAGGAGCTGAGTGACCCTGGCAGATTCTTAACTGAGCGTCAGTGAGCAGGTTATTGCTGAGTAAGTGCTACTTGATAACACTGTCGTTAACAACACCAATCATTTTGCTGATGATCGCGAGATGATTGACGGACAGTAATTGTCCGGATTAGGTTTGTCCAGCTTTTTGTGGACAGGACACACCTGGGTAACTGGTCGATGCCAGTTATGTATCTAAACTGGAACAGCTTGGCTGGGGGGTGTGACCTGGACACAAGACCACCAGAAATAGGGGCCGGATTTCTCCAGTGTTGCTATTCAATTTTCCCACCAGCAGCACATCACCGCCAACGGGTTTCACAGCGGCATCGGGTGGTTGCTGTGGCAAATCCCTTTGACAATCGACGGACAGATATAATCCTGCCGCCAGTGAATGGCACGCAGTCAATAATCACGCAGCTTTGAACCGGACGTTCCCGCACAGGAGCAAGGATAGATTATTCTGACCCCTGGACACAGAGGCTAATCGTAATCTCACTCTTGACCTGAGCCCAGGGCTGGGCAGCAAGGTTTGAAGTGAAATCTAGAACCTTCTACACTGGCAGCCAATCAGTATCCTTTGTGAAGTGTGTTGATCCACGTCTGCTCCAACGTTCTGGGATAAATTTCTCCGGTTCTGTGTGTGATTTGAAGTTTGTTAATGTTCAACCTGTTCCCCCAGAAATACTGATCAATAGTTCGAGCATCCTGATATATTAATAGTCTCTTAAATGGGACACTGCATCTTTAAATTCTCTCATTATTAACTATTTCAGTGCTGAATTTGTAGTGAACTTCTTTACAAATGTCTAAGTAACATTCCAAAATGATTTAATCAGCTTAACATCAAAACTTTACCTCCTGACACTGAACCAATTTGAAATCCAATTTGTCACTTTCCCTTGGATTCCATCAGCTTTTAATTTCCAAACCTGTCTGTCATTGGAAACTTGGCAAAATCCTTGGAAAACCCATGTTGTCAACATCAAACTCACTCCCGTCATCAACCCTCCTCGTTCCCTCCTCATCAAATTCAAAATCGCTCCCTCAGCCTATCTCTTCCTCCCTTTTTAAACAATGGTACAACATTATCATCCACCAGTCCTCTGACACCAAGCCTGTAGTCAGAGAGGATTGGAAAATAATGGTCAGAGCCTCCGCTATTTCTTCCCTTCCTTCCCTTAGCAGCCTGGGATACATTTCACCCGGGCCTGGGGGTATCTCCCCTTTCAAAGCTGATAAACACGTTAATATCTCCTCTCTCACTATCTTTATCACATCCAATATTTCACAATTCTCCTCCTCATGAACTCCAATGTCTGCTTTGTCCCTCACATTAGTGAAAACTGATGTAAATTATTCATTAAGAACCATGCCTTCCACCTCCACACACAATTGCATTTTGCTCTCTAATTGATCCCACTCATTCATTAGTTATCCTCTCACAATGGCCGGGATTCTCCCCTACCCGGCGGGGCAGGGGGTCCCGGCGTAGCGGAGTGGCGCCAACCACTCTTGATTCGGGCCTCCCCAAAGGTGCAGAATTCTCCGCACCCTGAGGGGCTAGGCCCGTGCCAGAGTGGTTGGCGCCACGCCGACTGATGCCAAAACCGGCACCAACGACCTTTGACGCACACCGCCCGCCGGGTGTCGGGGCTGGCCGAAAGGACTTCACCGGTTTGCGCATGCGCTGGTGCGTCAGAGACGGGGGGTGTCTTCCGCCTCCACCATGGTGGAGGCCGTGGCGGCGGCGGAAGAAAAAGAGTGCCCATATGGCACTGGCCCGCCCGCCGATCGGTGGGCCCTGGTCGCGGACCAGGCCACTGTGGGAGCACCCCCCGGGGTCCTATCACACCGCGCCCCCCCAGGTCCTCGGGGGCCTGCTCGCGCCACCAATCCCGCCGCCACCAGAGGTGGTTGAAACCACGTCGGCGGGAGAGGCCTGTCAGCGGCGGGACTTCGGCCCATCGCGTGCCGGAGAATCGCCGCGGGGGGCACGCCGATCGGCGGGGCGCGATTCCCGCTCCCGCCGATTCCCGGGTGGTGGAGAATTCCAGCCACGGCGGGAGCGGGATTTACGCCGGTCCCGGGTAATTCTCCGAACCTGCGGGGGGTCGGAGAATTCTGCCCAATGTCCCTCACACTTGCTTTGTGTGAACATATTTGTTCTGAAACCTCTCTATCTCCAGCTTGAATATTCTCCCCGGGCTCTGTCACTGTTTTACCATCAAGTCGCTGTTTCCTGTCCATTTTGGCAAATCCCAGTTTCGGAAAATTGACCTTTTCCCAATTTAAAACTTTTCCTCTTGGTCTGCCTTTACCCTTTTCCACAACTGCCCTAAATCTAACTGAATTATGATCACTATTACCCAAATACTCTCCCACTGATACTCCTTCACCTGCCCAGATTCAATCGCTAAAACTGTCCAAAACTGCTCCTTCTCTTGTTGGGATTGTTCTGTACTGGTTAGAAAGGTTGCTCCGAATGGATTGTCAGAATTCCGGATCATCTATACATTGACACATGTCTTGATTCCAGTTAATATTTGGGAAGTTGAAATCCTTTATTAAGGCAGCAATTAAAATTCCTTCCTCTTTCTTTCAGGCCGTGAGAATTCACAACCCACACTGACCCTGCTGCCCCCCTCCCTGGAGGAGGTCAAGACCAAGGGCACTGCCACCCTGGTGTGCCTTGCCAATCACTTCTATCCTGATGAGCTGGTGGTGGAGTGGAAGAAGGATGGTGCAGCCATTTCAGATGGGGTTCAGACCAGCAACTACCTGCGAGCTTCGGACAACACCTACAGCGTCAGCAGCCTGCTGACCCTCTCTGGCTCTGCCTGGGAGTCCAACGCCCGCTTCTCCTGTGCCCTCACCCACGTGAGCCTCTCCTCTGCCCTCAGCAAGAGCATCAGGAGATCAGAATGTGCGTAGAGTGTTAGAGAGAGTCCACAGAGGAGACACAACTTTAAATAGAACAGGGGTGAGCTGGGAGGGCAAAGGTCATTATCAGCACTGAATTACAACTCACTTCCTTCTCGGGACTGGGTCTGAGACACTTCTGAGGGTCAGGGGTTAAGACATGTTTTTGGGACATTGTAGAGGGATATTTACTCTGTATATAATCCCATGCAGCATCTGTCCTGGGAATGTTTGAGGGGACAGTGCAGACTCGTGATGCCAAGTAAAACCTCTCTAAGATGCTGAAGACTGTCAGCTGTACCAAAATAACGTGACCCCTGAAATCTCTGCTTCAGGAAACCAGACCTCCTTCCTGCTCACCCTGCAGTTACAATTTAAGGTTTAGTCACCGTTTAAATGGACAGCATTCTCATGTCATTGAGAAAATCTCCATATTTTCATTGTGAATTTCTCCAGCTTCCTCTGGCTGGGCTGTTTATTCAAGTCTTTCTTCTGACAATGTAAATCTGTAAAAGGTAATAAACATTAAGAATATTCAGTCTGTGTCTCGTGTATGCTTTGAAAATGTCCCTCCTCCCCATCAGCTGATTGGCTGTATTTCAGCAAGTGATTGTCATGATTGGTTGGTTGGTCTGTCAATCAATGACACATCAGCAGAAGATTGGATTCAAAGACAATTATCAATCATTTAAAAATGATCAGTTTTATTTGTTTTGTGAGGGTCACGAAGAATCCAGCACGAGTTGAAGGATAGAAAGAAATAACATTTATTTACAATAACATATTTAGACAACAGCAGCAGCAACTCCCTTGCTGCTCACTCCTCTCTAGCTGGTTCCAAACTGGCCAGCTTTATTTATGCAGCGAATCTGCTTATGATTTCTGCCCCAACCCCCTCATTGGGGAATCTCGTACTCCCAAAGGATTGTGGGATTGCCATTAGTCCCCAGCCAGTGGGAAGCAGGCAGGTTCCACACCCCAACCCTACCCCCTTCTGTATCCATCCCTGGAAAATCCTATTCTCCAATTCACTTCCAACGGCACTTTCAAAATGCCAATTATCTGTCTCTGGCCCTCCGATCACCACAACATTTCTGCAGCCACTGATTTACTCAGGGAGCAATGTAACTGGGAATGAACAGGCTCCTGTTTTGGGAGTGTTTAGTGGGGAGTTTCCCAGAGCCTGCAGTGCTGAAAATGATCCCGTTATTAATGGGGACTCTGGGATATTTAGGCCTTGGTGAGGAAGGAGCCTCCGAGGCCGCACTGACATCCACTTCCTGCGAGCTGTGCCCGTCAGTGCAGGGAGAGATCAGGGGGTGATCTTTAAATGCTGCCCCCATCTCTCAACTCCCAACGCGGCCTCCGGATTCCCCAAATTACCGATTAGGGGGTTCTCGACCCACCCCCATCCACCCAGTCAAGGCAGGGAACGCTCGGGGCCTGATCCCAGGCTCGGGGCCTGATCCCAGGCAGCGTGGCAGTGCCAGCCTGACACCCTGGCAGTGCTCATGCCATACTGGTCGTGCCTCATGGACATCTTGGCAGGGCCAGTGTGACATTGCCAGGGTGACCAGATGGCATTGCCAGATTCACCAGGTGGCACTGCCAGCATGCCAGGCTAGCACTGCTAAGCTGTCTCCAACACCCTCCACCATCCCAGAGATACTCACCTCGGCGGGGCACCTTAGTGAAGAAGCCCCTGGGACACTATCTGGTGCCACCACACACATGCTCCAGTACAGCAGGCGGAGGTAAGAACTCCCGAGGGCGCGGACGGACGGAGGGTGGGCCGGCCCCAGGAACTAGCTGCCATCCAGAAGGGTGTTGGGGTGCTGGAACGGACAGTCCCATCGATTGTGGTGATGCAGTCGCAGATTCAGCGACTACATGAGGGATTGTTGGTGAGTATCCAGCACCTGCAGGAGAAGGTGGAGGAATCCAACCGCGTGCAGGAGCAGGAGGTGGTGCTGCCATGGTGACACCCAGGTCCGCAGTGGAGGCCTTGGGGCGAGGGTTTCAGCCCTGGGTCAGCATGTCCAAGGCTTGGGGCACACTCTGCGGCCGCTGGCCTCGGCCCAGTACAAGGCTGCCCCCTCACAGGCAGCAATGTGCCAGACACTGCTGGACAGTGCAGTCACAGCGGGCAGAACAGGGCAGCACCACACTACCCGGGACAGTCGAACAGCAGCCGGGTCCATCCAGGCTCATTTGCCCCAGAAGATGGCCAGCAAAGGGGACCCAGGTCACAGAGTAGGAATCACAGCAGGCAGCCTCCACTCCTGATATACCATCTGAGGATCCACCTGGAGGTAGCATTCGGATCTGTAAGGACAGAAAATTAGAAAGCAGTTTTCACAGAATCACAGTATTTACAGTGCAGAAGGAGGCCATTCAGCCCATCGAGTCTGCACTAACCCATGGAAAGATCACCCTATCTAAGCCCAAACTTCTACCCCATCCCGTAACCCCACCTAACCTTAGGGCAATTTAGTATAGCCAATTCACCTACCCGTGCACATCTTTGGCCTGTGGGAGGAAACCGGAGCACCCAGAGGAAACCCACGCAGACAAGGGGAGAATGTGCATACTCCGCACAGACAAGTCGGAAATCAAACCGGGACCCTGGAACTATGAAGCCATTGTGCTAACCACTATGCTACCGTTCCCCCTTATGAAAAATGAAAATCGCTTATTGTCACGAGTAGACTTCATTGAAGTTACTGTGAAAAGCCCCTAGTCGCCACATTCCGGCACCTGTTCGGGGAGGCTGTTACGGGAATCGAACCGTGCTGCTTGCTTGCTTGGTCTGCTTTCAAAGCCAGCGGTTTAGCCCAGTGTGCTAAACAGTGCCCTATGCTGGCATGGGTGCAGGGCACAGTTTAGTGACGGGGGCTAGGGCCCAATCTGTATATTTGTTGTCACATTAAACAGCTGTTCACACTGTTACAACCTGCCTTGGTGCTCTGTCGGATGGGTGTGAGGGGTGGGCTGGTTAGGGTCTGAGCTGGCCAGATAGCGTGCGTGGGGCAGGGGAAATGGACGGTTGTTGGGGGTTGGCTTGGCTCAAAGGCCACAGTTCAGCCAACGCTCACCGCTCCGGTGTCCCATTCCCTCGCCACCCACAACTACCACCGTCCCAACCTCCGCCACATCAATGATTTTTTTTAACAGACAATTTTATTCAGGTATTTTTGGCATTGTAAACAATAACAATATACATTAATGTGCAAATACCAATTACAAAAAACATAGTAAAATAACAGTACCACTCTCGCAGATAGACCGGCCTATTCTCCCCCCCCCCCCCCCCCCACTCTACACTATTCTACCCCACCCTCCGCTGATGATTAGTTCCCCGGGAAGTAGTCGATGAATGGTTGCCACCTTCGAGCGAACCCCGATAGTGATCCTCGTAAGGCGAACTTGATTTTTTTCCAAGCCGAGAAAGCTTGCCATGTCCGACAGCCATACTTCAGTATTTGGGGGCTTCGAGTCTCTCCAGGCCAACAGTATTCGTCACCGGGCCATCAGGGAAGCAAAGGCCACAACGTCGGCCTCTATCCCCTCCTGTACTCCCGGGTCTTCCGACACCCCAAAAATCGCCACCTCTGGACTCATCGCCACCCTTGTTTTCAGTCCCCGGGACATGACGTCTGCAAATCCCTGCCAGTATCCCCTGTGTTTCGGACACGCACAGAACATGTGGACATGGTTCACTGGCCCTCCCCCACATCAGGCGCAGCACGGTAGCATTGTGGATAGCACAATTGCTTCACAGCTCCAGGGTCCCAGGTTCGATTGCAGCTTGGGTCACTGACTGTGTGGAGTCTGCACATCCTCCCCGTGTGTGCGTGGGTTTCCTCCGGGTGCTCCGGTTTCCTCCCACAGTCCAAAGATGTGCAGGTTAGATGGAGTGGCCATGATAAAATTGCCCTTCGTGTCCAAAATTGCCCTTAGTGTTGGGTGGGGTTACTGGGTTATGGGGATAGGGTGGAGGTGTTGACCTTGGGTAGGGTGCTCTTTCCAAGAGCCGGTGCAGACTCGTTGGGCCGAGTGGCCTCCTTCTGCACTGTAAATTCTATGATATCTAGCACACTTGTCCTCCAGCCCAAAGAATTTGCGCATCCGGGCCACCGTCGTGTGGGCCCGGTGAACCACCTTGAACTGAATCAGACCGAGCCTGGCACATGTTGCGGTACCATTTACCCTCCTCAGAGCGTCTGCCCATACGCCTCCCTCCAACTCCCCACCAAGCTCCTCCTCCCACTTAAGTTTCAGTTCCTCAGTCCCTGTGTCCTCCTTATAAGCTCCTTATAAATATCTGAGACTCTCCCCTCTCCTACCTCACCCCTGGAAACTACCCTGTCCTGGATCCCCCTCGGTTGAAGGCGTGGAAAGGACGGGACCTGTCTACGTACGAAATCCCGCACCTGCAAGTACCGAAAGTCATTCCCCCGCGCCAGCCCGAACTTCTCCTCCAGCGCCCTCATGTTCGCAAAGCTCCCTTCCAGGAACACGTCGCCCATCCTTCCCACCCCTGCCCTCTGCCACCCTCGAAACCCGCCATCCATCTTCCCCGGGACAAATCGGTGGTTGTCACATATTGGGGACCAGACCGACGCTCCCACTTCCCCCGCATGCTTCCTCCATGGCCCCAAATCCGCAAAGCCGCCACCACTATAGGGCTGGTGGAGTACCTGGCGGCGGGAACAGCAGGGGAGCCGTGACCAGGGCTGCCAAGCTGGTGCCCCTGCATGAAGCAGCCTCCACCCGCTCCCAAACAGACCCCATACCCACCATCCATTTCCTTATCATGGCGATGTTAGCCGCCCAGTAGTAGTTGCTGAGGTTCGGCAGCGCCAGCCCCCCCTCGCTACGGTTCCGTTCCAGCATGCCCCTCTTTACCCGCGGGGACTTCCCCGCCCAAATAAATCCCAGGATGATTTTATTGATTCTTTTAAAGAATGAAAATAGGGAGACACTGAAAAATAAACAGGAATCTCGGGAGAATCGTCATCTTCACCGTCTGCACTCTCCCCGATAGTGACAGCGCATCCCACCTCCGAAACTCGCTCCTCATTTGCTCCACCAGCCTGGACAAGTTCATCCTATGCATCTTACCCCAGTCGCGCGCCACTTGTATCCCTAGATACCTAAAACTTTCCCCAACCAGCCTAAATGGTAGCTCCCTCAGCCTATTCTCCTGACCCCTCGCCTGCACCACAAACATCTCGCTGGTTGGGGCTGGTTTAGCTCACTGAGCTAAATCGCTGGCTTTTAAAGCCGACCAAGCAGGCCAGCAGCACGGTTCGATTCCCGTACCAGCCTCCCCGGACAGGTGCCGGAATGTGGCGACTAGGGGCTTTTCACAGTAACTTCATTGAAGCCTACTCGTGACAATAAGCGATTTTCATTTCATGTTCAACTTGTAGCCTGAAAACCGGCAAAACTCCCCGAGGATTTCCATAATCCCGTCCATCCCTGCCGCTGGATCCGACAAATACAAAAGCAGGTCATCCGCGTAGAGCAAGACCTTGCGTTCTATCCCCCCCCGACCATTCCCTTCCATCCCCTTGCCGCTCTCAGAGCAATTGCCAGCGGTTCTATGGTCAATGCAAACAGCAGTGGAGAGAGGGGGCATCCCTACCTTGTCCTGCGGTGTAGCCTAAAATACTCAGATGTCGTCCTGTTCGTCCTTACACTAGCCTCCGGGGCCTGATATAGCAGTTTAACCCAATCCACAAAGCCATCTCCAAACCCAAACTGTCCCAACACCTCCCATAAATAGTCCCATTCCACCCAGTCAAAAGCCTTTTTGGCATCCATTGCCACCACTACCTCCACCTCTCTGCCCTCCGGGGGCATCATAATCACATTGAATAGCCTTCTTAGATTGGCTACTAGCTGCCTGCCCTTAACAAACCCCGTTTGGTCCTCCACAATCACGTCCGGTACGCAGTCCTCAATTCTGGATGCCAGGATCTTGGCCAGCAGTTTAGCGTCTACATTAATCAGGGAGATTGGCCTATAGGACCCACAAACCTCCGGATCCTTATCCCGTTTTAATATCAGCAAGATGGTGGTTTGCGACATCGTCGGGGGTAGCACCCCATTGTCCCTCGCCTCGTTAAACACCCTAACCAGCACTGGCCCCAGTATACCCGAGAACGTTTTGTAGAACTCCACTGGATACCCATCCGGCCCCGGGGTTTTACCCGACTGCATGGCCTTCAGGCTCCCCATTACTTCTTCAGCTCTAATCGGGGCCCCCAGCCCCTCTACCATCCCCCTGCCCACCTTTGGGAAGGTCAGCCCATCTAAGAAGCACCTCATCCCCTCCGGCCCCGTGGGGGGTTCTGAGGTACACAGCTTACTGTAAAAGTCCCTGGATACCCTGTTCAGTCCTGCCGGGTCTCCCACCCGGTTCCCATCCCCGTCCAGTACCGTCCCTATCTCCCTGGCCGCCTCCCTCTTCCTAAGTTGCTGTGCAAGCATTCTGCTGGCTTACTCCCCGTACTCATACACGCGCCCCTGGCCTTTCTGAGTTGCTCTACGGCCTTCCCAGTGGATAGCGCTCCCAGCTCCGCCTGCAGTCTCCGTCGTTCCCTAAGTAGCTCTGCCCTCGGGGATTCCGCATATTCCCTATCCGTCCGTGTCATCTCCTGCACCAGTCTGTCCATCTCCGCCCTATCCGTTCTGCCCCTATGGGCTCGGATTGAGATCAATACCTGCAGGTAGTCCTGCATGCATTTCCCCACTCGCTCACACACCCTCTCCTCTGCCAACAATCCCACCTCTAACATCCATTGTGGGCGCTGGTAACTTTCTTTGCAGACCAGCAGGTCGACCCAATGTGGAGCATGGTTCAAAATAGTGATCGCCAAGTATTCAGTGTCCCTCACCCCCTCCAAAAAGTCCCTACTCATAATAAAGAAGTCAATACGAGAATATACTTTGTTAACATGTGAATAGAACGAGAACTCCTTCCCCGTCGGCCGGCTGATTCTCCAGGGGTCCACCACCCCCCCCCCCCCCCCACCACCATTTGTTCCATGAACCCTGTCAGTTCTCTTGCCATTGCCGGGACCCTGCCCGTTCTGGAGTACGACCGGTTGTGGTTGTATGAGTGGGAGCACTGCCATTGGTGCAGAGCACTGGTTTCCCATTGGCTCTGGCTGGTCATATGCCTCTCGGCTGATTGGCTGAGACTAGTCATGTGACTGCTCACCAATTGGTCAAGAGGCAAGTAGACCCCGCCTCTGAGGCGGGGTATAAGTACCCAGAGTTCCCGGCGGTCGGCCTTTCTCTGTAGTCGGCCACCGGGCTAACATCTAGCTGATTAAAGCCTAAGTTTTGACATTCATCGTGTCTCTCGTCCAATTGATGGTACATCACCGGTCCAGGTCGGGGTCGGGGACTGTATTAAAGTCCCCACCCATAATCAACTTGTGCAAATCCAAGTCAGAGATTTTCCCCAGCAGCCTTTTGATGAAATCTACATCATCCCAGTTTGGAGCATAAATATTCACTCGGACCACCTTCACCCCCTCAAGCTTGCCCCAGACCATGGGAAATCTACCCCTCCCCCCATCCGCAACTGTGCTGTTCGCCTCAAGCTTAACCCGTTTGTTAATCATGATCGCGACCCCTCTGGTCTTAGCGTCAAGCCCCGAATGGAAGACCTGGCTAACCCAACCCTTCCGTAATCTAATCTGGTCCGCCACTTTCAAATGTGTCTCCTGCAGCAACATTACATCCGCCTTCAGAGCCCATAAGTGCGCGAACACACATATCCTCTTGACCGGCCCGTTTAATCCTCTAACATTCCAGGTGATCAGCCTGCTTGGAGGGCACCCTGCCCCCCCCCCCCCCCCCCCCCCCGCCGATAGCCATCCCCCTTTCTTGGGCCCACCCCTGCCCATGTGCCGCGTCTCCCCTGGTCCGCCTCTTGGCAGCTCCCACCCCCGACCCCTTCCCTGTTACCTGGTTCAGTTGCCTCCCTCATCAGCACAACGTCTTCATAACCCCTGCCATATACTGGCTGTATACACCCCCCCCCACCTCGCTCCTGTTGACTAGCTCAAAGCAGCTACCCTGGTGGCTCTCAACTCCGGCGCCACCATGTCTCACACCTATTGTCCCCCCCACTCCCCCCGCCCCCCCCCCCCCCCGCCCATCCACACCACCTCCCCAGAACAGCCTTGTTCGAGCAATCGCTCTGGGACCAAAACAGAGAGAAAACAAACAAAGAACAAAGCTCGTTCCCACAATAGTGCAATTCAAACTGTGTAATGAGGTGGGTGCTGCCACCTACCCCCCTCCCAACATTCCCAGAAAAATAGCAAAAAGAACCCGAACAGCCCCCCAGCTACCAATAACTTAAACTTTAACTATAACTTTGGCTTTAACTTTAAAACTTTCAAACAGGCAAACACAAACACAAGAACACCCCCAATTTTTAAGTAAAAGAGCATGCCGAACGACATCGCTAACACAAAGGGCAATCTGTGAACAACTGCAGACATCCCTTAGTACACCCTAACCTGAGTCCATGGGTCCTCAGTTCGGCACCACTCCATGTCCCTTAGCGAAGTCCATCGGTTGTCAAAATAATGTTGCTATTCCCGGTATGTGACCCAAAGCCGTGCCGGGAAAAGTAGCCCAAACCTGACCTTCTTTTTAAACAGGATCTCTTTAATTTGTCTGTAGGCTGCCCTCCTTCTGGCCACCTCCTGGCTCAGATCCTGGTAGATGCGCAGGACACTGTTGTTCCATGAGCAGCTCCTCATGCTCTTGGCCCACTGTAGAACCCGCTCCTTGTCCACGAACCTATGGAACCTGACCACCATCGCCCGGGCACCCCCCCCCCTCGCGGCTGCCACGCCTGCACTCTGTGTGTCCTGCCCAGCTCCAACAGACGCGGGAAGAACTCATCCCCCACCAGCTTCTGCAGCATGTCTGCCACATATACCGTGGCATCCACTCCCTCGGCCCCCTCCGGGAGCCCAATGATTCTCAGATTCTGCCGGCGAGACTTGTTTTCCAGGTCCTCCAGATTGTCCATCAGCTTTGCTTGCTGCTCCTTCAACTTTCTAATTTCCACATCCGCTACCGTTTGGAAATCCGCCTGCCCTTCCACTTTCTTCTCCAGTGCCTGGACCTCCTTATCCTGAGCATCCAGCCTCTGGTCAAGTCGCTCCACCGCTTTCTGGAGCGGTTCCAAATTATCCCGCTTCAGTGCTGCGAAGCTCTCTTTCATGACCTTCAGCATGTTGTCCGGTGCTGCCTGGACCGTCCGTTCCGTGGTCCGTTCATCGGCCATCTTTCCTCCCACTTGAGCTTCCACACCACCTTTGTTCAGCCCCTCCTTCGCCTGTTTTCACTCCCTTCTGCTCCTTAAGTCCAGACAACTCTGTATGGATTCAGATCTAGAGTGTTATTGTTTTTCAATCCAGCGCTGAAAAGTTCAAAAAAATCGGGGGAAAAGGTCTTAAAGTCAGACTGGAGCGCGAGCCACCAAATGTGCGACTTACTCCCTCATAGCCGCCACCGGAAGTCTGGCACATCAATGATTCAATGGACTGGTCAGCTCGCAGGCAGGGATCACCCAGGTGGAAAGTGCTACTGTGGCAGGAGTCAGACATTGTCAAACGATGCGGAGCACCAGAGCTCATTGCTGAGCGGGCTGTCATCATCCTCCGTCCCATAGACCAGACCCGCTGTTACTGCCAACCAGGGTCTGCATCCCGTAGTGTGGCAGGGATGTATCATAGAGGAGGTTGTGGGTGGGCGAGTGGCCAGGAGGCGGGGTGGGGTGTGTGGGGGGCATTGTGGTGCCTGTGCCCTTGGTCAGACACCGTCAGTCGGTGAATCTGGAGGTGATCAGAGCGTCCCGTGTACATTGGCCCTTGTGCACACATTGTAGGGCCTCCAGTGCCTGCCCAAGCCCTGCCTGTCTCGCCCTCCCCTACATCCTCCTCATCAGAGGAGGCCGGGTGTTCACCCTCTTCTGCCAGCACATTGCCCCTCTGCTGCGTGATGTTGTGGAGGGTACAGCCGGCCACCATAAAGCGGGCCACCCTCTCGGGACCAAACTGAAGGGCTTCTCCAGAGTGGTCCAGGCACCTGAACCACATCTTCAGGAGGCCGAAGCACCGCTCGGTCACACCCCTGGTCGCTACATGGGCGTCGTTGTAGAGGGTCTCCACGTCATCAGCCACAGCCGCAGTGGATAACCCCTATCACCCAGGAGCAAACCCTGTCATAATATGCACCCATGCACATCATGATGCAAAAGCAGACAGTGACAGACACCCAGGTGAGCCAATCAACATACAGAACAGAACACAACCAATCAGCAGACAGAACACCAGAGGGTGGCTTCCAACTATAAAACACACGAGGCATCAGCACTCTGCCTCTTTCCACTGGTGACAACTGTAGTGACATTCAGGGTTGTCATGTACGAGTACCTTTAAGAAATGGATGTCTAAGTGATGTAACTTTAAGAAATGGAGCAGCTCATATTACTGAAGTGATGTCAGAGTGTGGGTGGAGCTGGGGTTTTAGCTCAGCCATTTTGCAGTGTTTTGGTTTTAGTTTTGAGGAAAAGAGCTTGGGTGTGTCTGTGTTTGCAGTGAGCTGGATCTGCTGTGATCTCTGCCATGAAAGACTATCTCTGAATCATTTGGGTGATTTAAACTCATAATAGTAATGTCTTTAACCTGATGTGTTTCTGTTGTTAAAGGTGTTCAGTCTTTTGGAGGTTGGAGGTTTGAAGGACCATTTTGAGAGATTATTTAGTGTAGTATTATTTTCGGGGTTATCTTTGGAGTAAGGGGTGGTAAATGAGCCAATGTTTTTTTAAAAAGGTTAAGTTGAATTCATGGAATAAACATTGTTTTGTGTTTAAAAACCCATGTGTCCATAATTGTAATCCCAGACCTGGAGACCAAGCCGTGTGCTTCAAAAGCAACAATCCATTAAAGGGAGAGGTTGGTTGAACTCCATGATACATTTTGGGGTTATGAAAACACCGCTCCCACAACAGGGTGTACAAATCAGCCAACACCTTCTACACGTGGATCAGAGCTAGCCTGGTCTAGATAGTTAGAGTTAGTTTACTTCGAGTAGTAGAGAGTCAACCCACAGGCAGCTGCGTGCTTCGTTACTGAAGTTCAATAAATCTTATTGAACCAACGCCTATGTTTGGTGTATGCTTTATCGTTTATCTGCATCATTTTACAGTGTGTGTTACCCCAGGGTGTATAACACAACAAACTCCTCAGCTGGGGGCGGGGCATCTCGAACATGTCAGGAATCATCGAGTGTGCCAGGATGAAGGAGTTGTGCACACTGCCCGGGTATTGGGCACAGTTGTGTATGATGAAGGAGCTGTGCACACTGCCCGGGTATTGGGCACAGTTGTTTATGATGAAGACGTTGTGCACACTGCCCGGGTATTGGGCACAGTTGTGTCTGATGAAGACGTTGTGCACACTGCCCGGGTATTGGGCACAGTTGTGTATGATGAAGGCTTTGTGCACACTGCCCGGGTATTGGGCACAGTTGTGTATGATGAAGATGTTGTGCACACTGCCCGGGTATTGGGCACAGTTGTGTCTGATGAAGACGTTGTGCACACTGCCCGGGTATTGGGCACAGTTGTGTATGATGAAGGCTTTGTGCACACTGCCCGGGTATTGGGCACAGTTGTGTATGATGAAGGTGTTGTGCACACTGCCCGGGTATTGGGCACAGTTGTTTATGATGAAGGCGTTGTGCACACTGCCCGGGTATTGGGCACAGTTGTGTATGATGAAGACGTTGTGCACACTGCCCGGGTATTGGGCACAGTTGTGTATGGTGAAGGCTTTGTGCACACTGCCCGGGTATTGGGCACAGTTGTGTACAATGAAGGCGTTGTGCACACTGCCCGGGTATTGGGCACAGTTGTTTATGATGAAGACGTTGTGCACACTGCCCGGGTATTGGGCACAGTTGTGTATCATGAAGGCTTTGTGCACACTGCCCGGGTATTGGGCACAGTTGTGTATGATGAAGACGTTGTGCATACTGCCTGGGTATTGGGCACAGTTGTGTATGATGAAGGCGTTGTGCACACTGCCCGGGTATTGGGCACAGTTGTTTATGATGAAGGCGTTGTGCACACTGCCCGGGTATTGGGCACAGTTGTGTATGATGAAGACGTTGTGCACACTGCCCGGGTATTGGGCACAGTTGTGTATGGTGAAGGCTTTGTGCACACTGCCCGGGTATTGGGCACAGTTGTGTATTATGAAGGCTTTGTGCACACTGCCCGGGTATTGGGCACAGTTGTGTATGATGAAGGCGTTGTGCACACTGCCCGGGTATTGGGCACAGTTGTTTATGATGAAGACGTTGTGCACACTACCCGGGTATTGGGCACAGTTGTTTATGATGAAGACGTTGTGCACACTGCCCGGGTATTGGGCACAGTTGTGTATTATGAAGGCTTTGTGCACACTGCCCGGGTATTGGGCACAGTTGTGTATGATGAAGACGTTGTGCATACTGCCCGGGTATTGGGCACAGTTGTGTATGATGAAGGCTTTGTGCACACTGCCCGGGTATTGGGCACAGTTGTGTATGATGAAGGCGTCGTGCACACTGCCCGGGTATTGGGCACAGTTGTTTATGATGAAGGCGTTGTGCACACTGCCCGGGTATTGGGCACAGTTGTGTATGATGAAGACGTTGTGCACACTGCCCGGGTATTGGGCACAGTTGTGTATGATGAAGGCGTTGTGCACACTGCCCGGGTATTGGGCACAGTTGGTTATGATGAAGGCGTTGTGCACACTGCCCGGGTATTGGGCACAGTTGTGTATGATGAAGACGTTGTGCACACTGCCCGGGTATTGGGCACAGTTGTGTATGGTGAAGGCTTTGTGCACACTGCCCGGGTATTGGGCACAGTTGTGTACAATGAAGGCGTTGTGCACACTGCCCGGGTATTGGGCACAGTTGTTTATGATGAAGACGTTGTGCACACTGCCCGGGTATTGGGCACAGTTGTTTATGATGAAGGCTTTGTGCACACTGCCCGGGTATTGGGCACAGTTGTGTATGATGAAGACGTTGTGCATACTGCCCGGGTATTGGGCACAGTTGTGTATGATGAAGACGTTGTGCACACTGCCCGGGTATTGGGCACAGTTGTGTATGATGAAGGCGTTGTGCACACTGCCCGGGTATTGGGCACAGTTGTGTATGATGAAGACGTTGTGCACACTGCCCGGGTATTGGGCACAGTTGTGTATGGTGAAGGCTTTGTGCACACTGCCCGGGTATTGGGCACAGTTGTGTACAATGAAGGCGTTGTGCACACTGCCCGGGTATTGGGCACAGTTGTTTATGATCAAGACGTTGTGCACACTGCCCGGGTATTGGGCACAGTTGTTTATGATGAAGACGTTGTGCACACTGCCCGGGTATTGGGCACAGTTGTGTATGATGAAGGCTTTGTGCACACTGCCCGGGTATTGGGCACAGTTGTGTATGATGAAGACGTTGTGCATACTGCCCGGGTATTGGGCACAGTTGTGTATGATGAAGACGTTGTGCACACTGCCCGGGTATTGGGCACAGTTGTGTATGATGAAGACGTTGTGCACACTGCCCGGGTATTGGGCACAGTTGTTTATGATGAAGACGTTGTGCACACTGCCCGGGTATTGGGCACAGTTGTTTATGATGAAGACGTTGTGCACACTGCCCGGGTATTGGACACAGCTGTGTCTGATGCGCAGCTGATGGTTACACGCGAGCTGCATGTTCATCGAGTGGAACCCCTTTCGGTTTGTGTAGAGCGGCCTGTCATCTGCAAATGTTCGCAGGAGGACATGCACCCCGTTGATCTCTCCTTGACCCGGGGTATCCCGGCGATGTATCGTGGTGGGCACGGGCCACATTGAAATGGATATATTGTGGCTTCTGGGGATATAGGGCCTCCCTGACAACGCGGATGTACCTTGGCACCGAGCTCTGTGAGATCCCAGACTGGATCCCACTCGTCACCTGGAAGGACCCCATGGCGTAAAGGTTCAGGGCAACCGTCACCTTGACAACCACTGGGAGCGGGTGTCCTCTCCTATTGATGGTGCCTGGAGCATCATGATCTGGCAGAAATTCTGCACTGTCCCCTGATCAGCCGGAGACTTCGACAGCATACCCGGTCCGGCCGGTCCTCGAATGTCAGGTGCTGCCGGTACACATGAGGCCCCATGTGGCACCTCCTTTGCCCCTCCTCCTCCTCCTCCTCCTCGGCCTGTTGTGTGGCCAGCACTCCATCCTTGGATTTGGATTTGTTTTATTGTCACGTGTACCGAGGTACAGTGAAACGTATTGTTCTGCGCACAGTCCAGACAGATCATTCCATACATGAAAAAAACACATAGGGCATACATAAATACACAATGTAAATACATAGCCACAAGCATCGAGTGAAGCATACAGGAGTGTAGTACTACTCAGTAGAGAAGATTTGTGAAGAGATCAGATCAGTCCATAAGAGGGTCATTCAGGAGTCGGGTAACAGCGGGGAAGAAGCTGTTTTTGAACCCAGTAAGAAGTCTTACAACACCAGGTTAAAGTCCAACAGGTTTGTTTCAAATCACTAGCTGCGGAGCACTGCTCCTTCCTCAGGTGATTCACCTCGGCACCATCTCCACCTCTACACCATTGATGCAGAAAGGGGTGTGTACGGTACTGCGCTTCCTGAAGTCAATGACCAACTCTTCAGTTTCGCTGACATTGAGGGAGAGATTGTTGTCATTGCACCACTCCACAAGGTTCTGTATCTCCCTCCTGTACTCTGACTCATCGTTGTTGAAGATCCGACCCACTATGGTTGTGTCATCGGCAAACTTGGACATGAAGTTGGAGCCAAATTTTGCCATGCAGTCGTGTGTATATAGGAAGTATAGTAGGGAGCTAGGTACACAGCTTTAAGGGACCCAGGTATTGAGGACAATCGTGGAGAAGGTGTTGTTGTTTATCCTTATTGATTATGGATCAGAAAGTTGAGGATCCAGTTGCAGAGTGAGGAGCCAAGTCCCAGATTTTGGAGCTTTGATATGAGCTTGGTTGAGATTATGGTGTTGAAGGCAGAACTGTAGTCAATGAATAAGAGTCTGATGGAAGATTCCTTGCTGTTGAGATGCTCCAGAGATAAACGGAGGGTCAGGGAGATGGCGTTTGTTGTGGACCAGGACTGGTCCATAACCTTTGCTGGTTATATTCAAATATCCATTGTCTGCAGGGGGGTAGGGATGGATGGGCATACTGTTAGCATGGTGCGTACCCCCCTGCCCAACCAGGTCCAATGGGACACACGGTGGCCCAGTTACCACTGCGGACCCTGCCCCCGCATGTCACCCCCCCACCCCGCTCCGCACCACTGGCCTCGACAGTTCAGACACCGTCGGGGCCTCTGGCCCATCCTTGCTGTCAGGGTACCATAGGCTGGTGCTGCCCTTGCCAGCGATATGCTCCGCAGCCCCTGTCCGGCGCCCCCTGTAGGGTCTACTGTGGGCATTGCCCTTGTGTGATCCGCGTGAAGTCCAGCCGGTGGGTGCCGGCTGGTTGGATAAAGGGGGGTGGTATGGTGGAGGGTGGGGTGTGGGGGTGGTGGGATTGGAGGGTACGAGGTGGAATGAGTCCATACAGCCCGTGTCACTCTGCAGGACCAGGGGTCAGGGTGGGTGGTCAGTGGGGTGAGCGGCAAGATGGCTGCCTTGCAGGCTGCTGAAATGGCGGAATGTGCCTGGACACTGCAATCTTGTGTGGGGAACCCATGGCCATCCGGTCCTTGTAACCCCCCCTCCCCCAGCAGTAGAACCGGCATCGAAGAGGTGGCGCCTCTCCGGCTCCGAACCCCTCTCTCTCCCTCATCAGCCACGGCGCCTGTTTCACGATTGTTAAAAGCACAAGTGAACCTCGCCGTCGGGAACTCCCCCCGATGGAGGCGGAGAATCGTGGAGTCCTGGAGAATACCGGGTCAGGCACGCTGATATGCCAATGCCATTTTCTCTAAGTGAGGAATGGAACACAATGACGCTGCTGTCGAGGCACTGGAGAATTGCCATTTTGAAACCGGCGCGCGCCACGATTTCAGAGTCAAAACTGATTCCCCACCGAATTGCATTTTGCGATTTTGGTGTCAGCCGACAGAGAAACCCCCCCAACATCTGTCCTTCCTGCAGTAACTGACTGCTTAACTAATAATGCAATGCCTCCTCCTCATTTACCCCCACCCCTGTCTCGCCTGAAGATTTTATATCAGCTGCCAATCCTGCCCCTCCCTCAACCACATCTCCGTGATGGCCACTATATCACAATTCCACAGGCTGGATTCTCCACCGGCGGATGCTTCATTTTGCCGTCAGCCCGGAGGTTTCCCAACGGTGTGGGGCTGCCCCACAATGGGAAACCCCATTGTTTAGCTGGCATAACAGAGCATCCCGCCAGTGAGGTGAAACAGAAATGTGGTGTAACGGGGCGGAGAATCCAGCCCCACGTGTCAATCCTCACCGTTAACTCATCCGCGTCACCTGTAATACTCCTGGAAATAAAGTAGATGCCATCCAGTCTTGCCTTCTCCCTTGAAATTTAATAAAGTTCTACTCCCTCTGACTTGATTGCTTTACTGAATAATGCTGCGTCCCTATTGTGCTAACATTCTGTGATCCCCTCTCCTTGCCAAATTATTTTAAACTCCTCCCAACAGCACGTGCAAACCCATCCACAAGGATGTTAGTCCCTCTGTGGTTGAGATGTCGACTGTCCCACTTGCACAGGTCCCACTTTCCCCACAAATGGTCCCAGTGATCTAGGAATTTACACCCCTCCCTCCTGCACCAGCTCTTAAGCCACGCGTTGATCTGCATTATTCTCCTATTTCTGTGCTCACTCACACCTGGCACTGGGAGTAATCCAGAGATTACAATAATAATAATAATAATCTTTATTGTCACAAGTAGGCTTACATTAACACAGCAATGAAGTTACTGTGATAAGCCTCTAGTCGCCACATTCTGGTGCCTGTTTGGGTACACTGGGGGAGAATTCAGAATGTCCAAATCACCTAACAGCACATCTGTCGGGACTTGTGGGAGGAAACCGGAGCATCCGGAGGAAACACACGCAGACACAGGGAGAACGTGCAGACTCCACACAAACAGTGACCCAAGCCAGGAATCGAACCTGGGACCCTGGAGCTGTGAGGCACGCAGTGCTACCCACTGTGCTGCCATACTGTGGGCAGCACGGTAGCATAGTGGTTAGCATCAATGCTTCACAGCTCCAGGGTCTCAGGTTCGGCTCCCGGCTGGGTCACTGTCTGTGCGGAGTCTGCACGTCCTCCCCGTGTGTGCGTGGGTTTCCTCTGGGTGCTCCAGTTTCCTCCCACAGTCCAAAGATGTGCGGGCTAGGTGGATTGGCCATGCTAAATTGCCCCTAGTGTCCTAAAAAGTAAGATTAAGGGGGAGTTGTTGGGTTACGGGTATACGGTGTATACGTGAGTTTGAGTGGGGTGATCATTGCTCGGCACAACATCGAGGGCTGAAGGGCCTGTTCTGTGCTGTACTGTTCTAAAAACTACCCAACCCGAGAGGTCCTGCTTTTTATTCTACTGCCTTGCTTCCTGAATTCTTGATGTAAGACTTCATCCTTCTACTGATGTCATTGGGACCAAGATGGACCATGACCTCTGCCTTATCTCCCCCCATTCAGGATTCCCTGCAGCCGTGCAGCAACATCCAAGTCCCTGGTACCAGGGAGACAACTCACCATTCAGGAGTCACGTTGATGGCCACAGTCATGCCTATCTTTTCCCCTGATATATGTTCCCCTATTATTATTGCTCTTCATCTCTTCCTCCCTTCCTGTACATACAGGCTCCTGTGGTGCCAGATGTTTGGCTCTGTCTGCACTCACTCACTCACTGGAGGAACCAGTACTTTCATCAGCTTCCAGGGAACTCCTGAACGACCTGCCTGTTTGTCAGAGACAGCCTGGTGCTCATCCTTTCCCTTCCATCTTCAAGTCCCTTCAGCTCCGGTGTGAACAACTCTCTAAGCGTGCTACTGTTGCTCCTTCTGGGTGAGTGTGCTTAACACTCAATTGGCTCTGTTTTATTCCTAAGCTCTAGAGTCGCCAGGTATCCTTATGATACCGCCACGAGGTTCAAGTTCAAGTTCAGATCAATGACTCCATACACCAGTTAGTAAGTTCAAACAAGACACGTTTATTATTACAGTTATTTGCTACTCATGCATATAAAACTAAGACTAAACTGTTCCTACCACTACTAGGCCAAAACTTATCTGAAATAAGGGAACTGCCGGATCAGGGGACAATGGCCTCTTGCTTTGTCCTGGATGCGCAGGCTTCCAGTTGGTGTGGACTAAAGGGGTCAGGAGTGTCTACTCTCGTAGCGTGCGTTGTATGACACTTACTTGTCGGTGTAGCAATTGGCCAAGCCTCTCCTTCTCACGTTCATGTTCCTGGACAGCTGGTGCAAAGGTGTTCTGCTGGGAGGGCCGGCTAAGAGAGAGAGCTGGGGTCGGGGTCTCTGTCTTATACTGTTTTGTGTTTCGCCCCCATCTGGGCAAACCCTCTATAAACTTGCAATCGATTGGGTCTCTTCCCAATCGATTGATTTGAATTTCCCCAATAACGGGGCTGTTCCTCGATTACTGGGCGGTTCTTGGGGCTGTTTGTATCTTATTGTCCGGGACTCCTGCTGGCGCTGAAGAGTCTAGCTTGGCCTTTCTTATTCTTAATTGTGTCCATTGTGCCTGGGAATCACCGGGAATCGCTCAATTAATATGCGTAGCTTGTTAGTTTCTATGCTGTCTGGTTTCTTCACAGACAGAATCCAAAGAGAGGTTCTGCAACCTGCTTGCCTCTCTGTCATTGTCCAATTTTCCCTGCATGCATCTCAATGTTCCATTTTATGTCGGGAAGTGGCCAGCTTCGGTGGCTACACTACCCATGGTGCTCTCCGCCCCAAGGATGTTCCACACTATCTCCACCCGCCATTCCAGATCTGAAATCCGAGTTTCCGGAAGCTACAGCTGGACAGCCTTTCTGCACAAATGCTGGTCCCGGGCACTGGAATGTATCTGGCTTCCCACATAGAACAGGAGGAACATAACACGGCTTTGAGCTCTCCTCTCATGACTAAACTATTTAAATTAAAAATTTTATTAAAAAATAAGATAAATCAAACAGGTCCCTTCCCTTGCTGAAAAATGACTGACAATTTAATCCAATTTGAAAATACCCTCCAGGACATACTCACCAATCAGCTGCTCCCATTAGTCTCACGCACTTTCTGAAATGTGCCATTACCTCAGACCGAGGCTGTCTATCTCCGTACTATCGGCATTTTACCCTGCCGTTGCTGCCACCACTGAAAAGATAAAGGTGAGGGTGGTTGGAGCTGCACTCATCCAGGCAAGTGGAGAGTATTCCATCACACTCCTGACTTGTGTCTTGTACATGGTGGACAGGGCTTGGGGAGTCAGGAGGTTAGTTACTCGCCGTAGGATTCCCAGCCTTTGATGAGTTTTGTTAAGCACAGTATTGATATGGATGGTCCAGTTCAGTTTCTGCTCAATGATAACCCCCAGGATGTTGAAAATGGGGCATTCAGCAATGGTAATGACATTGAAAGGGGCAGCAGTTAGATTCATTCTTGTTGGTGATGGTCATTGTCTGGCACATGTGTGATGCAAATGTTACTTGCCACTTTTCAGCCCAAGCCTGGATATTGTCTAGGTCTTGCTGCATTTACACAGGGATGGTTTCAGTATCTGAGAAGTCGTGAATGGTGCTGAACATTGTGCAGTCATTCGGGAACATCCCCACCTCTGCGTTATGATTGAAGGAAGGTAATTGATGAAGCAACAGAAGATGGTTGGGCCTAGGTCACTACTCTGAGGAACTCCTGCAGTGATGTCCTGGAACTGAAATGATTGACCTCCAACAACCACAACCATCCACCTTTGTGCCAGGTATGGCTCCAACCAGGAGAGACTTTTCCCACTGCTTCCCATTCAGTCCAGTTTTGCTTGGGTTCCTTGATGCCAAACTTGGTCAAGGGCAGTCACTCTCACCTCACCTCGAGAGTTTAGCACCTTTGTCTATGTTTGAACAAAGGCTGGAATGAGTTCAGGAGCTGAGTGACCCTCATGAAACCCAAACTGGGCCTCAGTGAGCAGATTATTGCTAAGAGCCGCTGATAACACTGTTGATGACACCTTCCATCATGATGCTAATGATTGAGAGCAGAATGACTGGGTGATAATTAGCTGGGTTGTATTTGTCCTGTTTCCTGTGTACTGACACACCTGGGCTACTTTCCACATTGTCGGGTAGATGCCAGTGTTGTAGCTGTACTGGAACAGCTTGGCTAGGCGTGAAGCACGTTCTGTGGCACAAGTCTTCAGTACTATTGCTGGGATGTTGTCAGGACCCATAGGCTTTGCAGCATCCAGAGCCTTCAGCTGTTTCTTCATATCACGTGGAGTGAATCAAACTGGCTGAAGACTGATATCGGTGATGCTGAAGACCTACGGAGGAGACCGAGATGGATCATCCACTCAGCGTTTCTGGTTGAAGAGTGTTATTACTGCTTCAGCCTTATTGTTTGCACTTATGTGTTGGGCTCCCCCATCATTGAGGATGGGGATCTTTGTGGAGCCTCCTACCCCAGTGAGTTGTTTAATTGTCCACCACCATTCATGGCTGGATGTGGAAGGACTGCAGAGCTTAGATCTGACCTGTTGGTTATGGATCTATTGCTGAGCTCTGTCTAATACTTGTTGCTTATGCTGTTTAGCAGGCAGGTAATCCTGTGTTGTAGGTTTAGGATGTTGACACC
Organism: Scyliorhinus canicula; assembly: GCF_902713615.1. Classification (NCBI taxonomy): domain Eukaryota; kingdom Metazoa; phylum Chordata; class Chondrichthyes; order Carcharhiniformes; family Scyliorhinidae; genus Scyliorhinus; species Scyliorhinus canicula. The sequence goes on along the minus strand of NC_052149.1, from coordinate 126,722,213 downwards.
TCATTTTTCGGTATGCCTGTTGTTGTTCCTGGCATGCACTCCTGCACTCTTCCTTAAACCAGGGTTGATCCCCTGGGTTGGTGGGAATGGTAGAGTGGGGGATATGCAGTCACGAGGTTGCAGTTTGTGGTTGAGTCCAATTCTGCTGCTGATGATGACCCACAGCACCTCATGGATGCCCAGTCTTGAGTTTCTGGATCTGTTCAAAGTCTATCTCATTTAGTACGGTGATAGTGTCACAGAACATGATGGAGGATATGCTCAATGCGAAGATGGGATTTTGTCCCCAGAAGGACTGTGCGGTGCTCACTCCTATTGATGCTGCCATGGACAGATGTATCTGTGGCAGGCAGGTTGGTGAGGATGAGGTCAAGAATGATTTTCCCTCTTGTTGGTTCCCTCACCACCTGCTGCAGTCCCAGTCGAGCAGCAATGTCCTTTATGACCCTGGCCAGCTCGGTCTGTGGTGGTACTACTGAGCCACTCTTGGTGATGGACATTGAAGTCCCACATCCAGAGTATATTCTGTGGCCTTGCCAACCTCAGTGCTTCCTCCAAGTGGTGTTCAACATGGAGGAGTAATGATTCATCAGTTAAGGGTTTGACTGTACGTGGTAATCAACATGAGGTTTCCATGTCTGGGTTTGACCTGATGCCATGGCATTTCATGGTGTCCTGCGTTGATGTTCAGGACTCCCAGGGTAACTCCCTCCCGGCAGTCACTGTGCCTCTGGTGGGTCCTGCCAGTGGGAGCATTAGCCTGGGCTCTCTAGATTACTGGCCCAGTGACAATACCACAGAGCCACCACCTGCCCTTTTTACACCGATAGCTGCCGTATTCTGGTAAGTTTAAAGATCACAAAGCTGCTCAGTGTGTTTGAATGTCTGAGTCAATGGGTGTGTGAGGGTGTGCAAGTGGGGAGGTGCGTGAGGTAAGTGAGGAGGGTGGGGACATGAGTGAGGTAAGTGAGAAGGGTAGGAAGGTGGGTAAGGTGGCAAGAGAGGAGGGTAATAGCTGAGTACTATGATAGCTGGGTAGGATGATTGCTAGGTAGGGTGGGTGGATAGGTAGGGTGGTAGCTGTGTCGGGTGATGGCTGGGTAGGGTGAGTAGATCGGTAGGGTGAAAGCTGGATAGGGTGATAGCTGGGTAGGGTGATCGCTGGGTAAGGTGATAACTGGGTTGGGTGATAGCTGGGTAGGGTGGGTATATGGATCGGGTGATAGCTGGTTAGGGTGATAGCTGGTTAGGGTGATAGCTGGGTAGGGTGTGTGGATGGGAAGGGTGGTAGCTGGGTCGGGTGATGGCTGGGTAAAGTGTCAGGTGGGAGGGTGCCTGGTGGGTCGGGCGGTAGCTGGGTAGAGTGGGTAGATGGGTAGGGTGATAGCTGGGTCGGGTGATAGCTGGATAGGGTGGGTAGATGGGGAGGGTGATAGCTGGGTAGGGTGGGTAGATGGGGAGGGTGATAGCTGGGTAGGGTGATAGCTGGGTAGGGTGGGTGGCTGGGTAGGGTGATAGCTGGGAAGGGTGGGTAGATGGGTAGGGTGATAGCTGGGTAGGTTGATAGCTGGGGAGGGTGGGTAGATGGGTACGGTGATAGCTGGGTAGGGTGATAGCTGGGTAGGGGGATAGCTGGGTTGGGTGGGTAGCTGGGTAGGGTGGGTAGCTGGGTAGGGTGATAGCTGGGTAGGGTGATAGCTGGGTAGGGTGATAGCTGGGTCGGGTGATGGCTGGGTAGGGTGGCAGGTGGGAGGGTGCCAGGTTGGTCGGACAGTAGCTGGGTAGAGTGGGTAGATGGGTAGGGAGATAGCTGGGTAGGGTGATAGCTGGGTAGGGTGATAGCTGGGTAGGGTGATAGCTGGGTAGGGTGATAGCTGGGTAGGGTTGGTAGATGGGTAGGGTGATAGCTGGGTAGGGTGGGTAGCTGGGTAGTGTGATAGCTGGATAGGGTGAAAGCTGAGTAGGGTGATCGCTGGGTAGGGTGATAGCTGGGTCGGGTGATAGCTGGATAGGGTGGGTAGATGGGGAGGGTGATAGCTGGGTAGGGGTATAGCTGTGTAGGGTGACAGCTGGGTAGGGTTATAGCTGGATAGGTTGGGCAGATGTGTAGGGTGATAACTGGGTAGGGAGGGTAGATGGGTAGGGTGATAGCTGGGTAGGGTGATAGCTGGGTAGGGTGGGTAGATGGGGAGGGTGATAGATGGGTAGGGTGGGTAGATGGGTAGTGTGATAGGTGGATAGGGTGATAGCTGGGTAGGTTTATAGCTGGGTAGTGTGATAGCAGGGTAGGGTGATAGCTGGGTATGGTGATAGCTGGGTAGGGTGATAGCTGGGTAGGGTGGGTAGCTGGGTAGGGTGGGTAGCTGGGTAGTGTGATAGCTGGGTAGGGTGATAGCTGGGTAGGGTGATAGCTGGGTAGGGTGGGTAGCTGGGTAGGGTGATAGCTGGGTAGGGTGATAGCTGGGTCGGGTGATAGCTGGATAGGGTGATAGCTGGGTCGGGTGATAGCTGGATAGGGTGATAGCTGTGTAGGGTGATAGCTGGGTAGGGTGGGTAGACGGGTACGGTGATAGGTGGGTAGGGTGGGTAGATGGGGAGTGTGGGTCGATGGATAGGGAGATAGGTGGGTCGGGTCGGTAGATAGGGAGGGTGATAGTTGGGTAGGGTGATAGCTGGGTAGGGTGGGTAGATGGGGAGGGTGATAGCTGGGTAGGGTGGGTAGCTGGGTAGGGTGATAGCTGGGTAGGGTGGGTAGCTGGGTAGGGTGATAGCTGGGTAGGGTGGGTAGCTGGGTAGGGTGATAGCTCGGTAGGCTGGGTAGAGGGGGAGGGTGATAGCTGGGTAGGGAGATAGCTGGGACGGGTGATAGATGGGTAGGGTGATAGCTGGGTAGGGTGGGTAGCTGGGTAGGGTGCTAGTTGGGTATGGTGATAGCTGGGTAGGGTGGGTAGCTAGGTAGGGTGATAGCAGGGTAGGGTGGGTAGCTGGGTAGGGTAGGTAGCTGGGTAGGGTGATAGTTGGGTAGGGTGGGTAGCTGGGTAGGGTGATAGCTGGGTAGGGTGATAGCTGGGTAGGGTGGGTAGCTGGGTAGGGTGATAGTTGGGTAGGGTGGGTAGATGGGTAGGGTGATAGCTGGGCAGGGTGATAGCTGGGTAGGGTGATAGCTGGGTAGGATGGAGAGCTGTGTAGAGTGATAGCTGGGTAGGGTGATAGCTGGGTAGGGTGATAGCTGGGTAGGGTGATAGCTGGGTAGGGCATGTAGCTGGGTAGGGTGGGTAGGTGTGTAGGGTGATAGCTGGGTAGGTTGATAGCTGGGTAGGGTGATAGCTGGGTAGGGTGATAGCTGGGTAGGGTGATAGCTGGGTAGGGTGACAGCTGGGTATGGTGATAGCTGGGTAGGTTGTGTAGCTGGGTAGGGTGGGGAGGTGTGTAGGGTGATAGCTGGGAAGGGAGATACCTGGGTAGGGTGATCGCTGGGTAGTGTGAGAGCAGGGTAGGGAGATAGCTGGGGAGGCTGATAGCTGGGTATGGTGAGAGCTGGGGAGGGAGATAGCTGGGTAGGGTGGGTAGCTGTGTATGGTGGGTAGATGGGGAGGGTGATAGCTGGGTAGGGTGGGTAGATGGGTAGGGTGATAGCTGGATAGGGTGATTGCTGGGTAGAGTGGGTAGATGGGTAGGGTGGGTAGCTGAGTAGGGTGGGTAGCTGGAGAGGGTGATAGGTGGGTAGGGTGATAGCTGGGTAGGGTGATAGCTGGGTTGGGTGATGGCTGGGTAGTGTGGCAGGTGGGAGGGTGCCTGGTGGTTCGGGCGGTAGCTGGGTAGAGTGGGTAAATGGGTAGGGTGATCGCTGGATAGGGTGATAGCTGGGTAGGGTGATAGCTGGGTATGGTGGGTAGATGGGTAGGGTGATAGCTGGGTAGGGTGATAGCTGGGTAGGGTGATAGCTGGGTAGGGTGCTAGCTGGGTAGGGTGATAGCTGGGTAGGGTGCTAGCTGGGTAGGGTGATAGCTGGGTCGGGTGATAGCTGGGTAGGGTGATAGCTGGGTAGGGTGGGTAGCTGGGTAGGGTGATAGCTGGGTCGGGTGGGTAGATGGGTAGGGTGATAGCTGTGTAGGGTGGGTAGCTGGGTAGGGTGATAGCTGGTTAGGGTGATAGCTGGGTAGGGTGGGTAGATGTGTAGGGTGATAGCTGGGGAGCCGGACAGCTGGGCAAGATGATAGCTGGGAAGGGTGATAGCTGGGTAGGGTGGTAGCTGGGTAGGTTGATAGCTGGGTAGGGTGGGTAGAAGGGGAGGGTGATAGCTGGGAAGGGTGATAGCTGGGTAGGGTGATAGCTGGGTGGGGTGATAGCTGGGTAGGGTGATAGCTGGGTAGGGTGATAGCTGGGCAGGGTGATAGCTGGGCAGGGTGATAGCTGTGTAGGGTGATAGCTGGGTAGGGTGGGTAGCTGGGTGGGGTGATAGCTGGGTAGGGTGATAGCTGGGTAGGGTGATAGCTGGAAAGGGTGATAACTGGGTAGGGTGATAGCTGGGTGGGGTGATAGCTGGGTAGGGTGATAGCTGGGTAGGGTGATGGCTGGGTAGGGTGATAGCTGGGTAGGGTGATAGCTGGGTAGGGTGATGGCTGGGTAGGGTGATGGCTGGGTAGGGTGATAGCTGGGTAGGGTGGGTAGCTGGGTAGGGTGATAGCTGGGTAGGGTGATAGCTGGGTAGGGTGATAGCTGGGTAGGGTGATGGCTGGGTAGGGTGATAGCTGGGTAGGGTGATAGCTGGGTAGGGTGATAGCTGGGTAGGGTGATAGCTGGGTAGTGTGTGTAGCTGGGTAGGGTGATTGATGGTTAGGGTGATAGCTGGGTAGTGTGGGTAGATGTGTAGGGTGATAGCTGGGTAGGGAGGGTAGATGGGTAGGGTGATAGCTGGGAAGGTTGACACCTGGGCAAGATGATATATGTGTAGGGTGGTAGCTGGGTAGGGTGGTAGCTGGGTAGCGTGATAGCTGGGTAGGGTGGTAGCTGGGTAGGGTGATAGCTGGGTATGGTGATAGCTGGGTATGGTGGGTAGCTGGGTAGTGTGATAGCTGGGTAGTGCGGGTAGCTGGGTAGGGTGATAGCTGGGTAGGGTGATAGCTGGGTAGGGTGGGTAGCTGGGTAGGGTGATAGCTGGGTAGGGTGATAGCTGGGTAGGATGATAGCTGGGTAGGGCGGGTAGCTTGGTAGTGTGATAGCTGGGTAGGCTGGTTAGCTGGGTAGGGTGATAGCTGGGTAGGGTGGGTAGCTGGGTAGTGTGATAGCTGGGTAGAGTGATAGCTGGGTAGGGTGATAGCTGGGTAGGGTGATAGCTGGGTATGGTGATAGCTGGGATGGGTGATAGCTGGGTAGGGTGCTAGCTGGGTAGGGTGATAGCTGGGTAGTGTGGGTTGCTGGGTAGTGTGATAGCTGGGTAGAGTGATAGCTGGGTAGGGTGATTGCTGTGTAGGGTGATTATCTGGGTAGGGTGATAGCTGGGTAGGGTGATAGCTGGGTAGGGTGATAGCTGGGTAGGGTAATAGCTGGGTAGGGTTATAGCTGGGTAGGGTGATACCTGGGTAGGGTGATGGCTGGGTATGGTGATAGCTGGGTAGGGTGATGGCTGGGTAGGGTGGGTAGCTGGGTAGGGTGTGTAGCTGGGTAAGGTGACAGCTGGGTAGTGTGATAGCTAGGTAGGGTGATAGCTGGGTAGGGTGATAGCTGGGTAGGGTGATAGCTGGGTAGGATGATAGCTGGGTAGGGTGATAGCTGGGTAGGGTGATAGCTGGGTAGGGTAATAGCTGGGTAGGGTGGGTAGGTGGGTAGGGTGATAGCTGGGTAGGGTGATAGCTAGGTAGGGTGATAGCTGGGTAGGGTGGGTAGCTGGGTAGGGTGATAGCTTGTAAGGGTGAAAGCTGGGTAGGGTGGGTACATGTGTAGAGTGATAGCTGGGGAGGGTGACAGCTGGGCAAGATGATAGCTGGGTAGGTTGATAGCTGGGTAGGGTGGTAGCTGGGTAGGGTGATAGCTGGGTAGGGTGATAGCTGGGTAGTGTGATTGCTGGGTAGGGTGGTAGCTGGGTAGGGTGATAGCAGGGTAGGTTGATAGCTGGGTAGGGTGTGTAGAAGGGGAGGGTGATAGCTGGGAAGGGTGATAGCTGGGTAGGGTGATAGCTGGGTGGGGTGATAGCTGGGTATGGTGATAGCTGGGTAGGGTGATAGCTGGGCAGGGTGAAGGCTGGGCAGGGTGATAGCTGTGTAGGGTGATAGCTGGGTAGGGTGGGGAGCTGGGTAGGGTGATAGCTGGGTAGGGTGATAGCTGGGTAGGGTGATAGCTGGGTAGGGTGATAGCTAGGTAGGGTGATAGCTGCGTGGGGTGATAGCTGGGTAGGGTGATAGCTGGGTAGGGTGATAGCTGGGTAGGGTGATTGCTGGGTAGGGTGATAGCTGGGTAGGGTGATGGCTGGGTAGGGTGATAGCTGGGTAGGGTGATAGCTGGGTAGGGTGATGGCTGGGTAGGGTGATGGCTGGGTAGGGTGATAGCTGGGTAGGGTGGGTAGCTGGGTTGGGTGATAGCTGGGTAGGGTGATAGCTGGGTAGGGTGATAGCTGGGTAGGGTGATGGCTGGGTAGGGTGATAGCTGGGTAGGGTGATAGCTGGGTAGGGTGATAGCTGGGTAGGGTGATAGCTGGGTAGTGTGTGTAGCTGGGTAGGGTGATAGATGGTTAGGGTGATAGCTGGGTAGTGTGGGTAGATGTGTAGGGTGATAGCTGGGTAGGGAGGGTAGATGGGTAGGGTGATAGCTGGGGAGGGTGACAGCTGGGCAAGATGATATCTGTGTAGGGTGGTAGCTGGGTAGGGTGGTAGCTGGGTAGCGTGATAGCTGGGTAGGGTGGTAGCTGGGTACGGTGATAGCTGGGTATGGTGATAGCTGGGTATGGTGGGTAGCTGGGTAGTGTGATAGCTGGGTAGTGCGGGTAGCTGGGTAGGGTGATAGCTGGGTAGGGTGATAGCTGGGTAGGGTGGTAGCTGGGTAGGGTGATAGCTGGGTATGGTGATAGCTGGGTATGGTGGGTAGCTGGGTAGTGTGATAGCTGGGTAGTGCGGGTAGCTGGGTAGGGTGATAGCTGGGTAGGGTGATAGCTGGGTAGGGTGGGTAGCTGGGTAGGGTGATAGCTGGGTAGGGTGATAGCTGGGTAGGATGATAGCTGGGTAGGGCGGGTAGCTTGGTAGTGTGATAGCTGGGTAGGCTGGTTAGCTGGGTAGGGTGATAGCTGGGTAGGGTGGGTAGCTGGGTAGTGTGATAGCTGGGTAGAGTGATAGCTGGGTAGGGTGATAGCTGGGTAGGGTGATAGCTGGGTAGGGTGATAGCTGGGTTGGGTGATAGCTGGGTAGGGTGCTAGCTGGGTAGGGTGATAGCTGGGTAGGGTGGGTTGCTGGGTAGTGTGATAGCTGGGTAGGGTGGGTAGCTGGGTAGTGTGATAGCTGGGTAGAGTGATAGCTGGGTAGGGTGATAGCTGGGTAGGGTGATTATCTGGGTAGGGTGATAGCTGGGTAGGGTGGTAGGTGGGCAGGGTGGTAGCTGGGTAGGGTGATAGCTGTGTAGGGTAATAGCTGGGTAGGGTGATAGCTGGGTAGGGTGATACCTTGGTAGGGTGATGGCTGGGTATGGTGATAGCTGGGTAGGGTGATGGCTGGGTACAGTGATAGCTGGGTAGGGTGATAGCTGGGTAGGGTGATTGCTGGGTATGGTGATAGTTCGGTAGGGTGATAGCTGGGTTGGGTGATAGCTGGGTAGGGTGTTAGCTGGTTTGGGTGATAGCTGGGTAGTGTGATAGCTGGGTAGGGTGATAGCTGGGTAGGGTGATAGCTGGGTAGGGTGTTAGCTGGGTAGGGTGATAGCTGGGTAGGGTGTTAGCTGGTTTGGGTGATAACTGGGTAGTGTGATAGCTGGGTAGGGTGATAGCTGGGTAGGGTGATAGCTGGGTAGGGTGATAGCTGGGTAGGGTGATAGCTGGGTAGGGTGGGTATCTGGGTAGGGTGATAGCTGGGTAGGCTGTTAGCTGGTTTGGGTGATAGCTGGGTAGGGTGTTAGCTGGGTAGGGTGATAGCAGGGTAGGGAGGGTAGATGGGTAGGGTGATAGCTGGGTCGGGTGATAGCTGGGTAGGGTGATAGCTGGGTAGGGTGATAGCTGGGTAGGGTGATAGCTGGGTAGGGAGGGTAGATGGGTAGGGTGATAGCTGGATAGGGTGGGTAGCTGGGTAGGGTGGGTAGCTGGGTAGGGTGATAGCTGGGTGGGGTGATAGCTGGGTAGGGTGATAGCTGGGTAGGATTAGTAGCTGGGTAGGGTGATAGCTGGGTAGGGTGATAGCTGGGTAGGGGATAGCTGGGTAGGGTGATAGCTGGGTAGGGTGGGTAGCTGGGTAGGGTTTTAGCTGAGTGGGGTGATAGCTGGGTAGGGTGATAGCTGGGTAGGGTGGGTCAGTGGGTAGGGTGATAGGTGGGTAGGGTGATAGCTGGGTAGGGTGATAGCTGGGTAGGGTGATAGCTGGGTAGGGAGGGTAGATGGGTAGGGTGATAGCTGGATAGGGTGGGTAGCTGGGTATGGTGGGTAGCTGGGTAGGGTGATAGCTGGGTAGGGTGATAGCTGGGTAGGGTGATAGCTGGGTAGGATTAGTAGCTGGGTAGGGTGATAGCTGGGTAGGGTGATAGCTGGGTAGGGGATAGCTGGGTAGGGTGATAGCTGGGTAGGGTGGGTAGCTGGGTAGGGTTTTAGCTGAGTGGGGTGATAGCTGGGTAGGGTGATAGCTGGGTAGGGTGGGTCAGTGGGTAGGGTGATAGCTGGGTAGGGTGATAGCTGGGTAGGGTGATAGCTGGGTAGGGTGATTGCTGGGTAGGGTGATAGCTGGGTAGGGTGATGGCTGGGTAGGTTGATAGCTGGGTAGGGTGATAGCTGGGTAGGGTGATGGCTGGGTAGGGTGATGGCTGGGTAGGGTGATAGCTGGGTAGGGTGGGTAGCTGGGTTGGGTGATAGCTGGGTAGGGTGATAGCTGGGTAGGGTGATAGCTGGGTAGGGTGATGGCTGGGTAGGGTGATAGCTGGGTAGGGTGATAGCTGGGTAGGGTGATAGCTGGGTAGGGTGATAGCTGGGTAGTGTGTGTAGCTGGGTAGGGTGATAGATGGTTAGGGTGATAGCTGGGTAGTGTGGGTAGATGTGTAGGGTGATAGCTGGGTAGGGAGGGTAGATGGGTAGGGTGATAGCTGGGGAGGGTGACAGCTGGGCAAGATGATATCTGTGTAGGGTGGTAGCTGGGTAGGGTGGTAGCTGGGTAGCGTGATAGCTGGGTAGGGTGGTAGCTGGGTACGGTGATAGCTGGGTATGGTGATAGCTGGGTATGGTGGGTAGCTGGGTAGTGTGATAGCTGGGTAGTGCGGGTAGCTGGGTAGGGTGATAGCTGGGTAGCGTGATAGCTGGGTAGGGTGGTAGCTGGGTAGGGTGATAGCTGGGTATGGTGATAGCTGGGTATGGTGGGTAGCTGGGTAGTGTGATAGCTGGGTAGTGCGGGTAGCTGGGTAGGGTGATAGCTGGGTAGGGTGATAGCTGGGTAGGGTGGGTAGCTGGGTAGGGTGATAGCTGGGTAGGGTGATAGCTGGGTAGGATGATAGCTGGGTAGGGCGGGTAGCTTGGTAGTGTGATAGCTGGGTAGGCTGGTTAGCTGGGTAGGGTGATAGCTGGGTAGGGTGGGTAGCTGGGTAGTGTGATAGCTGGGTAGAGTGATAGCTGGGTAGGGTGATAGCTGGGTAGGGTGATAGCTGGGTAGGGTGATAGCTGGGTAGGGTGATAGCTGGGTAGGGTGCTAGCTGGTAGGGTGATAGCTGGGTAGGGTGGGTTGCTGGGTAGTGTGATAGCTGGGTAGGGTGGGTAGCTGGGTAGTGTGATAGCTGGGTAGAGTGATAGCTGGGTAGGGTGATAGCTGGGTAGGGTGATTATCTGGGTAGGGTGATAGCTGGGTAGGGTGGTAGCTGGGCAGGGTGGTAGCTGGGTAGGGTGATAGCTGTGTAGGGTAATAGCTGGGTAGGGTGATAGCTGGGTAGGGTGATACCTTGGTAGGGTGATGGCTGGGTATGGTGATAGCTGGGTAGGGTGATGGCTGGGTATGGTGATAGCTGGGTAGGGTGATAGCTGGGTAGGGTGATTGCTGGGTATGGTGATAGTTCGGTAGGGTGATAGCTGGGTTGGGTGATAGCTGGGTAGGGTGTTAGCTGGTTTGGGTGATAGCTGGGTAGTGTGATAGCTGGGTAGGGTGATAGCTGGGTAGGGTGATAGCTGGGTAGGGTGTTAGCTGGGTAGGGTGATAGCTGGGTAGGGTGTTAGCTGGTTTGGGTGATAACTGGGTAGTGTGATAGCTGGGTAGGGTGATAGCTGGGTAGGGTGATAGCTGGGTAGGGTGATAGCTGGGTAGGGTGATAGCTGGGTAGGGTGGGTATCTGGGTAGGGTGATAGCTGGGTAGGCTGTTAGCTGGTTTGGGTGATAGCTGGGTAGGGTGTTAGCTGGGTAGGGTGATAGCAGGGTAGGGAGGGTAGATGGGTAGGGTGATAGCTGGGTCGGGTGATAGCTGGGTAGGGTGATAGCTGGGTAGGGTGATAGCTGGGTAGGGTGATAGCTGGGTAGGGAGGGTAGATGGGTAGGGTGATAGCTGGATAGGGTGGGTAGCTGGGTAGGGTGGGTAGCTGGGTAGGGTGATAGCCTGGTAGGGTGATAGCTGGGTAGGGTGATAGTTGGGTAGGATTAGTAGCTGGGTAGGGTGATAGCTGGGTAGGGTGATAGCTGGGTAGGGGATAGCTGGGTAGGGTGATAGCTGGGTAGGGTGGGTAGCTGGGTAGGGTTTTAGCTGAGTGGGGTGATAGCTGGGTAGGGTGATAGCTGGGTAGGGTGGGTCAGTGGGTAGGGTGATAGGTGGGTAGGGTGATAGCTGGGTAGGGTGGGTAGCTGGGTAGGGTTTTAGCCGTGTTGGGTGATAGCTGGGTAGGGTGATAGCTGGGTAGGGTGGGTAGGGTGATAGCTGGGTAGGGTGATAGCCGTGTTGGGTGATAGCTGGGTAGGGTGATAGCTGGGTAGGGTGATAGCTGGGTTGGGTGATAGCTGGGTAGGGTGATAGCTGGGTAGGGTGATAGCTGGGTATTGTGATAGCTGGGTAGGGTGATAGCTGGGTAGGGTGGTAGCTGGGTAGGGTGGTAGCTGGGAAGGGTGGTAGCTGGGTAGGGTGGGTAGCTGGGTAGGGTGATAGCTGGGTAGGGTGATAGCTGTGTAGGATGGTAGTTGCACACGGTGCCAGATGGGTAGGTTGGTTATTGAGTCGGGTGGTTCCTGCCGCCGCTCCAGGACGAGCTATTCCAGGGCAGATACATCACTGGCATCTACCCAGCAATGTGGAAAATTGCCCAGGAATGTCCTGTACACAAAAAGCAGAAGAAATCCAATCCGGCCAATTACCGTCCATCAGCCCACTCTCAATCATCAGCAAAATGATGAAAGGGGTCATCAACAATGCTATCAAGTGCCACTTGCTACACAATAACCTGCTCACTGATGCTCAGTTTGGGTTCTGCCAAAGTCACTCAGCTCAACATGGAGAAAAGAGCTGAACTCCAGAGGTGAGGCCAGAGTGACTGTCCTTTGACATCGAGGCAGCATTTGACCGAGTTTGGCATCAAGGAGCCCGAGCAAAACTGGAGTCAATGGGAATCAGGGGGGAAACCCTCGGCTGGTCGCAGTCATACCCAGCACATAGAACATAGAACACACAGTGCAGAAGAAGGCCATTCGGTCCATTACTTCTGCACCGACCCACTTAAGCCCTCATTTGCACCCTGTCCCCGAAACCCAATAATCCCTCCTGACCGTTTTGGACAATGAGGGCGGTTCAGCATGGCCAATCCACCAAACCTCCACGTCTTTAGACTGCATGAGGAAACCCACGCAGACACGGGGAGAACGTGCAGGCTCCTCACAGACAGTGACCCAGCGGGGAATCGAACCTGGGACCCTGGCGCTGTGAAGCAACAGTGCTAACCACTTTGACCCCATCCAACAAGAGGGAAGTTAAACATTGCTCCATGTCTTTCACTGGCATTGCCATTGCTAAATCCCCATTTTAAACATCCTGGGGTTGCCATTGACCAGAAACTGAACTGGTCGAGCCATCTAAAAACTGTGGCGACAGGAACAGGTCAGAGGTTAGGAAGTCCTGTGGTGAGTAACTCACCTCCTGACTCCTTGCCTCCCCACTATCTACAAGGCACAAGTCAGGAGTGTAATGGAATACTCAGACCCAGGCACCCATTCCTGCCGGCAGGGGTACTGGTGGCTGGTACAACCCATGTGGGCGTTCTCCTTGGGTGGGCCTCATGTTGCCCCGCCAGCAGGGTGGCGCCCGGCTGTCAGAAGGGAGGGGGAGGTTGGGGATCGGGTGGTGGTGATGGGGTGGGGTGGAGTAGGCCGGTGACGCTCTGCACAGCCATGGGCTATGGTGGGTGGTCAGTGGGGTGCGCAGTCAGATGGCTACAGGCCTTGGCAATGGCAGCTGAAGGCACAGCCACCAATGGGGGAGCGATTCTGATCAGGAATGTACAAGAGGCCAGAATTAGAGGAACACAGATATCTCGGAGGGTTGTGGGGCTGGAGGAGATTCCAGAGATAGGGAGGGGCGAGGACATGGAGGGATTGGAAAACAAGGATGAGAATTTTAAAACCAAGACATTGCTTGGCCAGGAGTCAGTGTGGGTCAGTGAGTACAGGGGGTGATAGGGGAACGGGACTTGGTGGGAGTTCAGGCTGGGACAGCAGAGTTTTGGATGAGCTCATGTTTCCGGAGGGTAGGATGTGGGAGAGCAGCCAGGAGTGTATTGGAATAGTCACGTCCAGAGGTAACGGAGACATGGGTGATGGTTTCCGCAGTAGATGAGCTGAGACGGGTGAAGTTGAGCGATGTTACTGAGGTGGAAATAGACCATCTTAGTGATGTCACCAATGTGAGGTCGGAAGCTCAGCTCGGGGTTAAATGTCAGCCCCAGTTTGTGAAGAGACTGGTTTAATGTCAGACTGTTACCATGGAGAGGGATGGAGTAGCTAGTTAGAGAACTGAGTTTGGAGTGGGGGCTGAAAACAATGGATTCAGTATTCCCAATATTTAATTGGAGGACATTTCAGCTGATCCAGTGCTGGATGCCGGATAAGGGGTTGGATTCTCCGATTTTCAGGCTGTGTCCTGATGCCGGCTTGGGAACGGTGGTGTTTTACGACCGGATATTCGGTGCAAAACGGCCACTGATCCTCCGTCTGGCTGGGTGCCAGTATGCCAGCAGCGTAGAGCACCCGGCTTTAGTTGCTGATACGGCCCAGAGAATTGCCGTCCGTGGCCGCTCATACGCACGGCGGTGGCCTGCAGCGGCTGCTCCGTACAACCAGGCGACGGCCGCACACAGACCCGACCTGGAAAATAATGCCCCCCCTTTGGCCGTCTCGCTACCCCCAGACCAACCCCTAACACTGCCCCCAGCCCCTGCCAAAGTCCCCCCTGCCCGCGGATCAGCTCTCCCCCGACTGTGGCGGTGATGGACTGAGTCCGCAGCCGCCACACCGGGTTCCCCACGATTCACAGCACACGCGACCGACGCCATCGGGTACTCGGCCGGTCGAGGGCGATGCATCGGGGGAGGGAGGGGGAGGGCCTCAGGCAACATCCTGAGGCTGTCGATGCTGCGTACCCCTCGAGCAGGCCGCATTGCAGGGGGCGGAGCATCGGGGGGGGGGAGGGCCTCAGGCAACATCCAGAGGCTGTCGATACTGCGTACCCCTCGAGCAGGCCGCATTGGAGGGGGCGGAGCACCACGAAAGCGGCGGCGCCCCAATTTCGGCAAAAACGTTGGTTCTCCGGCCGAACGCGATTTCGCCCTCGGCCACCGGAGAATCCCAAGTCAGATAATTTAGCGACAGTGGAGGGGAGGAGAAAGGTTGGAGCGAGGTGGGGGTTATTAAAAAATATTTTTATTTGTACTTTCAAGAATTCTAAACACTTATATACATTACTGGTCGTGTTCATTTACTGTACAACACAGAAATGTTTGTCTTTTCCTTCCCTTGAGTTTTCCTGTGTGCAGTCTGCCGCCATCTGGCTCGGAGTGTAGTCCTCCCCCACCCCCGCCCCCAGCCCGCCCCTCCCTGCCCCCCCTCCCCCCTTGTGACCTCCCTGGCTGGTATGGGGGGGGGGTTTCCCCCCTTCTTCTCCCCTTCTCCCTCCTCTTTCTTTTTTCCCCCTGTCGGCTTCGGCCATGTTTCCCCATTGGCTGGGTTGGGGGGAGGGGGGTGGTGGCTGGGGGGCCTCCCTCCCGCATTGTCTCTTTTGTGTCTCTCCAGCCCTTCCTTCTCTGAGAGTGACTGCCCTTGAAATCGAGGCAGCATTTGACACGGGGAGAACGTGCAGAATCCGCACAGACAGTGACCCAAGCCGGGAATTGAACCTGGGACCTGGAGCTATGAAGCAACTGTGCTAATTACTGTGTTACTGTGCCTCCCTATTGCCTCAGAGAAGGCTGTCCAGAACACAGCAAGTTTGGGGCAAGCCCAGAACATATGGGTGTGGTTGGCCGGGCCTCTCTGGCACCGTTCACATTTGCCCTCCACCTCCGGGAAGAACCTGCTCATTCGGGTTCTGCTCAGGTGCGTTCTGTGCACCACTTTGAGCTGCATTAGGCTGAGCCTTGCGCAGGAGGAGGTGGAGGTAGCCCTGCTCAGTGCTTCGCTCCAGAGCCCCCACCCTACCTCTGTCCACAGTTCATCTTCCTATTTCCATCTAGTCTTGTCCAATGGTGTTCGGGCTCTGTCCAGAAGCTGTCTGTATATTTCCCCCCTTCTTTACTGTCTGTATTCATCAGGTTCTTTAGTAGTGTGGTCTCTGGGGCCCTGGGGTACCCGACTGTCTCTTTGCGGAGGAAGTGCTTTATTCGCAGGTGTTTCATTTCCTTTCCTGTTGGCAGTTCCCATTCCTCCGTCAGTTTGTCCAGTGCTGCCACTCTGTGCCCTGTGTAAAAGCCCCTAACTGTCAGCGCGTCCCTGTCCTGTTGGCAGTTCCCATTCCTCCGTCAGTTTGTCCAGTGCTGCCACTCTGTGCCCTGTGTAAAAGCCCCTAACTGTCAGCGTGTCCCTGTCCTGTTGGCAGTTCCCATTCCTCCGTCAGTTTGTCCAGTGCTGCCACTCTGTGCCCTGTGTAAAAGCCCCTAACTGTCAGCGTGTCCCTGTCCTGTTGGCAGTTCCCATTCCTCCGTCAGTTTGTCCAGTGCTGCCACTCTGTGCCCTGTGTAAAAGTCCTTAACTGTCAGTGTGACCCTGTCCTGTTGGCAGTTCCCATTCCTCCGTCAGTTTGTCCAGTGCTGCCACTCTGTGCCCTGTGTAAAAGCCCCTAACTGTCAGCGTATCCCTGTCCTGTCTCCATTTGCTGAAGGTGGTGTTTGGCATGGCTGGGGGGGGGGGGGGGGGAATCTGTGATTGTCACAGATGGGGGCCACGGGGAGAACGTGCAGATTCCGCACAGACAGTGACCCAGCCGGGAACCGAACCTGGGACCCTGGAGCTGTGAAGCATTTATGCTAACCACCATGCTACCCTGCTGCCCCACTCTGAGTTGGATTTGTTTACCCATCCTCTCAGTCTTTCTGCCATTGCTGCCCAGTGGTAGTATTGCCGGTTCGGTAATGCCAGGCCACCTTTGAATTTCCTCTTTTGTAGTGTGTGGTGAATGTATAAGAACTATTAATTCACCAATATACTGTGTTGCATTAGACCATGGTATTAACCCTGTGGGCTCCATCTATGGGCCACTATGTGGCTCACCCAATGGGGGAGATGTGGAGCATGTAGTGGCTCCGCCCATGGCACCGCCCCTTTCAGGAAGCAAAAGAGCAGCTGACCTGCGGGACCGCCTTCAGTAATGTACCGGTCGCAGGCAGGCAAAGTTGTAAGCTCACTAAAACCCATGTATACTTCGACTCGAGTCTCCGAGTGAATTGATGGTCGCATCCGTGCTCACATTTTACAATCTAGTCTGTGTACACAGGTACGTCACATTTCACAATCCAGTATGTGTACACGGGTACGTCAGACTTCACAATCCTGTCTGTGTACAAAGATACATCACAATTCACAATCCAGTCCGTGTACACAGGTACATCACATTTCGCAATCCAGTCTGTTTACACAGGTACATCACAATTCACAATCCAGTCTGTGTACACAGGTACATCACACTTCACAATCCAGTCCGTGTACACAGGTACATCACATTTCGCAATCCAGTCTGTGTACACAGGTACATCACATTTCGCAATCCAGTCTGTTTACACAGGTACATCACAATTCACAATCCAGTCTGTGTACACAGGTACATCACACTTCACAATCCAGTCTGTGTACACAAGTACATCACACTTCACAATCCAGTCTGTCTACACAGGTACATCACACTTCACAATCCAGTCTGTCTACACAGGTACATCACACTTCACAATCCAGTCTGTGTGCACAGGTACATCACACTTCACAATCCAGTCTGTGTACACAGGTACATCACACTTCACAATGCAGTCTGTCTACACAGGTACATCACACTTCACAATCCAGTCTGTGTACACAGGTCCATCACATTTCACAATCCATTCTGTCTACACAGGTACATCACACTTCACAATCCAGTCTGTGTACACAGGTACATCACACTTCACAATCCAGTCTGTGTGCACAGGTACATCACACTTCACAATCCAGGCTGTGTACACAGGTACATCACACTTCACAATCCAGGATGTGTACACAGGTACTTCACACTTCACAATCCAGTCTGTGTACACGGGTACATCACACTTCATAATCCAGGCTGTGTACACAGGTACTTCACACTTCACAATCCATTCTGTGTACACAGGTACATCACACTTCACAATCCAGTCTTTGTAAACAGGTACATCACACTTCACAATCCAGTCTGTGTGCACAGGTACATCACTCTTTACAATCCAGTCTGTGTACACAGGTACATCACACTTCACAATCCAGTCTGTGTACACAGGGACATCGCACTTCACAATCCAGCCTGTGTACACAGGTACATCACACTTCACAATCCAGTCTGTGTACACCTGCTCAGCACATTTCACAATCCATTCTCTGTCCACAGATGCATCATACTACACAAACCAGTCTGTCTGCACAACTATATCACAACTTGCAATCCAATCTTTGTACGCAGATACATCACACTTCACAACCCAGTCTGTGTACACAGGTACATCACACTTCACAATCCAGTCTGTGTGCACAGGTACATCACACTTCACAATCCAGTCTGTGTACACAGGTACATCACACTTCATAAACCAGTCTGTGTACACAGGTACATCACACTTCACAATCCAGTCTTTGTAAACAGGTACATCACACTTCACAATCCAGTCTGTGTGCACAGGTACATCACTCTTTACAATCCAGTCTGTGTGCACAGGTACATCACACTTCATAAACCAGTCTGAGTATACAGGTACATCACACTTCACAATCCAGTCTGTGTACACAGGTACATCACACTTCACAATCCAGTCTGTGTACACAGGTACATCACACTTCACAATCCAGTCTGTGTACACAGGTACATCACACTTCGCAATCTAGTCTGTGTACACAGGTACATCACATTTTACAATCCAGTCTGTCTACACAGGTACGTCACACTTCACAATCCAGTCTGTGTACACAGGTACATCTCACTTCACAATCCAGTCTGTGTACACAGGTACATCTCACTTCACAATCCAGTCTGCGTATACAAGCACATCACAGTGCTGTTGCGCTAACAATTGCACACAGAAACACGAAACGGTTCAAAAGACGCTTTATTACCGTGAGATGTTATTACCTCAAGTGGAGCTGTAAAATGGCAGCTCAGGAGACCTCATGGATATTTATCCTGCTCCTGTGGGCGGAGCTAGCCGGCAGCGGCTTACCGACAAACTATGCAGCGGCTTTCGACAAACCTGTAATAGCCGGTACTATTGTACATCCCCTAATACAGGCACACACATATATATACAGTGGTATTACCACAACTTCACAATCCAGTCTGTGTACACAGGTACATCACACTTCACAATCCAGTCTGTGTACACAGGTACATCACACTTCACAGTCCAGTCTGTGTACACAGGTACATCACACTTCCCAATCCAGTCTGTGCACACAGGTACATCACACTTCACAATCCAGTCTGTGCAAAGGTACATCACACTTCACAATCCAGTCTGTGTATACAGGTACATCACACTTCACAATCCAGTCTGTGTACACAGGTACATCACAGTTCACAATCCAGTCTGTGTACACAGGTACATCACACTTCACAATCCAGTCTGTGTACACAGGTACATCACACTTCACAGTCCAGTCTGTGTACACAGGTACATCACACTTCACAATCCAGTCTGTGTGCACAGGTACATCACACTTCACAATCCAGGCTGTGTACACAGGTACATCACACTTCACAATCCAGGATGTGTACACAGGTACTTCACACTTCACAATCCAGTCTGTGTACACAGGTACATCACACTTCATAATCCAGGCTGTGTACACAGGTACTTCACACTTCACAATCCATTCTGTGTACACAGGTACATCACACTTCACAATCCAGTCTTTGTAAACAGGTACATCACACTTCACAATCCAGTCTGTGTGCACAGGTACATCACTCTTTACAATCCAGTCTGTGTACACAGGTACATCACACTTCACAATCCAGTCTGTGTACACAGGGACATCGCACTTCACAATCCAGCCTGTGTACACAGGTACATCACACTTCACAATCCAGTCTGTGTACACCTGCTCAGCACATTTCACAATCCATTCTCTGTCCACAGATGCATCATACTACACAAACCAGTCTGTCTGCACAACTATATCACGACTTGCAATCCAATCTTTGTACGCAGATACATCACACTTCACAACCCAGTCTGTGTACACAGGTACATCACACTTCACAATCCAGTCTGTGTACACAGGTACATCACACTTCACAGTCCAGTCTGTGTACACAGGTACATCACACTTCACAATCCAGTCTGTCTACACAGGTACATCACACTTCACAATCCAGTCTGTGTGCACAGGTACATCACACTTCACAATCCAGTCTGTGTGCACAGGTACATCACACTTCACAATCCAGTCTGTGTACACAGGTACATCACACTTCACAACCCAGTCTGTGTACACAGGTACATCACACTTCACAATCCAGTCTGTGTACACAGGGACATCACACTTCACAATCCAGCCTCTGTACACAGGTACATCACACTTCACAACCCAGTCTGTGTACACAGGTACATCACACTTCACAATCCAGTCTGTGTACACAGGGACATCACACTTCACAATCCAGCCTCTGTACACAGGTACATCACACTTCACAACCCAGTCTGTGTACACAGGTACGTCACATTTCACAATCCAGTATGTGTACACGGGTACGTCAGACTTCACAATCCTGTCTGTGTACAAAGATACATCACAATTCACAATCCAGTCCGTGTACACAGGTACATCACATTTCGCAATCCAGTCTGTTTACACAGGTACATCACAATTCACAATCCAGTCTGTGTACACAGGTACATCACACTTCACAATCCAGTCCGTGTACACAGGTACATCACATTTCGCAATCCAGTCTGTGTACACAGGTACATCACATTTCGCAATCCAGTCTGTTTACACAGGTACATCACAATTCACAATCCAGTCTGTGTACACAGGTACATCACACTTCACAATCCAGTCTGTGTACACAAGTACATCACACTTCACAATCCAGTCTGTCTACACAGGTACATCACACTTCACAATCCAGTCTGTCTACACAGGTACATCACACTTCACAATCCAGTCTGTGTGCACAGGTACATCACACTTCACAATCCAGTCTGTGTACACAGGTACATCACACTTCACAATGCAGTCTGTCTACACAGGTACATCACACTTCACAATCCAGTCTGTGTACACAGGTCCATCACATTTCACAATCCATTCTGTCTACACAGGTACATCACACTTCACAATCCAGTCTGTGTACACAGGTACATCACACTTCACAATCCAGTCTGTGTGCACAGGTACATCACACTTCACAATCCAGGCTGTGTACACAGGTACATCACACTTCACAATCCAGGATGTGTACACAGGTACTTCACACTTCACAATCCAGTCTGTGTACACAGGTACATCACACTTCATAATCCAGGCTGTGTACACAGGTACTTCACACTTCACAATCCATTCTGTGTACACAGGTACATCACACTTCACAATCCAGTCTTTGTAAACAGGTACATCACACTTCACAATCCAGTCTGTGTGCACAGGTACATCACTCTTTACAATCCAGTCTGTGTACACAGGTACATCACACTTCACAATCCAGTCTGTGTACACAGGGACAGCGCACTTCACAATCCAGCCTGTGTACACAGGTACATCACACTTCACAATCCAGTCTGTGTACACCTGCTCAGCACATTTCACAATCCATTCTCTGTCCACAGATGCATCATACTACACAAACCAGTCTGTCTGCACAACTATATCACAACTTGCAATCCAATCTTTGTACGCAGATACATCACACTTCACAACCCAGTCTGTGTACACAGGTACATCACACTTCACAATCCAGTCTGTGTGCACAGGTACATCACACTTCACAATCCAGTCTGTGTACACAGGTACATCACACTTCATAAACCAGTCTGTGTACACAGGTACATCACACTTCACAATCCAGTCTTTGTAAACAGGTACATCACACTTCACAATCCAGTCTGTGTGCACAGGTACATCACTCTTTACAATCCAGTCTGTGTGCACAGGTACATCACACTTCATAAACCAGTCTGAGTATACAGGTACATCACACTTCACAATCCAGTCTGTGTACACAGGTACATCACACTTCACAATCCAGTCTGTGTACACAGGTACATCACACTTCACAATCCAGTCTGTGTACACAGGTACATCACACTTCGCAATCTAGTCTGTGTACACAGGTACATCACATTTTACAATCCAGTCTGTCTACACAGGTACGTCACACTTCACAATCCAGTCTGTGTACACAGGTACATCTCACTTCACAATCCAGTCTGTGTACACAGGTACATCTCACTTCACAATCCAGTCTGCGTATACAAGCACATCACAGTGCTGTTGCGCTAACAATTGCACACAGAAACACGAAACGGTTCAAAAGAGGCTTTATTACCGTGAGATGTTATTACCTCATGTGGAGCTGTAAAATGGCAGCTCAGGAGACCTCATGGATATTTATCCTGCTCCTGTGGGCGGAGCTAGCCGGCAGCGGCTTACCGACAAACTATGCAGCGGCTTTCGACAAACCTGTAATAGCCGGTACTATTGTACATCCCCTAATACAGGCACACACATATATATACAGTGGTATTACCACAACTTCACAATCCAGTCTGTGTACACAGGTACATCACACTTCACAATCCAGTCTGTGTACACAGGTACATCACACTTCACGGTCCAGTCTGTGTACACAGGTACATCACACTTCCCAATCCAGTCTGTGCACACAGGTACATCACACTTCACAATCCAGTCTGTGCACAGGTACATCACACTTCACAATCCAGTCTGTGTATACAGGTACATCACACTTCACAATCCAGTCTGTGTACACAGGTACATCACAGTTCACAATCCAGTCTGTGTACACAGGTACATCACACTTCACAATCCAGTCTGTGTACACAGGTACATCACACTTCACAGTCCAGTCTGTGTACACAGGTACATCACACTTCACAATCCAGTCTGTGTGCACAGGTACATCACACTTCACAATCCAGGCTGTGTACACAGGTACATCACACTTCACAATCCAGGATGTGTACACAGGTACTTCACACTTCACAATCCAGTCTGTGTACACAGGTACATCACACTTCATAATCCAGGCTGTGTACACAGGTACTTCACACTTCACAATCCATTCTGTGTACACAGGTACATCACACTTCACAATCCAGTCTTTGTAAACAGGTACATCACACTTCACAATCCAGTCTGTGTGCACAGGTACATCACTCTTTACAATCCAATCTGTGTACACAGGTACATCACACTTCACAATCCAGTCTGTGTACACAGGGACATCGCACTTCACAATCCAGCCTGTGTACACAGGTACATCACACTTCACAATCCAGTCTGTGTACACCTGCTCAGCACATTTCACAATCCATTCTCTGTCCACAGATGCATCATACTACACAAACCAGTCTGTCTGCACAACTATATCACAACTTGCAATCCAATCTTTGTACGCAGATACATCACACTTCACAACCCAGTCTGTGTACACAGGTACATCACACTTCACAATCCAGTCTGTGTACACAGGTACATCACACTTCACAGTCCAGTCTGTGTACACAGGTACATCACACTTCACAATCCAGTCTGTCTACAGAGGTACATCACACTTCACAATCCAGTCTGTGTGCACAGGTACATCACACTTCACAATCCAGTCTGTGTGCACAGGTACATCACACTTCACAATCCAGTCTGTGTACACAGGTACATCACACTTCACAACCCAGTCTGTGTACACAGGTACATCACACTTCACAATCCAGTCTGTGTACACAGGGACATCACACTTCACAATCCAGCCTCTGTACACAGGTACATCACACTTCACAACCCAGTCTGTGTACACAGGTACATCACACTTCACAATCCAGTCTGTGTACACAGGTACATCACACTTCACAATCCAATCTGTGTACACAGGTACATCACACTTCACAATCCAGTCTGTGTACACAGGTACATCACACTTCACAATCCAATCTGTGTACACAGGTACATCACACTTCACAATCCAATCTGTGTGCACAGGTACATCACACTTCACAATCCAGTCTGTGTACACAGGTACATCACACTTCACAATCCAGTCTGTGTTCACAGGTACATCACACTTCACAATCCAGTCTGTGT
The DNA here is from genome assembly GCF_902713615.1 of Scyliorhinus canicula. Classification (NCBI taxonomy): domain Eukaryota; kingdom Metazoa; phylum Chordata; class Chondrichthyes; order Carcharhiniformes; family Scyliorhinidae; genus Scyliorhinus; species Scyliorhinus canicula. Next base: position 126,699,057 of record NC_052149.1, on the reverse strand, counting down.
ACACAGGTACATCACACTTCACAATCCAGTCTGTGTGCACAGGTACATCACACTTCACAACCCAGTCTGTGTACACAGGTACATCACACTTCACAATCCAGTCTGTGTACACAGGTACATCACACTTCACAATCCAGTCTGTGTATACAGGTACATCACACTTCACAATCCAGTCTGTGTGCACAGGTACATCACACTTCACAATCCAGTCTGTGTGCACAGGTACATCACACTTCACAATCCAGTCTGTGTACACAGGTACATCACACTTCACAATCCAGTCTGTGTACACAGGTACATCACACTTCACAATCCAGTCTGTGTACACAGGTACATCACGCTGCACAATCTAGTCTGTGTGGAGTGTTCCTTTGTTCACTCACAAGTCTGACAGTAATTTGTCCATTTTTCTCGATGGTCCATATACATTTCCCTCTAAATCACAGTTTATTAAGGGAACATAAATGTGATCTCAGTATAGCCACATAGAAGCAGCAAAACCAAGTTTATTCTTCTCAATCCATTCTGATCACCTTGCTACCACGGTTACAGTATCCCATTCATCTCCATGGTAACATTGTCCTCACAATCGCTTCCCACCATTTAGTCAATAATTAGATTATTAAAAGAGCTTCTGGAAGATTCTCGGTGGATATGGCCTCGTGCTGAGGTCCTGACTGCCTCTCCCCCTCCTCCAGGAGCTGCTGATGCGATGGTACAAATGAGACGGAGCAAGTGTCGTATCCGAAGAACCAGGAACTAAAATCAATAGACAGTGGCCGGGATTCTCTAAAAACGCGGCAAAGTGTTTCACGCCGGCTTTAACGGGCCTCTTGGTCCAGCGATTCTGAATCCCACAGGGGGTCCAGCACGGAGAAGGTAGGCCCCGCCTCACCAGTGATCGCCCGCGCACACCGATCGGTGGGCCTCGATTGTGGGCCTTGCCGTTGTGGAGGCCCCCTCCCTACGGAGACCGATGCCCCCTCCCCACATCAGGACGGCCACCGCAGCCGCGATGCCGATCTCCCATTGGAAGGAGCCATACGTGAACCATGCCGGCGGTATTTCGGCAGGTTAACCGTGGGGAATCGCCGCGGGGGCCTCTTTCAGCGGTCCCCAACCAGCGCCCGTCAACTGCGCGGGCGCGACTGGAGCAATTCATTAACCGTTAATGGGGCTAGCACCGGTGCCAAGTGGGAAACAATTGATTCCAACGGGAAACAGTGTTGGATTTGCTGGAGTCGGGATTGACAGTCGAGAGGCTGACAAGCTGCTGCTGCAAAGTCGCACTTCACTCCCCACACACTCATTCCAATCAACAAGATGGCAGCAGTGAGAGTGGCACCCCGGTTCACGGACACTGAGCTGGAGACCTTGCTGGACGCCATGGAGGAAAGGCGGGCCACCCTGTACCTCGGGGTGAGAAGAAGGTTGTCACTGTTGCCGTACACCGGGCCTGGATGGAGGTGGAAGATGCCTTGAGCGTCATGGACCCCTCCACCAGGTCCGGACAGCAGTGCCACAAAAGACTGCACCACCTCCTCAACGAGGCCGAGGTAAGTCGGCAGCGCTGTGCCCCTGGCACTAACCCCCGTAACCCCGCCTCCCCCACCCAGAGGGCGAACACTCCCCACCCTGCAGCACATGCCAGCACCCATACTGGCTGCCATGGCCGGTGCCCTGGCCACAATGGCCACCATCTGCCCACCTCCTGTGTTGTATGTGTCTGATTGTCTAACACAGTGTGTTTTCTGTCTCCCTCCCCCACCCCAGCAGGAGAAAGCTACCCACAGCCGCCGGGAGAGGGAAGAGAGTGGAGGGGGCCTACCGGACCTGCAGCCTCTCACCGCACTGGGGAAGCGGGCACTGGACCTGGTTGGTGGGCCTGGAGAGAGGGCAGTTGCCGAGGCGGTGGTCGGTATCAGGCGAGCAACTGAGACCCCACTGAGTTGCGGTTCCCCATGGCACCCATATGTCACCACCAGCACCTCCACCCCATGCTCCCTCCCCATCCACTCCTCCACTGCCACCACACCCACACTGCCCCGCCACCACCCCAACACCACCCCCTCCTCCACCACCACCCCAACACCACCCCCTCCTCCACCACCACCCCAACACCACCCCCCCCCTCCTCCACCACCACCCACCACCCCAACCCATGGTCCAATAATGCGTCATGTTTGGGTCTTGCAGGATCACATGGCAATGAGGGGACCCTTCTGGTGTCCCCACCCCCAACCATAACTCCAGGTGGATAGCAGTGAGGAAGAGGACATGGACAGCAAAGGGAGCCCTCGAACCACAGCTCGAGAAACCCGGAGCACCGGTCCCAGGCTGACACTGACGTCCCATCACAGCGTCTCCAACACCCTCCACAAGCCCAGAGACACTCACCTCGGTTGGGCACTTTAGTGAAGAGGTTCCTGGGACACTCTCTGGTGTGCCCCACACATGTACTGTGGTACATCAGGTGGAGGTAGGAACTCCCGAGTGGGCAGACGGTTGGAGGGCAGCCTGACAGGGACTAGGTGCTGCAGGATGGGTTGCGGGATTCTGGAAACGACGGTCCCATCAATAATGGAGATACAGTCACAGAGCCGGGGACTACAGGAGGGGCTGTCAGCAATCATCCAGTGCCTGCAGGTGCAGTTCGAGAAGTCCAATGGACTGCAGGGGCAGGATATGGTGCCGACCATGCGTGCTGCCCAGACCAACACAGCATGGGTGCCACCCGCGGTGAAGGTCTTGTGGGCAAAGGTATTGGCCATGTGTCAGGATGTCCAAGGTCTGGGGCACTCTGTGTGGGTGAGGGCCGAGCCCCAGTACAGGGTTGTGCTGTCACAGACAGCCATGTACCAGATCCACCTGGACATTGTAATGGCGCTCCAGAGCGTGGCACAGTCACAACGGGTCATGGTTGAGGGCGTCGATGGCATTGCCCGGGCGCTGGCTGACTTGGGCCAGTGCCAGAGGGAGGTGGCACAGTCACTGGCTGATGTGGCACAGACCCAGTGGGAGGTGGCACAGTCACTGGCTGATGTGGCACAGACCCAGAGGGTGGTGGCACAGTCATTGGGCAATGTGGTATAGACCCAGACAGAGATGGTCCACTCCCTGTTCTCCAAGGCCTCGGGCATCGAGACCCTGGTTGAGACGCAAGTGATCCTCCAGGCAAGCATCCAGCAGAGGGCAGTAGCTCGGAGCCACTGATTGGCTATTGCAAAAAAAACATAACCGCTGTAAGGATCCCAGCCGAGTAAAGATCAAGAAGAAGGCTCGAGGGCAGGTAGTAGTAGAAACAAGTTGAACTTGGACGTCACAGCCTGCAGGAGAAGCGGCCTTCAGATTTCCAGTGGGAACAGTGGCCAGGGGTCGTCTTTAAAAACTTACCTTGAAGAGTGACATCACAGCAAAGCAGTCGCCTGATTGGTAAGTAGAATCCTTATTCCTTTCACTTATTCATTATTTGATATTATATTTGTAATAAGTTAAGGTAAAGTGTAAAAATGGCAGGAGATCCCAGACCCGTGTTATGCTCCTCGTGCTCAATGTGGGAGTTCAGGGACGCGGCCGATGCTCCTGACTCCTTCATGTGCGGGAAGTGTGTCCAGCTGCAGCTCCTGTTAGACCACATGATGGCTCTGGAGCTGCGGATGGACTCACTTTGGAGCATCCGCGATGCTGAGGAGGTCGTGGATAGCACGTTCAGTGAGTTGGTCACACGCAGATTAGTATTGGCGAAGGAGACAGGGAATGGGTGACCAAAAGGCCGAGAAAGAGCAGGAAGGCAGTGCAGGTGTCCCCTGCGGTCATCTCCCTCCAAAACAGGTATACCGTTTTGGATACTGTTGGGGGATATGACTCACCAGGGGAAGGCAGTAGTAGCCAGGCTCATGGCACCGTGGCTGGCTCTGCTGCACAGAAGGGCGGGAAAAAGACAGGCAGGGCTATAGTCATCGGGGATTCAATCGTAAGGGGAGTAGACAGGCGTTTCTGTGGTCGAAAACGAGACTCCCAATTGGAATGTTGCTTCCCGAGTGCACGGGTCAGGGACATCTCAGATCGGCTGCAGGACATACTGAAGGGGGAGGGTGAACACCCAGTTGTCGTGGTGCATAAAGACATCAACGATATAGGTAAAAAACAGGATGAGGTCCTACAATCAGAATTTAGGAAGTTAGGAGATAAGTTAAAAAGTAGGACCTCAAAGGTAGTAACCTCAGGATTGGTACCAGTGCCACGGGACAGTCAGAGTAGAAATTCAAGAATAGTCAGAATGAATACGTGGCTTGAGAGATGGTGCAGGAGGGAGGGGTTCAGATGTTTTTGTCATTGGAACCGGTTCTGGGGGTGGTGGGACCATTACAAATCGGATGGTCTACACCTGGGCAGGACTGGAACCAATGTCCTAGGGGGTGCTTTTGCTAACACTGTTGGGGAGGTTTTAAACTAATCTGGCAGGGGAATGGGAACCAGATTAGGAAGTTAGAGGCCAGTAAAGAGGCAGCAACTAAAGCCAGTAAGGTACCAGATAATAAACTCAATGTGACTAAGGGGAAGAGTAGACGGGAAGAGATGATGAACGCAAAGGGACAGGTGGTCTGTGGTGCATTTATTTTAATGCAAGAAGTGTCGCAGGTAAGGCAGGTGAATTTAGGGCTTGGATTAATACCTGGGAATATGATGTTATTGGTATTACTGAGACTTGGTTGAGGGAAGGGCAAGACTGGAAACTAAATATCCCAGGGTATAGATGCTTCAGTAAGGATAGAGAGGGAGGTAAAAGGGGTGGATGAGTTGCATTACTAGTCAGAGATGATATCACAGCTGTGATTAAGGAGGGCACGATGGAGGATTCGAGCACTGAGGCAATATCGATAGAGCTAAGAAATAGGAAGGGTGCAGTAACATTGTTGGGACTTTACTACAGGCCTCCCAAAAGCAAGCTTGAAGTAAAGTTACAAATATGTAGACAGATTATAGAACAATAGGGTGGTTGTGATGGGAGATTTTAACTTCCCCAACAGTGAATGGGACTCATGTATTGTTGGAGGTGTAGATGGAACAGAATTTGTAAGGAGCATCCAGGAGAGTTTTTTAGAGCAGTATGTAAGTAGTCCAACTCGGGAAGGGGCCATACTGGACCTGGTATTGGGGAATGATCCCGGCCAGGTGGTTGAAGTTTCAGTCGGTGGGTACTTTGGGAATAGCGATCACAATTCCGTAACTTTTAGAATACTCATGGACAAAGACAAGAGTGGTCCTAAAGGAAGAGTGCAAAATTGGGGAAAGGCCAAGTATAACAAAATTCGGCAGGAGCTAGGGAATGTGGATTGGGAGCAGCTGTTTAAGGGTAAATCCACATTTGAACTGTGGGAGTCTTTTAAGGAAAGGTTGATTAGAGTGCAGGACAGACATGTTCCTGTGAAAATGAGAGATAGAAATGGCAAGATTAGGGAACCACGGATGACGAGTGGAATTGTGAGACTAGCTAAGATGAAAAAGGAAGCATACATAAGATCGAGGCGACTCAAAACTGATGAAGCTTTGGAGGAATATCAGGAAGGTAGACAAATCTCAAACCCAATAAAGAGAGCTAAAAGGGGTCATGAAATATCTTTGGCTAACAGGGTTAAGGGAAATCCCAAAGCCTTTTATTCATATATAAGGAGCAAGAGGGTAACTAGAGAAAGGATTGGCCCACTCAAAGACAAAAGAGGGAATTTATGCGTGGAGTAAGAGGAAATGAGTGAGATTCTTAATGAGTCCTTGGCATCGGTATTCACAAAGGAGAGGGACAAGACGGATGTTGAGGCTAGGGATGGATGTTTAAATACTCTAGGTCACGTCGGCATAAGGAAAGGTGAGGTTTTGGGTATTCTAAAAGGCAGTAAGGTGGACAAGTCCCCTGGACCGGGTGAGATCTATCCAAGGTTACTGAGGGAAACGAAGGACGAAATAGCTGGGGCCTTAACAGATATCTTTGCAGCCTCCTTGAGCACGGGTGAGGTTCCGGAGGACTGGAGAATTGCTAATGTTGTCCCTTTGTTTAAGAAGGGTAGCAGGGATAATCCAGGGAATTATAGACCTGTGAGCTTGACGTCTGTGGCAGGCAAACTGTTGGAGAAGATACTGAGGAATAGGATCTATTCACATTTGGAAGAAAATAGACTTATCAGTGTTAGGCAGCATGGTTTTGTGCAGGGAAGGCCATGTCTTACAAACCTAATAGAATTCTTTGAGGAAGTGACAAAGTTGATTGATGAGGGAAGGGCTGTAGATGTCATATACATGGACTTCAGTAAAGCATTTGATAAAGTTTCCCATGGCAGGTTGATGGAAAAAGTGAAGCCGTATGGGGTTCAGGGTGTACTAGCTAGATGGATAAAGAACTGGCTGGGCAACAGGAGACAGAGAGTAGTGGTGGAAGGGAGTGTGTCAAAATGGAGAAAGGTGACTAGTGGTGTTCCACAGGGATCCGTGCTCGGACCACTGTTGTTTGTGATATACATAAATGATCTGGACGAAGGTATAGGTGGTATAGGGGGTGGGGAGGGGGGAAGGGATGGGGGTGGGATGGGGTGGGGGTGGTGAGTGTCCATCACTGCCACAGTCAGGGGGTGGAGCCGTTCCATTGGCTGGGGTAGGGGGCTTCAGTGGGGGCTGAGGGGACTGGTGGGGAGTGGCCCGGGGATGGCGAGGGGGATTACAGGGGGGCACTATCTGGCAGGCCGGGTCCACGCACGGCCGCACCATGCTGTGTGGCACAACCGCTGCAGGATGCCGCCGTGAGCATGCGCAGCCACGGCCCCGGCAATTTCCTGGCCGTTTCTGTCGGGAATGCTGTGGGTTTGATGTGGGGCAACTGCTGGCCCCCCACCCCGGGCGGAGCATCGGTGCGAGGGCACTGCCAACTGCTATCCCCCCACCGGGCGGGGCATCGGTGCGAGGGCACTGCCAACTGCTGGCCCCCCACCGGGCGCGACATCGGTGCGAGGGCACTGCCAACTGCTAGCCCCCCACGAGGCAGAACATTGGTGCGAGGGCACTGCCAACTGCTAGCCCCCCATGGGGCGGAGCATCGGTGCGAGGGCACTGCCAACTGCTAGCCCCCCCACCGGGCGGGGCATCGGTGCGAGGGCACTGCCAACTGTTCCATCGTAAAACTCGACACTTCTTTCGGACATAGCCTCAAAATCGGAGAATCCAGTCCTTAATCTCAGAAAAGGAGAATCCCGTCCTGTGTGTTTTTCCTGAAATCTGGGCTGCTTTCTCCGACTTTGAGGCTATGTCCGGAGCATGTACCTAGTACTACGATGAAAAGGTTGGCGCCGCCCAGTGGGGGGGGCCAGAAGCAGCGCCATGTAAAACCCCCGGCTTTACCTGCAGATACGGATGGAGAATTGGCGAGTCATGGCCACGAATGTGCACGGCAGCAAACTGCGGCGGCCGTACCGTACAATATGGTGCCAGCCATGCGTGGACCCACCCTGCCAGGTAGTACCCCCCCTGTAACCCTTCTCGCCAACCCCGGACTCTCCCCCCACCATTCCCCCCAGCTCCCGCCGAAGCCACCCCCCCCCGGCCAATGGAACGGCTCCACCCCCTGACTGTGGGGGTGCTGGACACACTCCACAGCCGCCACACCAGGTTGACAAAATCTCAGACCACAAGTGATCCACATCGTCGGAAATTGGGTCCATTGGGCATGGAGCATTGGGGGAGGGCCTTCAGGTGACATCCTGAGGCCGTCCCAACAGAATGCGGCATACACCCCAATGTCACCATTTTGGAGGGGGCAGAGCCGCTGAAAAATGGCACCGCCCCAGATTCTGGCCTCAAAATGGATTCTCCGGCCAATCGCCGAATTCAATTTCACCGTCGGCAACCAGAGAATCCAGCCTTCTATTTCTAACTCTGAATCATTTCCTCAGACCCTTTTACACCTGGAATAGTTCTCAGCTTATCTCATTCAGTTGTCTGGAGGGACTCACCGGACAATAAAGGGTTTCCCTGTGAGGAGAGGTGAGAATCCCTTTCAGAGTCTCACTGAGGTTCGAAGCTGCACTCTGGACATGACAGGAATGAGCGACTCTGACAAGTATTGTGTTGGAAATTTTTTGAATAATGATAATAAGATTATAACCAGAATCTCTAATTTATATAAAACAAATATATTTAAAAAAAGAGTATATGAAAAGGAAGAAAGATATCTTTATTGAAAATGTTATGACACCCTGGGATAGACACCCTGGGCAATTCCAACCCCACAGACCCCTGAGTCCCAACACAAGTGAATTAACCAATAATTTGTATAAAATTCACAGAATCTTTGGCTCTTTGACTGCTCAATAAGTTAATGCCACCTGGTTTGTAAGTTGACAACGATAACTGTTTATTTATAACACAAGCAAATTTGACATGTACAGCAATCACAATGGAATATCGGCCTTCTAATCTGCTATTCCCACCTTTTCCCATTCCACCCTCTACTCAACACACACAAGACAGACACGCCCAGAGAGGAGGAAAAGGGTGAAAATAATAAGGGGGATTAATTTCAAATGAAAAATGAGTATTCTTTCTTCCGATATTGAAGTTATTGCAGCAGGTTGTCCTGCCAGGATGTTTTGGGATCGATCCACCGGTAGCGGTAGAGATGGTCTTCTGGCAACTGCATTCAGCCAGTACTCCCAGTCAATAGGGCTCCATCTGGGAGAGGCACTTCAATGTTTAATAACCTGGGCCTTGAATCAAAGGAACAGCTTCAGATCTGTTTAATTCTTACTTATTTCCAACTCGACCAGAATGACTAACAGTCTTACTGAGATAAGAACAGAGTTCCCACACAAGATATTAAAATGGAGTTAAACATCTGAACCCTGTCTGCAGCTGGTGACTTGACTTTGGTTTCCTTGCAGTTCAGTCTGGCTGTGCAGAAAGAGAGGTTTTCACTTCAGATCATCAAAAATAATCCATTAGATGAGTCATAGAATCCCAACAGTGCAGAAGGAGGCCATTAAGCCCATCGAGTCTGCACCGGCCCTTGGAAAGAGCACTCTACTTTGGCCCACTCCTCCACCCTTTCCCTGTAACCCAGTTATCCTATCTAACCTTTTGGAAACTAAGGGGCAATTTAGCATGGTCAATCCATCTAACCTGCACATCGTTGGACTATGGAAGGAACCGGGAGAACCGGGAGAAAACCCAGGCAGACATGGGGAGAAAGTGCAAACTCCACACAGTCACCTAAGAATGGAATTGAACCCGGGTCCCTGGAGCTGTGAGGCAGCAGTGCTAACCACTGTGCTGCTGTGCTGCTCATGAGAGAGAAATCAGAGTTCTGACCCTCCAGCTTCTGACCAACACAAAAGTAAAGCAGAAAACACAGTCACACGGAGGAAGGAACTTTCAGAGGAAATCTCAACCAATTGGCAGGGGCCATTGAAAAGGCCAGACACTCGAAGTCCACCTTAAAGGCATCGGCACATTAATTGTCCATGTTAAAAAATTGAAATTGCAAAATAAAAGAAAATAAAGAAAAATGATGGCCAAACGGGTTTAGACAGGAGAATCCGGACAAAAGGTGAAGCAGTTTGTACATATCTGAGGAAAAGAAGACAGTCAGATGTTTGTTCAAACACAAACAATAACCACAATTTGGTCTGTTCCACCACGGGTCCCCCACAATTGGTGCCCACGTTACTGCCCCCTCAGTAAACTCATCACCAAGTCACTGAGTAACCCCAGTGGGTGGGCACTATGGTCAGTCAGTCCGTTTCTGACCCTTCCTCCTGACGTCCGTGGATGACTATTCCACCCCAGCACTGAGTCTCTGAAGCGATGTCTCTTTAAACTGGATTTCTGGCTCCATTCCAGTCTCGTGAAGCCTGCCACACAATCTTTCCCCAAACAAATCTCAGCTCTTCTCAGTTCCTCTCACAGGGAGCTCAAGGTGAAGCAGACTTGGTCATATTCAGCTTGTTTACGGAGCTCTTGATGGTGTTTTCCCATCTGTCATCAATCAGGTGTTATGTCCATCAATGAAACTTCATCTTCTGATGCTTCAGGTGGCCACAGCAGATAAGATTACTCAGCGACTTGCTCTGTAATCCAAGGTCACAGAATGCTGGAGAACAGCAATTCTAATCAACAAAAAACAACTTATTTTAATATTCTAGTTTGAGAAAGTGGAAAAACAAAAGTTTTAGTCTAAACAAAGCTGTGTGGCCAGTATAGAGAGAAAACAAGATTGAGAAAAACAGGTCACTGCTGATTATTATTGATTAATTAATCAAAGGACAATCATAGCTGGGTTAAGATTAGTGTTTATCAAGTGAGAAAATACAAAATCACTTCAAATATTAAAATCAAAGGAGAGCTGAAATAAAATGTAAAATACAAAATTGCAAATATTAGTGGCAGCAGCAGGCCTCAGGCCTACACTCAGAATATGTTTCTATTTGGTTCCAGACATTGACATGGTTTTGCTTCTTTGGCCATGATCTTCCGGCCATGCAGTGTCGGAAAGCAGCTCACCGCGGTGCAGCGGTGCTGGGGAAAGCCAGGAGACCCCGCTCCCGGGATCTACCCGGCTCACAACACAAATCACACAAGGTGCTGCAAGGTGAATCCCGACCATGGGCAGCATCACCTTTTAGCAAATCTGCATATCCGGGTGAGGCTATAAGCCTAACTATAATGTGCAGACTCGTGAGGTACCTGAGGCTTTGGGTTTCAATCCCTTTGCCTCGGGGACCTCGGGTTAGTGCCGCTTGGTCCTGGTCCCTATAACCGGGGGTTCCGGAAGGAACGGCATCATGGAGATCTCCAAGGTGATCAGCTGCATTCCCTTTGGGCAAGGTGGTGCCTTGCCACTGCTGGTGCCACCTGAGTACCCTGGCACTGCCATCTGGCTGCCAGCCTGGCACTGTCAAGGTTCCCATGTGGCATTACCAGCTGTCATTTTTTGCACATGCTCGATTGGGCTGGGGTTGCCCAGTGTGGGTTGGGAGGGGACCCTCTTGCATTCGGGCTTGGGGGGGGAGCTCGGGGATTCTTTTCGTGGCCTCTGAGATCAGTACGCCTTTTAAAAATGGTTTCCCGATTTCTCGCTACAACGTGAAGGTCCGGCGGGCGGAGATTCCCAGTGTACCAAACGGGACTATGTGTGGCCTCGGCCTCGACATTCCCGTTCAAAGCCAATCGCGTTGAAAATCCTTGTGATTCTCAGCACGGCGAGTGCCGGGAATCATGTAGCTAAACGCACTCGCTCGGGAACTTTGTTCACTTTTGGAAAGATCAGGCCTTACTTATCTCTCTCGTTTGTAGCTGGAGCATTTTCATTTTAAACTGATCCCAGATTCTAATAGTTTTGTTGTTGAGCTGCTTTCATTAACTCTGCTTCAAATTGGATTTCTACCAAACTTCAAGCTTCAGGTTTATGTTTACATTTTGGGAACAAACATATTTTAAATTCTTCTTTCAGCCCAGCAGCTGGCAGCATTTGAATTAATGTCAATTGTTTTCAAACCTTTTCAAATTAAAATTTCCTGTTGAGAACTTTATCAGGAACCAAACCTCAAATCATTATACTTTGTAAGCTGTAATTTACACTATCAAAATTCAAATGACTTCTTCCTCATGTGTGTGAATTTGGATTCAGATTTAAAGGGACAGATTTTCTTTCCCTTCAATAACATCATCGTTTTCAAAGGTCTTGTGCAGGATTCTCCGACCCCCCACCAGGGGGCGGTGTGAATCCCACTCCGCTGCCCCGATTCCGGCTGCCGGATTTTCCGTGTTGGTGGCAATTGGCAGCAGCTCCCCCAGCGATTCTCTGGCCCTCGATGATGCCAAAACACGCTGGCGCTCCCGCGCATGCGGCAACTCGGCCTGGCTGGCGGAGGCGCTTCGGCTCCATTTGACTTGGCGCCAAACACTCCGGCACCGGCCTAGCCCCTGAAGGTACGGAGGATTCCGCAACTTCCAGGCAGCCCGATGCCGGAGTGGTTCCGCCGCCCCTCGCCGCCGGTACGGCCCATCCCACCGGATAGCGGTGAATCCCGCCCCTCGTGTTAAACAGTCTGATTCTCATTGGTCAGTGTGTTTATATCAGATCTCCTGTTCCCAAGCAGAAGATAACAATGGTCCTGAATGGGTTCAACCATTTTCTTTCTCGATAAAGTAAAGACTCAAAACCATGACGATACTGTGGCAATAAAAATCTTCAGATAAATTCTCCGATTATTAACGCTGCTGGAAATCTTGTTACATATAATAATAATAATCGTTATTGTCACAAGTAGGCTTACATTAACACTGCAATGAAGTTACTGTGAAAATCCCCTACTCGCCACATTCCGGTGTCTATTCAGGTAGACAGGGGCATTGGAGGTTACCTCGAAATAAAAACACGAGGATCCATTCTGCTCGAGGGGGAATGGATCCATTCAGCAATCAGAAAGCTCAAGCTGTGATTGGAAAGAGTGAAGTTCCTGTTAGTCTGCAAGAGGTTGCTGCAGAGTCTGGTTCATTTTAGGGTGGCACGGTAGCACAAGGGCGGCACAGTGGCACAGTGGTTGGCACGGTTGCTTCACAGCTCCAGGATCCTAGGTTCGATTCCCCGCTGGGTCACAGTCTGTGTGGAGTCTGCAGGTTCTCCCCGTGTCTGCGTGGGTTTCCTCCGGATTCTCCGGTTTCCTCCCACAGTCCAAAGACGTGTAGGTTAGGTGGATTGGCCATGCTAAATTGCCCTCAGTGTCCAAAAACGTACAGATGGGTTGCTGGGCTACGGGGATGGGGTGGAGGTGTGGGTTTGGATAAGGTGCTTTCCAAGGGCCGGTGGGGACTCGATGGGCCGAATGGCCTCTTTCTGCACTGCAGATTCTATGAACACAGGGAAAAGCTGTTGTATCTTTAGAGTCCATTCAAACTGTGGTCTCTGGTCAGAAATCTCAACTCGAACCTTAAAACTTCAAACTTTGGTTTGTTTCATTTTATTGTACTTAAATCCAACTCAGAATCCACATTGTGAGTCTTTGAACTCAGATTGCTGGAACTACACAAACAAATGACAATTTGGAAAAGGGGCCTCACGGTAGCATGGTGGTTAGCATCAATGCTTCACAGCTCCAGGGTCCCAGGTTCGATTCCCGGCTGGGTCACTGTCTGTGTGGAGTCTGCACGTCCTCCCCGTGTGTGCGTGGGTTTCCTCCGGGTGCTCCGGTTTCCTCCCACAGTCCAAAGATGTGCGGGTTAGGTGGATTGGCCATGCTAAATTGCCCGTAGTGTAAGGTTAATGGGGGGATTGTTGGGTTATGGGTATACGGGTTACGTGGGTTTAAGTCGGGTGTTCATTGTTCGGCACAACGTCGAGGGCCGAAGGGCCTGTTCTGTACTGTTCTATGTTCTATGAAACACATGAGGTGGGATTGTCCGACCCCCCGCTGGAGGATTCCCCAACTTCCGGGCGGCCCGACGCCGGAGTGGGTCATGGTGCTCTTGGCACTGGTACAGGCCGCCCCGCAATTCCGGGAGAATCCCGGCCATGAGATCTCACACACAAATTCTTCATTACACACAGACACACAAATATAACAGGGCGGCACGGTGGCACAGTGGTTAGCACTGTTGCTTCACAGCTCCAAGGTCCCAGGTTCGATTCCCAGCTTGGGTCACTGTGCGGAGTCTCCACGTTCTCCCTGTGTCTGTGGGCGTTTCCTCCGGGTGCCCACATTTCCCGAAAGATGTGCCGTAAGGTAATTTGGACATTCTGAATTCTCCCTCTGTGTACCTGAACAGGAGCCAGAATGTGGTGACTAGGGGCTTTTCACAGCAACTTCATTGCAGTGTTAATGTCAGCCTACTTGTGACAATAAAAGTTATTGTCTAAAATTTGTTTATTTCCATTCTCATAACGGTTATCTGAACAGATTAAAACTTTCAGACTCTGAACAAAACTTCAAGTAGCAGTGGGCGGGGGGGGGGGGGGGGGGGGGGGGGGGGGGGGGGGGGGGGGGGAAGGAATGTTCGAGATTTTCACCGACAGGAACAATCTAAACGCCCGAAACTCCCATTTCCTCAGCCCCTGTCTGTCACTGGTCATAAACCCCCCGAGGGGTAACCCTCTCACTCTCTCTCTCTCTTCCCCCACAACAAAAGCTTCAGTGACTTTACTTCAATGATTTTTTTCAGTATTTAATTATTTACCAAACATTCAGCAAGCGACGCGACAACTCCCCAATCTAAATTTTTATCAGACGTTGCTGATGTTATGTTTATAGTCCGACCACTCTCGTTGCTTTATTACAAGGAGATGGATCCCTCACTGTTTTCACACGTTTCTCACTACACCTGACACGAGGAAACGGTCAATACCGTTTTACTGCACCGCCTCTCACTATACCTGACACTAGGAAACGGTCAATACAGTTTTACTGCACCGGGTCTCTCACTACACCTGACACTAGGAAACGGTCAATACCGTTTTACTGCACCGGGTCTCTCACTATTCCTGACACTAGGAAACGGTCAATACCGTTTTACTGCACCGGGTCTCTCACTGCACCTGACACTAGGAAACGGTCAATACCGTTTTACTGCATCGGGTCAGTCACTACACCTGACACTAGGAAACGGTCAATACCGTTTTACTGCACCGGGTCTCTCACTATTCCTGACACGAGGAAACGGTCAATACCGTTTTACTGCACCGTGTCTCTCACTATACCTGACACTAGGAAACGGTCAATACCGTTTTACTGCACCGGGTCAGTCACTACACCTGACACTCGGAAACGGCAATACCCTTTCCACCTTCAGGAGTAGAGAAACGTGCATAAGGGTGCATAAGACGGGCAGTTCCCTCGTGTCAGTCGTAGTGACAGACGTTTTGACTGCACTGGGTCTCTCACAGACTAGATTGTGTACACAAACTGGATTATGAAGTGTGATGTACCTGTGTACACAGACTGGATTGTGAAGTGTGATGTACCTGTGTACACAAACTGGATTATGAAGTGTGATGTACCTGTGTACACAGACTGGATTGTGAAGTGTGATGTACCTGTGTACACAGACTGAATTGTGAAGTGTGATGTACCTGTGTACACAGACTGGATTGTGAAGTGTGATGTACCTGTGTACACAAACTGGATTGTGAAGTGTGATTTACCTGTGTACAGAGACTGGATTGTGAAGTGTGATGTCCCTGTGTACACAGACTGGATTGTGAAATGTGATGTCCCTGTGTACACAGACTGGATTGTGAAGTGTGATGTACCTGTGTACACAGACTGGATTGTGAAGTGTGATGTACCTGTGTACACAGACTGGATTGTGAAGTGTGATGTCCCTGTGTACACAGACTGGATTGTGAAATGTGATGTACCTGTGTACACAGACTGGATTGTGAAGTGTGATGTACCTGTGTACACAGACTGGATTGTGAAGTGTGATGTACCTGTGTACACAGACTGGAGAGTGAAGTGTTACGTACCTGTGTACACAGACTGGATTGTGAAATGTGATGTACCTGTGTACACGCACTGGATTGTGACAAGTGATGTACCTGTGTACACAGACTGGATTGTGTAGTGTGATGTACCTGATGAGCCAGATATATCTCCAGTACAGGAGGAGTCTACTCAGCCCCTCATGTCTGTGCTAGCTTTATACTAGCGTTATTCACAACTAACATCTCAGTTTAATGTCTGTTATGGGGAAGTGACTGGAATCTGTGATTGGACACAAAATCAGTCAGAAATATGAACTGATCCGAGAGAGTCAGCACGGATTTAAATGAAAAATGAAATGAAATAATAATCGCTTATTGTCACGAGTAGGCTTCAATGAAGTTACTGTGAAAAGCCCCTAGTCGCCACATTCCGGCGCCTGTCTGGTGGGGCGGGTCAGACATGTTTAACTAACCTGGTTAGATTTGTTAATGAGGTCCCCAATGTGGTAGATAAGGGAATGTCTGTGATGTTATATTGATGGATTTCCAGGTGCCAAACAAGAGACTGAATCATATGGAATTTGAGGAAATCAATTTCCATGGATAAGGAATTAGCTTGGAGGGAGGAGACAGGGAGCAGGGATAATGGGCGGGATTCTCTCAGCCCGGAGCCGTGCCGGAGAATCCCCGCGACCGTGCCACGCCACCCCGACACCGGCATGAGATCGTCGCCACTGGCGCCCGCGTGTTTGGTGTGGCGCTGGTTGGGGGCCGCTCTCCGCGGGATGGGCCAAGCGGCCGCTGTTAAAATGCTGAGTCCCGCTGGCAGCGAGCAGGCGTGGATGGCACCGGCTGGACTCAGCATTTTAACTGTGTGCAAGGGTCGGGTGGCGGCCTGTGTGTGTGTGGGGGGGGGGGGGGGCTACGACACCGGCGGGGGGCTCCGACACCGGGGGGGCCTTCAATGCAGCCTGGCCCACGATTGGGACCCACCGATCGGCAGGCCGGCCTTTCTGTCCCCCGGCCTCTATTCCTACGCGCCGGCCCCCTGTACTACTGCGCCATGTTGTGTCGGGGCTGGCACATTGAAGGAGGAAGCCGTGCATGAGTGCGTCGGCATCGGCACCACAGCGCATGCACGGATCCCGTGGCGTACAGTTAGCGCCGGGATTGGCAGCTGGAGTGGCGTGAACTGCTCCATTGCCGTTCTGGCCCTCTGTTGGGGCCAGAATTACTCTTGGCAGCAGCCTGTTCACACTGTCGTAAAACGCGACAGCGTTTACAATGGCGTGGACACTCTGCCACGGGATGGGAGAATCCCACCCCAAGTGTGTGTACTCCAATCAGCAAGATGTGAATAGTGATGTCCCCAGGGATCTGAGCTGGAGCCTCAGCCTTTCACTGTATTTCTCAATGACTTGGATGAAGGAATAGAGAGACATATATCCAAGTTACTGACCACACTAAGTTAGGCAGCTTGGAGGAGGTTACAGAGATAGGGAGGGTGGAGGACAGGGAGGAGTTTGAGAACAAGGATGGGAATTTAAAATCGAGGCATTGCTGGACCGGGAGTCAGTGTAGGTCAGTGAGCAGAGGGGGTGATGGATGAACGGGATTTGGTGTGAGTTCAGATCCAGGCAGCAGAGTTTTGGATCAGCTGATGTTTACGGAGGGTGGTAGGTGTGAGGGCGGCCAGGACAGCATTGGAATAGTCACGTTTAGAGGGAACAAAGACATGGAGGAGATTCTCAGCAGCAGGTGATGTGAGGCAGGACGGACTCGGGCGATGTTACCGAGGGGGAAATAGGCCGTCTTAGTGATGGAGCGGATGATGTGGTGGGAAGGTCATCTCAGGGTCAAATAGGACACCATGGCTGTGAACTGTGTGGTTCAGAGTCAGAGAGGCCCAGGGAGAGGGATGGAATCAGTGTCTGGGGAACAGAGATTGTGATGGGGACTGAAGACAATGGCAGATGGAGATCAATGTGGGGCTGTGAAATCATCCACTTTGGACCAAAGAAAGAGAAATCAGAGTTATTTCTAAATGGTGGGAAGCTGGGAATTGTGGAGGAACAGAGAGATGAGGCCAATGTTGTAAAGAGTCTGGTTGAGCAGCAGACAGAGCTCAGGGAGAGGGATGGAGTTTGTATCGGGAGCTGAAGACGATGGCTTTGACCTTCCCAATGTGTTTCCCAGTGAGCCTGGCTCCTCAGTCCTGACTGCTCTTAGCTGCTGTTCTGTTCACTGATTGGACAGTTATTGTTAGAGATTCAGACCACAGCAGAAACCCCCAGTGTAAAAAATAACAGCAAAGACTGTCAGATCGGAAGATTGAAACGTAACCAACAGAGGAAGTGAAAGAAGGGGCTCAGAGCAGCTGGATGTTTGTTACTGACACGGGAGAAAACTGTGAACCGTGTCCACTACCTCGAATCTTCCAGCACAGAAGGAGGCCATTCTGCCCATCGTGCTGTGACTTACCCAATTAGTCCCACTCCCCCTCTCTATCCCCATAACCCAGCAAATCTTTCCCTTTCAGGGATATCTCCAATTGCCTCTTGTAGACCTGGGTCCACAGCACGAGACTGTCCCTAACCTGGCTCCAAATTGGCATCTCATTCATTCGTTGGAAGACAAAATGCCTGGGCTGGGAAATGGAGCTCAGGGCTCCGAACATTCCCTCTCCCCTCCTGAGGGACACTTCATGCTGGGATACAGTTCCATGGAGCCTCACAGCACAATGTGGGGGAGGCCGTGGTGTAGTGGTAATGTCACTGGACTAGTAATCCAGGGGCCCAGGTTCAAATCCCACCATGGCAGCTGGTGGAATTTAAATTCAATGAATCAATCTGGAATTAAAAGCTCGTCTCAGTGATGGTGACCATGGAACTGTCATAATATACATCCATGTATATAATGGAGTGCAGACAGGCAGTGATTGACACACAGGATGACCAGCAAGCACACAGAACGCAGCAGCCAATCACCAGACAGGACACGGCCACTATAAAGCCAGAGGGCAGCAGTTTTCCCGCTCTCTCGGGATCCAGCCTCTGAGACAGTCAGAGCTCGTGAGCAGCAGCCAGTGCAAACACCATGTGGTAGTCAGTTAGTCTGGTCAGGCTAGCATCAGGTCTCCAGTCAAGTCAGCATAGTGTCAACCCACAGTTGAACATGTATAATAGTTTAGATGTTAAATAAAATTGTGTTGCATCTCATCAAGTGTTGGAAGTCTGTCTCTCGCTACACTGCATCAAACGCAGTCCACATAGACCCAGCCAGCCCAACACATCAGAAACCATTGTCGATTGTCGTAAAAATTCGTCTGGTTCGCTAATGTCCATTAGGAAAGGGAATCTGCCGCCCTTACCTGGTATGGCCTACATGTGACTCCAGATTCACAGCAATGCGGTTGACTCTGAAATAGCCACTCAGTTGTATCAAATCGCTGAAAATTATAAAAGGAATGAAACCGAACAGACCTCCCGGCATCGACATAGACCCCGGAAACAACAACGGCAAACCCAACCCTATCGACCCTACAAAGTCCCTCCTTCCTGATATCTGGGGACATGTGTCAGAATTGGGGGAGCTGTCCCACTGACTGGTCAGACACAGTCATACTTTCAGAATTATGCCTCACAGATAATGCGGTCAATTCTCCGGAAACATTTCAAAGTGTTAGCGAGCGGGAATTGCTGCAAAGTTCCCGGCTCTCAGCCCAGCGAGCCGGCAACTCCATTCCGCGTTAATTGGTCCATTGACGAGGCCTCACGGATTTCTTGTCTCAAATAAAGGCTCGCCAGCTGATTCAACGATACCACGTTCGCTAACCCCCACTAACAAAGTCGAAAAGCACTTCACCCCTCCATCACACCCCCCTCTCCCACCACTGTGAACAACGCTTGTAGCTAACGATGCCCTCTCTGTGTCTCCTCAGGAAAAGCTCTCCCATAACCATCGGGAGAGTGCCCAGACTGGTGGACATAAGAACCCTCACCTATTTGAGCAGCAGGCCCTGGATGTGACGGTGTAACTGAGGACAGAATAGTCACCCACACGGAGGCTGGCGGATGCTGCTGATGTGAGGAACCACCAGAATCCACCCAGGGACCTGTCAAACGTGAGTTATTATTGCCTTACTGACTGGCCCATCCCTCCCACTGACCACATGTCCATTCTCCCACAAGTCCTCCAGCCGATGGTGCCTGCCCTTCCCGTGAGGCCCCCTCTCCTGACTCCGAGCAGAACACCTCAGAGGAGATCTCCAAGGATACAACCTTTATAATCGTGTCACAGCTGTCATCTTCCCCTCCACCAGTGCAGATTCACACACCTCGGTGGAAAACCCATCCCCAGCCGAGGGTCCCTCATCCCCCATCCAGCACTGGGTTGGTAAACCCAGTGCCCCCGGGCTCTTTGCCTGTGAGTAAAGATGGCTACTCACCTCCTCAGCTCCCCACAGAAGTCCTTCCGCCAGGTTCACCTTTTTTTTAATAAACAATTTTATTGAGGTAGTTTTTGGCTTCATAAACAGTTACAGACATCATCAGAAAGAAAGCAAAAGAGGCAAAAATGTGCAAACATCCACGTACTTTCAATACTTCCTTCGTAACATATTGCACAAGCCCGCTCCTCTCCCACCGGTACTACCCGCCATATTTTCCCTCCTACTCTACTCTATCCCCTCCTCCCCACCTCCTGCTGACGCTCACTCTCCCGCAAAGAATTCAATAAATGGTTTCCACCTCCGGGCGAACCCCTGCACAGAACCCCTCAAGGTGAACTTAATTTTTTCCATCCCCAGGAAACTCGACATGTCCGCAAGCCACCACTCAGTCTTCGGGGGCTTTGAGTCCCTCCACGCCAATAATATTAGTCGCCGGGCTATCAGGGAAGTAAAGGCCAAAACATCGGCCTCTTTCTCCCCCTGGACGCCCGGGTCTTCCGAAACCCCAAAAATTGCACCCCTGGACTCATCACCACCCTTGTTTTTAGCACCCGGGACATGACCCCCGCAAATCCCTCCCAGTACCCCCTCAGCTTAGGGCATGCCCAAAACATGTGAACATGGTTCGCTGGTCCTCCCGAGCACCTAGCGCATTTGTCCTCAATCCCAAAGAATTTGCTCATCCGAGCCTCCGTCATATGGGCCCGGTGAACAACCTTAAATTGAATCAGCCTGAGCCTAACACATGTTGCGGTCAAATTGACCCTACTCAGGGCCTCTGCCCACAGCCCATCCTCCATTTCCCCGCCTAGCTCCTCCTCCCATTTAAGTTTCAGTTCCTCTGTCTGGGACCCTTCCTCCCTCATGAGCACCTTATATATACCTGAGACTCTCCCCTCCCCTTCATCCCTCCCAGAGACTATTCTGTCTAGGATCCCCATTGGCGGGAGGCACGGGAAAGATGGGACCTGTCTACGAACAAAGTCCCGCAACTGTAGGTATCTAAAATCATTTCCCCTTACCAACCCAAATTTCTCCTCCAAGCTCCTCAAACTCGCGAAGCTCCCTTCCAGGAACATATCACCCACCCTTCCCACCCCCGCCCGCCGCCATACCTGGAACCCCCCATCCATACTCCCGGGGGCAAACCGATGGTTGTCGCAGATTGGCGCCCAGTCAGACGCCCCCACCTCCCCTACCTGCCTCCTCCACTGGCCCCATATCTGCAAGGTCGCCACCACTACCGGGCTGGTGGTGTACTTGGCCGGTGGCAGCTGTAGGGGAGCCGTGACCAGGGCTTCCAAGCTGGAGCCCCTGCACGAAGCAGCCTCCACCCGCTCCCAAATAGACCCCGTACCCACCATCCACTTCCTTATCATAGCGATGTTGGCTGCCCAGTAATAATTAATCAGACTCGGCAAAGCCAGCCCTCCCTCGCTGCGGTTCCTCTCCAACATCGCCTTCTTCACCCGCGGGGATTTTCCTGCCCAGACAAAGCTCATGATCAGCCCGTTAACTCTTTTGAAGAAGGACTGTGGGATAAAGATCGGGAGGCACTGAAAAATAAACAAAAATCGAGGGAGGATTGTCATCTTTACAGTCTGCACCCTCCCTGCCAGCGACAGCGGGAGTGCATCCCATCTCCGAAACTCTCCCTTCATTTGCTCCACCATCCTGGCCATATTTAACTTGTGCAGCCTGCCCCAGTCTCGTGCCACCTGGATTCCCAAATACCGGAAATTTTCCTCAACCAGCCTAAACGATAGCCCTCTCAATCTGTTCTCCAGGCCCCTTGCCTGGACCACAAACATTTCACTCTTGACCGTATTTAATTTGTATCCTGAGAACTGGCCGAACTTCCTCAGCATTCCCAGTATAGTTCCCATCCCGGCCACTGGGTCCGACACGTACAGGAGCAGGTCGTCTGCATAAAGAGAAACCCTATGTTCAACCCCGCCCCTCACCATCCCCTTCCAACCCTCTGTGGCTCTCAGTGCAATCGCCAGCGGCTCTATGGCCAGCGCAAACAGCAGCAGGGGAGAGCGGGCAGCCCTGTCTGGTCCCTCGGTACAGCCTAAAGTACTCCGACACCTCTCTGTTGGTCCTGACGCTGGCCCTCGGGGCCTGATATAATAATTTGATCCAATCCACCAATCCCTCCCCGAACCCAAACCGTCCGAGCACCTCCCATAGATAGTCCCACTCCACCCGGTCAAAGGCCTTCTCGGCGTCCATTGCCACCACTACCTCCACCTCCTTACCCACTGGGGGCATCATTATCACATTAAGTAATCTTCTCAGGTTGGCCGCCAGCTGCCTACCTTTCACGAACCCCGTTTGATCCTCCCCAATCACCTCCGGTACACAGTCCTCCATTCTACCTGCCAGTACCTTTGCCAGGAGCTTGGCGTCTACATTAATCAGGGAGATTGGCCTGTAGGACCCGCACGCCTCCGGGTCTTTACCCCGCTTCAATATCAGTGATATGGTGGCTTGTGACATTGTCGGCGGCAGGCTCCCTCTGTCCCTTGCCTCATTGAAAACCCTCGCCAAGACCTGGCCCACCAGCTCAGAGAACTTCCTATAAAACTCTACTGGGTATCCATCCGGCCCCGGGGACTTCCCCGACTGCATAGCCTTAAGGCCCCCCAATACCTCCTCTACTCTAATCGGGGCCCCCAGCTCTTCCACTCGCCACCCCCCCCCCCCCAACTGTTGGGAATGTTAACCCGTCCAGAAACCTTTTCATCCCCTCCGGTTCTTCCGGCGGCTCCGAAGTATACAGCTTACGATAGAAGTCCCGGAATACCTTATTCAATCCTGCCGGGTCCTCCACTTTGCGCCCCCCCCCTCGTCCCTCACTCTACCTATTTCCCTGGCCGCCTCCCTCCTCCTGACTTGCTGCGCTAACAGTCTGCTAGCCTTTTCCCCATGCTCGTACACCACTCCCCTCGCCTTCCTAAGCTGTTCCACGGCCCTACTCGTGGATAGTGCCCCCAGTTCCGCCTGTAGTCTCTGCCTCTCCCTGAGTAAAACCTCCCCCGGGGACTCCGCGTGCTCTTCATCTATCTGACCCATTTCTCTGACCAATCTATCCATCTCTGCCCGGTCTGCCTTGGCTCTGTGGGCCCCAATTGAAATCAGCTCCCCCCGCACTACTGCCTTTAGCGCCTCCCACAGGGTCGCCGCTGAGACCTCCCCCGTGTCATTCACCTGCAGGTAATTTTGCATACACCTCCGAAGCCTCTCGCAGATCC
Source organism: Scyliorhinus canicula (assembly GCF_902713615.1). NCBI lineage: Eukaryota > Metazoa > Chordata > Chondrichthyes > Carcharhiniformes > Scyliorhinidae > Scyliorhinus > Scyliorhinus canicula. The sequence continues at coordinate 126,675,890 of NC_052149.1, read as the reverse complement.
CCTCCTCCGACAGCAGTCCCACATCTAGCCTCCATTGTGGGCGTTGATAGCTCGCTCCCCCGATCTGCAGGTCTACCCAGTGCGGGGCACGGTCTGAGATAGTAATTGCCGAATATCCCGTGTTCTTTACCTCCCCTATACAATCCCTGCTTAGTACGAAGAAATCTATCCTAGAATATACTTTATGGACGTGCGAGTAAAACGAGTAGCCCCTTCCTGTCGGCTGTCTGGCTCTCCAGGGGTCCACTGCCCCCATTTGCTCCATAAACCCTGTCAGCTCCCTTGCCATTGCTGGGAGTCTGCCCGTTCTGGGACACGACCGATCCAAAGCCGGGTCAAGGCCCATGTTAAAGTACCCCCCCCCCCCATTATTAGCCTGCGAGAAGCCAGGTCCAGAACCACTCTTCTCCCCTCCAGTCTGCCCCGTACCATCAGGTAACTGCCCCCCCTGTCTGCGGATATGCCCTCTGCCTCAAATTGCACCCGCTTGTTGATCATGATTGCCACCCCTCTGGACTTCGAGTCCAAGTCCGAGTGGAAGACCTGGCTAATCCAGCCCTTCCTTAGCCTGGTCTGGTCAGACACTTTCAGATGTGTCTCCTGCAACATAATTACGTCCGCCCTCAGGGTCCGCAAGTGCGCGAACACCCGCGCCCTCTTAACCGGCCCATTCAGTCCCTTGACGTTCCAGGTGATCAGCCTGGTCGGGGGGCACATCCCAACCCCCCACCCCGCCGGTCAGCCATAGCCTTTCTCGGGCCGGCCCCTGGCCCGTGCGTCGCGCCATTCCTGGCCCGCCCTTTGGCTGCCTCCACCCTCGACCTCCTTTCCAGTGCCTATTTCAAGTCCCTCCCCCGTCAGCAGAACAACCCCCCCCCACCCCATCCCCCGATACCCCCACCCCTGCCATCTACTGGCTGTGACTTCCCCCCCCACCTGACTCCCTTGACTAGCCAATCTGCTAGCCCGGTGACTCAACACTCCGGCGCCTTCCTGTCTCATTCCCATTGTTTCCCCGTCCTCCTTCCCACTCCCCGGCGCCCCATCCCCCTCTCCCACCCACTAGGGCAAGCCGGCTCCAGTGTCCTCCGCGAGCTGCACAAAAAGTACAAATCAGCTCAAACAGAAAAAAAAAACAGAAAAAAGAGGAAAAAGCACAAAAATAAACCCAAAAAAAAAACCCCATAAGAAACATCAGAGGCCACAAAAAAAAACCCAAAAAAAGGAAAGGAGGGGGGTTAACCCCCCAAACCAATGTCCATGAACAAAGGAAAAAGAGTCCCAAATGTTCCGCTTGGCCCCTTTGGCCCAGCAAACCGTTGAGCAGCAGTCCAGGCACATTCGGCGTTCCTTCCCACAGAAATCCTCGGGCCCTAACTCGCCTCCTTGGGGCCTCCTTTCGGGACCAGCCCCAGGTCCCTCACAAAATCCATCGCTTCTTCGGGCTCGGAGAAGTAGTGGTGTTGACCCTGGTGCGTGGCCCATAGCCGAGCTAGGAACAGCAGACCAAACTTCACGTGCTTCTTGAACAGCACCTCCTTGACATTCTTAAAGGCTGCTCGCCGCCGAGCCACCTCCTGGCTTAGGTCCTGATAAATGCGGAGAACACTGTTGTTCCACGTGCTGCTCCTGGCGCTCTTTGCCCACTGCAGCACCCGCTCCTTGTCCACGAACCTGTGGAACCTAATCACCATCGGGCGGGGGGGTCTGCCCGGCCGCTCCTGCCTTGCCTGCACTGTGTGCCCCCTCCAGCTCCGGCGGTCGCGGAAAGGCTTCGGCCCCGATCAGCTGCTTCAGCAGGTCTGCTACAAACGCTGCAGCATCAGCTCCCTCAGCCCCCTCCGGGAGGCCGACCATCCTCAGATTGTTCCTGCGGACTCTATTCTCCAGCTCCTCCACTCTGTCCAGCAGTCTTCTCTGCCGCTCTTTCAGGCCATCAACTTCTAGCGCTGCAACCGTTTGCGCATCCGCCTGCTCCTCCACCGCCTCTCCCAGCTCCTTAACTGTAACATCCTGGGCGTCCAGCCTCTGGTTCAGCTGATCCACCGCTTTCTGGATTGGGTCCAAGCTGTCCCGCTTCAGCGCTTCAAAACTGGACTTCATTACCTGGAGCATGTTATCCAGCGCCTGCTGGATTGCTAAGTCCGGGGTCCGTGTGTCCGCCATCTTAGGTCCCAGGTAATTTTCTTCAGGTCCTTCAGGTCCGTGGGTCCGCTATCTTACGTTGCAGGTCAGTTTCCTCTGCTCCTTGCCTCCGTGTCTCTCTCTCTCTCTCTTCCCCTACCTGCTGGCCTCCCACGGTTCCATCGATGTCAGCCCGCTCTCCTGCTCTTTCGTGGCAGCCATTTTTCCCCCCGTGGTCCCGCTATCGCGGGGAATCAGCTCCATAGCCCCGCCGGAGTGAGAGCCCGCCGAATGTGCGGCTCACTCAGGCATCGCCGCCACCGGAAGTCCAGGTTTACCTTTTTAAATGGAGTACTAATCGGCGTCAGCGTGACCACTTACTGGGGAGGCGGCTGAATGACGGGAGGCCGTTGGATATGGGGTCGCTCCCGTTAATTGTATGGAAATGGGGCAGTGCGGTGGCGCAGTGAGTTAGCACTGCAGCCTCACGGTGCTGAGGTCCCAGGTTCGATCCCGGCTCTGGGTCACTGTCCATGTGGAGTTTGCACATTCTCCCCGTGTGTGCGTGGGTTTCACCCCCACAACCCAAAGATGTGCAGGGTAGGTGGATTGGCCATGCTAAATTGCCCCTTAATTGGAAAAAATGAATTGGGTACGCTAAATTAAAAAAAAAAATTATATGGAAATGGGGTTTACGTGGTGATAATTGGTTTCTTGCCGCGCTACGGCGAGATCCTGATTTGGCCTATGGGAGCGGCCGGTTACATTGCAAACTGTTTAGCACCTGGCACGGATCTCATTTTTGTCCTCACCCGCTATTCACCGGCCTTGTTTGAACGAGAGCGCAAAGAGGCTGGAGAATTGCAGCCAATGTCCCAGACAATATCACCATTCCCTGGGTATGTCCTGTCTCACCAGCAGGACAGACCCAGCAGAGGTGGGGGCAAAGTGGTATACTGTCGGGAGGAGGTGCCCTGGGAATCCTCAACATCGAATCTGGACCCCATGTAGTCTCATGGTGTCAGGTTAAACATGTGTTAAATATGATTACCATACCCCACATCTCCCTCAGTTTATGAGACAGCACCACAATGTTGAACACCACTTGGAGGAAGCACTGAGGGTGGCATGGGTGCAGATTATACTCTGAGTGGGGACCTTCAATGTCCATCACCAAGAGTGGCTCAGTAGTACCACCACAGACCGAGCTGGCCAGGTCCAAAAGGACATAGCTGCTGGACCTGGGACTGCAGCAGGTGGTGAGGGAACCAACAAGAGGGACAAACATACTTGGCCTCATCCTCAACAATCTGCATTCCACAGATACATCTGTCCATGACAGTATCGGTAGGAGTGACCACCACACAGTCCTTGTGGAGACAAAGATCCATCTTCATATTGAGGACACACTCTATTCTGTTGTGTGGCACTACCACAGTGCTAAATGGGATAGATTCAGAACAGATCTAGTAACTCAATACTGGGCATCCATGAGGTGGTGTGGCTCAACAGCAGCAGCAGAATTGGACTGAACCACCATCTGCAACCTCATGACTCTGCATATCTCCCACTCTACCATTATCACTGAGCCAGGGGTGCAACCCTGGTTTAATGAAGAGTGCAGGAGAGCACGCCAGGAACAACACCAGGCAATCTGGTGCACTACAACACAGGACTACTTGTGTATCAAACAGCGCTTTCAGCAAGTGACAGACAGAGCTAAACGATCCCACAACCAATGGATAAGATCTAAGCTCTGCAGTCCTGCCACATCCAGCTGTGAATGATGATGGACAATGAAACAACTCACTGGAGGAGGAGGCTCCACAAATATCCTCATCCTCAATGATGGAAGAACCCAGTGCATTCGTACTAAAGACAAGGCGGAAGCATTCACAACAATCTTCAGCCAGAAGGGCCGAGTGGATGATCCATCTTGGTCTCCTCCTGAGGTCTCCATATCACAGATGTCAGTCTTCAGCCAATACGATTCACTCCACGTGATATTAATAAATGGCTGAAGGCACTGGATACTCAAAGCCTATGGGCCCTGACAATATTCCAGCAATAATATTGAAGCCTTGTGCTCCAGAACTTGCTGCCCCCCTAACAAGGCAGCATTTGACCGAGTGTGGCATCAAGGATCCCAAGCTAAACTGGAGTCAATGAGAATTGGGGGCAAAACCATCCGCTGGTTGGTCTCATACTTGGCACAAAGGAAGATGGTTGCTGTAGTTGGAGGTCAATCATCTCAGCTTCAGGACATAACTGCAGGAGTTGCTCAGGGTAGTGTCCAAGGCCCAACCATCTTCAGCTGCTTCATCAATGACCTCCCTTCCATCATAAGGTCAGAAGTGGGGATGTTTGCGGATGACTGCACAATGTTCAGCACCATTCACGACTCCTCAGATAATGAAGCAGTCCTTGCCCAAGTGCAGCAAGACTGGACAGTATCCAGAGTTGATTTGACAAGTGGTAAGTAACATTAACACCACAGAAATGCCAGGCAATGTCCATCTCCAGGAAGAGAGAATCCAACCATTGCCTCTTGACATTCAATGAATGGTGTACCATCATTGCATCCCCCATTATTAACATCCTGGGATTTTACCATTCTGTTTGGGGCAGTTTGGACCCTTTCATCAGGATATTTGACTGAAGGAGCCATCACTACTTTGTCTAATTCTGTCCCCAAACAAAATCCCCACACAAAATGAATTTAAATAGTGCCTTAATGTACAAAACATCCCAGGATGTTACACAGAGCGGCAGTAAGAGGATCGGGGGAGTTGGGGGTATTTAAGGAAGATTAATCGAAGGCTTGGATTGAAGGATGGAGTTTGATGGAGTGGAGTGACCTGGAGAGGGGGAGGGTTTAAGGGTGAGAGTTCAGAGAGCAGGCCCTAGGCACCTGAAGGCTCTGCTGTCAATGGTGGGATGAAGGAAGTAGCGATGGGCAGGAGACCAGAGTCAGAGGATGGAAGGGTGAGGGAGGGAATGTGAGTCTGCAGCAGGACACAGAGGTAGGGAGGAGTGAGGCCATGGAGGGAATTGGAGGTCAGTGAGGTCAGGGGTAAGAGGTCAGTGAGGTTAGGGGCAATAGATCAGTGAGTTCAAAGGTAACAGGTCAGTGAGATCAGGGCTAACAGATAAGTGATGTAGGGGACAACAGGTCAGTGAGATCAGAATTAACAGGTCAGTGAGGTCAGAATTAACAGGTCAGTGTGGTCAGAATTAACAGGTCAGTGAGGTCAGAATTAACAGGTCAGTGAGGTCAGGGGTAAAAGGTCAGTGAGGTCAGGGGTAACAGGTCAGTAAGGTCAGAATTAACAGGTCAGTGAGGTCAGGGATAACAGGTCACTGAGGTCAGGGGTAACAGGTCAGTGAGGTCAGGGGTAACAGATCAGTGAGGTCAGAATTAACAGGTCAGTGAGGTCAGGGGTAACAGGTCAGTGAGGTCAGGGGTGTTCTGGAATGGTACTTGGGGTGCGAATCTTCGGCCTGTTGTGCTCTCGCTTGAGCTCATCCATCTTTGAGGAAGTCAGAAGGTGGAAAAAGGGGAAGCTGTAGATGTGATGTATTCGGAATTCCAAAAGGTATTTGGTCAGGTGCCACACAAAATGTTACTGCACAAGATATGGGGCTGGATTCTTCGCCGCAAGGTCGTCACGGGTGGGACGCGGACCCTGTAGAGGTCCTTTGACCTTGGGCGGAATGTCTGGTCACCGGGTGGGTGTGGCTGGAGAATCCCGCCCATGATCCCATGGTATACAGTGTAATATCTGAATATGGATGTAGGATTTTTTGGTTAACAGAAATCTGGGAGAGGGGTAAATGCTTTGTTATGCGTTGGCAAGCTGTAACTACAGATCATGTTAATCTGCAGGTCCAGCAAGTGATCAGGAAGGGAAATGGAATGTTGGTGTTTATTATAAGTGGAACAGAAAATAAAAACAGGGACATTTTACTGCAGCTGTACAAGGATCAAAGTTCAGAAGAACGAGACATGATCTTCAATAAAGATATCCTGAGGGGACTAATAGAGTGAATGAGATTGTTACCTCCTCTCAGGTAGAGGGAGATGAAAACACAGAGGAACAAATAGAGAAATAAAGTGAGGGAGAAAGAGAGATAAAATCAGGGTGAAAGAGAGAGAGACAGAGAGAGAGTCTGAGGGACAGGTATCAACGGAGGGAGAGAGAGGGGGAGAGCAAGCAGATACAGTGAGACAGGAAGAACAAGACAGAGAGACACAGAGAGAGGGGGAGAGGGGGAGAGGCAGAAAATAAGGGTCTGATACTGAGTAGTAGTGAGTAGTGAGTGAGAGAGAAGAAGAGGAAGTGAAGGTGCTGACGTGGTGTCCCTGCCTCATACCATTTACATACTGAGGAACGGGCAGTCAGACTCTCAGGCTGCAGCTTTATAAAGCAGAGCCCAGTGAAGGGAGAGTTTATCAGTAACCAGGCACAGGGACAGGAGCAGACACCATGATTTCAGCCATCCAGCTGATCTGGCCTCTGGCATTCTGCATCGCAGGTACAAATCTCTCTCCTTCCACCTTGAATATTTTCCTGCTCTCCATTTCAATCCAATTCTACTGACTTGTGATTGAAGGGAAAATGCTGAAAGCAGAGGAACAGTCAGTGTCTCCAACAATATCTCATTGTACAGGCTCTTTCTGTGACAGTTCTTACTTCACTCTGTTTCTCTATTACCCCTCAGGTATCAGTGGAGACATCATCATGACCCAGTCTCCCCCGGTGCTGTCATTGAGCCTGGGCCAGACCGCAACCATCACCTGTACGGCCAGTCAATCTGCGAGTGGTGATGTTGAATGGTTCCAACAGCGAGAAGGTCAAAAACCGGCTCTGCTGATCTATGATGCAACAACTCGATTCACAGGAATATCCGACCGATTCACCGGCAGACAACTGTCCACTACAAGGTTCACCCTGACAATCAGCAATGTGCAGAATGAGGATGTCGCTGATTATTACTGTCAGCAAAGTGAGAGCTGGCCATACACAGTGATACAGAGCCTTACAAAAACCCCAATACACACAGCCCCACCTCGTCTCCTGACCACGACCCACAGTTTTATATAACATATAAACAGTTTTATATAAACAGAAAAAAGGAACTGAACAAATTATTTTCACTGTCCACTACACACTCCAGTCACTGAAGGCCTCAGGTTTTTTACTCTCCATGTCCACGTATGAAGAGCAGCTGAAAGATTTATCATTCAGAATTAGACTTCTCAAATCTCCCAACAAAACACAGAGACATTGAGAGAAACAGAGAGAGAGAAAGAGTGAGAGAGAAAGACATGAGTGAGTGAGAGACACAGAGAGAGACAGAGAGAGGGTGAGAGTGAGTGAGTGAAGCAGAGAGCAGAGGTTTTTGTACAGCCCCTGCACTGGAAGCTGTCAGTGTGGTTTACGTTCGGTAAAGGAACCAAGCTCAGACTGAGTAAGTAAACCCCAATCCTCCGTTATTAACCCTTTCAATACTGAAACTTTCTCAAACACAAATACTGAATAGTTGAAGGTGTTAGTGGGGAGCTGCAGTGAATGAAATGGTTCATTGAAAAACACTGTGTAGAACAGGGTGCCCAGCTGTATTTCTTTAGTTCCATTCCCCCCTTTAAACAGCAAGATATAAGTAAGCAGCTTTTACCCACCGTGTGGAGGAGATCTGGACGTTTACAGACTGTGTTCACATTCCTGGACCATGGAGTGAAATCACTCACTAGACTCCTGTCAGTCTGCGTGTGACAGACACGGGCAGAGTTTGATGTGAGCTCTGGCTCCCTGTCACACTCTCTGATATAACTGATCACAGCAGCAGCAGCAGCACAGTGAGACACCGAGGTCCCACTTCCCCCAGCTTTAACTCTGCTCTCTCCACTCCCTGCTTATCTCTTAGCAAAGTTCTGATGACAAACAGGTCCAGCAGGGCTCACAATCCAGTGGCTTCAGTGTTCCAGGCTTTTGGGGAGACTCTCAGTTACTTTCTCTTTGGGTCGAGTTCAGTCTGATATTTATCCCTGATCCCATATTCCTGAAAATCCCTGGAGATATTTTTATTGATGGATGTGATGTGTGATCTCTGGCTGGGCCAGCATTTATTGCCCATCCCTAATTGCCCTTGAACTGAGTGTCTTGCTCGGCCATTCCAGAGGGCATTTCAGAGTCAACACATTACTGAGGATCTGGAGTCACTTGTAGGCCAGACAAGGTCAGGATGGCAGGTTCCCACTTCAGACCCACACATCCCATAAATTAACTTTAAATGGCCCAAACTCCACTTTCCTGTCGATCCCCATAACCTTTGACCCTCGTCAATCAGAAATCTGTCGAACTCAGCCTGGAATATATTCAATGTCCCAGCGTGCACTGCTCTCTGGGAAAGAGAATTCCAAAAACTAACGACCCTCTGAGAGAAGAAATTCCTCCTCATCCCCACCATAAATGGAGATCCCTTATTTTTAAACTGTATCGACTAATTCTAGATTTCCCACGAGGGGAAACATTCTTTCAGCATCCACCCTGTCAAGCTCCCTCAGAATCTTATATGTTTCAATAAGATCACCTCTCATTCTGCAATGAGTACAGATCAAACCAGCTCAACCTTTCCTCATCAGACATTCCATTCCTCAGTGGAATCAGCCCAGTGAACCTTCTCTGAACTGCTTCCAATGTCGGAATATCCGTCCTGAAGTAAGGACTTCCAAAGATGTGCAGGTTAGGTGGATTGGCCACGCTAAATTGCCCTTAGGGTTGGATGGGGTTGCTGGGTTACGGGGATAGGGTGCAGGTGTGGGCTTAAGTAGGGTGCTCTTTCGAGGGCTGCACGGTGGCGCAGTGGTTAGCACTGCTGCCTCATGGCCCCTAGATCCCAGGTACGATCCCGGCTCTGGGACACTGTCCGTGTGGAGGTTACACATTCTCCCTGTGTTTGCGTGTGTTCCGCCCCCACAACCCAAAAATGTGCAGGGTAGATGGATTGGCCAAACCAAATTGCCTCTGAATTGGAAAAAATAAATTGGGCATTTTAAATTTATTTAATAAAAATAGAAAATGTAGGGTGCTCTTTCTACTCGATGGGCCGAATGGCCTCCTTCTGCACTGTAAATTCTATGATTCTATGAGACCAAACCTTTCCCCAGTACTCACGGTGTAGTCTCCCCAATGTGCTGTATAGATGGAGCAAGACTTCCCTACTTTTATACTCCATCCCCCATGTAATAAAGGACAACATTCCATTGACCTTCCTCATCACTTGCTGTACCTGCAGGTTAACGTTCTGTGATTCATACACAAGGACACCCAGATCCCTCTGTACCACAGCTTTCTGCAGTCTCTCTCCATGTCAATAATATTCTGCTTTTCTATTCTCCCGACCAAAGTGGACAAGCTCACATTTCCCCACATTATACTCCATCTGTCAAATGTTCTCCCCACTCACTGAACCTATTAATATCCCTTTTCAGACTCTGTATCCTCCTCACAACTTGCTTTCCTACCTATCATTTTATCATCAGCAAATTTAGTTACAATACTCTCATTGCCTTCATCCAGCTCATTAATATAGATTGGAGAGTTAAACCCACAAACAACAGCCATCTTCCTTTGTGCTGGGTATGACTCCAACCAGCGGAGAGTTTCCCCCGATTCTCATTGACGCCAGTTTTGCTCGGGCTCCTTGATGCCAAACTTGGTCAAATGCTGCCTCGATGTCAAAGGGCAGTCACTCTGGACTCACATCTGGAGTTCAGCTCTTTTGTCCATGTTTGAACCAAGGCTGTAATGAGGTCAGGAGCTGAGAGACCCTGGTAGATCCTTAACTGAGCATCAGTGAGCAGGTTATTGCTGAGTAAGTGCTACTTGATAGCACTGTCGTTAACAACACCAATCATTTTGCTGATGATCGCGAGATGACTGATGGACAGTAATTGTCCGGATTGGGTTTGTCCAGCTTTTTGTGGACAGGACACACTTGGGAAACTGGTCGATACCAGTTATGTATCTAAACTGGAACAGCTTGTCTGGGGGGTGTGACCTGGACACAAGACCACCAGAAATAGGAGGCGGATTTCTCCAGTGTTGCTATTCAATTTTCCCACCAGCAGCACATCACCGCCAACGGGTTTCACAGTGGCATCGGGTGGTTGCTGTGGCAAATCCCATTGACAATTGACGGACAGATATAATCCTGCCGCCAGAGAATGGCACGCAGCCAATAATCACGCAGCTGGTGAACCGGACGTTCCCGCACAGGAGCAAGGATAGATTATTCTGACCCCTGGACACAGAGGCTAATCGTAATCTCAGTCTTGACCTGAGCCCAGGGCTGGGTAGCAAGGTTTGAAGTGAAATCTAGAACCTTCTACACTGGCAGCCAATCAGTATCCTTTGTGAAGTGTGTTGATCCACGTCTACTCCAAATTTCTGGGATAAATTTCTCCGGTTCTGTGTGTGATTTGAGGTTTGTTAATGTTCAACCTGTTCCCCCAGAAATACTGATCAATAGTTTGAGCATCCTGATAGGTTAATAGTCTCTTAAATGGGACACTGCATCTTTAAATGCTCTCATTATTAACTATTTCAGTGCTGAATTTGTAGTGAACGTCTTTACAAATGTCTAAGTAACATTCCAAAATGATTTAATCAGCTTAACATCAAACCTTTACCTCCTGACACTGAACCAATTTGAAATCCAATTTGTCACTTTCCCTTGGATTCCATCAGCTTTTAATTTCCAAACACGTCTGTCATAGGAAACTTGGCAAAATCCTTGGAAAACCCATGTTGTCAACATCAAACTCACTCCCGTCATCAACCCTCCTCGTTCCCTCCTCATCAAATTCAAAATCGCTCCCTCGGCCTATCCCTTCCTCCCTTTTTAAACAATGGTACAACATTATCATCCACCAGTCCTCTGACACCAAGCCTGTAGTCAGAGAGGATTGGAAAATAATGGTCAGAGCCTCGGCTATTTCTTCCTTTCCTTCCCTCAGCAGCCTGGGATACATTTCACCCGGGCCTGGGGGTATCTCCCCTTTCAAAGCTGATAAACACTTTAATATCTCCTCTCTCACTATCTTTATCACATCCAATATTTCACAATTCTCCTCCTCCTGAACTCCAATGTCTGCTTTGTCCCTCGCATTAGTGAAAACTGATGTAAATTATTCATTAAGAACCATCTCCATGCCTTCCACCTCCACACATAAGTTACATATTGCTCTCTAATTGATCCCACTCATTCATTAGTTATCCTCTCACAATGGCCGGGATTCTCCCCTACCCGGCGGGGCAGGGGGTCCCGGCGTAGCGGAGTGGCGCCAACCACTCTGGATTCGGGTCTCCCCAAAGGTGCAGAATTCTCCGCACCCTGAGGGGCTAGGCCCGTGCCAGAGTGGTTGGCGCCACGCCGACTGATGCCAAAACCGGCACCAACGACCTTTGACGCACACCGCCCACCCGGCGATGGGGCTGGCCGAAAGGACTTCACCGGTCCGCGCATGCGCTGGTGCGTCACTTCCGCCTCCGCCATGGTGGAGGCAGTGGCGGTGGCGGAAGGAAAAGAGTGCCCCCACGGCACTGGCCCGCCCGCCGATCGGTGGGCCCCAATCGCGGACCAGGCCACTGTGGGGGCACCCCCCGGGGTCCTATCGCACCGTGCCCCCCCAGGTCCTCGGGGGCCTGCTCGCGCCGCCAATCCCGCCGCCACCAGAGGTGGTTGAAACCACGTCGGTGGGAGAGGCCTGTCAGCGGCGGGACCTCGGCCCATCGCGTGCCGGAGAATTGCCGCGGGGGGCACGAGAATTCCAGCCACGGCGGGAGCGGGATTTACGCCGGTCCCGGGCGATTCTCTTGAACCTGCGGGGTGTCGGAGAATTCCGCCCAATGTCCCTCACCCTTGCTTTCTGTGAACATATTTGTTCTGAAATCTCTCTATCTCCAGCTTGAATATTCTCCCCGGGCTCTGTCACTGTTTTACCATCAAGTCATTGTTTACTGTCCATTTTGGCAATTCCCAGTTTCGGAAAATTTGCCTTTCCCCAATTTAAAACTTTTCCTCTTGGTCTGCCTTTACCCTTTTCCATAACTGCTCTAAATCTAACTGAATTATGATCACTATTACCCAAATACTCTCCCATTGATACCCCTTCACCTGCCCAGATTCAATCCACAAAACTGTCCAAAACTGCTCCTTCTCTTGTTGGGATTGTTCTGTACTAGTTAGAAAGGTTGCTCAGAATGGATTGTCAGAATTCCGGATCATCTATACATTGACACATGTCTTGATTCCAGTTAATATTTGGGAAGTTTAAATCCTTTATTAAGGCAGCAATTAAAATTCCTTCCTCTCTCTTTCAGGCCGTGAGAATTCACAACCCACACTGACCCTGCTGCCCCCCTCCCCGGAGGAGGTCAAGACCAAGGGCACTGCCACCCTGGTGTGCCTTGCCAATCACTTCTATCCCGATGAGCTGGTGGTGGAGTGGAAGAAGGATGGTGCAGCCATTTCAGACGGGGTTCAGACCAGCAACTACCTGCGAGCTTCGGACAACACCTACAGTGTCAGCAGCCTGCTGACCCTCTCTGGCTCTGCCTGGGAGTCCAACGCCCGCTTCTCCTGTGCCCTCACCCACGTGAGCCTCTCCTCTGCCCTCAGCAAGACCATCAGGAGATCAGAATGTGTGTAGAGTGTCAGAGACAGTCCATAGAGGAGACACAACTTTAAATAGAACAGGGGTGAGCTGGGAGGGCAAAGGTCATTGTCAGCACTGACTTAAAACTCTCTCCTTCTCGGGACTGGGTCTGAGACACTTCTGAGGGTCAGGGGTTAAGACATGTTTTTGGGACATTGTAGAGGGATATTTACTCTGTATATAATCCCATGCAGCATTTGTCCTGGGAATGTTTGATGGGACAGTGCAGACTCGTGATGCCAAGCAAAACTTCTCTAAGATGCTGAAGACTGTCAGCTGTACCAAAATAATGTGACCCCTGAAATCTCTGCTTCAGGAAACCAGACCTCCTTCCTGCTCACCCTGCAGTTACAATTTAAGGTTTAGTCACCGTTTAAAGGGACAGGATTCTCATGTCATTGAGAAAATCTCCATATTATCCCTGTGAATTTCTCCAGCTTCCTCAGGCTGGGCTGTTTATTCAAGTCTTTTTTCTGACAATGTAAATCTGTAAAAGGTATTAAACATTAAGAATATTCAGTCTGTGTCTCAAGTGTGCTTTGGAACTGTCCCTCCTCCCCATCAGCTGATTGGCTGCATTTGAGCAAATGATTATCATGATTGGCTGGTTGGCCTGTCAATCAATGACACATTAGCTGAAGATTGGATTCAAAGACAATTATCAATCATTTTTAAATGATCAGTTTTATTTGTTTTGTGAGGTCACGAAGAATCCAGCACGAGTTGAAGGATAGAAAGAAATAACATTTATTTACAATAACATATGTATACAACAGCAGCAGCAGCAACTCCCTTGCTGCTCACTCCTCTCTAGCTGGTTCCAAACTGGCCAGCTTTATTTATGCAGCGAATCTGTTTATGATTTCTGCTCCAACCCCCTCATTGGGGAATCTCGTACTCCCAAAGGATTGTGGGATTGCCATTAGTCCCCAGCCAGTGGGAAGCAGGCAGGTTATAACAATCTGGAATCTCTGAGTTTACAAGATTCAAATCAGAAAAGAGACTGAAAGTTGCTGGGATTAAATCATCACAATCACAATTCTCCAACCCATATTCCCCACCTCCCCCTTCTCCCATATTCTCCCTGTGTCTGTGTGGGTTTTCTTTGGGTGCTCCGGTTCCCCCACAGTCCAAAGATGTGCAGGTTAGGTGGATTGGTCATGCTAATTTGCCCTCAGTGTCCAAAAAGGTTAGGTGGGGTTACTGGGTTACGAGGATAGGGTAGAGGCATGGGCTTGGGTGGGGTGCTCTTTCCAAAGGCCGGTGCCGACTCGATGGGCTGAATGGCCTCCTTCTGCATTGTAAATTCTATGAATTCTATGAAATCTATGAATTGTATATGACCTTACCACTTCACGTGGTATCACTACTCCCAGTGTTTCAATCACAGATAAGACCATCACTGATCACTTCCTTATATCACTCCCCAACCACATCCCCCTTCCACACCCCAACCGTACCCCCTTCTGTATCCATCCCTGGAAAAACCTATTCCCCAATTCAATTCCAACGGCACTTTCAAAATTCCAACTATCTGTCTCTGGCCCTCCGATCACCACAACATTTCTGCAGCGACTGATTTACTCAGGGAGCAATGTAACTGGGAATGAACAGGCTCCTGTTTTGGGAGTGTTTAGTGGGGTGTTTCCCGGAGCCTGCAGTGCTGAAAATGATCCCGTTATTAACCGGGATTCTGGGATATTTGGGCCTCGGTGAGGAAGGAGCCTCCGAGGCCGCACTGACATCCACTTCCTGTGAGCTGAGCCCGTCAGTGCAGGGAGAGATCAGGGGGTGATCTTTAAATGCTGCTCCCATCCCTCAACTCCCAACACGGCCTCCGGATTCCCCAAATTACCGATTAGGGGGTTCTCGACCCACCCCCATCCACCCGGCAAAGGCAGGGAACGCTCGGGGCCTGATCCCAGGCTCAGACAGCCTGCTGCCCGGGCAGCATGGCAGTGCCAGCCTGACACCCTGGCAGTGCTCATGCCATACTGGTCGTGCCCCATGGACATCTTGGCAGGGCCAGTGTGGCATTGCCAGGGTGACCAGATGGCATTGCCAGAGTCACCAGGTGGCACTGCCAGCATGCCAGGCTAGCACTGCTAAGCTGTCTCCAACACCTCCCACCATCCCAGAGATACTCACCTTGGCGGGGCACCTTAGTGAAGAAGCCCCTGGGACACTATCTGGTGCCACCACACACATGCTCCAGTACAGCAGGTGGAGGTAGGAACTCACGAGGGCGCGGAGGGTCGGAGGGTGGGCCGGCCCCAGGGACAAGCTGCCATCCAGAAGGGTGTTGGGGTGCTGGAACGGACAGTCCCATCGATTGTGGTGATGCAGTCGCAGATTCAGCGACTACATGAGGGGTTGTTGGTGAGTATCCAGCACCTGCAGGAGAAGGTGGAGGAATCCAACCGCGTGCAGGAGCAGGAGGTGGTGCTGCCATGGTGACACCCAGGTCGGCAGTGGAGGCCTTGGGGTGAGGGTTTCAGCCCTGGGTCAGCATGTCCAAGGCTTGGGGCACACTCTGCGGCCGCTGGCCTAGGCCCAGTACAAGGCTGCCCCCTCACAGGCAGCAATGTGCCAGACACTGCTGGACAGTGCAGTCACAGCGGGCAGAACAGGGCGGCACCACACTACCTGGGACAGTCGAACAGCAGCCGGGTCCATCCAGACCCATTTGCCCCAGAAGATGGCCAGCAAAGGGGACCCAGGTCACAGAGTAGGAATCACAGCAGGCCGCCTCCACTCCTGATGTACCATCTGAGGATCCACCTAGAGGTAGCATTCGGATCTGTAAGGACAGAAAATTAGAAAGCAGTTTTCACAGAATCACAGTATTTACAGTGCGGAAGGAGGCCATTCAGCCCACCGAGTCTGCACCGGCCCTTAGAAAGAGCACCCTACCTAAGCCCACACCTCCACCCCATCCCCACACTTCCACCCTATCCCCGTAACCCCACTTTACCTTACCTTTTTTGGACACTAAGGGCAATTTATCTTGGCCAATCCACCTAACCTGCACATCTTTGGACTGTGGGAGGAAACCGCAGCACCCGGAGGAAACCCATGCACACACGGGGACAATTTGCAGACTCCGCACAGACAGTGACCAAGCCGGGAATCGAACCAGGGACCCTGGTGCTGTGAAGCCATTGTGCTAACCAATATGCTACCGTACCCCCCTTATGTTGGCATGGGTGCAGGATACAGTTTAGTGACGGGGGCTAGGGCTCAATCTGTATATTTGTTGTCACATTAAGCACATGTTCACACTGTTACAACCTGCCTTGGTGCTCTGTCGGATGGGTGTGAGGGGTGGGCTGGTAAGGGTCTGGGCTGGCCAGATAGGGTGCGTGGGGCAGGGGAAATGGACGGTTGTAGGGGGTTGGCTTGGCTGAAAGGCCACAGTTCAGCCAGCGCTCTCCGCTCCGGTGTCCCATTCCCCCGCCACCCACAACTACCACCGTCCCAACTTCCGCCACATCAATGATTTGATGGGACTGTGTGATGGATTGTCCAGCTCGCAGGCAGGGATCACCCAGGTGGAAAGTGCTATTGTGGCAGGAGTCAGACATTGTCAAACGATGCGGAGCACCAGAGCTCATTGCTGAGCGGGCTGTCATCATCCTCCGTCCCATAGACCAGACCCGCTGTTACTGCCAACCAGGGTCTGCATCCCGTAGTGTGGCAGGAATGTATCATAGAGGAGGTTGTGGGCGGGCGAGTGACCAGGAGGCGGGGCGGGGTGTGTGGGGGGCATTGTGGTGTCTGTGCCCTTGGTCAGACACCGTCAGTCGGTGAATCTGGAGGTGATCAGAGCGTCCCGTGTACATTGGCCCTTGTGCACACATTGTAGGGCCTCCAGTGCCTGCCCGGGCCCTATGCCCTGCCTGTCTCGCCCTCCCCTACATCCTCCTCATCAGAGGAGGCCGGATGTTCATCCTCTTCTGCCAGCACATTGCCCCTCTGCTGCGTGATGTTGTGGAGGGTACAGCAGGCCACCATAATGCGGGCGACCCTCTCGGGACCAAACTGAAGGGCCCCTCCAGAGTGGTCCAGGCACCTGAACCACATCTTCAGGAGGCCGAAGCACCGCTCGGTCACACCCCTAGTCCTACATGGGCGTTGTTGTAGAGGAGACTCCACCTCATCAGCCACAGCCGCAGTGGATAACCCCTATCACCCAGGAGCAAACCCTGTCATAATATGCACCTATGCACATCATGATGCAAAAGCAGACAGTGACAGACACCAAGGTGAGCCAATCAACATACAGAACAGAACACAACCAATCAGCAGACAGAACACCAGAGGGTGGCTTCCAACTATAAAACACACGAGGCATCAGCACTCTGCCTCTTTCCACTGGGGACAACTGTAGTGACATTCAGGGTTGTCACGTGAGAGTACCTTTAAGAAATGGATGTCTAAGTAATGTAACTTTAAGAAATGGAGCAGCTCATATTACTGAAGTGATGTCAGAGTGTGGGTGGAGCTGGGGTTTTAGCTCAGCCGTTTTGCAGTGTTTTGGTTTCCGTTTTGAGGAAAAGAGCTTGGGTGTGTCTGTGTTTGCAGTGAGCTGGACCTGTTGTGATCTCTGCCATGAAAGACTATCTCTGAATCATTTGGGTGATTTAAACTCATAATAGTAATGTCTTTAACCTGATGTGTTTCTGTTGTTAAAGGTGTTCAGTCTTTTGGAGGTTGGAGGTTTGAAGGACCATTTTGAGGGATTATTTAGTGTAGTATTATTTTCGGGGTTATCTTTGGAGTAAGGGGTGGTAAATGAGACAATGTTTATTTAAAAAGGTTAAGTTGAATTCATGGAATAAACATTGTTTTGTGTTTAAAAACCCACGTGTCCATAATTGTAATCCCAGACCTGGAGACCAAGCTGTGTGCTTCAAAAGCAACAATCCATTAAAGGGAGAGGTTGGTTGAACTCCATGGTACATTTTGGGGTTCTGAAAACACAGCTCCCACAACAGGGTGTACAAATCAGCCAACACCTTCTACACGTGGGTCAGAGCTAGCCTGGTCCAGATAGTTAGAGTTAGTTTACTTCGAGTAGTAGAGAGTCAACCCACAGGCAGCTGCGTGCTTCGTTACTGAAGTTCAATAAAACTTATTGAACCAACGCCTATGTTTGGAGTATACTTTTTCATTTATCTGCATCATGTTGCAGTCCGTGTTACCCCAGGGTGTATAACACAACAAACCCCTCAGATGGGGGGGGCATCTCGAACATGTCAGGAATCATCGAGTGTGCCAGGATGAAGGAGTTGTGCACACTGCCCGGGTATTGGGCACGGTTGTGTATGATGAAGACGTTGTGCACACTGCCCGGATATTGGGCACAGTTGTTTATGATGAAGACGTTGTGCACACTGCCCGCGTATTGGGCACAGTTGTGTCTGATGAAGACGTTGTGCACACTGCCCGGGTATTGGGCACAGTTGTGTATGATGAAGGAGTTGTGCACACTGCCTGGGTATTGGGCACAGTTGTGTACGATGAAGACATTGTTCATACTGCCCGGGTATTGGGCACAGTTGTTTAAGATGATGATGTTGTGCACACTGCCCAGGTATTGGGCACAGTTGTGTATGATGAAGACGTTGTGCACACTGCCCGGGTATTGGGCACAGTTGTGTATGATGAAGACGTTGTGCACACTGCCCGGGTATTGGGCACAGTTGTGTCTGATGAAGACGTTGTGCACACTGCCCGGATATTGGGCACAGTTGTGTATGATGAAGACGTTGTGCACACTGCCCGGGTATTGGGCACAGTTGTGTATGATGAAGGAGTTGTGCACACTGCCCGGGTATTGGGCACAGTTGTGTATGATGAAGACGTTGTGCACACTGCCCGGGTATTGGGCACAGTTGTTTATGATGAAGACGTTGTGCACACTGCCCGGGAATTGGGCACAGTTGTGTATGATTAAGACGTTGTGCACACTGCCCGGGTATTGGGCACAGTTGCTTATGATGAAGGCTTTGTGCACACTGCCCGGGTATTGGACACAGTTGTGTATGATGAAGACGTTGTGCACACTGCCCGGTTATTGGGCACAGTTGTTTATGATGAAGGCTTTGTGCACACTGCCCGGGTATTGGGCACAGCTGTTTATGATGACGACGTTGTGCACACTGCCCGGGTATTGGGCACAGTTGTGTCTGATGAAGATATTGTGCACACTGCCCGGGTATTGGGCACAGTTGTTTATGATGGAGGCTTTGTGCACACTGCCCGGGTATTGGGCACAGTTGTGTATGATGAAGACGTTGTGCACACTGCCCGGGTATTGGGCACAGTTGTGTATGGTGAAGACGTTGTGCACACTGCCCGGGTATTGGGCACAGTTGTGTTTGATGAAGACGTTGTGCACACTGCCCGGGTATTGGGCACAGTTGTTTATGATGAAGACGTTGTGCACACTGCCCGGGTATTGGGCACAGTTGTGTATGATGAAGATGTTGTGCATACTGCCCGGGTATTGGGCACAGTTGTTTATGATGAAGACGTTGTGCACACTGCCCGGCTATTGGGCACAGTTGTGTCTGATGAAGGCGTTGTGCACACTGCCCGTGTATTGGGCACAGTTGTGTGTGATGCTCAGCTGATGGTTACACACCAGCTGCATGTTCATCGAGTGGAACCCCTTACGGTTTGTGTAGAGCGGCCTGTCATCTGCAAATGTTCGCAGGAGGACATGCACCCCATTGATCTCTCCTTGACCCGGGGTATCCCGGCGATGTATCGTGGTGGGCACGGGCCACATTGAAATGGATATATTGTGGCTTCTGGGGATATAGGGCCTCCGTGACAACGCGGATGTACCTTTGCACCGAGCTCTGTGAGATCCCAGACTGGATCCCACTCGTCGCCTGGAAGCACCCCATGGCGTAAAGGTTCAGGGCGACCGTCACCTTGACAACCACTGGGAGCGGGTGTCCTCTCCTATTGATGGTGCCGGGAGCATCATGATCTGGC
This sequence comes from Scyliorhinus canicula, assembly GCF_902713615.1. Lineage (NCBI taxonomy): Eukaryota > Metazoa > Chordata > Chondrichthyes > Carcharhiniformes > Scyliorhinidae > Scyliorhinus > Scyliorhinus canicula. The sequence goes on along the minus strand of NC_052149.1, from coordinate 126,656,035 downwards.
AGAAATTCCGCACTGTCCCCTGATCACCCGGAGACTTCGACAGCATACCCGGTCCGGCAGGTCCTCGAATGTCAGGCGCTGCCGGTACACATGAGGCCCCATGTGGCACCTCCTTTGCACCTCCTCCTCCTCCTCCTCGGCCTGTTGTGTGGCCAGCACTCCATCCTTGGATTTGGATTTGTTTTATTGTCACGTGTATCGAGGTACAGTGAAACGTATTGTTCTGCGCAGAATCCAGACAAATCATTCCATTCATGAAAAAAAAAACAATGTAAATACATAGCTACCGGCACTGGATGAAGCATACAGGAGTGTAGTACTACTCAGTCGAGAAGATGTGTGAAGAGATCAGATCAGTCCATAAGAGGGTCATTCAGGAGTCGGGTAACAGCGGGGAAGAAGCTGTTTTTGAACCCAGTAAGAAGTCTTCCAACACCAGGTAAAAGTCCAACAGGTTTCTTTCAAACACTAGCTTTCGGAGCACTGCTCCTTCCTCAGGTGATTCACTTGAGGAAGGAGCAGTGCTCCGAAAGCTCGTGTTTGAAACAAACCTGTTGGACTTTAACCTGGTGTTGTAAGACTTCTTACTGTGCTCACCCCAGTCCAACGCCGGCATTTCCACATCATGGTTTTTGAACCTGTTAGTGCGTGTTCTCAGACTTTTGTATCTCCTGGTCGATGGAAGAAGTGGGAAGAGTGAGTAAGCTGGGTGGGAGGGGTTTTTGATTATGCTGCCCGCTCTCCTAATGCAGTGGGAGGCGTAGACAGAGTCAATGGATGGGAGGCGAGGGATTGTGTAATGGACTGGGCTGTGTTCATGACTCTGTAGATTCTTACGGTGTTGGGCCAAGCAGTTGCCACACCAGGCTGTGATGCTGCCAGATAGGATGCTTACTATGGTGCCTCTGTAAAAATTGGGAAGAGTTAATGTGGATATGCCAAATTTCCTTTGTTTCCTGAGAACGTATAGGCACTGTTGTGCTTTCTTGGTCACAGCGTCGACATTGGTGGACCAGGACAGATTATTGGTGATGTGCACACCTAGGAATTTGAAACTGTTAACCATCTCGGCACCATCTCCACCTCTACACCATTGATGCAGACAGGGGTGTGTATGATACTGTGCTTCCTGAAGTCAATGACCAACTCTTCAGTTTCACTGACTTTGAGGGAGAGATTGTTGTCATTGCACCACTCCACAAGGTTCTCTATCTCCCTCTTCTACTCTGAGTCATCGTTGTTGAAGATTCGACCCACTATGGTTGTGTCATCAGCAAACTTGGACATGGAGTTGGAGCCAAACTTTGCCACGCAGTCGTGTGTGTATAGGAAATATAGTAGGGGCTTAGGTACACAGCTTTAGAGGGCCCAGGTATTGAGGACAATCGTGCAGCCCACCCCCTCCCCCAGCATCATAACCGGCATCGAAGAGGTGGTGCTTCTCCGGGTCCGAACCCCTCTCTCTCCCTCATCAGCCACGGCGCCTGTTTCACGATTGTTAAAAGCACAAGTGAACCTCGCCGTTGGGAACTCCCCCCGATGGAGGCGGAGAATCGCAAGTCCTGGAGAATACCGGGTCAGGCACGCTGATATGCCAATGCCATTTTCTCTAAGTGAGGAATGGAACACAATGACGCTGCTGTCGAGGCACTGGAGAATTGCGATTTTGAAACCGGCGCGCGCCACAATTTCAGAGTCAAAACAGATTCCCCACCAAATTGCATTTTGCGATTTTGGTGTTGGCCGACAGGAAACCCGCCCAACATCTGTCCTTCCTGCAGTAACTGACTCCTTAACTAATAATGCAACGCCTCCTCCTCATTTACCCCCACCCCTGTCTCGCCTGAAGATTTGATATCAGCTGCCAATCCTGCCCCTCCCTCAACCACATCTCCGTGATGGCAACTATATCACAATTCCACGGGCTGGATTCTCCGCCGGCGGATGATTCATTTTGCCGGCAGCCCGGAGGTTTCCCAACGGTGTGGGGCTGCCCACAATGGGAAACTCCATTGTTTAGCTGGCATAACGGAGCATCCCGCCAGTGGGGTGAAACAGAAATGTGGTGTAACGGGGCGGAGAATCCAGCCCCACGTCTTAATCCTCCCCCTTAACTCATCCGCTTCACCTGTAATACTCCTAGCAATAAAGTAGATGCCATCCAGTCTTGCCTTCTCCCTTGAAATTCAATAAAGTTCTATAGCCTCTGACTCGATTGCTTTACTGAATAATGCTGCGTCCCTATTGTGCTAAAATTCTGTCATCCCCTCTCCTTGCCAAATTATTTTAAACTCCTCCCAACAGCACGTGCAAACCCATCCACAAGGATGTTAGTCCCTCTGTGGTTGAGATGTCGACTGTCCCGCTTGCACAGGTCCCACTTTCCCCACAAATGGTCCCAGTGATCTAGGAATTTACACCCCTCCCTCCTGCACCAGCTCTTAAGCCACACGTTAATCTGCATTATTCTCCTATTTCTGTGCTCACTCGCACCTGGCACTGGGAGTAATCCAGAGATTACAATAATAATAATAATAATCTTTATTGTCACAAGTCGGCTTACATTAACACTGCAATGAAGTTACTGTGAAAATCCCCTAGTTGCCACTCTCTGGTGCCTGTTTGGGTCACAGAGGGAGAATTCAGAATGTCCAAATCACCTCACGGTAGCATGGTGGTTAGCATCAATGCTTCACAGCTCCAGGGTCCCAAGTTCGATTCCCGGCTGGGTCACTGTCTGTGTGGAGTCTGCACGTCCTCCCTGTGTGTGCGTGGGTTTCCTCCGGGTGCTCCGGTTTCCTCCCACAGTCCAAAGATGTGCGGGTTAGGTGGATTGGCCATGCTAAATTGCCCGTAGTGTAAGGTTAATGGGGGGATTGTTGGGTTACGGGTATACAGGTTACGTGCGTTTAAGTAGGGTGATCATTGCTCGGCACAACATCGAGGGCCGAAGGGCCTGTTCTGTGCTGTAATGTTCTATCTATCTATCTACCTAACAGCACATCTATTGGGACTTGTGGGAGGAAACCGGAGCATCCGGAGGAAGCTCATTCAGACACAGGGAGAACGTGCAGACTCCACACAAACAGTGACCCAAGCCAGGAATCGAACCTGGGACCCTGGAGCTGTGAAGCACACAGTGCTGCCCACTGTGCTACCACACTGCCCAACCCGAGTGGTCCTGCTTTTTATTCTACTGCCTTGCTTCCTGAATTCTTGATGTAAGACCTCATCGCTCTTTCTACTGATATCATTGGGACCAAGATGGACCATGAACTCTGCCTTATCTCCCCCCCATTCAGGATTCCCTGCAGCCGTGCAGCAACATCCAAGTCCCTGGTACCAGGGAGACAACTCACCATTCAGGAGTCACAGTGGTTGATGGCCACAGTCATGCCTATTTTTCCCCTGATATAGGTTCCCCTATTATTATTGCTCTTCATCTCTTCCTCCCTTCCTGTACATACAGGCTCCTGTGGTGCCATATTTTTGGCTCTGTCTGCACTCACTCACTCACTGGAGGAACCAGTACCTTCATCAGCTTCCAGGGAACTCCTGAACGACCTGCCTGTTTATCATAGACAGCTTGGTGTTACCCTTTCCCTTCCATCTTCAAGTCCCTTCAGCTGCGGTGTGACCATCTCTCTGAGCGTGCTACCCATGATGCTCTCAGCCTCAAGGATGCTCCACACTATCTCCAGTCACCATTCCAGATATGAAATCCGAGCTTCCGGAAGCTATAGCTGGACAGCCTTTCTGCACAAATGCTGGTCCCGGGCACTGGAATGTACCTGGCTTCCCACATAGAACAGGAGGAACATAACACAGCTTTGAGCTTGCCTGTCATGACTAAACTATTTAAATTTAAAATTTTATTAAAAAATTAAATAAATCAAACAGGTCCCTTCCCTTGCTTAAAAAATGACTGACAATTTAATCCAATTTGAAAATACCCTCCAGGACACTCACGCACTTTCTGAAATGTGCCATTACCTCAGACCGCGGCTGTCTATCCCCGTACTATCGGCATTTTACCCTGCCGTTGCTGCCACCACTGAAAAGATAAAGGTGAGGGTGGTTGGAGCTGCACTCATCCAGGCAAGTGGAGAGTATTCCATCACACTCCTGACTTGTGTCTTGTACATGGTGGACAGGGTTTGGGGAGTCAGGAGGTTAGTTACTCGCCGTAGGATTCCCAGCCTTTGATGAGTTTTGTTAAGCACAGTATTGATATGGATGGTCCAGTTCAGTTTCTGCTCAATGATAACCCCCAGGATGTTGAAAATGGGGCATTCAGCAATGGTAATGACATTGAAAGGGGCAGCAGTTAGATTCATTCTTGTTGGTGATGGTCATTGTCTGGCACATGTTTGATGCAAATGTTACTTGCCACTTTTCAGCCCAAGCCTGGATATTGTCTAGGTCTTGCTGCATTTACACAGGGATGGTTTCAGTATCTGAGAAGTCGTGAATGGTGCTGAACATTGTGCAGTCATTCGGGAACACCCCCACCTCTGGCGTTATGATTGAAGGAAAGTAATTGATGAAGCAACAGAAGATGGTTGGGCCTAGGTCACTACTCTGAGGAACTCCTGCAGTGATGTCCTGGAACTGAAATGATTGACCTCCAACAACCACAACCATCCACCTTTGTGCCAGGTATGGCTCCAATCAGGAGAGACTTTTCCCACTGCTTCCCATTGAGTCCAGTTTTGCTTGGGTTCCTTGATGCCAAACTTGGTCAAGGGCAGTCACTCTCACCTCACCTCGAGAGTTTAGCACCTTTGTCTATGTTTGAACCAAGGCTGGAATGAGTTCAGGAGCTGAGTGACCCTCGTGAAACCCAAACTGGGCCTCAGTGAGCAGATTATTGCTAAGAGCCGCTGATAACACTGTTGATGACACCTTCCATCACGATGCTAATGATTGAGAGCAGAATGACTGGGTGATAATTAGCTGGGTTGTATTTGTCCTGTTTCCTGTGTACTGGACACACCTGGGAACTTTCCAAATTGTCGGGTAGATGCCAGTGTTGTAGCTGTACTGGAACAGCTTGGCTAGGCGTGAAGCACGTTCTGGGGCACAAGTCTTCAGTACTATTGCTGGGATGTTGTCAGGACCCATAGGCTTTGCAGTATCCAGTTCCTTCAGCTGTTTCTTCATATCATGTGGAGTGAATCAAACTGGCTGAAGGCTGATATCGGTGATGCTGAAGACCTCCGGAGGAGACCGAGATGGATCATCCACTCAGCGTTTCTGGTTGAAGAGTTTTATGACTGCTTCAGCCTTATTGTTTGCACTTATGTGTTGGGCTCCCCCATCATTGAGGATGGGGATCTTTGTGGAGCCTCCTACCCCAGTGAGTTGTTTAATTGTCCACAACCATTCATGGCTGGATGTGGAAGGACTGCAGAGCTTAGATCTGACCTGTTGGTTATGGATCTATTGCTGAGCTCTGTCTAATACTTGTTGCTTATGCTGTTTGGCAGGCAGGTAATCCTGTGTTGTAGGTTTAGGATGTTGACACCTCATTTTTCGGTGTGCCTGGTGTTGTTCCTGGCATGCACTCCTGCACTCTTCTTTAAATCAGGGTTGATCCCCTGGGTTGGTGGGAATGGTAGAGTGGGGGATATGCAGTCATGAGGTTGCAGTTTGTGGTTGAGTCCAATTCTGCTGCTGATGATGACCCACAGCACCTCATGGATGCCCAGTCTTGAGTTTCTGGATCTGTTCAAAGTCTATCCCATTTAGTACGGTGATAGTGTCACAGAACATGATGGAGGATATTCTCAATGTGAAGATGGGATTTTGTCCCCACAAGGACTGTGCGGTGCTCACTCCTATTGATGCTGCCATGGACAGATGTATCTGTGGCAGGCAGGTTGGTGAGGATGAGGTCAAGTAAGTTTATCCCTCTTGTTGGCTCCCTCACCACCTGCTGCAGTCCCAGTCCAGCAGCTATGTCCTTTATGACCCTGGCCAGCTCGGTCTGTGGTGGTACTACTGAGCCACTCTTGGGGATGGACATAGAACTCTCTCATCCAGAGTATATTCTGTGCCCTTGCCACCCTCAGTGCTTCCTCCAAGTGGTGTTCAACAAGGAGGAGTAATGATTCATCAGTTAAGGGATTGACGGTACGTGGTAATCAACATGAGGTTTCCATGTCTGGGTTTGACCTGATGCCATGGCATTTCATGGTGTCCTGAGTTGATGTTCAGGACTCCCAGGGTAACTCCCTCCCGGCGGTATATCAATGCGCCTCTGCTACTGCTGGGTGCTGCCAGTGGGAACATTAGCCTGAGCTCTCTGGATTACTGGCCCAGTGATAATACCACAGAGCCACCACCTGCCCTTTTTACACCGATAGCTGCCGTAAAGATCACAAAGCTGCTCAATGTTCGAATGTCTGAGACAATGGGTGTGTGAGGGTGTGCAAGTGGGGAGGTGCGTGAGGTAAGTGAGGAGGGTGGGGACATGAGTGAGGTAAGAGAGAAGGGTAGGGAGGTGGGTAAGGTGGCAAGAGAGGAGGGTAATAGCTGAGTACTCTGATAGCTGGGAAGGATGATTGCTAGGTAGGGTGGGTGGATAGGTAGGGTGGTAGCTGTGTCGGGTGATGGCTGGGTAGGGTGGGTAGATCGGTATGGTGAAAGCTGGGTAGGGTGATAGCTGGGTAGGGTGATAGCTGGGTAGGGTGATAGCTGGGTAGGGTGATAGCTGGGTTGGGTGATAGCTGGGTTGGGTGATAGCTGGGTAGGGTGATAGCTGGGTAGGGTGATAGCTGGGTAGGGTGGGTAGCTGGGTAGGGTGATAGCTGGGTAGGGTGATTGCTGAGTAGGGTGATAGCTGGGTAGGATGATAGCTGGGTAGGGTGGGTAGATGGGTAGGGTGACAGCTGGGTATGGTGATAGATGGGTAGGGTGATATCTGGATAGGGTGATAGCTGGGTAGGGTGATAGCCGGGTAGGGTGATAGCTGGGTCGGGTGTGTAGCTGGGTAGGGTGGGTAGGTGTGTAGGGTGATAGTTGGGTAGGGAGGGTAGATGGATAGGGTGATAGCTGGGTAGGGGTATAGCTGTGTAGGGTGATAGCTGGGTAGGGTGATAGCTGGGTAGGGTGAGAGCTGGGGAGGGTGATAGCTGGGTAGGGTGGGTAGCTGGGTAGGGTGCGTAGCTGGGTAGGGTGGGTAGATGGGGAGGGTGATTGCTGGGTAGGGTGGGTAGATGGGTAGGGTGATAGCTGGATAGGGTGATAGCTGGGTAGGGTGGGTAGATGGGTAGGGTGAGTAGCTGGGTAGGGTGGGTAGCTGGGTAGGGTGATAGCTGGGTAGGGTGATAGCTGGGTAGGGTGATAGCTGGTTAGGGTGATAGCTGGGTAGGGTGATAGCTGGGTAGGGTGATAGCTGGGTAGGGTGGGTAGCTGGGTAGGGTGATAGCTGGGTAGTGTGATAGCTGGGTAGGGTGATAGCTGGGTAGGGTGATAGCTGGGTAGGGTGATAGCTGGGTAGGGTGGGTAGCTGGGTAGGGTGGTAGCTGGGTGGGGTGATAGCTGGGTAGGGTGATAGCTGGGTAGGGTGATAGCTGGGTAGGGTGGGTGGATGGGTAGGGTGATAGCTGGGTTGGGTGATGGCTCGGTAGTGTGGCAGGTGGGAGGGTGCCTGGTTGTTCGGGCGGTAGCTGGGTAGAGTGGGTAAATGGGTAGGGTGATAGCTGGGTAGGGTGATAGCTGGGTAGGGTGTGTACCTGGGTAGGGTGTGTAGCTGGGTAGGGAGCGTCGATGGGTAGGGTGAAAGCTGGGTAGGGTGATAGCTGGGTAGGGTGTGTAGCTGGGTAGGGAGGGTAGATGGGTAGGGTGATAGCTGGGTAGGGGTATAGCTGTGTAGGGTGATAGCTGGGTAGGGTGATAGCTGGGTAGGGTGATAGCTGGGTAGGGTGGGTGGATGGGTAGGGTGATAGCTGGGTTGGGTGATGGTTGGGTAGGGTGATAGCTGGGTATGGTGAGAGCTGGGGAGGGTGATAGCTGGGTAGGGTGGGTAGCTGGGTAGGGTGATATCAGGGTAGGGAGATAGCTGGGTAGGGTGATAGCTGGGTAGGGTGGGTAGCTGGGTAGGGTGCGTAGCTGGGTAGGGTGGGTAGATGGGGAGGGTGATTGCTGGGTAGGGTGGGTAGATGGGTAGGGTGATAGCTGGATATGGTGATAGCTGGGTAGGGTGGGTAGATGGGTAGGGTGGGTAGCTGGGTAGGGTGTTAGCTGGGTAGGGTGATAGCTGTGTAGGGTGATAGCTGGGTAGGGTGGGTAGCTGGGTAGGGTGATAGCTGGGTGGGGTGATAACTGGGTAGGGTGATAGCTGGGTAGGGTGATAACTGGGTAGGGTGGGTGGATGGGTAGGGTGATAGCTGGGTTGGGTGATGGCTGGGTAGGGTGATAGCTGGGTAGGGTGGGTAGGTTGGTTGGGTGATAGCTGGGTAAGGTGATAGCTGGGTCGGGTGATAGCTGGGTAGGGTGATAGCTGGGTGGGTTGATAGCTGGGTAGGGTGATAGCTGGGTATGGTGATAGCTGGGTAGTGTGATAGCTGGGTAGGGTGATAGCTGGGTGGGTTCATAGCTGGGTAGGGTGATAGCTGGATAGGGTGATAGCTGGGTAGGGTGGGTGGATGGGTAGGGTGATAGCTGGGTTGGGTGATGGCTGTGTACTGTGGCAGGTGGGAGGGTGCCTGGTGGTTCGGGCGGTAGCTGGGTAGAGTGGGTAAATGGGTAGGGTGATAGCTGGGTAGGGTGATAGCTGGGTTGGGTGATAGCTGGGTAGGGTGATAGCTGGGTAGGGTGATAGCTGGGTAGGGTGATAGCTGGGTAGGGTGATAGCTGGGTAGGGTGATAGTTGGGTAGGGTGATAGCTGGGTAGGGTGGGTAGCTGGGTTGGGTGGGCAGCTGGCTAGGGTTATAGCTGGGTAGGGTGATAGCTGGGTAGGGTGATAGCTGGGTAGGGTGATAGCTGGGTAGGGTGGTAGCTGGGTAGGGTGGGTAGGGTGATAGCTGGGTAGGGTGATAGCAGGGTAGGGTGATAGCTGGGCAGGGTGATAGCTGGGTAGGGTGATTGCTGGGTAGGGTGATAGCTGGGTAGGGTGATAGCTGGGTAGGGTGATAGCTGGGTAAGGTGATAGCTGGGTAGGGTTGGTAGATGGGTAGGGTGCTAGCTGGGTAGGGAGGGTAGATGGGTAGTGTGATAGCTGGGTAGGGTGATAGCTGGGTAGGGTGATTGCTGGGTAGGGTGGGTAGATGGGTAGGGTGATAGCTGGGTAGGGTGGGCCGATGGGTAGGGTGATAGCTGGGTAGGGTGATAGCTGGGTAGGGTGATAGCTGGGTAGGGTGATAGCTGGGTAAGGTGATTGCTGGGTAGGGTGGGTAGCTGGGTAGGGTGATAGCTGGGTAGGGTGATAGCTGGGTAGGGTGATAGCTGGGTATGGTGATAGCTGGGTAGGGGATAGCTGGGTAGGGTGATAGCTGGGCAGGGTGATAGCTGGGCAAGGTTTGTAGCTGGGTAGGGTGATAGATGGGTAGGGTGATAGCTGGGTAGGGTGATAGCTGGGTAGGGTGATAGCTGGGTAGGGTGATAGCTGGGTAGGGTGATAGCTGGGTAGGGTGATATCTGGGTCGGGTGATAGCTGGGTAGGGAGATAGCTGGGTAGGTTGATAGCTGGGTAGGGTGATAGCTGGGTCGGGTGATAGCTGGGTAGTGTGATAGCTGGGGAGGGTGTCAGCTGGGTAGTGTGATAGCTGGGTATGGTGATAGCTGGGTAGGGTGATAGCTGGGTAGGGTGATAGCTGGGTAGGGTGATAGCTGGGTAGGGTGGGTAGCTGGGTAGGGTGATAGCTGGGTAGGGTGATAGCTGGGTAGGGTGGGTAGCTGGGTAGGGTGGGTAGATGGGTAGGGTGATAGCTGGGTAGGGTGATAGCTGGGCAGGGTGATAGCTGGGTAGGGTGTTTGCTGGGTAGAGTGATAGCTGGGTAGGATGGGTAGATGGGTAGGGTGATAGCTGGGTAGGGTGATAGCTGGGTAGGGTGATAGCTGGGTAGGGTGATAGCTGTGTACGGTGGGTAGATGGGTAGGGTGATAGCTGGGTAGGGTGGGTAGATGGGTAGGGTGATTGCTGGGTAGGGTGATAGCTGGGTAGGGTGATAGCTGGGTAGGGTGATAGCTGGGTAGGGTGATAGCTGGGTAGGGTGATAGCTGGGTAGGGTGATAGCTGGGTAGGGTGGGTAGCTGGGTAGGGTGATAGCTGGGTAGGTGATAGCTGGGTAGGGCGATAGCTGGGTAGAGTGATAGCTGGGTAGGGTGATAGCTGGGTAGGGTGATAGCTGGTTAGGGTGATAGCTGGGTAGGGTGGGTAGCTGGGTAGGGTGATAGCTGGGTAGGGTGATAGCTGGGTAGGGTGACAGCTGGGTAGGGTGATAGCTGGATAGGGTGATAGCTGGGTAGGGTGATAGCTGGGTAGGGTGGGTAGCTGGGTAGGGTGATAGCTGGGTAGGGTGATAGCTGGGTAGGGTGGGTAGATGGGTAGGGTGACAGCTGGGTGGGGTGATAGCTGGGTAGGGTGATTGCTGTGTAGGGTGGGTAGCTGGGTAGGGTGATAGCTGGGTAGGTGATAGCTGGGTAGGGTGATAGCTGGGTAGGGTGATAGCTGGGTAGGGTGATAGCTGGGTAGGGTGATAGCTGGGTAGGGTGGGTAGCTGGGTAGGGTGGGTAGATGGGGAGGGTGATTGCTGGGTAGGGTGGGTAGATGGGTAGGGTGATAGCTGGATATGGTGATAGCTGGGTAGGGTGGGTAGATGGGTAGGGTGGGTAGCTGGGTAGGGTGATAGCTGGGTAGGGTGATAGCTGGGTAGGGTGATAGCTGGGTAGGGTTGTAGCTGGGTATGGTGATAGCTGGGTAGTGTGATAGCTGGGTAGGGTGATAGCTGGGAAGGGTGTTAGCTGGGTAGGGTGATAGCTGTGTAGGGTGATAGCTGGGTAGGGTGGGTAGCTGGGTAGGGTGATAGCTGGGTGGGGTAATAGCTGGGTAGGGTGATAGCTGGGTAGGGTGATAACTGGGTAGGGTGGGTGGATGGGTAGGGTGATAGCTGGGTTGGGTGATGGCTGGGTAGGGTGATAGCTGGGTAGGGTGGGTAGGTTGGTTGGGTGATAGCTGGGTAAGGTGATAGCTGGGTCGGGTGATAGCTGGGTAGGGTGATAGCTGGGTGGGTTGATAGCTGGGTAGGGTGATAGCTGGGTATGGTGATAGCTGGGTAGTGTGATAGCTGGGTAGGGTGATAGCTGGGTGGGTTCATAGCTGGGTAGGGTGATAGCTAGATAGGGTGATAGCTGGGTAGGGTGGGTGGATGGGTAGGGTGATAGCTGGGTTGGGTGATGGCTGTGTACTGTGGCAGGTGGGAGGGTGCCTGGTGGTTCGGGCGGTAGCTGGGTAGAGTGGGTAAATGGGTAGGGTGATAGCTGGGTAGGGTGATAGCTGGGTAGGGTGATAGCTGGGTAGGGTGATAGCTGGGTAGGGTGATAGCTGGGTAGGGTGATAGCTGGGTAGGGTGATAGCTGGGTAGGGTGATAGCTGGGTAGGGTGATAGCTGGGTAGGGTGGGTAGCTGGGTTGGGTGGGCAGCTGGCTAGGGTTATAGCTGGGTAGGGTGATAGCTGGGTAGGGTGATAGCTGGGTAGGGTGATAGCTGGGTAGGGTGGTAGCTGGGTAGGGTGGGTAGGGTGATAGCTGGGTAGGGTGATAGCTGGGTAGGGTGATAGCTGGGCAGGGTGATAGCTGGGTAGGGTGATTGCTGGGTAGGGTGATAGCTGGGTAGGGTGATAGCTGGGTAGGGTGATAGCTGGGTAAGGTGATAGCTGGGTAGGGTTGGTAGATGGGTAGGGTGCTAGCTGGGTAGGGAGGGTAGATGGGTAGTGTGATAGCTGGGTAGGGTGATAGCTGGGTAGGGTGATTGCTGGGTAGGGTGGGTAGATGGGTAGGGTGATAGCTGGGTAGGGTGGGCCGATGGGTAGGGTGATAGCTGGGTAGGGTGATAGCTGGGTAGGGTGATAGCTGGGTAGGGTGATAGCTGGGTAAGGTGATTGCTGGGTAGGGTGGGTAGCTGGGTAGGGTGATAGCTGGGTAGGGTGATAGCTGGGTAGGGTGATAGCTGGGTAGGGTGATAGCTGGGTAGGGGATAGCTGGGTAGGGTGATAGCTGGGCAGGGTGATAGCTGGGCAAGGTTTGTAGCTGGGTAGGGTGATAGATGGGTAGGGTGATAGCTGGGTAGGGTGATAGTTGGGTAGGGTGATAGCTGGGTAGGGAGATAGCTGGGTAGGGTGATAGCTGGGTTGGGTGATATCTGGGTCGGGTGATAGCTGGGTAGGGAGATAGCTGGGTAGGTTGATAGCTGGGTAGGGTGATAGCTGGGTCGGGTGATAGCTGGGTAGTGTGATAGCTGGGCAGGGTGATAGCTGGGTAGGGTGTTTGCTGGGTAGAGTGATAGCTGGGTAGGATGGGTAGATGGGTAGGGTGATAGCTGGGTAGGGTGATAGCTGGGTAGGGTGATAGCTGGGTAGGGTGATAGCTGTGTACGGTGGGTAGATGGGTAGGGTGATAGCTGGGTAGGGTGGGTAGATGGGTAGGGTGATTGCTGGGTAGTGTGATAGCTGGGTAGGGTGATAGCTGGGTAGGGTGATAGCTGGGTAGGGTGATAGCTGGGTAGGGTGATAGCTGGTTAGGGTGATAGCTGGGTAGGGTGGGTAGCTGGGTAGGGTGATAGCTGGGTAGGTGATAGCTGGGTAGGGCGATAGCTGGGTAGAGTGATAGCTGGGTAGGGTGATAGCTGGGTAGGGTGATAGCTGGTTAGGGTGATAGCTGGGTAGGGTGGGTAGCTGGGTAGGGTGATAGCTGGGTAGGGTGATAGCTGGGTAGGGTGACAGCTGGGTAGGGTGATAGCTGGATAGGGTGATAGCTGGGTAGGGTGATAGCTGGGTAGGGTGGGTAGCTGGGTAGGGTGATAGCTGGGTAGGGTGATAGCTGGGTATGGTGGGTAGATGGGTAGGGTGACAGCTGGGTGGGGTGATAGCTGGGTAGGGTGATTGCTGTGTAGGGTGGGTAGCTGGGTAGGGTGATAGCTGGGTAGGTGATAGCTGGGTAGAGTGATAGCTGGGTAGGGTGATAGCTGGGTAGGGTGATAGCTGGGTAGGGTGATAGCTGGGTAGGGTGGGTAGCTGGGTAGGGTGGGTAGATGGGGAGGGTGATTGCTGGGTAGGGTGGGTAGATGGGTAGGGTGATAGCTGGATATGGTGATAGCTGGGTAGGGTGGGTAGATGGGTAGGGTGGGTAGCTGGGTAGGGTGATAGCTGGGTAGGGTGATAGCTGGGTAGGGTGATAGCTGGGTAGGGTTGTAGCTGGGTATGGTGATAGCTGGGTAGTGTGATAGCTGGGTAGGGTGATAGCTGGGAAGGGTGTTAGCTGGGTAGGGTGATAGCTGTGTAGGGTGATAGCTGGGTAGGGTGGGTAGCTGGGTAGGGTGATAGCTGGGTGGGGTAATAGCTGGGTAGGGTGATAGCTGGGTAGGGTGATAACTGGGTAGGGTGGGTGGATGGGTAGGGTGATAGCTGGGTTGGGTGATGGCTGGGTAGGGTGATAGCTGGGTAGGGTGGGTAGGTTGGTTGGGTGATAGCTGGGTAAGGTGATAGCTGGGTCGGGTGATAGCTGGGTAGGGTGATAGCTGGGTGGGTTGATAGCTGGGTAGGGTGATAGCTGGGTATGGTGATAGCTGGGTAGTGTGATAGCTGGGTAGGGTGATAGCTGGGTGGGTTCATAGCTGGGTAGGGTGATAGCTAGATAGGGTGATAGCTGGGTAGGGTGGGTGGATGGGTAGGGTGATAGCTGGGTTGGGTGATGGCTGTGTACTGTGGCAGGTGGGAGGGTGCCTGGTGGTTCGGGCGGTAGCTGGGTAGAGTGGGTAAATGGGTAGGGTGATAGCTGGGTAGGGTGATAGCTGGGTTGGGTGATAGCTGGGTAGGGTGATAGCTGGGTAGGGTGATAGCTGGGTAGGGTGATAGCTGGGTAGGGTGATAGCTGGGTAGGGTGATAGCTGGGTAGGGTGATAGCTGGGTAGGGTGGGTAGCTGGGTTGGGTGGGCAGCTGGCTAGGGTTATAGCTGGGTAGGGTGATAGCTGGGTAGGGTGATAGCTGGGTAGGGTGATAGCTGGGTAGGGTGGTAGCTGGGTAGGGTGGGTAGGGTGATAGCTGGGTAGGGTGATAGCTGGGTAGGGTGATAGCTGGGCAGGGTGATAGCTGGGTAGGGTGATTGCTGGGTAGGGTGATAGCTGGGTAGGGTGATAGCTGGGTAGGGTGATAGCTGGGTAAGGTGATAGCTGGGTAGGGTTGGTAGATGGGTAGGGTGCTAGCTGGGTAGGGAGGGTAGATGGGTAGGGTGATAGCTGGGTAGGGTGATAGCTGGGTAGGGTGATTGCTGGGTAGGGTGGGTAGATGGGTAGGGTGATAGCTGGGTAGGGTGGGCCGATGGGTAGGGTGATAGCTGGGTAGGGTGATAGCTGGGTAGGGTGATAGCTGGGTAGGGTGATAGCTGGGTAGGGTGATTGCTGGGTAGGGTGGGTAGCTGGGTAGGGTGATAGCTGGGTAGGGTGATAGCTGGGTAGGGTGATAGCTGGGTAGGGTGATAGCTGGGTAGGGGATAGCTGGGTAGGGTGATAGCTGGGCAGGGTGATAGCTGGGCAAGGTTTGTAGCTGGGTAGGGTGATAGATGGGTAGGGTGATAGCTGGGTAGGGTGATAGTTGGGTAGGGTGATAGCTGGGTAGGGAGATAGCTGGGTAGGGTGATAGCTGGGTTGGGTGATATCTGGGTCGGGTGATAGCTGGGTAGGGAGATAGCTGGGTAGGTTGATAGCTGGGTAGGGTGATAGCTGGGTCGGGTGATAGCTGGGTAGTGTGATAGCTGGGGAGGGTGTCAGCTGGGTAGTGTGATAGCTGGGTAAGGTGATTGCTGGGTAGGGTGGGTAGCTGGGTAGGGTGATAGCTGGGTAGGGTGATAGCTGGGTAGGGTGATAGCTGGGTATGGTGATAGCTGGGTAGGGGATAGCTGGGTAGAGTGATAGCTGGGCAGGGTGATAGCTGGGCAAGGTTTGTAGCTGGGTAGGGTGATAGATGGGTAGGGTGATAGCTGGGTAGGGTGATAGTTGGGTAGGGTGATAGCTGGGTAGGGAGATAGCTGGGTAGGGTGATAGCTGGGTTGGGTGATATCTGGGTCGGGTGATAGCTGGGTAGGGAGATAGCTGGGTAGGTTGATAGCTGGGTAGGGTGATAGCTGGGTCGGGTGATAGCTGGGTAGTGTGATAGCTGGGGAGGGTGTCAGCTGGGTAGTGTGATAGCTGGGTATGGTGATAGCTGGGTAGGGTGATAGCTGGGTAGGGTGATAGCTGGGTAGGGTGATAGCTGGGTAGGGTGGGTAGCTGGGTAGGGTGATAGCTGGGTAGGGTGATAGCTGGGTAGGGTGGGTAGCTGGGTAGGGTGGGTAGATGGGTAGGGTGATAGCTGGGTAGGGTGATAGCTGGGCAGGGTGATAGCTGGGTAGGGTGTTTGCTGGGTAGAGTGATAGCTGGGTAGGATGGGTAGATGGGTAGGGTGATAGCTGGGTAGGGTGATAGCTGGGTAGGGTGATAGCTGGGTAGGGTGATAGCTGTGTACGGTGGGTAGATGGGTAGGGTGATAGCTGGGTAGGGTGGGTAGATGGGTAGGGTGATTGCTGGGTAGTGTGATAGCTGGGTAGGGTGATAGCTGGGTAGGGTGATAGCTGGGTAGGGTGATAGCTGGGTAGGGTGATAGCTGGTTAGGGTGATAGCTGTGTAGGGTGGGTAGCTGGGTAGGGTGATAGCTGGGTAGGTGATAGCTGGGTAGGGCGATAGCTGGGTAGAGTGATAGCTGGGTAGGGTGATAGCTGGGTAGGGTGATAGCTGGTTAGGGTGATAGCTGGGTAGGGTGGGTAGCTGGGTAGGGTGATAGCTGGGTAGGGTGATAGCTGGGTAGGGTGACAGCTGGGTAGGGTGATAGCTGGATAGGGTGATAGCTGGGTAGGGTGATAGCTGGGTAGGGTGGGTAGCTGGGTAGGGTGATAGCTGGGTAGGGTGATAGCTGGGTATGGTGGGTAGATGGGTAGGGTGACAGCTGGGTGGGGTGATAGCTGGGTAGGGTGATTGCTGGGTAGGGTGGGTAGCTGGGTAGGGTGATAGCTGGGTAGGTGATAGCTGGGTAGAGTGATAGCTGGGTAGGGTGATAGCTGGGTAGGGTGATAGCTGGGTAGGGTGATAGCTGGGTAGGGTGGGTAGCTGGGTAGGGTGGGTAGATGGGGAGGGTGATTGCTGGGTAGGGTGGGTAGATGGGTAGGGTGATAGCTGGATATGGTGATAGCTGGGTAGGGTGGGTAGATGGGTAGGGTGGGTAGCTGGGTAGGGTGATAGCTGGGTAGGGTGATAGCTGGGTAGGGTGATAGCTGGGTAGGGTTGTAGCTGGGTATGGTGATAGCTGGGTAGTGTGATAGCTGGGTAGGGTGATAGCTGGGAAGGGTGTTAGCTGGGTAGGGTGATAGCTGTGTAGGGTGATAGCTGGGTAGGGTGGGTAGCTGGGTAGGGTGTTAGCTGGGTGGGGTGATAGCTGGGTAGGGTGATAGCTGGGTAGGGTGATAACTGGGTAGGGTGGGTGGATGGGTAGGGTGATAGCTGGGTTGGGTGATGGCTGGGTAGGGTGATAGCTGGGTAGGGTGGGTAGGTTGGTTGGGTGATAGCTGGGTAAGGTGATAGCTGGGTCGGGTGATAGCTGGGTAGGGTGATAGCTGGGTGGGTTGATAGCTGGGTAGGGTGATAGCTGGGTATGGTGATAGCTGGGTAGTGTGATAGCTGGGTAGGGTGATAGCTGGGTGGGTTCATAGCTGGGTAGGGTGATAGCTGGATAGGGTGATAGCTGGGTAGGGTGGGTGGATGGGTAGGGTGATAGCTGGGTTGGGTGATGGCTGTGTACTGTGGCAGGTGGGAGGGTGCCTGGTGGTTCGGGCGGTAGCTGGGTAGAGTGGGTAAATGGGTAGGGTGATAGCTGGGTAGGGTGATAGCTGGGTAGGGTGATAGCTGGGTAGGGTGATAGCTGGGTAGGGTGATAGCTGGGTAGGGTGATAGCTGGGTAGGGTGATAGCTGGGTAGGGTGATAGCTGGGTAGGGTGATAGCTGGGTAGGGTGGGTAGCTGGGTTGGGTGGGCAGCTGGCTAGGGTTATAGCTGGGTAGGGTGATAGCTGGGTAGGGTGATAGCTGGGTAGGGTGATAGCTGGGTAGGGTGGTAGCTGGGTAGGGTGGGTAGGGTGATAGCTGGGTAGGGTGATAGCTGGGTAGGGTGATAGCTGGGTAGGGTGATAGCTGGGTAGGGTGATAGCTGGGTAGGGTGATAGCTGGGTAGGGTGATAGCTGGGTAGGGTGATAGCTGGGTAAGGTGATAGCTGGGTAGGGTTGGTAGATGGGTAGGGTGCTAGCTGGGTAGGGAGGGTAGATGGGTAGTGTGATAGCTGGGTAGGGTGATAGCTGGGTAGGGTGATAGCTGGGTAGGGTGGGTAGATGGGTAGGGTGATAGCTGGGTAGGGTGGGCCGATGGGTAGGGTGATAGCTGGGTAGGGTGATAGCTGGGTAGGGTGATAGCTGGGTAGGGTGATAGCTGGGTAGGGTGATAGCTGGGTAGGGTGGGTAGCTGGGTAGGGTGATAGCTGGGTAGGGTGATAGCTGGGTAGGGTGATAGCTGGGTAGGGTGATAGCTGGGTAGGGGATAGCTGGGTAGGGTGATAGCTGGGCAGGGTGATAGCTGGGCAAGGTTTGTAGCTGGGTAGGGTGATAGATGGGTAGGGTGATAGCTGGGTAGGGTGATAGCTGGGTAGGGTGATAGCTGGGTAGGGAGATAGCTGGGTAGGGTGATAGCTGGGTTGGGTGATATCTGGGTCGGGTGATAGCTGGGTAGGGAGATAGCTGGGTAGGTTGATAGCTGGGTAGGGTGATAGCTGGGTCAGGTGATAGCTGGGTAGTGTGATAGCTGGGGAGGGTGTCAGCTGGGTAGTGTGATAGCTGGGTATGGTGATAGCTGGGTAGGGTGATAGCTGGGTAGGGTGATAGCTGGGTAGGGTGATAGCTGGGTAGGGTGGGTAGCTGGGTAGGGTGATAGCTGGGTAGGGTGATAGCTGGGTAGGGTGGGTAGCTGGGTAGGGTGGGTAGATGGGTAGGGTGATAGCTGGGTAGGGTGATAGCTGGGCAGGGTGATAGCTGGGTAGGGTGTTTGCTGGGTAGAGTGATAGCTGGGTAGGATGGGTAGATGGGTAGGGTGATAGCTGGGTAGGGTGATAGCTGGGTAGGGTGATAGCTGGGTAGGGTGATAGCTGGGTACGGTGGGTAGATGGGTAGGGTGATAGCTGGGTAGGGTGGGTAGATGGGTAGGGTGATTGCTGGGTAGTGTGATAGCTGGGTAGGGTGATAGCTGGGTAGGGTGATAGCTGGGTAGGGTGATAGCTGGGTAGGGTGATAGCTGGGTAGGGTGATAGCTGGGTAGGGTGGGTAGCTGGGTAGGGTGATAGCTGGGTAGGTGATAGCTGGGTAGGGCGATAGCTGGGTAGAGTGATAGCTGGGTAGGGTGATAGCTGGGTAGGGTGATAGCTGGTTAGGGTGATAGCTGGGTAGGGTGGGTAGCTGGGTAGGGTGATAGCTGGGTAGGGTGATAGCTGGGTAGGGTGACAGCTGGGTAGGGTGATAGCTGGATAGGGTGATAGCTGGGTAGGGTGATAGCTGGGTAGGGTGGGTAGCTGGGTAGGGTGATAGCTGGGTAGGGTGATAGCTGGGTATGGTGGGTAGATGGGTAGGGTGACAGCTGGGTGGGGTGATAGCTGGGTAGGGTGATTGCTGGGTAGGGTGGGTAGCTGGGTAGGGTGATAGCTGGGTAGGTGATAGCTGGGTAGGGTGATAGCTGGGTAGGGTGATAGCTGGGTAGGGTGATAGCTGGGTAGGGTGATAGCTGGGTAGGGTGGGTAGCTGGGTAGGGTGATAGCTGGGTAGGGTGATAGCTGGGTAGGGTGATAGCTGGGTAGGGTGCTAGCTGGGTAGATGATAGCTGGGTAGGGCGATAGCTGGGTAGAGTGATAGCTGGGTAGGGTGATAGCTGGGTAGGGTGATAGCTGGGTAGGGTGATAGCTGGGTAGGGTGGGTAGCTGGGTAGGGTGATAGCTGGGTAGGGTGATAGCTGGGTAGGGTGATAGCTGGGTAGGGTGATAGCTGGGTAGGGTGATAGCTGGGTAGGGTGATAGCTGGGTAGGGTGATAGCTGGGTAGGGTGATAGCTGGTTAGGGTGATAGCTGGGTAGGGTGGGTAGCTGGGTAGGGTGATAGCTGGGTAGGGTGATAGCTGGGTAGGGTGATAGCTGGGTAGGGTGGGTAGCTGGGTAGGGTGATAGCTGGGCAATATGATAGCTGGGTAGGGTGATAGCTGGGTAGGGTGATAGCTGGGTAGCGTGATAGCTGGATAGGGTGATAGCTGGGTAGGGTGATAGCTGGGTAGGGTGATAGCTGGGTAGGGTGATAGTTGGGTAGGGTGATAGCTGGGTAGGATGGTAGCTGGGTAGGGTGATAGCTGGGTAGGGTGATAGCTGGGTAGGGTGATAGCTGGGTAGGGTGATAGCTGGGTCGGGTGATAGCTGGGTATGGTGATAGCTGGGTAGCGTGATAGCTGGATAGGGTGATAGCTGGGTAGGGTGATAGCTGGGTAGGGTGATAGCTGGGTAGGGTGATAGTTGGGTAGGGTGATAGCTGGGTAGGGTGTTAGCTGGGTAGGGTGGGTAGTGTGATAGCTGGGTAGGGTGGGTAGCTGGGTAGGGTGATAGCTGGGTAGGGTGATAGCTGGGTAGGGTGATAGCTGGGTAGGGTGTTAGCTGGGTAGGGTGGGTAGTGTGATAGCTGGGTAGGGTGATAGCTGGGTAGGGTGGGTAGCTGGGTAGGTTGATAGCTGGGTAGGGTGATAGCTGGGTAGGGTGGGTAGCTGGGTAGGGTGATAGCTGGGTAGGGTGATAGCTGGGTAGGGTGATAGCTGGGTAGGGTGATAGCTGGGTAGGGTGATAGCTGGGTAGGGTGATAGCTGGGTAGGGTGATAGCTGGGTAGGGTGGGTAGCTGGGTAGGGTGATAGATGGGTAGGGTGATAGCTGGGTAGGGTGATAGCTGGGTAGGGTGATAGCTGGGTAGGGTGATAGCTGGGTAGGGTGATAGCCGTGTTGGGTGATAGCTGGGTAGGGTGATAGCTGGGTAGGGTGATAGCCGTGTTGGGTGATAGCTGGGTAGGGTGATAGCCGTGTTGGGTGATAGCTGGGTAGGGTGATAGCTGTGTAGGGTGATAGCTGGGTAGGATGGTAGTTGGACACGGTGCCAGATGGGTGGGTTGGTTAGTGAGTCGGGTGGTGGTTATTGAGTCGGGTGGTTCCTCCCGCCGCTCCAGGACGAGCTGTTCCAGTGCAGGTACATCACTGGCATCTACCCAGCAATGTGGAAAATTCCCCAGGAATGTCCTGTACACAAAAAGCAGAACAAATCCAATCCGGCCAATTACCGTCCATAAGCCCACTCTCAATCATCAGCAAAATGATGAAAGGGATCATCAACAACGCTATCAAGTGCCACTTGCTACACAATAACCTGCTCACTGATGCTCAGTTTGGGTTCTGCCAAAGTCACTCAGCTCAACATGGACAAAACAGCTGAACTCCAGAGGTGAGGTCAGAGTGACTGCCCTTTGACATCGAGGCAGCATTTAACCGAGTTTGGCATCAAGGAACCTGAGCTAAACTGGTGTCAATGGGAATCAGGGGGGAAACCCTCCGCTGGTCGGAGTCATACCCAGCACATAGAACATAGAACACACAGTGCAGGCGAAGACCATTCGGCCCATTAATTCTGCACCGACCCACTCAAGCCCTCACTTCCACCCTATCCCCGTAACCCAATAACCCCTCCTGACCGTTTTGGACAATGAGGGTGGTGCAGTATGGCCAATCCACCTAACCTGCATGTCTTTGGACTGTGGGAGGAAACCGGAGCACCCGGAGGAAACCCACGCAGACACGGGGAGAACGTGCAGGCTCCTCACAGACAGTGACCCAGCGGGGAATCGAACCTGGGAACCTGGCGCTGTGAAGCAACAGTGCTAACCACTGTGACCCCATCCAACTAGAGGGAAGTTAAACATTGCTCCATGTCTTTCACTGGCATTGCCATTGCTAAATCCCCATTTTAAACATCCTGGGGTTGCCATTGACCAGAAACTGAACTGGTTGAGCCATCTAAAAACTGTGGCGACAAGAACAGGTCAGAGGTTAGGAAGTCATGTGGTGAGTAACCCACCTCCTGACTCCTTGCCTGCCCACTATCTACAAGGCACAAGTCAGGAGTGTAATGGAATACTCAGACCCAGGCACCCATTCCTGCCGGCAGGGGTACCGGTGGATGGTACAACCCATGTGGGCGTTCTCCTTGGGTGGGCCTCATGTTGCCCCGCCAGCAGGGTGGCGCCCGGCTGTCAGAAGGGAGGGGGAGGTTGGGGATCGGGTGGTGGTGATGGGGGTTGGGGGGGGGGGGGGGTATGCCGGTGACGCTCTGCACAGCCATGGGCCATGGTGGGTGGTCAGTGGGATGCGCAGGCAGATGGCTACAGGCCTTGGCAATGGCAGCTGAAGGCACAGCCACCAATGGGGGAGCGATTCTGATCAGGAATGTACAAGGGGCCAGAATTAGAGGAGCGCAGATGTCTCGGAGGGTTGTGGGGCTGGAGGAGATTCCAGAGATAGGGAGGGGCGAGGACATGGAGGGATTGGAAAACAAGGATGAGAATTTTAAAACCAAGACATTGCTTGGCCAGGAGTCAGTGTGGGTCAGTGAGCACAGGGGGTGATAGGGGAACGGGACTTGGTGGGAGTTCAGGTTGGGACAGCAGAGTTTTGGATGAGCTCATGTTTCCGGAGGGTAGGATGTGGGAGAGCAGCCAGGAGTGTATTGGAATAGTCACGTCCAGAGGTAACGGAGACATGGATGATGGTTTCCGCAGTAGATGAGCTGAGACGGGTGAAGTTGAGCGATGTTACTGAGGTGGAAGAAGGCCATGTTAGTGATGTCACCAATATGAGGTCGGAAGCTCAGCTCGGGGTTAAATGTCAGCCCCAGGTTGTGAAGAGACTAGTTTAATGGCAGACTGTTACCATGGAGAGGGATGGATTAGCTAGTTAGAGAACTGAGTTTGGAGTGGGGGCTGAAAACAATGGATTCAGTATTCCCAATATTTAATTGGAGGACATTTCAGCTGATCCAGTGATGGATGTCGGATAAGGGGTTGGATTTTCCGATTTTCCGGCTGTGTCCTGATGCCGGCTTGGGAACGGTGGTGTTTTACGACCGGATATTCGGTGCAAAACGGCCACGGATCCTCCGTCTGGCTGGGTGCCAGTATGCCGGCAGCGTAGAGCACCCGACTTTAGTTGGTGATACGGCCCGGAGAATTGCCGTCCGTGGCCCCTCATACGCACGGCGGTGGCCTGCAGCGGCTGCTCCGTACAACCAGGCGACGGCCGCGCACAGACCCAACCTGGAAAATAATGCCCCCCCTTTGGCCGACTCGCTACCCCCAGACCAACCCCTAACACTGCCCCCAGCCCCTGCCAAAGTCCCCCCTGCCCGTGGATCGGCTCTCCCCCGACTGTGGCGGTGATGGACTGAGTCCACAGCCGCCACACCGAGTTCCCCACGATTCACAGCACACGCGACCAACGCCATCGGGAACTCGGCCGGTCGAGGGCGATGCATCGGGGGGAGGGAGGGGGAGGGCCTCAGGCAACATCCTGAGGCTTGTCGATGCTGCGTACCCCTCGAGCAGGCCGCATTGCAGGGGGCGGAGCATCGGGGGGGGGGGGAGGGAGGGCCTCAGGCAACATCCTGAGGCTGTCGATGCTGCGTACCCCTCGAGCAGGCCGCGCTGGAGGGGGCGGAGCATCGGGGGGGGGGGAGGGCCTCAGGCAACATCCTGAGGCTGTCGATGCTGCGTACCCCTCGAGCAGGCCGCATTGGAGGGGGCGGAGCATCGGGGGGAGGGCCTCAGGCAACATCCTGAGGCTGTCGATGCTGCGTACCGCTCGAGCAGGCCGCGTTGGAGGGGGTGGAGTATCACGAAAGCGCCGCCGCCCCAATTTCGTCGTAAATGTTGGTTCTCCGGCCGAACGCGATTTCGCCGTCGGCCACCGGAGAAACCCAAGTCAGATAATTTAGCGACAGTGGAGGGGTGGAGAAAGGTGGGAGTGAGGTGGGGTATATTAAAAAATATTTTTATTTGTATTTTCAAGAATTCTAAACAATTATATACATTACTGGTCGTGTTCATTTACTGTACAACACAGAAAGGTTTGTCTTTTCCTTCCCTTGAGTTTTCCTGTGTGCAGTCTGCCGCCATCTGGCTTGGAGTGTAGTCCTCCCCCACCCCCGCCACCAGCCCGCCCCTCCCCTCCCCTCCCCCCTTGTGACCTCCCTGGCTGGTATGGGGGGGGGGGGGTTCCCCCTTCTTCTCCCCTTCTCCCTCCTCTTTCTTTTTTCCCCCTGTCGGCTTCGGCCATGTTTCTCCATTGGCTGGGGTGGGGGGAGGGGGGCGGTGGCTGAGGGGCCTCCCTCCCGCATTGTCTCTTTTGTGTCTCTCCAGCCCTTCCTTCTCTGAGAGTGACTGCCCTTGAAATCGAGGCAGCATTTGACACGGGGAGAACGTGCAGAATCCGCACAGACAGTGACCCAAGCCGGGAATTGAACCTGGGACCTGGAGCTATGAAGCAACTGTGCTAATTACTGTGTTACTGTGCCTCCCTATTGCCTCAGAGAAGGCTGTCCAGAACACAGCAAGTTTGGGGCAAGCCCAGAACATATGGGTGTGGTTGGCCAGGCCCCTCTGGCACCGTTCACATTTATCCCCTACATCCGGGAAGAACCTGCTCATTCGGGTTCTGGTCAGGAGCGCTCTGTGCACCACTTTGAGCTGCATTAGGCTGAGCCTTGCGCAGGAGGAGGTGGAGTTAACCCTACTCAGTGCTTCGCTCCAGAGTCCCCACCCTACATCTGTCCCCAGTTCATCTTCCCATTTCCATCCGGTCTCGTCCAATGGTGTTCGGGCTCTGTCCAGAAGCTGTCTGTATATTTTCCCCCTTCTTTACTGTCTGTATTCATCAGGTTCTTTAGTAGTGTGGTCTCTGGGGCCCTGGGGTACCCGACTGTCTCTTTGCGGAGGAAGTGCTTTATTCGCAGGTGTTTCATTTCCTTTCCTGTTGGCAGTTCCCATTCCTCCGTCAGTTTGTCCAGTGCTGCCACTCTGTGCCCTGTGTAAAAGCCCCTAACTGTCAGCGTGTCCCTGTCCTGTTGGCAGATCCCATTCCTCCGTCAGTTTGTCCAGTGCTGCCACCCTGTGCCCTGTGTAAAAGGCCCCAACTGTCAGCGTGTCCCTGTCCGGTTGGCAGTTCCCATTCCTCCGTCAGTTTGTCCAGTGCTGCCACTCTGTGCCCTGTGTAAAAGCCCCTAACTGTCAGCGTGTCCCTGTCCTGTTGGCAGTTCCCATTCCTCCGTCAGTTTGTCCAGTGCTGCCACTCTGTGCCCTGTGTAAAAGCCCCTAACTGTCAGTGTGTCCCTGTCCTGTTGGCAGTTCCCATTCCTCCGTCAGTTTGTCCAGTGCTGCCACTCTGTGCCCTGTGTAAAAGCCCCTAACTGTCAGCGTGTCCCTGTCCTGTTGGCAGTTCCCAGTCCTCCGTCAGTTTGTCCAGTGCTGCCACTCTGTGCCCTGTGTAAAAGCCCCTAACTGTCAGCGTGACCCTGTCCTGTTGGCAGTTCCCATTCCTCCGTCAGTTTGTCCAGTGCTGCCACTCTGTGCCCTGTGTAAAAGCCCCTAACTGTCAGCGTGTCCCTGTCCTGTCTCCATTTGCTGAAGGTGGTGTCTGGCATGGCTGGGAGGGGGGGGGGGGGAATCTGTGATTGTCACAGATGGGGGCCACGGGGCAGATCCTAGTCAGCCTAAGTGCTGCTGTAATTGGGCCCCACGGTTTCAGTGTGGCCGCTACCCCTGGGCTTGATGTATATTTTGCCGAAGGGGATGGGAGTGCTGCTGGAGCCAATGCCTGGAGGGTCCCCTTGCAGGAGGCCTCCTCCATCCGCACCCATAGAACATAGAACAGTACAGCACAGAACAGACCCTTCGGCCCTCGATGTTGTGCCGAGCAGTGATCACCCTCCTCAAACCCACGCATCTACCCTACACCCGTAACCCAAAACCACCCCCCCCCCTCTTAACCTTACTTTTAAGGACACTACGGGCAAACTATCATGGCCAATCCACCTAACCCGCACATCTTTGGATTGTGGGAGGAAACCGGAGCACCCGGAGGAAACCCACGCACACACGGGGAGGACGTGCAGACTCCACACAGACAGTGACCCAGCCGGGAACCGAACCTGGGACCCTGGAGCTGTGAAGCATTTATGCTAACCACCATGCTACCGTGCTGCCCCGCTCTGAGTTGGATTTGCTTACCCATCCTCTCAGTCTTTCTGCCATTGCTGCCCAGTGGAAGTATTGCCGGTTCGGTAATGCCAGGCCACCTTTGAATTTCCTCTTTTGTAGTGTGTGGTGAATGTATAAGAACTATTAATTCACCAATATACTGTGTTGCATTAGACCATGGTATTAACCCTGTGGGCTCCATCTATGGGCCACTGTGTGGCTTCACCCAATGGGGGAGATGTGGAGCATGTAGGGGCTCCGCCCATGGCACCGCCCCTTTCAGGAAGTATAAGAGCAGCTGACCTGCGGGCCCGCCTTCAGTAATGTACCGGTCGCAGGCAGGCAATGTTGTAAGCTCACTAAAACGAATGTATACTTTGACTCGAGTCTCCGAGTGAATTGATGGTCGCACCAATGCTCACATTTTACAATCCTCTCTGTCTACACAGGTACGTCACACTTCACAATCCAGTCTGTGTACACAGGTACATCTCACTTCACAATCCAGTCTGCGTATACAAGCACATCACAGTGCTGTTGCGCTAACAATTGCACACAGAAACACGAAACGGTACAAAAGAGGTTTTATTACCGTGAGATGTTATTACCTCAAGTGGAGCTGTAAAATGGCAGCTCAGGAGACCTCATGGATATTTATCCTGCTCCTGTGGGCGGAGCTAGCCGGCAGCGGCTTACCGACAAACTATGCAGCGGCTTTCGACAAACCTGTAATAGCCAGTACTATTGTACATCCCCTAATACAGGCACACACATATATATACAGTGGTATTACCACAACTTCACAATCCAGTCTGTACACAGGTACATCACACTTCACAATCCAGTCTGTGTACACAGGTACATCACACTTCACAATCCAGTCTGTGCACACAGGTACATCACACTTCACAATCCAGTCTGTGTACACAGGTACATCACACTTCACAATCCAGTCTGTGCACACAGGTACATCACACTTCACAATCCAGTCTGTGTACACAGGTACATCACACTTCACAATCCAGTCTGTGTACACAGGTACATCACACTTCACAATCCAGTCT
Organism: Scyliorhinus canicula; assembly: GCF_902713615.1. NCBI lineage: Eukaryota > Metazoa > Chordata > Chondrichthyes > Carcharhiniformes > Scyliorhinidae > Scyliorhinus > Scyliorhinus canicula. The sequence continues at coordinate 126,629,367 of NC_052149.1, read as the reverse complement.
GTGTACACAGGTACATCACAGTTCACAATCTAGTCTGTGTGGTGTGTTCCTTTGTTCACTCACAAGTCTGACAGTAATTTGTCCATTTTTCTCGATGGTCCATATACATTTCCACTAAATCACAGTTTATTAAGGAAACATAAATGTGATCTCAATATAACCACGTAGAGGCAGCAAAACCGAGTTTATTCTTCCCAATCCATTCTGATCACCTTGCTACCATGGTTACAGTATCCCATTCATCTCCATGGTAACATTGTCCTCACAATCTCTTTTCACCATTTAGTCAATAATTAGATTATTAAAAGAGCTTCTGGAAGACAGTGGCCGGGATTCTCTAAAAACGCGGCAAAGTGTTTCACGCCGGCTTTAACGGGCCTCTTGGTCCAGCGATTCTGAATCCCACAGGGGGTCCAGCACGGAGAAGGTAGGCCCCGCCTCACCAGTGATCGCCCGCGCACTCCGATTGGTGGGCCTCGATTGCGGGCCTGGCCGTTGTGGAGGTCCCCCGCCTACGGAGACCGATGCCCACTCCCCACACCAGGACGGCCACCGCAGCCGCGATGCCGATCTCCCATTGGAAGGAGCCATACGTGAACCATGCCGGCGGTATCTCGGCTGGTCAACCGTGGGGAATCGCCGCGGGGACCTCCTTTAGCGGTCCCCAACCAGCGCCCGTCAACTGCGCGGGCGCGACTGGAGCAATTCATTAGCCGTTAATGGGGCTAGCACCGGTGCCAAGTGGGAAACAATTGATTCCAACGGGAAACGGTGTTGGATTTGCCGGAGTCGGGATTGACAGTTGAGAGGCTGACAAGCTGCTGCTGCAAAGTCGCACTTCACTCCCCACACACTCATTCCAAACAACAAGATGGCAGCAGTGAGAGCGGCACCCTGGTTCACAGACACTGAGCTGGAGACCTTGCTGGACGCCATGGAGGAAAGGCGGGCTACCCTGTACCCCGGGGTGAGAAGAAGGTTGTCACTGTTGCCGTACACCGGGCCTGGATGGAGGTGTAAGATGCCTTGAGCGTCATGGACCCCTCCACCAGGTCCGGACAGCAGTGCCACAAAAGACTGCACCACCTCCTCAACGAGGCCGAGGTAAGTCGGCAGCGCTGTGCCCCTGGCACTAACCCCCGTAACCCCGCCTCCCCCACCCAGAGGGCGAGCACTCCCCACCCTGCAGCACATGCCAGCACCCATACTGGCTGCCATGGCCGGTGCCCTGGCCACAATGGCCACCATCTGCCCACCTCCTGTGTTGTATGTGTCTGATTGTCTAACACAGTGTGTTTTCTGTCTCCCTCCCCCACCCCAGCAGGATAAAGCTACCCACAGCCGCCGGGAGAGGGAAGAGAGTGGAGGGGGCCTACCGGACCTGCAGCCTCTCACCGTACTGGGGAAGCGGGCACTGGACCTGGTTGGTGGGCCTGGAGAGAGGGCAGTTGCCGAGGCGGTGGTCGGTATCAGGCGAGCAACTGAGACCCCACTGAGTTGTGGTTCCCCATGGCACCCATATGTCACCACCAGCACCTCCACCCCATGCTCCCTCCCCATCCACTCCTCCACTGCCACCACACCCACACCGCCCCACCACCACCCCAACACCACCCCCCTCCTCCACCACCACCCCAACACCACCCCCTCCTCCACCACCACCCACCACCCCAACCCATGGCCCAATAATGCGTCATGTCTGGGTCTTGCAGGATCACATGGCAATGAGGGGACCCTTCTGGTGCCCCCACCCCCACCACAACTCCAGGTGGATAGCAGTGAGGAAGAGGACATGGACAGCAACGGGAGCCCTCGAAACACAGCTCGAGAAACCCGGAGCACCGGTCCCAGGATGACACTGACGTCCCATCACAGCGTCTCCAACACCCTCCACAAGCCCAGAGACACTCACCTCGGTTGGGCACTTTAGTGAAGAGGTTCCTGGGACACTCTCTGGTGTGCCCCACACACGTACTGTGGTACATCAGGAGGAGGTAGGAACTCCCGAGTGGGCAGACGGTTGGAGGGCAGCCTGACAGGGACTAGGTGCTGCAGGATGGGTTGCGGGATTCTGGAAACAACGGTCCCATCAATAATGGAGATACAGTCACAGAGCCGGGGACTACAGGAGGGGCTGTCAGCAATCATCCAGCGCCTGCAGGTGCAGTGCGAGAAGTCCAATGGACTGCAGGGGCAGGGTATGGTGCCGACCATGCGTGCTGCCCAGACCAACACAGCATGGGTGCCACCCGCTGTGAAGGTTTTGTGGGCAAAGGTATTGGCCATGTGTCAGGATGTCCAAGGTCTGGGGCACTCTGTGTGGGTGAGGGCCGAGCCCCAGTACAGGGTTGTGCTGTCACAGACAGCCATGTACCAGAGCCACCTGGACATTGTAATGGCGCTCTAGAGCGTGGCACAGTCACAACAGGTCATGGTTGAGGGCGTCGATGGCATTGCCCGGGCACTGGCTGACTTGGGCCAGTGCCAGAGGGAGGTGGCACAGTCACTGGCTGATGTGGCACAGACCCAGAGGGAGGTGGCACAGTCACTGGCTGATGTGGCACAGACCCAGAGGGAGGTGGCACAGTCACTGGCTGATGTGGCACAGACCCAGAGGGAGGTGGCACAGTCACTGGCTGATGTGGCACAGACCCAGAGGGTGGTGGCACAGCCATTGGGTAATGTGGTATAGACCCAGACAGAGATGGTCCACTCCCTGTTCTCCAAGGCCTCGGGCATCGAGACCCTGGTCGAGACGCAAGTGATCCTCCAGGCAAGCATCCAGCAGAGGGCAGTAGCTCGGAGCCACTGATTGGCTGTTGCAAAAAAAAACACAACCGCTGTAAGGATCCCAGCCGAGTAAAGATCAAGAAGAAGGCTCGAGGGCAGGTAGAAGTAGAAAGAAGTTGAACTTGGACGTCACAGCCTTCAGGAGAAGCAGCCTTCAGATTTCCAGCGGGAACAGTGGCCAGGGGTCGTCTTTAAAAACTTACCTTGAAGAGTGACATCACAGCAAAGCGATAACCTGATTGGTAAGTAGAATCCTTATTCCTTTCACTTATTCATTATTTGATATTATATTTGTAATCAGTTAAGGTAAAGGGTAAAAATGGCAGGAGATCCCAGACCCGTGTTATGCTCCTCGTGCTCAATGTGGGAGTTCAGGGACGCGGCCGATGCTCCTGACTCCTTCATGTGCGGGAAGTGTGTCCAGCTGCAGCTCCTGTTAGACCACATGATGGCTCTGGAGCTGCGGATGGACTCACTTTGGAGCATCCGCGATGCTGAGGAGGTCGTGGATAGCACGTTCAGTGAGTTGGTCACACGCAGATTAGTATTGGTGAAGGAGACAGGGAATGGGTGACCAAAAGGCCGAGAAAGAGCAGGAAGGCAGTGCAGGTGTCCCCTGCGGTCATCTCCCTCCAAAACAGGTATACCGTTTTGGATACTGTTGGGGGATATGACTCACCAGGGGAAGGCAGTAGTAGCCAGGCTCATGGCACCGTGGCTGGCTCTGTTGCACAGAAGTGCGGGAAAAGACTGGCAGGGCTATAGTCATAGGGGATTCAATCGTAAGGGGAGTAGACAGGCATTTCTGTGGTCGAAAATGAGACTCCCAATTGGAATGTTGCTTCCCGAGTGCACGGGTCAGGGACGTCTCAGATCGGCTGCAGGACATACTGAAGGGGGAGGGTGAACACCCAGTTGTCGTGGTGCATAAAGACACCAACGATATAGGTAAAAAACAGGATGAGGTCCTACAATCAGAATTTAGGGAGTTAGGAGATAAGTTAAAAAGTAGGACCTCAAAGGTAGTAACCTCAGGATTGGTACCAGTGCCACGGGACAGTCAGAGTAGAAATTCAAGAATAGTCAGAATGAATATGTGGCTTGAGAGATGGTGCAGGAGGGAGGGGTTCAGATTTTTGGGACATTGGAACCGGTTCTGGGGGCGGTGGGACCATTACAAATCGGATGGTCTACACCTGGGCAGGACTGGAACCAATGTCCTAGGGGGTGCTTTTGCTAACACTGTTGGGGAGGTTTTAAACTAATCTGGCAGGGGAATGGGAACCAGATTAGGGAGTTAGAGGTCAGTAAAGAGGCAGCAACTAAAGCCAGTAAGGTACCAGATAATAAACTCAATGTGACTAAGGGGGAGAGTAGACAGGGAAGAGATGATGAACGCAAAGGGACAGGTGGTCTGTGGTGCATTTGTTTTAATGCGAGAAGTGTCGCAGGTAAGGCAGGTGAATTTAGGGCTTGGATTAATACCTGGGAATATGATGTTATTGGTATTACTGAGACTTGGTTGAGGGAAGGGCAAGACTGGAAACTAAATATCCCAGGGTATAGATGCTTCAGTAGGGATAGAGAGGGAGGTAAAAGGGGTGGATGAGTTGCATTACTAGTCAGAGATGATATCACAGCTGTGATTAAGGAGGGCACGATGGAGGATTCGAGCACTGAGGCAATATCGATAGAGCTAAGAAATAGGAAGGGTGCAGTAACATTGTTGGGACTTTACTACAGGCCTCCCAAAAGCAAGCTTGAAGTAGAGTTACAAATATGTAGACAGATTATAGAACAATAGGGTGGTTGTGATGGGAGATTTTAACTTCCCCAACAGTGACTGGGACTCATGTATTGTTGGAGGTGTAGATGGAGCAGAATTTGTAAGGAGCATCCAGGAGAGTTTTTTAGAGCAGTATGTAAGTAGTCCAACTCGGGAAGGGGCCATACTGGACCTGGTATTGGGAAATGATCCCGGCCAGGTGGTTGAAGTTTCAGTCGGTGGGTACTTTGGGAATAGCGATCACAATTCCGTAAGTTTTAGAATACTCATGGACAAAGACAAGAGTGGTCCTAAAGGAAGAGTGCTAAATTGGGGAAAGGCCAAGTATAACAAAATTCGGCAGGAGCTAGGGAATGTGGATTGGGAGCAGCTGTTTAAGGGTAAATCCACATTTGAACTGTGGGTGTCTTTTAAGGAAAGGTTGATTAGAGTGCAGGACAGACATGTTCCTGTGAAAATGAGAGATAGAAATGGCAAGATTAGGGAACCACGGATGACGGGTGGAATTGTGAGACTAGCTAAGATGAAAAAGGCGACTCAAAACTGATGAAGCTTTGGAGGAATATCAGGAAGGTAGACAAATCTCAAACCCAATAAAGAGAGCTAAAAGGGGTCATGAAATATCTTTGGCTAACAGGGTTAAGGGAAATCCCAAAGCCTTTTATTCATATATAAGGAGCAAGAGGGTAACTAGAGAAAGGATTGGCCCACTCAAAGACAAAAGAGGGAATTTATGCGTGGAGTCAGAGGAAATGAGTGAGATTCTTAATGAGTACTTGGCATCGGTATTCACAAAGGAGAGGGACAAGACGGATGTTGAGGCTAGGGATGGATGTTTAAATACTCTAGGTCACATCGGCATAAGGAAAGGGGAGGTTTTGGGTATTCTAAAAGGCATTAAGGTGGACAAGTCCCCAGGACCGGATGGGATCTATCCCAGGTTACTGAGGGAAGCGAGGGACGAAATAGCTGGGGCCTTAACAGATATCTTTGCAGCCTCCTTGAGCACGGGTGAGGTTCCGGAGGACTGGAGATTGCTAATGTTGTCCCTTTGTTTAAGAAGGGTAGCAGGGATAATCCAGGGAATTATAGACCTGTGAGCTTGACGTCTGTGGCAGGCAAACTATTGGAGAAGATACTGAGGGATAGGATCTATTCACATTTGGAAGAAAATAGACTTCTCAGTGATAGGCAGCATGGTTTTGTGCAGGGAAGGTCATGTCTTACAAACCTAATAGAATTCTTTGAGGAAGTGACAAAGTTGATTGATGAGGGAAGGGCTGTAGATGTCATATACATGGACTTCAGTAAAGCATTTGATAAAGTTTCCCACGGCAGGTTGATGGAAAAAGTGAAGTCGTATGGGGTTCAGGGTGTACTAGCTAGATGGATAAAGAACTGGCTGGGCAACAGGAGACAGAGGCAACAGGTGGAAGGGAGTTTCTCAAAATGGAGAAAGGTGACTAGCGGTTTTCCACAGGGATCCGTGCTCGGACCACTGTTGTTTGTGATATACATAAATGATCTGGACGAAGGTATAGGTGGTATAGGAGGTGGGGGTGGGGGGGAGGGATGGGGGTGGGATGGGGTGGGATTGGGTGGGGGTGGTGAGTGTCCATCACTGCCACAGTCAGGGGGTGGAGCCGTTCCATTGGCCGGGGGGGGGGGTCTTCAGTGGGGGCTGAGGGGACTGGTTGGGGGTTGCCCGGGGATGGCGAGGGGGATTATCTGGCAGACCGGGTGCGCATGCGGCCGCACCATGCTGTGTGGCGCAACCGCTGCAGGATGCCGCCGTGAGCATGCGCAGCCACGGCCCCGGCAATTCCCTGGCCGTTTCTGTCGGGAATGCTGTGGGTTTTATGTGGGGCAACTGCTGGCCCCCCCACCCCGGGCGGAGCATCGGTGCGAGGGCACTGCCAACTGCTAGCCCCCCACCCCGGGCGGAGCATCGGTGCGAGGGCACTGCCAACTGCTAGCCCCCTACCCCGGGCAGAGCATCGGTGCGAGGGCACTGCCAACTGCTAGCCCCCCACCTTACGGGGCATCGGTGCGAGGGCACTGACAACTGCTGGCCCCTCACCTGGCGGGAGCGAGGGCACTGCCAAATGCTAGCCCCCCACCGGGCAGAGCATCGGTGCGAGGGCAATGCCAACTGCTAGCCCCCCACCGGGCAGAGCATCGGTGCGAGGGCAATGCCAACTGTTCCATCCTAAAACTCGACACTTCTTTCGGACATAGCCTCAAAATCGGAGAATCCAGTCCTTAATCTCAGAAAAGGAGAATCCCGTCCTGTGTGTTTTTCCTGAAATCTGGGCTGCTTTCTCCGACTTTGAGGCTATGTCCGGAGCATGTACCTAGTACTACGATGAAAAGGTTGGCGCCGCCCAGTGGGGGGGGGGGGGGGGGGGGGGGGGGGGGCCCAGAAGCATGGCTATGTAAAACCCCCGGCTTTACCTGCAGATACGAATAGAGAATTGGCGAGTCATGGCCACGAATGTGCACGGCAGCAAACTGCTGCGGCCGTACCGTACAATATGGTGCCAGCCATGCGTGGACCCACCCTGCCAGGTAGTACCCCCCCCCCCCGTAACCCCTCTCGCCAACCCCGGACTATCCCCCCACCAGTCCCCCCAGCTCCCGCCGAAGCCCCCCCCACGGCCAATGGAACGGCTCCACCCCCTGACTGTGGGGGTGCTGGACACACTCCGCAGCCACCACACCAGGTTGACAAAATCTCAGACCACAAGTGATCCACATCGTCGGAAAGTGGGTCCATTGGGCATGGAGCATCGGGTGAGGGCCTTCAGGTGACATCCTGAGGCCGTCCCAACAGAGTGCGGCATATACCCCAATGTCGCCATTTTGGAGGGGGCAGAGCCTCTGAAAAATGGCGCCGCCCCCGATTCTGGCCTCAAAATGGATTCTCCGGCCACTCGCTGAATGCAATTTCGCCGTCGGCAATCAGAGAATCCAGCCTTCTATTTCTAACTCTGAATCATTTCCTCAGACCCTTTTACACCTGGAATAGTTCCCAGCTTATCTCATTCAGTTTGTCTGGAGGGACTCACCGGACAATAAAGGGTTTCCCTGTGAGGAGAGGTGAGAATCCCTTTCAGAGTCTCACTGAGGTTCAAAGCCGCACGTTACAGGAATGAGCAACTCTCACAAGTATTGTGTTGGAAATTTTTTGAATAATGATAATAAGATTATAACCATAACCTCTAATTTATATAAAACAAATATATTTTAAAAAAGAGTATATGAAAAGGAAGAAAGATATCTTTATTGAAAGTGTTATGACACCCTGGGCTAGTGCACGGTCAATTCCAGCCCCACAGACTCCTGAGTCCCAACACAAGTGAATTAACCAATAATTTGTATAAAATTCACAGAATCTTTGGCTCTTTGACTGCTCAATAAGTTAATGCCACCTGGTTTGTAAGTTGACAACGATAACTGTTTATTTATAACACAAGCAAATTTGACATGTACAGCAATCACAATGGAATATCTGCTTTCTAATCTGCTATTCCCACCTTTTCCCATTCCACCCTCTACTCAACAGACACAAGACAGAAACACCCAGAGAGGGGGAAAAGGGTGAAAATAATAAGGGGGATTAATTTGAAATGAAAAATGAGTGTCCTTTCTTCGGGTATTGAAGTTATTGCAGCAGGTTGTCCTGCCAGGATGTTTTGGGATCGATCCACCGGTAGCGGTAGAGATGGTCTTCTGGCAGCAGCATTCAGCCAGTACTACCAGCCAATAGGACTCCCTCTGGGAGAGGCACTTCAACTTTTAATAACCTGGGCCTTGAATCAAAGGAACAGCTTCAGATCAGTTTAATTCTTACTTATTTCCAACTCCACCAGAATGACTAACAGTCTTACTGAGATAGGAACAGACTTCCCACACAAGATATTAAAATGGAGTTAAACATCTGAACCCTGTCTGCAGCTGGTGACTTGACTTTGGTTTCCTTGCAGTTCAGTCTGGCTGTGCAGAAAGAGAGGTTTTCACTTCAGATCATCAAAAAGAATCCATTAGATGAGTCATAGAATCCCTACAGTGCAGAAGGAGGCCATTAAGCCCATCGAGTCTGCACCAGCCCTTGGAAAGAGCACCCTACTTTGGCCCACTCCTCCACCCTTTCCCTGTAACCCAGTTATCCTATCTAACCTTTTGGAAACTAAGGGGCAATTTAGCATGGTCAATCCATCTAACCTGCACATCGTTGGACTATGGGAGGAACCGGGAGAACCGGGAGAAAACCCAGGCAGACATGGGGAGAAAGTGCAAACTCCACACAGTCACCTAAGAATGGAATTGAACCCGGGTCCCTGGAGCTGTGAGGCAGCAGTGCTAACCACTGTGCTGCTGTGCTGCTCAGGAGAGAGAAATCAGAGTTCTGACCCTCTAGCTTCTGACCAACACAAAAGTAAAACCGAAAACACAGTCACACGGAGGAAGGAACTTGCAGAGGAAATCTCAACCAATTGGCAGGTGCCATTGAAAAGGCCAGACACTCGAAGTCCACCTTAAAGGCATCGGCACATTAATTGTCCATGTTAAAAAATTGAAATTGCAAAATAAAAGAAAATAAAGAAAAATGATGGCCAAACGGGTTTAGACAGGAGAATCCGGACAAAAGGTGAAGCAGTTTGTACATATCTGAGGAAAAGAAGACAGTCAGATGTTTGTTCAAACACAAACAATAACCACGATTTGGTCTGTTCCACCACGGGTCCCCCACAATTGGTGCCCACCTTACTGTCCCCTCAGTAAACTCATTACCAAGTCACTGAGTAACCCCAGTGGGTGGGCACTATGGTCAGTCAGTCCGTTTCTGACCCTTCCTCCTGACGTCCGTGGATGACTATTCCACCCCAGCACTGAGTCTCTGAAGTAATGTCTCTTTAAACTGGATTTCTGGCTCCATTCCAGTCTCGTGAAGCCTGCCACACAATCTTTCCCCAAACAAATCTCAGCTCTTCTCAGTTCCTCTGACAGGGAGCTCAAGGTGAAGCAGACTTTGTCATATTCAGCTTGTTTACGGAGCTCTTGATGGTGTTTTCCCATCTGTCATCAATCAGGTGTTATGCCCATCAATGAAACTTCATCTTCTGATGCTTCAGGTGACCACAGCAGATAAGATTACTCAGCGACTTGCTCTGTAATCCAAGGTCACAGAATGCCGGAGAACAGCAACTCTAATCGACAAAAAACAACTTATTTTAATATTCTAGTTTGAGAAAGTGGAAAAACAAAAGTTTTAGTCTAAACAAAGCTGTGTGGCCAGTATAGAGAGAAAACAAGATTGAGAAAAACAGGGCACTGCTGATTATTATTGATTAATTAATCAAAGGACAATCATAGCTGGGTTAAGATCAGTGTTTATCAAGTGAGAAAATACAAAATCACTTCAAATATTAAAATCAAAGCAGAGCTGAAATAAAATGTAAAACACAAAATTGCAAATATTAGTGGCAGCAGCAGGCCTCAGGCCTACACTCAGAATATGTTTCTATTTGGTTCCAGACATTGACATGGTTTTGCTTCTTTGGCCATGATCTTCCGGCCATGCAGCGCCGGAAAGCAGCTCACCGCGGTGCAGCGGTGCTGGGGAAAGCCAGGAGACCCCGCTCCCGGGATCTACCCGGCTCACAACACAAATCACACAAGGTGCTGCAAGGTGAATCCCGACCATGGGCGGCATCACCTTTTAGCAAATCTGCATATCCGGGTGAGGCAGTAAGCCTAACTATAATGTGCAGATTCGTGAGGTACCTGAGGCTTTGGGTTTCAATCCCTTTGCCTCGGTGACCTCGGGTTAGCGCCGCTTGGTCCTGGTCCCTATAACCGGGGATTCCAGAAGGAACGGCATCATGGAGGTCTCCAAGGTGGTCAGCTGCATTCCCTTTGGACAAGGTGGTGCCTTGCCACTGCTGGTGCCACCTGAGTACCCTGGCAGTGCCACCTGGGTGCCAGCCTGGCACTGTCAAGGTTCCCATGTGGCACTACCAGCTGTCATTTTCTGCACATGCTTGATTGGGCTGGGGTTGCCCAGTGTGGGTTGGGAGGGGACCCTCTTGCATTCGGGCTGGGCGGGGAGCTCGGGGATTCTTTTCGTGGCCTCTGAGATCGGTACACCTTTTACAAATAGTTTCCCGATTTCTCGCTACAACGTGAAGGTCCGGCGGGCGGAGATTCCCAGTGTACCAAACGGGACTATGTGTGGCCTCGGCCTCGACATTCCCGTTCAAAGCCAATCGTGTTGAAAATCCTTGTGTTTCTCAGCACGGCGAGTGCCAGGAATCATGTAGCTAAACGCACTCGCTCGGGAACTTTGTTCACTTTTGGAAAGATCAGGCCTTACTTATCTCTCTCGTTTGTAGCTGGAGCATTTTCATTTTAAACTGATCCCAGATTCTAATAGTTTTGTTGTTGAGCTGCTTTCTTTAACTCTGCTTAAAATTGGATTTCTACCAAACTTCAAGCTTCAGGTTTATGTTTACATTTTGGGAACAAACATATTTTAAATTCTTCTTTCAGCCCAGCAGCTGGCAGCATTTGAATTAATGTCAATTGTTGTCAAACCTTTTCAAATTAAAATTTCCTGTTGAGAACTTTATCAGGAACCAAACCTCAAATCATTATACTTTGTAAACTGTAATTTACACTATCAAAATTCAAATGACTTCTTCCTCATGTGTGTGAATTTGGATTCAGATTTAAAGGGACAGATTTTCTTTCTCTTCAATAACATCATCGTTTTCAAAGGTCTTGTGCGGGATTCTCCGTCCCACCACCAGGGGGCGGTGTGAATCCCGATCCGCTGCCCCGATTCCGGCTGCCGGATTCTCCGTGTTGGTGGCAATTGGCAGCAGCTCCCCCAGCGATTCTCTGGCCCTCGATGATGCCAGCACACGCTGGCGCTCCCGCGCATGCGGCAACTCAGGCTGGCGGAGGCGCTTCGGCTCCATTTGGCTTGGCGCCAAACACTCCGGCACCGGCCTAGCCCCTGAAAGTGCGGAGGATTCCGCAACTTCCAGGCAGCCCAATGCCGGAGTGGTTCCGCCGCCCCTCGCCGCCGGTACGGCCCATCCTGCCGGATAGCGGAGAATCCCGCCCCTCGTGTTAAACAGTCTGATTCTCATTGGTCAGTGTGTTTATATCAGATCTCCTGTTCCCAAGCAGAAGATAACAATGGTCCTGAATGGGTTCAACCATTTTCTTTCTAGATAAAGTAAAGACTCAAAACCATGACGATACTGTGGCAATAAAAATCTTTAGATAAATTCTCCGATTATTAACGCTGCTGGAAATCTTGTTACATATAATAATAATAATCGTTATTGTCACAAGTAGGCTTACATTAACACTGTGATGAAGTTACTGTGAAAATCCCCTAGTCGCCACATTCCGGTGTCTATTCAGGTACACAGAGGCATTGGAGGTTACCTCGAAATAAAAACACGAGGGTCCATTCTGCTCGAGGGGGAATGGATCCATTCAGCAATCAGAAAGCTCAAGCTGTGATTGGAAAGAGTGAAGTTCCTGTTAGTCTGTGAGAGGTTGCTGCAGAGTCTGGTTCATTTTAGGGTGGCACGGTGGCACAAGGGCGGCACAGTGGCACAGTGGTTGGCACGGTTGCTTCACAGCTCCAGGGTCCTAGGTTCGATTCCCCTCTGGGTCACTGCCTGTGTGGAGTCTGCACGTTCTCCCCGTGTCTGCGTGGGTTTCCTCCGGATGCTCCGGTTTCCTCCCACAATCCAAAGACGTGTAGGTTAGGTGGATTGGCCATGCTAAATTGCCCTCAGTGTCCAAAAACGTACAGATGGGTTGCTGGGTTACGGGGATGGGGTGGAGGTGTGGGTTTGGATAGGGTGCTTTCCAAGGGCTGGTGGGGACTCGATGGGCTGAATGGCCTCTTTCTGCACTGCAGATTCTATGAACACAGGGAAAAGCTGTTGTATCTTTAGAGTCCATTCAAACTGTGCTCTCTGGACAGAAATCTCAACTCGAACTTTATAGCTTCAAACTTTGGTTTGTTTCATTTTATTGTACTTAAATCCAACTCAGAATCCACATTGTAAGGCTTTGAACTCAGATTGCTGGAACAACACAAACAAATGACAATTTGGAGAAGGAAACACATGAGGTGGGATTGTCCGACCCCCCGCTGGAGGATTCCCCAACTTCCGGGCGGCCCGACGCCGGAGTGGGTCATGGTGCTCTTGGCACTGGGACGGGCCGCCCCGCAATTCCGGGAGAATCCCGGCCATGAGATCTCACACACAAATTCTTCATTACACACAGACACACAAATATAACAGGGCGGCACGGTGGCACAGTGGTTAGCACTGTTGCTTCACAGCTCCAAGGTCCCAGGTTCGATTCCCAGCTTGGGTCACTGTGCGGAGTCTGCACGTTCTCCCTGTGTCTGTGGGCGTTTCCTCCGGGTGCCCACATTTCCCGAAAGATGTGCCATGAGGTAATTTGGACATTCTGAATTCTCCCTCTGTGTACCTGAACAGGAGCCAGAATGTGGTGACTAGGGGCTTTTCACAGCAACTTCATTGCAGTGTTAATGTAAGCCGACTTGTGACAATAAAAGTTATTATGTAAATATTTGTTTATTTCCATTCTTACAACATTTATCTGAACAGATTAAAACTTTCAGACTCTAAACAAAACTTCAAGTAGCAGTGGGGGTGGGGGTGGTGGGCGGGGGGGGGGGGGGAAGGAATCTTCGAGATTTTCACCAACAGGAACAATATAAACGACCAAAACTCCCATTTCCTCAGCCCCTGTCTGTCACTGGTCATAAACCCCCCGAGGGGTAACCCTCTCTCGCTCTCTCTCTCTTCCCCCACAACAAAAGCTTCAGTGACTTTACTTCAATGATTTTTTTCAGTATTTAATTATTTACCAAACATTCAGCAAGCGACTCGGCAACTCCCCAATCTAAATTTTTATCTGACGTTGCTGATGTTATGTTTATAGTCCGACCTCTCTCATTGCTTTATTACCAGGAGATGGATCCCTCACTGTTTTCACACGTTTCTCACTACACCTGACACTAGGAAACGGTCAATACCATTTTACTGCACCGGGTCAGTCACTACACCTGACGCTAGGAAACGGTCAATACCGTTTTACTGCACCATGTCTCTCACGATACCTGACACTAGGAAATGGTCAATACCATTTTACTGCACCGTGTCTCTCACTACACCTGACACTAGGAAACGGTCAATACCGTTTTACTGCACCATGTCTCTCACTATACCTGACACTAGGAAATGGTCAATACCGTTTTACTGCACCGTGTCTCTCACTACACCTGACACTAGGAAACGGTCAATACCGTTTTACTGCACCGTGTCTCTCACTACACCTGACACTAGGAAACGGTCAATACCGTTTTACTGCACTGTGTGTCTCACTGCACCTGACACTAGGAAACGGTCAATACCGTTTTACTGCACCGTGTCTCTCACTACACCTGACACGAGGAAACGGTCAATACCATTTTACTGCACCGTGTCTCTCACTACACCTGACACTAGAAAACGGTCAATACTGTTTTACTGCACCGGGTCAGTCACTACACCTGACACTAGGAAACGGTCAATACCGTTTTACTGCATCGGGTCTCTCACTATACCTGACAATAGGAAGTGGTCAATACCGTTTTACTGCACCGTGTCTCTCACTACACCTGACACTAGGAAACGGTCAATGCCGTTTTGCTGCACCATGTCTCTCACTACACCTGACACTAGGAAACGGTCAATACCGTTTTACTGCACCATGTCTCACACTACACCTGACACGAGGAAACGGTCAATACCGTTTTACTGCACCGTGTCTCTCACTATACCTGACACGAGGAAACGGTCAATACCGTTTTTCTGCACCAGGTCTCTCACTACACCTGACACTAGGAAACGGTCAATACCGTTTTACTGCACCGTGTCTCTCACTACACCTGACACGAGGAAACGGTCAATATCGTTTTACTGCACCGTGTCTCTCACTATACCTGACACTAGGAAACGGTCAATACCGTTTTGCTGCACCGGGTCAGTCACTATACCTGACACTAGGAAACGGTCAATGCCGTTTTACTGCACCGGGTCAGTCACTATACCTGACACTAGGAAACGGTCAATACCATTTTACTGCACCATGTCTCTCACTACACCTGACACTAGGAAACGGTCAATACTGTTTTACTGCACCAGGTCTCTCACTATACCTGACACTAGGAAACGGTCAATACCGTTTTACTGCACCGGGTCTCTCACTATACCTGACACGAGGAAACGGTCAATACCGTTTTACTGCACTGGGTCTCTCACTATACCAGACACGAGGAAACGGTCAATACCGTTTTACTGCACCATGTCTCACACTACACCTGACACTAGGAAACGGTCAATACCGTTTTACTGCACCGTGTCTCTCACTGCACCTGACACTAGGAAACGGTCAATACCATTTTACTGCACCGGGTCAGTCACTATACCTGACACTAGGAAACGGTCAATACCGTTTTACTGCACCGCGTCTCTCACTACACCTGACACTAGGAAACGGTCAATACCGTTTTACTGCACCGAATCTCTCACTACACCTGACACTAGGAAACGGTCAATACCGTTTTACTGCACTGGGTCTCTCACAGACTAGATTGTGTACACAAACTGGATTATGAAGTGTGATGTACCTGTGTACACAGACTGGATTGTGAAGTGTGATGTACCTGTGTACACAGACTGGATTATGAAGTGTGATGTATCTGTGTACACAGACTGGATTGTGAAGTGTGATGTATCTGTGTACACAGACTGGATTGTGAAGTGTGATGTACCTGTGCACACAGACTGGATTGTGAAGTGTGATGTACCTGTGCACACAGACTGGATTGTGAAGTGTGATGTACCTGTGTACACAGACTGGATTGTGAAGTGTGATGTACCTGTGCACACAGACTGGATTGTGAAGTTTGATGTACCTGTGTACACAGACTGGATTGTGAAGTGTGATGTACCTGTGTACACAGACTGGATTGTAAAGTGTGATGTCCCTGTGTACACAAACTGGATTGTGAAGTGTGATGTCCCTGTGTACACAGACTGGATTGTGAAATGTGATGTACCTGTGTACAAAGACTGGAGAGTGAAGTGTTATGTACCTGTGTACACAGACTGGATTGTGTAGTCTGATGTACCTGATGAGCTAGATATATCTCCAGTACAGGAGGAATCTACTCAGCCCCTCATGACTGTGCTAGCTGTATACTAGCGTTATTCACAACTAACATCTCAGTTTAATGTCTGTTATGGGGAATTGACTGGAATCTGTGATTGGACACAAAATCAGTCAGAAATATGAACTGATCCGAGAGAGTCAGCATGGGTTTAAATGAAAAATGAAATGAAATGAAAATCGCTTATTGTCACGAGTAGGCTTCAATTAAGTTACTGTGAAAAGCCCCTAGTCGCCACATTCCGGCGCCTGTCCGGTGAGGCGGGTCAGACATGTTTAACTAACCTGGTTAGATTTGTTAATGAGGTCCCCAATGTGGTAGATAAGGGAATGTCTGTGGATGTTATATTGATGGATTTCCAGGTGCCAAACAAGAGACTGAATCATATGGAATTTGAGGAAATCAATTTCCATGGATAAGGAATTAGTTCGGAGGGAGGAGACAGGGAGCAGGGATAATGGGCGGGATTCTCTCAGCCCGGAGCCGTGCCGGAGAATCCCCGCGACCGGGCCACGCCACCCCGACACCGGCATGTGATCGTCGCCACTGGCGCCCGCGTGTTTGGTGTGGCGCTGGTTGGGGGCCGCTCTCCGCGGGATGGGCCAAGCGGCCGCTGTTAAAATGCTGAGTCCCGCTGGCAGCGAGCAGGCGTGGATGGCACCGGCTGGACTCAGCATTTTAACTGTGTGCAAGGGTCGGGTGGCGGCCTGTGTGTGGGGGGGGGCCTACGACACCGGCGGGGGGCTCCGACACCGGGGGGGCCTTCAATGCAGCCTGGCCCGCGATTGGGACCCACCGATCGGCAGGCCGGCCTTTCTGTCCCCCGACTTCTATTCCTACGTGCCGGCCCCCTGTACTACTGCGCCATGTTGCGTCGGGGCCGGCACATTGAAGGAGGAAGCCGTGCATGAGTGCGTCGGCATCGGCACCACAGCGCATGCACGGATCCCGAGGCGTACAGTTAGCGCCGGGATTGGCAGCTGGAGTGGCGTGAACTGCTCCATTGCCGTTCTGGCCCTCTGTAGGGGCCAGAATTACTCTTGGCAGCAGCCTGTTCACACTGTCGTAAAACGCAACAGCGTTTACAATGGCGTGGACACTCTGCCACGGGATGGGAGAATCCCACCCCAAGTGTGTGTACTCCAATCAGCAAGATGTGAATAGTGATGTCCCCAGGGATCTGAGCTGGAGCCTCAGCTTTTCACTGTATTTCTCAATGACTTGGATGAAGGAATAGAGAGACATATATCCAAGTTACTGACCACACTAAGTTAGGCAGCTTGGAGGAGGTTACAGAGATAGGGAGGGTGGAGGACAGGGTGAGGTTTGAGAACAAGGATGAGAATTTAAAATCGAGGCATTGCTGGACCGGGAGTCAGTGTAGGTCAGTGAGCAGAGGGGGTGATGGGTGAACGGGATTTGGTGTGAGTTCAGATTCAGGCAGCAGAGTTTTGGATCAGCTGATGTTTACGGAGGGTGGTAGGTGTGAGGCCGGCCAGGACAGCATTGGAATAGTCACGTTTAGAGGGAACAAAGACATGGAGGAGATTCTCAGCAGCAGATGATGTGAGGCAGGACAGACTCGGTCGATGTTACCGAGGGAGAAATAGGCCGTCTTAGTGATGGAGCGGATGATGTGGTGGGAAGGTCATCTCAGGGTCAAATAGGACACCATGGCTGTGAACTGTGTGGTTCAGAGTCAGACAGGCCCAGGGAGAGGGATGGAATCAGTGTCTGGGGAACAGAGATTGTGATGGGGACTGAAGACAATGGCAGATGGAGATCAATCTGGGGATATGAAATCATCCACTTTGGACCAAAGAAAGAGAAATCAGAGTCATTTCTAAATGGTGGGAAGCTGGGAATTGTGGAGGAACAGAGAGATGACGCCAATGTTGTAAAGAGTCTGGTTGAGCAGCAGACAGTGCTCAGGGTGAGGGATGGAGTTTGTATCGGGAGCTGAAGACGATGGCTTTGATCTTCCCAATGTGTTTCCCAGTGAGCCTGGCTCCTCAGTCCTGACTGCTCTTAGCTGCTGTTCTTGTCACTGATTGGACAGTTATTGTTAGAGATTCAGACCACAGCAGAAACCCCCAGTGTAAAAAATAACAGCAATGACTGTCAGATCGGAAGATTGAAACGTAACCAACAGAGGAAGTGAAAGAAGGGGCTCAGAGCAGCTGGATGTTTGTTACTGACACGGGAGAAAACTGTGAACTGTGTCCACTGCCTCGAATCTTCCAGCACAGAAGGAGGCCATTCTGCCCATCGTGCTGTGACTTACCCAATTAGTCCCACTCCCCCTCTCTATCCCCATAACCCAGCCAATCGTTCCCTTTCAGGGATATCTCCAATTGCCTCTTGTAGGCCTGGGTCCACAGCACGAGACTGTCCCTAACCTGGCTCCAAATTGCCATCTCATTCATTCATTGGAAGACAAAATGTCTGGGCTGGGAAATGGAGCTCTGGGCTCCGAACATTCCCTCTCCCCTCCTGAGGGACACTTCATGCTGGGATACAGTTCCATGGAGCCTCACAGCACAATGTGGGGGAGGCCGTGGTGTAGTGGTAATGTCACTGGACTAGTAATCCAGAGGCCCAGGCTAATGCTCTGGTCACAGGTTCAAATCCCACCATGGCAGCTGGTGGAATTTAAATTCAATGAATAAACCTGGAATTAAAAGCTCGTCTCAGTAATGGTGACCATGGAACTGTCATAATATACATCCATGTATATAATGGTGTGCAGACAGGCAGTGATTGACACACAGGATGACCAGTAAGCACGCAGAACACAGCAGCCAATCACCAGACGGGACATGACCACTATAAAGCCAGAGGGCACCAGTTTTCCCGCTCTCTCGGGATCCAGCCTCTGAGACAGTCAGAGCTCGTGAGCAGCAGCCAGTGCAAACACCATGTGGTAGTCAGTTAGTCTGGTCAGGCTAGCATCAGGTCTGCAGTCAAGTCAGCATAGTGTCAACCCACAGTTGAACATGTATAATAGTTTAGATGTTAAATAAAATTGTGTTGCATCTCATCAAGTGTTGGAAGTCTGTCTCTCGCTACACTGCATCAAACGCAGTCCACATCGACCCAGCCAGCCCAACACATCAGAAACCATTGTCGATTGTCGTAAAAATTCGTCTGGTTCGCTAATGTCCATTAGGGAAGGGAATCTGCTGCCCTTTCCTGGTCTGGCCGACATGTGACTCCAGACCCACAGCAATGTGGTTGACTCTGAAATAGCCACTCAGTTGTATCAAATCGCTGAAAATTCTAAAAGGAATGAAACCGAACAGACCTCCCGGCATCGACATAGACCCCGGAAACAACAACGGCAAACCCAGCCCTGTCGACGCAATAAAGTCCCTCCTTCCTGATATCTGGGAACATGTGTCAGAATTGGGGGAGCTGTCCCACTGGCTGGTCAGACACAGGCATACTTTCAGAATTATGCTTCACAGATAATGCGCGCAATTCTCCGGAAACATTTCAAAGTGTTAGCGAGCGGGAATTGCTGCAAAGTTCCCGGCTCTCAGCCCAGCGAGCCGGCAACTCTATTCCACGTTAATTGGTCCATTGACGAGGCCTCACGGATTTCTTGTCTCAAATAAAGGCTCACCAGCTGATTCAACGATACCACGTTCGCTAACCCCCCACTAACAAAGTCGAACAGCACTTCACCCCTCCATCACACCCCCCTCTCCCACCACTGTGAACCACGCTTGTAGCTAACGATGCCCTCTCTGTGTCTCCTCAGGAAAAGCTCTCCCATAACCATCGGGAGAGGGCTCAGACTGGCGGACATAAGAATCCTCACCTCTTTGAGGAACAGGCGCTGGATGTGACGGTGTAGCCGAGGACAGAATAGTCACCCACACGGAGGCTGGCGGATGCTGCTGATGTGAGGAACCACCAGAATCCACCCAGGGACCTGTCATACGTGAGTTATTATTGCCTTACTGACTGGCCCATCCCTCCCACTGACCACATGTCCATTCTCCTGCACGTCCTCCAGCCGATGGCGCCAGCCCTTCCCGTGAGGCCCCCTCTCCTGACTCCGAGCAGAACACCTCAGAGGAGATCTCCAAGGATACAACCTTTATAATCGTGTCACAGCTGTCATCTTCCCCTCCACCAGTGCAGATACACACACCTCGGTGGAAAACCCATCCCCAGCCGAGGGTCCCTCATCCCCCATCCAGCACTGGGTTGGCAAGCCCAGTGCCCCCGGGCTCTTTGCCTGTGAGTAAAGATGGCTACTCACCTCCTCAGCTCCCCACAGCCTTCTGCCAGGTTCACCTTTTTTTTAATAAACAATTTTATTGAGGTAGTTTTTGGCTTTATAAACAGTTACAGACATCATCAGAAAGAAAGCAAAAGAGGCAAAAATGTGCAAACATCCACGTACTTTCAATACTTCCTTCGTAACATATTGCACAAGCCCGCTCCTCTCCCACCGGTACTACCCGCCATATTTTCCCACCTACTCTACTCTATCCCCTCCCCCCCACCCCCTGCTGATGCTCACTCTCCCGCAAAGAATTCAATAAATGGTTGCCACCTTCGGGTGAACCCCTGCACAGATCCCCTCAAGGTGAACTTAATTTTTTCCATCCCCAGGAAACTCGACATGTCCGCAAGCCACCACTCAGTCTTCGGGGGCTTTGAGTCCCTCCACGCCAATAATATTCGTCGCCGGGCTATCAGGGAAGTAAAGGCCAAAACATCGGCCTCTTTCTCCCCCTGGACCCCCGGGTCTTCCGAAACCCCAAAAATTGCCACCCCTGGACTCATCACCACCCTTGTTTTTAGCACCCGGGACATTTGTTCCACCACCCTGGCCAAATTTAACTTTGCAGCCTGCCCCAGTCTCGTGCCACCTGGATTCCCAAATACCAGAAATTTTCCTCAACCAGCCTAAACGGTAGCCCTCTCAATCTGTTCTCCAGGCCCCTTGCCTGGACCACAAACTTTTCACTCTTGACCGTATTTAATTTGTATCCTGAGAACTGGCCGAACTTCCTCAGCATTCCCAGTATAGTTCCCATCCCGGCCACTGGGTCCGACACGTACAGGAGCAGGTCGTCTGCATAAAGAGAAACCCTATGTTCAACCCCGCCCCTCACCATCCCCTTCCAACCCTCTGCGGCTCTCAGCGCAATCGCCAGCGGCTCTATGGCCAGCGCAAACAGCAGCGGGGAGAGCGGGCAGCCCTGTCTGGTCCCTCGGTACAGCCTAAAGTACTCCGACACCTCTCTGTTGGTCCTGACGCTGGCCCTCGGGGCCTGATATAATAATTTGATCCAATCCACCAATCCCTCCCCGAACCCAAACCGTTCGAGCACCTCCCATAGATAGCCCCACTCCACCCGGTCAAAGGCCTTCTCGGCGTCCATTGCCACCACTGCCTCCACCTCCCTACCCACTGGGGGCATCATTATCACATTAAGTAATCTTCTCAGGTTGGCGGCCAGCTGCCTACCTTTCACGAACCCCGTTTGATCCTCCCCAATCACCTCCGGTACACAGTCCTCCATTCTACCTGCCAGTACCTTTGCCAGGACCTTGGCGTCTACATTAATCAGGGAGATTGGCCTGGAGGACCCGAACGCCTCCGGGTCTTTACCTCGCTTCAATATCAGTGATATGGTGGCATGTGACATGGTCGGCGGCAGGGTCCCTCTGTCCCTTGCCTCATTGAAAACCCTCGCCAAGACCTGGCCCACCAGCTCAGAGAACTTCCTATAAAACTCTACTGGGTATCCATCCGGCCCCGGGGACTTCCCCGACTGCATGGCCTTAAGGCCCCCCGATACCTCCTCTACTCTAATCGGGGCCCCCAGCTCTTCCACTCGCCCCCAACTGTTGGAAATGTTAACCCGTCCAGACACCTTTTCATCCTCTCCGGTTCTTCCGGCGGCTCCGAAGTATACAGCTTAAGATAGAACTCCCGGAATACCTTATTCAATCCTGCCGGGTCCTCCACTTTGCGCCCCCCCCCCTCGTCCCTCACTGTACCTATTTCCCTGGCCGCCTCCCTCCTCCTGACTTGCTGCGCTAACAGTCTGCTAGCCTTTTCCCCATGCTCGTACACCACTCCCCTCGCCTTCCTAAGCTGTTCCACGGCCCTACTCGTGGATAGTGCCCCCAGTTCCGCCTGTAGTCTCTGCCTCTCCCTGAGTAAAACCTCCCCCGGGGACTCCGCGTGCTCTTCATCTATCCGACCCATTTCCCTGACCAATCTATCCATCTCTGCCCGGTCTGCCTTGGCTCTGTGGGCCCCAATTGAAATCAGCTCCCCCCGCACTACTGCCTTTAGCGCCTCCCACAGGGTCGCCGCCGAGACCTCCCCCGTGTCATTCACCTGCAGGTAATTTTGCATACACCTCCGAAGCCTCTCGCAGATCCCCTCCTCCGACAGCAGTCCCACATTTAGCCTCCATTGCGGGCGTTGGTAGCTCGCTCCCCCGATCTGCAGGTCTACCCAGTGCGGGGCATGGTCTGAGATAGTAATTGCCGAATATCCCGTGTTCTTTACCTCCCCTATACAATCCCTGCTTAGTACGAAGAAATCTACCCTAGAATATACTTTATGGACGTGCGAGTAAAATGAGTAGCCCCTTCCTGTCGGCTGTCTGGCTCTTCAGGGGTCCACTGCCCCCATTTGCTCCATAAACCCTTTCAGCTCCCTTGCCATTGCTGGGAGTCTACCCGTTCTGGGACACGACCGATCCAAAGCCGGGTCAAGGACCATGTTAAAGTCCCCCCCCTCCCATTATTAGCCTGCGAGAGTCCAGGTCCAGATCTTCCCCAGCACTCTTTTAATGAAGTCCACGTCATCCTAGTTCGGGGCATATATATTCACCAGCACCACTCTTCTCCCCTCCAGTCTGCCCTGTACCATCAGGTATCTGGCACCCCTGTCTGAGGATATGCCCTCTGCCTCAAATTGCACCCGCTTGTTGATCATGATTGCCACCCCTCTGGACTTCGAGTCCAAGTCCGAGTGGAAGACCTGGCTAATCCAGCCCTTCCTTAGCCTGGTCTGGTCAGACACTTTCAGATGTGACTCCTGCAACATAATTACGTCCGCCCTCAGGGCCCGCAAGTGCGCGAACACCCGCGCCCTCTTAACCGGCCTATTCAGTCCCTTGACGTTCCAGGTGATCAGCCTGGTCGGGGGGTACATCCCACACCCCCCCCCCCCCCCCCCCCCCCCCCACCCCGCCGGTCAGCCATAGCCTTTCTCGGGCCGGCCCCTGGCCCGTGCGTCGCGCCATTCCTGGCCCGCCCTTTGGCTGCCTCCACCCTCGACCTCCTTTCCAGTGCCTATTTCAAGTCCCTCCCCCGTCAGCAGAACAACCCCCCCCCCCCACCCCATCCCCCGATACCCCCACCCCTGCCATCTACTGGCTGTGACTTCCCTCCCCACCTGACTCCCTTGACTAGCCAATCTGCTAGCCCGGTGACTCAACACTCCGGCGCCTTCCTGTCTCATTCCCATTGTTTCCCCGTCCTCCTCCCCACTCCCCGGCACCCCAACCCTCTCTCCCACCCACTAGGGCAAGCCGGCTCCAGTGTCCTCCGCGAGCTGCACAAAAAGTACAAATCAGCCCAAACAGAAAAAAAAACAGAAAAAAGAGGAAAAAGCACAAAAATAAACCCAAAAAAAAAAACCCCATAAGAAACACGAGAGACCACAAAAAAAACCCCAAAAAAAGGAAAGGAGGGGTTAACCCCCCAAACCAATGTCCATGAACAAAGGAAAAAGAGTCCCAAATGTTCCGCTTGGCCCCTTTGGCCCAGCAAACCGTTGAGCAGCAGTTCAGGCACATTCGGCGTTCCTTCCCACAGTAATCCTCGGGCCCTAACTCGCGTCCTTGGGGCCTCCTTTCGGGACCAGCCCCAGGTCCCTCACAAAATCCATCGCTTCTTCGGGCTCGGAGAAGTAGTGGTGTTGACCCTGGTGCGTGACCCATAGCCGAGCTGGGAACAGCAGACCAAACTTCACGTGCTTCTTGAACAGCACCTCCTTAACATTCTTAAAGGCTGCACGCCACCGAGCCACCTCCTGGCTTAGGTCCTGATAAATGCGGAGAACACTGTTGTTCCACGTGCTGCTCCTGGCGTTCTTTGCCCACTGCAGCACCCGCTCCTTGTCCACGAACCTGTGGAACCTAATCAGCATCGGGCGGGGGGGTCCACCCGGCCGCCCCAGCCTTGCCTGCACTGTGTGCCCCCTCCAGCTCCGGCGGTCACGGAAAGGCTTCGGCCCCCATCAGCTGCTTCAGCAGGTCTGCTACAAACGCTGCAGCATCAGCTCCATCAGCCCCCTCCGGGAGGCCGACCATCCTCAGATTGTTCCTGCGGACTCTATTCTCCAGCTCCTCCACTCTGTCCAGCAGTCTTCTCTGCCGCTCTTGCAGGCCGTCAACTTCTAGGGCTGCAACCGTTTGCGCATCCGCCTGCTCCTCCACCGCCTCTCCCAGCTCCTTAACTTTAACATCCTGGGCGTCCAGCCTCTGGTTCAGCTGATCCACCGCTTTCTGGATTGGGTCGAAGCTGTCCCGCTTCAGCGCTTCAAAACTGGACTTCATTACCTGGAGCATGTTATCCAGCGCCAGCTGGATTGCTAAGTCCGGGGTCCGTGTGTCCGCCATCTTAGGTCCCAGGTAAGTTTCTTCAGGTCCTTGTCTCTGTCCCTTTTTCTCCTTCTTCTTCTGCCTTCTGGACTCTCGCTGTTCCATGTGCCGCAGCCCGCTCCTCAGCACTTTCGCTGCCGCCTTCCTTCTCCCAGCTCCTTAAATTTCACATTCTGGGCCTCTGAAGTGGGTCCAAGCGACTCAAAAACTTATTTTCTTCTCCTGGAGGAAGGAAGGTCCGTGGGTCCGCTATCTTACGTTGCAGGTCAGTTTCCTCTGCTCCTTGCCTCCGTGTCTCTCTCTCTCTCTCTTCCCCTACCTGCTGGCCTCCCACGGTTCCATCGATGTCAGCCCGCTCTCCTGCTCTTTCGTGGCAGCCATTTTTCCCCCCGTGGTCCGCTATCGCGGGGAATCAGCTCCAAAGCCCCGCCGGAGTGAGAGCCCGCCGAATGTGCGGCTCATTCAGGTATCGCCGCCACCGGAAGTCCAGGTTTACCTTTTTAAATGGAGTACTAATCGGCGTCAGCATAACCACTTACTGGGGAGGCGGCTGAATGATGGGAGGCCGTTGGATATGGGGTCGCTCTCGGCTCTGGGTCACTGTCCATGTGGAGTTTGCACATTCTCCCCGTGTGTGCGTGGGTTTCACCCCCACAACCCAAAGATGTGCAGGCTAAATTGCCCCTTCATTGGAAAAAATGAATTGGGTACACTAAATTAAAAAAAAAAAATTGTATGGAAATGGGGCTTACGTGGTGATAATTGGTTTCTTGCCGTGCTCCGGCGAGATCCTGATTTGGCCAATGGGAGCGGCCGGTTACATCGCAAGCTGTTTGGCACCTGGCACGGATCTCATTTTTGTCCTCTCCCGCCTTGTTTGAACGAGAGCGCAAAGAGGCTGGAGAATTGTGCCCAATGTCCCAGACAATATCACCATTCCCTGGGTATATCCTGTCTCACCAGCAGGACAGACCCAGCAGAGGTGGGGGCAAAGTGGTATACTGTCGGGAGGAGGTGCCCTGGGAATCCTCAACATCGAATCTGGACCCCATGTAGTCTCATGGTGTCAGGTTAAACATGTGTTAAATATGATTACCATACCCCACATCTCCCTCAGTTTATGAGACAGCACCACAATGTTGAACACCACTTGGAGGAAGCACTGAGGGTGGCATGGGTGCAGATTATACTCTGAGTGGGGACCTTCAATGTCCATCACCAAGAGTGGCTCAGTAGTACCACCACAGACCGAGCTGGCCAGAGTCATAAAGGACATAGCTGCTGGACCTGGGACTGCAGCAGGTGGTGAGGGAACCAACAAGAGGGAAAATTATACTTGACCTCATCCTCACCAACCTGCCTGCCACAGATACATCTGTCCATGACAGTATCGGTAGGAGTGACCACCACACAGTCCTTGTGGAGACAAAGATCCATCTTCATATTGAGGACACACTCTATTCTGTTGTGTGGCACTACCACAGTGCTGAATGGGATAGATTCAGAACAGATCTAGTAACTCAATACTGGGCATCCATGAGGTGGTGTGGGTCATCAGCAGCAGCAGAATTGGACTGAACCACCATCTGCAACCTCATGACTCTGCATATCTCCCACTCTACCATTATCACTGAGCCAGGGGTGCAACCCTGGTTTAATGAAGAGTGCAGGAGAGCACGCCAGGAACAACACCAGGCAATCTGGTGCATTACAACACAGGACTACTTGTGTATCAAACAGCGCTTTCAGCTAGTGACAGACAGAGCTAAACGATCCCACAACCAATGGATAAGATCTAAGCTCTGCAGTCCTGCCACATCCAGCTGTGAATGTTGGTGGACAATTAAACAACTCACTGGAGGAGGAGGCTCCACAAATATCCTCATCCTCAATGATGGAAGAACCCAGTGCATTCGTACTAAAGACAAGGCGGAAGCATTCACAACAATCTACAGCCAGAAGGGCCGAGTGGATGATCCATCTCGGTCTCCTCCTGAGGTCTCCATATCACAGATGTCAGTCTTCAGCCAATACGATTCACTCCACGTGATATTAATAAATGGCTGAAGGCACTGGATACTCAAAGCCTATGGGCCCTGACAATATTCCAGCAATAGTATTGAAGACTTGTGCTCCAGAACTTGCTGCCCCCCTAACAAGGCAGCATTTGACCGAGTGTGGCATCAAGGAGCCCAAGCTAAACTGGAGTCAATGAGAATTGGGGGCAAAACCATCCGCTGGTTGGAGTCATACACGGCACAAAGGAAGATGGTTGCTGTAGTTGGAGGTCAATCATCTCAGCTTCAGGACATAACTGCAGGAGTTGCTCAGGGTAGTGTCCAAGGCCCAACCATCTTCAGCTGCTTCATCAATGACCTCCCTTCCATCATAAGGTCAGAAGTGGGGATGTTTGCGGATGACTGCACAATGTTCAGCACCATTCACGACTCCTCAGATAATGAAGCAGTCCTTGTCGAAGTGCAGCAAGACTGGACAGTATCCAGAGTTGATTTGACAAGTAACATTAACACCACAGAAATGCCAGGCAATGTCCATCTCCAACAAGAGAGAATCCAACCATTGCCTCTTGACATTCAATGAATGGTGTCCCATCATTGAATCCCCCATTATTAACATCCTGGGAGTTTACCATGAACCAGATACTGAACTGGACTAGCCATATAAATAGCAAAGTCATCATAGTCCCAGATGACCATAGGCTGCTTTCCCCTTAGACAGGGAGATCTGGCTGGTGGTGATTTAACCTGAGGGACACCACACCTCAGGCGAGCGACAAGGTTCAGAATTCAGGATCAAAATCCAGGAATGCCCTCCCTAACAGCACTGTGGGTGTACCTACACCTCAGGGTCTGTACCCGTTCAAGAAGGCAGCTGATCACCACATCCGCTGGGGCAATTAGGGATGGGCAATAAATGCTGATCCAGCCAGTGACACCCTCATCACATGAATGCATACATTAAAAAAAAATCTAACATCAGCCTCTTCCCCATTCTGTTTGGGGAAGTTGGACCCTTTCATCAGGATATTTGACTGAAGGAGCCATCACTACTTTGTCTAATTCTGTCCCCAAACAAAATCCCCACACAAAATGAATTTACTTAGTGCCTTAATGTACAAAACATCCCAGGATGTTACGCAGAGCGGCAATAAGAGGAGCGAGGGAGTTGGGGGTATTTAAGGAAGATAAATCGAAGGCTTGGATTGAAGGATGGAGTTTGATGGAGTGGAGTGACCTAGAGAGGGGGAGGGTTTAAGGGTGAGAGTTCAGAGATCAGGCCCTAGGCATCTGAAGGCTCTGCTGTCAATGGTGGGATGAAGGAAGTAGCGATGGGCAGGAGACCAGAGTCAGAGGATGGAAGGGTGAGGGAGGGAATGTGAGTCTGCAGCAGGATGCAGAGGTAGGGAGGAGTGACGCCATGGAGGGAATTGGGGGTCAGTGAGGTCAGGGGTAAGAGGTCAGTGAGGTTAGCGGCAATAGGTCAGTGAGTTCAAAGGTAACAGGTCAGTGAGATCAGGGCTAACAGATTAGTGATGTAGGGGATAACAGGTCAGTGAGGTCAGAATTAACAGGTTAGTGAGGTCAGAATAAACAGGTCAGTGAGGTCAGGGGTAACAGGTCAGTGAGGTCAGGGGTAACAGGTCAGTGAGGTCAGGGGTAACAGGTCAGTGAGGTCAGAATTAACAGGTCAGTGAGGTCAGAATTAACAGGTCAGTGAGATCAGAATTAACAGGTCAGTGAGGTCAGGGGTAACAGGTCAGTGAGGTCAGAATTAACAGGTGAGTGAGGTCAGAATTAACAGGTCAGTGAGGTCATAATTAACAGGTCAGTGAGGTCAGAATTAACAGGTCAGTGAGGTCAGAATTAACAGGTCAGTGAGGTCAGGGGTAACAGGTCAGTGAGGTCAGAATTAACAGGTCAGTGAGGTCAGAATTAACAGGTCAGTGAGGTCAGGGGTAACAGGTCAGTGAGGTCAGAATTAACAGGTCAGTGAGGTCAGAATTGACAGGTCAGTGAGGTCAGGGATAACAGGTCAGTGAGGTCAGAATTAACAGGTCAGTGAGGTCAGAATTACCAGGTCAGTGAGGTCAGGGGTAACAGGTCAGTGAGGTCAGGGGAGTTCTGGAATGCCACTTGGGGTGCGAATCTTCAGCTTGTTGTGCTCTCGCTTGAGCTCATCCATCTTTGAGGAAGTCAAAAGGTGGAAAAAGGGGAAGCTGTAGATGTGATGTACACGGAATTCCAAAAGGTATTTGGTCAGGTGCCACACAAAATCTTACTGCACAAGATATGGGGCTGGATTCTTCGCCGCAAGGTCGTCATGGGTGGGACGCAGACCCTGTAAAGGTCCTTTGACCTCGGGCGGAATGTCCGGTCACCGGGTGGATGTGGCTCGAGAATCCCGCCCTGATCTCATGGTATACAGTGTAATATCTGAATATGGATGTAGGATTTTTTGGTGAACAGAAATCAGGGAGTGGGGTAAATGCTTTGTTATGCGTTGGCAAGCTGTAACTACAGATCACGTTAGTCTGCAGGTCCAGCAAGTGATCAGGAAGGGAAATGGAATGTTGGTGTTTATTATAAGAGGAACAGAAAAAAATCAAAGGGACATTTTACTGCAGCTGTACAGGGATAAAGTTCAGAAGAACGAGACATGAACTTCAATAAAGATATCCTGAGGGGACTAATAGAGTGAATGAGATTGTTCCCTCCTCTCAGGTAGAGGGAGATGAAAACACAGAGGAACAAATAGAGAAATAAAGTGAGGGAGAAAGAGAGATAAAATCAGGGTGAAAGAGAGAGAGACAGAGAGAGAGTCTGAGGGACAGGTATCAACGGAGAGAGAGAGAGCGGGAGATCAAGCAGATACAGTGAGACAGGAAGAACAAGACAGAGAGAGACAGAGAGAGAGGGGGAGCGACAGAAACTGAGGGACTGACACTGAGGGAGTGAATGAGAGAGAGAAGAGGAAGTGAAGGTGCTGACGTGGTGTCTCTGCCTCATACCATTTACATACTGAGGAACGGGCAGTCAGACTCTCACAGGCTGCAGCTTTATAAAGCAGAGCCCAGTGAAGGGAGAGTTTATCAGTAACCAGGCACAGGGACAGGAGCAGACACCATGATTTCAGCCATCCAGCTGATCTGGCCTCTGGCATTCTGCATCGCAGGTACAAATCTCTCTCCTTCCACCTTGAATATTTTCCTGCTCTCCATTTCAATCCAATTCTACTGACTTGTGATTGAAGGGAAAATGTTGAAAGCAGAGGAATAGTCAGTGTCTCCAACAATATCTCATTGTACAGGCTCTTTCTGTGACAGTTCTTACTTCACTCTGTTTCTCTATTACCCCTCAGGTATCAGTGGAGACATCATCATGACCCAGTCTCCCCCGGTGCTGTCATTGAGCCTGGGCCAGACCGCAACCATCACCTGTACGGCCAGTCAATCTGTCAGCAATTATGTTGCTTGGTATCAACAGCGAGAAGGTCAGAAACCGGCTCTGCTGATCTATGATGCAACAACCCGGTTCACAGGAATATCCGACCGATTCACCGGCAGTCAATCTGGAACACGATTCACCCTGACAATCAGCAATGTGCAGAATGAGGATGTCGCTGATTATTACTGTCAGGCGTATAGCAGCTCCACCGGCAGGTCTACACAGTGATACAGAGCCTTACAAAAACCTCAGTATTCACAGCACCACCTCCTCTCCTGACACGAAGCACAGTTTTATATAATATATGAACAGTTTTATATAAACACAAGAAAGGAACCTGAACACATTATTATCACTGTCCACTACACACTCCAGTCACTGAAGGCCTCAGGTTTTTTATTCTCCATGTCCACATTGTGAAGAGCAGCTGAAAGATTTATCATTCAAAATTAGACTTTTCAAATCTCCCAACAAACCACAGAGATATTGAGAGAAACAGAGAGTGAGAAAGAGTGAGAGAGAAAGACATGAGTGAGTGAGAGACAGAGAGAGGGTGAGAGTGAGTGAGTGAAGCAGAGAGCAGAGGTTTTTGTACAGCCCCTGCACTGGAAGCTGTCAGTGTGGCATACGTTCGGTAAAGGAACCAAGCTCAGACTGAGTAAGTAAACCCCAATCCTCCGTTATTAACCCTTTCAATACTGAAACTTTCTCAAACACAAATGCTGAATAGCTGAAGGTGTTAGTGAGGAGCTGCAGTGAATGAAATGGTTCATTGAAGAACACTGTGTAGAACAGGGTGCCCAGCTGTATTTCTTTAGTTCCATTCCCCCCTTTAAGCAGCAAGATATAAGTAAGCAGCTTTTACCCACCGTGTGGAGGAGATCTGGACGTTTGCAGACTGTGTTCACATTCCTGGACCATGGAGTGAAATCACTCACTAGACTCCTGTCAGTCTGTGTGTGACAGACACGGGCAGAGTTTGATGTGAGCTCTGGCTCCCTGTCACACTCTCTGATATAACTGATCACAGCAGCAGCAGCAGCACAGTTAGACACCGAGGTCCCACTTCCCCCAGCTTTAACTCTGCTCTCTCCACTCCCTGCTTATCTCTTAGCAAAGTTCTGATGACAAACAGGTCCAGCAGGGCTCACAATCCAGTGGCTTCAGTGTTCCAGGCTTTTGAGGAGACTCTCAGTTACTTTCTCTTTGGGTCGAGTTCAGTCTGATATTTATTCCTGATCCAATATTCCTGAAAATCCCTGGAGATATTTTTATTGTTTGATGTGATGTGTGATCTCTGGCTGGGCCAGCATTTATTGCCCATCCCTAATTGCCCTTGAACTGAGTGTCTTGCTCGGCCATTCCAGAGGACATTTCAGAATCAACACATTACTGCGGATCTGGAGTCACTTGTAGGCCGGACAAGGTCAGGCTGGCAGGTTCCCACTTCAGACCCACACATCCCATAAATGAATTTTTAAAAATGGCCCAAACTCCACTTTCCTGTCGGTCCCCATAACCTTTGACCCTCGTCAATCAGATATCTGTCGAACTCAGCCTGGAATATATATAATGTCCCAGCATGCACTGCTCTCTGGGAAAGAGAATTCCAAAAACTAATGACCCTCTGAGAGAAGAAATTCCTCCTCATCTCCACCTTATTTTGAAACTGTGTCCACTAATTCTAGATTCCCCACGAGGGCAAACATTCTCTCAGCATCCACCCTGTCAAGCTCCCTCGGAATCTTATATGTTTCAATAAGATCACCTCTCATTCTGCAATGAGTACAGACCCAACCAGCTCAACCTTTCCTCATCAGACATTCCATTCCTCAGTGGAATCAGTGGTTACGGGGATAGGGTGCAGGAGTGGTCCTAAGTAGGGTGCTCTTTCGAGGACTGCATGGTGGCACAGTGGTTAGCACTGCTGCCTCACGGCGCCAAGGTCCCAGGTATGATCCCGGCTCTGGGTCACTGTCCGTGTGGAGGTTGCACATTCTCCCTTTGTTTGCGTGTGTTCCGCCCCCACAACCCAAAAATGTGCAGGGTAGGTGGATTGGCCAAACCAAATTTCCTCTTAATTGGAAAAAATGAATTGGGTATTTTAAATTTATTTAATAAAAAAAGAAAATGTAGGGTGCTCTTTCTACTCGATGGGCCAAATGGCCTCCTTCTGCACTGTAAATTCTATGATTCTATGAGACCAAACCTTTCCCCAGTACTCACGGTGTAATCTCCCCAATGTGCTGTATAGATGGAGCAAGACTTCCCTACTTTTATACTCCATCCCCCGTGTAATAAAGGACAACATTCCATTGACCTTCCTCATCACTTGCTGTACCTGCAGGTTAACGTTCTGTGATTCATACACAAGGACACCCAGATCCCTCTGTACCACAGCTTTCTGCAGTCTCTCTCCATGTCAATAATATTCTGCTTTTCTATTCTCCCTAACAAAGTGGACAAGCTCACATTTCCCCACATTATACTCAATCTGTCAAATGTTCTCCCCACTCACTGAACCTATCAATATCCCTTTTCAGACTCTGTATCCTCCTCACAACTTGCTTTCCTACCAATCATTTTATCATCAGCAAATTTAGCTACAATACTCTCATTGCCTTCATCCAGCTCATTAATATAGATTGGAGAGTTAAACCCCAAACAACAGCCATCTTCCTTTGTGCTGGGTATGACTCCAACCAGCGGAGAGTTTTCCCCCTGATTCCCATTGACTGCAGTTTTGCTCGGGCTCCTTGATGCCAAACTTGGTCAAATGCTGCCTCGATGTCAAAGGGCAGTTACTCTGGCCTCACCTCTGGAGTTCAGCTCTTTTGTCCATGTTTGAACCAAGGCTGTAATGAGGTCAGGAGCTGAGAGACCCTGGCAGATCCTTAACTGAGCGTCAGTGAGCAGGTTATTGCTGAGTAAGTGCTACTTGATAACACCGTCGTTAACAACATCAATCATTTTGCTGATGATCGCGAGATGACTGATGGACAGTAATTGTCCGGATTGGGTTTGTCCAGCTTTTTGTGGACAGGTCACACCTGGGTAACTGGTCGATGCCAGTTATGTATCTAAACTGGGGCAGCTTGGCTGGGGGGTGTGACCTGGACACAAGACCACCAGAAATAGGGGCAGGATTTCTCCAGTGTTGCTATTCAATTCTCCCACCAGCAGCACATCACCGCCAGCGGGTTTCACAGTGGCATCGGGTGGTTGCTGTGGCAAATCCCATTGACAATCGACGGACAGATATAATCCTGCCACCAGTGAATGGCACGCAGTCAAGAATCACGCGGCTGGTGACCGGACGTTCCCGCACAGGAGCAAGGATAGATTATTCTGACCCCTGGACACAGAGGCTAATCGGAATCTCAGTCTTGACCTGAGCCCAGGGCTGGGCAGCAAGGTTTGAAGTGAAATCTAGAACCTTCTACACTGGCAGCCAATCAGTATCCTTTGTGAAGTATGTCGATCCACATCTGCTCCAAATTTCTGGGATAGATTTCTCCGGTTCTGTGTGTGATTTGAGGTTTGTTAATGTTCAACCTGTTCCCCCAGAAATAATGATCAATAGTTCGAGCATCCTGATAGGTTAATAGTCTCTTAAATGGGACACTGCATCTTTAAATGTTCTCATTATTAACTATTTCAGTGCTGAATTTGTAGTGAACTTCTTTACAAATGTCTAAGTATCATTCTAAAATGATTTAATCAGCTTAACATCAAACCTTTACCCTCCTGACTCTGAACCAATTTGAAATCCAATTTGTCACTTTCCCTTGGATTCCATCAGCTTTTAATTTCCAAACCCGTCTGTCATTGGAAACTTGGCAAAATCCTTGGAAAACCCATGTTGTCAACATCAAACTCACTCCCGTCATCAACCCTCCTCGTTCCCTCCTCATCAAATTCAAAATTGCTCCCTCGGCCTATCCCTTCCTCCCTTTTTAAACAACGGTACAACATTATCATCCACCAGTCCTCTGACACCAAGCCTGTAGTCAGAGAGGATTGGAAAATAATGGTCAGAGCCTCCGCTATTTCTTCCCTTCCTTCCCTTAGCAGCCTGGGATACATTTCACCCGGGCCTGGGTGTATCACCCCTTTCAAAGCTAATAAACACATTAATATCTCCTCTCTCACTATCTTTATCACATCCAATATTTCACAATTCTCCTCCTGAACTCCAATGTCTGCTTTGTCCCTCGCATTAGTGAAAACTGATGTAAATTATTCATTAAGAACCATCTCCATGTCTTCCACCTCCACACACAAGTTACATTTTGCTCTCTAATTGATCCCACTCATTCATTAGTTATCCTCTCACAATGTCCCTCACTCTTGCTTTGTGTGAACATATTTGTTCTGAAATCTCTCTATCTCCAGCTTGAATATCCTCCCCCTGCTCTGTCACTGTTTTACCATCAAGTCGCTGTTTACTGTCCATTTTGGCAAATCCCAGTTTCAGAAAATTGGCCTTTCCCCAATTTAAAACTTTTCCTCTTGGTCTGCCTTTACCCTTTTCCATTACTGCTCTAAATCTAACTGAATTATGATCACTATTACCCAAATACTCTCCCACTGATACCCCTTCACCTGCCCAGATTCAATCCACAAAACTGTCCAAAACTGCTCCTTCTCTTGTTGGGATTGTTTTGTGCTAGTTAGAAAGGTTGCTCAGAATGGATTGTCAGAATTCCGGATCATCTATACATTGACACATGTCTTGATTCCAGTTAATATTTGGGAAGTTGAAATCCTTTATTAAGGCAGCAATTAAAATTCCTTCCTTTCTCTTTCAGGCCGTGAGAATTCACAACCCACACTGACCCTGCTGCCCCCCTCCCTGGAGGAGGTCAAGACCAAGGGCACTGCCACCCTGGTGTGCCTTGCCAATCACTTCTATCCCGATGAGCTGGTGGTGGAGTGGAAGAAGGATGGTGCAGCCATTTCGGACGGGGTTCAGACCAGCAACTACCTGCGAGCTTCGGACAACACCTACAGCGTCAGCAGCCTGCTGACCCTCTCTGGCTCTGCCTGGGAGTCCAACGCCCGCTTCTCCTGTGCCCTCACCCACATGAGCCTCTCCTCTGCCCTCAGCAAGAGCATCAGGAGATCAGAATGTGCGTAGGGTGTTAGAGACAGTCCACAGAGGAGACACAACTTTAAATAGAACAGGGGTGAGCTGGGAGGGCAAAGGGCATTGTCAGCACTGAATTACAACCTTCTCGGGACTGGGTCTGAGACACTTCTGAGGGTCAGGGGTTAAGCCATGTTTTTGGGACATTGTAGAGGGATATTTACTCTGTATATAATCCCATGCAGCATTTGTCCTGGGAATGTTTGATGGGACAGTGCAGACTCGTGATGCCAAGTAAAACCTCTCAGATGCTGAAGACTGTCAGCTGTACCAAAATAACGTGACCCCTGAAATCTCTGCTTCAGGAAACCAGACCTCCTTCCTGCTCACCCTGCAGTTACAATTTAAGGTTTAGTCACCGTTTAAAGGGACAGGATTCTCATGTCATTGAGAAAATCTCCATATTTTCCCTGAGAATTTCTCCAGCTTTCTCTGGCTGGGCTGTTTATTCAAGTCTTTTTTCTGACAATGTAAATCTGTAAAAGGTAATAAACATTAAGAATATTCAGTATGTGTCTCGTGTGTGGTTTGGAATGTCCCTCCTCCCCATCAGCTGATTGGCTGCATTTCAGCAAATGATTATCATGATTGGCTGGTTGGACTGTCAATCAATGACACATTCGAAGAAGATTGGATTCAAAGACAATTATCAATCATTTTTAAATGATCAGTTTTATTTGTTTTGTGAGGTCACGAGAAATCCAGCACGAGTTGAAGGATAGAAAGAAATAACATTTATTTACAATAACATATTTAGACAACAGCAGCAGCAACTCCCTTGCTGCTCACTCCTCTCTAGCTGGTTCCAAACTGGCCAGCTTTATTTATGCAGCGAATCTGCTTATGATTTCTGCCCCAACCCCCTCATTGGGGAATCTCATACTCCCAAAGGATTGTGGGATTGCCATTAGTCCCCAGCCAGTGGGAAGCAGGCAGGTTATAACAATCTGGAATCTCTGAGTTTACAAGATTCAAATCAGAAAAGAGACTGAAAGTTGCTGGGATTAAATCATCACAATCACAATTCTCCAACCCATATTCCCCACCTCCCCCTTCTCCCATATTCTCCCTGTGTCTGTGTGGCTTTTCTTTGGGTGCTCCAGTTCCCCCACAGTCCAAAGTTGTGCAGGTTAGGTAGATTGGTCATGCTAAATTGCCCTCAGTGTCCAAAATGTTTAGGTGGGGTTACTGGGTTACAAGGATAGGGTAGAGGCATGGGCTTGGGTGGGGTGCTCTTTCCAAGGGCCGGTGCGGACTCGATGGGCTGAATGGCCTCCTTCTGCACTGTAAATTCTATGAATTCTATGAAGTTTATGAATTGTATATGACCTTACCTCCTCACGTGGTATCACTACTCCCAGTGTTTCAATCACAGATAAGACCATCTCTGATCACTTCCTTATATCACTCCCCACCCACATCCCCCTTCCACACCCCAACCCTACCCCCTTTTGTATCCATCCCTGGAAAAACCTATTCCCCAATTCACTTCCAACGGCACTTTCAAAATCCCAACTATCTGTCTCTGGCCCTCCGATCACCACAACATTTCTGCAGCGACTGATTTACTCAGGGAGCAATGTAACTGGGAATGAACAGGCTCCTGTTTTGGGTGTGTTTAGTGGGGTGTTTCCCAGAGATTGCAGTGCTGAAAATGATCCCGTTATTAACCGGGACTCTGGGATATTTGGGCCTTGGTGAGGAAGGAGACTCCGAGGCCGCACTGACATCCACTTCCTGCGAGCTGAACCCGTCAGTGCAGGGAGAGATCAGGGGGTGATCTTTAAATGCTGCCCCCATCCCTCAACTCCCACCGTGGCCTCCGGATTCCCCAAATTACCGATTAGGGGGTTCTCGACCCACCCCTCATCCACCCGGTCAAGGCAGGGACGCTCGGGGCCTGATCCCAGGCTCGGACAGCCTGCTGCCCGGGCAGCATGGAAGTGCCAGCCTGACACCCTGGCAGTGCTCATGCCATTCTGGTCGTGCCCCATGGACATCTTAGCAGGTCCAGTGTGGCATTGCCAGGGTGACCAGATGGTATTCCCAGAGTCACCAGGTGGCACTGCCAGCATGCCAGGCTAGCACTGCTAAGCTGTCTTCAACACCCTCCACCATCCCAGAGATACTCACCTTGGCGGGGCACCTTAGTGAAGAAGCCCCTGGGACACTATCTGGTGCCACGACACACATGCCCCAGTACAGCAGGTGGAGGTAGGAACTCCCGAGGGCGCGGAGGGTCGGAGGGTGGGCCGGCCCCAGGAACTAGCTGCCATCCAGAAGGGTGTTGGGGTTCTGGAACGGACAGTCCCATCGATTGTGGTGATGCAGTCGCAGATTCAGCGACTACATGAAGGGTTGTTGGTGAGTATCCAGCACCTGCAGGAGAAGGTGGAGGAATCCAACCGTGTGCAGGAGGAGGAGGTGGTGCTGCCATGGTGACACCCAGGTCCGCAGTGGAGGCCTTGGGGCGAGGGTTTCAGCCCTGGGTCAGCATGTCCAAGGCTTGGGGCACACTCTGCGGCCGCTGGCCTAGGCCCAGTACAAGGCTGCCCCCTCACAGGCAGCAATGTGCCAGACACTGCTGGACAGTGCAGTCACAGCGGGCAGAACAGGGCGGCACCACACTACCTGGGACAGTCGAACAGCAGCCGGGTCCATCCAGGCCCATTTGCCCCAGAAGATGGCCAGCAAAGGGGACCCAGGTCACAGAGTAGGAATTACAGCAGGCAGCCTCCACTCCTGATCCACCTAGATGTAGCATTAGGACCTGTAAGGACAGAAAATTAGAAAGCAGTTTTCACAGAATCACAGTATTTACAGTGCGGAAGGAGGCCATTCAGCCCATCGAGTCTGCACCAACCTATGGAAAGATCACCCTATCTAAGCCCACACTTCTACCCCATCCCCGTAACCCCACCTAACCTTAGGGCAATTTAGTATAGCCAATTCACCTACCCGTGCACATCTTTGGCCTGTGGGAGGAAACCGGAGCACCCAGAGGAAACCCACGCAGACAAGGGGAGAATGTGCAGACTCCGCACAGACAAGTCGGGAATCAAACCGGGACCCTGGCACTATGAAGCCATTGTGCTAACCACTATGCTACCGTGCCCCCTTATGAAAAATGAAAATCACTTATTGTCACGAGTAGACTTCATTGAAGTTACTGTGAAAAGCCCCTAGTCGCCACATTCCGGCGCCTGTTCGGGGAGGCTGTTACGGGAATCGAACCGTGCTGCTTGCTTGCTTGGTCTGCTTTCAAAGTCAGCGGTTTAGCCCAGTGTGCTAAACATTGCCCTATGCTGGCACGGGTGCAGGGCACAGTTTAGTGACGGGGGCTAGGGCCCAATCTGTATATTTGTTGTCACATTAAACACCTGTTCACAACCTGCCTTGGTGCTCTGTCGGATGGGTGTGAGGGGTGGGCTGGTTAGGGTCTGGGCTGGTCAGATAGGGTGCGTGGGGCAGGGGAAATGGACGGTTGTTGGGGGTTGGCTTGGCTCAAAGGCCACAGTTCAGCCAGCGCTCACCGCTCCGGTGTCCCATTCCCCCGCCACCCACAACTACCACCGTCCCAACCTCCGCCACATCAATGATTTTTTTTAACAGACAATTTTATTCAGGTATTTTTGGCATTGTAAACAATAACAATATACATTAGTGTGCAAATACCAATTACAAAAAACACAGTAAAATAACAGTACCACTCTCTCAGATTGACCCGCCTATTCTCCCCCCCCCTACTCTACACTATTCTACCCCACCCTCCGCTGATGATTAGTTCCCCGCGAAGAAGTTGATGAATGGTTGCCACCTTCGAGCGAACCCCGATAGTGATCCGCGTAAGGCGAACTTGATTTTTTCCAAGCCGAGAAAGCTTGCCATGTCCGACAGCCATACTTCGGTATTTGGGGGCTATGAGTCCCTCCAGGCCAACAGTATTCGTCACCGGGCCATCAGGGAAGCAAAGGCCACAACGTCGGCCTCTATCCCCTCCTGGACTCCCGGGTCTTCCGACACCCCAAAAATCGCCACCTCTGGACTCATCGCCACCCTTGTTTTCAGTCCCCGGGACATGACGTCTGCAAATCCCTGCCAGTATCCCCTGTGTTTTGGACACGCCCAGAACATGTGGGCATGGTTCACTGGTCCTCCCCCACATCAGGCGCAGCATGGTAGCCTTGTGGATAGCACAATTGCTTCACAGCTCCAGGGTCCCAGGTTCGATTGCAGCTTGGGTCACTGACTGTGTCGAGTCTGCACATCCTCCCCGTGTGTGCGTGGGTTTCCTCCGGGTGCTCCGGTTTCCTCCCACAGTCCAAAGATGTGCAGGTTAGATGGAGTGGCCATGATAAATTGCCCATTGTGTCCAAAATTGCCCTTATTGTTGGGTGGGGTTACTGGGTTATGGGGATAAATTGGAGGTGTTGACCTTGGGTAGGGTGCTCTTTCCAAGAGCCGGTGCAGACTCGTTGGGCCGAGTGGCCTCCTTCTGCACTGTAAAATCTATGATATCTAGCACACTTGTCCTCCAGCCCAAAGAATTTGCTCATCCGGGCCACCGTCGTGTGGGCCCGGTGAACTACCTTGAACTGTTACAGTTGCATTTACCCTCCTCAGAGCGTCTGCCCATACGCCTCCCTCCAACTCCCCACCAAGCTCCTCCTCCCACTTAAGTTTCAGTTCCTCAGTCCCTGTGTCCTCCTAATAAGTTCCTTATAAATATCTGAGACTCTCCCCTCTCCTACCTCACCCCTGGAAACTACCCTGTCCTGGATCCCCCTTGGTGGAAGGCGTGGAAAGGACGGGACCTGTCTACGTACGAAATCTCGCACCTGCAAGTACCGAAAGTCATTCCCCCGCGCCAGCCCGAACTTCTCCTCCAGCGCCCTCATGTTTGCGAAGCTCCCTTCCAGGAACACGTCGCCCATCCTTCCCACCCCTGCCCTCTGCCACGCTCGAAACCCGCCATCCATCTTCCCCGGGACAAATCGATGGTTGTCACATATTGGGGACCAGACCGACGCTCCCACTTCCCCCGCACACTTCCTCCATTGGCCCCAAATCCACAGAGCCGCCACCACTACAGGGCTGGTGGAGTACCTGGCGGCGGGAACAGTAGGGGAGCCGTGACCAGGGCTGCCAAGCTGGTGCCCCTGCATGAAGCAGCCTCCACCCGCTCCCAAACAGACCCCATACCCACCATCCATTTCCTTATCATGGCTATGTTAGCCGCCCAGTAGTAGTTGCTGAGGTTCGGCAGCGCCAGCCCCCCCTCGCTACGGTTCCGTTCCAGCATTCCCCTCTTTACCCGCGGGGACTTCCCCGCCCAAATAAATCCCAGGATGATTTTATTGATTCTTTTAAAGAATGAAAATAGGGAGACACTGAAAAATAAACAGGAATCTCGGGAGGATCGTCATCTTCACCGTCTGTACTCTCCCCGATAGTGACAGCGCATCCCACCTCCGGAACTCGCTCCTCATTTG
The DNA here is from genome assembly GCF_902713615.1 of Scyliorhinus canicula. Lineage (NCBI taxonomy): Eukaryota > Metazoa > Chordata > Chondrichthyes > Carcharhiniformes > Scyliorhinidae > Scyliorhinus > Scyliorhinus canicula. Next base: position 126,588,759 of record NC_052149.1, on the reverse strand, counting down.
CTCCACCAGCCTGGACAAGTTCATCCTATGCATCTTACCCCAGTCGCGCGCCACTTGTATCCCTAGATACCTAAAACTTTCCCCAACCAGCCTAAACGGTAGCTCACTCAGCCTATTCTCCTGACCCCTCGCCTGCACCACAAACATCTCGCTTTTTGCCATGTTCAACTTGTAGCCCGAAAACCAGCCAAACTCCCCGAGGATTTCCATAATCCCGTCCATCCCTGCCGCTGGGTCTGACACATACAAAAGCAGGTCATCCGCGCAGAGCGAGACCTTGTGTTCTATCCCCCCCCCTGACCATTCCCTTCCATCCCCTTGCCGCTCTCAGAGCAATTGCCAGCGGTTCTATGGCCAACGCAAACAGCAGTGGAGAGAGGGGGCATCCCTGTCTTGTCCCGCGGTGTAGCCTAAAATACTCAGATGTCGTCCTGTTCGTCCTTACACTAGCCTCCGGGGCCTGATATAGCAGTTTAACCCAGTCCACAAAGCCTTCTCCAAACCCAAACCGTCCCAACACCTCCCATAAATAGTCCCATTCCACCCAGTCAAAAGCCTTTTTGGCATCCATTGCCACCACTACCTCCACCTCTCTGCCCTCCGGGGGCATCATAATCACATTGAGTAGCCTTCTTAGATTGGCTACTAGCTGCCTGCCCTTAACAAACCCCGTTTGGTCCTCCACAATCACGTCCGGTACGCAGTCCTCAATTCTGGATGCCAGGATCTTGGCCAGCAGTTTAGCGTCTACATTAATCAGGGAGATTGGCCTATGGGACCCACAAACCTCCGGATCCTTATCCCGTTTTAATATCAGCGAGATGGTGGTTTGCGACATCGTCGGGGGCAATATCCCATTGTCCCTCGCCTCGTTAAACACCCTAACCAGCACTGGCCCCAGTATACCCGAGAACGTTTTGTAGAACTCCACTGGATACCCATCCGGCCCCGGGGTTTTACCTGACTGCATGGCCTTCAGGCTCCCCATTACTTCTTCAGCTATAATCGAGGCCCCCAGCCCCTCTACCATCCCCCTGCCCACCTTTGGGAAGGTCAGCCCATCTAAGAAGCACCTCATCCCCTCTGGCCCCGTGGGGGGGGTTCCGAGGTATACAGCTTACTGTAAAAGTCCCTGGATACCCTGTTCAGTCCTGCCGGGTCTCCCACCCGGTTCCCTGCCCTGTCCACTACCGTCCCTATCTGCCTGGCCGCCTCCCTCTTCCTAAGTTGCGGTGCAAGCATTCTGCTGGCTTTCTCCCCGTACTCATACACCGCGCCCCTGGCCTTTCTGAGTTGCTCTACGGCCTTCCCAGTGGATAGCGCTCCCAGCTCCGCCTGCAGTCTCCGTCGTTCCCTAAGTAGCTCTGCCCTCGGGGATTCCGCATATTCCCTATCCGTCCGTGTCATCTCCTGCACCAGTCTGTCCATCTCTGCCCTATCCGTTCTGTCCCTATGGGCTCGGATTGAGATCAGTTCCCCTCTCACCACCGCCTTCAGTGCCTCTCAGAGCACCGCTGCTGAGACTTCCCCTGTATCGTTGACCTGCAGGTAGTCCTGCATGCATTTCCCCACTCGCTCACACACCCTCTCTGCCAACAATCCCACCTCTAACATCCATTGTGGGCGCTGGTAACTTTCTTTGCAGACCTGCAGGTCGACCCAATGTGGAGCATGGCCTGAAATAGTGATCGCCGAATATTCAGTATCCCTCACCCCCTCCAAAAAGTCCCTACTCATAATAAAGAAGTCAATACGAGAATAAACCTTGTGAACATGTGAATAGAACGAGAACTCCTTCCCCGTCGACCGGCTGATTTTCCAGGGGTCCACCCCCCCACCCCCCCCCCCCCATTTGTTCCATGAACCCTGTAAGTTCTCTTGCCATTGCCGGGACCCTGCCCGTTCTGGAGTATGACCGGTTGTGGTTGTATGAGTGGGAGCACTGCCATTGGTGCAGAGCACTGGTTTCCCATTGGCTCTGGCTGGTCATGTGCCTCTCGGCTGATTGGCTGAGACTAGTCATGTGACTGCTCACCAATTGGTCGAGAGGCAAGTAGACCCCGCCTCCGAGGCCTTTCTCTGTAGATGGCCACCGGGCTAACATCTAGCTGATTAAAGCCTAAGTTTTGACATTCATCGTGTCTCGTGTCCAATTGATGGTACATCACCGGTCCAGGTCGGGGTCGAGGACTGTATTAAAGTCCCCACCCATAATCAACTTGTGCAAATCCAAGTCGGGGATTTTCCCCAGCAGCCTTTTGATGAAATCTACATCATCCCAGTTTGGAGCGTAAATATTCACTAGGACCACCTTCACCCCCTCAAGCTTGCCCCGGACCATGGGAAATCTACCCCTCCCCCCCATCCGCAACTGTGCTGTTCGCCTCAAGCTTAACCCGTTTCTTAATCATGATCGCGACCCCTCTGGTCTTTGCGTCAAGGCCCGAATGGAAGACCTGGCTAACCCAGCCCTTCCGTAATCTAATCTGGTCCGCCACTTTCAAATGTGTCCCCTGCAGTAACATTACATCCGCCTTCAGAGCCCGTAAGTGCGCGAACACACATGTCCTCTTGACCGGCCCGTTTAATCCTCTAGCATTCCAGGTGATCAGCCTGGTTGGAGGGCACCCTGCCCCCCCCCCCCCCCCCCCCCCCAACGCCGATAGCCATCCCCCTTTCTTGGGCCCACCCCCTGCCCATGTGCCGCGTCTCCCCTGGTCCGCCTCTTGGCAGCTTCCACACCCGACCCCTTCCCTGTTACCTGGTTCAGTTGCCTCCCTCATCAGCAGATCATCTTCCCCCCCCCCCCCCCCCCCCCCTCCCCCCCAGCAACAACCCCTTGTCACCTAACCCCTGTCCTATACTGGCTGTATACACCCCCCCCCCCACCTCGCTCCCGTTGACTAGCTCAAAGCAGCTAGCCTGGTGGCTCTCAACTCCGGCGCCACCATGTCCCCCACCTATTGTCCCCCCGCTCCCCTCCCCCCCACCCATCAACACCACCTCCCCAGAACAGCCCTGTTCGAGCAATCGCTCTGGGACCAAAACAGAGAGAAAACAAACAAAGAACAAAGCTCGTTCCCACAATAGTGCAATTCAAACTGTGTAATGAGGTGGGTGCTGCCACCTACCCCCCTCCCAACATTCCCAGAAAAAAAGCAAAAAGAACCCGAACAGCCCCCCAGCTACCAATAACTTAAACTTTAACTGTAACTTTGGCTTTAACTTTAAAACTTTCAAACAGGCAAACACAAACAGAAGAACACGACATCGCTAATACAAAGGGCTGTGAACAACTGCAGACATCCCTCAGTACACCCTAACCTGAGTCCATGGGTCCTCAGTTCGGCATCAGTCCATGCCCCTTAGCAAAGTCCATCACTTCCTCCGGGTTGTCAAAATAATGTTGCTGTTCGGCTTGTATGTGACCCAAAGCTGCGTCGGGAAAAGTAGCCCAAACTTGACCTTCTTTTTAAATAGAATCCCTTTAATTTGTCTGTAGGCTGCCCTCCTTCTGGCCACCTCCTGGCTCAGATCCTGGTAGATGCGCAGGACACTGTTGTTCCATGAGCAGCTCCTCGTGCTCTTGGCCCACTGTAGAACCCGCTCCTTGTCCACGAACCTATGGAACCTGACCACCATCGCCCGGCCCCCCCCACCGCCCGTGGATGCCTCACCTGCACTCTGTGTGCCCTGCCCAGCTCCAACAGACGCGGGAAGAAATCATCCCCCACCAGCTTCTGCAGCATGTCTGCCACATATACCGTGGCATCCACTCCCTCGGCCCCCTCCGGGAGCCCAATGATTCTCAGATTCTGCCGGCGAGACCTGTTTTTCAGGTCCTCCAGCTTGTCCATCAGCCTTGCTTGCTGCTCCTTCAACTTTCTAATTTCCACGTCCGCTACCGTTTGGAAATCCGCCTGCCCTTCCACTTTCTTCTCCAGTGCCCGGACCTCCTTATCCTGAGCATCCAGCATCTGGTCAAGTCGCTCCACCGCTTGCTGGAGCGGTTCCAAATTATCCCGCTTCAGTGCTGCGAAGCTCTCTTTCATGACCTTCAGCATGTTGTCCGGTGCTGCATGGACCGTCCGTTCCGTGGTCCGTTCACCGGCCATCTTTCCTCCCACTAGAGCTTCCACACCACCTTTGTTCAGCCCCTTCTTCGCCTGTTTTCGCTCCCTTCTGCTCCTTAAGTCCAGACAACTCTGTATGGATTCAGATCTGGAGTGCTATTGTTTTTCACTCCAGCGCTCAAAAGTTCAAAAAAATCGGGGGGAAAGGTCTTAAAGTCAGACCGGAGCGCGAGCTACCAAATGTGCGACTTACTCCCTCATAGCCACCACCGGAAGTCCGGCACATCAATGATTCAATAGACTGGTCAGCTCGCAGGCAGGGATCACCCAGGTGGAAAGTGCTACTGTGGCAGGAGTCAGACATTGTCAAACGATGCGGAGCACCAGAGCTCATTGCTGAGCGGGCTGTCATCATCCTCCGTCCCATAGACCAGACCCGCTGTTACTGCCAACCAGGGTCTGCATCCCGTAGTGCGGCAGGAATGTATCATAGAGGATGTTTTGGGCGGGCGAGTGGCCAGGAGGCGGGGCGGGGTGTGTGGGGGGCATTGTGGTGTCTGTGCCCTTGGTCAGACACCATCAGTCGGTGAATCTGGAGGTGATCAGAGCGTCCCGTGTACATTGGCCCTTGTGCACACATTGTAGGGCCTCCTGTGCCTGCCCGGGCCCTATGCCCTGCCTGTCTCGCCCTCCCCTACATCCTCCTCATCAGAGAAGGCCGGATGTTCATCCTCTTCTGCCAGCACATTGCCCCTCTGCTGCGTGATGTTGTGGAGGGTACAGCCGGCCACCATAATGCGGGCGACCCTCTCGGGACCAAACTGAAGGGCCCCTCCAGAGTGGTCCAGGCACCTGAACCACATCTTCAGGAGGCCGAAGCACCGCTCGGTCACACCCCTGGTCGCTACATGGGCGTTGTTGTAGAGGGTCTCCACGTCATCAGACACAGCCGCAGTGGATAACCCCTATCACCCAGGAGCAAACCCTGTCATAATATGCACCCATGCACATCATGATGCAAAAGCAGACAGTGACAGACACCAAGGTGAGCCAATCAACATACAGAACAGAACACAACCAATCACCAGACAGAACACCAGAGGGTGGCTTCCAACTATAAAACACACGAGGCATCAGCACTCTGCCTCTTTCCACTGGGGACAACTGTAGTGACATTCAGGGTTGTCATGTGAGAGTACCTTTAAGAAATGGATGTCTAAGTAATGTAACTTTAAGAAATGAAGCAGCTCATATTACTGAAGTGATGTCAGAGTGTGGGTGGAGCTGGGTTTTTAGCTCAGCCATTTTGCAGTGTTTTGGTTTCCGTTTTGAGGAAAAGAGCTTGGGTGTGTCTGTGTTTGCAGTGAGCTGGATCTGCTGTGATCGCTGCCATGAAAGACTATCTCTGAATCATTTGGGTGATTTAAACTCATAATAGTAATGTCTTTAACCTGATGTGTTTCTGTTGTTAAAGGTGTTCAGTCTTTTGGAGGTTGGATGTTTGAAGGACCATTTTGAGGGATTATTTAGTGTAGTATTATTTTCGGGGTTATCTTTGGAGTAAGGGGTGGTAAATGAGCCAATGTTTATTTAAAAAGGTTAAGTTGAATTCATGGAATAAACATTGTTTTGTGTTTAAAAACCCACGTGTCCATAATTGTAATCCCACAACTGGAGACCAAGCCGTGTGCTTCAAAAGCAACAATACATTAAAGGGAGAGGTTGGTTGAACTCCATGATACATTTTGGGGTTATGAAAACACCGCTCCCACAACAGGGTGTACAAATCATTCAACACTTTCTACACGTGGATCAGAGGTAGCCTGGTCAAGATAGTTAGTGTCAGTTTACTTCGAGTAGTAGAGAGTCAACCCACAGGCAGCTGCGTGCTTCGTTACTGAAGTTCAATAAATCTTATTGAACCAACGCCTATGTTTGGTGTATGCTTTATCGTTTATCTGCATCATGTTGCAGTCCGTGTTACCCCAGGGTGTATAACACAACAAACCCCTCAGCTGGAGGGGGGCATCTCGAACATGTCAGGAATCATCGGGTGTGCCAGGATGAAGGAGTTGTGCACACTGCCCGGGTATTGGGCACAGTTGTGTATGATGAAGGCGTTGTGCACACTGCCCGGGTATTGGGCACAGTTGTGTATGATGAAGGAGTTGTGCACACTGCCCGGGTATTGGGCACAGTTGTTTATGATGAAGACGTTGTGCACACTGCCCGGGTATTGGGCACAGTTGTGTCTGATGAAGACGTTGTGCACACTGCCCGGGTATTGGGCACAGTTGTGTATGATGAAGGCTTTGTGCACACTGCCCGGGTATTGGGCACAGTTGTGTATGATGAAGACGTTGTGCACACTGCCCGGCTATTGGGCACAGTTGTTTATGATGAAGACGTTGTGCACACTGCCCGGGTATTGGGCACAGTTGTGTATGATGAAGACGCTGTGCACACTGCCCGGGTATTGGGCACAGTTGTGTATGATGAAGACGTTGTGCACACTGCCCGGGTATTGGGCACAGTTGTGTCTGATGCACAGCTGATGGTTACACACCAGCTGCATGTTCATCGAGTGGAACCCCTTTCGGTTTGTGTAGAGCGGCCTGTCATCTGCAAATGTTCGCAGGAGAACATGCACCCCGTTGATCTCTCCTTGACCCGGGGTATCCCGGCGATGTATCGTGGTGGGCACAGGCCACATTGAAATGGATATATTGTGGCTTCTGGGGATATAGGGCCTCCGTGACAACGCGGATGTACCTTTGCACCGAGCTCTGTGAGATCCCAGACTGGATCCCACTCGTCGCCTGGAAGGACACCATGGCGTAAAGGTTCAGGGCAACCGTCACCTTGACAACCACTGGGAGCGTGTGTCCTCTCCTATTGATGGTGCCTGGAGCATCATGATCTGGCAGAAATTCCGCACTGTCCCCTGATCAGCCGGAGACTTCGACAGCATGCCCTGTCTGGCATGTCCTCGAATGTCAGGCGCTGCCGGTACACATGAGGCCCCATGTGGCACCTCCTTTGCACCTCCTCCTCCTCCTCCTCCTCGGCCTGATGTGTGGCCAGCACTCCATCCTTGGGTTTGGATTTGTTTTATTGTCACGTGTACCGAGGTACAGTGAAACGTATTGTTCTGCGCGCAGTCCAGACAGATCATTCCATACATGAAAAAAAACAATGTAAATACATAGCTACCGGCATTGGATGAAGCATACAGGAGTGTAGTACTACTCATTAGAGAAGATATGTGAAGAGATCAGATCAGTCCATAAGAGGGTCATTCAGGAGCCGGGTAACAGCCGGGAAGAAGCTGTTTTTGAACCCAGTAAGAAGTCTTCCAACACCAGGTAAAAGTCCAACAGGTTTGTTTCAAATCACTAGCTTTCGGAGCACTGCTCCTTCATCAGGTGATTCACTTGCAGTTGCCACACCAGGCTGTGATGCTGCCAGATAGGATGCTTACTATGGTGCCTCTGTAAAAATTGGGAAGAGTTAATGTGGATATGCCAAATTTCCTTTGTTTCCTGAGGAGGTATAGGCACTGTTGTGCTTTCTTGGTCACAGCCTCGACATTGGTGGACCAGGACAGATTATTGGTGATGTGCACACCTAGGAATTTGAAACTGTTAACCATCTCCACCTCGACACCATCTCCACCTCCACACCATTGATGCACACAAGGGTGTGTATGATACTGCGCATCCTGAAGTCAATGACCAACTCTTCAGTTTCACTGACTTTGAGGGAGAGATTGTTGTCATTGCACCACTCCACAAGGTTCTCTGTCTCCCTCTTCTACTCTGAGTCATCGTTCTTGATGATCCGACCCAGTATGGTTGTGTCATCAGCAAACCTGGACATGGAGTTGGAGCCAAACTTTGCCACGCAGTCGTGTGTGTATAGGAAATACAGTAGGGGGCTAGGTACGCAGCTTTAGAGGGCCCAGGTATTGAGGACAATCGTGCAGCCCACCCCCTCCCCCAGCATCATAACCGGCATCGAAGAGGTGGTGCCTCTCCGGGTCCGAACCCCTCTCTCTCCCTCATCAGCCACGATGCCTGTTTCACGATTGTTAAAAGCACAAGTGAACCTCGCCGTCGGGAACTCCCCCCGATGGAGGCGGAGAATCGCAGAGTCCTGGAGAATACCGGGTCAGGCACGCTGATATGCCAATGCCATTTTCTCTAAGTGAGGAATGGAACACAATGACGCTGCTGTTGAGGCCCTGGAGAATTGCGATTTTGAAACCGGCGCGCGCCATGATTTCAGAGTCAAAACTGATTCCCCACCGAATTGCATTTTGCGATTTTGGTGTTGGCCGACAGAGAAACCCGCCCAACATCTGTCCTTCCTGCAGTAACTGACTGCTTAACTAATAATGCAATGCTTCCTCCTCATTTACCCCCGCCCCTGTCTCGCCTGAAGATTTTATATCAGCTGCCAATCCTGCCCCTCCCTCAACCACATCTCCGTGATGGCAACTATATCCCAATTCCACGGGCTGGATTCTCCGCCGGCGGATGCTTTGTTTTGCCGGCAGCCCAGAGGTTTCCCAACGGTATGGGGCTGCCCACAATGGGAAACCCCATTGTTTAGCTGGCGTAACGGAGCATCCCGCCAGTGGGGTGAAACAGAAATGTGGTGCAACGGGGCGGAGAATCCAGCCCCATGTGTCAATCCTCGCCCTTAACTCATCCGCTTCACCTGTAATACTCCTACGCCTCTGACTCGATTGCTTTACTGAATAATGCTGCGTCCCTATTGTGCTAACATTCTGTGATCCCCTCTCCTTGCCAAATTATTTTAAACTCCTCCCAACAGCACGTGCAAACCCATCCACAAGGATGTTAGTCCCTCTGTGGTTGAGATGTCGACTGTCCCGCTTGCACAGGTCCCACTTTCCCCACAAATGGTCCCAGTGATCTAGGAATTTACACCCCTCCCTCCTGCACCAGCTCTTAAGCCACACGTTAATCTGCATTATTCTCCTATTTCTGTGCTCACTCGCACCTGGCACTGGGAGTAATCCAGAGATTACAATAATAATAATAATAATCTTTATTGTCACAAGTAGGCTTACATTAACACTGCAATGAAGTTACTGTGAAAATCCCCTAGTTGCCACACTCTGGTGCCTGTTTGGGTACACTGAGGGAGAATTCAGAATGTCCAAATTGCCTAACAGCACATCTGTCGGGACTTGTGGGAGGAAACCGGAGCATCCGGAGGAAGCTCATTCAGACACATGGAGAACGTGCAGACTCCACACAGACAGTGACCCAAGCCAGGAATCGAACCTGGGACCCTGGAGCTGTGAAGCACACAGTGCTACCCACTGTGCTACCATACTGCCCAACCCGAGAGGTCCTGCTTTTTATTCTATTGCCTTGCTTCCTGAATTCTTGATGTAAGACCTCATCCCTCTTTCTACTGATATCATTGGGACAAAGATGGACCATGACCTCTGCCTTATCTCTCCCCCATTCAGGATTCCCTGCAGCCGTGCAGCAGCATCCAAGTCCCTGGTACCAGGGAGACAACACACCATTCAGGAGTCACAATGGTTGATGGCCACAGTCATGCCTATCTTCTCCCCTGATATATGTTCCCCTATTATTATTGCTCTTCATCTCTTCCTCCCCTCCTGTACATACAGGCTCCTGTGGTGCCAGATGTTTGGCTCTGTCTGCACTCACTCACTCACTGGAGGAACCAGTACCTTCATCAGCTTCCAGGGAACTCCTGAACTACCTGCCTGTTTATCATAGACAGCCTGGTGCTCACCCTTTCCCTTCCATCTTCAAGTCCCTTCAGCTGCAGTGTGACCATCTCTCTGAGCGTGCTACCCATGATGCTCTCAGCCTCAAGGATGCTCCACACTATCTCCAGCCACCATTCCAGATATGAAATCCGAGCGTCCGGAAGCTATAGCTGGACAGCCTTTCTGCACAAATGCTGGTCCCGGGCACTGGAATGTACCTGGCTTCCCACATAGAACAGGAGGAACATAACACAGCTTTGAGCTTGCCTGTCATGACTAAACTATTTAAATTTAAAATTTTATTAAAAAATTAAATAAATCAAACAGGTCCCTTCCCTTGCTTAAAAAATGACTGACAATTTAATCCAATTTGAAAATACCCTCCAGGACACACTCACGCACTTTCTGAAATGTGCCATCACCTCAGACCGCGGCTGTCTATCCCCGTACTATCGGCAATTTACCCTGCCGTTTCCGCCACCACTAAAAAGATAAAGGTGAGGGTGGTTGGAGCTGCACTCATCCAGGCAAGTGGAGAGTATTCCATCACACTCCTGACTTGTGTCTTGTACATGGTGGACAGGGTTTGGGGAGTCAGGAGGTTAGTTACTCGCCGTAGGATTCCCAGCCTTTGATGAGTTTTGTTAAGCACAGTATTGATATGGATGGTCCAGTTCAGTTTCTGCTCAATGATAACCCCCAGGATGTTGAAAATGGGGCATTCAGCAATGGTAATGACATTGAAAGGGGCAGCAGTTAGATTCATTCTTGTTGGTGATGGCCATTGTCTGGCACATGTTTGATGCAAATGTTACTTGCCACTTTTCAGCCCAAGCCTGGATATTGTCTAGGTCTTGCTGCATTTACACAGGAATGGTTTCAGTATCTGAGAAGTCGTGAATGGTGCTGAACATTGTGCAGTCATTCGGGAACATCCCCACCTCTGGCGTTATGATTGAAGGAAGGTAATTGATGAAGCAACAGAAGATGGTTGGGCCTAGGTCACTACTCTGAGGAACTCCTGCAGTGATGTCCTGGAACTGAAATGATTGACCTCCAACAACCACAACCATCCACCTTTGTGCCAGGTATGGCTCCAATCAGGAGAGACTTTCCCTACTGATTCCCATTGAGTCCAGTTTTGCTTGGGTTCCTTGATGCCAAACTCAGTCAAGGGCAGTCACTCTCACCTCACCTCGAGAGTTTAGCACCTTTGTCTATGTTTGAACCAAGGCTGGAATGAGTTCAGGAGCTGAGTGACCCTCGTGAAACCCAAACTGAGTATCAGTGAGCAGATTATTGCTAAGAGTGTTGATGACACCTTCCATCACTTTCCTAATGACTGAGAGCAGAATGACTGGGTGATAATTAGCTGGGTTGTATTTGTCCTGTTTCCTGTGTACTGGACACACCTGGGAACTTTCCAAATTGTCGGGTAGATGCCAGTGTTGTAGCTGTACTGGAACAGCTTGGCTAGGCGTGAAGCACGTTCTGGGGCACACGTCTTCAGTACTATTGCTGGGATGTTGTCAGGACCCATAGGCTTTGCAGCATCCTGAGCCTTCAGCTGTTTCTTCATATCACGTGGAGTGAATCAAACTGGCTGAAGGCTGATATCGGTGATGCTGAAGACCTCTGGAGGAGACGGAGATGGATCATCCACTCAGCGTTTCTGGTTGAAGAGTTTTATGACTGCTTCAGCCTTATTGTTTGCACTTATGTGTTGGGC